>NC_133132.1:89721553-92121553 GCF_048418815.1 Hemitrygon akajei | reverse complement strand
CAATTTTACCCTGATGTATAATATATATATATAAATTTTATTTTATTTCCTGATTTAGATAATGCGGTAGGATTGGTCGGCATGGGCAACCAACAAGAAGAGAGTGCAAGGCAAACAAATTGCAGGTGCAGACATCTGAAATAAAAACAGAAACTGCTAGAAATACTCAGTAGGTCAGGCCACAGCTGTGAGAAGAGAAACAAGAGTTATAACGCTTCAGTTCAGTTCAGTTCAGTTTCAGTTTACTGTCATTTTACTGTCAGTTTACTGTCACAAATGCAATGCAGTTAAAAAATGAGACAACGTTCCTCCAGAATGATATCACAAAAGCACACAACAAAACAGACTACACCAGAAAATCTACATAACGTTTGGTAATCCCCAGATCCAGATTCTGGAGAGACTGCTGCGTATTAATATCGCGCTACCATCTTAGCGCGTTTTCCAGAAAGGAGCTCCAAATCCACCAGACAAAACAAGACTACCCAGACACACCAAATCAGGAGACCAACTCTACCACCCAACAAACCAAAAACTAAAGCTACAAGACATACACAAAACCACATAGTTATATATACCGTAGATTCCGGACTACAGAGCGCACCTGATTAAAAGCCGCTGGCTCTAATTTTAGAAATAAAATCAATTTTTTACTTGTAAAGGCCGCACCGGATTTTCGGCCGCATCGGATTTTCGGCCGCAGGTGTCCCACGTTGTAATATGAGATATTTACACAGAAAGATATTACACGTGAGGATTTTTTAACTTTTAATTAAATCCATATGGTAACAAAAACAAATACATATTGCAAATGCTTTTTTTCGAACCGTGCCCGTAACGCGGCTACTTTTAAATATACGTTGCGTATACTTCTTTACTGAACAACATTCCAATATCTCCTAACGACTGGTAAAAATATATATATACTGCAGCCTACCAGGAAAAGTTATTGATCGCCTTTAACTTAAAAGCAGCGTTTTCGCTCCGCCGCTCCCCCCCTCCTTCCCGTTTATCGCAAACTGGTATCCCACAAGACGCGGCGAAACCGGGTGTGACGTCATAGCATCCCACGATGTAGTACAGAAAACAAATATAGTTAAAACTCTTCTAACTTTAACTAGAAAATGAATTACTAAGCGAAAATATTATAAACTAAATAACTGCCATAAAGGCAGCACAATGCTTTTTTTCGAGTGTTTTCCATGTTGATGAGGGTGAGTACAAATGACTGATTTACAATAATTTAATTGTGAAAGTGCGCTTGATTTATCGTACAATTTCATTGGACCTCTGTGAACTACTCATCAATTTTATTGGTCTACTGTTACGAGGCAAAATGTTTACGAGGCGGCATGAAAAAATAATAATGCATTAGCCGCTCCGTATTAAAGGCCGCAAAGTTCAAAGCAGTTCAAAATGTGGGAAAAAAGTAGCGGCTTAAAATCCGGAATCTACGGTAGTTATAGTTAACATATAGTTACAACAGTGCAGACAACACCATAATTGATTAAAAAAAAACAGACCATGGGCACAGTAAAAATAATCTAAAGATGTTAAAAGACTATAAGATCGAAAGAAACCACCACACAGTTTCCACAAGTCCTTATGGTCCCGATAGACTCGCCATCCCACGCCGGCGGCAGAAGGGAATACCACCGCTATGGACTTCCACAGCGCGACCGGACCCAGCCTTGCAGATGCAGCACACAGTGAAAGCACCCCAACCACAGTGGACTCAAATATCTTTGTCAGAAAAATCAAAGGTTTGGGGTTGAATTTTAAATCCCCCCCAAAATAGATGAATAGGGTAAACTAGATAGTTGAACTTCAGCTATATCAAATCACCTTCAAATTGCTCTATTCCAGATTTAACAGAGACAAACTGAGTCCAGGCATTTAGCTTCCTTCCAGGAAGTAGATTTGTTGTTAATATATGTTAATAAGTGTGGCAACATAATTTAACCAAAGTTGGTTAGGTCCCCCCAGCCAGAGGGAAGTGGAGGCAATGACAGATAAAGGAAGCACTACACATCCCCTCAACATAATCAGACTACATCTCACCTAATGAAGCAAGTTTGCTATCACCATCAGTCCTGTCTTCCCTGACTTACAGTATAGTGGTTCCTAGTTCATTAACCTCTCAATCTTAAACTTTTCATACCAGTGTTTGAATCTCTCCTAGTACTGACTGCTATCTTCCTTTATATCTTGTTTCATCCTTACAACCCTCCAAGAACCATGCATTTTCACAATTCTGGCCTCATGCTGCACACCAATCCTATAGTATTCAGGGTGCATAGATTGAGTTAGAGTGTATTCTTTTAGTAGCAGGTCCTGGCTAGTTATTTGTAATTGCATTTATGGAGAAGAATAAAATGCTGCCTTTTTGGGCTGAGTCTCTTTATCAGGTCCTGATGAAGGGTCTCTGCATGAAAAGTCATCTCTTTATTCCTCTCCATAGATGCTGCCTGACCTGCTGTGTTCTTCCAGCATTTTGTGCATGTTATTCTGGATTTCCAGTATCTGCAGAATCATTTCTGTTTATGATTGGCACCAGCATAGTTTAGGACAAACAGGATTGATGGCTGTAGGGACAAGGTGCATTAAGTTATAAACAGCATTAAAGAAAACATGGCAGGAATGTAGTTAATTGTCCACACATTAACTTCTCCATACTAATTATTGTAATGCCCTGGTTAAGATTTTTACAGCTATGCTGTAGGTATTTCATTTTAGCAGTTCTGTAAGAGCAGATTGTTCTGCTTTCAGCTTGCTTGGGTTTGAGCTGAGCTAAGAAGCTTTATTGTTCACCTTATGAGGAGGAATTGGGCCAACTGGGGTTAGCTAAATACCTTTGAGAGACTATAGAATTGTGTGCCTGTATTGCTTAAGGACTGGATCAGCAGAAAATTGGGGAGCTGCCCTCTGCCCTACTGCTGTTACATGATGTTACATGTTAGCTTCTGCTGTGGCTTAAGATTACATTGTGTTGCTCTCCAGCATGCAGCTGTACAGCACGAGGCTATGTAACTTAGGTGCTCTTCCCTCTAGTTTGCTTAGGGCAATACCAAATATGGAAATATTGAACAAACCATACCCATTAGAATTAGCCATAAAAGCGGTATGTGAACTGATTGTAAGCGGAGTCATTATTCTCCAGAGGGACAGCTCCCCGTGTCACGTAAATAAAGAGCCCCCTAATGAATACTTGGGTCTAAGTCTTGTGTGGAATTCTCTAACACTTTAGGAATGTGATGACAGCCGATCAGAAAGGTAGAACTGGGAGAAGGTTCTAGAGAATGCTAGGGGAAGAGATCTTTGTTGGCAGGAGCTAGGAGAAGACAGGAGGGAAGATGGTGGTGGATTCCTTCTCTGTTCCCCATGTGCTTTGTGCCGATGAATGGCTTTCAGGAAGGACCGATACTTCTGTGGGAGAGCCTGTTTATTCAAGATGGATTTCGAATGACATTCGGAAGGTGGTGTGTGCTTTCACGAAGACCAAGGGTCCAGCTTGTGAGTTACAGACAAGTTCATGATTTGAGCTCCACTGTGCACGTATGACTGTTTAGGTAGAATGGGCCATTTTGTTTTTTTTCTCTTTCTTTCCTTTAATAACTGTTTGCTTAAGTTAACATTCTTAAATATACTTCTTATTACCTATATGCAATATACAATCTGCTATTTCTTGTCGCCGGACGATTGCCGGGGGCATTAAATCATACTACATTCACACAAATCGGGGTTTGGATGGGGTAGACATCCCAACCTCATGGATTTGGCGGGACCAAAATCATATATAAACTTTTCATTAGCTGCAAAATGAGACACTGCTGATTTCTATATGATTAAGATCTAATGGAGTAGTGTAGATAAGCAATAGAAAACAATTCAATGCACCTGCAAAGAGGCTCCAGCTGCTTCTCATTTCTTTCTCCAAAGGATGCCATCATCCCATGGTTCAAATAACAAACAGCCTTCAACAAGGAATCTGGGAGTGGTCAGGGAGGAGGAATATCTTTGGAAAAGAAGGCATAAATAAATTCTACCTGGAGCTAGTCTTAAATGGTCTCAAGCTGCTATCGCATTGACACAAGGCACTTCAACAGCACGTTTATTATTCACTTGTTCAACCAGAGAGTAAAAATATAATGACCATTGCTCTTCAGGGATCTCCAGAATGCTGTACTGGAGAACATTAACTAGACGCAGGGTTCCCAGCTTACCATGGACAGAATATCAACAGAGTCTCACAGCTTTCAGTCTCAACCTTTAGCTTCAATTGAGACTCCAGAGGAGGAAGAGGAAGAGAATCATAGGAGATATACCAGACAAATTGCATCAGCTGGGAACATTTAGGAGGAGCTCATTTAAATGCCTGTATCTGTCCTGGTCACCTTGGAAGATGCCAGAACATGGAGAATGTGACTCAGGGTAATAGAAGGGATGTCATAACAGATTTCATAAACTCAGGACATCCTAAAATCATTTAACAGCCAGTAGGTAGGCAGACAACATAATCCCATATAAAGCAGCATCCATTATCAAGGACACCCATTATCCAGGCCATGCTCTCTTTTCACAGGGATCGTTCCCTCTGCGACTACCTGGTCCACACATCCCTCCCCACAGAACTCCCACCTGGCACTTATCCAAGCGCAAATGCTACACCTGTCCCCACACCTCCCCCCTTACCACCATTCCGGGACCCAGACAGTCCTTCCAGGTGAGGCAACACTTCACCTGCGAGTCTGCTGGAGTTGTCTATTGCATCCGGTGCTCCCGGTGTGGCCTCCACTACATCGGCGAGACCGCTTCGTTGAGCACCTACACTCCGTCCGTCACAATAGACAGGACCTCCCGGTTGCCACCCACTTCAACTCTGCCTCTCATTCCCATTTTAATATGTCCATACATGGCCTCCTCTACTGCCATGATGAGGCCAAACTCAGGTTGGAGGATCAACACCTCATCTACTATCTGGGTAGCCTCCAGCCTGGTGGTATGAACATTGAATTCTCCAATTTCCGGTAATTCCCTCCCCCTCCCCTATCCCAGGTCCCTCTCTGCCTCTCTCTCCTTTCAACCTTCTGCTTCTTTATCTCTACAATTCTTTCATGCTTATCCCCTCGACCTCCCCCCTTTATCTTTCCTCTGATTGGTTTTCCACCTGGCGCCTCTAGGCCCTACCCCCTCCCCTATCTCCATCACTGGGCTTCGGCCCTCTCTTCCCACCCATTCCTGATGAAGGGCCTCGGCTCGAAACGTTGGCTACTCTTTTCTCACGGATGCTGCCTGACCTGCTGAGTTCTTCTAGTGTTGTGTTCGTATTCCATGCTCTCTTCTTGTTGCTGCCATCGTGAAGGAGGTACAGAAGCCTTAGGTCCCACACTTCCAGATTCAGGAACAGTTATTACCACCAGGCTCCTGAGGCAGCACAGATCATTTAATTCACCTCAACACTGAACTGATCCCAATACTGTTGGACTCCTCACTTCCAAGGACTCTACAACTCATGTTCTCAGTATTATTTATTGTGCATTTGCAAACTGGCTGCTTGTTAGCATTTGTGTGCAGTTTCTCATTGATTCTACTGTGTTTCTATGTTCTACTGTGAAGGTCTGCAATAAAATTTGTGGGCAGTTTCAAACTCCGCACACAGCACTCATTGTCTCAGAACACATGCCAAACAATCGAGAAAGCTCATCAATGCCTCCACTTTCTAAAGTGACTCAGTGAACTGGACTATGCACATCAAGTCTCACATCCTTCCACAGATGCACAGTAGAGAGCAACCTAAGATGCTGCATCACCTTATGGTATGGAAACTGTAGTGTGATACACAGGAAGGCTCTACAAATGAGAGTCAAAACTGCCCAACACATCACCAGCACTAGACTGCCCACCATCAAGGACATATATAGAGAAAGGTGTCAGAAAAAGGTTGGCAACATCATGAAGGATCCTACCAACGCTGCTCATGGATTGTTTTTCCCACTCCAATTAGAAGGAGGCGATGTAGCTTGCATGCCAGGAGGACCAGACTCAAAAACAGTTACTTTCCACAAGCAGTAAGGGTGATCAACACCTTTGTCCACTAATCCATCACCACTAATTTATCATTTCCTATCAGAGTCACCTCATGCATTGACATTCCTGTGCCGAGCGTCACTTTATGGAGATACAATTGATCCATGTGTATAAGCTATCTTACGTATTTATATTTAGTGTTGTTTTTATTATTATGTTCTTATTTTTAATGCTGCATTGGATGTGAAGCAACAATTATTTTATTCTCCTTTACGCTTGTGAACTGGAAATGGCATTAAATAATCTTGAATCTTGAAATGACTCTCAGGGTAGTATATAGTGACATATACGTACTTTGGTCATAAATTTACTCTGAACTTTGAACTTTAATTTTCCTAATGTTGATTCAGAGATAAATATTACTTGGGAGGAAGGGACCCCCAATGCTAGGAGGGATTCAAACACAGAGATGACAATATCAAGCCAGAGGAGTCAGGGAACTGAGAATCAACCTGAGTTCGGGCAAAAAGGCAAAGTCGCCATGGGATCTTCGAGGTCCACATGAGAGCGCAATGTAGAAGGACGCAGCAGAACAATACGCATCCCAACATCCATAAACATACCTGCTACTCCCACCAGTGACTGTGTCTGCAAAGGTTGACTTGCCTTATCCTCCCATGTGACAGTAAGTGGCATCTGCCAGCTCCACTACTTTGCATAGATATTCCCTGCACAGAAACGTTATTATGTTCTATAGGAACAGAGATGGCACCTAGTCCTTTCTTTCTAACAGCTTATTCAATCCTCCGCTTACCTTCTCTTGTTCAGCAGAAATTCGTATAGAGTACTGTAAAATTCAAAGACATTAATCTTGGTCCCTAGCACAAACTCTGTCAAACTCTGTGCTGAGCCACTTATTTCAGCCCCTTTCCTAACTACTGAGAGTGAAGCAAATTCTTAGCAAGCTGCTGTCAAGTTTCCTCATTGATACCATTGCTTTCTTCTCTGCAACATTGCCAAACTCTATCAACTCTGCTGGACTTCACTCTAAATGTCTCGTATCTTCTGACGTATTGACTTCGGTGATTTTCTGGTGGTTCTTCATTTATCCATGTAACACAAATTGGGATTCATTTAAATTCTGCTTCCTCTACCTTAGATTGCACAAAGTTTAAAGTTCGAAGTAAGATTTATTATCAGAGTACGCGTCACCATATACAACCCTGAGATTATTTTTCTGTGGGCATACTCAGCAAATCTATAGAGCAGTAACTGCAAACTGTGCAAGTCCAGATATAAATAAATAGCCATAAATAACAAACATGAAATAACAATATAACAGTCCTTAATTGAATCTGTGGAATGGTCAGTTCTGGAGGCCAAGGCCATAGCTTATTAAAGTGAAAATTGATAGTTTCCTGATTGGTCAGGGCACCAAAGTTTATGGTGAGAAAGCAGGTGTATGGGGTTGAGTTGGATCCGGGATCAGCCATGATGGAATAGCAGAGCAAACTGAATGGGCTGAATAACCTAATACTTCTCCTATGTCTTATGCTCTTATGGTCCTTAAAGGAGTGTAGTTATTCCCTTTTGTTCTAGAGTCTGATGGTTAAGAGGTAGTAACTGATCTTGAACATGGTGGTGTGAGTCCTGAGGCACCTGTACCTTCCACCTGATGACAGCAGCAAGAAAAGAGTATGGCCTGGCTGGTGAGGATCTTTGATGATGGCAATGTTTCTTGTAGATGTACTATAAGAATGGTTGGGAGGGGTTTACCCATGATGTACTGGGCCACATCCATTACCTTTTGTAGGATTTTCCACTGAAAGACTTTGGTGTTCCCATACCAGGGCATAATGCAGCTGGTCTACATGCTTTCCACGACACATCTATAGAAGTTTGCCAAGGTTTTTGATGACATGCCAAACCTCTGCAGACTCCTGAGGAAGCAGTGGCACTGTTGTGCTTCCTTTGCAATAGTATTTATACAATAGGTCTGGGACAGGTCCTCTGAGATAATGACACACAGGAGTTTAAAGTTACTAACCTTCTCCACGATGATTACTGGCTCTGGATCTCTAGTTTCCCTCTCCTGAAATCTACTATCATTTCCTTGGTCTTCTTGACATTGAGTGAAAGGCTGTTGTTATTACACCACTCAGCCAAGTTTTCACTCTCTTGCTGTATGCTGATTTATTACTCCCTTTGATACAGCCCACAACAGTGGTATCATCAGGAACTTGTATATGGTGTTGGAGCTGTACTTAGCCACACAGTTATAGGTATAAAGCAAATAGAGCATGGGGCAAAGTACACACCCCTGTGGTGCCCTGTGCTGATCTGCTGGATGATGCTGAGGATGTTCTACGAGTCTGTGGTGACCAGTGCTGTTGTGTGCTGGGCCAGCAGGCTGAGGGTAGCAGACACCAACAGAATCAACAAACTCATTCATAAGGCCAGTGATGTTGTGGGGGCTGTCCAAGTTGCATGCCATTTTGGACAATGTCTCCCAGAGTTAAGATTGGATCAGCCATGATCTTGTTGAATGGCGGAGCAGGCTTGAGGGGCCGATTGGCCTACTCCTGCTCCATCTCTTATGTTCTTATGTTCTTATCCACTCCATAATGTACTGGTTAGGCACAGGAGTACGTTCAGCCAGAGACTCATTCCACCGAAATGCAACACTGAGTGTCATAGGAAGTCATTCCTGCCTGTGGCCATCAAACTTTACAACTCCTCCCTCAGAGTGTCAGACACCCTGAGCCAATAGGCTGGTCCTGGACTTATTTCTACTTGGAATAATTTACTTATTATTATTTAATTATTTATGGTTTTATATTGCTATATTTCTACACTATTCTTGGTTGGTACGACTGTAATGAAACCCAATTTCCCTCAGGATTGTTATGACCCCAGCCCCCTCCTTTGTGAGAATCGCGAGAGAGAGAGAGAGAGCAGCCTTACGGTTTGGAATGTGGGCTGGTCGCTCATCAAGACAAAAGCCATGGACATAGCCATTGTCTTGGGAGACACCTTTGTGGAATAAGGAACTGGACTACGTGCAAACCCTCAGGACAATGTGAGATGGTTGATGGGGGAAAGATTGCCTCGCCCCCACCCTGATTGACATCTAAAACCCTGCCAGTCCAGATAAAAGGTGGGCTGCCGAGGCGGGGCCTCAGACGCACCAAGGAGACACACGAAGAAGACACGATAGCGCTTCCCGTCGGAGCAGGAAGCCATTTTGAAGGAAGCCACGTGCGTTAGATTCCGGATCGGGAGTCTGTGGCTGAAACCAAAGGAAAACCGTTTTAACTAACAACCGAGATTTTCTTCGTAAAGACGATGGGCAAGTGTTCCTTCTTTCTCACCACTCTCTCTCTCCAACACGTGAAATGCCAACGGTTCCCAAACGGAAAAGCCTGCAGATTTATGAGTGACTTTTATATTCCATTGGACTCAGTATTCCCCTAGACAACAATAGAGCTTATTTCTGATTGATTATTACTATACCTGTGCTTTAGATTGAGTTTTGACGATGTATATGATCTGAATGTTTTGTATTAATCATACGATTGTGCCCCTTTATAAATAAAAACGTTTGAAAATAGTACCATCAGACTTCAGCGGACCTCTCTATCTTTGCTGGTAAGTCACCCGGTTACTGGGAATGTAACAGGATCAATAAAGTATGTTTGTCTGTCTGTCTGATGGAGATTGTGGAGGAGATGTCTTTGCCAATCCAAATTGACTGGGATCTACAAGTGAGGAAATCCAGGATCCAATTGCACGAGGGAGTATTGAGGCCCAGGTCTTGGAGTTTGCTGATTCGTGTTGAGGAGGTGGTGGTGTTAAATGCTGAGCTGTAATTGATAAAGAGCATCCTGGTCTCTACATGTTTGCTGTCCAGATGCTCCAGGGTTCACCCAAAACATTTGAACCCTTAATTTGCGTGTGGATCAGTAAAATCTCAAATTTCAAAGCTCTTGTTATCATTTTCAATTTACCAATTGCTCGTCTCATTCACTAATTTTGTAACCTTTTCCAATTTTACAAGCATTTCACCAAAAGGCTGCCATCAAACTAGGCCCAAAACTCTCCATCTTGCTCTCTCCTCATTGCTCTTTCGGCAGTTTGGCCCGCCATATCCATGCTGACTATTAAGCACCCATCTACACTAGTTCCATTTACCAGTGCTTTGATATCTTGCTATTTTAAGTACTCACTTAAAAGCTTCTTAAATGTCCTGTCTGTCTCCAGCATACCCTCAGGGAATGCAAACCAGACTGTAACTATCCTCTGGAAAAAAAAATGTCATCCTCAAATCCTTTCTAAAATCCTGTCTTTTATCCTAAACCTCTGCTTTCTAGTTTGAGACACTACTATTTTAAGGAAAAAAAAATCTTCCTTTTCACCTTTACCATACCATGGATAATTTTGTGTCACCTCATTCATGTCTATCTATAGCCTTCTCAATTCCAAGTGAAATGAGCACTGCCCATCCAGTCTCTACTCATTAATGAAATGCTCTATCCCAGGTAATATCCTGGTGAAACTCCTTGGCTCCCTCTCCAGCGCATTCACATCATCCTCCCTCTATTTTGGTGACCAGAAGTGCACACAGTGCTCCAACTTGACCCATGACTTAACTTCCATAACTAATATCTTTGCTAATAAAGGGAAAGATTCCATATGCCTTCTGCATTATCTTACCTATCCATGGTGCTAACTTCAGGGATCTTTGAACTTGTACACTAAGGTGTCTTTGTTCCTTACTACTCTCTAGGCCCAACCATTTCAAACCTTACTTGTTCTCCCAATGTGCATCACAACCTACATATCAAGATTAATTTCTATCTGCCATTTTTCATACATCTAGCACGGTAGGAGTTTTTTCACCTGTGATGAACCTGCAGGAATTTTAAATTATTGAATCTATAAAAACAAATTACGGTTTTTCTCTTATTTGTTTGCCTATCAATTAGTCCATGCATTTATCTCTTCTGGGACAAAATGAATGAGCAATATAACAGGCATTGTCTAATTGCATGCAAAAGTCAGCTTCAGTCTGGTAGTATTCTCACCTCTGAATCAGAAAATTCGGGTCCCAGCCTGTAGATGCTTCAGTGCAATAGCAAAGCCCTGCAGGGCATACTTTCTGAGTTGATATATTCAATGGAGGATGTATCGTTCTTCTCCAATGGATATAAATGTCCAATAAATATATTCCAAAAATAGTGTCACAGAAGGTTAAATACTGCTGCTTCACTGCTCTGGCTGCCCTTGTTCAATCTTAATGAAGGGTCTCAGCCCAAAACAATGGTTACCTATTTCCCTTCATAGATGTTTTCTGACCTGCAGAGTTCACCCAATCTTAACTCAGGTGTTGTCTGTGTGGAGTTTGCACGTAGTCCCTATGACTGTACTGGTTTCCCCCCTAGGTGCAATGGTTTCCTCCCACTTGGTTAGTAGGCTAATTGTCCATTATAATTTACTATCTAGTCCTGGTGGATAGAAAGGGAATCAGGGAGTATTACTGGGCATGAGATTGAAAATACTAAAGGGAACCACTGTAAGTGGGGGAATGGAATTGATAGGATTACTCTGAGAACTGGCAATAACTTAACTGGCTAAATGGCCTCCTCTGTTATAAGAAAATATGAAGTATGGAAATGTAAATATAAGAAAAAGCGGAAATGTTCTTCCTGATGTCCAGAGAGATATTCATTCCGAGGCAAAATTACTTCAAACATTTCATCTGGTCGTAGATCACATTATTATCTGTGGGACACTCTTTTGCTGATATGATTAAAGATTCATTTAATTTGTCACATGAACATCGAAGCATACAGAGAAATACATTATTTTTTGTCAACGGCCAATACAGTCCAAGGATCATGCTAGGGACAGCCCGCAAATATTGCCACACTTACAGTGCCAATGTAGCCTGCCCACAACTCACTGATCCTAACACTTATGACTTTGAAATGTGGGAGGAAACTGGAGGATACACACACAGTTATGGAGGCAATGTACAAACTCCTTACCAATAGTGGCAGGAATTGAACCCAAATAGGTCATCGCTGGTGCTGTGGAGTGTTGTATTAACCACTACACTACCATGGCCTTTGGCTTGTTTCCTGCATTTCAATGTAGGTCATAACTTATGAGTATCTCATTGACTGCAAAATATTTTTAAACCCCCCCTACAGTTAAGCAAAGTGCCCTGGACCAGTAGCTGGATTCTTGAAGTGCCTTACATTGTTAATGGCATGAATTTGTTACGAAAATCTATATTGCTTCGTTAAATAGAATGGAGTTCAATTTCATGAATGGATAGCTGAGTTCCAAGCACAGTTAGAAAAATAAATCTTGCCCATGATTTGTCCATTATTGTTAAGAGTTCAAAAGACTACCACATGACAATAATGGCTGTGGCACCTCAGGAGAGTGTTGAAGCTGAAATATAATAGACTGCTTTGCACCACTTGGTCTAGATGATTATAAACTTACTTAAGCAAAGGTTTGGATGCCTTGACTGATCGGGGAATTAAACCAGCAAGGATGTCAGAAATGATTTTCCCTGCTGTGACTCATGCATTTGGCTCAGCCTTGGCATATTCCCCATGGCAGTGTGTAATTTGGTCAGACAGCCATGCCACATTACACACTCGTGAGTTGCCAATCTCAACATTCGCCTGCATAACTAAGGCCACACATGACTCTAAACTTGTGCGTACATGCAATCATACCATATGTGGATTACTTGAGTGGGCAGCCTGCCTAATTCCTTGAACTGAATGGTAAATGCTCTAGTAATGTGTACAAACAAAATCTGAGTTCTTTGGAAGATAGATCAACAGCAACTATTGTGACTTAAAATGCCAACGTCAAGTTCTTATAAAAGTGTTAAGGGACCTTGAAAGAAAAGAAGTGTTTAGTATGTCAATATTTTACTCTGGAAATGTTACAAAACTCTTCCTTTCTTGTAGCACATCAAAAACAACATTGATATCTTAATGCTTCCAAATTGGAGCCATTTTATTTTTACAAGGAAGCCAGCAGATCTAGAATGTTTCTAAGAAATGAAATCCTTCCATATAATTTCCTATATAGTGCACACACGTTATATACTGTGAAACAGGAACTGTTAAAACATTTGCTACATTTCAAGGCACAACATCAGAACAATGTTCTTCTGGAAATCACAATACCCGAGCATCAATGTTTTAGATCTCTGTATACTGAAAGGGGCAGGGCTAATGTAATTGAATAAATAATTCCAGATAATATATCATCACCATGCCACATCAAACAGCAAAATCAGACCTTTCTGCCTGCTGCGACTCTGCAAGATCTCTCCGTCTAGTCTCGAGTACAGTTTTTTTATTGTGAATGCAAGATATTCCACAGATGCTGGACATCCAGAGTCACACACCCAGAATGTTGGAGGAACTCAGCAGCATCTACAGCAAGGAATAAGCTGTTGAGATTTTGGACAAAGACCATTCATCAGGGTTGGGAAGGAAGAGTGATGAAACCAGAGTAAGAAGGGGGTTATAGAAGAAGGAGTACAAGCTAGACGGTGATAGGTGATGTCAGGTGAGGTGGACGGTAGGTGGGTAGAGGAGTGGTGGGGGGAAATGAAGTGAGAAGACGGGAGGTGATAGGTGGAAAAGGTAAAGTGCTGAAGAAGAAATAATCTGATTGGAGAAGAGAGTAGACCATGGGAGAAAGAGAAGGAGGTGGGGTGCCAGGGGAGGTGATAAGCAGATGAGGAGATTTGTGAAAATACATTCCCAAAAAGAATACACATTCAACCAGAAAAGCATAGCATTCAGGCATAAGTAAACATTCTAGAATCAGCTGAAGAATATGCACTTTAGATAGATAGATAGATAGATAGATAGATAGATACTTTATTCATCCCCATGGGGAAATTCAACTTTTTTTCCAATGTCCCATACACTTGTTGTAGCAAAACTAATTACATACAATACTTAACTCAGTAAAAAAAATATGATATGCATGTCAAGTTATTTCATTCTCTTGTAAGAAGCAATTAACAGAAGCTCCATTAGACTATACTCTTGAATGAACATAGTCTCCATGTTTTCTTACTCACTCTCCAACTACTTGGCCTTTTTCATAGAACATAGAAATCTACAGCACATAACAGGCCTTTTGGCCCACAATGTTGTGCCGACCATGTAACCTACTCTAGACACTGCCTAGAATTTCCCTAGCGCATAGCCCTCTATTTTTCTAAGCTCCATGTACCTATCTAAGAGGCTCTTAAAAGACCCTATTGTATTCACTTCCACCACCGCCATCTGCAGAAAAACTTATCCCTGATGTCCTCTTGGTATCTATTTCCAAGCACCTTAAAACTATGCCCCCTCAGTTTAGCCATTTCAGCCCTGGGAAAAAGCCTTTGGCTATCGACACGACCAATGCCCCTCATCATCTTATGCACCTCTATTAGGTCACTTCTCATCCTCCGTCACTCCAAGGAGGATAGGCCAAGTTCACTCAACCTATTCTCATAATCTCCAATCTATTCTCTCCAATCCAGGCAGCATCCTTGTGAATCTCCTCTGCACTCTCTCTATAGTATCCACATCCTTCCTGTAGTGAGATGACCAGAACTGAACACAGTACTCCAAGTGGGGTCTGACGAAGGCCTTATACATCTGTAATGTTAACTCACGGCTCTTGAACTCAATCCCACAGTTGATGAATGCCAACATACCATACACCTTCTTAACAACACTGTCAACCTACTTAGCTGCTTTGAGTGTCCTATGGACATAGACCCCAAGATCTCTCAGATCCTCCATACTGCCAAAGTCTTACCATTAATATTATATCCTGTCTTCAAATTTGACCAACCAAAATGAACCAACTTACACTTATCTAGGTTGAAGTCCATCTGCCATTTCTCAGCCCAGTTCTGCATCCTATCAATGTCCCGCTGTAATCTCTGACAACCCCTCAGACTATCCACAACACCCCCAACCTTTGTGTCATCAGCAAACTTACTAAGCCATCCTTCTACTTCTTCATCCAGGTCATTTATAAAAATCACAAACAGTAGGGGTCCCGGAACAGATTCCTGCAGAACACCACTAGTCACTGACCTCCATGCAGAACATGAACAATCTTCAACCACCCTTTACCTTCTGTAGCAAGCCAATTCTGGATCCACAAAGCAAGGTCCCCTTGGGTCCCATGCCTCCTTACTTTCTGAAGGAGCCTTGCATGGGGAACCTTATCAAATGGCTTACGAACTCCATATACACTACATCCACTGCTCTACCTTCATGAATGTGTTTTGTTACTTCCTCAAAGAATTGAATCAGGCTCATAAGGCACGACCTGTTCTTGACAAAGCCATGCTGACTATCCCTAATCAGCTTATGTCTCTTCAAATGCTCATAAACCCTGCCTGTCAGAATCTTCTCCAACAACTTGTTCACCACTATAGTCAGACACACTGGCCTATAATTTCCTGGGTCATCTCTACTCCCTTTCTTGAACAAGGAAACAACATTTGCAACCCTCCAATCCTCTGGTACTTCTCCTGTCCCTAGATCATTGCAAGAGGCTCAGCAATCTCCTTCTTAGCCTCCCACAATAGCCTGGGTTAGATCTTATCTGGTCCCGGTGACTTATCTAACTTAATGCTTTTCAAAAGCTCCAGCACATCCTCTTTCTTAATGTCTATATGCTCAAGCATTTCAGTCTGCTGTAAGTAATCCCCATAATTGCCAAGGTCTCTTTCCCTGTTGAATACTGAAGCAAAATATTCATTAAGTACCTCCACTACCTCCTCCAACTTGATGCACACATTCCCACTATTGTACCTTGATTCGTCCTATTTCCATACCAGTCTGTGATGCAGCCAGTTAATATTCTCTCCACCACACATCTTTAGAACTTTTTCAAAATTTTAGTTGCCAAATCTTTGCAAATTCCTTGGAATAAAATAGGCACATCTCAAATCATCAGGCGAAGTGTATCTTTGCTCTAACATCTGCCTATCTTTCCTCACAAACTCACTACAAGCTCATCGCTACTTGTGCTCCAACCTCCCCATCCTCGGCCTCTTTACTTCAGTTCTCACCTCCCTGCAAATCTAGTTTCAACCCTCCCCAAAAGCATTAGCAAACCTCCCTGCCAGGATATTGGACGCCCTCAGATTCAAGTGCAACCCATCCTTTTTGTACAGGTGACACCTGCCCCAGAAGAGGTCCCAATGATCCAAAAATCTGACTCCCTGCCCCCTGCTCCAAACCTTCAGCCACACATTTGTCATCCTCCTCATTCTATTCCTTTACTCATTGACACATGCAATCAGAGATTGCATGTGTCAATCATCACAGCAATCCAGAGATGACTGCCTTTGAGGTCCTAATTCTCAGCTTCCTTCCTAACTCACTGTAATCTGCTTTCAGGACCTCCACCCTTTTTCTACCTACGTTATTGGTACCATTATGTACCCCGACCTCTGACTACTCACCCTCCCATTTCAGGATATTGTGGATGCACTCAGAAACATCATGAGTTTGGGTGAGACTAAAATTAGAGGTCATAGTTTAAGGCTGCACAATGTTCAGTACCATTTGTGACTCCTCAGATAGTGAAGCAGTTCATACGAAATGCAACAGGACCTGGACAATATCCAGGCTTGGGCTGTCAAAAGGCAAGTAACATTCGAGCCACGCAAGTGCCAGGCAATGACCATCTCCAACAAGAGAGGTTCTAACCATTGTCACTTGGCATTCAGTGGCATCACCATCACTGAATCCCATACTATCAACATCCAGGGGATTACTATTGGTAGGAAACTGAACTAGTCTAACCATATACTGTAAACACTGTGACTACCACAGCAGGTCAAAAGCTAGGAATCCTGCGACATGTAGCTCACCTCCTGACTCCCCAAAGCCTGTCCACCATCTACAAGGCTCAGGTCAGGAGTGTAACGAAATACTCGCCACTCGCCTGGATGAGTGCAGTTCCATCAACACTCAAGAAGCTAGACACCATACAGTACAAGGCAGCCCACTTGATTGGTACTCCTTCCACAAGCATCCAATTGCTCCACCATCAACAAACAGTTAGAGTAGTGTGTACTATCCACAAGGTGCACTGCAACACACCGAAGTTCCTCAGGCAGCACCTTCCAGACCCATGACCACTACCATCTAGAAGGACGAGAACAGCAGATACCTGGGAACACCATCACTAGAAACCCCCTCCAAGGCACTCACCATCCTGACTTAGAAACATATTGCCATTCCTTCATTGTCACTGCATCAAAATCATGGAATTCCCTTCCCAATAGCACTCTGGGTGTACCTACACCTCAGGGATTGCAGCAGATCAAGGAGGCTGTTCATCACCACTTTCTCAAGGACAAGTAAGGATGGGCAATAAATGCTGGCTTAGCTGGCAACATCCATATCCCATAAATGAATTTTAAAAAGGGAGAAAAGTGGATGTTTAAGGGCAAGATGAGGGGGAATTCAGAGGATGGTGAGAGTGTGGAATGAGCTGCCAGCAGAAGTGTTGGATGTGGGTTTGATTTTAAATTTGAGAGAAATTTGGATAGGTAACTGGATGGGAGGGGTATGGAGGACTATAGTCTGGGTTTAAGTTGATGGCATAATAGTTTGGCATGGACTAGATGAGCTTAAGGGCCTGTTTCTGTGCTGTGGTGTTCTATGACTTAATGACTCTGTAGGCAGTAGCACCCTCAAAGCTGGTGGCAGACGTTCACTGCAAACTACAGATAAAGGGTCGAAAAGTCCATGCTGAGAGCAACTTGTAACTACTTTAGCATGCTAATTATCATTGCCTATATGTCCCTAATATAATGGAGAGCATTTGCGATTTTAATCAGAAAAACATTGTGCAGAATGCTGTGCAGGGTGTTACAGGTGCACATTTTAAGAAATATGAAGCTGGCTGTGCCTTTAGGAAAACCTCACCCATTAAAATTTTGAATAATGTGTTTAATTATCATGATAATGATGCTGATGTATTTTCTGTTAGTAAAACAAAAGTATTCCTAAAGGATTTTAGTGCTATCTGAAGATTTGTATTTTAAATGTACATGAAAGAGAAAATGGCTTTTAAAAATGAAATGGAAGTAACAGTTTTCTAAACCATTTGCAGGAATTAAAGAACACCCGCATCCCCTTTTTCCAACAGTGCACTAACACTGCCATACAGTATTATGATACATTTAGGAAATGCTGTAAATAAAATCATGGGATCCTACACTCCTTTCTGTGGCACAGTACGAACATTTTAAAAATGTATTATTTTTGAATGAAATGATCAAAGGGACTTGATGGCACAACTATAGAGTACAAGCCTGTTACAGTGTGAAGGAGAAGACCTATCTGTAGAATAACCACATGCTGCTGGAGGTGGTTCACTGTAGTTCTTTTTAAAGAGTTTGATTTCAATTTACACTTTTGTTTAGAGTTATTTTGTACACAGTACTGATAAACTGCATTACATACACATGAACTCTTCACAAAACAGTGCAAATAAAAGTAAATAAGTAATACTGAGAAAATGAGTTGTGGAATCCTTGAAAGTAAGTCCATAGGTTGTGGTAACCTTTCAGGGTTGAGGTGAGTGATGTCTCCGCATGGATGATAGTCTCACCTAGAAGGCCATTTATTCAGCCTGGTAGACACCTCCCTATTCCAACCTGTTCCAATTCTCTAAAAGAGATAATTAATCAAATAGCCCAACTTCATTCTCTCCCTACAACTATGCATATTTTCAAATGTACCTCCGAAGTACTTTTTACAGATAATATTGAACATGCCATCACCTTTATGGGATGCATATTTAAGAGCACATCAACTCATTTTAAAACATTTCAGCTCGTTGTTACTCTTTTATTATTTATCTCTTATCAAAGCCAAGGTTACAAACATAGGTCCGACTGACTCCTAGAGAGAGTAGTTCACCAACTTCCCTTACTTCTTCAATGCTGAGACTTTATCAAACTATGCCTCTTTAAATGATTTTTGTATTGCAGACAAGTTCTGTTTCTTATCTTCTATATGACTTTTAAAATGAGTAGACTAATGAATTAAAAAAAGTGCTCACAACAGAATTGAAGATAAAATGTTTAACTTCATGGCAAACAGCTATGTTTCTCTCTGAAAGGGTAGGAGGATGATCATCCCAACTTTTCTGTTGCATTCAAACAGCCAATGGCCGCAACATCATCCGCCAAAAGTTCTTCAACCAGAAATGTTAAGTCAGTTTCTCCTTCCAAAGATGCTTCCTGTCCTGCTAAATCTTCACAACATTTTCTGTTCTTACTTTGGATTTTCAGCATCTGCAGTTTTTATTTTTTTAATCAGCTGCCTTTGCATTCACTGGCAGTTCTCTTCCAGGAATGTTCAGCTTGAAAACACTCTTCTCCTTTCTCTGATGGGACTTCCACCTGTCACAAGGGGTATCCACTCATAAGTTATTATATACTTTTCCCATCAGCCTGACAGTGAGTATCTTGAGCACTTCTCAACACAAATGTCCCTCACAAAATGCTGAAAGAACTCAACAGGTCCGGCAGCATCTAGGGAGAGGACAAGGTATTGACATTTCAAGCAGAGGCCATTCAGAAGAGTCTTGAAGACAGGTCTTGGTCCAAAACATTGACTCTTTATTTCTCTCTATTGAAGCTCTCTGACCTGCTGAGGTCCTCCAGAATGTTGTGTGCGTTACTCTGGATGTCCCACATCTGCAGAATCTCTTGTATTTGCACATGAATGCCCCCACCCCCCCATTTGTAGCCCAATGCCCCCTTCCAAGGGGTTGATCACCAGGGCCACAAAAATGCCAATATGGACTCAGCTCCATGAGCCTTTGGGTGAACTCACCCCAACTATGCCAAGGCAAGAGACGATTGCTGAATATCAAAAAAGCACTGCAGAGACTGGAAATCACAAATAAAACAGAAATTAAAAGCTGTAGGAACACACAGCAGGACAAGGAGTATCTGTGGAAAGGGGAAAAAGGAGATAACATTTCAAGTTGCAGACTTCCTGTCATCGTGTTCAGGACCTTTTGTTAGGACAGACTGATAAATATCAAACAAAGGCATGGCTGAAAATGGAGCCAATGAAACTCAATGAGGTTACAGGAATTGATCATCTATGAAGCATTTCTAACAACAGACCCAACGGGGAATGTGCAGAACAAAAAGCTTTTCCACAGAAGAATTTGTTGAGAGAATAACAGATGTAAATAGAGTTACGACCCATGTAATGGGCTCCTAGAAACTTACCTATGGGAAAATAAAACCTGAGGCACTAATGCATCAACATGCTACTATGGGTTCCTGAGAGAGAAACAAAAAACAAGAATAGAAGCAATAGGGATGAACAGCCAGAGGCAGTAACACAGGTCATGAGGAAACACGATTCTGGAGAGATACCTGTGTCTGAATGCGCAGCTTCTATATCTACTAAGTTAGACTTGTGATTGGTACCGAATTTGCTAAAGACGGAAAAGAGAGTTTACCGTATTGCCTAATATGCAAGTCGAAAATAGTTTTTTGAAGGATAATAAATGTGGCAGTGTAGCTTATTCCGTTTGCTTCGCGATGGGTTTGCAGGAGAAATGGAATCTGAGCTGTGTTTATATCTGATTCTGCAGAAACCACCCTTATCACAGGAATGAAAAACACAAGAGATTGGATTTTATGGGCTGCACTCCCAAATTTGCTTGTTGTAATTTATCACCGACGGGCTGTATTGTATAAGAGTGTCATATGAAACAGCAGTGTGTTTTATTAATGATGCTTGCAAGGAGGAAAG
This sequence comes from Hemitrygon akajei, assembly GCF_048418815.1. Lineage (NCBI taxonomy): Eukaryota > Metazoa > Chordata > Chondrichthyes > Myliobatiformes > Dasyatidae > Hemitrygon > Hemitrygon akajei. Next base: position 92,100,671 of record NC_133132.1, on the reverse strand, counting down.
CAAATGACTGGAAATACCAGATTGGATATAACGTGGGTTGTGCAGTGAGGGGGAGGAGCAAGGAGGCTGGAAGTGGGGAGGAACTGAAAAATATGGATACCTGAGAAGTTGCAAAATAAGAGATAATTTGCCCCAAAATTGAAAGGAAACTTTTCAAGCATCTGCAGAATCTCTTGTGTTTAAAACTTCTAGAGAGAAGTCTTTTGCATTTTTTTTTGTGTGGAAGGATTGCAGTAAAAGCAGAGCCCACATAGATGGAAGGCAAAGTCCTGAATGAAAATGGGTCCATGGATCTACAGGACGGCAGAACAAGTGCTGCACTGAGTTCACTGCTGATCTTTGTAACATAACTACATTAAAATTCCCTTGGCTTCAGGAGCTGGTTCACCTCCCAAGAAAGGGAGCATTTAAAAAAGTGCAACGAATTATACTCCCTAATTTTTTTTCACAAGGCATTTAATAGCAAGGTTGTCTGCAACAATATTTCTTTTTTCTGTTAACAATGGCCTGCAAATGTCAAATAATTTCAGGGAATGAAGGCCATTCAGCCTCTGTACTGGATGATGAAACTTATCAATATTTTCAAGCTATTTCATGACTATTAAGTTACTTCACTATTAAGTTCAATTCACTTACTCCAGTCTCTCTGCCTTCCAATATATTATAGCACTCGTCTCTGCATTTCTTTATTATTTCATTAAGTAGTTGATGTTAATTTATTCCGTTTCTACACTCTCTCTAATGGAAGCACTGTGGAGTTCTATGAAACTGTATGTTTGCTTACAACATAAGACCCTGCCATTCTATCCATGAAGTTTTTTTAGCAGATTTCAGAGCTATCCATTACTTCCCAGTAACCTACTCGCTTGTATATACCCTTGGACAGCTGCCTTGGGTATTACACTCTCATATTAGTGGCAATTTAAGGTGCCAAATAATGTAATAACTAAGCACATCTTTGGGCTGTGGGAGCAAACGACGTAACACAGGTGAAAGGTGCAAACTCCACAAAGACAGTGCTGGATGTCAGAATCGAATCCAGGCTGCCAGAGCTGTGAGACAGCGGTACTACCTGATACATCAACATGATGTTCTGGGCGGATGCGTATCCGCTATATACAGTGCATAAAGCCACCTGAAGAACTAATAATTCCCAATTTGCTCAGTGAACATTGCTGCAGGACAGAGACTTATAAATTTTTTAGTCAATCAGCTGAAGAACTCAACAGGTCATTCAGCATCTGTAGGAGAGAAGGGACTGTTGATGTTTTGGATTGAAATCCTGCATTGAATCCTGACGCAGGTTTTCAATCTGAAACCCTGACAGTTCCTTTCATCCCACAAATGCTGCATGACCTGCTGAGTTCCTCCCACAGATAGCTTGTTGTTCCAGATTCCAGCAGTTGCAATCGCTTGTGTCTCATTAGTACTGGAATTAGTTTATTATTGCCACGTGTAACAATATACAGTGAAAAGCTTGTCTTACATATTGCTTATGCAGATCAAATCATTACACAGTGCAGTGAACTAGGATAAGGGAAAGCAATATTTGCAGAATGAAGTGTAATGCTAACAAAATGTGCAGGGCAGGTAAATGATAAAGTGCACGATCATAATGAGGTAGACTGTGAGGCCAATAATTCATTGTATCATTACAGAGGTCTATTCATGAGTCTTATAATAGTGGGGAAGATTTTTCTATCTTAGTCTAGTCTGAAGTGTGTTTGCCATGCAGGCAAGCACAGAATGTAAAACAGGGAACCAGGTCAGTCACCATCAATGATCTGAGCCAGCAGTTAACATACACATGAAATTCCTCTCACTCATTTTCATCTTACTCTCTAGATATAACCTGCATTATATTCCTTTCTCCCTCATCTTTGTATACAACTTTCCCAATAATACCATTCAGCTGTTTGGCACAATCCTTCCGCTTGGAAGTGAGTTCCATGTTTGGTCTTCTTTATGACTAAAGAAGCTTCTCCTGAACTGCCTACTAGATTATCAGAGGCTACCTTCTGTTGACGCCATTGTAATAAAAGAGTTAAATGTGATTCCTCTTTGGTATATGCTGAAATAAAATGGAAGTCTGTACGACAAATGGTATAAGCTTGCAATGGGATTGTTCTGAGAAAGTACAAAAGAACCAGTCTGCAGCATTGTTTTGAGAAAGTTAAGAGAGTACAGGTCTACAGCCATATCAGTGGGGAATTGTGAAAACATGATTATCTCGGGACAGTGAGGGCATGGTGCAGGTACAAAATCAATGGAAAGGTATTACATCAACCATTTGTCTTCGTTTTCATAATGTACATTTTATGTAATTCTAATAAAACAATTTCCTGTGGTTTAACAAGTGCACAGTCTCCTTTGTTTGTGAATACATACAGTATACACACGCCTATTGCTGAATCAGGAAAGAACATGGAACAAATTTTAAAATAATTTTCATTACAACCATATAGCACTGGACAGTTCATATGAGGTTATCTCCACTTTGATAGTGTGTACATGGTACACATGATGTTGATGAAGATAATTGGTTACTTATGGTAAAAACTTGAAGAATAATGAAGAAAGCGGAATTCATCATCAAAGCCCCCCTCCACCCCAACCATCCAGGCAAGCTCTCTACTACCATCAGGGGCCTTGGTCCAACACCACCAGATCAGGAACAGTTATTACATTTCAACCATCAGGCTTCTGAACTGATGTGGATATCTTCACTCACCTCAACTCTGAACTAATTCCACAACCTCCAGACTTACTTTCAAGGACACAACAACTCATTCTCCCTATTATTTATTTATTAATTTTATTTTCATTGTTTTCTTCTTTTTTTCTTCTTTTGTATATTGATTGTTTGTTTATGTATTGTTTTTCAATAAATTATATTGTAATGTAATTGCCTGTAAGAAAATATATCGCAAAGATGGTGTACAGTGACAAATACGTACTTTGATAATAAATCTGGTCTTAGAAAGATGCCTTTGTGCCTGTGCATGGATTGTTTCTTTGCCAGCCTTCATTTCAATAGAAATGAGATTCAGAAGTGAAGGATGGAATGGACTCAGTGGGCTGAAGAGACCCATTGCCTTTAATTTGAAGAGTGGCACTTGAGAGGTTACTGACCAATAAGAACTTCCCTCCTGCAATAATTCAGCTCCTGTTTACCCACCTTTTTGTATCCATGTTCCATTCATTCCCTGTTCCCATCCAAGAATTCTGTACTGTTCCAATTCATGATCATGTGCGCTGCTCTTCTAATGGTGACCATACCTCCAGCTGGCAAAGCCCTATGATCTGGAATTCCCTCACTGAACTACAGAAGACTCCTTAACCTCTACTCCCTCAAAAAAATTCCCTAAGTTCTGTCTACTGGACATTCCCTGATAAATCCTAATATAGCTTGTATTGGTATTGGCTTGTTATTTCCACATGTACCAAGATACATAAAAAGCTTGTCTTGCAAATAATCCATACAGATCAAATCATTACGATGTACATTGAAGTGGTATAAGGTAATAAAAACAATGTAGAACGAAATGTAAAAGCTAAAGAGAATGAGCAGGGCAGATAAAACCTGAAGTCCAAGATCATAATGAATCCAAACAACACACACAAAATGCTGGAGGAATCAGGCCAGGCTGCATCTTTGAAAAAAGAGTAAACAGTTGACATTTCAGGCCAAGAACCTTCATCAGGATTGGAAAAATGATGAGAAGTTAGAGCAGGAAAGTGGGGAGGAGGGGAGGAAGCCGTGTTCATAAATCTACTGATGCCTCAGGACACATCTTCAATGATGTTCCTGGAATCATCGGGTGTTTTGGGTCTTTCAACATCATACACACTGCTACAGGTGACCCAGCTGGGGCTGATCTGACCCCAACTTGTGTCCGGATGGCTGGCTACTTATGACTCCATGGTCCCCTCTTTTGAGCCACAGCCATCTTGAGGCCCTCTCTGTCGCATCTGGTACTGTGGCTGGCTCTCCTCTTCCTCTCTCCCTCGATGCCCAAAAGTAAAAGGTGGTAGGTGATAGGTGGAAATGGGAGAGGTGGAGTAATGAAGTAAAGAGCTGGGAAATGGATAAGTGAAAGAGATAAAGAGCTGAAGAGGGGGTCCAGCATCTGCACATTTTGTCATCATAATGAATCCATTTTATCATACGAGAGGTCATGCAATAGTCAGTGGCATGGAAGCCTGGTGGTACACATTTTCAAGCTTTTCTATCTTCTGCTGGATTGGAAAGGGGAGAAGAGGGAATATCTAGAGCTCACTTTATGATGGAGAAATTTGTGACAAAGCTTGAATTTATGTTTATGGAGTCCCCTGGGGTCATCTCCCTCCTAAACAGATATACTGTTTTGGATACTGTTGGGGGAGATGTCTCATCAGGGGAAGGCAGCAGCAGCCGAGTTCATGGCACCATAGGTGGCTCTGCAGCACAGGAGGGAAGGAAAAGGAGTGGGAGAGCTATAGTGATAAGGGATTCGATTGTAAGAGGAATAGATAGCCGTTTCTGCGGCCGCAAACGAGACTCCAGGATGGTATGTTGCCTCCCTGGTGCAAGGGTCAAGGATGTCTCTGAGCGGCTGCAGGACATTCTGGAATGGGAGGGTGAACAGCCAGTGATCGTGGTGCACATAAGTACCAACGATATAGGTTAAAAATGGGATGAGGTCCTGCAAGGTGAATTTAGGGAGTTAGGAGATAAACTAAAAATTAGGACCACAAAGGTAATAATCTCTGGATTACTACCAGTGCCACGTGCTAGTCAGAGTAGAAATAGGAGGATATTTCAGATGAATACGTGACTTGAAAAATGGTGCAAGGGGGAGGGATTCAAATTTCTGGGGCATTGGAACCAGTTCTGAGGGAGGTGGGACCGGTATAAACAGGACGGTCTGCACCTGGGCTGGACTGGAACGAATGTCCTAGGGGGAGTGTTTGCTACTGCTGTTCAGGAGGCTTTAAACTAATGTGGCAGGGGGATGGGAACAAGTGCAGAGAGACAGAGGGGTGTAAAATGAGGGTAGAAGCAAAAAGTAGTAAGGTGAAAAGTAAAAGTGGCAGGCAGGCAAATCCAGGGCAAAAAGCAAAAAGAGCCACTTTTCTACATAATTGTATAAGGGCTAAGAGTGTTGTAAAAACAAGCCTGAAGGCTTTGTGTGTCAATGCGCGGAGCATTCGTAACAAGGTGGATGAATTGAATGTGCAGATAGTTATTAATGAATATGATATAGTTGGGATCACAGAGACTTGGCTCCAGGCTGACCAAGGATGCGAGCTCAACATCCAGGGATATTCAATATTCAGGAGGGATAGACAGGAAAGAAAAGGAGGTGGGGTAGCATTGCTGGTTAGAGAGGAGATTAACGCAATAGAAAGGAAGGACATTAGCCTGGAGGATGTGGAATCGATATGGGTAGAGCTGCATAACACTAAGGGGCAGAAAACGCTGGTGGGAGTTGTGTACAGGCCACCTAACAGTAGTAGTGAGGTTGGGGAAGGCATTAAACAAGAAATTAGAAATGCGTGCAATAAAGGAACAGTAGTTATAATGGGTGACTTCAATCTACATATAGATTGGGTGAACCAAATTGGTAAGGGTGCTGAGGAAGAGGATTTCTTGGAATGTATACGGGATGGTTTTCTGAACCAACATGTTGAGGAATCAACTAGCGAGCAGGCCATTCTAGATTGGGTACTGAGCAATGAGGAAGGGTTAGTTAGCAATCTTGTCGTGCGAGGCCCCTTGGGTAAGAGTGATCATAATATGGTGGAATTCTTCATTAAGATGGAGAGTGACATAGTTAATTCAGAAACAAAGGTTCTGAACTTAAAGAAGGGTAACTTTGAAGGTATGAGACGTGAATTAGCTAAGATAGACTGGCTAATGATACTTAAAGGGTTGACGGTGGATATGCAATGGCAAGCATTTAAAGATCGCATGGATGAACTAAAACAATTGTTCATCCCAGTTTGGCAAAAGAATAAACCAGGGAAGGTAGTGCACCCGTGGCTGACAAGGGAAATTAGGGATAGTATCAAGTCCAAAGAGAAAAAATATAAATTAGCAAAAAGAAGCGGCACACTTGAGGACTGGGAGAAATTCAGAGATCAGCAGAGGAGGACAAAGGGCTTAATTAGGAAAGGGAAAAAAGATTATGAGAGAAAGCTGGCAGGGAACATAAAAACTGACTGTAAAAGCTTTTATAGATACGTGAAAAGAAAAAGATTGGTCAAGACAAATGTAGGTCCTTTACAGTCAGAAACAGGTGAATTGATCATAGGGAACAAAGATATGGCAGACCAATTGAATAACTACTTTGGTTCTGTCTTCACTAAGGAGGACATAAATAATCTTCCGGAAATAGTAAGGGACCGAGGGTCTGGTGAGACGGAGGAACTGAGGGAAATACATGTTAATAGGGAAGTGGTATTAGGTAAATTGAAGGGATTAAAGGCAGATAAATCCCCAGGGCCAGATGGTCTGCATCCCAAAGTGCTTAAGGAAGTAGCCCAAGAAATAGTGGATGCATTAGTGATAATTTTTCAAAACTCCTCAGATTCTGGATTAGTTCCTGAGGATTGGAGGGTGGCTAATGTAACCCCACTTTTTAAAAAAGGAGGAAGAGAGAAACCGGGGAATTATAGACCGGTTAGTCTGACATCGGTGGTGGGGAAAATGCTAGAGTTGGTTATCAAAGATGTGATAACAGCACATTTGGAAAGAGGTGAAATCATCGGACAAAGTCAGCATGGATTTGTGAAAGGAAAATCATGTTTGATGAATCTTATAGTATTTTTTGAAGATGTAACTAGTAGAGTGGATAGGGGAGAGCCAGTGGATGTGGTATATTTAGATTTTCAAAAGGCTTTTGACAAGTTCCCACACAGGAGATTAGTGTGCAAACTTAAAGCACACGGTATTGGGGGTATGGTATTGATGTGGATAGAGAATTGGTTGGCAGACAGGAAGCAAAGAGTGGGAGTAAACGGGACCTTTTCAGAATAGCAGGCAGTGACTAGTGGGGTACCGCAAGGCTCAGTGCTGGGACCCCAGTTGTTTACAATATATATTAATGATTTAGACGAGGGAATTAAATGCAGCATCTCCAAGTTTGCGGATGACACGAAGCTAGGCGGCGGTGTTAGCTGTGAGGAGGATGCTAAAAGGATGCAGGGTGACTTGGGTAGGTTAGGTGAGTGGGCAAATTCATGGCAGATGCAATTTAATGTGGATAAATGTGAGGTTATCCACTTTTGTTGCTAGAACAGGAGAACAGATTATTATCTGAACGGTGGCCGATTAGGAAAAGGGGAGATGCAATGAGACCTGGATGTCATTGTACACCAGTCATTGAAGGTGGGCATGCAGGTATAGCAGGCGGTGAAAAAGGCAAATGGTATGTTGGCATTCATAGCAAAAGGATTTGAGTACAGGAGCAGGGAGGTTCTACTGCAGTTGTACAAGGCCTTGGTGAGACTGCACCTAGAATATTGTGTGCAGTTTTGGTCCTCTAATCTGAAGAAAGACATTCTTGCCATAGAGGGAGTACAGAGAAGGTTCACCAGATTGATTCCTGGGATGGCAGGACTTTCATATGAAGGAAGACTGGATCGACTAGGCTTATACTCACTGGAATTTAGAAGATTGAGGGGGGATCTTATTGAAACGTATAAAATTCTAAAGGGATTGGACAGGCTAGATGCAGGAAGATTGTTTCTGATATTGGGGAAGTCCAGAACGAGGGGTCACAGATTAAGGATAAAGGGGAAGCCTTTTAGGACCGAGATGAGGGGAAACTTCTTCGCACAGAGAGTGGTGAATCTGTGGAATTCTCTGCCACAGGAAACAGTTGAGGCCAGTTCATTGGCTATATTTAAGAGGAAGTTAGATATGGCGCTTGTGGCTAAAGGGATCAGGGTGTATGGAGAGAAAGCAGGTACAGAGTTCTGAGTTGGATGATCAGCCATGATCATACTGAATGGCAGTGCAGGCTCGAAGGGCCGAATGGCCTACTCCTGCACCTATTTTCTATGGTTCTATGTTTGTTGAAGACACCGGAGTGAAGTGTCTTACAATATACAGATGCTGTATAATGGCTACGAATGATACACTCATTGACAGAAATCCCAAAATCCCAATTGCATTCGTATGTTGAGTTGGCTACACTCTCAATAAATACTTCTGTGAAAAAAGGCACAACTTTATAAAAGTAAGTATGTCTGAGTGTTGATTATGATCAAAGAAGCTGTTTTTATTAAATAATTATTCAGGAAGTGCACTTTTTCACTTAAACGAGGAAGACAGATTCAAGCTTTCTGGCACTTCTGTTAGCAATTTATTTTATTTTCACCTGCTGTGATTTCTAATAAGTTAATGAAAAGAATTAAATAAAAATTATGCTTCTAAACACAAAAGAAAGGTGTTGAGATGGTGGAGATTCACTTGATCTTACTCTGGCTTTTCGCACACTTACTCCAGCTTACCTGAGTAACCTGGAGGGCACCTGCACCAATACTGTGGAGACTCATTGGCATCTGTGCACGTGGTTCCATTCTGGCAGTGACTGGGATAAATTAAGCAGGCATCTTCCACAAGCTGGCACAATCTCCCGGTCCAGCCTAACTTGCAGAGGCACTGCAGAAAGAAGGAATACATATTACATCAGATGCAGGCGAAAAACCTTGGATTTCATCCACAAATGATAATTCTTCTTAATATGCTGCAACAACAGTTTAAAGTACAGGTATAAACTTATGTTCATAACTCCAATATCTGTAAAGTGTCTTTTACAATATCACAAAGAATTTTATTGCAATTAGAGTATCTTTGTTTTTAGAAATATTGCAGCATCCAGAACACGAAAACCAATGGGTAAGTGAAATCAGACAAATCACTAGGTGACGTGGAACAGCAGATGCTGTAATCTGAAGCAAAAATAATCAAACAGTTGTAGGAATTCAACAAGTCAGGCAGCACGTGTGCATGCAAAAGGGTGGCTTGGTTCTAGACCCTGCATCATGACTGACAGCAAGGAAGTGAGATTCTGCATGAGACAAAGGTTCACAGGTGATAGGTAGAACCAAATAAGGAGGGTGATGATGGGCAGATGGAACCACATTGGAGGGAATTGAGGTGGAATGGGGAAACAATGGGGATAGGTAGAGACGGAAAATGCGAGAGAAAAGAAAAACCAAAGGAGTACTATGGGAGGAGGAGAGAATGAAGGGAGAGAAAGAGACTGAAAGGTGATAAGCAAAGACACAAGTTAATGCAAATGCTGAAATTGGATAAGTAAGAAAGATGATAATATGGTTCTGCATTGGTGATTTTACCTGAGGGTTAGTAGGCTTGCCAAGATGACAGAGACACCTTTCCTACTGGACCTTGATATAAATGCTCCTCTAAAATATGGCAATTAGAGCATATATTTCTTAGCATCTAGTGTTTAAATATGACTAGTGCACAGAAATGCATCTTAACTGTGCCTGTCAAAAACTTGTATTCCCTGCAAATGCAGTTGAACTAGCTCCTCCTGGGTGGTAATAAACAACTGTCACATTGGATCCCGGCTTTTCAGGGTCAGATTCAGAATCAAAATCAGGTTCAATTTCAATGACATACAGTATGCTGTGTACTTAGTTGTTTTGTGACAGCCATACATTGCACTACATAATGATAAATGCTATAAATTATAATAAGTATATATAAAAATTAAATTAAAAAAGTTGTGCAAAACAAGAGAAAATACTGAGGTAATGTCCATTGGGTTCATTGCCACTCAGAAATCTGATAGTGGAAGGGAAGGAGCTGTTCCTGAAATGTTGAAGTTCAAAGTTAATAAAGTTCAAAGTATATTTTATTAATAGAGTATATATAATGTATGTCACCACATACAACTCTGAGATTCATTTTCTTGCAGGCATACTCAGCAAATCTATAGTGCACTAACATTAATAGGATCAATGAAAGATCAACCAGAGTACAGAAGACAACAGCTGTGGAAATACAAACATAAATAAATAACAATAAATAATGAGAACACGAGACAATGAAATAAAGAGTCCTGAAAGTGAGGTTGTTGGTTGTGGGTACATCTCAATGGATGGGCAAGTGAGTGACTGGGTAGTAACTATTTTTGAACTTAATGGTGCGAGTCCTGAGGATTTTGTACCATCCACCCGATGGCAACAAGAAGAAAAGAGCATGGCCTTGGTGGTGAGGATGCAGCTCTCCTACAACAGCATTTCATATAGATGTGCTCAGTGATTGGGAGGGCTTTACTAATGATGTACAGGGCCAAATCCACTACCTTTTGTAGGATTTTCTGTTCAAAGGCATTGGTGCTTCCATACCAAGCTATGATACAGCCAGTCAATACACTCTCCACTACATATCTATAAAAGTTGAGCAATGCTTCTCATTCATTGCCTTGATCAATAACTGAAGAATATCAATGAAATTCAGAAGTAGCAGAAGTTGTAACAAACGAGAAATGTACTTGGCCTGTCGAGTGAGGGCAATCTCTATGCAAAACTATACAAGAAAGACTGCTCATCCTCATTCGTTCACACTTGGATATGGGAGGAAGCCACGGTATTCCTGTGCCCCAAAACAGGTGATGCACCATCAATAACTCTCTCTGAGACGTAAAGGCGAGATATCGGCTTTTATTGACTGGAAGAAGGAACAAGCAGTGATTGACCACCATACTACATCCTGGAGACAGAGAGGCCGGGCTCAGACCTCAATTGCCTTTATACAGGGGTCTGTGGGAGGAGCCACAGGAGCAGTCAGCAGGGGGCGTGTCCAGACAGGTATATGTAGTTCACCACAACAGGATAATGCTGTGGATTTTAAAACACAAACACGAGGAAATCTGCCGATGTTGGAAATTGAAGCAACACACACAAAATTCTGGTGGAACGCAGCAAGCCAAGCAGCATTTACAGGAAGAAGTACAGTCAACATTTTGGGCTGAGACCCTTCGTCAAGACGCTGTGGACTCCAATGAAGTATTTTACATACTTTCCATTTATCACCAGTGACAATCTGCACTCCCAAGATGATTAAAGCCTCCATCTGATAACACCATCCCATTCACCAATCATACACCAGTCACCGATCTGGACTCTTGATTACTGAGTTTAGCTTGTAACTAATAATTACTCTACAAATCATGCCAACTGACAATCCCCATCTCCAACTCATGCCTGCAATCCCCAATTCCATTGACCCCCTGCAGGTGATCACGGTCCTATGTAGATTCCACTATCTTACCCATGACTGGTGACCCTATTTCTTCCAAAGTACCACCCATTACTGGTAGCTGTACCCTGGCTCAGACTACATTCTCTGCCACAAGCTACCTCCATAGCAATGTCTCTCCCACCCGCAGCCCTCCACATCGTTATGTCTTGACTTTGGAATACCCTGATTCTCTTTGAATGCTCTGAGATTGTACTTGTGTGCCTGACTTGCTGGCACTGGGAGGTTCTAAATCATTCTATTAATTTAACCTATTAAAACAAGAACACCTGCATCTATAAGGTGCTCATTAATCCCTCAAGACACCACTAAACACTTCATTGTAATTGAAATTATTCTGAAATGTAATCACTGAGCAGCAAGCTTTGACCAGTAAATCATTCAGCAAGAGAACACATTTGAGAAAAGAAAGGACAAGGTCCAAAAGAAGAGAGAGGAGAATCTTGATGCCATTAAGGCAGGATCAATTTGTCAAATAAAAGCAGAAAAAAATGGAAGAACTCAAGAATGATACAGCTCTGTAGAAGTGACTACTTCATCGCCAGCAATTAGGTGAATTATCATGAACATTCGAACTTCCAAGCTTTAAAGTAAATTTATTATTGAAGTACATACAGTATATGTCACCATATGCTACCCTGAGATTCATTTTTTGTGGGCATCACAATAGACCAAAGAAATAAAATAGAATCATTGAGAAACTACACCCGAAGATTGACAATCAGTGTGCAAATGAAGACAAACTATTTATTATTACAAGTAGTAATAATAAATAGCAAATAAATAATACTGATTACATGATTTTGGAGTCCTTGAAAGGTTCTGGAATCAGTTCAGCATTGAGGTGCATGAAGTTATCCACAATGGTTCAGGAGCCTGATGTTTTAGGTGTTCCTGAACTAGTGGTGTGGGATCTAAGGCTCCTGTACCTCTTTCCCAGTGAAAAGAGAGCATGGCCTGGATGGTGGAGAGTCTTGATGCCTGTATATAACTGGTGTGCTGGTGGAGATTGAAGCCACTGGGCCTCTGGGTTCTGGAGGCATCTGCAAAGATGTACCGAGGATTCAGATAGTATAGTGCAATGCTGCTGCTCCTGGAAGCCTCCAGGCAAACACTGAAAAGAGGGAAAATCTGGCAGCAGAAACCTGTCTGCTATTAAATCTGAGATGGAATTTCATAAAATGGGTCAGAAATTCAGTGTGGACTCTGATCTTATATCAGATCTGATCTGGCCTGAGATTCAAGTATTGATACCCAAACAAAGGCAAAGAATCTCTTCATTTCAGGCAGTTCCAAATTGATAGTAATTCTGTCTATGTCCATGAAGAATGAGGAGGAATTAGAAGAATGAGTGGGGAGGGATCTCACTGAATCCTATTAAATAATGAAAGGTCTAAATAAAGTGGAAAGGATGTTTCCTATGGGGGGGGGGGAGTCTAGGATCATAGATCTCAACCTCAGAAAAGAACATCACTTTAGAAAAGAGATGAAGATGAATTTATTGAGCCTGATGGTGATGAATCTGTACAATACATTGCCATGGATAGGTTCTTAATTAGTAAGGGTAAAGGCAAGAGAACGGAGTTGAGAGGGATAATAAATCAGCCTTGATGGAATGGCAGAGCAGAATGAATGGGAAAATGGCTCCTTCCTGTGTCAGATGGTTATTTGAATGGCTGAATGCAGACATTTCTGTTGTGTATTTAATATACCAGTAATATTTGAGTAATATTGTAATATATTGTTTTTGATTAAGCATTCTTTGTTGTTTAAATAATGAATGATGCTTATATGTATGAAATGCATGAATTGCTTATTTCATTACACCATAGTGTCAAATTCACGCTCTGAACTTAAAGTAAAAAAAAACAAGCTAAGACCTGCTGTCCTGCACTCTCATCTTTTTCTTGTAATTAGATTTATGTTTTGGAGTTACAAAACAAAACAGTGTTGATGAATATGTTCAAAATGAACTAGAGAAGGCTACCTACTTGTTGAAACGCAGCGAGCCGTTCAAGTTAAAAACAAGCACAGTAAGTTAAACAGTTGAGTTTTAAAAAAACAGCCGAGTAACAAAAGAGCACAGCAAGTGCTCTTCAGAAAAGGAAACAGATATAGTCGAAGTTAAAAAAAGGCAAGAAACCGAAGAATTCACGGGTTCATAAACAATGTGTAGCAGGTGATAATAGTCATAAAAAAGAGCAGAAATGTCTTGCTACATTGGAAAGATTGATGTGTTTGTTTGTTTGTTTAGCTGGATATTGTATATGAAGCAAGTTGAGCAGTGTTTAAAGCAAATTAAATAACCGATGAGAAGTGAGTGTCACTTTTGCTGAGTGCATTGGATTTAAAGGCATATAGTTTGCTAAGAAATTGAACGGCTCCAACCAAACTAGCTGAAAATAAGCTTTACTGATATTGTGAAAGTAATGCAGAAATATTTAGAACCAAAACTGTTGTTGATTGCAGAATATTTTAGGTTTCATAAATAGAATCAAAATGAAGGGGGAATCCATTTCAGTGTATGTGGCTGAATTGAAGAAGTTGTCTGAGCATTGTCAGTACAACTGCAGTAGAACCTCCCTGCTCCTGTACTCAAGTCCTTTTGCTATGAATGCCAACATACCATTTGCCTTTTTCACCGCCTGCTATACCTGCATGCCCACCTTCAATGACTGGTGTACAATGACACCCAGGTCTCGTTGTATCTCCCCTTTTCCTAGTCGGCCACCGTTCAGATAATAATCTGTTTTCCTGTTCTAGCAACCAAAGTGGATAACCTCACATTTATCCACATTAAATTGCATCTGCCATGAATTTGCCCACTCACCTAACCTATCCAAGTCACCCTGCATCCTCTTAGCATCCTCCTCACAGCTAACACCACCGCCCAGCTTTGTGTCATCCGCAAACTTGGAGATGCTGCATTTAATTCCCTCGTCTAAATCATTAATATATATTGTAAACAGCTGGGGTCCCAGCACTGAGCCTTGCGGTACCCCACTAGTCACTGCCTGCCATTCTGAAAAGGTCCCGTTTACTCCCACTCTTTGCTTCCTGTCTGCCAACCAATTCTCTATCCACATCAATACCATACCCCCAATACCGTGTGCTTTAAGTTTGCACACTAATCTCCTGTGTGGGAACTTGTCAAAAGCCTTTTGAAGATCTAAATATACCACATCCACTGGCTCTCCCCTATCCACTCTACTAGTTACATCTTCAAAAAATTCTATAAGATTCGTCAGACATGAAGTTCCTTTCACAAATCCATGCTGACTTTGTCTGATGATTTCACCTCTTTCCAAATGTGCTGTTATCACATCTTTGATAACCGACTCTAGCATTTTCCCTACCACCGATGTCAGACTAACCGGTCTATAATTCCCTGGTTTCTCTCTCCCTCCTTTTTTAAAAACTGGGGTTACATTAGCCACCCTCCAATCCTCAGGAACTAATCCAGAATCTAAGGAGTTTTGAAAAATTATCACTAATGCATCCACTATTTCTTGGACTACTTCCTTAAGCACTTTGGGATGCAGACCATCTGGCCCTAGGGATTTATCTGCCTTTAATCCCTTCAATTTACCTAACACCACTTCCCTATTAACATGTATTTCCCTCAGTTCCTCCATCTCACTAGACCCTCAGTCCCTTACTATTTCCAGAAGATTATTTATGTCCTCCTTAGTGAAGACAGAACCAAAGTAGTTATTCAATTGGTCTGCCATGTCTTTGTTCCCTATGATCAATTCACCTGTTTCTGACTGTAAAGGACCTACATTTGTCTTGACCAATCTTTTTCTTTTCACATATCTATAAAAGCTTTTACAGTCAGTTTTTATGTTCCCTGCCAGCATTCTCTCATAATCTTTTTTCCCTTTCCTAATTAAGCCCTTTGTCCTCCTCTGCTGATCTCTGCATTTCTCCCAGTCCTCAGGTATGCCGCTTTTTTTTGCTACTTTATATTTTTCTTCTTTGGACTTGATACTATCCCTAATTTCCCTTGTCAGCCACGGGTGCACTACCTTCCCTGGTTTATTCTTTTGCCAAACTGGGATGAACAATTGTTGTAGTTCATCCATGCGATCTTTAAATGCTTGCCATTGCATATCCACCGTCAACCATTTAAGTATCATTTGCCAGTCTATCTTAGCTAATTCACGTCTCATACCTTCAAAGTTACCCTTCTTTAAGTTCAGAACCTTTGTTTATTCTACTTCATTCTACTTCACCCATGCAAAATGTCATCACCATTTTATGTTAAAGGCAGGCAGCTATTTTATGCTGAATACATACTGTAAGTGCACCTTAACAATAAAAAAATGATATTTAATGGTCACCTGGTTACGCAACTAAGAACTTCCACTGGAGAAAAGATAACTCCTGTTGGAATGACATTTGTAACCATGAAATACAATGACCAACAAGCTGCATAGGAATTGTATTTGGTAAAAAAGGAGGGTCAGCATTTTGGGGAAGTGGTTGGCTCAGACCACCATAATTTGATTGGAAATCCATCCAGCATTTGCATGTGACATCCCCTGTAATAGTATCAACTGAAAGCAAATTAAGAAAGGGACTGGATGCTGCCTCAGCAGCGGTCAAGGATGGTGTAGGAAAATTCCAACATACCAAGGGTAAAATAGTGTAAAATGAAAATGCCACACCCAAGTTTTGCATTGCCCATCAAGTTCCTTATACTATTCATGATGAAGTAGCCAGTCCACTAGATCGCATAGAGCCTGAAGGAATTCTATCCAAGGTTCAGTGGAGCCCATGAGTAACGCCGCAGGTTTCAGTAGTCAAGAAGAATGTGTCTGTCAGGATTTGTGGTGATTTTAAGGTCACCATCAACCCAGTACAGAAAGCAGAGCAATACCGTTTGCCTAGGATAAAGGATATCTTTGCAAAGCTTTTTGGAGAGGAACACTTCAGCAAAATGGACTTAGCTAAGGCCTTTATACAGATGGAAATGGAAGAAGAGTCGAAAGTGTTGCTCACCAAAACACTGGCAAAGGGCTTTATTGCTATAATAGGCTTATCTTTTGTGGAAAATCTGCACCTGCATTCTGGTAGAAAACTAATGGCTGGGTGATGCAAGGCTGTCCAGGCATTCAGTGTTAACTGCATGACATCATTGTTACCCGTAAAGTTGACAGGGAACATCAAAGTGTGGGGGAGGGGGATTTGAGGGTTGATGTAACTATTCCATTTGTGTTCTTGTATTTGCGCGGGAAGGAAGTATTTGGAGGTGGGGTGTGGTTGATGATCATGCTGCCGTTCTTTTCTTTTTTGGTTTTGTAGCTATCTGGAGAAGAACAATTTTAGAGTTGTATACTTTGATAATAAATGAACCTTTAAACCTTTGAACATCGCCAAAATCTCAAGAAAATATGAAAAAACTTAGAAGATTATGGCCTCAGAGCATGATGCAACAAATGTGAATTCTACAAACCGAGCTTCGCTTACTATGGTCACAATATTGACGCCCAAGGATTATACAGGTGTGCTAAGAAAATTCAATAGTGATGGATGCCCTAAAACCAGAGGATGTGTCACAATTGTGGTCCATTTCAGGATTTGTCAATCACTATTACACCTGTTGAACTCATTAATAATTATCTTGAAGTGGCAATGGACAAATCAATGTGAGGTGGCTTTCAAAAAGGTAAAGGAAGTGGAAGTGACCTCACACATTATGATTCATATCATCCAGTGAAGCTTGCCTGTGAGACTTCGCCTGATGGTGTAGACGCGGTCGTGTCATATGTTATGTGATGGGTGTGAACACCCCATAGCCTTTGCATCTCGTTCCCTTAATGCTGTAGAGAAAAAATACGCACAGATTGACAGAGAGGCCTTGAGTCTGGTTTGAAGCATAGAACACTTTGACCAGTACTTGTATGGGAGACAGTTTACCCTCGCCACTGATTATCAACTACTATTGTCCATTTTTAATCCACAGAAGGGTGTTCCACTAACAACAGCAGCATTAAAGCAGAGACAGGCTCTGTTCTTTGGAGGACACAATTACAAGACTGAATTCATGAGGACATCTAATCATGGAAATGCAGGTAGATTGTCCCATTTTCCTTTGGAAAAGAAAATACCTGAACATTTTACAGAAGATGATACTCCTCTTGATAGTCTCCCTAATGCAAATTGAAATTATCCCTATTACAGCAGAGACAGTACATTAAATTTATAATCCCTTGGTTCTAGATGACTTATCTAAGGAAAAATAGGTCCTTTATTCTTACTCAGGCTGGATGACCTCCTCATTTTGTACACTTCAGTTAAATCTTTCTTCACCCTGCTTTCATCCAAAGCAAAAAACTCAGACTGCCTAATTTTTAGTTCTATGCAAAGTTTTTTGTCACATGTACTCTATTTGGTGAGTAGAACTGCAGTTAGCCAACAAGTATTTAATCACACTGTCAATGTATCCTGCTTCCTTTCAGAAGTCTGTGGATGTTCATTCCAATCAGGCACTCCAATTTCAGTCAGAAAGAAGCAAACAGAAAAGTGTTGATTTACTTTCTAACCTCTATTTAAACTCAGAAGAATAGCAAATTTAGTCAATCTATAGACAAATTTGTCATTTAGCTGGTCCTTCTAAAGTCAGAGCTTCCAACAACAAAGTGATAGGCTTTGATTTAAGTCAAGTGGAGGAACAGAGATACATTTGGAAACTTATTTAGGTAACGGATATCAGTAGGGAATAGGAAAAGTTCTCCTTGCTCCGACATTATTACAGCCACCATCAACATACTCTTGCACTTCTGCTTCAACTGCTGCATCAGCACGATTCCTCTGGTTGCTCACTATCAGACTCCTGAACCAGTATGGACCACTTCACTCACCACAACTGGTCACTGAATACAACCTATGGACCCACTTTCAAGTATTCTGCAACTCATGTTCTCAGTATTATTTATTATTTATTTAACATTACTATTATTTGTTCATGTTTTGTATTTGCATAGTTTATCATCGTTTGCACATTGGTTGCTTGTCAGCCTTTATTTGTGTGCAGTTTTTCAATGGTTTGATTCTACTTCTTCATTCTACCATGAATGCCTGCAATAAAATGAATCTCAAGGTAGTATTTGGTGACATATATGTACTTTGATAATAAATGTATTTTGAACTTCTAACTGAAAGGAGTTGGGCAAAATAAATATTTTTGACATGAACAAAAAATTCAGCAATACAGTGGAATAATGGAGTTAATTTCAATATTTTGTTTGACCCTGAAGTTTTTGGGATCCAGTGGCTCATCAGAAAGTCAAGAATGAGACATAAACTTGTTGCTTCCGATTGTTTTCAAAATGATACAAAAACAAAGAAACATGGCAGGAGAAAATAAAAGAAACTTAATAGTAGTATAGTCTTCTCTGATAATAGAAATTTCTTGTGATAACAGTCAACTTATAAGATTGCTGGATTCCAGTAATATGGCACCTGTCACTGAAAACAAGAAGCTTCCTAGAAAATTCAGAGGCAACTGTGACCACAGGAAAACTCACAAAATAATCGCACATGTATAGGTGATTATAAAAATTACAAACAAGCATAGTCAAGTTAAATTACAAGAAAAAGATACAGTTTTACACCAAGATCCAACACATTGCTCTATGTTCATACAAAATGCTAAATTAATTTAATCCCTGAACAAAGCAAATACGGTTTTCTTTGCTCACTGGGCATTTCCAAAATACATTTTTCTTTGCACGGAGGTTCTCTTCTGAATATTTCTGTATTTTTTTTTTAGCTGGCTCTGCTCAATTCATCAGTAGTAGTTATTTTTGGTCATTTGTTGGCAGTTGCATGAGGTCATGCCATCATTTCTTACTAAGTTGAAACCCCTTGATACTGTACTTAATTGTTTCTCATTACCTTTCCGGTAGAACACACTCCATGGCTTGGACTTTGAAATTATGTCACCTAGAAACAGGTAACATGATGAGGAAGGAATATCTGGCCTTTCAGAACCAAACTGCTCACATTTCAGCTGTAATTGACAGTCTCTTGAGACAGGCAGCCAGGATAAATGGAGTCTGAGGTGAAACTGACCCAAAGGTTCAGTAGGTGAATTGTATTGATATAAAGTATAGATTAAGTTATATGTTTCCAGATTATTAGTACCACATCTAACCTGGGAAAACTATACTCCGACATGAGAAGGAGCTGGATTTCTTTTAAACTAACACTCTTCATTAAAAATTGATTTTACTCATTTGATACCATTTTGATTAATGGTCCTAACAGCTAGCCTATTTAATGGAGTCAGATTCAGAACAAGGAGATTGGGTAAAAATTACCCAGTAGATGCAAGAGGAAACAATTGTTCTTTATAGAAGTTGCTCTCTGTACAGAAATGTGTTACAAATAGCTTTAGTAACTCACAAAATGCTGGAGTAACTCAACAGCTCAGGCAACATCTATGGAAAGGAATAAACAGCGAATGTTTTGGACCGAGAAAGGAAAGGAAGGGGGAAGAAGACAGAACAAGAAGGTGGGGAGGGGGCTAGGCTTTATTCATTATTCTTTATTCCTTTCAATATACACCTCCTGGCCTGCTGAGTTTCTCTAGCATTTTTTTTTTGTGTGTTTTCTGGATTTCCAACATCTGCAGAATCTCTTGTGATTACAAATAGCTTTTGACCTTTTCCTTTCCTCTTCCCAATTTGAAGAATTCGAGAATGAGTATTCAATGCCATTTTAATATTTGGTGGCAAACAGCAAAGGGGGCATTAAAGACTAGGCAATTTTGAAATAATGCTGAACTGAGATATCTCAATGGCAGATTTCACAGCTGTTAATATTACTAATAGAGAATAGTTTGACCTGTAACCTGCATTGATTCACTTATAAAACCAAGAAAATAACACTGAGCTAAGAGCTGAACTTCCTTCTCTATTGGAGATTATGCCATATCTCATGGTGCACGTGCCTGTTTTTTTTTAGAATCACGCTTTTCTCTTGCTTGTGAAGGAACAAGTTGCCAGTGAGAATACCTGTCACTTTGAACACCCCGTCAATATTGGGCATGTCTACATCAGGTATCAAAGAGTTATTTTTTCTGTCAAAAAGACATGACTGAAGGATAAGCTGAAGGGTGTTTAATCTTTGTTGCGAGTTCAGTAAGACGTATCCACTTGTGAGTGAGTCCACCCAAAGACCACAAAATGACAGGCACTGCAAACTCAAATAATGAGTCCATATCCAGTGGTGAGAGTACAGACCTTGTTTTCAGAAACAGTAGCTGAAGTGAATAGCATGGCTGCTTTTAAAGGAATGCTTGATAGGTATATGAAAGAAAGCAGAGATTTTGTGAAATACTGAAATAAAAGGTTTGGAGAAGGCTTGAGTGCAGTATAAATACTGAGATTGATCAATTGGGATGAATGGGCTGTTTCTGTGCTTTGCAATTGCATAACAGTGTACTGACAGCAGTCAGCTGCCTCATACCCAGTCTCAAACAGCAGGTCCTATTGTGTCAATATTAATTCATTCATTAGACATTTATGCAAAATATGTGAAAGGACATTTCCAATTCAGTACATGTTTACTTTAGACTTTCCAAGAGGTTTCTAAGGAGGGGATCTTTGTTCTGTGAGGTGCGGTTAAGCAGTCTATTCCCATTCTCAAACTGATTGTGCTCTTGTTTCTATGCTGTACTACATAAGAAGAACTTTCAGAGGATTTTTCTTGGTAGTGACAAGTATAATTTTCATCTGACTAGCAGCCATGACAGTCCCAAATTAAGACTGAGATGCAGCAATAAGATTTTCAATCACAGGACAGCAAATATTTAGAGTTTTCCCATCTAGACATAGAGTGTTGCTAAAATTTTTAAGGCAGCAATCAATATACAATTGGATATTTAAGAAACGAAGGGATATGACGACAATCTAGGATAGTGGTCAATGTTCAGCTATAGTCTTAGTGAAGGGTGAAACTGACCTACTTTCATTTTGACTTAATATTCTAATGTTTCTGTTCCTGAGGACTGAGTTTGCTGGAACTGGGTGCAAATTATTTAATTTGATTTCACTCAAGATCTTCCAACCAGAGTATGGTTACTTTTTCTTCTCCAGCATAAACTGACAGACACTATTGACTTTACCACAGAGGAGCGATTAATCTTATTGAAATTCATTGTCCAAATATATTCACACTGTAATATATTTTTGAAGATGGAATTTAATGTAAAAATTTTAAAAAAACATGTATTTCTCTGAACACTGAGCAGATTGACAGAGAGCTGGTTAAATCTAGCAGCCTTTATACAAACTAATGGTGTGAACTACCCTGTGAATAAAGGTGAATATTCAAAACATATACAAATTTATTGAAAGCCAATATGACATTTAAGTACAAATGTCAAAATTTTGCAATAACATAAAGGGAACAGATGCTTTCCATGACAATAGATGGTGAGCATGTTGAAATTCAGATAATTGAACTTCTTTTAGAAGGACTGGTATAAGACTAAGCAAAGGTAGAAATGCCACAAAGATGAAGTAGAATTTAGTGCATTGTTTGCTTTATATTGCACCTTATTAATTAGCACTCATCCTTCAATTTAAAATTGTTTTGCAGTACAAACTGCAGAACATACGAGCTTATGATTGCAGGATGGGGTTTATGGAGTATCTAAGAACATACAGTAGAAACTAGTTAATAGGATTTAAATAAGGGGAAGTAACTAAAAAGTTGTAAAGAGGCCAATACTCAGTATTCCTCCTTGCTTATGTTAGTGAATGTATATCAAACTGAGTGAAGAAGAAAATGCTGATCTTCTTGCAAAATCCTTTTCGAATGTAGGAATAAGGTTTCCCAGGTGTGTGTTGCCTAGAACTAGGTGTTGAATCAATAGGGTAAAGGTCAGAAGACATACCTTCAATCCAATGGAGGTGAATTGTTAAAGCTCTCCACCAAGAGGGCTATGGAGGCTTAAGCATCAAATATATTCAAGATAAAGATTGATAGATTGATTTAAGTAAGTCAAATCATTAAGGGTTCCTGAAATAAAGTAGCAATAAGTTAATAGAAAAGCCACAATTCCACTGTTTGGTGGAGCTGGTCCATATTTGTTCTGTTATACAGTGAGCTCATGCGGTCAGGAGTCTGACACCAATGGAACAATAGAGAAGGCTCATGGGGAAATCAAGGAGGCTGGAATGTAAAAATAATTTTCTTAACTTCGTTCATTATTGTCACATGTACCAAGATAAAGATGGCACGAGCAAGCAACAATTCCTTGGGCAATATCTTCCAGATACACAATAATTCAAGTTTTTCTACGTCTTCTACTTATTCTTTTTATCTTAGTATTGTTTATGAAACTGTTGGAGCCTGTGACTTACAGTCTGTAGTTTGATTGAGTGGGCTAGTGCTCTAGTGTTCCCGAGGAAGCTCTGGGACAGAAGCATGAGTGGAAGCTCAGAGACGGGGCTACTAGGTCTAAGTCTCCCCAGAAAGGCCGGTGGGTTCGAAAGATTGCTCTTCCTGATGCTCTTGGAGTTGTTAGCAAAATTCTAAGATATATGGATTGAACTGTGGTTCATATTGGCCTCTTTCAGTTTGATATTTATTGGTGATCCATTCTTTCTTGTTGCCGATTAGTAGGTTGGGGGTGTGGGGTTTGATGTTCTTGCTGTTTCCAGTGTGGGCAATCCATTAGTTTTTCTGGAAGGGAGGGGTTGGGATTTACAGGTTTTTATTTCTCTTTTTTCTTTTTGTGTGTGGAGGGGGTGAATGGATATCTTACCTGTCAAATACTTCTAATGCTTTTCTGTATTTTATAGCTATCTGGAAAAGACGAATCTCAGAGCTGTATTCTGCATACATACTTTGATAATAGAATGAACCTTTGAACTGATTTGAAACTTTGTATGATGAAAAACATGCATATCATCCATATTGATCATTATAACAGTGAAGTGAGGTAGTAAAGGAGAAAACAATAATTAAATGTAGAAAAGATTATCATTATAGAGAAAGTTCAGGCAGACAATTAGGTCCAAGGCCATAACAAACTCAATTGTGAAGTCAAGAATCCATCTTAATATACCCAAGGATCATTCAATAGTCATAACTATGGGATAGAAATCGCAAAGGTAAAATAGGGAAAATCATGTTGGTGTGGGATTCCAAGACGGAGAAATATTAGAATGCCTATGAGATGGCTTCTTAGAGCAACTCATGGTTGAACCCACTAAAAGATCAGTTATTCTGGATTGAGTGTTGTGTGATGAACCAGAATTGATTACAGAACTTCAGGTTTGAGGACTTTGTGGAGATTACAAGTAGGATAAATCTTTCATTTCATTTCATAGCTTGTCACACCGGACAGTCAGCCATTCTTGTCTGGGGCCTGGAGTCAGGATTGGTCTCCTTTCAGATTAACTGGGTCATGGTATGAACGTTCCTGACTTGACCCTTGTTTTCTACGAGGCCGAGTGGCTAGCTCAGCACTCAACCCGGCACGGATGAGAAGTGTGCCCCGGGGGGGAGGGTAACTGGGTTCTAACTTGGGAGATTTCACTTCTGAAGTCTGGCACTGATGCCACTGTGCCAACAGTTGGATAGATTAAGGGGATCCAGTCGATGTTGTATATTTGGACTCTCAGAAGGCCTTTGACAAGGTGCCATACATGAGGCTGCTAACCTAGTTAAGAGCTATAGTATCACAGGAAAGTTACTAATATGGTTAGAACATTGGCTGATTAATAGGAGGCAGTGGGTAGGAATAAAAGGATACCTTTCTGGTTGGCTGCCAGTGACTAGTGGTGTTCTGCAGGGGTTGGTGTTGGGTCCACTTCTTTTTATGCTGTATATCAATGATTTAGATGATGGAATTCATGGCTTTGTTGCCAAGTTTGCAGATGATATGAAGATTGGTGGAGGGAGCAGGTAGTGCTGAGGAAACAGGTAGGATGCAGAAGGACTTAGACAGATTAGGAGACTGGGCAAGAAAGTGGCAAAGGAAATACAATTTTGGAGAATGCATGGCCATGCACTTTGGTAGTAGAAATAAATGTGGACTATTTTCTAAATGGGAAGAAAATCCAGGAATCTGAGATGCAGAGGGACTAGGGAGTCCTTGTGCAGAACTCCCTGAAGTTTAACTTGCACTTTGAGTCAGTGGTGAGGAAGGAAAATGTCATGTTAGTATTCATTTCAAGAGGTCTAGAATATAAGAGCAAGGATGTGATGATGAGGCTCTATAAGGCACTGGTGAGGCCTCACTTTGAGTATTGTGAGCAGCTTTGGGCTCCACATCTTAGAAAAGATGTGCTGGCATTGGAAAGGGTCCAGAGGAGGTTCACAAAGATGATTCCAGGAATGAAAGGGTTATCATACGAGAAACGTTTGATAGCTCTGGATCTGTACTCGCTGGAATTCAGAAGGATGAGGGGGGATCTCATTGAAACCTTTCGAATATTGAAAGGCCTTGACAGATTAGATGTGGAAAGGATGTTCCTCATGGTGAGAGAGTCTAGGACAGAAGGGCAAGGCCTCAGGACAGGGAGACGCCCTTTTAAAACAGAGATGCGGAAACATTTCTTTAGCCAAAGGGTGGTGAATTTGTGGAATTTGTTGCCACAAGCAACTGTGGAAGCTCGGTCGTTGGGTGTATTTAAGGTAGAGATTGATAGGTTCTTGGTTGGACATGGTACCAAAAGTTATTGGGAGAAGGTTGGGAACTGGGTTGAGGAGGAGATAGAAAAAAATGATCAGCCATGTTTGTATGGTGGAGCAGACTCGATGGGCAAGATGGCCTAACTCTGCCTCTATGTCTTATTGTCTGAAGGTCTAAGGTGAAAGAACCCACAGAGGCAAATAATTATAATATGATTGAATTCACCCTGAAAGTTGATAAGTAGAAATTAAAGTCAGATGCATCAGTTTTACAGTGGAGTAAAGGCAATTACAGAAGCATGAGAGAGGAGTTGGCCAGAATTGATTGGAAAAGAACACTGGCAGGGATGACAGCAGAGCAGCAATGGCTGCAATTTCTGGAAGCAATTTGGAAGGCACAGGATATACACATCACAAAGAGGATGAAGTATTCTAAAGGGTAACCTACAGTGTGTGTGCAGCCAGGGGCTGTGAACAAATTTACTAAATGTTTACTTCTCATGTGCACTTGCCAAGGAGAAAGATATGAAGGAAACTTAACTCACAGAGGAATGTGTTGAGTGCCTGGATCACGCAAGTAAAGATTAAAGATTAGATGCTGCCTGGCCTGATGAGTTCCTCCAGCATTTTGTGTGTGTTGCTTGGACTTACAGCATCTGCAGATTTTCTCTTCTTTGTGATTTGATCATATTATGATCATTTGCCTCTCTGGGTTCTTTTACCTTAAGCTTTCTAATCAATTCTGGTTCACTGCACAACACCCAGTCCAGAATAGTTTGATCTCCTTTTAGGCTCAAGTACGAGCTATTCTAAAAACCCATCTCATAGGTATTCTAGAAATTACTGCTTCAAATCTCCATGACTATTGTAATATTGCCTTTTTGGCATGCATTTTCTATCTCCTGTTGTAATTTATAGACCACATCCTTACTACTGTATACAATTCCCATCAGGGTCTTTTTACCCTTGTAGTTCCTTAGCTCTATCCACAATGATTCAACACCTTCTGACCCTCTGTCACTTCTTCCTAAAGATTTGATTTCCTTTATTATTAACAGAGAAACACCCTCTTCATTCCTGCCTGTCCTTGGACATAGAGCTCCTAGCTATAACATTCTTTCAGCCTACAACATTATATGTGCCAATCTATAACTGTGCTACAAGTTCATCTAATTTATTCTGTATACCGCATGCAAATATAACACCTTCAGTCCTGTATCTACCTCTTTCAATTGTGTTTGCCTTTTACGTTGCAACTCATCTTGTGAACTGGAGTTTTGCCCTATCAACAGCCTCTCCTCACTACATATTACCTCTGTTTGTGAACCAGCTACCTCATCTTCAGCACTGTCATCAGCCTTTCCGACGATACTTCTTGCTTTGAAACATTCACAGCTCAGGACACTAGTTGCACTCTGCTCAATCTTTTGATTCCTAACTTTCTCTAAGGTCTTACCAACATTTGCTTCCACAGCCTCTCCACAAACTGTTCTGGCATTCTGGTTTCTATTTCCCTGCAACTCTAGTTTAAACCCCACCGCGCAGTTTTAATAAACCTTCCCACTAGTTCTCTTCAAGTTCAGGTGCAAACTGTCCCTTCTGTATAGGTCTCACCTTCCCTGGAAGAGAGCCCAATTATCTAAATACCTTATGCCCTCCCTCCTACACCAAATCTTTGACCACATATCAAACTGTATAATCTTCCTAGTTCTGGCATCACTCGCATGTGGCACAGGTAGCAATCTTGGGATCACAACCCTGGAGGTACTGCCCTTTAACTTGGCACTTGACTCCCTGAATTCCTTACACAGCACCTCATCACTCATCCTACCCATGTCATTAGTACGCACATGGACAGCAACCTTTGACAATTCACCTTCTGACTTAGAAATGCTGAGGACTTGATCCGAGATGTCTCGGAACCCCGTGGCACCCAAGAGGTAACATACCATCTGGGAATCTTGATCTCGTGCACACAACCTGCTGTCTGTTCCTGTAACTAACAAATTCCCTATCACCACAATGTACCTTTTCTTCCCCCCACCTTTCCCTTTTGAGTCACAGAGCCGGACAGGGTTAAAGACCTAATCACTGGGATTTTCTTCTGTTAGGTCAACCACCACTCCACCCCACCCAAGAGTATCCAAAGTGATGTACCTGTTGTTGAGGGTTGCCAGTGGGATATTCTGCACTGGCTCCTGAACCCCTTTCCCTTTCCTGAGTGGTTGAATGTCACCCAGTTTCCTGTGTCCTGCACCTTGGGTGTAACTACCTCTTTATATATCTGATCTATCACCCCTTCAGCATCCTGAATGATCCAGAGTTCATCCAGATTAAGTTCCATCTCCTTAATGCTGGATACACTTCTTGCAATTGCAGTCGTTGGGTACACTGGGGTCTCCCAGTCTTCCCACATCCCGCAAGAGGAGCATTCCACTGTCCTGCCTGACAACTCTGCTCTCCTAGCTGAGCAGATATAAAGAAGAGGAGAAAAACTTAACCATGAGTTTTTCTTTCCTTTCCTTTCTCTGACTGAAACCTCTCCTCTCCTCTCCAAAGCCTCAAACAGCTAAAGCCTCATTAGTTTCCAGAACTTATCTTTGTTTGCTATTTAATGGACTGCACATTCAGTTATTTAACCCTCCAACCAACTGGACAGTGTTGTCAATAATTGGGAATAATTGATAGGGTAGAATATGGATGAAACAAAACCACAGACCATAAATGGAGCATGGATAGTGATTATATGCACTTGGGGCCTCAGGAGAAACCAATATTGGGGATAGTTGAGGTGAACAGTGTCAAACCACCAGGAAGAAGCGGTTCATTTCGCATTGGCACCGACTGTTTGGGATGAATTGCCTGTTTCCTTGCTGTTCAGTCTCAGGAATTCAATGTAATGAATTTAAGTATTCTCCTCAGAGTTTAGAGACAGTTGAAAATTGTATCAAAGGCATGCATTATTATTTCCTGTTATAGAATAGGGTCAATTCCGTGGTGATAAAAGTGAAAAATCAGTTTGGAATTCAAAATACCCAAATGCAGAAAGAATATTTGGACGTGTCAGTGAATCTTAAATTGCTGCTGGAAGGAACAAAGCCCTGGTCATAGTTGGAATAGTTGGAATAAACATAGTTCGAGTAGTTGGAATAAACTCATCCAACAATTGGTATAAAGATATAATGTAACCTCAACTAACTAAATTTCCTGCAGTGAATTGGTGCAGTCCCTGCTGTATGAGTTACACTGACAGCTGAAAATCCCTAATGCAAAGCAATCACTATCATCATAAAATGTTATAAAGGAGAAAAATATCCTTTAACAAGATCTCTATAGAATTGAATTGTTTTGAAAGTGAATATTAAGCTTGGAGAGGGTCCTCAGTGGCCAATGCAGGTTAAAAGGTATCACAAGACCAATCTACAGAAAAGATTGCACATTTCCCTGCATTCTCAACAACTTAGCAATCATTGTGTGTTTTATATTAGGGCACCATGGTAGCATAGCAGTTAGCGCAACACTATTACAGCTCAGGGCTTCGGAGTTTGGAGTTCAAATCTGAAGCTCTCTGTAAAAAGTTTGAACATCCTTCCAAAGTGTAATGGGTTTTCTCTGGGTGTTCCGGTTTCCTCCCACAGTCTAAAAACATAGTTGTTGCATACTTAATATTTCAGTAGTATTTGAGTAACATTTTAAATATGTTATTGATTAAGCAGTCTGTGTCTAAATAATTCATTTTGGGTTATATGTAAAAATCAGTGAACTGCATATGTCATGACACTACCATGTGATACAGTACATGTGCATGCTTCACTTCAAGTAAATATGATCTAAGACTTGCATTCCCATTTCTCTTGTTTTTCTTCCAATTGGTTTAATCTTTTGAAGCTACAAAACATAAGAGTATTGGTTAGTAGGTTAATTAGTCATTGCAAATTGTCCTGTAATTAGACTCATGTTAAATCAGTGTGTTGCTGGGCAGTGTGGCTCATTGGGCTGGAAGCGCATGCTGTGTGCTTTATCTTTAAAGTTAAAAAAAATTTAAAACTATCTGGTGCAAGGATCGATTTTTCAATAAGGTTGTCCCCTAATTAACTCATCTCCCATCTTGCCCCAGTATTTAAAATAAAACTTAATACATCCAAAATAACCAGAATGACAGAAATGAATTAAGATAGTCTATATTGATAATGTTATATAGCAATCCTCCCCACCGCATTCTTGACTGTCTGGATACCAAATAGAAAATTGTTGGCATTGGTTCTAATGTTTGTTAAATTGTAGTACCCCAATCTTTATTAGTTTGTTAAGGAGTAGAGATGGGAATTATAATGGATAAATCTACAGAAATACTGATGCAAACTTTAGCTGATTTCAGCAGATTCACATGTGGAAATGTCAAAAGGTTGTTGTCAACATTAAGGTAAGAGGAAATTCTGATTGTATTAGCTTAATGTCCAGCTCCTACAAAACAGGCAAGTGAATCTGGGTTTTATTAGCCAGATTAAAACAGAGGGCTGAAATAAACACATACGTACATTATAAGGCACTGACAATCATCATGTGACAGGTCTGTGGCATTATTTTATGAATACCAAAAATAATCTGCACTTACTGGTGATACAAAACAGAAGAAACTGAAATATTCATTAAGTCAGGCAGCATTGATAAAGAGAAAAACAAAGATAATATTTCTGGGATTTTGATGGGCAGAATCAATTGATTATGCAGATAGAACAACTGAAGAAAAGTTGTAGATAATATATTGGAAAATATACTTGGCTTGGTGATCGAAGTTACAGCAGGAGAGCATTTTCGAAAGAGCAATGATAAAGTTTTAAGATAGATAAAGATAAGGAGAAGCCTGGTCCATAGGTTCCTTTATTTAAGAACAGTAACAGGACCAAACCAGGCATTTATAGGCTAGTGAGGTGATATGCAGTTGTAGAGAAATTACTGGAGAAGATTCTTAGGGACAAGAATCTTATGATTAATCATTATTTGGTAAAGCACAGATCTATTAGTAAAAGTCAACATGGGTTGTTGCAGGGAGGTCCTGTCTCAAAAATGAGATTGCATTCTTTTTTTGTGGAAGTGTCAAAGATGATTGGTGTGGGTTGGGTAAAGGACATTTTTGACATGGATTTTAGTAAAGGATCTGCCAATGTCCCTCATGGTCAGTTGGCCTAGAAGGTTAAGTCACATGAGTTGGTAAGTTGGACACAAAACTGGATTGTTCATAGATAACAGAGGGTAATAATGGAGGATTGTTTCTCTGACATGGGGTCTGTGACTAGTGATGTTCTGCAGAGATCAATGATCAGACTTCTGTTATTTATGATAGAGATATAAGTGCTTGGAACAAGTGAGAAGTTACATATAGGTGCTCAGGGCAAAAATGAAGAATGGCTGGCTGATAAGAAAACATGAAAATTGGCAGTGTTGTCGATCATGAGGAAGGTTTTATAATGATACAGTGGTATATACCGTAGATCACGTGGGAATGTGGACAGAGAAATGACAATATATTTTAATCTGCACAAATATGAGGTGTTACATTTTATCACAGTCAAGTACAAGAGGAGTGAATGCAGTATATGGCAAAGCCATTCAGAGCATTGGGACAGATCCATACCTCCCTATGGGCTAAGAAAAGAAAATGGGACTGAGGAACAAGATCAGGCATGATGTCAATGAATGTCAAGGCAAGAACAGGTATCTGAATGTCCAACTTCTGCTTTCACTGCATGTCTTAAGTCCTTCAGTTTCCGCTGAAGTGGAGTTAAAATATATACCAGGAGCCAAACTATTTTTATTTATAAGGAATGCCTTCAGTGTATTTTTTCAGAGATGTTATTTTCTGAGTGAAACTGCATAATTTCACTTGAATGTCAGCAAAATACCAGGTGCAATGTTAGATTTGTAAAAATAGCTCAAACTCCAACAATGAAATGGATTTAAGAACATGAATCATTGTCACATACAAATGAACAGTTAAAATTACTATTGATTCATTGGATTTTTGGAAGGTAGTAGTATGAATAAAAGCAGAAAAGCAGAAATTTGAATTTAAATTCATCTTCCACACCTGCACTAACTATTCTGCTGACTTGCCTGTAAGACCCTATAAATCATTCAAAATCCTAATTGGAAAAGAAGAGCACACCACTGTCAAAGGAAGTGCACATCTCTTCTGCCTATACAATCTCCTGAAATGGATGTACCCTCCAATTCTAACCACTTAATCAGCCCTGATTTTAATTTTTCAACTATTAGTGGTTGTGCACTGAATTCCCTTGACTCTGAAGATGTTCACCTGAATCTCATTACTTCTCAGCTTCAGGAAGAACTCCTTAAAACAGAATTCTAATCAATTTTTGATCTCTTTATTTATATATCCTGGAGTCCAGATTTAGTTTTAGGATCCTCTTGTGAATTGCCTTGGAACATTGTACAATATTAAAGTTGCCATAATATTATTAATTGTGTTGTTTAACTGTATTGGAGAAGTGGCCATAATAATTTTCATTGATTTTGAAATTGCTGTGTGAAACACTTGGACAAAGCTACACTGTGGAAAATTGCAATCATTCATTGGCTTTACGACCCCGCTTGCTTGGACTTCTAACAACTTGCTGTGCACATTGACCCCAAGCTACTTACCTATTCTCTCCAGCTCTGTTCTGTTTCATGTTCGGCTACCATGCTGCAATAATACCTGTCCTTTCAAGGTTTATGCTGCCTTCTACTTCTTCTTCAGCATTCACTGGGGACTAAGGAGGAACTGTCGCTAATTTTCTTGGGGTTCTTTGGTGATTGATAAGACCACTGTGAGCATCACTGATTCTACCACAGATGGGTGAGAAGCGGCTGACCAGCTGGACATGGGAGTGGTTGGAGGGTGCTGCTACGTATTCCCATAATGTTGGACCACTGCAGCATGTTCTGATTATGTGAAAGGGATAACTCTGCAAGCACAGAGAAGACCTGTCCTGGGGTTGAAGGCCTGTGTGTGTGTGGGGGGGGGGGGGGGTGTGGTGGAGGGATAAAAGGGGCTTATTTGCTATTGATTCTTTGTTTTGTTACTGTTGCTGTTTACGTTGTGCTATGTTAGCACTGGAATGTGTTGGCACTGTTTGGGGGCCGCCTCCAGCACTTCCTCAAGTTATGTTGGTTGCTAACAACACATTTCATTGTTTTGATACTCTTATGATAAATAAATCTGAATCTGAATTTAGGTGAAGAGTTACAGATTGTTTCACTTTAGGCACATTTCTAGCACTAACCAAAAGATAGTTATGGCACCTGAGTGCATAATTTTAGTTTGAGAACTGAAATTTCCTTGGAGTATTTAGTAACCAAAGCAGTGAGGAAATATATTTTTTAACAATTCCTGTTCAATTATATGAGATCAACGTAATCTTCGTATTGAATTTACTCCCAGGAAAAATAAGCCATGCACCAAAGATTTCAGGTATAACATATTAGGACAAGCAGTTTTCTGTGCTTTCTTTGCAAAATTATTCACTAATATTTTATCAAATGATTCAGAATCACTTACAGCAAATCCATCAATTAAGTTCAGACACTGTCCTGAATGAAAGCAGCTGATGTTAAAGAATTTGCAGCTGTCTATCAGTTCCTCACAGTTTCTTCCAATAAATCCTGGCATGCATCTGCGAAGAGACAAAATCATTAGTGCACCAGAGGTAGAGACAGGAGGCAAAGTCCAGAGGATTACCATTCGTGGTTTTCCTTGCTATGGCAGATCTGTTCCATCACAAATGCACTTCATGGAAACATGAATAGATGTTAAACTACTTTAATATGGGAAGTTAAGAAAGAATTTAAATGAGAGGTGAGTGAGGGGGATAACACAAGATGCTTCCAAAACAAAGAATGAGGAGCTGACTAATAGACCAAGGCACAATTTAGCAATAAAGCTCAATTTTGGAAGAATGACCATGTGGGCAGGCAACGTCTCGGGAGAATGTATCAGTACCCATCAGCCACATTTCCATCAAGGCTGAAGCATGCAGAAGAAAATGTATATGTATTCATTTTGAAGTTTTCACGACGTTCTGAAGTCCCAAAATAATTTGTATTCAATAAAGTAATTCTAAAAGGTGGTCATTGTGATAATGTAGGAAACAGAGCTATTCATTAGACACAACAATTTCCTACAAACAGATATGTGATAATAACTAATTAATTCATTTTTTGACATTAGTTTAAAAATAAAATATCGTGCACATATATTGTGTGCAAAATAACCCTCTTTCTTTCCTTCAAAAAAAAAGTAAATTTATCGATGGCCGTGTGGCTGTGGCCTTTTTTTACTTGAATGAACATTCTGAAAAGACCTGAGAGGAGCAGGTGACAGATATGGATTTCATTGGGATATTTTAGCTTTTAGTGGAGGCTGCATTATAAGTGGCCATTTGATTAGGTATAAGGGTGGAACCCAGTGTGGTCTTCTGCTTTTGTAGCCCATCTTCTTCAAGGTTTGACACCTTGTTCATTCAGAGATGCTCTTCTGCACACCACTGTTGTAATTTGTGGTTATGGAAGTTACCGTCACCTTTCTGTCAGTTGGAGACAGTCTGGCCATTCTCTGCTGATCTCTTTCATTCACAAGCTGCTTTTCCCACAAAACTGCTTCTCACTGGATTTATTTTTTGCTTTTCACCCCATTCTCTATAAATTCTAGAAACTTTTGGGTATGAAAATCCCAGGAGATCAGTAGTTTCTGAGATACTCAAACCCCATCTGGGACCAATAACCATTCCATGGTTAAAGTCACTTAGATCACACTTCTTCCCCATTCTAGAGTTTGGTCTAAATGACAACAGAACCCCTTGACCATGCCTGTATGCTTTTATGCATTGGGTTGCTGGCACATGATTGGCTGATATTTGCAACAATGAGCAGGAGTACAGGTACCTAATGAAGTTGCTACTGAGTGCATGTGACACGAACAGTGTTGCAAATTTCCCATTAGTAGCAAAGAAACTTCTGGTTTCAAAAAGACTAAGCTGCATTTAATTCACCCACCCTCATTCATTTGCAAGATAAAATAATTTAGCAGTTGAACAAACATGCCAATTAATCTTTATCAATTAGCGTACAACAAAGTCAAAGATAAAACAAGGAAAAGCCGAGCCATGGGGAGATTTGTGAACTATAGACTCAAAGTATACTGCCGTTCCCAATAGAATATTACTATTTTTAACAGATATCACATCTCACATCCTAATACACTGCATCATAAAGAATTAATTACAAAACAAAACCTACTAATTGACATTTGGAGTGAATCAATACCAAATGCTACCTCCATCTCTCAAGGTATCTTTCAAACAGATTGATCAATTACTCACTGAAATATTATTTTTGCAGTTTCATTTTGAATGTGTACCATGTCAAAAATATCTAATACTTCTCCTGGACAACATGAACTTGGCTATCAAAATTTTTTACTATAAAGAATGGATAAAGATAACTGGCTAATCCATTATTACCTATCTTTCAATTGATGGTAAATCATGTTAATTTTCTGTACTAGAAGGGCACCTAATTGTTTCAAAAACAGACTAGCATCTAGAAGAGATAGTTCCTTGTAATCACATCTATTTAGCAGGAATTTCATTTTTTTGCCTCACAGTGTTATATCCATCTATCAGCAGCATATCATATCAATAAGTCTCTTGTAAATCATACTGACACATTTTAATAATAAGCTTATTTAGATTGCACACAAATGGTGAGCTTTTCATCATTTAAATTGTGTGTTGATTTTAGTTAGTTTCTTATCCAATGACATCATGCTTCACCTGCACTGAATCTGTCCAACATGGGTTTGTGCAATCATCGAATTTATCAAAATGTGTTTGAAACTTTGTGCTTCCATCCATATTGCTAACAACAGTATCAGTTGGAAATATGTCTCTTTATTATGTTATTTGTCAAAACTAAACACAGAAAGGCACTAGCCCAAAATTCTTAAGGGTCATAATTACTCACTTCTCTTTTGAATGCCTATCATTTTGCATACAGTACTCTCCACTTCCTACTGCCTAACAATTCCCCAAACTGCGTTAATAATTTGCTTCAAATTAATGGTTTTTCATTTTAACTCTCAGGTGGAAATTTATTAGATGTATTTTGAAAAATCATATTAATTGCTCGTCTTCTTCTTTAGTTATTGCCTCAGACTACTCGGCTGGTTTTGACATGACCTACTCTCTACAAACTCTTGCTCAGTTTAATTTGTCCATCATTGGATTCCCAATCATTGTGCCCTAAACTGCAGGTTTCAAAATTGGCTCCATAACAGACACCAGAAAAACAAGTCCATAGTGTTTTGGTTTTTTCTCAAGTGTGGTTATTTAATATTTGTTTTACGGTTGCAATGTTTTACTGTAAATGCACAAATGCTGAATACCTGCAGTAATAACCTGTCTCTGTGTAGACACAGCTCCCATTGTTCAAACAAGAATCACAAGGTCCAACCACGTTCTCACACAGGTCTCCAGCATATTGAGCAGTGCAGGTACATGTGAAATTCTGGAAAGGAGTAAAGAACAAGCAGAGGAGAAAATAAAATATTTCAGCAATAGTCACCTGAAATTCCATAATTCCACTGATTTTTAAAAAGCAAAGTTAACATGTGATCATATCAGCACACTATATGAGGGATCCTTGAAGACAATCTAAAAGTGTAAGTCTGGTGGATCTAATCAAACTCCTCAATAAAATGAGTTTGTGAATATGTATTCATCAAACATCATGTTACACAGGAAATTCTGCAAATGCTGGAAATCTAAAGCAACACATTCAAGATGCAGGAAGAACTCAGCAGGCCAGGCAACATCTAAGGAATTGAATAAACAGTCAATGTTTCGGGCTGAGACTCTTCTTCAGGACTGGAAAGGAAGGGGGAAATGTCAGAATAAAAGGGGAGTGGAGGGGAAGGAGGTTAGCTTGAAGGTGATACAAGAAGCCAGGTAGGTTGGAAAGGTAAAGAGTTGGAGATGAAGGAATCTGATAGGAGAGGAGAGTGGACCATATGAAAAAAGGAAAGATAAGGGGACCAGGGGGACATGATAGGCAGGTAAGAAGAGATAAGAGGCTAAAGTGGAGCATAGAAGCATGGATGGGTGAGATGTTTTGATTTACCAGAAGGAGAAATCGATATTCATGCCACCAAGTTGGAGGCTATCCAAACGGAATATAAGGGGTTGCTCCTCCACCCTGAGGGTGACCTCCTCATGGCACAACAGGCAGCCATAGACTGATATATTGGAATGGGGATGGGGATAGGGATCAGAATTGAAATGTTTGGCCACCGGAAAGTTCTGTTTTTGGTGAATGGAGCGGAGGTGCTCGATGAAGCGGTCCCTCAATTTATAATGCGTTCACCAGTGTAGAAGAGACCTCATTAGGAGCACCAAACTCAATAGACGTCCCCAGCAGATTCACAGGTGAAGTGTTGCCTC
The DNA here is from genome assembly GCF_048418815.1 of Hemitrygon akajei. NCBI lineage: Eukaryota > Metazoa > Chordata > Chondrichthyes > Myliobatiformes > Dasyatidae > Hemitrygon > Hemitrygon akajei. The sequence goes on along the minus strand of NC_133132.1, from coordinate 92,064,236 downwards.
ACCTAGAAAGACTGTTTGGAGCCCTGAATGGAGGTGAGGGAGGAGGTGAATAGGCCAGTGTAGCTTTTTTGCTGCTTGCATGAATAAGTGCAAGGTGAGCGATTACTGGGGTGGGGACAAATAGACAAGGGAATCATGGAGGGAGCAATCCTGGGAAAAGTAGAGGTGGGGGAGGTAGAGGTATGTTTGGTGGTAGGACCCTTTGGAGATGGCAGGAGTTGCAGAGGATGATGTGTTGGATGCGAAGGCTCATGGGGTGGTAGGTAAGAACAAGAAGAATTCTACCACTGTTAAGGCGGCAGGAAGATGGGGTGAGTATGGATGTTCAGGTAATGGAGGAGATGTAAGTCAGGGCAGCATCAATGGTGGCAGATTTCATATTGAAATGTTCGGTGCAGCATACTAAAAAGGGTTCAAAGTTCAAAGTTCAAAAGCAGAGTCTCAGAAAGGCAACGTCCATTATTAAAGACCTCCAGTGCCCAGAGCATGCCCTTTTCTCACTGTTACCATCAAATAGGAGATACAGAAGCCTGAAGGCACACACTCAGTGATTCAGGGACAGCTTCTTCCCCTCTGCCAACCAATTCCTAAATGGACTTTGAAACCTTGGCCACTACCTCACTTTTTTAAATATACAGCATTTCTGTTTTCGCACATTTTTAATAATCTATTCAACATACATAATTTATTTACTTGCTTATTTATTATGTTTTATTTTATTTATTATTATTATTTTTCTCTCTCTGCTAGATTATGTATTGTATTAAACTGCTGCTGCTAAGTTAACAAATTTCACATCATGTGCCAGTGATAATAAACCTGATTCTGAAAGCAAATTTATTATCAAAGTATGTATATGTCACCATATATTGCCCAAGATTCATTTTTTTCCAGGCATTCACAGTAGAATAAAGTAGTACACCACACAAAGACTGACAAACAACCAATAGGTAAGTACAAACAAAAACACGATTAATTAAATAAATAATACTGAGAACATGAGTTGTAGAGTCCTTGAATGTGAGTCGATATGTTTTGGAATCAGTTCAGAGTCGTGGTGAGTGAAGTTATCCATACTGATTCAGGAGTCTGATTAATGTAGGGTAATAATAACTGTTACAAACCTCTAGTGTGTGACTTAAGACTCCTGTAAAAAGGACTTTGAAATGTCAGACTGGAAAAACAGGCACACAATTGATTTTTCTTTCCTTGTTTAATTACTAAGAATTACTGTGTGAGAGATGATGTTTTTGTGCTTGTGAATAGAAGGCGGCACTACAAGAGCAATGATTCAGAAGCTTTTCCAGAACATGTAAAATGTCCCTCTGTGAATGCAGCAAATTCTTCAATGTGGTGTGGGTCAGGAATCAATCAAGGTTCCCAGGAACAAAATGGAAATACTAAGGTGAAACAGTATAGGAGTGGGACTGCCTGAAAAGCTGCTTTACAGAGGTATAATGAATGAATGGGTTTTCTTCTGTACTGTTTGCATTATGATTTTGTGAGAGCAGGAAATCATGACTTAGAAAGCCATTGCAAATTGGAACTAAAGGCAGAAGGCAGATGGAAGTGGTTGGTGGAGAAAAGAGGGGTTATGGAAGTGGAAAAGCCCCAGTAGATCTTGGATTAACTTAAAGTATTCAATTTTTCATATTTTTCATTCTTTTTCCGTTGAAAGATGAACCATACTTACATTTATTCCATCATGACATACACCTCTGTTCAGGCAAGGTTCAGAAGAGCATTCATCCAAATTGATCTCACAGTTGTGTCCAATGAAACCAGCTGGGCAACTGCAGATATATCCTGGCATTGTGTTCTGACACACTCCCCCATTGAGACATGGCAGAGAATCACATTTCCTCATCATCTCCTCACAAAAGGGGCCTTTAAAAGACAGGATCACCATTAGTTTTGGAGCAGAAACAAAGCCTAGTCACTGCTAGATATGAAGTACTTCTGTGAATGTAATATCAGCTATTATTTCCTTCAGAACGATTTTCAGAAGGAAGTCTGTATGGTATTTCTGACATTTTTAACAAATCAATTTCATCTGATGATACAAAACAAAGGAAAAAAAAGTTGGCATGACATTCAGATACGAAGCAGTAGATGAATACAACAAACACACTCATTGCGAGGATAATGATATCCGTTAATAGAATGTTACGTTTTCACTTACATGAGCAAAAAAAGTCCTCTCGAATTTTCAAAAGTAACTACAATTGTGAACATGAAAGTTTTTGCGAACATTTTCAGGTACCTTGTGACAATCCTTTAGGGCTACATATGAACAAATGAAACAGAAGTGGGACTATGCCATGAGGCATTTTAAGCATTGTCTGTCATTCACAGATCATAATTTTTATTCAGCTTGTTACCCCACTATCCTCATCTATCTCATGTTCTGATTCCCTCAATAGCCAAAGATCTTAATGCTGAATAAACTTAGCAACTGAGCATTCATAGCGTTATGAAATGTTATCAATTGCCAGCCTGAGAGCAAAAGAAATTTTCATCTTGTACCTAAAATTCCAACATCCATGTTCACAACAAATTTCATGACATACTGTATGTCAGTGATATTAAACTTGATTCTGATTCTATGGTTGTGAATTTCAGTTTTAGTGTTCTCCATAAGGTACAAGATTCTACCGGAGACGACTCCCACTTTTTTTCTCAAAGCTCTAGAAGAATACAGCCCCAGCCCCTTTGGCAGAAACCAGGCTGGTTCCCACAATCAGATTTGTATGGTAACATGTGAAACTAAGATCAAAAGCAAGCTCTAATTAAATATCCACTTTCTTGTTGTTGCTTACATAGATCAAAGATTTGCCAAAACTCATATCTAATAAAGGTCCATATAATTTGTTGAGAGTTGTTATGATCTGTAATGCATTGCCTGAAAGGAAGTACATTCAGTTAATTATATACTTGAGGAAGAGAAAATTGCAGGACAGTGCTGAAAGAATAATGGAGGGGGACTAATTGGACAGCTCTTTCAAAGAGCATATTACATTGAACAATTTCTTACTGTACCGTATGCTTCTATGATTATAAATTGGAGCCAGAGGGCACAGCCTCAGAACTGAGGGACATCCATTTAGAACAGAGATAAGGAAAACATTCTTTTGCTAGAGGGTGGTGAATCTAGGTAATTCATTGCCACAGATGACTGTGCAGGCCAAGATATTGTTTATATTTAAAGTGGAGGTTGACAGGTTCTTGATTTATCAAGGCATTGAAGTTTATGGCAAGAAGGCAGGAGAATGAGGTTGAGAGGAATAATAAATCATCCATGATGGACTGGCGGAGCAAAGCCAATGGCTGAATGGATTAATTCTGATCCTATGTCTTATGGTCTCATAAAGATAGGAAGGAGCAGCAAAAGGTTAGGTCTTGGGATTAAGAGACAAGAAGTGTAGTTGGTACAACTGGTATTAGTCAAATGCTAAGACTCCTTCAATACACCATGGAGAGTTAACCCATCCTTTATGGAAACAGTGGTCTCTGAACTTTTACATCCAGTGAAATGGAAATCAGTTTAATATTTGTTCTGGATGATAGCACCTTCAACACTGGACTGCTCCCTCAGTCCTTCCATTATTACCACTGGCATACATTCCTGACCATGAGCATTCAGCGTTTAGAAAAAAAAACATATTTTTGTTTCAAACATACAAATGAAAATACACATGCACGATATCAGTGTCAACCATGATGCCTGCACATAGTCCAGACACCTCCAACCTGTTTCCCGTCCATGTGTATATTTAAATGCTTTTCTGGTGAGGACAGTTTCTCTTGAACTACTTTTTCTAGACACAGGGGTTCACAACCTTTCTTATGTCATAAACCAATACCATTAAGCAACGGGTCTATGGACTCCAGGTTGGAAACCTCTGCTATTGAATTTAAATGCTCCTGTCAGATATTCCTGAAAATTCCTCTGTTCCATAGAGACTAGGCCCTTCTTCTCACATCAAGACACATACCTGAGAGATCTCACCATTACAGTCACTTTGGTTACCTCCTCAAAAGACTCAAAGCTTCCTCCTCCTTTATATCAACATGATCTGAAATCTCAGCATTTCCTTCCTGAAGTCACTGTATCCCATGATGTTTTGTTTCGTGGTATACATGAATGCAGTTTGTGACAGAACAGGATGGCACTGCTAATTCTCCTGCTAACCTTGTCCCTTTGCCTGGTTAGTCACTCCTCCTCGTTCTATCTCTTGTCTAGTTTCCCCAGTAGTTCACACACTTTGCCCTCCTGTTCTGCAGTTCTTGGGAGTTCACCATTTATACACCCCAATAGAAAACAATTGCTAGCTTGGCCAATCAAAACAATCCCTTCAGTTAACATGCTGTACTGGTTTATAACTCATTAAAGTAAGGATTCTAGAGAACGGCATTCCAATCAGTTTTATTTCTTTTCACTCTCACCGTTACATCGGTTTGTAGATAGCAGAACGGCTCCAAAAGACCCAAGGGACAGTCTGGGGCATCCTAAAATAATGCCTGGGTAGTGGGGGCAGACACACTACACTCTTTGCAGGCAACGCCACTGCTGCGGAAACATTATTCCTTTATATTCATCTGATCATGCGGACACTGATCTATGGGTTTAACTAAGGCATTTGTGGTGGAATAAAATAGTAGGATGTCAGAATCTCTGTTGAAACTGTTCCAATTCTGCTTCTGAAATCATTATTATGGTCTGGCCCTGCCCCCCTCCCCCAGACCCACAGTAGAATTTCCTGGTCCTTCTAGGCCAGGCAGAGGCAGATTTAAACCCTCAGTCTGGCTTTGCTAGAGTGGTGTGGAGGTAGGATTTGATGGTTGGTGAATATTTATATTCGAAAGTTAAAGACAAAGTGTGTCATGGAGAAAGCCTCTGAATATTTGTAAATTTTTGTACATACATGTTTGTTTTCCTTTGTCGATTGTAAATACTTCATTTTTCTTCAAAACTTTTGGGGTCAGATTTTGCACGTTTTTCACCTGGCAGTGAATAAACCCCCTTGCACTAACATGCTGTTGTGGCTTACCATCTGCTTTTTTTCAACTGATGACCCCTGCTGGGCACACTTACCCACGTCTGAAAGTGAGGTGTGACACAGTTAAATGTCAATAAACTTAAACTTGAACTTGCCAAGGTTCTTATATACTGCTTTTACACTTATTTTCTCTTTATCTTGTTTATACTTTCCTGGTTTCTAAAATTTTACTATTAATCAGGGCTACTTCAACCTTTCACAACAGTGTAAGTCTTTTCTTTCAATTTAATGCTAACACTAATGATTTCAGTTATACATGGATAGATCAGTTTCTCTCCACAGTCCATACTTTTGAAAATATCTTTTCAAAATGTCTTTCGCTGTTTATGTACTGCATGTCATGTAATCTAATTTCTCATTGTGCTTTATCCAACTCTCCTTTCATGCCCATGTAATTCCCTTTAATTCAGCTCTGTTTAAATTCTGGTTTTAAACTTGTTTGTCACTCTCAGACTGAACATGAGATTTTATGACACTGTGATAACTCTTCCCCACAGTATTATTTATAATAATATTACTAATTCTCCCTGCTTCATTACAAACAACAAAATCTAATAAAGACTGTTTTTATTGGAGTCCATGAAATATTGCTTCAAGAACCAGAATAGAATGTAATCTGTGAACTCATACTGAAGGCTACCTTTGCCAGCTTGATTTTCCTAACCTAGATGAAGATTAAAGCATCTCATTTTATTGCATTAATGTTGTTACAAGCCCCAGTGATTTTTTAATTGACAGTCTGTCCAACAGAATAGCTACTGTTAAGGATCCAATATCATCCGCACACAAGTACTTTCTGTTCCTCTTCTGTACCAAACTGATTTTATTTCTGCATCTTTTGAGCCAAATGCATTACTGGATCACTACTGCTCTATTGTCATCCTTTATTTCAGACCAACAATTATTCCAAACACCAGGCCTTCTCTCAGCCCTTTTTCCAGCTCAGTATTTTTTAAAGTGTCAGTTACTCTGGAATATTCATTTCCCAGCATCAACCATCTTGAATCCAAGGCTCTAAAATGGCAATTGAATCAGAATCAGATTTAACATCATTGAAATATGTTGTAAAATCTGTTGTTTTGTGGCATCAGTACAGTGTAATACATAGAAAATATATGGTACAATAAGAAATATAAAAATAATAAATAAGTAGTACAAAGATCAAAATAATGATTGAATGTTTCAAGCTTCAGGTTTAAGTTTATGTATTATGACTACATCGCAACATTCATTGAAATGCGTTAACAAGTCTTGCCACACCAGCACAACAGCACCAACCTAGTGTTCCCACAATACTCAGCAGTACGACAAGCAACAAAACAAAACAATAACTCAAGTCCCATTTTCAGTCCCACCCATGCACATGCATAGTGCTCTAACCCCAGGACAGACAGCCTCCTTCGGCTTCCAGCCTCCAGTGGACTCAGATTCAGATGCAGATACACAGATATCAGGCTTTCGACTTCCAATGCGGATTTGCGAAGATGCACAGACCTGGGACTCTGGCCAATGGGCCTTGACTTCCAAACTTCCTATTTGTCCCTTGGGCCTCGATCCTCGGGATCAACTACAGGACCCACTGATCACTGAACACCAGGCCTCAAACTCTGGACTCACTGATGACAGGGACTCAAATACTGGGCCTCGAGTTTGGGTCTCACTAATTCATTGAACCCAGGGGATCCTCAGAGCTCTCTCCTCCTGCCTGCATGGAGCTCCAACTCTAGTACCCACTGACTACTTTCTGACCCTTGGGGAGTTACCAGCCTTCATTCTTGCCCCACATGCAGATGTCCCACATCCATGTCACTGACCTTTGACTTAGGACTTCAGTCTGCCCATTAATTCCTCTTATTTCCCCACATCCCTGTCCCTGAAACTATAATCTGACCCATACCTTCTCTCTATGTTCCCAAAACATCCCCACAAACCCAAGGAAAACACTAAAAAGCAAATAAAACTCAATGGTCACCACAGCTCAATGCCATCTTGACCATAGTGTTCATGGGTTCAGAAATCTGATGACAGAGGAAAGAAGCTATCCCTAAAACTTTGAGCGTGTGCACCTCCTTCCTGATGATAGTAATGATAAGAGGGCATTTCCTAGGTGGTTTTGGTTCTTAATGATGAAATCAGAATCAGAATCAGGTTTAATATCACCAACATATGTCGTGAAATCTGTTAACTTAATGGCAGCAGTACAAAATCCATGGTAAATAAATATAGAGGAAAAAACTGAATTACATTAAGTATGTATATGTCTATTGGCTCCTTATGGTTGTTGTAGCTGTGGTGGTACTGGGAACACACTTCCACTACCTATTAAATGCTCCCAATAGCATACACCTCAAATAGCCTCTGACAACCAAGTCCAGCTCCTGGCCTTCATGTGGGGCTTAGTGACTGAACCCTGTGGAGCCGTTTCTACTGACAGAAGAAAGGGCAAAGGTTGGTTACTGGCACCTTAAAACTAGTTGCTTTGGGCAGATGGGGCTCATCAGTCATGGTTAGCAGCTCATCTAGGAGAAGGAAAACTTTGATCTCAAACTTCCACTGCATTGCAGCTGTACCCACTCATGGAGAAGGCTTCAGAAGTATATCCCGAGGGAAAAATCCCTAAGGCAGTTCTACATAGAGTTCAATGCTGACTGGCAACTCCTGCAACACTTCTGGTACCAAACCATATTGGTCTCTGCAGTTCCTTTGGGTTCATCAAATGTGTGGAAAGGGGCAGCTTACTACATGGGCAACAGCTTGCTCTCCATATTGTACTGCCCAGACTTGTGTATCAAGGCAGGTAGGACACAAAATCTATGTCAACTCTGACCGATGGAAGCCTCAGCAGCACCGCAGATATGTCCATCAAACAGTTAAAATAAATTGTGCAAAAAATGATAAAGTCATGAGGTGGTGATCATGGGTTCAATGTCCATTTAAAAATCAGATGGCAAAGGGGAAGAAGCTATTACTGAATCACTGAGTGTGTGTCTTCAGGCTCCTGTACCTCCTTCCCAATAGTAACAGTGAGAAGAGGGCATGTCTTGGGTGGTGAGGATCTTTAATGCCTTCTTAAGGCATCACCTTCTGAAATGTCCTTAATGTTAAGCAGGCTAGTGCATATAATGGAACTGGCTAAGTTTACAGGGTTGAGTGCCTCCATAACAGACAGTGATGCAATCAATCAGAATGCTCTCCACAGTACCTCTGTAGAAATCTGTGAGAGTCATAGGTGACATACAGAATCTCCTCAAGTTTCTAATGAAGTATAGCCACTGGTGTGCCTTCTTCATAATTGTATAAATATGTTGGACTCAGGATAGATCTTCAGAGATGTTGACACCCAGGAACTTGAAGCTTTCTACTGTTGATCTCCCAATAAACACTGGTGCGTGTTCTCTGGATTTCTCTGGATTTTTCTGGTGTTCTCTGGATCCCTTCACCTTCCTGAAGTCCACAGTCAATACCTTGGTCTTACTGGTGTTGAGTAGAAAGTTGTTGTGACACTGCTTCACCAGATGATCTAACTCACTACCGGATGCCATTTTATTGTTGTCTGAGCTTCACAACAAGCTCACCAAGCAAAATTTGGTACAAATTTAAATAAGGAAATAATAGAAGTGTGTCAAAGAAGGAAGCTTTGAAGAGGCCAAGAAAGAAAGTCATTGAGCTATCTAGCGCAGAAATAGGCCCCTCAGGCCAACCAACCCAACCATGCTGATAAGGCTGATAGCCAAACTGAGAGAAGGTCCTAGGTTTAAACCTTGGGCAGCTGAAAGCATGTCCACTGTTGGTAGAGCAGTTAAAATCAGAGTCCAGATCACCATTTGAGATTCTATCCCTTAAACTCATTTATTTATATATGTGCAACCAATTTATCTAACCTTATCCAAATGCTTTGTATATTTAGACCTCTTGATTTTGACAACCATCCATTTCTCCTTTATGACTCATTTTTCCCTTTCTTTGACACATTAATTATTAATAGTTATTTTGCAGCAGTCTACTATCAGCTATTCTATTCTTTATAACCTTCTAACCCGCACTTGCCTCTACCCATATTTCTTGAGTTATTCAGTCCACCAGGACAACTGTCTTAGTTGACCCCCAGAATACCCCTTTCCATTCTGCTCCTAATTCCAATTTATTTCAGGAGACACAAGAGACAGCAGATGCTGGAATTTGGAGCAATGCACAAAAAAGCTGGAGGAACTCAGCAGGGCAGTTAGCATAGATGCTATCTGACCTGCTGAGTTCCTCCAGCTTTTTGAATGTTGCTCCCAATTCAGTCAGACTGTTTCAAATTCTAGTCCATTTAAATTGCACTCTGCATGAACATTCTCAATCTCATCATCACATATTGAATATAAACCAGCAGTAATCAGTGGAAACAAATAGGGCCTGAGAGAAGGGTAACTATCAAGCTAGTTAACCATCATTCACATGACAGAGCCTCAGCATGTTAAAGAACTTGTAATTATTTATGGGCTTCAATTTTTAATGTAGCTCATTGTGATGTCTTAAAATTCAAAGAAGCAGCAAATGCTGAACAGGTCTCAGAACAGATGAGAGAAAGCAATGCTTTAAAATTCCCAAATACCAGAAAATTTATTGCTTTTGACTATATCCAGAAATCTGGACAAATGTGTTCATTTTTTTATTAGCATGGAAGACACACAAGAAAAAGAAATAGTGACTAATCACAAAAGGTTAGGAAAGTTGAGTACATTGTATTTCATGTTCAACTCACTAAGACCTAAGTTTGCTAATTTCCAAATTTTGGAACTGAAAACTTGCCCTGTGTATTTTGCATTCAAAACACAAAAATAGCTGTACCAATGATTTCTTGAACTATTTGAATCAAGAATTTACTCCGTGTCCTAATCAAAATTGTAACATAGAAACATAGAAAATAGGTGCAGGAGTAGGCCATTCGGCCCTTCGAGCCTGCACCGCCATTCAGTATGATCATGGCTGATCATCCAACTCAGAACCCTGTACCTGCTTTCTCTCCATACCCTCGATCCCTTTAGCCACAAAGGCCATATCTAACTTCCTCTTAAATATAGCCAATGAACTGGCCTCAACTGTTTCCTGTGGCAGAGAATTCCACAGATTCACCACTCTCTGTGTAAAGAAGTTTTTCCTCATCTCGGTCCTAAAAGGCTTCCCCTTTATCCTTAAACTGTAACCCCTTGTTCTGGACTTCCCCAACATCGGAAACAATCTTCCTGCATCTAGCCTGTCCAATCCCTTTAGAATTTTATACGTTTCAATAAGATCCCCCCTCAATCTTCTAAATTCCAGTGAGTATAAGCCTAGTCGATCCAGTCTTTCTTCATATGAAAGTCCTGCCATCCCAGGAATCAATCTGGTTAACCTTCTCTGTACTCCCTCTATGGCAAGAATGTCTTTCCTCAGATTAGGGGATCAAAACTGCACACAATATTCTAGGAGTGGTCTCACCAAGGCCTTGTACAACTGCAGTAGAATCTCCCTGCTCCTGTACTCAAATCCTTTTGCTATGAATGCCAACATACCATTTGCCTTTTTTACCGTCTGCTGTACCTGCATGCCCACCTTCAATGACTGGTGTACAATGACATCCAGGTCTCGTTGTATCTCCCCTTTTCCTAATCGGCCACTGTTCAGATAATAATCTGTTTTCCTGTTCTTGCAACCAAAGTGGATAACCTCACATTTATCCACATTAAATTGCCATGAATTTACCCACTCACCTAACCGATCCAAGTCACCCTGCATCCTCTTAACATCCTCCTTACAGCTAAAACCGCCGCCCAGCTTCGTGTCATCCGCAAACTTGGAGATGCTGCATTTAATTCCCTCGCCTAAATCATTAATATATATTGTAAACAACTGGGGTCCCAGCACTGAGCCTTGTGGTACCCCACTAGTCACTGCCTGCCATTCTGAAAAGGTCTCGTTTACTCCTACTCTTTGCTTCCTGTCTGCCAACCATTGTGTTACACTTCCTGCCATTTCTATTATTGATTGGGATCAGATAAAGTCCTATTGTAGAAATCCTGTTTAAGTGGACAGCTGAAGTCAGATTAAGCTCAGATGTGACAGTCCCACACCTGTCAACATTCAAGAAGGCTGGATGTTGACTATGCCAAAACGATCTGTTAATTCACACAACAAAATTCTGAAGGAACTCAGCAATTGTCAGGTATCATCTATGGATGGGAAAAAAAACAATTGATGTTTTGAACTGAGACACTCAATCAGGACTGGAAAGGAAGGGCACATAAACCAGAAAAAGGAAGTGGGGAAGGGGAAGGAGTACAAACTGGCAGGTGATAGGTGAGACAGGTAAGAGGTGGGTATGACAGGGTTTGAAGTGAGAACCTGAGAGCTGATACGTGGAAAATGTAAAGAGCTGAGATAAAAGGCATATAATAGGAGGACAGTGGACTATGGAAGCAAGGAAAGATGGAAGGGAAACAGACGAAGCTGATGGTCAGGGAAGAAGAGAAAGGGTGAGCAGGGAACCAGAATAGGGAATGGAGAAAGCGAGAAGGAAGGAGGTGGGGGAGAAATCACTGGAAGTTAGGGAAATTGATTGTCATGCCATCAGGTTGGAAGTTACCTGTATAGAATATGACTGGTTATTGCTCAGTCTGAGTTTAATGTCATCAGACAGTAGAGGAGGTCATGGACTTCTGTCCTTTCTTTTCTAGAAGGGTCTCAGTGCAAAATGTTAACTGTTCTCTTCCATCAAGGCTGTCTGACTTGCTGAGTTAATCCAGCACTTTTTGTGTGTCTCTTAAAATCTCCTTCATCTGTAGAATCACTTTTGTCTATGTGTTAATTCAGACATATCACACTTCCACTCTAGAGGCCAGAATGAAACTGCGAACACAAATTGAAGCACTGGTACTGTACTTTGGCACTTGCAGCTATGGATAAATTATTAATATTCCTATTGCCCATTTTGATTGACATAAAAATTACATGGAAATGTTCTACAAGGAGGGGAGGTGTTCTGCCCAGTAACATGGAAACATAGAACATAGAAAGCTACATCACATTACAGGTTCTTCAGCCCACAATGTTGTGCCAGCCAGGGAACTTACTCTAGAAACTGCCTAGAATTTCCTTACTACATAACACTCTATTTTTCTGGGCACAATGTAGCTATCTAAGAGGCTGTTAAAAGACCCTATTGCATCAGCCTCTACCATTGTCATTGGCAGTGTTTTCCATGCACCCACCAATGTCTGTGTGAAAGACTTACCTCTAATGTCCCTCTAGTACTTTCTCCCAAGCACCCTCGCGTTAGCCATTTGAGCCCTGGGAGAATCCTCTGGCTATCTACATGATCAGTTGTCATGATTAATTTCTTAATCAACATTGCAAAAAAATTAGTAGGTTACAGTCCTACTGCAGTTTGAGGGATCTTGCTGTGCAAAAAATGATGGCAGGCATCAATACTCCAGAATTATTCCACTGGCTCTGAAGATACTTGAGATAGGGTAACACAGCGTTCCAGATAAATGCAAGTCTTTCTTCAGAGGAAATGGAAGATATTGAGCAGAAATTATTGATCTGACAGCTGTGAGCAGATGCACAATTAAACAGTATACATACAGTTAATCTGAGTTTAGTATGCACACAGTTTTGCTTTGTATATATGCAGTAGGCCCTTTATTAGGTAACTCTTGCATCTAATAAAGTGGCCACTGATTGTATGTTTGTGGTCTGTTGCTGTAACCAACCCACTTCAAGGTTCCATGTGTTGTGCATTCAGAGATGCCCACTGTTGTGGCACGTGGTCATTTGAATTACTATCAGCTTGAACCAGTCTGGCCATTCTCCTCTGACTCTCTCATTAACAAGCCATTTTCAGCCACAGACCTACTGATCACTGGCTGCTTTTTTCTTTGTTTTTCCATTCTCTGCAAGCTCCAGAGACAGTTGTGCTGGAAAATCCCAGGAGATCAATAATTTCTGTGATAATCAAAGCACCACATCTGGCATCAACAATCATTCCGTGGTCAAAGTCACTTAGATCATTTTTCTTCCCCATTCTGATGTTTGGTCTGAACAACAATTGAACCGCTTGACCATGTCTGCATGCTTTTATGTATTGAGTTGCTGCCACATGACAAGCCAATTAGAGATTTGCATTAACAAGCAAGTGTACCTAATAAAGTAGCCACTGAGTGTATATTGGGAGGATTGATATCAGGCAAATGCAGTGGCATCCAACAACATGCACTGTGTCCCTGGCTGCCATTTCTAGGCATTACACTCTGCAGCTTTCTGATGTAGACACAGGCATCTAACACTGCTGTGGACATTTCTGCACAATTTAGAGGTACACCCCAACATAAAACCCAACCAGATCAGAGAATCTTGCTTGGATAGGTTCCCTTTTAAGTCATTTGCTTCTTAATAGTTCTTTTTATATAGAGCCAATAAAAGAATAACCACTACCTGAGTACTTCAAACACTAGCTGGTTGAATAGAGCTGCAACTCCTAAGTAGCGTAACATCATCTGACAGAGCAGTGTGATCTATTTGTATCCTATCTACTGCCCTAAACATTTATTCCCTCCATTATCAGTGCATAGCGGTTGTTGTACATACCATCAAGAAGATACAATGCAGTTATTTCATAGAAGTGTGCAAGGCAATCATTGGCATCAATCATGTTGACAGCCAGCGAGTTTTTTCCCAGGACAAAAATGGCTATTGTGAGGAGGCGTAATTTTAAAATGACTGAAGGGAAGTATAGGTTAGGTTCTTAAACAGCGTTAAAACATGGGTTATGAACTTTAATTATCTCAAAGAAAAAATAGCTATAGTCACTGAACACTTCGATGCAAGGATACTTATTAGGTGAGTCAAAAATCAAACTTACAAAAATTAGTGAAAATAGTGAAAAGAAAAATGCCAATATTTACAAATATATATACCTACAAGAAAACATGATAATGGCTCTCTGTTTATTCTTGTCCAGAGAGAACTTCTCATATCGCCCCTATACTTAGGGCGATAAGCTTCTTTTATAGGCACAAGGACATTCCATCTTTAATTACCAACAAAATGATCTTAAGACTACACACAAATTAGAATATGTTGCACACCACAGTATAATTACAATTATATTACAAAATAAACAAAAGTACCTACATTACAGTATACAAACAGCATATACATATTTACATATCCCCATTACGAAAGAAATGGAGTATTTCACAGTTTATGGCAGGAAATGCACCGTAAAGCCAACCCAAGTGCATCAGCTCTTCAGGGTCCAGCTGACACCACAGAACTGCTGGGAGATGGTGCAGTTAAGTAAAAATAAAGAATGAAATTAAACTAAACTTGGTGTCTGACTCTGAATGTGGGGGTGAGGGGTGTGGTTAGTGAATTAATTATGAGAATGTACCCCGGAGACTTTGAAGTGTGTACACTCACCGCAATGACAGCTGAATTGCAAGGGTGCGGGGGGGTGGGGGGTGGTGCAGTGTGTGTGTGTGTGTGTGTGTGTGTGTGTGTGTATGAGAGAGAGAGAGAGAGAATTCTCATGTGCAAAGAGTGCATTTACCAAGTGCTCTCCATCATGCACAGACAATGGTAGGTGCATGGAATGTGCTCCCAGGGTTATTGGTAGGGCATATACATTAGGGACATTTAAGAGACTTTTAGATAGGCAAAAGGTTGAAAGAAAATTGAAGGGCTGTGTAGGAGGAAAAGGGTTACATTGAACTTTCATCAATATGCCTGGTAGATAAGCACATGAATGAAAGAAGGGCCATGAGACAAGGAAGGGTTAAAAGATTGCCACAACATCATGGCTGAAGGGCCTGTTCTGTTTATGTGCTTGCACAGGGCTACGCAAACTGCTCTCTCCAATACCACAGGCTTCTTCACCAGGAAGTGCAAGTTCAGCAGATGCATGGGGACACCCCCACCAGTGGATTCTCCTCCAAACTGCACAAGATCCTGCCTTTGAAATACATACCAGTCCATCATTGTCACAGGGTATAAATCCAGGAACTCTGACCCCAATAGTATTGTGAGAGCACCTTTCTCAACAGTTCGCAGAGGCAGCTTGCCACCACTTTCCGAAGGGCATTTCAGGGTGGGCTATAAATGGTGCACTTGGCAGTGATTGCCAGATTCCAGAATATGAATAAAAAAAACTCTGTTTGTGCCTCAGATTGTACTTTAACTTGCTGTTGATTTGAAATTGAAAGATGGCTTGAATTTTCTTCCAGAGCTTGACCTTCACTGAAATTTATGATGAACCTCTGCCACCTGAATATTAAGTACGTAAACATGAGAGACAGGAAATGTTGATCAGTTGACCTTTTCAAAATTGCATTGCACAAGGTTAAAACAGCCAAAGAACTAATGTGTTGAACACGGCCTCAAGACTTCCCATTTTATAAATTATTTTGTCTGCTAAATGTTTTTTATTAAATAAAACATACACTGGTTTTAAAGCTTTTCAGGAGATAACACCTGCTTGCTGGTATAGTAGGTATTAAGAAATCGACAGTGGAAGAAGAGTCATTTTTCAGTGAGGCAATTCATTTCTTATTGATTAGAAATGGGATGGTGATCTGCATAAGAATTTGGTGATTTAGGAATGACAGTTGTGTATAAAGGAAAACTTTGTTCCACATGTGTGATTAAACATTAAACATTAGGTTTAATTGTTTCAGGTACATTGAAACATACGCTGCTTGAATCAACGACCAATACAATCTGAGGACATGCTGGGGGCAGCCCACAAGTGTCACTCCAATTCCACCACCAACATAGCATGCCCACAACTTACTATCCCTAACCTTACACCTTTAGAATGTTGGAAAAAACCAGAACATCCGGGGGAAACTTCGGGAGAGGGTACAGACTCCTTACAGGTGACAGGAGGGATTGAAACCCTGTGAATGCTGGTGCTGTAAAGCGATTGTGCTAACCACTGCCTATCATGTTGTCCCATTATTAGGATAAAATACAAATTCTTTTCTACCCCATAATGGTAGCAGAAAGCATAATATCAAAATAAATCAGTGGCTTTGCTTAAAATTTACAGTTATTGAGTTTCCACTTGGTGCAATGGAAAATATCTGATAACTTTTATGAAGAAGTAAAACATCATTTTTGTTGTTCTTGTAATAATGGTCAAATAGGAAAAAAAAATAGGAAGGATAGGCTAATGATAGTATGATCCTAATAATTTATTTTAATAGAAAATTGCACATTACTGGTAATTCTATCTGTAAAATGAAAAGCAGTGCAGATGCTGGAAAACTGAGATGAAAGGAATCCACAGAAGATCAAGCAGCAAGAGGAAAGAAAAAAAAATCACTTGACTGTGATGAAAGTTCATCATCTTGAAACATGCACTCTGTTTCTCTGTTCCCTATTGTGTCTGATCTGCACAGAATTTCCAATGGCCTTTGTCTTTTAGGTTTTGGATTCTCTGTTAGGTTTTGGGTTGTTTTGTTCTTTACCCATAATCTGAACTATATTTGAATTTCTAAGCCTACATTCAACGTCAATAATCTTGTGATAGATGTATGGTTTGAGGCTTTGTAGCCTCAAGTATTTGCTTGTCCATCATCCACCATGAACTGAAATTTGCATCAGATGCAACTCAAAGCAAACCGGAAGAATTAAATTCTTCAATCCGAGTCTTCAAAGTAAGAGGAAAAATGCATGAAGAAAAGAAGAGCAAGGGCTATTCAAACTAACAAACCTCCTGCTTAAAATTAGATTAACTTTTTTTCATCTTAAAGTAGTGGTTCTACAGAGAAAATACAGTTTCAATTGGATCATCTGGTACGATAAAAGAACCAGTTATCTGAGCTCACGATGGCAGATTACAGTGGTCACATGGAAAGGAAGAACTTGCAAATAATGCCTTATTTTGACCTCAGAACTTAAATTGTTTTGAAACCATTGGATTCTGAGAACTGTTATCATTCTCCTCTGGAATGATTCTATTTCCTCATGCATCTGTCAGGAAGATTGGGACTCTGAACAGGCATGCGTGAATGCTGATGCTCCACATTTCCAAAGAGGTGATTTGCACCAACATCCTGACCATGTATCAAGACTGGTTTGTCATGGACTCATAACATTCATTTCTTGCAGTGCCCCAGAAAATACATAGGTGAATCTGGCTACCAAATTGCCAGGAGAAACCAGGAGTAGGTTCAACTACTGCATTCACTTCATTTGAGAGGAAGAGTTACAAAGAAGAGAGATATACCACACACAAAATGCATTATTTTTGAATTGAGCTTAGTGATGGATACTTGTTTCTGTTTAGCTTATTTCTGTTTAGATAGTCCTTTTCTTTAAAAAAAGTTTAATAATTTTACTTTTAATTGTGTGACAAGTTTTTGAAGTATTTCTGAATAACAGTGACATTCATAAACATTCTTTCTTTTAATAATTTTGACAGCCAGTTGAGGTTTAAGGTTGGTGGTGGAAGGCCATGCACTGTGCAGGCATGTTGCAGCCAACTTAATTGTGGAAGTTAACACTTCAAGGTCCAGTGAAGATATGAAGGAATTTAATGTGCAGATAAAGAGAGAGTGAGGGGTATACTAGATGTATGAAGGGATGGGCTTTGCTTATCACTGCCAACAAATATTGGGTCAATGCAGAAGGGTCAGATTGAGTGGGTCTCTCTGAGAATCGAAGCACCTCCTTCAAGGAGCATCCACTTATACATGTGGTGGAAGACCAAACTGAAAACATACGGTAAAAAGACATTATAAATTAAACATGTAATAAGGAATATATTTACTGTTTAGTATACATTCTCTATCAGAAAGTTGATGGGGAGCTTAATGAAATATACATGTAAGAAAAGGAATTGGAGAGCATGTTGACAGTGTGAGATAAAGCAAGGTAGGGAAACATGGATACAGAGTATAATGCCAACATGCACTCAGAGGTCCCTTTATTAGATAATAATAAAGTACTTAATAAAGTGTCATTGAGTGTATGTACATGATCTTCTGCTGCTTCATTTCAAGATTCAAGTTGTTGTGCATTCAGAGATGCTCTTCTGCACACCACTGTTGTAACGTGTGGTTATTTGAGTTACTGTCACCTTCCTGTCAGCTTGAACTAATATGACCATTCTTCTCTAACCTCTCTCATCAACAAGGCATTTCCACCCACAAAACTGCTGCTCACTGAATGTTCTTGTTTTATTTTATTTTACTCTATTCTCCGTAAACTCTAGAGACTGTTGTGCGTGAAAATCTCAGGGGATCAGCAGCTTCTGAGACACTCAAACCACCCAGTGTGGCAACCATGATCATTCCACAGTCAAAGTCACTTAGATCATATTTCTTTATCACTCTAATGTTGGTCTAAACATCTGAACTTCTAAAGTGGGGGGTTCCTAATCTTCTAAGTTCCATGGACCAATACCATTAAGCCAGGAGTCCCTGCACCCCAGGTCTGCATGGTTTTATGCATTGAGTTGCTGCCACATGATTGACCGATTAGATATTTGCATTAACAAGGTGTTCAGGTGTACCTTATAAAGTGGCCACTGAAAATTTTAAGAACTTAAAAATAATGGTTTCCACATAGACTACATGGAATAATGAAGCAGATGTTTATGTTCTGAATTGTGCAAAGGATTTTAATAGCTAGTAGATTGTGTAAGGAATATTATACCAGGAGAGAGAGAGACACACACGCGCACACAAGAGACTGCAGTTGCTGGAACCAGAGGTAACAAACAGTCTGCTAGAGGAATTCAATGGTTCAAGCAGCGTCCCTAGGAGGAGAGGAATTGCCTATATTTCAGGTTAAAATCCTTCATGGGAATGGATGTGGGGTCTGAATTCAAAACGGTGACAATTCATTTCCACCCACATCTGCTGCTTGACTGACTGAGTTCCTCCAGCAGAGAGAGGATCCAGTCTTCAATGAAACAGATTAAAGTACCTGCAGCAATCCCACACGAATGAAGTCTGGTGCCCTCTTATTGAGTGCATGGGAGATTGTGAATATAGCAGATAAGTTCCACATTTTACATGGGTTCTGTGAGTACTTGTACATCTTAAATAGTTTCCTGCTCTTTTGCACCAAACACATCAACACCGTGTCACCTTTTGGTGGGGTTAGATGTGCCGGTCCATTGAGATTCAGGTTAATGCTGACCTCCAAGTTATTGATGGCAGGAGTCTCTCTTGTTGGACATGGTCATTGCCTGATAAATTTTAGTATGAACGCTACTTGCCACTTAATCAATGCATCAATAACACAAGAAATTCTGCAGATGCTGGAAATGTTAAGCAATACTCACAAAATGCTGGAGGCACTCAGCAGATCAGGCAGCATCAATGGAGAGGAATACACTATCAATATTTTAGGCTGAGTCCCTTTATAGGCACTGTTGGCTAGGTCTTGCTGCATGCAGACACAGGCTCTGTTCATTGGTTTAAAGTTTTGAATGAATAAAACATATTGGAATTATCAGCAAATCTCCCCTTTTGAAGTCATAGAAACATAGAAAACCTACAGCACAATATGGGTCCTTTGGCCCACAATGTTGTGCCGAACATGATTCTACCTTAGAAATTACTAGGCTTACTTATAGCCCTTTATTTAACTAAGCTCCATGTACCTATCTGAAACCCTCTTAAAAGGCCCTATCATATCTGACTCCACCACCGTTGCTGGCAGCCCATTTCATGCACTCACCACTCTCTGAGTAAAAAACTTACCCCTGACATCTCTGTAGTACTCTCCAACACTTTAAACCTGTGTCCTCTTGTGGCAACCATTTCAGTCCTGGGAAAAAGACTCTGACTATCCACATGGTCATCATTGAAAAGCCATAAGACCATAAGATTTAGGAGCAGAAGTAGGCCATTTGGACCATCGAGTCTGCTCCACCATTGAATCATGGGCTTATCCACCATCCAGTCATCCCCACTCCCCTGCTTTCACCCCATATCCTTTGATGCCCTGGCTAATCAAGAACCTATCTATCTCTGCCTTAAATACATAGAATGACTTGGCTTCTACAGCCACTCGTGGCAACAAATTCCACAGATTTACGACCCTCTGACTGAAGTAATTCCAGCACATCTTAGTGCTAAAAGGACATCCTTCAATCCTGAAGTTATGCCCTCTGATGCTGGAATCCCCTACCATGGGAAATAACTTTGTTATTTCTAATCTGTTCAGGCCTTTTAACAATCAGAATGTTTCTATGAGATCACCCGTTGTTCTCCTGAACTCCAGGGAATACAGCCCAAGAGCTGCCAGACGTTCCTCATATGGTAACCCTTTCATTCGTGGAATCATTCTTGTGAATCTGCTCTGAACCCTCTCAAATGTTAGTATATCCTTCCTAAAATAAGGAGCCCAAAACTGTACACAATACTCCAAGTGTGGTCTCACGAGTGCCTTATAGAGCCTGAACATCACATACTTGCTCTTATATTCTATACCTCTAGAAATGAACCTGGAGGTTACCCTTTAGAGTATCTCACACAAGGACTCTCAAGTCTCTTTGCATCTCTGCATTTTGAATTCTCTACCCATCTAAATAATAGTCTGCCCATTTTATTTCTTCCACCAAAGTGCATGACCATACACTTCCCCACATTGTATTTCATTTGCCACTTCTTTGCCCATTCCTCTAAACTACCTAAGTCTCTCTGTAGGCTCTCTGTTTCCTCAACACTACCCGCTCCTCCACCTACCTTTGTATCTTCGGTAAATTTAGCCACAAATCCCTTAATACCATAGTCCAAGTCATTGACATACATCGTAAAAAAGTAACAGTCCCAACAATGACCCCTGTGGAACTCCACTGGTAACCAGCAGCCAGCCAGAATAGGATCCCTTTATTCCCAATCACTGTTTTCTGCTGACCAGCCAATGCTCCACCCAGCTAGTAACTTCCCTATGACTCCATGGGCTCTTATCTTGCGAAGCAGCCTCACATGTGGCACCTTGTCAAAGGCCTTCTGAAAATCCAAGTACACCACACCTACTGCATCTCCTTCGTCTAGCGTGCTTGTAATTTTCTTAAAGAATTGTAATAGGTTTGTCTGGCAGGATCTTCCTTTCAGGAAACCATGCTGGCTATGATGACCATGCCTATCTTGTGATGTGCCTCCAGGTACGCCGTAATCTCACCCCTAACAATCGCTTCCAACAACTTCCCAACCACTGATGCCAGGCTAACAGATATATAGTTTCCTTGCTGCTGCCTCCCACACTTCTTAAATAACAGAGTAACATTTGCAATTTTCCAGTCATCCAGTACAATGCCAGAATCTATCGATTCCTGAAAGATCATCGTTAACACCTTCACAATCTCTCCAGCTTTTTCCTTCAGAAACCATGGGTGCATTCCATCAGGTCCAGGAGATGTATCCACCCTCAGACCTTCTGAAAACCCTCAAGCATCCTGAGCACCTTCTCATTCATAATTTTCACTGCACAAACTCCACCTCCCTGACACTCTTGAACATCTGGTATACTGCCGACATCTTCTGCTGTGAAGACTGATGCAAAATATGCATTCAGTTCTTCTGCTATCTCTGCATCTCTCAATACAATATCTCCAGCGTCATTTTGTATTCGTCCTATATCTACCTTCGACTCTTTTTTATCCTTTATATACTTAAAAAAAACTGTCTTCTTTGATATTAGTCACCAGCTCCCTCTCATAATTCATCTTTTCCTTCCAAATGACCTTCTTAGTTTCCTTCTGCAAGTTTTTAAAAGCTTCCCAATCCTCTATCCTCCCACTGCCTCTGACTTCCTTGTATGCACTCCTTTTGCTTCTACTTTGACTCTGACTTCAGTTGTCAGCCATGGTAATGTCCTTCTTCCCTTTGAAAATTTCTTCTTATTTGGAATATTTCTGCCTTGCGCTTCCCTTATTTTTCGCAGAAACTCCAGCCATTGCTGCTCTGCTGTCCTTCCTGCAAACGTCCCTTTCCAGTCAACTTCGGCCAGTTCCCCTCTGATGCCATTGTAATTTGCTTGTAACATCTGAATGTTGATGGGCTAAGGAAATCCTGTGTGCTGTCCTGGATCAGTGTTGAATTATGTTCAACAAACACCACCAATACTTTCTGTTCTTTTTCCAAAGGTGGTGTGATCAGTGATTACAGTATGATAAGAATATATTACAGTACCTCATGGTACATACTATTTACAGTTTCAAATTATAACATGATCAAGCCCCTGAAGTGTTCACCCATCCCAGAAATCCCACATTGTTCTTGTGGACATCTCATGTTTCTTCTCCAGGGTCACATGGTCACAGGCTTAACACCTGAAGAGGGGCAGACAACGCTCAACTGCTCCTGCCTGGACCTGTGAATGGCCACCTCAGCCAGTCGCAGGAGCAAACAGACCGGAGGTTCGTCTCAACTGACCCACTCCCCTCCATACAGATGAGGGAAGGCTGAAATGCAGAGAAAACCTGAGGAGCATCTCCTTCAGATAGGCAGATAGCAGCTGCAACCTTTCACATTCTATATACACTTGACACAGCCACAGACATGACAGATGGTGACAAAAATCAATCTTTCATGACCATGGACAAGTGTATGTCTGTTGAAGAAAGCTGCTCTTTCACTCACTGTGGCAGAGTTTATTGATACATGAAGAGGTTGCCTGTCAGAAAATGCTCTCCTTTTTAAGATCAGCCAAGATCACAATACACAAGGTAACCTCTGCTGCTGAGATGTTTGTGAATGCTTGAGACCATGTAGAAAGATTTTTGACTGTTACTAAATGACTCAGATACATAACTACATAACAGAGAATGCAATTACTGAAGCAACTCATTGCCATTTTTATTGGTGAGAGCAATAATTTTCCTCAGGCTATCTGATACAGACTAATGAGCTTACTCAACCTTACACAATAAAAATATTCTTTCATTTAGTCTGCATTAGGTGCTGCAGACTAAAGATGCTGGTGACAATCTGTAATTTTTAAAGCAGCCGATAATGAAATTATGATTTAGTCACCTGTTACTAATAAGACAATGCCTAAATTCTGATTACAGTGAGCAGATCATTCGCTAGAGAAGGTGCCCAAAGGGTTTTCAGCCATTATATTAGGACAGAGTATTTACAATTGTCAGGCAGTTGAGGGCTATTTTCAAATGAAAATAGAAGGTTGACTGGTAACTCATGACTTGTTTAAAACAGGAATGGGTACTTTTACTTGTGGAAAAAGTTAAATCTGTTTAGGAAATGCAAGATAATAATAAATATAGTTAGAAATTCAATAGAAGCTTTTAGATAAGACTGTGGCTGTAATATGGAATGTTCTGCCTTAGGAAGGGACTCATTTGACAGTATCAATGCCTTTAAAGCAAAAAAAAAGGAGAAATAAGTTTCACATTCCTAGGTGTTATGAACCCATGAACACTCCCTATATATAGCTCTATCCATGCTAACATCTGTCATGTAATAATGTGCTCTTATCTTGCTTAGCAGCTTCATGTGAGTCACCTTGTAAAAGACTTCCTGAAAATCCAAGTAAACAGCATCTACTGACTCATCTTTGTCCACCTTTGTCCATTGGGTTGCACTTGAATTCTAGGGGGATCAATATCCTTGCAGGGAGATTTGCAAAGGCTACTGGGGAGACTTTAAAATAGAATGGTTGGGGGGGGGGTGGGAATAGAATTGAAGAGACCAGGAGAGAGGAAGTTAGTTCACAAATAGAGAAAACTAATAGACTGTGTGTGAGGGAGGATAGGCAGGTGACAGAGAAGGGGAGCGCTCAGACCGAAGATGTAAGGAAGGAAGAAAAAGATAATAAAGTTGTTTGCACTGTTGGGGATAAACAGAGAGGAAGAGGTGGAGAGTTTCTTAAATGTATCTATTTTAACACTAGGAGCATTGAAAGAAAGGTGGATGAGCTTAGAGCATGGATTGATACCTGGAAATATGATGTTGTAGCTATTAGTGAAACATGGTTGCAGGAAGCGTGTGATTGGCAACTAAATATTCCTGGATTTCGTTGCTTCAGGAGTGATAGAATCGGAGGGGCAAGAGGGGGAGGTGTTGCATTGCTTGTCAGAGAAAATATTACAGCGGTGCTTTGGCAGGATAGATTAGAGGGTTCATCTTGGGAGACTATTTGGGTGGAATTGAGGAATGGGAAAGGTGTAGTAACATTTACAGAGGTGTATTATAGACCACCTAATGGGGAGTGAGAATTGGAGAAGCAAATTTGTAGGGAGATAGCAGATATTTGTAGTAAGCACAAGGTTGTGATTGTGGGAGATTTTAATTTTCCACACATAGACTGGGAAGCCCATTCTGTAAAAGGGCTGGATGGTTTGGAGTTTGTAAAATGTGTGCAGGATAGATTTTTGCAGCAATACATAGAGGTACTGACTGGAGAAGGGGCAGTGTTGGATCTTCTGTTAGGGAATGAAATAGGTCAGGTGATGGAGGTATGTGTTGGGGAGCACTTCAGGTCCAGTGATCACAATGCCATTAGTTTCAATATAATTATGGAGAAGGGTAGGACTGGACCCAGGGTTGAGATTTTTGATTGGAGAAAGGCTAACTTTGAGGAGGTGCAAAAGGATTTAGAAGGAGTGGATTGGGACAATTTGTTTTATGGGAAGGATGTAATAGAGAAATGGAGGTCATTTAAAGGTGAAATTTTCAGGGTACAGAATCTTTATGTTCCTGTTAGGTTGAAAGAAAAGGTTAAAAGTTTGAGAGAGCCATGGTTTTCAAGGGATATTGGAAACCTGATTCAGAAAAAGAGGGAGATCTACAATAAATAAAGGCAGCATGGAGTAAATGAGGTGCTCGAGGAATATAAAGAATGTAAAAAGAATCTTAAGGAAGAAATTAGAAAAGCTAAAGAAGATATGAGGTTGTTTTGGCAAGTAAGGTGAAAATAAATCCAAAGAGTTTCTACAGTTATATTAATTGCAAAAGGATGGTGAGGGATAAAATTGGTCCCTTAGAGAATCAGAGTGGACAACTATGTGCGGAGCCAAAAGAGATGGGGAGATTTTGATCAATGTTTTTTTTTCTTTGGTATTCACTAAGGAGAAGGATATTGAATTGTTTAAGGTAAGGGAAACAAGTAGGGTAGTTATAGAAACTATGATAATTAAAAAAGAGGAAGTACTGGTGCTTTTAAAGAATATAAAAGTGGGTAAGTCTCCGGATCCTGACAGGATATTCCCTAGGACCTTGAGGGAAGTTAGCGTAGAAATAGCAGGGGCTCTGACAGAAATATTTCAAATGTCATTAGAAACAGGAATGGTGCCAGAGGGTTGGCATATTGCTCATGTTGTTCCATTGTTTAAAAAGGGTTCTAAGAGTAAACCTAGCAATTGTCGGCCTGTAAGTTAGATGTCAGTGGGGGGTAAATTAATGGAAAGTATTCTTAGAGATGGTATATATATTTATCTGGATAGACATGGTCTAATTAGGAACAGTCAACATGGATTTGTTTGTGGAAGGTCATGTTTGACAAATCTTCTTGGATTTTTTGAAGAGATTACTAGGAAAGTTGACGAGGGTAAAGCAGTGGATGTTGTCTATATGGTCTTCAGTAAGGCCTTTGACAAGGTTCCACACGGAAGGTTAGTTAGTTAGGTTCAATCATTAGGTATTAGTATTGAAGTAATAAAATGGATTCAACAGTGGCTGGATGGCAGATGCCAGAGAGTAGTGGTGGATAACTGTTTGTCAGGTTGGAGGCCGGTGACTAGTGGTGTGCTTCAGGGATCTGTACTGGGTCCAATGTTGTTTGATATATACATTAATGATCTGGATGATGGGGTGGTAAATTGGATTAGTAAGTATGCAGATGATATTAAGATAGGTGGCATTGTGGATAATAAAAACAACATACACAAAATGCTGGTGGAACACAGCAGGCCAGGCAGCATCTATAGGAAGAAACACTGTCGACGTTTCGGGCTGAGACCCTTCGTCATTTCCTCGTGTTTGTGGATAATGAAGTAGGTTTTCAAAGCTTGTAGAGAGATTTAGGCCAGTTAGAAGAGTGGGCTGAAAGATGGCAGATGGAGTTTAATGCTGATAAGTGTGAGGTGCTACATTTTGGTAGGAATAATCAAAATAGGACATACATGGTAAATGGTAGGGC
This sequence comes from Hemitrygon akajei, assembly GCF_048418815.1. Taxonomy (NCBI): domain Eukaryota; kingdom Metazoa; phylum Chordata; class Chondrichthyes; order Myliobatiformes; family Dasyatidae; genus Hemitrygon; species Hemitrygon akajei. The sequence continues at coordinate 92,038,035 of NC_133132.1, read as the reverse complement.
ATTGAGGGATGCAGTAGAACAGAGTGATCTAGGAATAATGGTGCCTAATTCCTTGAAGGTGGAATCTCATGTGGATAGGGTGGTAAACAAGGCTTTTGGTATGCTGACCTTTATAAATCAGAGCATTGAGTATAGGAGTTGGGATGTAATGTTAAAATTGTACAAGGCATTGGTGAGGCCAAATTTGGAGTATTGTGTACAGTTCTGGTCACCGAATTATAGGAAAGATGTCAACAAATTAGAGAGTACAGAGGAGATTTACTAGAATGTTACCTGGCTTTCAGCACCAAAGTTACAGAGAAAGGTTGAACAAGTTAGGTCTTTATTCTTTGGAGCATAGAAAGTTTAGGGGGGACTTGATAGAGGTATTTAAAACTATGAGGGGGATAGATAGAGTTGATATGGATAGGCTTTTTCCATTGAGAGTAGGGGAGATTCAAACAAGAGGACATGAGTTGAGAGTTAGAGGGCAAAAGTTTAAGGGTAACACGAGGGGGAACTTCTTTACTCAGAGAGTGGTAGCTGTGTGGAACGAGCTTCCAGTAGAAGTGGTAGAGGCAGGTTCGGTATTGTCATTTAAAGTGAAATTGGATAGGTATATGGACAGGAAAGAAATGGAGGGTTTATGAGCTAAGTGCAAGTAGGTGGGACTAGGTGAGACTAGGCATTCAGCACGGACTAGAAGGGCCGAGATGGCCTGATTCTGTGCTGTAATTGTTATATGGTTATATGTTATATGGTTATATCTTGTCAGATATAAATTTCCCCTTAAGGAAACAATGCTAACGTTGGTCTGTTTTCTCATGTGCCTCCAAATGCCATGAAATCTCATTCTTAATGATGGACTCCAACATCCTCCCAACCACTGAAGTCAGTCTAACTGGCTTCTTTCGCCTCCCTCCCTTCTGTACATCTGTACAGCTACCTCTTTCAGAACCCCAGGGTGCACTTTGTCAGGTCCAGGTGACTATCTACTTTTAGACCTTTCAGCTTCCCAACACCTTCAGTATGTATTGCACCATAATGCTGTGGCAAAACATATTTCCTGACATATGTCAGAGATAATTGATCTGATTCCAAATGAAGAATTGTTGGATGAAGTGATGTAGAAGAAGGACATGATGCGCTTCAACATAGTTCCAGAACAGCTGGACCCAGTGGCCTGTTTTGGAGTTATAAATTATAAGTATTTCAATTCAATTCATCTAGAGTTCTGCAGTCTAAGTCTGCCAGTGATATACTGCCTGTCACCCTGTGGTTTATTACTTCATTTGATTCTGGAAACATTTAGAACAGTTCTGATTTCCTACAGAGTCATGATAATTTCAGCTTGAAGTATACCTCCACGCTACTGCACAAACTTTTAACTTTTAATAAGTTAGGAGAAAGCATCTTTCATTATATGCTTCCAGTCATGGTAATGTTGCTTGGAAGCTCATCTACAATGATTAGTACTGAACACACTTCATACTTAGGGGCAGTGTGATGTACTCAGCCTGTGAAATTCACTCTTGATACTGAAGCACAAAACCTTCCTTCCAGAGTCCTGGCAATAGCTTTAAGCACTTCAAGCTCAGTTTTTCCCAAGCCATCGTCAAAACAATAGTTTTGTTATCTTTGTGTGCTCTAAGCTGCTCTAGTTTATACCAATGACCTTTTTCCAATATAGTCTTCATATAAAAACACCTTTGTCTCACAAATTTTATGGAAAATTTCATGAAATACCCCGTTTTGTTTTTGGAGATCAAACTTTTGTGAATCAAAGGTGTGTCTCTTCCTGAATGAATGAAGCCCAAGTGTAAATTCATGGATGCTGGTTATTGAAAAGAGATGTTTCCTCACAGAATCCTGTGTAAGGTATAAACAGGACTCAACAAGGTTCCTTGATATTTTGTGTAGGCTGCCTGGAAGTCCTAAGATTCCTGATTTTTTTTTTCCGCTCCAGGTTCCAGAATCTGCATTCTCTTCTCTCTCCAGATTCTTGGAAATGCTGCCTGGACTGGAGGGCTTGAGCTGGAAGAGAAGACCGCATAGACTGGGACAATTTTCCCTTGTGCAAATGAGGCTGAGTGGCATCTTTAAAGAAGTTCATAAAATCATTAGGGTCATAGATGTGGCAGATGGTCATATTATTTTTCTTAGTGTGGGAGTCCAAACTAAAAAGCAAAGATATAACGTGAAAGGATAAAATTTTAAAGGAAGCCATTCTTCACCTGAGTCTATGGGAGAGCTGCCAGAGGAAGGTTTATGTGTTTGTGACCATTATCCTTCTTTTGTATATTACTGTGAGTCTTACACTGAGGCTTCTGGAGCAGAATTTTTTATAACCTTTCCTCTGTTCCAGTGCTATGTGAATTACCACTACAGCAGACTGTCATTTAATGAACCCTCTGCAGTAAATATCTAACTGCTGGTGAATGTTAGAGTGAATATGAATTTTTTTGTGACTTGACTTTCTGAGACAGGACAGGTAGATTTCTTAGCCAACACACGAGACTGCAGATCCCGGAACTTAGAGCAACAATCTGCTGGAGGAACTGAATAGGTTAGGCAGCATTTGTGGTGGGGATAGGAAATATCGACCCTGAATTAGGACTACATTGATGTCCAATCTGGTCCTGTTGCAGGTTTTTGACCCAAAATATTGAAAATTCTTTGCACCTCTCATGACCTGCTGCATTCTCCCAACAGACTGTTTGCTACTCTAGGCTTCTTGGTCATCTAAACAAACAGGAGGTCATGATAAAGGATGGGGGAAGTAAGAAATGCTGGTTTATACCATTCACATTGCGCAAAGCAGTTGATGTTCTTTGAAGAGGAAACAAGTGAGATGTGAGAAGGTGGATTAGGTTTAAGCACAGCTGCATTAATAGTGAGAAAATTTTCCTCCAAGCCACTGAGCATAGTATTCTGCAGTCTGAGTCTATTTTCTATAAGAAAGAGAGATGTGATGTGGATAATGTGCATTCACGGCTGGTTATCAGGTCGTGTGAGAGAGCTGCAGGCTCGGGGTAAGAGGGTGGAAATGGCAGTAAAACGTGAACATGTAATGAAGTGTATGATTGCTAAGAGCTGAAAGGTGACCAAATGGAAGCTGATAACATGATGAGAACCACTGATAGGGGAGACAGACAGAATTTCCTTTCCAAGGCAGAAATGTCGAACACTAGAACGCATAATATTAAGGTGAGAGGGGAAATGGTTGAGTGAGGTGTACTGGGTAAATTTTCTTTTTACGCTGATAGAGATGGGTGCCTGGAATATACTGCCAGGCAAGGTGACTGAAGCAACACAATAGTGGCATCTGGAGGCATTTGGACAAACATATGACCATGTAGGAAATGGATGCATATGGATTATGCTCAGGCAGTTGGGATTGCACTCATTTGCCAGTTTGGTCAGCACTGACATTGTGGGATGAAGCGACTGTTCTGTTCTGCTCTATGCTATCATGATATAGAGATTGTTAATGATTTAGCAATTGGGCTGTACAGCCTGATACAATACATTGGTGTAATGATAGTAATTGTTATGTTGTCTTGTGATGGACAAAGTGAATAATCTTTTTTACTGTTAAGTCCCTGGGTGTAAAGAGTCACATTCTTGCTCCCTGTCATGCCAATATCAGCCGATTCTCCTCTAGCATGGAGAAACCAAACACAGACTGGGGACTTCTTTGCAGAACACCAGTGTTCAGTCCATAGGGGTGATCCCAAGCTTCCCACTTTCTGTTACTTTAATTCTCCATCACATTCCCATTCTAACATCAATCTGTGGCCTCATCTGCTGTGGTTTCCCACAATGGTCCAAATTCCATGGACTGAAACAAAAACAAAACACTCCAGAAAGACTTAGCAGGTCAGGCTACACATTAGGGAAGGGAAATAGAGCAGACATTTCAGGTCAAAGACCCTTTGTCAGAACTTGGAAGGAAACAAAAGAACCCTGTTAGGCTGCAAGATGTCAGAATCAGTCAGGTTTAATATCACCGGCATGTGTCGAGGTATTGTTCTTATGCGGCAGAGTACATTGCAATAGATAATAATAAAAAATAAATTACAGTAAGCATATGTTTCAAAATGTTAAATTAAATAAGCAATGCAAAAAGAGAAAGATAACAAAGTAGCGAGTTAGTGTTCATGGGTTCAATGTCCATTCAGAATTTTGATGGCAGAGGGGAAGAAACTATTCCTGAATCATTGAGTGTGTGCCTTCAGGTTCCTGAGGTTCCTCCCTGATGGCAGCAATGAGAAGAGGGGGGATGAGGAGTATTTCTAATACAGTGAACCAGGGTAATCATGGGGATAAATTGTAAACAAGATTATCTGGTCAATGAGCCAATGGGAGCAGTTAGAATGTGAGAACGCAGAAAAGAGAACATTAACAAAAGGGTTTAATGGACGCAAAATGCAGAGAAATATATAGCACTGCTCCAATCTCAAATTTCACCTACATGTTACATAACTTCTTGCTAACCTTGCTACAGCATTCAATCTAGTGCACTGCACTGTGTGGTCTTTTCTACATTAGAGAAATCAAAGACAGATTGGGAACAGCTTTGTTCAGTGCATAGGTGTATCATTTATTTTCCTGTTGCCTGACTCTTTAATTCTCCATCCCCTTTCCACTTTGACTTATTGACCTGTGATCTCCTTTATTACTACAATGAGGTGCAATGCAAGATTGAGGAACAGCATCTCATCTTCCATTTGGGAATGAGCCTTCTGGACTTTATGTTCTGTTCTATAACTTCAGGTAATTCTATTTATGTATCAGTCCATTTGTGATATTAGCTCAGCTTGTTTGTTGTTTACTTGTTCCCATCAGCCTCTGGGAGTAGAGGACTTGTCCAACCTGACCCGCTGGGCTTGACTTACTGCTTTTTATTTTGCCTCCATTCCTTTCTGTTATCATAGACACAGATCATGCTGCCCCTATTCACTCAGTGATCAGATATCCACATCACCGAGGAACTTGCATAGTCCGTACATACCAGCTGTTGGTTAAAAAGGCACAACGATGCCTCTTTCACATCAGACGGCTGAGGAAGTTTATTATGGGACCCCAAATCCTAAGAACTTTCTACAGGGGCACAATTGAGAGCATCCTGACTGGCTGCATCACTGTCTGATATGGGAACTGTACCTCCCTGAATCACAAGATTCTACAGAGAGTGGTGCGACCAGCCCAGCACATCTGTAGTTGTGAACTTCCCGTGATTGAGGACATTTACAAATACAGGTGTGTAAAAAGGGCCCAAAGGATCATAGGGGACCTGAGTCACCCCAACCACAATCTATTCCAGCTGCTACCATCTGGGAAATGGTGCCGCAGCAAAAAAGCCAGGACCAACAGCTCCGGGACAACTTCTTCCACCAGACCATAACACTGATTAACTTACGCTGATTTGAGTGTACTTCTATGTTACATTGACTGTTCTATTTATTACAAGTTATTATAAATTACTGTATTTGCACATTGCGCATTTAGACAGAGACATAATAAAGATTTTTACTCCTCATGTATGTGAAGGAGGTAAGAAATTATGTCAATTCAATTAAATTCGATTATCCCCATGGCCACCCCAGTTTTTCCCTTTCAAGACATTTCCCATTCAACCCTTCCTTCCGCCTGACAGGCTTCTTTTGATCCTCCTTCCTAATCTTTGACCTGAAATGTTAGAAATTTTTCTCTTCCCACAGATATGATCTAACATGGTTCAGTCTCTCCAGTATTTTATGTTTTTATCTCAGCGTTTCAGCATCCATATTTCCTTCGATTTTCCCTGAAGTGTAGAATGAATTTCAGCAACAGATCCAGTCAATTTATCCCCTTTGGTATACACAGATCTGCCTTCAGTCATTGACAGCTACCTTCAGCTGGTGCTCATGACTCCTGAAAGTGAATATACAGGACACTAATTTGATAAATAGTAGTTTAATGTTGACTGGGCAATAAATATAGGAAAACCTACAGATGCTGTAAATCTTGAACAGCACACATAAAGTGCTGGAGGAGCTTAGAGACCAGGCAGAATCTTTGGAGGAGAATAAACAGCTCACATCCTTTCTGATCTGAGTGAAGGGTCTCAGCCCAAAACGTTGTCTGTTTAATCCCTTCCATAGATGCTGCCTGACTTGTTGAGTTGCTCCAGCATCTTTTGTGTGCGGAATTACGAGTGTGTGTAGAAATGCAAATGCGATGCACTGTGTGACTGTTGTAAGGCAATTCCAGTGTACATTTTCTACCACAAACTAGTCACACACCCCTAACCCATTCTTACATTAGTTAGTACCTGCCAGGTTCAGGTGTCTTTATGGAACATGATTTTTATGTAAATTAATGTTATTCTAAGGCACTGAAGATATTCAAGATTTGCCAAGATGGTATTGGCAACTTATGGTGACATTTTTCAGGCAGCCTACAAAATCGCTGGATACTCTGCTAGATATCCTACTTCTGAACTGCAGTCTGCAGCCTGCAATTTCCCTCTAAGGGATGTATTTTTGAACCACCTGAATGAATGAGTATTTTTGTGTTCTCCGGGATTTTGGTGAACTGAACTCTTACAACTGTAAGTCCGGCCAGGGTTACCGTCACTGGGAACAGATTCTGCATCGAGGCTTGACAGCACAAGTCGAACCCATGCTTAGCGTCATTACTGTGTGCCGATTAAAGTGTCGCACAAGATTAAAATTATCAAGGCTGAAAGCAGAAAACAAACAGGATATCTGCCTGTGCTCTCTCACTTCTTTCTGCTGTCATCGGGCTGGATAGGCAGGAGTTGGGGACCATGGCAGTTGTTGCTCCGTGGTCATTGGGCTCCTGGACCAGGCTCACTTGCTTCACCACTGAGCAGCTGTGGACTCACTTTTGGTGACTCTGCTGTTCATTTTCTATGTGTTATTTGTTTACATTTTTCCTACTTGCATGATTTGTCCTTTTTGTACGTTAGATCTGCGGCAGTGTGATTTTTCATGGATTCTATTGTGTTTCTCTGTTTTGTGGCTACTTGCAAGAAGATGAATTTCAAAGTTATATGTAGAGAATAGAACACAGAACATAGAATAGTACCGCACATTACAGGTCCTTCGGCCCACAATGTTGTGCTGACCCTTAAACCCTGCTTCCCATATAACCCCCCACCTTAAATTCCTCCATATACCTGTCTAGTAGTCTCTTAAATTTCACTAGTGTATCTGCCTCCACCACTGACTCAGGCAGTGCATTCAACGCACCAACCACTCTCTGAGTAAAATACCTTCCTCTAATATCCCCCTTCAACTTCCGATCCCTTACATTAAAGCCATGTCCTTTTGTACTGAGCAGTGGTGCCCTGGGTAAGAGGCGCTGGCTATCCATTCTGTCTATACCTCTTAATATCTGTATATCTCTATCATGTCTCCTCTCATCCTCCTTCTCTCCAAAGAGTAAAGCCCTAGCTCCCTTAATCTCTGATCATAATCCATACACTCCAAACCAGGTAGCATCCTGGTAAATCTCCTCTGTACCCTTTCCAATGCTTCCACATCCTTCCTATAGTGAGGCAACCAGAACTGGACACAGTACTCCAAGTGTGGCCCAACAAGAGTTTTATAGAGCTGCATCATTACCTCGTCACTCTTAAACTCTAACCCCCGACTTATGAAAGCTAACACCCCATAAGCTTTCATAACTACCCTATCTACCTGTGAGGCAACTTTCAGGGATTTGTGGACATGTATCCCCAGATCCCTCTGCTCCTCCACACTACCAAGTATCCTGCCATTTACTTTGTACTCTGCCTTGGAGATTGTCCTTCCAAAGTGTACCACATCACACTTCTCGCTGTGGAGTCCAGTCGCTGTTAGTGAGCGGCTAACTAGCCACATTTCCAGAGACACCCAGTGAAAAAGGGTTTCACTTACATGGAAATAAATGGTACGCAATTCCAGAGAAATAATACAGTTTACATTCAGTATTGAACTGAATGTTTAGTAATTCCATTAAGGAAAATTTCTCCTGCAAGAATTTATTCATCTTTCTTCATAAATTAGTCTCTTGGCAGTTGGGTTGAATCTCATGGTGTTTAATGCCGATCTCATGCCTCTGTATTGGAGACAGAAGTGAAATAACTGCAAAGAGTACATTTTAATTATCTTAGTTTAAGCATTTTAAGCCAATGCATAAAGATTTCTATATATATTGCAATGTATCCTAAGCCACACATTATTCTGCTTTCCATTTTGGATATGGCATGACATTCCTTTGTTTGGTAGGCATCACTATAAGAAAGGCCTCTGCAATATTTTCCAATGGTATTTAATTCTACAGAACGAGTTGATAACTCAACATTAATAAAAGATTCCAATATAAGCTGAAATTTGCATTCTTGGTTTATTAATTCTATGACCTCATCACAGCATATGCACTTCTAACCATTGAACTTGTGCAACCCTTACACAATTAATGTGAGTATTACTATATTATAATGCAAAATAATATTGATTGCTGGAAATCCGAAATAGGAAGAGAAAATTTTGCAAACACCCTGCATGTCAGGCAGCTTGTGTAGAAAATATTTCAGGTAATTTTTCAGTCACATTATAATAAATCTATTATTTCCCATTTCTCTATCACATATTAATGTAAATTCAACATATATTTCCATCTTTGCAAACATTCTGGTAAAAGTAGGTAGGTTTAAATCAATAAAGAATATATAAATAAAGAAAATCTTTTGAACAATTTTGCAATTTGCAACACTTCTGCTGGTAAATTTTGTTAAATGGCATCAGTGGTATCTGTGCTGTTAGTTACAAACACAAGAAAATATAAAATAGAGCAAATTATTCAATTTCTTGAGATTATTCGACCAATTAATGTAATCGTATCTGATCTACTGTATTACCTCACTTCATTTACTTTCTTAATATTGTAGTTAACAAAAATCTGCCACTCTCTGACTTAAAATTAGCTGTTAACCCCATATCAGCTACCATTTGCCCCATACTATGTCACTCCAATGTATACAACAGTGTTTCCAAACTTCAGTCTTAAAATTCCCAGCTCTAAATTTTAGACAATGCCTTCTAGTCCCAGAGTTCACAAGTGGTTTGAATAGTATCTCTCGTCTGTTTTCTTAATGGTCGGGGAGATGAGTACATTATATCTAAAACTAAAGTCAATGGCAGAGTTGTTTTAAACTATCAAATACACTGAGTCTATAGGATTGCAAGGTACTTTAGAGGTATACAAAAAGAAAGAGGGCAAAATAATTAAAACTAAATTTCATAGTCCAAAATAAAGATTATGTGTGGACATAACCTAGAGTTTATGATAATTTAATGATTTCTAAGAGAACATACAAGGTCATGCAACACTCAGTAGCCGAGATGGGTGGGTACTTGTGTGATAAAGCGCCCCTTCTGCAGTTTATACTGGGCTACTGCCTGCATCTACCATGTAGTTCTGAGGATCTCAACACCATCCTGAATGACACTTTTCTGCTTTGAATGCTCATGGGTCAGGAATTCCTAGAGGTTAGTGGGAATGTTGCATCTTAAAGGAGGATTTGACATGTTTGAGAATGACAGAACTCAGAATACAGTATCTGTTTAGTTACTGTGTAATCAAAAAATATGTTCTGTTTAATGGTGCATCCAGGGTCCCAATGCTGCAGAAGGTGGCATGGGAGTGGACACTGGAGATGATTTGCTTATCCTTCCAAATGCATTTGGTGGATTTAGAAACATAGAAAAACCTACAGCACAATACAGGCCCTTCAGCCCACAAAGCTGTGCCGAACATGTCCTTACCTTAGAAATTACCTCGGGTTACTCATAGCACTCTGTTTTTCTAAGCTCCATGTACTTTTCCAGGAGTTTCTTATAAGACCCTATTGTATCCGACTCCACCACCATTGCTGACAGCCCATTCCATGCACTCACCACTCTCTGTGTAAAAAACTTACCCCTGACATCTCCTCTTTACCAACTTCCAAGCACCTTAAAATTGTGCCCTCCCGTGCTTGCCATTTCAGCTCTGGGTAAAAGCCTCTGACTATCCACATAATCAATTCCTCTCATCATCTTGTACACCTCTATCAAGTCATTTCTCATCCGCTGTCACTCCAAGGAAAAAAAGCAGAGTTCACTCAACCTATTCTCATAAGGCATGCTCTCCAATCCAGGCAACATCCTTGTAAATCTCCTCTGCACTCTTTCTATAGTTTCTACATCCTTCCTATAGTGAGGTGACCAGAACTGAGCACAGTACTCCAAGTAGGGTCTGACCAGGTCCTATATACCTGCAGCATTACCTCTTGGTTCTTAAACACAAACCCACGATTGATGAAGGCCAATGCATCATATGCCTTCTTAACTACAGATTCAACCTACACAGCAGCTTTGAGTGTCCTATGGACTCGGACCCCAAGATCCCTCTGATCTTCCACACTGCCAAGAGTCTTACCATTAATACTATATTCTGCCATATTTGACCAACCAAAATGAACCACCTCACACTTATCTGGGTTGAACTCAATCAGCCACTTCTCAGCCCAGTTTTGCATCCTATCAATGTCCCACTGTAACCTCTGACAGTCCTCCACACTAGCCACAACACCCCTAACTTTTGCGTCATCAGCAAATTTACTAACCCATCCTCCACTTTTTCATTCAGGTCATTTATAAAAATCACAAAGAGTCAGGGTCCCAGAACAGATCCCTGAGGCACACCTCTGGACACTGATCTCCATGCAGAATATGGTCCGTCTACAAACATTCTTTGCCTTCTGTGGGCAAGCCAGTTCTCGATCCACAAAGCAATGTCCCCTTGAATCCCATGCCTCCTTACTTTCTCAATAAGCATTGAATGGGGTACCTTATCAAATGCCTTGCTGAAATCCATATACACTACATCTACCTCTCTACCTTCATCAATGTGTTTAGTCACATCCTCAGAAAATTCAATCAGGTTCGTAAGGCATGACCTGCCTTTCACAAAGCCATGCTAACTATTCCTAATCATATTATACCTCTCCAAATGTTCATAAATCCTGCCTCTCAGGATCTTCTCCATCAACTTAGCAGCCACTGAAATAAGACTCACTGGTCTATAATTTCCTGGGCTATCTCTACTCTCTTTCTTGAATAAAGGAACAACATTTGCAACTCTCCAATCCTCCAGAACCTCTCCCGTCCTCATTGATGATGCAAAGATCATCACCAGAGGCTCAGCAATCTCCTCAATCAACTCCCACAGTAGGCTGGGGTACATCTCATCCGGTTCCAGTGACTTATCCAACTTGATACTTTCCAAAAGCTCCAGCACAGCACTTCCTTAATATCTATAAGCTTAAGCTTTTCAGTCCACTGTATGTCATCCCTACAATTGCCAAGATCCTTTTCCATAGTGAATACTGAAGCAAAATATTCATTAAGTACCTCTGCTATCTCCGCCGGTTCCATACACACTTTTCCACTTTCACACTTGATTGGTCCTATTCGCTCATGTCTTATCCTCTTGCTCTTCACACACTTATAGCATGCCTTGGGGTTTTCCTTAATCCTGTCCGCCAAGACCTTCTCATGGCCCCTTCTGGCTCTCCTAATTTCATTCTTAAACTCCTTCCTGCTAGCCTTATAATTGAGTGGGATTGTTATTGGTGGAAATGAAAGCTGCATGTGAAGGGTGGGAATCACTACTACCATTGGTCTCACCCAAGTCTGAGAACTTGATCTTCAATATCTTCTTTCCACAGATTGTTACAGGCTACGATGACACACTGAAGGTGCTGCTTAATCTATTCATCATTGTTTTCCACATTTTCCAGAGTGCCATTCTCCAAAAGAATTTTATCTATATCAATTTATTTATCTATTTATCTATTTATGTATCCATTTATTTAGTTATCCAGTTACAGTGCTTTCCAGCCCAATGAACCCATACTGCCAAATTACACTCATGAGATTAATTAACAAACTAACCCACATGTCCTTAGAATACAGGAGGAAACCAGAGCAACTGGAGGAAATCCACATGGTCAGGGGAGAACGTGCATACTCCTTACATGCAGGGCAGAATTTACCCAACTTTCTCGTGCAGTAATAACACTATGCTAACTATTCTGCTACCACTGCTGTGCAGTACTGTCCAGCAGGGTCAGGTTGGTAGAGGACCTCTGATTTGCAGATGCTGTGTATACTGCCTATCCTTTCATATGCTCCAGTTAACATTGACTTGGAGCTCAGTTTAGCATGACTGTAAATGCAAACATTGTCTATGTATTTCAGTTTGGTTACTAAAACTGGATTGATCTGAGTGCTGGGATAAATGTAATATGGATTGAATAGTCTTCCTTTATCCTATAGATTAGTTCTATTCTAGTTAGAAACTCACTGAACAAAAGAAGGGAAACACTGGAAAAAAATTAACAGCACCTTGCTTGATGATGGTCTTGTTAACCCACCTGGCCCTAACCCACCTGAACAAAAAATACACATACGTTCGGATGCTGTTCATAGACTTCAGTTCAACATTCAACACAATCATCCCTCAGAAACTGATTGGAAAGCTGAGCCTACTGGGCCTGAACACCTCCCTCTGCAACTGGATCCTAGACTTCCTGACTGGGAGAGCTCAGTCAGTCTGGATTGGGAGCAGTGTTTCCAACACCATCACAATGAGCACGGGGGCTCCCCAGGGTTGCATGCTCAGTCCACTGCTGTTCACTCTGCTGACCCACGACTGTGCTGCAACACACAGCTCGAACCATATCATCAAGTTTGCCGATGACATGACCGTGGTGGGTCTCATCAGCAAGAACGACGAGTCAGCTTACAGAGAGGAGGTGCAGCGGCTAACGGACTGGTGCAGATCCAACAACCTGTCTCCTAATGTGAACAAAACAAAAGAGATGGTTGTTGACTTCAGGAGGGCACGGAGCGACCACTCCCCACCGAACATCGACGGCTCCTCGGTAGAGATCATAAAGAACACCAAATTTCTTGATGTTCACCTGACGGAGAATCTCACCTGGTCCCTCAACACCAGCTCCATAGCAAAGAACACTCAGCAGCATCTCTACTTTTTGCAAAGGCTGAGGAAAGTCCGTCTCCCACCCCCCATTCTCATTACATTCTACAGGGGTTGTATCGAGGGCATCCTGAGCAACTGCATCACTGCCTGGTTCAGAAATTGCACCATCTCAGATCACAAGACCCTGTAGAGGATAGTGAGGTCAAATGAGAAGATCATCGGGGTGTCTCTTCCTGCCATTTACAGATGCAGGACAGTTACACTACATGCTGCATCCACAAAGGAAACAGCATTATGAAGGACCCCATGCACCCTCATGCAATGTCTTCTCCCTCCTGCTGTTTGGAAAAAGGCTCCAAAGCATTCGGGCTCTCACGACCAGACTATGTAACAGTTCCTTCCCCCAAGCTATCAGACTCCTCAATACCCGAAGCCTGGACTGACACCTTGCCCTACTGTCCTGTTTATTATTTATTGTAATGCCTGCACCGTTTTTGTGCACTTTATGCAGTCCAGTGTAGGTCTGTAGTCTAGTGTAGCTTTCTCTGTGTTTTTTTTTAATTACGTTGTTCAGTCTATTTTTTTGTACTGTGTCATGTAACACCCTGGTCCTGAAAAACGTTGTCTCATTTTTACTATGCACTGTACCAGCAGTTATGGTTGAAATGACAATAAAAGTTGACTTGACTTGACTTGATATGGTCCTGGTGTGAATCCATTGCTTAGTATCACAGCTTGCATTCCATCATGAAGATATATTTCTTAGAGACAAATCACTGCTCTCATACAATTTTGAAGGGCTTCCACCATCCTAACTGACAAAATTTTCAGATCTCTGGAATATTTGGTTCATCTGTTGAAATTTTAAAGTTAGACCAAGAGAACCCTCCCACGATAACGTGCAATCGCATCATCCTTTCTTTTCAAATCTTTTTATTATTATTATTCAAAGTAACACAGGTACATCAAAGTAACAACACTTACAATGCCTCAAAAAAGAAATTATGTTAAAGCTTGAAAATTTTTGTGAATAAAAAAAACCCTATTAAGCAAGAAAATTGAGGAAAAAAACCCATTGGGGGTACAACCCCGGAGCCATGCGTCATACAGAAAGCTTCTAAAAATAACCATCAAACTGCCAACAAGAAAGAAAGATATATCAAAAAAAATTTACACTTAGATCGTGGAGTAAATCTATCAGTTAACTGAAATGATAATAATGAGCAAATGAGCCCCATCTCTTCTCAAAATCAAATAAAGGTTCAAAGGTTTGACTTCTAATTTTCTCCAAGCTAAGACACAGCATCACTTGAGAGAACCATTGTGACAAAGTCTGAGCTGATATATCTTTCCATTTCAACAAGATGGCCCTCCTAGCTATCAATGTAACAAATGCAATAATATTTTGGTCAGACACAGAAATACCATGGATATTTTGAGGAATTATTCCAAAAAGCACAGTCAATTTATTAGGTTGTAAGTTGATTCTAATTGCTTTAGAAATTGTCGAAAAGACTGACTTCCAAAACTATTTTAATATAGAACATGACCAGAACATATGTGTTCTGGTCATCCATCATCCATGTCTGGCAAAAGAAGTTCAAGTCAAGGGGACTGACAGATATCATAGTCATGGCTACTGAAAGGAGACAAATCCAGTCATGGAAGAGAACCAACCCAGCTGATTTTGTATTTGAGTGTAATTTTTCAAAGTTCAAAGTAAATTTTATTATCAAAGCACATATATGTAACAATGTATAACCCTGACATTCATTTACTTGTGGGCATACTCAATAAATGAAGATGTAGAATAATAACTGCAACAGAATCAATGAAAGACTGCCCGACTAGGATGTTCATCCAGAGTGCAGAAGATAAAAATCTGAGCAAATTTAAAATGAGAAAACAATAATATAAATAAATAAGCAATAAATACAGAGAACACGAGATGAAACGTCTTCGAAAATGAGTCTTTTGGTTGTGGGAACATTTCAATAATGGAGCAAGTGAAGTTGTGTGAAGTATTTACTTTTGTTAAAAAGCCTTATGGTTGAGGGGTAGTAACTGTTCCTAAACCTGGTGGTACGAGTGCTTGTACATTCTTCCAAATGGCAGCAGTGAGAAGAGAACATGACCTGGGTGCTGGGCGACCCTGATGTTGGATGCTGCCTTTGTGTGATAATGGAAGGACTTTACCCATGACAGACTGGGCTGTATCCACTATTTTTTGTAGAACTTTTCATTCAAGGGCATTAGTGTTTCCATTCTAAGCTGAGATGCAGCCAGTCAATATATGTACCTTTACTTGCTTCGGAGATTGTGGAGATGTCATGCTCAGCTTTCTTCGTAACTGCATTTACATGCAGTTTATTTAAAAGGACGGGTCCTTTTAAATAATAACACCTAAGTATTTAGAGTTGCAAATCCACTCCACCTCTGATTCTCCAATGAGGACAGGTTCATGAACCTCTGGATTCCTTCTCCAGAAGTCTATAACCAGTTCTTTGGTCTGACTGAGTGAGAGGTTGTTGTTATGACACCACTCAGCCAGATTTTCAGTCTCCCTCCCACATACTGATTCATCATCACCTTTGATTCAGCCCACAACAGTGGTGTCATTAGCAAACTTGAAAATAGCATTAGAGCTGTGTTCAGTCATACAGTCATGAGTATAAAGCAAATAGAGCAGGGGGCGAAGCACACAGCCTTGTGGTACACCTGTGCTGATGGAGATCATGGGGGAGATGTAGTCGCCAACTTGAACTGACTGGAAAGTCAGAAAATCCAGGATCCAAATGCACAAAGAGGTATTGAGGCCAAGGTCTCAGAGCTTATTGATTAGTTTTGAGGAGACGATGGTGTTGAATTCTGAGCTGTAGTAGATAAGGAGCATCCTGATGTATGCATCTTTGCTGTCCAGATGTTCTGGGGATGAGTGAAGAGTCAATGAGATGGTATTCGCTGTGTTGCTGTTGCTCCAGTAGGCAAATTGTAATGGAAGGAAGTCACTGCTCATGCAGGAGTTGATATGTTTCACCACCAATCTCTCAAAATACTTCATAACCGTGGATATAAGTGCTGCTGGCCAATAGTCATTGTAGCAGGTCACCACACTGTTCTTGGGCACTGGGATCATTGAAACCTGCTTGCAACAGTTGGATACCATACACTGCCAAACCACAAGGTTAAAGATCTCAGTGACCTCACCAGCAAGTTGATCAGCATAGGTCTTTAGTATGTAGCCTGGTACCCTGTCCAGGCCAGATGCTCTTCATGAAAGCAGCTTGCACGTCAACTTCAGAGGCTAAAATCATAGGAACATTAGTGGATGGGAGAATTTGTAATGGTTCCTCTATATTTTGAAGGTCAATGTGAGCATAAAAGGCATTAAGCTTATCTGGAAGCAAAGCTCTACAGTCTCCCATTTCGCTTGATTTAACTTTATAAGAAATGATAACATTCAAGCCCTACCAGAACTGTTGAGCATCCTTCGCTGATTCAAGTTTGGTTCAGAATTTCCACTTCACCAGCGAGATGGCTTTCCAGAGATCAAAAGACCATTACATTCCATTTCTTATGCAGTACCTCCCTCCTTTCCCTGTCATGTACATGTAGGCACAAACAAATACAAACCAAGGGTAGTCTCCCCCACTCTTCTTCATAATATAGCTGAGTGATCTTTTCCATCAACCCTAGAGAGCAGTTAAGGCTTCAATATGACGGTTCATTTAAAAAACATCACTGACAGCACTCCCTCCAACACAATAGTAGACAACCAGCCAAGATCCTTGAATTTCATTCTCTGAAAATCATCTAGACTTTCATTAGACTTTATTCAGAAATCAGCTTATTTGGGGTGGTACGATAGTGTAGTGTTGTGGTAGTTAATAGTGTCATTCCTATGCCACTCAGTTAGTACTACCACATGGGAAGAGTTCATATACTGTACAAGCAACATTATCAATAACATTCAGTGGAATATCCTGCAAGGGTTGGCGTGCTGTTGTGCTCTGTACTATACTTCAATATCGAGCACAACATGGTGTCAGAAGTGGTTGATCATCGATGAATTGGTGCTACAGACCAGGTGAGAACCCCAACTAGAAAAAATTTACAGTTAATCTGTTCTTGTTTGCATATAGCTATGAAAATTACCCAGACATTTTTCAACCTTAACTGCCTATGCTAGTTGCTGATTGGTTGCACCATGAAGCGTGAGCTGAGAACTGGCCAGGGTAGTTAGGCAACGCCTTTGAGCTTTACCCAAAAGTGCACACGTGGTATCAAAAGTGTGATCATCTGTGGGCCACTAGCCTAGTGGAGTGCACAGTGACATAGACACAACAGAGAAGTCAGTCAAACTCTCAGGAAGAAAACAAGAGATTTTTATAATCTCAGGGTAGTATATAGTGACATATATGTCCTTTGATAACAAATTTCCTTTGAAATTTGTCTAGCAAAGGGAAACTCATCTTTAGGACAATCCTCTCCCTTACTACTTTCTCCCAGTAGCAAGGCAACTGCTCCCAAACTGCAGTGTGAATTCTGTCTATTGCAAAACAAGGAGGACATGGTCTTCACTGCAATATCATTGTAAGAGAAGAACAAACACACAAAGGTCATCTACATCCTACAACATGGCAATTTTTGACCTTTCTTTAGATAGGTCAGTTTAAGAACCAAAAACAAGGTTCAAACAATTAAAACGACATGAGAATCATAGATGGTGGATATCTGGTAGATGCAAGGTAAATACCAAAGTGTGAAGTAATTTCTCAAGCATAAAACCCAGCAATGGAAGTACACTAAAGTTAAATAAAAGAACAAATTAGACCAGAACTCACAAATACACATGTTCCACAGAAGTGGGTACACTTCAGAAAGTATGGTTTTGAGATGGTCAATTGTTGTGAAAGTTTCTATGTAAATGATAGAATCATTTCTTTCTTTTCTTGGAAGTGTGAACACAGAGGTAAATCCATAGAAAAATAGTTAAAGGGATCTTTGATTAAAAGAAAGCCAAGTGCAAAGTATATGAGGCTTTAATAAATACATGAAAGCCAGACCAGAATAACTAAAAGCTAAATTCAGAAGAAACATAAAACCTTTGAAAACTGCACCATGAACTGTCCATCAGGAATATTACATTTCCAGTGCTAGTCCTGCTCTTACAATTCAGCAGTGACCTAGTAGATGGTTATTTAAATAAAGGATATGAAGTATTTTGATAAAAGTATAGGAAAAAATCTATTTGTTTGGATTGCAAAGGTCTTAATAATGAGTTATGAATGTAATAATGGCCAGGAAAAAAAAGAGAGAAGAACAGCAAGTACAAAAAAAGTGATGAGGTCAAAATCTTCAGCCACAGAGAATAGTCAAAGTCAATCCTATGGCCATTGCAAATGCAGTGTTCTGCCATCGCTGATTTCTCCAGCACGACACAACTGTGCCACGCCAATGGCTTTTGGGACTGCCTGGTGAAGGAAACTATTGAAATAAAACTAGATAAAAAGAATTTTAACAAAGACAAAGGTCTCACTCTAAGTAAGAACTCGAATTTGATTGTAAACAAGGTGGGATAGTGGAAACTTGATTGGATGAGGACTAACCAGTCAGGAGGGGCAGACTACATGGGATATAAATACCACTGGACTAGACATACCCAGTATCATCCCTGAAGAAGATGGCAACATTTGTCATTAAAATGACAGTTATAATCAATACATATACCTGGCTGGAAGCCCGAGAAGAGTCTATTCATCATATAGACTGGGAAAGCACTAGGTCCTTATTCCGTTACTTATTTGTTTCTTGCATTTTTAGTCTGCTGCTTATTTGTTCTCTGTGTTTTTAATCTGTTACTTGTTTTCCATCCAATTGGTTTCAGGGTTAACCCATACTTCATACTAGCCATGTGAAATTTGGGTTAATGCCATAGAAATCTGGGCAACTTTATTCCGTACATGAGAAGCCCACATTTCAGAGAGACATATGCATTTGGGAAGCAATTCTACTATTTTTTGTTTTTTTTGTATGTTTTCTAAATTCTCAGTGACTAAGCAGGAATGAGTGTATTTCCATCTCCCTGCACTACAGAATGCCGAAGTGGTGGATGCTGTCTTATGGTGGAAGATCCTGTGATACATTCCTGGGGATGGCATTTTAACTTACACACCAGACCAGCAGGTCATATTGCTGCATTTGTGTAGGATATCTTACTATATCGCAGAGGGGATGTCACTCATTTTGATCCCTTTTGATGACAAGGAAAGACTGTTGGGTGAAATTATCTGGCTACTCAGGAGGACCCAGGAGGGAGCAGTCTATTCCAGCCAACCTCAATCATAATATAGCAACAGTCTTAAAGGATTTGCCTTTTAGGCACGGTGGAGTAAATGCTTTAAGGGTAGGTGTTTCTCTCTGTACTATTTGTTTAATTGGAAGGTCCTGACTCTGAAGGTGATTTCTCCTGCTAACGGGGAATGGTGGTGTAGGTGGTATGATAAAAACAGCTACAAGGTGGATGGCTAGCGTGAGCAGGAACAGTTTTCTGAGATGGCTGTGTCTATGCCAAATGGTGTTATGAAGGAGTGCAGTCACTGGACACTGAAGCTGACTTACTGGGCATACAGTTCCTAGTCCCTACTGGGCATGCACCCTGGCCCCCCACAGGGTGGTGCATTTAATATTTGGTGCCGTACATAGACCACCCCAGTGCCTTGGATGAGGACCTTGCTCATGCTGGTTGGCATACTAAGAGGGTTATTACAGAGGAAGGAAGGTTTTGGATGATAGTTTTTCACAGTACGGTGCATGGACTGTCCCAGGAACTTATAGTCATGGCTTAGATTACTTTCTCACAAAGAATTGTGGCACTTGTACTGTTATTGGTTGAGAACGCTGCACCTGCATTCCTGATGAGTCAGGGAACGCCACTTGTCTGGGCGATCACAACTGGAAGTTAGTGTATAAGATTAATTGGGGGCCCAGTTCATTGGCAATTACACTCCGGGGTGAGGCTGGTGGCCTTTTGGGGCACCAGGAGGCTGATGGACTACTGTAGTATACCAGGGGATGACTAGTGAATACAAGGTTTTCAGTACTGGGTTTTGTTCTTGTGTTTTATATGTAGGGAGTTTGTGAGGGTGTTACAAGTCTGAGCACCTGAATATCATGGTGTCATGACTTTTGAGGGTAGAGGGTGTTTTGTGGGGGGGGGGGGGGGGGGAGTGACATGTCTTATTTACCAGTCAAAAGCTGCTTCTATTGTGCTGGTCAGTGATTGGTTCATTTAAAGTCTACAATGCTTTTTTTTCCCTGTTGGTTGGCTTGCATGCCACGGCATCTAGTGTCCAGCTTCAAACACTTCGGGTTATAAAGAGTAACATGCGTGGAAGGTTCACACTCTCTTTTGTCCCCGGAAATGTTGGGAAGGTATGCTCTGCATGCACTTTTAACTAAGTATCTGTTTGTTGAATATTTAGTTCTGTAGTTTGTGTAACCTGTGGGAGCTTAAATGTTCAGTCATTCTTTTCATTGTGTAAGTAAATGATTAATATGCTTATTCACAGTCAGTGGCCTGTGTTTCACTCAACAAACCAGCAGTATTGTGTAGAAGAGCATCTCTGTATGCACAACACATCAAACCTTGAAGAAGACAGGCTACAGCAGCAGAAGACCATGAACATATACTCAGTGACCACTTTTTTTTTAACCTAAAATGTGACCACAGAGTACTTGTTTTGGGGGCCGTCTCTTACATGAAATTCCCATTGACTACAATTTCTTCTTGAGGGCTGTTTAGTGCTATTTCAAGAGATTTACGTGCATTTCAATTCCTATATTCTTATTAATGTTCCTTTGTATATTACTGCATGCATATGCAAACACACAAGGTAACATTGCCACTACTTTTCAGGCCTTTGAGGGTATAAATGAATATTTATATACTGATAAGGGACATGGATAACGTAGCTGTCAGGAGACTGTTTAATTTGGACTGTGATCATAGAACTGAAGGGCACAAGTACAAAACTAACAAGCTTCTAGCAAAGACTGCAGATGTGAGAGGCTTTATTTAATCTTTACTATGTATATATTGAACAACTGGCAAAAGCAAAGTGGTGTCAGCTTATTCTTTCACTGGAAAAATGGATGGCTGCCTTTTTTGCCAAAGGACTATAATCATAATAGTAACATGCAATGTAAAACAGCTACAGCTTAAAACTCAGTGGTTAAAACACACAGAGATTTGAGGATGAGTGGACATTTTGTTTTCTGGCTTTTCACTGCTGGGTATTGAAAACAGTGCAAGGATCTTCCCTGAGTTCCTTAGACTGCCTTTGCTGTCACACCTGCCCCCTTTCCATATGATTGAATCACGAAGGAACCCAGCCGAATGTTATTTTTTTGTAAGAGTCTGCTGCTGAATACAAAAATGCACAACAGCAATTTCCTGTTTACAAAATCAATCTGCCTCATGTGTTCCTTGTTCATCCTGAATGCTCTTTTAAGGGTGGCACAGTGGCACAGCAGCTAGTCCTGCTGCTTCACAGCCTCAGTGACCCAGGTTTGGTGATGGCCTTTGGTATTTTGTTTGGAATTTGCACATTTCCCTCCTGCCATGTGACTCCGGGCTTTTCTGCTATGTGTTCCAATTTCTTTCTAAAACACCAGGTTGAGATATTTACATGGGTTATTTATTTTTGTAATTTTTAGATTTTGATTAAAGGATCTCATGGTTTCCTAGCGCTCTTTTTCTCTAGTTTTATTTCAATGGCTTCCTTTACCAGGTAGTCCCAAAAGGTGGGAGAGCAGACACCTGATAGGATTGACTTCGATGGCACCTAACTACTGTGCTGCACCAAAGGCTTTTGGAGCTGCCTGGTAAAGGAAGCCATTGAAATAAAAGTAGAGGAAATTTTTTTAAACAAAGCCATAGTCAGAACTGGAAGAAGTGGGGGGGGGGGGGGTGGAGAGCAGAAATTGACTGGATGAGGACTAATCACTCAGGAGCGTAGGACTAGATATGCCCAGGCAACATCCCTGATGAAGATGGCAGAATTTGTCATCAAAATGTCGATTATAATTGATACATATACCTGGCTGGAAGCCCGAGAAGACTTTACTCATTTATCGATTTATCTCTTTCAAATGTACTACTACCACAAAACAACAAATTTTGTGTCATCTGTCAGTGATAATAAATCTGATTTTGATAATTTAATTACTTTGAGTGCAGGAAGGCTGTAGGAACACTAAAAGCAAATTGATGGGTATGTGAAACCGGTCACAAGGCAATAAGTGAGGAAAGTAAAATGTCAATGGAATGGGCTGAGAAAGCTCCTTCAACATGGTTTCATGAGAACATAAATAGACAGTGAGCACGTCTTGAGGTGTCTCCTCCTGCACCACATCCATTTCAACAGAAGCTGAAGGATCTAGTAAATCCACATCTGCTTTGAAAGGATGATGAAGAGTTCTGACATCAGGTTGGTCCTTCCACTTCACTTGTTTAAAACAAAAACTATCACTAAACTCTAGATATACAAGTATTTGTAGAATTTTTGACACCCCGAGGTTGATAGCTAAACATTGTTTGGCCAGCTGCAATTGCTATACCTTTCAAAGAGGCTTTATTGAAAGACTAGCATACTGTTGATCTACATGCTTGATACACAACAGTAATACAGCAAAGTAGCCTCTGTCTCAGAGGCCAATGTCAGAACATCTTTCAAGAGGGTAAACCCTTGAAATGTATCATGTGTCGATGGTGCATCTGATAAGGCACTTGTGCCAACCAACTGGAGGAAGTTTTCAAGGACATCTTCAATCACTCATTGTTGCAGTTGATGTTTCCCACATGCTTCAAAAGAGCAACAATCATACAGTGCCCAAGAAGAGCAGGGTGAACTGGTTCAATTAATATCACCTAGTGGCACTCACACCTACTGTGATGAAGTGCTTTGCGAGGTTTCTAATGGTCAGAATCAATTCCTGCCTCAGCATGGATCTGGACTTACTGCAAATTGTCTTTTGTTGCAAAAGGTCTACAGCAGAAGCAATTTCACTGGCTTTCCGCTCAACCTTGGATCACCTGAACAATGGTAATAACTACATCAGGCTGCTTTTTATTGACTACAGCTCAGTGTTCAACACAATCATACACTCAGTTCTAATCAACAAGCTCTAAAACCTAGGCCTTAGTGCCTCCTGCTGCAACAGAATCCTTTATTTCCTCATCAGGAGACCCCACAGTTGTGCAGATTGGGAATAACATCTCCTCCTTGTTGAAAATCAACACTGGTACATCTCAGAACTCTGTGTTTAGCCCAATACTCTATTCTGTCTGCACCTATGACTATATGGCTAAGCACAGCTCAACCATCATCTATAAATTTGCAGATGTCACACCTAGTGTTGGCTACATCTCAGACAGTGATGATGAGGTGTACAGGAGAAAGATAGATCAGCTGAATGAGTAGTGTCGCAACAAACTTGCACTCAACATCAGTGAGACCAAGAATTTGATTATGAACTTCAGGAAGGGGAAATCGAGGGAACACACACTAATCCTCATTGAGGGATCAGCAATGAGCAGCCTCAAGTTCCTTGGTGTCAACATCTCTGAGGATGTAACCTGGGCAATTACAAAGGAAGCACGGCAGCAGCTATTTTTTCATTAGGAGCTGAGGAGAGTTGATACATCAACCAAATTGCAATGTGCAATTTGGAGTTTCTAACTGGATGCATCACCATCTGGTATTGAGTGGTTACTGCACTGGATCAGTAAAAGCTACAGCAAGTCATAAACTCAGCCATCTTCATCACGGGCACTAGCCTCCCCTATTTCGAGGACATCTTCAAAAGATGATACCTCAAAAAAGTGGCATCCATCATTACTAAACTTGGTGGATGTGGGTGTGTGTGTGTGTATATATAAAGACATGCCCTATGTTTAAGAATATATATATATATATCTTATTGTAAGTTATAGTTTCTGTTACTATGTATTGCACTGTACTGCTGCTCAAAACAACAAATTTCACGACATATGCCGGTGATATTAAATCTGATTCGGACATTGCAGGATAGCAGCTTTGGCTTTGCTGTGTTACAGTGAACAGCAGCAACGAACTCAGCTCTTGTAATAATGTCTCTTCAAAGGTTCAAAGGTCAAATTTAATGTCAGAGAAATGTATACAATATGCATCCTGAAATGCTTTTTCTTCACAAGTGTCCACGAAAACAGAGAAGTGCCCCAAAGAATGAATGACAGTAAAACGTGAGAACCCCACAGTCCCCTCCAGCTACACCCTCCTGTGCATAAGCAGCAGCGTGCAATGATCCCCCCCCACAAAAAAAAACACACATCGGTACTTCTTCATTGTCTTGTGATTTAGCAACCTTCACAAGGCCTCTAAAATTCAGCTTAAAAGATGGCAAGAAATGTTCAGAGTCTTTGAGAGATTATAAGTATGTACCGGTCAGGCTATACAAACATACAACATCCTCGTTCAAGTGAATCCTGGTAAGTTCCCATTGAAGGTCTCTAAGCTCATCGTGGAACACTTTAGATTTCTTGTCATGGGTAGCTGGACAGTTTATTCATACTCTTGATATCTGCCCATTCGAGCTATATATTTGATATCTGGGCTAGGAGGTTGGAATGGTGTTGTAAGACACACACTCAATATTTTAGGAACAGTTGTTTCTCTTCCAGCATTAGATTTCTGAATGTGCCATGAACTATACCTCATTATTCCTCTTTTGCATTATTTATTTATTTGGAACTTTGGGTAAATTTCATGTCTTGTACTGTCATGCTGCCACAAAACAACAAGTTTTGCAAGGTATGTCAATGATCACAAACCTGATTCTTATTCAGGTACAATTAGATGAGGGAGCTTTGCTTTCTTTCACAGTTTCTGAAATCACCATCAGTTTGTTGCCAGTGTAGACATGAAGACAAATTCTTTTCACTCTTCAAGTGCTCAGCAACCACAACTTGACTTGCTGAAGCATCGATTTCTACTGGCACCTTCTTTCCGCCCTATTCTTTACAGACATACAGAACTTCTCAGCAGGATGCTGATTTATTGTGATCAGACTGTACAATCATCCATCTTGGTCTCCAACTTCTCGTTCTTGCATGCAATGTTTTACTTCTTCTCCAAATAGGTTTCCAACTGCCTGGTTTGCATATCCCAAAAATCTTATGAGTTGGTAAATTAATTCTGCTGGTGGTGAATGAATGAATGTTTAGAGTAGTAAATAGGGTCTCAATCAATGGCCCTCTTTTTGTCTTAGATGATATCAAGCTTCTGCAGAGTTGGTACTATACCGTTTCCAGTAAAGTGAAATGAGTCCTATTATTTCTATCTTGTAAATGATAGAAATTTCTTAAAGTGTCGAAAAGTGTCAGTCACCTCAGAATAGTTAGTTTCTGACCTGCTGTTATATTAATGTGGCCAATTATGCTCTGTTTCTAGCCAATAGTGACTCTATCATGTTGATAGTTCAAAACTCAGCAATAGTAATGCCATTGAATGTCAAGGGGAGTTTGGTAGTTGCCTTCTTGTTGAATTTGGTCATTGCCTCCATCTTTGGTGTTATAAAACTGTTACTGCCATTACCAGCCCATGTTTGAAAATGTTCCATGCCTTCCCTAAACATCCAGAATTCCTGCAATTGTGACCATTGACCCTCACCTTTTCTTGAATATGATGGCCAGGAACTCTAAGTATTTCTCCTTTGAAATCTTCTCATTGTTCTCATTGGACTTGCCTTCAACTAGACTCTCCCAGCCTACCTTTGCCAGGTCCTGTTTTATTCTCATGTAATTGGCAATCATCAAGATTAAGATCTTGCTTCTAGTCAATGGCAATTCTAGTAGTAAGTAAAGAGCAAGAGGATAAGACGTGAAAGTATAGGACCTATCAAGTGTGACAGTGGGAAAGTATGTATGGAACCGGAGGAAATAGCAGAGGAACTTAATGAATACTTTACTTCAGTATTCACTATGGAAAAGGTTCTTAGTGATTGTAGTAAGGACTTGCAGCAGACTGAAAAGCTTGTACATGTAGATATTAAGAAAGAGGATGTGCTGGAGCTTTTGGAAAGCATCAAGTTGGATAAGTCACTGGGACCGGATGAGATGTACCCCAGGCTACTGTGGGAGGAAAGGGAGGAGATTGCTGAGCCTCTGATGATGATCTTTGCATCATCAATGGGGACAGGAGAGGTTCCGGAGGACTGGAGGGTTGAGAATGTTGCTCCTTTATTCAAGAGAGGGAGTTGAGATAGCCCAGGAAGTTATAGACCAGTGATTCAGTGGTTGGTAAGTTGATGGAGAAGATCCTGAGAGGCAAGATTTACGAATGTTTGGAGGGGTATAATATGATTAGGAGTAGTCAGCATGGTTTTGTCAAGGGCAGGCCGTGCCTTACGAGCTTGATTGAATTTTTTTGAGGATGTGACTAAACACATTGATGAAGGAAGAGCAGTAAATGTAGTGTATATGGATTTCAGTAAGGCATTTGATAAGGTACCCCATGCAAGGCTTATTGAGAAAGTAAGGAGGCATGGGATCCAAGGGGACATTGCTTTGTGGATCCAGAACTGGCTTGCCAACAGAAGGCAAAGAGTGGTTGTAGACGGGTCATATTCTGCATGGAGGTCGGTCACCAGTGGAGTGCCACTGGGATCTGTTCTGGGACCCCTTCTCTTTGTGATTTTTATAAATGACCTGGCTGGGGAAGTGGAAGGATGGGTTAGTAAGTTTTCTGATGAAAAAGGTTGGAGCTGTTGTGGATAGTGTGGAGGGCTGTCAGAGGTTACAGCAGGACATTGATTGGATGCAAAACTGGGCTGAGAAGTGGCAGATGGCATTCAACCCAGATAAATGTGAAGTGGTGCATTTTGGTAAGTCAAATATGATGGCAGAATATAGTATTAATGGTAAGACTCTTGGCAGTGTGGAGGATCAGAGGAATCTTGGGGTCTGAGTCCATAGGATGTTCAAATCAGCTGCGCAGATTGATTCTGTGGTTAAGATAGCATATGGTGTATTGGCCTTCATCAATTGTGGAATTGAACTTAGGAGCCGAGAGGTAATGTTGCAGCTATATATGACCCTAGTCAGACTCCACTTGGAGTACTGTGCTCAGTTCTGATCACCTCACTACAGGAAGGATGTGGAAACCATAGAAAGGGTGCAGAGGAGATTTACAAGGATGTTGCCTGGATTGGGGAGCATGCCTTATGAGAGTAGTTTGTGTGAACTCGGCCTTTTCTCCTTGGAGTGAAGGAGGATGAGAGGTGACCTGATAAAGGTGTACAAGATGTTAAGGGGCATTGATCATGTGGATAGTCAGAGGCTTTTTCCCAGGGTTGAAATGGTTTCCACAAGAGGACACAGGCTTAAGGTGCTGGGGAGTAGGTGCAGAGGAGATTTCAGGGGTAACTTTTTTACTCAGAAAGTGGTGAATGCGTGGAATGGGCTGCTGGCGACGGTTGTAGGGGCAGATATGATTGGGTCTCTTAAGAGTCTTTTAGATAGGTACATGGAGCTTAGTAAAATAGAGGGCTATAGGTAAGCCTAGTAATTTCTAATGTAGGGACATGTTCAGTACAACTTTGTGGGCCGAAGGGCCTGTATTGTGCTGTAGGTTTTCTATTTTTCTATGTTCTTTTTTCCTGATTCAGTCCTATCTTTGTCAATTGCTACTTTGAATTATTAGGAATTATGATCACTGTCTTCAAACTGTTCCCCACTAATATTCCTTCTACCCACCCAGCTACATTCTCCAAGGCAAGGTCCAGTAATGGTCATATCCCCACTGTCAACAGTACCTTCAATCTCTT
This sequence comes from Hemitrygon akajei, assembly GCF_048418815.1. NCBI lineage: Eukaryota > Metazoa > Chordata > Chondrichthyes > Myliobatiformes > Dasyatidae > Hemitrygon > Hemitrygon akajei. The sequence continues at coordinate 92,010,150 of NC_133132.1, read as the reverse complement.
TTTGCTGATGATTGAAAGTAATTTGACAAACTGGATTTGTCCTTTTTTTTTGTTAACAAGACACTTTTCCATGTAGCTTAAAAGCTGGTAATGCAAAAACTGTGCTGGAATAGTTTGCCCAGAGGGATAGCCAGTTCTGGAGTGTAAGTCTTCAGCACTATAGTTGGGGTGTTGTCTAGTCCTATATCCAACCTTCTCAAGTGTTTCTTAATATCATGTGGAGTGAATTGAATTGGTTGTAGATGGCTTCTGTGATGGTGCCAATGCTTGTAATTTGAATGGAATCACCATTCAATAATTTTTTAAATTTTATTTGAGAAAATAGTTATATTTTTTTGTTCCTATATGTCAGTTAAATCTATTTTATGTCTTGTTGATAATTTTAAATGTTTTATCAATTTCAACTGTCTGGAAATATCTTTGATCATCAGCCTGATGCGCTAATGCTTGCATGCAAGTCACTGCTGCCAGCACACTGGGTTCCCAGTGGCATGGAGTTAGTGAGACACACAACTCATGCTGAACACAACTCATAACACTCTTATTTTATTCTATTATTTTTTATTTTAATTTTTATAGTCAGAAAACAGGCTTAGAATCCTTGGTACCTGGATAAATGTTTAGGGTCAGCTCTATGGGCAATACTCCAGTGATTGTTATTGATGTGTAAACCTCAGCAATACACTTCACCCAATGAAGAACAACAAAACTAAGGCCTTGTCCTCCCCTATGAATTCCAACAGTTATCACCAGATCAACCAGGAGCAGAAAACCTGGTTGATTTTCACCACTCACCAAAAGGCATGGACGTTATTCAAATCGTATTCACTTTTCAGCTAAGATAGTGAGCTCATAACAGTCTGAATACCAAGTCTATTTGATGCTTTTGCAGCTCATATATTACAGTAACTGGTCATGCAATGCAGTCATTACTGATTCATCAAAGGATTACCAACTTCGACCACTGATTAATTCCTTGGTCTTTCAATTAGATCAGAAATAATAATGAAGAAGGTCTGTTATCTCTGCTAGTGTTTTGTTTCAGTGACATCACTGTATTCTGTTTAAATTTTCTGACAAATTGAGTTGCTATTGAATTTACCCTGGCAGATTATACAATGTTAATAATTTATTTAGTTTGATACTCATTTTCATAGAAACATAGAAAATAGGTGCAGGAGTAGGCCATTCGGCCCTTCGAGCCTGCACCGCCATTCAGTATGATCATGGCTGATCATCCAACTCAGAACCCTGTACCTGCTTTCTCTCCATATCCCCTGATCCCTTTAGCTACAAGGGCCATATCTAACTTCCTCTTAAATATAGCCAATGAACCGGCCTCAACTGTTTCCTGGGGCAGAGAATTCCACAGATTCACCACTCTCTGTGTGAAGAAGTTTTCCTCATCTCGGTCCTAAAAGGCTTCCCCTTTATCCTTAAACTGTGACCCCTCGTTCTGGACTTTCCCAACATCGGAAACAATCTTCCTGCATCTAGCCTGTCCAATCCCTTTAGAATTTTATACGTTTCAATAAGATCCCCCTTCAATCTTCTAAATTTCAGTGAGTGTAAGCCTAGTCGATCCAGTCTTTCTTCATATGAAAGTCCTGCCATCCGAGGAATCACTTTGGTGAACCTTCTCTGTACTCCCTCTATGGCAAGAATGTCTTTCTTCAGATTAGAGGACCAAAACTGCACACAGTATTCTAGGTGCGGTCTCACCAAGGCCTTGTACAACTGCAGTAGAACCTCACTGTCATTTTACAGTGCACACAAAGCCTAATATTCTTTCTGAAGACTTAAATTGCATAAATCCCGTATGTGCCACCCTTTTTTACAAATTAAGGTTTTGAACAATGACTCGTATTAAAGTTCTGATAACAATTATCTGAAACATCTCCAAGTACTATATGGACAATAACTTTATATTATTGCTGTTACTTAAGTAAAGAATATCCAAATAAACCAGGGACTTGCAAGGAAGAAAAACACCAAAACGCCAGCTATTATACTTTTTCCATTTCCAGATCTCAATTGCTCTTCCATTGTTGTTATGACCACAGTCATAATCATGAATACATCACCATCTCAATCATGGTTAAATCAGAAGAAGTATTGTCTTTGCAGTAGAGCTCTGTCCCCAATAATAATCTCCTTCATTCCAGCAAGATCATATTTTTGATTGTATAGTTTGGCAATGCTTTGATTCTACTTCCACTTCCTGTCTGATGTCTGATTAAAAGCCTTGTGACTATCATAGATTAACATTGTCCTTCTGAGAGATGGATATTGAAATAGATAGAGTTTCTTGAGGGTTATGTTAATATATTAGCTGTACCAGTTTTGTAATGCAAGAGACTCACAAATTATATATGCTTGTTTTATCATATGATATTAACATGATCGTCACTCATGATCCTGCGCTGCATAGAAAACACAATCAGACAGAACACGATAAAAAACAAAAAATATAACTACGTAATGTTAACTTATATACAGTATATAGTCTGAGTGTATGTACAGAAAGTGAAGCTAGGTGCAGGAGTATCTGTAAATAAGGTGACTGGCAGGAAATGATAAAATTGTAGTGGAGGGTGGGTTCAGCATACTAACTTGTGGGAAGTAACTGCTTTTGTATAGCCTCTTCCCTGATGAGTGTGGGTCAAACAGTCCACGAGCAGGATGGATGGGATCCTTCCTAATATTGCTTATTGCTGGCATTTTTTTCTAACACCTTTCTGTATATATGTCCTTGAGCATTGTTTTTTTATAAGTTAAAGAGAATCTGTCTGAAGCCCTGTACCAGATTCTGTGGTCTGGGTCCACTCAGGCAGCTCCTTTAAGTTATACCACAGAGCAAGCCTGTTTTAAAAGCCTTCTACACTACTGACCTGTCACGGAAAGTCACTGAAGTAATGTTAAGACCTGCCTTGCCTGCATTAGAAGCCGGAGAGCATGTCCTGGTCCATGCACTTTCCCACATTACTGAATCAGATGCAATACTGACACAGAAGAGACCTGCAGAATTCAAGCAGTATGCTTCACGAATAGCCAACAAAATAAATTCTGATGCACATCAATATTACAACACAAAACAGAATTTCTAAGCTGGAGTCTTTTCAATGGAGTGGGAAAGTTACCAGAAACATAGAACATGGAATATCAGTTCCAGATAGCTACCGGTTGGCAAATTACTGCTTGCATCCTTTTAGCTGAGTTGTTATGAAAGAAGATGAGCAACATGAATATAAGTATGAATCTTGAAAAAATTTGTGAGGATGTTCTGCATACTCAGCTTAATATTTCAGTTAATTAAGTCAAACTTCGATTAACAGCATTTGAGGTATTTCTGTCTTGTCCCCAGGGGTAAAGATATGACATTGACCTCAATATGATCAAATGAAAATATCCGCACAGGAATATCAATGCTTTACTTCCCATTAAACTATTTTTGAAGTGAAATCAGGATAGAAGTTTGTGATGATGCTCTGGAATTTACTTAGAAATACCATTTCAAAATACTGCTTTCAGTGCCTACTGTGCACACACAGTTGATAGGAAATCACCTCAAATATATTCAAGGAGAAGATGTAAATTAGAAAATGAGGAGACAGCTAAAGGCATCGAGGTTAAGGTCTAATGAAGGAGGAGGGTTCTAGCAAAAGTGTGAAGGAAAGGTGAAAGGAAACAAGAACACAATTAAATTGCCATAGAGCTCATTATTTGGTAAAAATGATTCCGATTAAAGGATGAGATTTGAGAAGTAATAAAGGGAAGATTTCCTCTAACAAATGAAAAATGGCAAAATAATTTGGTATTTCACACAATATCTGTGGGATTTCATAAAAAACACCTATGTGAGTAGTTTAAGACATATTCTTAACTAAAAAAGAAGACTGATGCACTAACCTCTTGAGATGAACAGGGCTTGGGAGTACAGTAAGTAGTATTTCTGCAGTGCGAGGGAAATACATCAGTTAGACAGTAGAGGTTGGATGGGGAGTTGTACCATGCACTAAGAAATCAGTAGCCACTCATTCTGTGCCAAGTGCAATGAAGCCTGACTTTATATCCAGTAATTTTCTGTTTAATCATTTGTCATGTCTTTAATAAAAAGTAATTGATATCCAGTGATCCAGAGAAAGTGAATTGGTAGAAGTGCCAGCTTTCAATGACTGGAAGGAACCATATTCAGAAGTTGAAGGTCAGGCAGTACTCCGTGCTGCTCAGTTCCACATTTCCAGCTATTGGAATAGACAGCCTCCGCATTGATTAACTAAAGGAAAATGCTCGAGAGGTTGGGTCAAAATTGAACAAATGTGCTCTAGTTCAATACTGTATGGAGATAAGATGCCTTTGCTATTTAATTGTATCTGATGAATTCTCCATTTATTTAACAGTTAAGAGGCTGCAAAGTCTCAAAGGATATTAAAGTTAAAAAAAATCTTTGAATTGATGCAAGATAACATCGAATGAATAAGACAGTACATTTATCTTGCTTAAAACATTTTAAAAACTATCAAAGCTGGAATCTGAAATAAAAGGTGAAAATGCTGAAAACACTCAGCAGTTGCACCTGTGGAAACATAAAAAGGATAAATGTTTCAGGTCCAAAGTCCTTTGTCAGGACTGACTAGTGGGCTGGAAGATGGGGACCAGTAGAGTTCTTGTCATTTCTCAATCCAGGAGGAGACATGATGAGTGCAAAAGTCTGGGAAATAGACAAGATATGGTCAAGGTTCTGACCACAATGGTAGAGGGCAAACCACAGTTCAGGATGAAGGAAGAGGCTCATGTCCAGAATGCCTCATTGTTCAAGCAAATGAAAGTGGAGAACAGGAACTGGGAGAACAGATTAGTGACCTGACAGAATGCAAGATGAAAGGAAGAAAAATCAAGATTGCTACAGGAGATAGGATTTGGTCTTGATGTTTGTTAGCTTAGCAGTTCAGAGATGCACTATGTGCGGATGGGAGCAATATGGAAATAGTCAACGCTGAGTATTGGATGAAGGAGCAACAACTCGTTAATGTAATTGACACAGACTTGGGTGAGTGGCCCTAATGCTGAAAGAAAAGCTGATCCCCACATCCCATGGAAAAGACAGGCGTTGCTTAGACCATGCAAGTGCAAATGGAGAAACTAAGTGAAGCTGAAGTTGAGAAGATTAGTGTGGTGACAGATTCAGCCAGGGAATTGAGTATGTTGGTGGAGAGGAGCTCTTGTGGTGTTTGCTCGTGGAAGGAGCAAAGAGGCCTCAGACTCTCGTGATGTAGGATAGAGATGTAGAGGGATTGTATGTCTATGGTGGGTGGATGAACTTGTTCTGATGAAGGGTCTTGGACCAGAAACATTATTCTGGCATTTTATTGTTTTTAGTTTATATACTGTATGTTGTTTAATTGGCAGTTATCAAGAATGGAAAACTAATTCAAGGAATCAACAATTTATTATAATACGTGCAGGGTAGATTTCACCCTGGATAAGCCATTCTGTTTTGGTTGTCAAAAACAAGGAATGCATCCTTTGAAGCAAGGAAAACAGTCAGATGATCCCTGATTGTATATCAGGACAACTCAAAATTAAAAATGAGGCAATCAGGATTATCTTAAAATGTGATATACATAAAAAGGCCTCTTTGCCACTTGCCACACAGTGAGTTCGTTTAAAAAAAACACGTTCCGAATAAACCCAGCCCCATCGTTATTAAGTTTCACTTGGGATAATCAGTGAAAATGACTTGGAATTGAATCATGATAGTGTAATTATATTGGAGAACATAATCACATCACAACAAGGCATTTAGTTTTCATGTAGACATGATGAGAAATGTTTGTGCCACAGTGGACAACGGAGTCATATATCTTACAACACAGGAGATCATTTGAGTCATCATGCCAGTCTGGCTCTTTCTCATAGCCCTATAAAATATCTTCTGTTTCAACACAGATCCAATTCCCATTTTAAATTTACAACTTAATCTGCTTTCATCTGGCTTTTTGGCAGCGCACTCTATATCATAATTATATGCTGCATATAAAAAAAATCTCATCTCTTCTTAGCAACAACTCCTCAATCTAACTCTTAGCCAATTATCTTTTAAAAAGAACCTGTCCTTTAGTTCACAGCGATCTTCCAGCTAAGACTATTTCTCTTTGTTTACTGTCAAAAATGTTCATACTATGAAAACTTCTACTAAATCCTCCTTAAGCTTATTGCTATAAGGAGAACTGCTCAAACTCCTACAGTTTCTCTTCATCCAGAAGTCCCTAATACTAGTAACCAAACAGGTGAATCTGCTTGGTATCCCTGACACAGCCAAGTGATACTTTTGATGTATTTATTGACAGCATTTTACTGTCTATCGTTAATTGCCTTGGCACAGAGGAGGTAATTAAAAATCAGGCATACTGATGGATGTGGATACAAATTTTGCCAGATTGGGCAAGAATGACTGATTATTTTTCCATTGAACCAGCATAAAATACCCACAACTTACTAACCCCATACATCTTTGGAATGTGGCAGGAAACCAGAGAACCCAGAGAAAATTCATGCTGTCATGGAGAGAAGTTAAAAGTTCCTTACCGACAGTGGCAGGAATTAAATCCCAATCTCTGGCGCTGAATTCAATTCCTCAACTGCCAACTGGAATTTCAACTCAAGCTGCTCAGAGGTCCAGACTTCTGGCTGCTGTCCTAATGTGAGGAAGAAACCCCAAGTTCAATCATATCCACTACCATTTAAAGACCAGAAGTACGGGAAGATTTCTTTGGAAAACCATTCATAAAGCATGCCATTTGAAACCTGTGATTTTCTCCTGGGTCAGTCACGTACATGACAAACAGAGAAAGACCCATGGACAAAGCAAGCAACACACTTTTGAGCATCTCTGAGCAATTCAGTGATGTTCCCAATAGATTGTACAAGCCACTTGTAGTCTTCAAAGCATGAGTGGAGCCCTGTTTCAGTGTAATTGCCTGAAGAGATCTACAAACACAGAAACACAGAAAATCTACAGCCCAATACAGGCCCTTTGGCCCACAAAACTATGCCGAACATGTCCTTACCTTAGAATTACCTAGGCTTACCCATAGCCCTCTATTTTTCTAAGCTCCATGTACCTATCCAGGAGTCTCTTAGAAGACCCTATCGTTTCCACCTTCGCCCGCAACCCATTCCATTCACTCACCACTCTGTGTAAAAAAACTTACCCCTGACATCTCCTCTGTACCTACTTCCGAGCACCTTAAAACTGTGCCCTCTCATGTGCCTTTTCAGCCCTGGGAAAAGCATCTGACTATCCACACAATCAATGCCTCTTATTATCTTGTACACCTCTATCAGGTCACCTCTCATCCTTCATCGCTCCAAGGAGAAAAGGCCGAGTTCACCCAACCTATTCTCATAAGTCATGCTCCCCAATCAGGGTGACATCCTTGTAAATCTCCTCTGCACTCTTTCTATGGTTTGTACATTTTTCCTGTAGTGAGGTGACCAGAACTGAGTACGGTACTCCAAGTGGGATCTGGTCAGGGTCCTATATAGCAGTAACATTACCACTCGGCTCTTAAACTCAATCCCATGGTTGATGAAGACCAATGCACCGTATGCCTTCTTAATCATGTTTTAGGTTAAAAAAAAAGCAGATGTTCACTCCATGCCTTTCATTCTCTCTGTTTGCCTCAAAATATCCTTAAGAGCAGAAAGCAATTCCAAGTGAAGTTAGAGACTGAATCGAATGTGCGTCAGCTTCGGCAAGGTTTACAGGCCATCACTTCCAACAAGGTGATTACTAACATCAAGAATGGCTGTAATGCTTCACTCCCAGATGACTTCAACACCTTTTATGCATGCTTGAAAGGGAAGATGAAACCAATCCTTTGTGAATCCCTGCAGCATCTGGCAACCTTGTGACCTCTGTCTCAGAGGCCAACGTCAGAGCATCTTTCAAGAGGGTGAACCCTCACAAAGAGTTAGGCCCTGATGGTATAGCTGGTCGGGCACTGAAAACCTGTGCCAACCAACTGGTGGGGAGGGTGCGATGACATTCTCTTATCTCTTACAGTGCACTCAGAGTTTCCCATCTGTTTCAAAAAGGGCATCAATCATACTGGTGCCCAAGAAGAGCAGGGTGAGCTGCTTCGACAAGCTGCATTGCACTGCTACCAGAACATAACGCATTTCACAACCTATTTCTGATTCTGATTATATAACTTCTTTAGTGCCAATGAACTAAAAACCGAAGAATGCTTCCAGAGCATGACTTTCCATCCAAAATAAACACACAGATTTTAGCAGTAGGTCTTTCTGTGAGTGGGTAGAATGCCAGGGAAAATTTGGGCTGTGCTGTGACATCCAATGTGTTACTCAGTTCCTGAGGCAGCCCATGAAGACAGCACATGCAAACCAAAAGATCAGGAGATACAGCAAACTTGAGAAGCAGAATCAGGTTGATTATCACCGACAAGTGTAATGAAATTTGTTGCTTTGCAGCAGCAATACAGTACAAAAGAGAGCAAAAACAGGTTTATAGGTTCACTGTTCATTCAGAAACCTGATAGCGGAAGGGAAAAGCTGTTCCAAAATTAAGAACAGTTGGTCAGGCAACATCTGGTCCTCTTTCTGTAAGAGCTGCCTGGCATGTGGAGCATTTCCACTGTCTTCTGTTCTTGTTCATGAAGATGGATGGACAGGGAGTTCCTATTATTTATTTGTTTAGAGATGCAGCACAGAATAGATGGTTCTGGCCCAGCAATACAGCTATTTCTAACCGAATCACAGGACAATTTACAATAACCAATTAACGTCCTAACTGCTACATCTTTGAACTGTGGGAAGAAACTGGAGCAGCCGGAGGATACTCACGTGTTCATGGAGAGAACGTACAAACTCCTAACAGGATGCCAGAACCAAACTTGAACTCCAACGCCCTAAGCTGTATTAATGCCATGCTAACTGGTACTCTACCCTGAAGTCCTATTCGAGTTTGAGATTATACCCCTAAGAAAATGCTTTAAGAAGCATGGGGAGAGGGTAATAGGAGTACCAAATTAAAGAATTGAACCTTAAATTGGCAAAAAGCTACAATAAACCAGGTCAAATGTGAAGGGTGTAATGTTTGAGGGATTATTGTGTTAGAAATGCTAAAAAGAACAAGAGATTCAATCATGAATGCATGTGTTTTCACATGCTATGGGATTAAACTGCTCTGCAACATCAATAGCCAACCACAATCAGGGCATTCTCCTGTGCAAATACATACTGAAACTCCAGCATTGAGTGCTTCTAAGTATGTATTGCATATACAGACAAAAAGATCCTGGGCGTACAGGAGTACAAGGGCGTACAAGGCATATTTGATACTGCAGCCGCCAAATTGAACTACAGAAACTGATGCCAATTTTGACATTCTCAACTCCAAAATTAGGCCCACAAATTTAAATAAAGTCAATTACAAATGTATGGGGGTAAATTGATTAAGGAGAATTGATAAGTTAGATGAAGAAATATGATATTAGATAAGCAAATGCGCGGTTCAAAGTAAATATTTCAAAGTTACTTTTCAATAAAACATTAATAAATCACAGGACAACTATTCCAAATATATTCATTTATTTAGCTATAGAGCATAGAGTAGACCTTTATGGCCCTTCAAGCCATGCCATCCCAGCAACCCTAACCTAATCATGGGACAATTTACAATGGCCAATTACCCTACCCAGTAAGTCTTTGGACTGAGGGAGGAAACCAGAGAAAGCCCACAGACTCCACAGAGGGGGATGTATAGAGGCTCCTTACAGAGCAGTACGAAACTGAACGCTAAGTATGTAACCACTCTGAGCTGTAACAACGTCATGCTAACCTCTACACCACCATGACACCTGAATAAAAGAGGACAACACTTAAGTAAGCGGAAATTAAGTTGATAATGTTGTGAGGTAAGTCCATGGAATGAGAAGATGGTCTAATAAACAGCAAAGGATGTCCAAATACTGATACAGAGAAAATGATAAATAAATTAGCAGGTAATAAGTTTTTATAATTAACCAAAAAGAAGAAGCCTTAGAGTCTAGGAAGGAAAAATTGTGAAAATTATGAAAATTAATAAGCCCATAAAACACAAGAGTAGAATTAGTTGTTTCAGCCCATCAAATCTGCTCCATCATTTGATCATGGCTGATTTATTATTCACTCAATCTCATTTTCCTGTCTTCTCACCGTAACCTTTAACAACTTTGCTATTCCAGAACCTATCAATCTCCACTTTAGATATACCACTCACCACTCTCTGGCTAAAGATACTCCGTCTCCTCTCTGTTCTGAAGGGACTTCCCTTTATTCTGAGTCTGTGCCCTCAGCTTTATTGTTGTGAGGTTAGCTCAGCTTCCATAATAGCTCAGATATCCGATCAATACTCTGCCCTCTTTAACAGCGATGGGAGTGGGGCTGTCACAAAGCACTTGGACACTCACACCAGGATCCCACTCAGCCACCAGGATCTCCAAGCAATTGCAGGGCCTTCAACTCATGCTTGCCTAAATGTCGTTGTTCAGCGAGAGTCATCTCATGGCATCCAGCAGTGGTCATTGTTGAACAGTACTGCTTTAGGAGCTTCTACTAATGTAAATACATACAAGGTTCAAATACAGCTCCAGAAATGATCAAAGTTCAAAGTAAATTTATTATCAAAGTACATACATATCACCATATAGAATCCTGAGATTCATTATGTTCTGGGCATACTCAATAAATCTAATAAACTTAATAGAATCAATAAAAGAGTACTCCAATTGGGCATATAACTAGTGTGTAAACAACAATGATTTGTGCAAATACAAAAAGAAAGAATAATAATAATAATAATAATAATAATAATAATAATAATAATAATAATAATAATAAACAAATAAGCAATAAATATCAAGAAGAAGAAGAGATGAAAAATCCTTGAAAGTGAGTCCGTCGGTGGTGGGAATATTTCAATGACAGGGCAGGTGAAGTTGAGTGAAGTTAACCCCTCTGGATCAAGAGCCTGATGGTTGAGGGATAATAACTGTTCCTAAACCTGGTGGAGTGAGTCCTGTGGCTCCTGTACCTTATTCCTGATGGCAGCATCGAGAAAAGAGTATGACTTGGGTGGTACAGGTTTGAAAGTAATTTTCCAGTTAGCAGGGTAAATTCTTTTAAAGCATCTGTCCATGTGGAAAGGTCAACTGGCTGCAGGTAGAATCAGACAATTAAACAGAAATATTTGTTCAATGCAAAATAAAAGAATAACATCTGGTAAGAAGAGCTATTACATTATCTAATTTACTGGAAATGATATCACTGCTTATTTGGCTTATCCCAAACTTGCTTTATATCAGTATTTATTAGTCAGTGAATGAAATAATGCAAATTGATTTTTAGAATAAAAGCAGTAGCAAGGACAAGAGAGAGAATTTTAAAGATAAGTATGAAGAAGGCAAGGGGCTATTGCCATCAGCAAAGACGAAGACACTGGGATCTTTCTGCATAAAAGCAAAAGCTTTAAAATTAAGAAGTCCATGAATTGGATGCAGCTTTACAATGGGAAGTCCAGGAACATGGTGCACTTAATGGAAATATGGATAAACATTTGAGGAGAAAGGAATAGAACACACCACCAAAGTTAAAGGGAGAAGTGTGGGGGGGGGGGAGATTTGTGTGGAGGTAGACCTGTCTGAGCAAATGTCTTGTTTGTACAGTGTAAAGTGAGTAATGTAAGATGGGATATTATCTATTGGACATTGTATGAGCAGGTATTTGTATATCCTAGCAATTATAATAATTTATGGTTTTATAATTCAACTTCTGTATTTATAATTCAACTTCATTACCATGCAAAAACACAACTGCAACTGAGCAAATATGAATACATCTTCAACTATCGCTTTGCACTCCCTGCCTGTTTAAAAGCAATATTGCTACTGTATGTAGCACAGTAGTGTAGTGGTTAGCACACTATTACAGCACCAGTGACTCAGGTTCAGTTCTGCCACCATCTGTAAGGAGTCTGTATGTTCTCCCTGTGACCACGTAGATTTCTTCTGAGTGCTCCAGGTTGCTCCCACATTCCAAAGAGTCAGGGTTAGTACCTTAGTTGATCATGTGGGTGCAGTTGGGTGGTCTGGGCTCATTGGGCTGGAAGGGCCTGATACTCTGCTATATTTCTGAGAAAAATAATTTTTTAAAATGCCATTTCTTTTTGCAGATGCGGAGTGGTCAGGAATGTATCTAGCTTAACACTGACTTACATAGATCACACATCATACAAAAGTGCATGATATACTACATCACTGACTGAGCTACAAGCTGTTGATGGTGGTTGATTTTCATGTAGTTGGCCTTAGAGTGAGCAGTAGTGCCAAAAAGAACTGCATTTACTGTATATAGTGCCTTTTAAGGCATTAAAATATTGCAATGTACTTCATAGCCAACAAAATACTTCTAAAGCAGTACTCTAGTATCATGAGAATTACTACACAATATTTTAAAAATTGCATAGTGATTCCTATTAACGAGGAATAACTTATTAGGCTGCAAGGCAAAATTTCTAAGCCCTATTTCAAAATAATGGCATGGTGCACAGAGGAAGGTAGGAACTCGTGTGACAGCTCATGACAAACATTTTCCTCAGCTTGGGATTAGAATGGGAGTCGAGAAATGGGCTCCCTTATGGAGCAGCCATCTTGACTTAGCAGACTGACTACTAAAATCCATACAATGTATTGCATGTGACCATGCTGCCCTCAAGTTAGGGAAGAATGAAGTAAAAGAGTCCTATGACTAGTATCCTTACTGAATATATGTAATTTACTGATATTGAATTACAACAGCACAAGTTATCATGATTGCTGAAATGTGCAGATCAAATTCCGTATCAGAGTCAGGTTTATTGTCACAAACATGATTGTTTCATTTGTTGTTTTATGGCAACAGTACAGTAAAGGCATAACAAAATACTGTAACTTAAAGAGGAACAGGGAGGTTGTGTTCATGAGTTCACAGACCATTCAGAAATCTAACGGCAGAGGGGAAGAAGCTGTTAGTAAGCCATTGAGAGAAGGTCTTCAAGTTCTTGTCCCTCCTACCTGATGGTAGTAAAGAGAAGATGGAATGTCTAGGATGGCGAGGGACCTTAATGATGGATGACGCCTTCTTGAATCACTGCCTTTTGAAGGTGCCTTCAATGGTGGCAGGCTTGTGCCCATGATGCCCAAGTCTACAACCCTCTGAATCCTCTTACAATCTTGTACACTGATGCCCCCCATACCAAGAAGTAATGCAAACAATCAGAATGGTCTCCATAGTACATCTGTAGAAATTTGCTAGAGTATGTGGTGACATACTAGATCTCCCCAATCTCATAATGAAATAGACCAATTGGCCTGTCTTCATTGTTCTGGCATCAATAGGATGGGTCCAGGATAGGCTCTTTGAGACGCTGGTGCCCTGGAACTTGAAATTGCTCACCTTTTCCACTGCTGACCACCCAATAAAGATTGGAGCGTGTTCTTATGAATTTTCCTTCCTGAAATTCACAATCTGTGCGCATATCCCATCTTACATTACTCACTACACACGGAAAGGCAAAAAGAATGACGCTGTGCAGTAGTCTAACAGCACTTTCTGCCTGGACATAACTGGGTGATGTGTCTGACTCCGACTCAGGATATTACTTGTTGCTAGGTTAAAAGGGAAGAAAATGGATCTTTTGCCAAGTTTGTGAGAAGCTGGCTCTAACAGCTGCTAATTTACAACCATTGGAATGATGCAAGATCTTTATTTGCACAGATAATTGCATTGATTGCAAGGTCAGAATTTGCAGTCTGTCTTTAAATAATCTTGAGCTGATGATGGTGAGCTGGTGCAATCCATGTGAAGAGAATGCTGCTGTGGTTTCCTTAAAACCATTTCCCATTTTTCCACTTGTACATCTTGTACAAGTGCTTTCATTGTGTGTTGCTTGCTTATGATGCTGATCTCAGACAGGTAGGAGAAGGTCCAAGTTCTTTCCTTTCAGCACCTTAGGGATGTAGAGATAAATGTCACAGCAGAAGATGGTTTGCACAACCCCAGGCACGACTGTGATCTGATCAGCCTTTCTGCCTGGTCACACTAGATCCAGTTGTGGAGCAAATGGTAAAGCTCCAGGAATTTATCCCAGGGACAAGAACATGATGCACACAGATTAGTTGGCCCACTCCTACAGAGGTGAATGAGAACAAGTTCCACAGGCCAGGTCAGCTGCCCAACCCACATAGAAAGAACCAGTCATCCATTACCTGCAAACTAAAAACAGAAAGTGCGGGTGAAGCAGGAAGAGAAACAACCAGCGATGATAACAATGACACACCATCATTTGAGTCTTTCTGCTCACAACCACAAGCTAAAATACCAAGAGGACACATAAAGCAATCAGGCACTGGTGGCAGCTCTTTGTGAGAGAGGGAAAACAGAATGCAAGTGCCAGATTGCTGGAAGCCAGCACTCTATACTTGTTCAACTATGGTGGAAATGAATCAGGATCTTGACTGATGGTGGTTGCTGGAGATGCATAGAACACCACAGCACAGTGCAGGTCTTTTGGCCTACAAAGTTGTGATGACCTTATAATCTACTCCAAGATCAATCTAACCTATCCCTCCATTTTTCTATCATCTATATGCCTATCTAAGAGTTTTCTTCATGTCTCTAAAGAATCTGCCTCTACCACTGCCACTGACAGGGTGTTCCATGCACCCATCAGTCTCTGAGTCAAAAGCTTACCTCTAGCATTACCATGATACTTTCCTCCAATCACCTTAAAATGATACTGCATCAAATGAGGCACTTCAGCCTTAGTAAAAAGTCTCTACCTATCCACTCAACCTATGCCTCATATCATTTTGTATAACGCTATCAAGTCACCATTCATCCTCCTTCGCTCCAATGAGAAACGCGCTAGCTTTCTCAGTCTATCCTCATAAGACATGCTCTCTAAAGAGGGTTCAGAGGAGATTCAGCAGTATGTTGACTGGATTAAAACTCCCACATCCTCCCTATAATGAGATGACCAGAAATGAACACAATATTCAAAGTGTAGTCTAACCAAGGTATTATTGCTCTGCAACATTACCTTGTGACTCCTGAACTCCCTCCCCTGTCTAATGAAGGCCAATACAGCATATACCTTCTTAACAACCCTGTCAATTTGAGTGGGAGGCTTGAGGGATCTATAGATATGGACTCCAAGATCCTTCTGTCCCTCCACACTGCTAAGAAGCCTCTCATTAACCCTGTACTCTGTCTTCAAACTTATCCAAATACAAATACTTTATTGTCACCAAACAATTGATACTAGAGCATACAATCATCACAGTGATATTTGTTTCTGCACTTCGTGCTCCCTGAAGTACAAATCCAAGTAAGTATAATAAAAATTTAAATTATAAATCATAATTAGAAAATAGAAAATGGAAAGTAAGGTAGTGCAAGTCAGGTCCAGATATTTGGAAGGTACGGCCCAGATCCGGGTCAGGATCTGTTCAGCAGTCTTATCACAGTTGGAAAGAATCTGTTCCCAAATCTGGCCATACGAATCTTCATGCTCCTGAACCTTCTCCTGGAAGGAAGTGGGACAAAAAGTGTGTTGGCTGGGTGGGACTTATTCATGATTATCCTGGCAGCACTGCTCCAACAGCGTGTGGTGTAAAGTGAGTCCAAGGATGGAAGATTGGTTTTTGTGATGTGCTAGGCTAGGTTCACGATCTTCTGCAGCTTCTTCCGGTCTTGGACAGGACAACTTCCATACCAGGTTGTGATGCACCCTAGAAGAATGCTTTCTATGGTGCACCTATAAAAATTAGTGAGGGTTTTAGGGGACAGGCCAAATTTCTTCAGCTTTCTCAGGAAGTAAGGGTGCTGGTGGACCTTCTTGGCAGTGGTTAGACCAAGTCAGGTCATTTGTGATATTCACCCCAAGGAACTTAAAGCTTTTGACCTGTTCCACCTGCGCACCACCGATGTAGATCAGGTCGTGCAGTCCGCTACTCCTTCTGAAGTCAACAACCAATTCCTTTGTCTTGCTGATGTTGAGGAATAGGTTATTGTCTTCGCACCATGCCACCAGGTTCTTGATTTCTTCTCTGTACTCAGACGCATCATTACCCAAGATGCAGCCTACAATTGTGGTGTCATCAGCAAACTTATACATTGAGTTCGCTGGAAACTTGGCTGCACAATCATGGGTGTACAGTGAGTACAGCAAGGGGCTGAGTACACAGCCTTGTGGGGCACAGGTGCTCAGAGTGATTGTAGAGGTGAGCTTGTCCCCTATTTTTACAGCCTGGGTCCTGTCTGTGAGGAAGTTGAAGATCCAGCTGCAGATCTGAGTGCTAAGACCCAGGTTCCGGAGTTTAGGAATCAGTTTATTTGGAATGATGGAATTAAAGGCAGAGCTGTAGTCGATGAAAAGGAGCCTTACATATGTGTCTTTATTCTACAGGTGTTCACCGTCTTCCTCGGTGACAATGAATCTTGATATCACCAGGTCCGGTTCATCCAGAGGGGGCGGGACACTCCTCTTCTGTTTGAATCTTGCATAGAATACGTTAAGTTCATCAGGAAGAGAAGCGCTACAGTTATTGATATTCCCAGCCTTTTCTTTGCACCCAGTGATTTTATTTAGACCCTGCCATAGTCTACTGGCATCCTTCTGGTTAGCCTGGGCTTCCAACTTGGCTCGATATTGCCTCTTGGTGCCCTTAATCGCTTTCCAGATTTCACGCCTGGATTCCATGTAGCAACTGGTATCCCTGGACCTAAAAGCCGCAGCTCTAGCCTTCAAAAGGGGCTGGACCTCATAATTCATCCAAGGCTTCCGGTTAGGGAATACCCAGATCGTCTTGCGAGACACACAGTCCTCTGTACGTTTCCAGATAATGTCCATGACAGCTGAGGCATACTCATCGAGGTTAGCTGCCGAGTCCTTGAATAATAACCAGTCCACTGATTCAAAGCAGTCACAGAGGACCTCATCCATTTCCTCTGTCCAACACAACACCACTTTTGACACCATGACCTCCCGCTTCAGTTTCTGTTTGTAAGCTGGGAGGAGGAGTACGGCCTGATGGTCCGATTTTCCGAAGTGAGTGTAATCTATTCAAAATTAATGACTTCACACTTTTCCAAAGCTGAATTCCATCTTCCACTTCTCAGCTCATCTCAACATCTTGTCAATACTTTTTGTAAACTACGGAAAACTTTTACATTTTCCACAAATCCCCCAAACTTACCAAGTCACCCTTTCACTCCCTCATCCAAGTAATTGATAAAAGCCATGAAGACCAGGGGTCCAGAACAGATCCCTGTGAAACACCATTGGTTGCTGATCTCTAGGCAGAATACATTCTATCTAAAACCAGTCCCTACTTTCTATGGCAAAACCAACTCCGGATCCACGCAGCTAAGTCATGCCTCTTGACTTTCTGAATGTGCCTACCATGGGGAAATTTATCAAACCCTTATTAAAATACATGCACTACTCTACCTATATTAACATGCTTTGTTACATCCTCAAAGAATTCAGTCAGTCTTGTAAAGCATGATCTACCACCCACAAACCCATGCTGACAATCCCTAATTGGACCATACCTCTAATTAGAAAAGGATAGAAAACTTGATAGAAGAGGCTGTGGAATTCATTGCCACAGGTGGCTGTGGAGGCCAAGTCAGTGGTTATAATAAAGGCAGGAGTTGATAGACTCTTGATTAGTCAGGGAATGAAGTGATGAGGCAGGGAGAAGGGAAAAGATTGGGGTTAAGAGGGAAAATTTATCAACCATGATGAGATGGTGGAGCAGACTCGATTGGCCAAATTCTACTCCTATATCTTATGTTCTTATGGTGTTGTGGTCTAAGATATGGGATACTGGCAGAACTGAAGAAAGTACAGCATAAATCTGAAGGAGAATGAAAAAAACAGAGCCCATTATCAGCATGGCAGGCCTTTAACTTGGAGGTCATACTTTCCAATAAGGATGTTACAGGCAGCTAAGCGTATACACTTATTAAACCAAGCATAATAGTCTGATGGTCAATGTCAGTTCTAATGCTTCAGAAGCTGCTGTAAAACAACAACTGAGTGCTGTTGTGTAAGCTCAATCTGCAACCAACATAGCCAAATCGTGTGAAGGAAGATTAAGTCTGATGCAGAAGCTCCCACCTAAAAAACTCTGTTCCCCTTCCCACAGAGGCAACATTGCCTGCTGTGTATTTCCAGCATTTTCTGTTTACACTTTAAATTTCCAGTATCTTCATTCTTTTCATTTTTATTTTCCAGTTGAATCTTGTTTTCCCCATGTGTTCCACATTAAGATTTAAATTGTTGGAATATATATTACATAATTTATTACATAAGTAATAGTTATCTCAAACTGAGAATAATAACACAAACTAAAAAGGAACGTAGCCTCGCATGCTTGTTTTGGTAAAGAACCATTTCCCACGTTCACCATTGATAATTACGCTGAATAATATTTGATCACAAGAGGTAATGATTCTGGCTGAATTAACTGAAAGAAAGTGACTCCTGTCCTCATCTGTAATCATCAAGGTTGATTGCGGCAATTGGCTCCCTATCAAAACAAGCCTGAGAGGCCACATTTCTTTTGGTTTGCATCATTCATCTATGGTGTGATATAAATTTTAAAATTAAATCCGTCTGGATTAAAATATCCTTCCTTGTATGAGCTCTCTTAAAATTTAAATGGCAGGCATCTTCGGTTTACTGATGTTTGCATCTACATCAGTTGATCTATAATTTAAATCCACATTCTCCACCAAGCCAGAAATTCTGACACATGTTGCATTTAAACAATAGAATTAAAACTGACAATTGCACATTAGTCAAATTGCAATGGCTCTGTGATGTCATTGAGTAGTTTAAGTATTTCGAAGAGCTGAGATCTCACAGTGTCATTCATCTTTTGGTTATATTCTTTGTTTTGATTCCTCTCTAAGGAAACAGTGCTGTGCTGACGAATCTTTGAATCAGTCCTCAAACTGCATAACCCAAGGACTGGAAAAGATCAAAAGAAAAGGACAGATGATAATGTAAATGGAGACACATTAATCTCAATTCTTAGTTTGAAAAGCTTATGCTTGGAGATATATATTTCAAACAAGAGCCTTCTGCCTTTCTAATAAATCCTTTCCTGCCTTGGGCTTCCTTCTTACAAAGTTGGAGCTACGTTATAGGTAGTTAACTGTTCAGCATGTTGTGTGCTACAATTTTACAGGAAAAAAATATCAAGGCCTTGGCAAAGTTACAGAGGAGATTTACAAGGGTATCAGTGATGAGTGTGTTCACTGTTGAGAGGAGGTGAGAAAAGATGAATTCGTTCTCTGAGAGAATAGGACGTTAGTGGATGATTTAAAAAGGTATTTGTGAATATCTCTCTGAATATCTGTACTCTCCAGTTAAATTATAAATAAACTCACACCTTCATCTGCCTCAGCTACAAGATCTGGAGTTTACTCCCTCAGTATCTGCCTCAGTAATTTGTTCTCCTTCAGGATATTCCCTAAACTTGTTCTTGGACCATATTTTCCATCACTAGCTTAATCGTTCCTTGGGGCACTTCACTACATTGAAAATGTCACACAATTACAAATTCCCATTTTGAAGCACACATAAGACACACAAAATGCTGGAGAAACTCAGCAGGTCAAGCAGCATCTATAGAAAAATGAAAGGTTCTGAAGAAGGGACTCAGAATAAAATATAGGATCTTTATTCCTCTCCATAAATCTGCCTGACCTATTGAGTTCTTCTGGCATTTTGTATGTGTTACACTGTATTTCCAGCATCTGGAGAATCTCCTGTGTTTGTCATTTTGAAGTAGCTCGATTGGGACAAACCTAAAAAGTGTGCCACACATGACGGTAGATCCAAGAGATAAAATTCAGGTGACTGGATTCCAAACCAGTGGAAATAAAAATTGTGGAGTCTTGCACTGGCCTTGTGATCTGCAATATACTCCATAAAAGAGTGATGAGAACAGCAGTAACTTTGGAAGAAAGGACATAAATAAATATTTGAAAAGTAAAAGAAAAAAAATGAAGGGATAAGAGTATTGTGCTGGATAGTGAGGCAAATTTTTATGCATTTATGCCCATCAGCTCTATTGGGGCATAGGTCGTTCACAGCAGCTCACCAGAGTTCTCTGTCCTGGGTCAGTCTTTCAAGTGATCCTGGGTGTAGATATTTTCTCCTTCTTCTCCCAGGGATGAGGTATCTGGAGCCTCTGTTGGCAGTTCTGTAAAACTGGGTTTTTACGGAAGGGGTTGCTAGCCCCATTCCTGACACTCATCCTTTCACGGCTGGGCTTGGGACTGTCTATGATGGTGTTGAGACTAATTGAATTGGGTATTTATGCTGTCAAACAATATCAGAACTAAATTTGTCAGCACCTCAAAATGGGCATTGGGTGTTAGGACTGGGATTAATCTGCATCAAATTGCTTTGATAGCAGACACAAGGAAATCACAAGCTAGTTTTACAGTACATGCCAGCCCTTGTCATGCGATGGTCGCTAGTTAATTTGGCAGGGTGGTTCAAAAGCAGAGTACAGACCGGTGTGCCACAGAGGGAAGCTGATGTCCCACTCATTCCTCATTGAGGTGCTAGTTGACGAATTGCTCCTTGAACTTGGATGAATAGGTCATCCTCACAAGAGTCTCTATTCTCCTCCCTCTTTCAATGGTTTCTCCTAGTTCACAGCTCCCCTCACCCATCCCAATCTGGGAATGCCACCTCATTGCAAGTGCAATACCTAGTGTACATGAGCAGTCTGGTAACATAGTGACGTTACCATTCTTGCACTTTTACACCACTGTCCAAGTATTGTTTCAATTGTAATTGAAATACACTACATAGAATTTATGCCAATATTTACCAACTGATTCATTCAGATAGATGAGCAAGATTCACACATTATTTCAACTCCATTTAATTTGGATTTACTAACACCAGCTTACTCATGTAGCCCCACTGAAGTTTACATTTGCAGTGCTGGTGTTGGCCTACAGTTTCATAAGGTTGCGTTGCTAAAAAGATGCATGGTGTGTTGGCCTTCATGAATTGGGGGACTGATTTCAAGAGCTGCTTTATAAAGTTCCAGTTAGACCACACTTGAAATATTGTGTTCATTTCTTGTCATCTCAATGGCAGAGGGATGTAGAAGCTTCAGAGAAGGTGCAGAGGAGATTTACTAGGATGTTGCCTGGATTGCAAAGAATGTCTTATGGGAGTTTGTTGAGCAAACTAGGGCATTTCTCTTGTATGAAGCAGGATGAAAGGTGACTTGATAGAGGTGTACAAGATAATAAGAGGCATAGATTGAGTGGACAGCCAGAAACTTTTTCCTAGGGTGGAAATGGCTAATAAGAGGGGACATAATTTTAAGGTGATTGGAGGAGAGTATAGGGGGTCGTCAAGGGTACATTTTTCTCACAGGGAGTGGTGGATGTGTGGGACGTACTGCCAGGGGTGGTGGTAGAGAAAATATATTAGGGACATTTAAAAGACTCTTTAAATAGGTATGGATGATAATAAAAATTAGAGAGCTATGTGGGAGAGAAGGGTTCCATTGTTCTTGGAGTAGGAACATAGTGGGCTGAATGGCCTGTACTGTGCTGCAATGTACTATGTTTCAATATCAGCTGTGATATCTTCCACCCTGTCATAGACTATGTTGCCACTAAGCCCCGTACTGGCCCTATGCTGTCCACCAGACAAGCACAATCTACCACAGATTTAGGCAAGTCTTCCCTCTGCAAGTCAATGGGAGATAAATGCGAAGTATTAAAGTTTTAAATATTTTGTAAGAACTTTTTCAAATTGTTTTGTGCATCCTGAGTATGTTAAAGGTGGCCATTGCCAAACTGATAACACGGGCAGCCACCGAGTTGGGAACTTCAAAGGGTATGCAGGCCAGCTGCCCGCACTGTGGCAGTCTCTCTGCACAGTGCTCACCTTGCAGAGTGTTAGCAATTGGAATACAATGCCTAGCAGAACATTACAACCATCTCAATTTTTTTACAGAATGGAAGATCTCATTTACTCATGCTGATTTATTTTAAATTTTAAAATTTATTTTAAAAATGCTGGAAATAATCAGCTTGTCAGGTGGCATCTGTGGAGCAGAACCTGAATCAATATTTCAGAAGTAATATTCCTTTCTGTTCCTTTCTTTACTTTCTTGCATTCATCTCATTTGAATCAGCTATTCCTTTTGCTGGAATGTTTAGTCATCACTCCATTTTTCCCTTTAATCTTCATTGCTGTTACTCTTCTGCCCCTAATTTTGAAACCCCGTATACAGGTCCCAAGAAAACACAATTTAATTCCTCCCTAAACTACAGCTGTGGTCAACCTTTTGTGCTGATCTGAATGGAAATTCTCTGCAGTAATTGCAGTAGATTGTGGAAGACTGAATTTCATTTATCCCCACCTCTACTGGTCACAAATAGTCTTAGTCACATAAACAATATTTGCATGACAACCAGATTTCTTCCCATGCAGCCTCAACAATGGCTAAGAATTTGCATATGCTGTCATGGAGATTTGTAATTTATGATCCAGTAACAAAATGGAAACATGGCATTGATACAAAATATGTAGCTTTGTTGACTGTATTTTTCACGGTGATTTTGAGAAGCAACCAATCAGTATGTACCATTAACATTTCTCATGCAACAACATTATGTAAAGGGATGAAAATTCCTGTAATCTGAATGAGGAAAATGCAATACTTTTGCAAAATTTGAGAAGCCTTTTTTTTCTTTTATCATGCCCTTGTCAACTGCACTTCATAACAGGCAGAAAGTTGGCCTATTATGCTGTGCAGCCAAAAAACATGCATATATGTCAGATATAATGTCAACAGTACAGGACACTTATGAAAATAAAGGAATGGAATAATTCTTTAATAAATGTGAGGAATATTATAGTCTCACACAGGAATGTTAATAAGCTTATGGAATTTTAAAATAGATATAATGTTACAGCAAACATAATGTACAGCAGGAAAAGATGATCATGTAGCATATTATTTTGACGTTCAGCTCTGCTCAGATCTTTATCTGCTGCAGTTCATTGTGTAACGTACCTCTGCTTCATAGGCAGAAGGTCTTGAGTTGAAGACCTTATCCAATGATGCACAAAATTTATGCAGATACCACCTGGTCAATGATACAGGTTAAGGTGTCTTACTCTCACAATTCTTCCCACTATCTTGGGCTGAAAGGTCAGTCTCAGTGTTGTATCTCTGCATGACTCAAATCAACTTGTCCCTGACAGCCTGGTTAACATATGTCCTTCAACTAACGTCAATAAACTGGACTATCCAGTGGTTAGTTTATTGATGTTTGCTAGTCTTTCAGTTGCTCAATTTGGTTTGGATGTTAGAACAGTGACTCCACCTCACTGGGTGAAAGTACCCCTTTAAGTTCGGAACAAAACTGTAGAAGTTAAAGTTGTCCCCAAGCTTGAAACTGAATACCCCAGAATATCACAGGGACAGCATGTGTGAACCAATAACGAGGAGGAAATTTTTGGTAACCTGCCCAGGAGAGAGGCTCTACAACATGAGATATGTTGCAGACATGACCATTGGCTTACATGACATACACACGCAGTGGCCACTTCATTAAATCGACTACTACACCTGCTCGTTAGTACAAATATCTAATCAGCCAGTTAAGTGGATGCAGACATGGTCAGGAGGTACAGTTATTGTCAAACCAAACATCAGAATGAGGAAGAAATGTGATCTAAGTGAACTGACCATGGAATGATTGTTAGTGCCAGTTTGAGTATCTCAGAAACTGCTGATCTCCTGGGATTTTCATGCATAACAGTTTCTATAGTTTTTAAAGAATGGTGTGTAAAAAAAAACTCCAGATCCAGTTCGCAGAAGTTCTTTGGGCAAAACAATCGTGTTAATGAAAGTGGTCAGAGGAGAATAGCCAGAGTGGTTCAAGCTGACAGGATGGTGACAGTAACTCAAATTACAACAGTGGTGAGCAAAAGAGCATCTCTGAACTCACAACACGTCAAACCTTAAAACAGTAACAGAAGACCTGTTGTTCCCCGCAGGGTATCCCCATTTTGACCAAGAAAGTAAAAAAAAAGTGCATGAAGATTCCACATACACAAGAAATTCTGCAGATGCTGGAAATCCTGAGCAACACACACAAAACACTGAAGGATCTCAGTAAGTCAGGCAGCATATATGATGGGGAATAAACAGTTGAAGTTTTGGGCTGAGACCCTTAATCAGGACCATGCTGGATCTTGCCCTCCTCCATAGGGCTCTGGAAAAGTAGAGGGATTAGTAAAGAGCTTGGTAATAGAGGATCTGCTTCTGTCTAAGGTTCAAAAGTAAATAGGATGTAAATGCTGCAAAACTATTTTTCCCTATCAACTAGATCACAGAGCCTTTAAACATTTTTACAAGAACTGTGTATAACCCCCTGGGTTGCCTCAGGCTCGCTCAGCTCGTTCTCGTCTGGGGGGGGGGGGGAGCAGCCTTCGGCCCCGCCAAACTGGGTAATCAGCTGGTGTGGATGCTGTGTGATGTCCCCGCCTCGCCAAAGAACAAACAGGACACCATATGCGATTAAATGACTACAGTTTATAAAGATTACTATAACTAAGTAATTAATAACGATACAGTATACATGGAGGAAAAGAAAATAAAGAAAAGGTGCCAAACTTATCAAAGTCCAAACCACTTCATGCACAACCATTGGAGCTCAATTACTGAAGTCTTCTGGTCACCATTCGATCCCCTCCGAACTCCTCGACTCGCAGCTCAGGACCACCCGAAGTGGTCAACCAAGCACATCTATCGTCATCTCCTCTCCTCAGGGTACCTCCTGGCCTTGGAACCCCGCTTGGGGTCCATTCCTCACCCAGTTTACAACATCACGTCCTCTCTCTCTCACCCCCTCGCGCCGATCTCCCCAAAAGCCCGCCAACAATAGCTTACAGACTCAGAAGAAAGAACAACATTAATCCCAATTGGCTTACAAAGGAATACAATTCTCGTTATCAGTAAATTTTAACCCAAACAAGCTTCCAGCACTCTCTCGCAACAAAGAAGCATTCCTACTTTTAACAAAACAAAGAAGCCATTTTGATTAACATACGCAGTAACACAGAAAAAGAAGAAACCCCCTTTACATGTGTGATCTCTAACTATTTTAACATGTACAGTCTGCTCAGTTATAAAGAAGCTGCAGGATAGTTTGCATTTGCATTTCTAAATGAGTTCTTGCAACATTCAAAAAAATGTTCAAAACTGTGCCATTGTTCAGTGGAGACAATGGAAAGATGATGATTTCGATAAGCCCAAATGTAAGGCCCATAAATATTTTAAAGTTATAAATAATCGCAATAAATTCAAGATAAATTTCTTTATCCATAGTTTGGTAACAATGAGGAACTTGCTACCATAGGGAATGGTTGAGGATGGTTGAAGGAGAGGTTAGATAAGTTCATGAGGGTGAAAGCAGTAAGAAAACTGGCTGATAATGAGATAAAGCATTTGGCAGAGCTTATTGGGCTTTAAGGCATACTTTTTCCTGGGAAGTAAAAGCTACTGCTGAGGGATTCTACCCAAAGGATTGAAAATGGAGCACCATCAATCATTTCAAGATCTCCAGCTGCAGACATTGCACAGGCTGAGGCCTTAAAGGCAGCTGGAGGGAGCGATGAAGTTGGAATGGGCCAGCAAAGCAGTGTCAGAAAAGGTTATTGTGGAGTGTACAGGTGAATACGTGAAAGCATTGCTTGAACTGTACATCACAGAACCAAACTGCTTTTCCTACCACTTTCCTAACTTCAGTGTTTCCTGATGGCAGCTTTATGACACAGTGATGTCCTTCTGAAGATATTTCACTCTGACAACTTGATAGAACCGGTAAGGCACCCATTGCAGACAATACATTTATCAATACCTTCATACCGATTCCCAAAGGGTCTGACACAAAGCCCCACCACAGGGAGAATGAACAATGAATGAATGCCAAGACAGCTCACTGTGTGCTACAGCCCAGCTGTATGTTCCCCAGAACAAGGCAGCTTCCACCAGCCTGGCACTTTGCACAATATCTGGCTCACCATGACTTAGTGAGCACAAGCATTTACCAATTTGATGACAACCTGAGAGCTACAGAGCAGGCCGTCGACATTCAACAAAGCCACCAGAGACCTTGGCCTCACAGTGACAGAGGTACTGGATTTACTGACAAAGTGGCTCAGCAAAGAATCCAATGAGCATATCAAGAATATACACTCTAGTGCATGTAAGTAACCCTGTCTCAGCTCTAGAGAAGGCCTGGGAATGGCTCCAAGACTGTTACACCATGCCAGAAATTATTGAGAAGTCTCTATTTAAGAAGTTAGAAAATTTTCTAAGAATCTGCCAAGGACCAGGTGAAGTTACTGCAACTTCAGTGTGCTAGAGAGATACTTACTAGTTTTGGCCTATCTGGACACTGCCCGTGGTGTCAGCCCAATATGGAGAAACTTCCCCAAGGACTCCAGATAAAGCCAATCAATTGGCTTGAGGTTCAAGGAAGAAAATGGTGGCTATCTTCCTCCATTTGATTACTTCGCCAGGTCCATCTGCTATGAGGCACGCAAAAGAAACAGCCAAGCTTCACTATTCTGAGGGTTGATCACCTGGGAAATCGGCCAGATCTATCTACAAGAATTGTGAAAAGTGATGATTCAGGGAAGAACTGTCCCATTCATAACAAGCTATTCCCACTCAGGAAATGCAGCGGCTTCAGAGCAAGGACTCCCAATGACAGAAAGGCTTTTCTCAAAGAGAACAGAATTTGCTTTAAGTGCTGCACCTCAGTGACTCACCTGGCAAAGGACCGAAAAGCTACTAAGCAGTGCACTGAGTGTGATAGCACTCACCATACCACTGCCATGCACTAAGGTCTGGCACCTCAAGCCCTCAAAAGCTCTACATCCTCATCAGACAATGGCAGGGAGGTAGAAGGCTGCCGCTAACTCCCTGTACACTAAAGTTTGTGGTCAGAGTAGGTAGCTAGGTCTTGCTCGAAGAGCTGTCTTGTTAGAGTGTAACCTCAAGGCCAGTGTGAAAGAACACCACCATGAGAAATGAGGAATGCTGGTACCTAGAAACTTTCAAAGTATATCATCCTCAAAAGCCTGGACAGATCTAAGTAGAGTTTGACTCCGGTGCTAGTATTCTGGCAGATCTCTCAGTGATGTGCTTGTCACAAGTCCAGACCTCCACAACTCCCTCTGGAGTTTGATGAACTTTCAGAAAGAACAGCTTGCTACCCTCGTGGAGATACAACTGTCCCATTGTTTTCTCATCCGAGGTGACCACAGGAATTACCCCAGGTTTCTCTGGTACATGGACAAAAGCATAACCAAGGATGTCATTGACTATAAAATGAATGTCCACGTTTTTGGCAACAGCCCCTCTCATGGAACATCACTTCTATATTGACAATGGGCTTGGGTCTGCACCTACAAATGCTAAAGCCAACTACCTTCTGAAGAGGACCCAAGTATCTCTCAGTGAGTTAAACCTGCAGCTGCACGTTTGCTTCAACTGTGAGGTTATTGTGAAAGTGTTCCCATCAGATGACCATTGTTATAGTCAGGGGTGGTAAAGGGGACAACTTCCTATACTTATAAAATGCTCCCAATGGCGTGCGCCTCAAAAAGCCTCTGACAACCAAGTTCAGCTCCTGGCCTTCACGTGTGGCTTAGCTACTAAGCCTGGCAGAACCTTTTCTACTGATAGGAGAAGGAACAGAGATGGGTTACTGCGCCTTAAAAACTGTTGCTTCGGGCAGATGGGGCTCACCAGCCATGGTTGGCAGCTCATCTAGGAGAAAGAAAACTGCGATCTGAAATCCCTGCTGCCTTGAGGCTATCCCCAACCTTGGGGAAGGCAAGACTGGCAACTCCTCTGATGCTTCTGATACCAAACTGTATTGGTCTCTGCTGTTCCTTTGGGTTCATCAGATGCATAGAAAGGGGGAGTTTGCTACATGGGCAACGAACAGCTTACTCTCCATATTGTACTACCCAGGCTTGTGTATCTAGGCAGCTAGGATGTAGCATCAATGGCCAGCTCTGACTAATGGAGGCCTCAGTAGGGATGCTACGTCTATGCAAAGCAGTTTGGGCATCCTGTGAGAGATAGTGACTGACACCTTCCTTCACCTTTGCAGTATCAAGCAGCAATAAGCCATTCACTCAGTGCGGCGAGTTGTCCACAATGAACAGTATATTTGATCCCTTGGGTTTGGTGGCTCCTGTTACTAACCAGGGCAATGCTCTCCTTAGGGAATTTAACACAAACATTTGTAACTGGGTCATGTACCTCCCAGAGGAAAAACTCTGCAAGTGGGAAGCCTGGAGGGACTCACTTAAAGATTTAAAGCAGTTGTGCATTCCTCTAGCCTGCAGAGAAACCTCTCTCTCCAAGGCAGTGCAACTAGCATTTGTTGCTTTGTTTTTGTAGGTATACTGTAACTTTGCAAATGGATGGAGAATTTCCATAAGTCAGGTCTTTTATAACTTCAGGAGTCCCTATATGTATAAAATGTAGTTGGAGGTCTTAGCCACCTGTCTCCCACTGGTAACCTTGGGTTACTCTGAAATGAAGGAGAAAATTAGCATTTTTAAGTATACATCCTAACCATTCTCATATTTGGTACATTTTGTTTAAAGCCTTTCAGCCATTTTGTAACTCTAACTCAAAAAGTTGTAAAATGCCCAGTAAAAAAAGGGGTTGATAACCCTGTTTAACCACACTTATAACAGGGGAAAAAATGTGTACGAGGTTACATTTTGTGCCTGGGCAGCCATGTTTGCTTTCACTGAAGGTCACTAATCTGTGACTGTATCTTCGTTCTGAGACTCTCTCTCTTCTGTCATCCCCAGCAGAGGCATTGCTTGTAAGTTGATGCTATATTGTTTAAGAAGTTAACCTAAAGGCATCAAAAAGATTTTGCTTAAATAAAAAATGATTTTGAGTTTATTAAATACTAACCTAGATGCTAACGGTTTACACATACTACTTACCTGTAGTACAACACCTCAGCAATAACAGTATAATGGGTCTGAATCCAAAAACACTTGACCCAATGGCACAGTGGGTACTGCAACTTATAAGGAATGGAGCTCACCATCACATGCTCAAGGGGACGGCCAATTAAATTCTTGTATTGCCAGTAATGCATGAACGCAGAAGAATAAATTAAAAATAAAGTCTAATTTGCTACCAACCAGTGCCCCACTCATTCTCTGTAAATTCCAATAGCCCCTTGGCATAGTGTACAAATTGGAGTGGAAGCTGCAGGTGAGGTGTCTGTCTGAAGCTGTTGATCGTAGCTTGTGTCACAGGCAGAGACTTGGCAAAAAAAAACATAATGTGGTAAATTGCAAGCAATTCTTCTGGGTATGAAGAAAAATAGAATAAAGAGTGCTACCGCCAATTTTTAAGGACAATTTAAAAAAAAGATATTCAGAATGCTTGGCTTTAGAGAGGCATTAAAACAAAGATGGTCTGCAAAACCTTTGAATCTTTTGTACTGTATCATTCAGTGATCTATCATTTTACAATTGTCTGAAATTCAGTCTGTGAAAATCATTCTAATGATTGGCAACTAAATCTCTGCCCTCATGCTGAAAATGACTACTCAGTCTGAGCCAGTTCAATCATGTGTATTAGCTATAAGTGTTCAAACTGGTATTCAGGGGTCATGTTTGGCTTGAATGAGCAGCCACTCTTCAAGGAAACAGACCTCTCTCCTTGCTGCCATCTCAACTTAACTACCTACCTCAGAATGATATTAGTGTCCTATCCCTTCTTGCCTCCACTTCCTGATGTTAGCTTCTTTCCCCTTCCTTTCCAGACCTTATGACGGGTCTTGGCCCAAAACCTTGGCCATTTATTCCTTTCAGCAGATGCTGCCCGACCTGCTGAGTTCCTCCAGCATTTTGTGCTAGTGTGCTACCCTTTCCCATTATGAATAGAACTACATGTACACTCCTTTACTGTTGCATGGGTTATATAACAAATATCCTATTTGAATATAGGTACTTCAGAGACCGAGTGAAGAGCCTCTACAGCATTGTCATCAGTCGATACCGTACTGTTGGTGGGATTGAGTGGGAAGTTCACCTTGTAACCTAAACACCTGGATGGATTAACTACATAATGCCTCATAGGCCTGATTTTATTCTCACAAATCAATGAATATGTTGTAAAAAAAAAAATCACTCCCTACTTGTACATAGTTTTTTCCTTTTGCTTGTTTTTTCTTTCCACTCTTATATAAGTGTATACCTCAGATAAATACTACGTGGAGATTTGTGACATAGGATTATATGATATATATGTACAATGTCTGAAATACATCTTATGGAAATGTTTGTTTGATGATGAGCTTCAATAAAAAAAAATTACAAAAGAAAAGTTAGGGGGTGGCAGTCCAAGAAGTAAAGCTTTTGCCTTTTCATATTAAGTATGCACAGTAAATTCCAACCATGGAAATTCAAGCTCTTCAAATATAGTGATTGATCTCTGAGGTTGTTAAAGCAACACACGGGCATCAAGAGGGAAGTGAGTCATTAAGACTGCATGGCAGCAGAATCAGTATCCTGCTTCTTATTACAAAAAAGTAAATATTGCATTGCAAACACAATCTGTGAATGTAGTAATGTTCGATGTTCTAAGATGTTCATCTGCAAGGTAAATAGTCCAATGTGAACATGTGCTCTGTACCTTCAACACCTTCATCTTGCTTTTCCTCTGGAATCTTGAATTTTAATTTTGGTTTTCCTCGGTAAGCAACTGCAAATTAATCTCCTTTTTAACAAATCCCTGTAATCAAAATTATTTATTGTATAATAGTGCTTGCAAAGTATCCCATATATACATCACCGATGTCTACAAGAAGATTAAAGGTGCAGATCGAGAGTTCAGCCAGAGATATTTTACCAGGGTACAAATGGCTAATATAAAGGCATTATTTTGAAGGTGATTGGAAGAAAGTATAAGAGGATGCCAGGGATGACAGAGTTAAGTCTTTCACACAGATTGTGGTGAGAGCATGGAATGATTTACTAAGGATTATCATAGTGTCATAGAACACTGCAGCACAAACAGGTCCAATGCACCATTTAGACCATGCCAAACCATTAATGTGCCTGGTTCCACCAACCTACACCCAGGCCTTAATCTTCCATACCCCTCCGATCTATGTACCTACCCAGATTTCTCTGAAATGTTGAAATCAAATCAGCATCCACCACTTCTGCTGGCATTTCGTTCCACACGCTCACCATCCTCTACACCCCCATGTTCCCCTTAAACTTCTCATTTTTCACCCTTAACCCATAACCTCTAGTTGTGATCTCACCCAACCTCAGTGGAAAGAAACCTGCATGCATTTACCTATCTATAGCTATCATAATTGTGTATACCTCTATCAAATCTCCCCTCAATCTTCTAAGTTCTAAGGAATAAAGTCCTTTTCTATTCATCTTTTCCTTATAACTCAGGTCCTCTAGTCCTGACAACATTCTTGTAAATTTTCTCTGCATGCTTTCAACCTCCTGACTTCCATTGTAAGTATTCTCTTGCATTTCTTATACTTCTCAAGTCCCTCATTTTTTCCTACCTGCCTATACCTACTATGCACCTCCTTATTTTAAGCTAGGGCCTCAAACTTCATTCTTTACGACATTGGTTCCTGCTCTCGGAGATCATCAAGTGGCTGTTTTTCAATGTCCCAAAGACACAGCCTAGAAGACGAGTGCACCTTCGGGACTGGAAGGCTTTGGGGATGAGCTAATTCTAAGCCAGTGCTGCCAGCTGAAGTGTCGTGGGAGAAAGCAGAACATCAGGAGCAGTGAGTCAGCAAACAGAAGCTCTGTACTCGGATTGCTCTCTCCTTCTCTCATTGGTGCGAGTGTTCGTTGCTGATTCTTGGGCTGAAGAACTTGGCAAAAAAATGACGCGGCAGACTTTAACACTGTAAATCAGTGAGTGTTTTTTAAAATCTCTCTTCTCACTGAGACACCTCTCTGTCACTTTGTTGGGGCAGAGAGAGAGAGAGCCTGTGGTACGTCGAAGTGTCGGGTGAAAGATTAATTTTTGTTGTACCGCAGATCATGACCTTTCTTAGGGGCTTTGCTATTGCATGCTTGTTGGTTGGAAGGTGCTGATGCAAGTGCAGGAGGTGGGGTGGGGGGAGTTGATGCTCTGCTGTTGCTTTTGCGTGGGAGGGAAAAATAGAGGGACTTACTGTCAATCATTCCTTGGGGCACTCTAACGTCTTTGCGGATGTCCGCAAAGAATTTCAGGTTGTATATTCTATACATTTTCTGACACAAAATTGGATCATTGAACTACTAAATCTCTCAATAAACAAAGTCCTCTAAAACTGTTAACCTTGCCTTTTATTCTGACAGCAAAATACCAACTCTGTGCTCTTAAAATTTCACTTCTGAAGGCCTCCCACTTACCTAGTACACCTCTGCCAGTAAACAACCTGCCCCAATCCATACTTGCCAGATTCTTTCTGATACCATTGAAAAATAGCCTTTCTCCAATTTAGAATCTCAACTCGAGAAGTTTGGAACCTCTACTGGGAAGAGATTCTAAGCTTGTGCTGAGGTTGAGGCAGATACATTAAGGGTATTTAAGACACTCTTAGATAGGTGCATGGATGGCAGAAAATTGGACAGCGATATAGGAGGGAAGGGGTAGATTGATCTTAGAATGCATATGAACCCCCTGTTTTTTCAGGCTGTGTACACTTTGGGAATACACACTCCAGTCCTGTCAAATCTGTGAGATTGAGATGTCTCTCCCACCCAAACCCCGGTTTGTGCGATTTGCTACCCTGTTACAACTCGTTGCCAGGAAATGACAGCACACTGCAGACAATTAAAGGAAGTATATTTATGAATATTAACTTAACTAAAAGGTCAGTAAGAAAAGAAAGGAAAAAAAAGGTCCATTATATTTAAACAGTCAAATGTGCGCAGGTTGGAGCTCAAATCTTCCAAAAGTCATATTCACCGATCTGCACCTTGCTCCATCGATTCACAATTCCCATTGGGTAGAATCCTACAACCGGTTCTCTCCAACGTTTTCTCTCTTCAGACCCCACTGAACAAAGGCCCAAGCTCACACCAGAGAAGGGCACACAAAAAACCCCACTTCCCTGATTGGATTGCTCACATTCCGAAGCACCCATTATCTCTAACCATAAACCAAACACTGCCTGTAGAGAAAAGCCATTACATGGAATACCCTACAATGTGAGCAGTGAAGCCAGGGCATTACACACAGAACATAGAACACTGACTTCCTGTTTCTGTGCTCTACTTTTCTAAGACTCTAAATTGGTCATCGATGCACAAGGTCAAAACCTCAATCAGCAAGAGGTTGGATCTAGACCAGAAGGTGGAACCTGCGATCAGCGAGTCCTGGAGTCGATACCCAGAGGCTGTCGAAGTCTGAAGTTGGAGACCCGATGACTGCAAGTCTGAGGTTCCAGGGCTCAGGTGTCCTGCCATGCGGTTGGAAGCCTGGCTGTGTGTGTGAGTGGGTGAGAGGATAAAAAGGGGTTTGGTTTGCTGATGTTTTGGCTGCTGCCTGAATTGTTCTGCTGATCATTACGGACATGCTATGTTGACACCAGAATGTGTGGTGACACTTGTGGGCCAACCTAGCACTAAAAATACATTTCACCGTACATTTCAATATATGTGTGATAATCACGTCTGAATATGAATGTGACACTCATAATAAGTGCTGTGGCATATTTTACAAAAATAAAGGTGCAATATAAATATATCACAGTTGCTGCTGTGTGCAAGTGAGATACAAGAAAATCCATGTCAAATTTACCACCATATCCAGATCTATGCTCATATTCATTCAAAGATCTGGAATATTCTCTATCTCAGATGCTTAATGGACCCATAACATGGCTCAGATTTCCAGAAGAATATCCATGAATTATTGGAATCTTTCCCTCTCAGAAAGCTGACAGTTAATTGTTTTTCTTGACATTACAAGAGCTATTTGCTCAGCATCTTCCTGGCTATAAAGAACTTCTGTGTGATGCGACAGTTTATCTTAATCTTCTGTGGATCCGAAGGGCGTGTACTATGCTGTAGGTTTTCTATAACCTAACATGATTAATCTCATAGCCTTCTTGAACAGCAAACTTAAAAATGATTCAACAACAAAGTTATTGACCAAAAGATCCTTACTTGATACAAAACTGAACATGAAATACAACACCTTAATGGCAATCTGTACAAGAGTTTGATGGTGACAAGAATAAACAGAAGATGAACTAGAAATGTATTTGATTCAGAAAGTGAAAAATGTTATCTTAAGGAAGGTTGTCAGATAACCCTTAAATGATTTTCTCTTTAGCTTTTCACCTTTGAAAATGGTCTCGGAAGCTGATAATAGTTACAAGGATATGGGAATAAGGACTGTATTATCTATCCCTGAGTTTGCTCCACCAATCATTTGAGAATGATTCGGCATTTTCATTCCATTCTTTTTTGTCCCAATCCACTTGCTTGATATAAACATTTTAACCTCCGGTTTGAAATTTCCAGCTGACTTATCCTCATCAAGTCCTTCATGGATAGAGATGCAGTTCTCCTGTGATGAAATGCTTGCTGACATCACAAATGAACAGAGGAATAGAATTCTGTTGTCTTTGCTCCCTCGTACTGGACACTTCCACCCAGTGACCTAGTTTCTTTCAATCTTTCCCAATCAATTACTTCAATCATCTTAAGCAGCTCAATTATGTTTGCAATCTTTTCAGTGCTGCCATCCTGCAAAGGTTAATTTCTCTCATCCAATGCCTGATGCAAATAAGCCGTTGTGTGATAGCACATTTCATGTTTATCGAATAGCAGCATTCTATCACAGATCTCCACTCCCCCTTTCCTCGTGTTACAAAACCTGTCTAATCTCCAATTCATTCACTCAACATCAAGGGTCTCAATCGAAAATATCATACATTTATTTTCCTCCTTTCTGATCTGTTGAGTTCCTCCAGCAGTTTTCTTTTTGCTCTAGGTTCCAGTATCTGCTATCTCCTGTATCTCTGTCCAATTCTCTCACCTGTACTATTTCAGATGAAAGGTCATTGATCTGAAATGCTAACTCAGTTCCTACCTCAATAAAAGGAGTCTGACCTCATTTTGACTTTAACTTTATTAGGGTAAATAGAGGGCACACTGGATTGATTTTGAAGTAGGTTAAAAGGTTAGCACAACATCATGGGTTGAAAGACCTGTTCAGTGCTCTACTGTTCTTTGTTATAAAACTGCGATCTCTAACTATCATGCAACACCTTACAAAAGTTAAAGTTCTTTAGGAAACCTTAATCTGAGCCTTTTAGATTGCTATTTGACTTACATAAGCCATCAACCAAGTTACAGCCAACCACATAGGGTTGTAGTCGCTGTGCTAACAACAAAGCAATATCTTATACCCAAAGAATCTGTATCTTTCTGCTTTCTGGCCTTCATTTTATATATATATATATATATATAGTTGCAATTATGTCTTCCTCAGGACTCTCAATACCTCATCAAGAACATTCAATATCCATACCACTTAAAAGTTATCACTCATTGCTGGGTTAAAAAAAAAACTCTCTGCTCTCAGACAATTCACAGAAACATAGAAAACCTACAGCACAATACAGGCCCTTCGACGTACAATGTCATGCCAAACAAGTACTTATTTTAGAAACTACCTAGGTTTGCCTATAGCCCTCTATTTATCTAAGCTCTGTGTACCTACCTATGTACCTATCTATGTACCTATTAAATGAACCTATCATATCCGCCTCCACCACTGCTGCCGGCAGCCCATTCCACACACTCACCACTCTCTGCATAAAAAACTTACCCCTGACATCTCCTCTGTATCTACTTTTGAGCACCTTAAAACTGTGCCCTCTGGCGCTAGCCATTTCAGCCCTGAGAAAAAGCCTGACTATCCACATGATCAATGCCTCTCATAATCTTATATACCTCTATCAGGTCACCTCTCATCCTCCGTCGCTCCAAGGAGAAAAGACCAAGTTCACTCAACCTATTCTCATAAGGCATGCTCCCCCAATCCAGGTAACATCTTTGTAAATCTCCTCTGCACCTTTTCTATGGCTTCCACATCCTTCCTGTAGTGAGGTGACCAGAACTGAGCACAGTACTCCAAGTGGGGTCTGACCAGGGTCCTATATAGCTGCAACATTACCTCTCAACTCCTAAATTCAATTCCATGATCGATGAAGGCCAATACACCATAAGCCTTCTTAACCACAGAGTCAACCTGCGCAGCTGCTTTGAGCATCCTATGGACTCGTAAGCCAAGATCCCTCTGATCCTCCACACTGCCAAGAGTCTTACCATTAATACTATATTCTGCCATCATATTTGACCTACCAAAATGAACTACTTTACACTTATCTGGGTTGAACTCCATCTGCCACTTCTCAACCCAGTTTTGCATCCTATTAATGTTCTGCTGTAACCTCTGACAACCCTCCACACTATCCACAACATCCCCAACCATTGTGTCATCAGCAAAACCATCCCTCTACTTCCTCATCCAGGTCATTTATAAAAATCACAAAGAGAAGGGGTCCCAGAACAGATCCCTGAGACATACCACTGCACACCGACCTCCAAGCAGAATATGACCCATCTACACCCACTCTTTGCCTTCTGTGGGCAAGCCAATTCTGGATCCTCAAAGCAAGGTCCCCTTGGATCCCATGCCTCCTTACTTTCTCAATAAGCCTTGCATGGGGTACCTTATCGAATGCCTTGCTGAAATCCACATACACTACATCTACTGTTCTACCTTCATCAGTGTGTTTAGTCACAACCTCAAACAATTCAGTCAGGCTCATAAGGCACAGCCTGCCTTTGACAAGGCAATCCTGTCTATTCCTAATCATATTATTCCCCTCCAAATCTTCATAAATCCTGCCTCTCAGTATCTTCTCCATCAAATTACCAACCACTGAAGTAAGACTCACTGCTCTATAATTTCCTGGGCTATCTCTACTCCCTTTCTTGAATAAGGGAACAACATCTACAACCCTCCAGTCCTCCAGAACCTCTCCCATCCCCATTGATGATGCAAAGATCATTGCCAGAGGATAAGCAATCTCCTCCTTTGCCTCCCACAGTAGGTATATCTCTTCCCGATGACTTATCCAACTTGATGTTTCCAAAAGCTCCAGCACATCCTTTTCTTAATGTCTATATGCTCAAGCTTTTCAGTCCACTGTAAGTCAACCCTACAATTGCCAAGGTCCTCTTCTATAGTGAATACTGAAACAAAGTATTCTTTAAATATCTCCACTATCTCCACCAGTTTCGTACACACTTTTCCACTATCAAACTTGATTGGTCTTATTTCCTCACATCTTATCTTCTTGCTCTTCACATACTTGTAGAATACCTTGGGGTTTTCCTTAATCTTGCTTGCTAAGCCCTTCTCATGGCCCCTTCTGGCTCTCCTAATTTCATTCTTAAACTCCTTCCTGCTAGCCTTAAATTTTCTAGATCTCAATTATTACCTAGTTTTTTGAACCTTTTGTAAGCTTTTCTTTTCTTCTTGACTACATTTTCAACAGCCTTTGTACACCACTGTTCCCTACCGTCCTTTCCCTGTCTCAGTGGAATGTACCTATGCAGAACATCACGTTAATATCCCCTGAACATTTGCCACATTTCTGTTGTACATTTCCCTGAGAACATCTGTTCCCAATTTATACTTCCAAGTACCTGTCTGATAGCTTCACATTTCCCCTTACTCCAATTAAATGCTTCCCTGACTTGTTTGTTCCTATCCCTCTCCAATGCTATGGTAAATGAGATAGAATTATGATTATTATCTCCAAAATGCTCTCCCTCTGAGACACCTGACACCTGAACAGGTTTATTTCCCAATACCAGATCAAGTACAGCTTCTCCTCTTGTAGGCTTATCCACATACTGTGTCAGGAAACTTTCCTGAAAAAACTCACAAACTTCACCCCATCTAAACCCCCTGCTCTAGGAAGATGCCAATCAATATTGGAGAATATAAGACTGTCTTCTTTTATATCCTTCCTGCCGGTCTAACTCACTGACGTTCATGCGCTTGCACAGTCGTACCTCAATCTATGTTGAACAGGAAATCTGTTGGGGTGTCAGTTTTTCATAGATGCACAATATTGCCTTAGTTTCTATCCAACACTAGCCCCCACATCTAAACTGTTCAAAGGGAATATGGCAGGATGGGAGGATGTGAATATTCCCACTGCATCTAGGCAAAATCTTATATAAACAAAATTTTAAAACACCTTTCTTTTAGAACATTTTTTATGCAGGCTAGTTTGGTTTAAGATTTCTATAGTCAATATTTTGGATCAAATAGTGTTGGAAATTCTCCAATGATTTTTGTTTAAAATTGTGGTTAACATGAAACATCTATACCATGCACCAGTCAGTAACGAGATCAGCACTGGTTGGGAGATAGTTAAAGTGGTGAGAAAAGTGGTTGAGAAGTAATGATGGAGCCATAGTCTGACTCACTAATGGTTCAGCCTCAAGGTGCTTAATGGCCATCTCTTGTATCTACCTTTCCCGTTTCAAAAGCAGCTCCAAAGCTTTTGAGGAGTAATGATGGAAAATACAAATCATCTGTGTAATCTATTTATCTCAATAGCAAATCAAATATCTCCAAGTTTGACTGTTTAATTATGCTGGAGATTAGAAATGAAGAGGATGCTCTATTTAGAAGAGAGAAATCAATTTAAATATAATTTTCAATACAAACTGCACAAAGGAATGATTTACAGTATGCAGTTTCTACATTTATATTGCCCTAAAATTTCTATTATTCACTTCAAATGCAGAAGTTGAGAATCCAAAGACGGATAAACATTTGCTGATACCATTCAACTGAATTATGTTAATTTTCTTTCGCTATGCCTGACCTTCCTTTCATGCTCTATTTATTTGAATTCCTACTGTTTCATTTCTGTCACACTCTGTGTCACCATTATCCATTGCACACAACCCTCACCAACTTGTATAATAGATTTCACCAACGTAAATGCTAATCATGCTGCCTGGGTTTCTCGACACAGCTTCTTCAGTTTTCTGAGAGAGTTCAGTCACTGCATTCTCAGTTATTAAGATCAGGGAGTGGACTCCACTCTTGGAGTCATAGAGCCCTACAGCACAGAAACAGGCCGTTCTGCCAAACTGGTCCATGCTGAGCAAGATTCCTATCAAAGCTAACAGTGTCTGCAAAAACTTGGCCCATATCCCTCAGAAACATTTTTTCCTCCATGTACCTGTCCAAGTTTCTCTTAAGTGTTGTTATTGTTTCTTCCCCATCCACTTCCTCTGGCAGCTCATTCCATTAACAGATAACTCTCTGAAAAAAATTGTCTCTTAAGTTGCTATTAAATCTTTCCTCTCTCACTTTGCTACATTAAAATAATCTGTCACAGCCTGGCTACTTCTAAAGCTTATCTACTCAGCTTTTATCATGCTGGTGGTCATACGGCACTAGGTAACAGAAAACAGCAAAAGCAGATTTTCTCCTGTCATTTCATAAGTATAGCGAGTTTTAAAGTGCTAGTCACTTTAAAATTATTGGCTGACTGGCAGGAGGTAAAGACTAGGAATAAAGGGAGCCCTTTCTGGATGGCTGCTGATGACTAATGGTATTGCTCAAAGGTTGGTATTGGGACCACTTCTTTTCACATTCTATGTCAATGTATGATGGAATGCATGGTTTTGTGTCCACATTTTTAGATGATCCAAAGATAGCTGGAGGGACAGGTAGTGTTGAGGAAACAGAGAGTCTTCAGAAGACTTAGACATATTGGCAGAATGTGCAGAGAACTGGCAGATGGGATATAGTGTAGGGAAGTGCATGGTCATGCACTTTAGCAGAAGGAATAAAGACAAAGATTATTTTCTAAAGAAGGAGAGAATTCAAAAATCAGAAGTGCAAAGGGACTTGGGAGTTCTTGTGCAGGATTCCCTACAGGTTAACTCGCAGGTTGAGTCAATGGCAAGGAAGGCAAATGCAATGTTCGTATCTATTTCAAGAGGACTAGAATGTAGGAGCAAAGGCATAATGCTGAGTCTTTAGAAGGCTCTGGTCAGACTGCACTTAGAGTATTGTGAGCAGTTTTGGACCCCTTATCTAATAATGATGTGTTGGCACTGGAAAGGGCCCACAGGAGGTTCATGAGAACAATAAGGTTAATGTAAGAGGAGTGTCAGATGGCTCTGGGACTGTACGTGTTGGAGTTTAGAAGAGTGAAAGGGAATCTCATTGAAACCTAATGAATATTGAAAGATCTAGATAGAATGGATATGGAGAGGATGTTTCCTACAGTGGGGGAGTCTAGGACCTGAGGCCACAGCCTCACAGTAGCAAGACCTCCATTTAGAATGGAAATGAGGAGCAATTTCTTTAGTCAAAGAGTGGTGAATCTAAGGACTTCATTGCTACAGACATCTGTAGAGGACTAATCACTGAGTAGATTTAAAGCAGAGGTTGATAGGTTCTTCATTAGTCAAGGAATTAAATGTTACAGAGAGAAGGCAGGAGAATGGGGTTGAGAGGTATAATAAATCAGCCACGTTGGAATGGCAGAGCAGACCCATTGGCTGAGCGGCATAATTCTGCTCCGATATCTTATGGTCTTCACATTCTCCATCGGTCCCACACCGTACTTACTGTCAACCCTTATTGCATTACTTCAGTAAAACTCAAGCAACAAACATCACATCAAGTTTAACAAGTCCAGATTTTTTCCATCTGGGAATTGTGGACAATCATAGACTAACCTGTCCGATATATTTTCAAACCTTGCACATTCATATATCTAAGTTCTCACTCTCTAACTGC
The DNA here is from genome assembly GCF_048418815.1 of Hemitrygon akajei. Classification (NCBI taxonomy): domain Eukaryota; kingdom Metazoa; phylum Chordata; class Chondrichthyes; order Myliobatiformes; family Dasyatidae; genus Hemitrygon; species Hemitrygon akajei. Next base: position 91,969,090 of record NC_133132.1, on the reverse strand, counting down.
TCCCCCTCACTCACTGATGAGATAACCTGGTTTTACAGCTTATGGTCACCATGGCTTTATCCTTTCAGACACACCTCACCATCCCCCTGCCTCCCCATCTTGCCTGCAGCTTAATATGTTTCTTCTCCCAACTCTGATAAATGATCTTCAACCTGAAACTTTAACTCTGCTTGCTTCTCACAGGTGCAGCCTGATCTACTATTTATTTCCATCACTTTCTGTTTTTACACCAGCAGTTTACCATCATGAAGTAATTCACCTAATTTGGATATAGATGAATCAACATGAAATGATCCTCATTCTATCCCATGGATACATGGTCTTTAGCTCAAACAATAGCTTACAGAAATAATTCTGAATGTATCCCCATCTGGTTCAGTTTACATTATGGTTTTGCCGCTGTGCTGTGAGGAAATCTCATCCCAATCCACATGATCCATTCACCTTGAAATATGACAAGCAATTAAATTGCATCTCATTTTTCTTTATTTCACCGGATGAATAATCAGCATCATACCCCTTGGTGAACAATAAAGGATAATTCAACATCAAGGTAAATATTACATTTTACAACTTGAAATGTTGTGATGACCAGTACATCTCTTAGTTCTTTTCAGAATATAAAAGCGAGGATGTAATGCTGAAGCTTTATAAACCATTGGTCAGACAGCTCTTTTATTGTGAGTATTGTGAGCAGTTATGGCCACTTGTCTAACGAAGGATGAGCTGGCCTTGGAGATGGTCCAGAGGGGGTTCACAATAATGATCCTGAGAATGAAAATGTTAACGTATGAGGAGTATTTGATGGTTCTGGGCCTTTATTCAATGGAATTTAGCAGAATGAGGAGAGATATCATTGAAACCTATCTAATGTTAAAAGGCTTAGATAATGTGGGTGTGGAGAGGTTTTTACCTATAGTGGGGTGGATTTTTTTTTACCCAGAGGATAGTGAGTCTGTGGCAGATGGCTGAGTATTAAAGCAAAGTATTGGGTATATTAAAGCAAAGGTTGATAGGTTCCTGATTAGTAAGGGTGTCAAAAGTTACAGGGAGAAGGCAAGATAATGTAGAGAGGGATAATAAGTCAGCCATACTGGAATAGCGGAGCAGACTCAATCAGCTGAATAGCCTAATTCTGCTCTTACATCTTACCATCTTATGCTTTGTATCTTTCTCAAGTTGTTGTTCTCCAAGATTCCCATACACTACATTTCTGCTGCAGTAATGCTTTTCTCAAGTCATTATTACTCTGTTACATTGTCACTGCCCTTGAGATTCCTGTAAACCAGCACTCTAGTCTGCTTCTCTTCCCATGTCTGTTTCTGGGCTGTTGTTCCCTGATTTTGGTTCATAGCATTATATGCAAGCAGGTAGAACTGATTTTCACCCTGTTACCTGACAAGCTGCAATGCAGTTCACAGCTTTGTAAATTTTAGATGTTCAAACTTCCAGGTCCTTGGAATTGTATGACATGTAGCAATCTGTATCAATGTGCATTTGTATTTAATTTCAAATATTTCATGTCAATTATTTTGGATTTCAGATCACTTTTTCAGTAAATGAGATTGGTTGCCACAGGCAAAGTCCTTTTGTATATTTAAGGAAGAGGTTGATAGATTCTAGATTGGTCAAGGCATGAAGGGCTACAGGTAAACCGCAGGAGATTGAAACTGAGAGAAAAATTGATTAAGCCTTGATGAAATGGTAGAGCAGATTCGATGGACCAAATGAACTAATTCTACTCCTATATCTTATGGTCTTATGGTAAACTGGATTACTCCGATTATCATACATAGGAATTAATACTGCAATTAAGGATGGCTGTATATTTGCTACAGTACCGGATTGATAATTAACGGATCTGAATATATAACCTAGAGAATCCACCTTCAAAATTACATCATTGAAGAATGCAAATCTGAAATAAGATGCTAGGAATAATAATCTGATGCTAGCAAAAATAGCATACCGTGACGAAGTGTCCTCATGTAGGGTCTCGACCGGAAACGTTGACTGCTCGTTTTCACAGATGCTGCCCGACTTACTGAGTTCCCCCAGCTTGTTTGTATGTGTTGATTGGACCACAGCATCTGCAGTGTACTTTGTACATACCATGAAATTGGCAGTTTGATTTGCTAAAGAAATTCCAGGCAAGAAAATGACCACTTTTACCCCAGTGTGGCTAATAAGTGTAGCAATAGTAAGAGAGGACCAGATAGGAGTAAACACAAGAGATTCTGCAGTTGGTTGAAATCCAGATTCTGCCCATTGAGTCCGTGCAGAATCATTTGAAGAGCAATCTCATTCATCCCACCATCTTCCTTCTTCGTATCATGACAATCTCTTATGCTTCAAGTAATTGTGGAACTCCATTTTCAAATGAAATGTTCTACCTGTACACGCTGTTCTGCAGCTGTGTATTGTAAATCCAAAGAGCTCATTTCATTTTTAAGAGGATCATGCTCCTTCTGTACTCATAGAGTCATCATCCCAACTGGATTCCCACTGTAGCTTGACTCATCTGCATATATTTGGTTCAACCTTAAATTTTTCCTATCTATGTAATTATTCAAATACCTTTTAAATGTTGTTAATGTGGCTGCTTCAACTACTTCCTCTGGAAGCTCATTCCATGTAATGACCACTTTCTGAGTGGAGAAGTTGCCCTTTAGGTACCTATTAAACCTTTGCCCCTTCTCCTTAAACTTGTGCCTCTAGTTCTTGATTCCCCAACCCTGGGAAAAAGTTTATGCAATTTCACCTTATTTATGCCTCCCATAATTTTATACACCTCTATATGATCACCCACTAGTCTCCCACAGTAAAATGAAAATGACCCAACCATTTCAATCTTTGTCCATGATTCAGTCCCTCGATTCCTGGCAACATCTTTGTAATTCTACTATGCATTCTTTCCATCTTAATGGCATCATCATCAATCTGATTATTAAACTAGAGAAGATTTTGATGAATAAACTCTTCTCGGGCTTCCAGCCAGATACAGGTATCGATTATAACCGACGATGCAATGACAAATCGACAAATCCTGCCATCTTCTTCAGGGTTGATTTTGAGACAGGTCTAGTCTAGTGGTATTTATACCCTCATAGTCCATCCCTCCTGACTGGTTAGTCCTCGTTGGTGTATCCGTTTGGCCTATCTGGATAAATTGGCGGAAGCAGAACATGGCATTCACAATAGCCATAAGATTGACTTCGACGGCACAAAACTACTGTGCCATGCCAATGGCTTTGGGGACCGCTTGATAAAGGAAACCATTGAAATAAAACTAGAGGAAAAGAATTTTAACAAAGATGCATGTCATACTCCAAGTAAGAACTGGAATTCAATTGTAAAGAAGGTGGGAGAGCAGAAACCTGATTGGATAAGGACTAACCTTAGGTTAACCTAACCTTAGGAGAGTTAGGTGCGAAGCTGAAGGGCAGGACCTCCAGGGTAACAATCTCAGGATTTCTACCTGTGCCACGTGCGAGTGAGGCAAGGAACAGAAGGATTATAAAGATCAATAAGTGGTTGAGAGGATGGTGCAGGAGGGAGGGCTTCAGGTTTTTAGATAATTGGGCTTTGTTCCAGGGAAGGTGGGATCTGTTCTGACAGGACGGTTTACACCTGAACTGGAGCAGCACTAACATTCTTGCAGGAAAGTTTGCTAGTGCTGCTCGGGGGGGTTTAAGCTAAATTTGCAGAGGGCAGGGATCCAGAATGTGAGACAGGATAGTGAGATGAAGAATAAAGGACAGGTGGAGACTACACAGTTCCGGAATATTAAGTGTGTAGTAGAGAAAGGTGAGGCCGAACAAGTGATAAGGAGGACACATGTACAGAGGGATGGTCTAACGGAACATGGAGTTAAATGTGCAGAACGAATAAGTAAATTTAGGAAGGACAACAAAATTCAAGGGGCGTATAGCCCGATGGGAGTTCGGAGAGCTGGATTAAGCACAATAGGCAGCGATTTAAACAGAGAGAGGAGAAATGGGCTAAAAATTCTATATCTGAATGCACGAAGTGTCAGAAATAAGGCGGATGAGCTTGAAGCTCAGGTGCGAATGGGTAACTATGATGTTGTTGGGATAACGGAGACATGGCTGCAGGGAGATCAGACCTGGGAAATGAATGTACAAGGGTATACGTGCTATTGTAGGGACAGAAATGTGGGCAGAGGGGGTGGGGTGGCCCTGTTGGTGAGGAATGAGATTCAGTCCTTTGCAAGGGGGGACATAGGATCAGGAGAAGTAGAGTCTGTGTGGATAGAACTGAGGAACAGTAAGGGCAAAAAGACCCTAATGGGTGTTGTCTACAGGCCCCCAAACAGTTGCATGGATATTGGGTGCAAGTTGAATAGGGAGTTAACATTGACATGTGGCAAAGGTAATGTCGCAGTAGTTATGGGGGATTTCAATATGCAGGTGAACTGGGAGAATCAGGTTGGTGCTGGACCCCAGGATAGGGAGTTTGTAGAGTGCCTACGGGATGCATTCTTGAAACTGCTTGTACAAGAGCCGACCAGGGACAAGGCTATTCTGGATTTAGTGTTGTGTAATGAACAGGATTTGATAAACGATCTTGAAGTAAAGGAGCCATTAGGAGGTAGTGACCATAATATGATAAGTTTTTATCTGCAATTTGAGAAGGATAAGGGCAGATCGGAGGTGTCAGTGTTGCAGTTGAACAAAGGAGACTATGGAGCCATGAGGGAGGAGCTGGCCAAAGTTAAATGGACGGATATCCTAGCAGAAAAGACAATGGAACAGCAAAGGCAGGTATTCTTGGGAATAATGCACAAGGTGCAAAATCAGTTCATCCCCCGGAGAAGGAAGGATTCAAAGGGGGGAAAGGGGCCACAGTGGTTGACAAAGGAAGTCAGAGATTGCATAGCATTAAAAAAAAAGAAGTATGACAGAGCTAAGGTAAGTGGGAAGACAGATGATTGGGAAATTTTTAAGGAACAACAGGACTTAACTAAAAAGGCAATACGGGGAGAAAAAATGAGGTACGAACGCAAGCTAGCCAGGAATATAAAGGAGGATAGCAAAAGCTTTTTTAGATATGTGAAGAGAAAGAAGATAGTTAAGAACAACTTTGGGCCCTTGAAGAATGAATTGGGTGAAATTGTTATGGGAAACAGAGAAATGGCAGAAGAATTTAATAAGTACTTTAGATCTGTCTTCACTAAGGAAGACACAAGCAATCTCCCAGATGTATGGTTGGGCCAAGGACATAGGGTAACGGAGGAAATGAAACAGATTGACATTAGGAAGGAAACGGTGATGAGTAGACTGATAGGACTGAAGGCTAACAAATCCCCAGGTCCAGATCGTCTGCATCCTAGGGTACTAAAGGAAGTGGCTCTGGAAATTGCGGATGCATTGGTAATCATTTTCCAATGTTCCTTAGATTCAGGATCAGTTCCTGAGGATTGGAGAATGACTAATGTTATCCCACTTTTTAAGAAAGGAGGGAGGGAGAAAACAGAGAACTATCATCCTGTCAGCCTAACATCAGTAGTGGGGAAGATGCTAGAGTCCATTATTAAAGATGAAATAGTGGCATATCTAGATAGCAGTGATAGGATTGGGCTGAGCCAGCATGGATTTACCAAGGGCAAACCATGCGTGACTAATCTATTGTTTTTCGAGGATGTAACCAGGAAATTAGACAAGGGAGATCCAGTGGATGTAGTGTACCTCGATTATCAGAAGGCATTTGATAAGGTCCCACATAGGAGATTGGTGGGTAAAATCAGAGCTCATGGCATTGGGGGGGGGGAAGACATTGACATGGATAGAAAACTGGTTGGCAGATAGAAAGCAAAGGGTAGCGGTGAATGGGTGTTTCTCGGAATGGCAGGTGGTGACTAGTGGGGTGCCACAGGTCTCGGTATTGGGACCACAGCCGTTTACGATTTATGTCAACGATTTAGATTAAGGCATTGAGAATAACATCAGCAAGTTTGCTGATGATACTAAGCTGGGTGGCAGTGTTACATGTGATGAGGTTGTTAGGAGAATTCAGGGTGACTTGGATAGGCTGGGTGAGTGGGTAGGTACTTGGCAGATGACGTTTAATGTGAATAAGTGTGAGGTTATCCACTTTGGGAGTAAGAACAGGAAGGCAGATTATTATCTGAACGGTGTAGAGTTAGGTAAGGGAGAAATACGAAGAGATCTAGGAGTCCTTGTTCATCAGTCACTGAAGGTGAATGAGCAAGTGCAGCAGGCAGTGAAGAAGGCTAATGGAATGTTGGCCTTTATTACAAAGGGAATTGAGTACAAGAGCAAGGAAATCCTTTTGCATTTGTACAGGGCCCTGGTGAGACCACACCTGGAGTATTGTGTACAATTTTGGTCTCCAGGGTTAAGGAAGGATATCCTGGCTGTAGAGGAAGTGCAGCATAGATTCACAAGGTTAATTCCTGGGATGTCCGGACTGTCCTACGCAGAGAGGTTATAGAGACTGGGCTTGTATACACTGGAATTAAGGAGATTAAGAGGGTATCTGATTGCAACATATAAGATTATTAAGGGATTGGATAAGATTGAGGTAGGAAATATGTTCCAGATGCTGGGAGAGTCCCATACCAGAGGACATGGTTTAAGAATAAGTGGTAGGTCATTTAGGACAGAGTTAAGGAAAAACTTCTTCACCCAGAGAGTTGTGGGGGTGTGGAATGCACTGCCTCAGAAGGCAGTGGAGGGCAGTTCTCTGGATGCTTTCAAGAAGGAGCTAGATAGGTATCTTATGGATAGGGGAATCAAGGGATATGGGGACAAGGCAGGAACTGGGTATTGATAGTAGATGATCAGCCATGATCTCAGAATGGCGGTGCAGGCTCAAAGGGCCGAATGGTCTACTTCTGCACCTATTGTCTATTGAGAGATGGACTACGGGTGTGTAAATAGCACTGGAGTAGCCATACCCCAGCAACATCCCTGAAGAAAATGACAGAGTTTGTCATTGAATCTTCGGTTATAATCCACACTTGTACCTGGCTAGAAGCCCAAGAAGTGTTTATTCATCATATACACCAGGAAAGCACTAGATCCTATTTTTAGAGAAGATTTTTTTTTGCTTCAAACACGAAGTCGATATAGCTATCCTTTTATTGAATCACAAAACCATCAGGTAAACTGCAACATTTTAACCTGAAGGAACACCACTATCAAAATGGCTATAAGTGCCACTTGTTAAAAATGCCCACATCTTCAGAATACATTCTTAAAAATATGAATATCCCTGACTTTTTTTTTCTCCAGATGGACTTTCCATGCACTAACAAATGACTTTTCCATATTCCTTGAAACCATAGTGGGATCATTTGGACTATACAAGTTCATCCCAACTAAACTCTTCTGATAGGTCTTGTATGCTACCATTGCTTACAAAGAAGAAAAGTTTTGTATGCACAAGAGATTCTACAGATGCAGGAAAGCTGGAGTAACACACACAAAATGCTGGAAGAACTCAGCAGGTCAGGCAGCATCTATGGAGGAAAATAAACAGTTGATTTTTCAAGGCAAGCTGCTTCTTGTCTTGTAACTTATATTTACATTGTACCTGTACCTCACAGTGTTGTCTAGTGAATATATTACTTTTAAAGTGTAGTTACTGTAAAAACACCAAACTCCTGCCAACAGTAAGTCAATAATGCACAAAAGATTGGATTTCTTTATTTCTTTATGGTATTGATGAGGCTATTTAGCCCACCAAGTCAATGCCAGCTCTCAGAACAATCCCTGTCTCCCACTAACTTTTCCTATAACCTATTCTCTCTCGTGTCTATCAACTCCTCTCCCACACCCACTATGATACTCTTGCCACTTACCTACATTAAGAGTGGCTAACCAAACTATCAACATTGTCTATGGCAAACAAGAGGAAGCTGCAGTTCCCAGCACAGTATCAGAGACATTCTGAATGTCCAAGTATGTAACATCTAAATTAAAACGGAAAATTCTCAGCTGGTCAGGTCATCCATTCTAACTAAAGGTCATCAGCCTATAACATCAGCATGCTTTCTGTCTTCCCATTTCCTGGCTACCGACCAATCCCAGCACCTTTTATCTTTATATTTAATTCAGTAAAGTGAGGTACTTTGCTACACTAAAATAATATCATCTTACACAACAGATCAAGATTTTTTCAAGAGATACACCAGGGTAAGAAGCCCTTCCAGCCCAACTACACCCATGAGAGTAATTAACCAACTAATTCCTATTTTTTTGAAATGTAGGAGCAAACCAGAGCACCTAGGAGAAAATGCAAGTGATCACAAGCAAGATGTAGAAACCCTTCACAGACAACCATGGGAATAGTACCCAGGTCATTGGTGTTGGTGCCGTGCTACCATGCTGGCCAAATATTGTAGACTTCACTTTAACAAATGAACAAAAACATTTTTATAACATCAGAATGCTCTGAAAACATCCCACATCCCACATTCATGTAAGTCTGTTTTAATTATAGACAAGAATATAGCGCAGGAGGCCAGTCAGTAGGTTAGAGTGTGTACTGTACAAGCAACCAAGTTACAGGGAGAGTTGTTTCCCTGTCATCATTTTCTTTATGTGAAACTACATCATCTACAGGTGTGACAAGAATCATGATTTGAAAATAATGTATTTAATTATCATAATTTGTTTCACGTAAATTTCATGAGGGCAATTTTTATTCCATGTTCCAGATATTTTGGTAGTAATTTGAGAATTCTGTAATGGTGATTGAGTGGTGAATCTGTGGAATTTGTTATCACAGGCAGCTGTGGAGACTACGGATTATGTATATTTAAGGCAGAGTTTGATAGATCCCTGATTGTTCAGAGCATGAAGAAATACAGTGAGAAGTCAGAGATTGGTGCTGAGAGAAAATGGATCAGCAATGATGAACAGGTGGAGCAGACTTGATAGGGCAAATGGCCAAATTCTGCTCCTATACCTTATGTTTTTATGGTCTAATACGTGCAGGTAACAGGTTAAGCTGCACCACCTATCAAACCACTGATTAAAAGCCAGCCTAATTACTGGACAATTTACAACGACCAATTAGCTTACTAACTGATACATCTTTGAACTGTGGGAGGAAGCCGGAGCACCTGGTGGAAACCCATGCAGTCTTAGGATAAGTACAAACTCCTTTCAGTTGGCAGCAGAATGACATTGAATTCCTAAATGTCTCAGTGCTTCAAGATTGGAAATTGTTTTTTTTTATGTTTTTCTGTTCATGACCTTGCATTGAAACAGAGTTACAGAGAACTAGTTGACTGAAGTCATGGATGTCACGTAGGCCAAATTTGATCTTAGCTTTAAAGATGACTCCAGGACAATAAGAATTTAATCAGTATGAAGTAGAAAATATTAAATTCTGCATGCATTGAACATCACTTTGATTGGAAGCTATCTTCCAACTAACTGCCAAACTATAAATTCCTACTATGATAACCTTTTGCATTCCTTTGAGGATTCTCCTTATTTAAAAAAATCATTGCTAAGGTAGATTATATTACATGGCTGCATTCGGCAGTGCGCTGTCACAAGGAATCTGCTGATTAAGTGCATACAAGGTCAGGAATCGTGAACCCTGCCTCTCCTCCCTATTACCACTGCCAAGGAGGTAATATTTAGAGGTAGCACAGCAGCAAAAATATGAACGGTTCATTTGTTACAGTCCAATGGTCTTTGCCTCTACCAAAATAGACTTTACAATTCTGGCTTACTTTTGACCTCAGCTGTACATCAACAGCAGATCATCAGTTTAGTAAAAGCTATACAAAGGAAAAATTGTTTAAAATGGTTAAAATTATTTACAAAGCATTCTGTCCCTTCAAATGGGCATGCCTACAAATATTAAATTTACACTCTTTAGTGCAGGAGGTACCAAATACAGAGGCCACTGAGTGTATTTTTGTAGGCTTCTGTTGCTGTAGCTCATCCATTTCAAGGTGCGACGTGTTGTGCATTCAGAGATGCTCTTTTGCACACCACTGTTGTAGCACATGGTTATTAGGGTTACTGTCACCTTCCTGCCAGCTTGACCTAGTCCACCCATTCTCTTCCGATCTCTTTCAATAAAACTGCAACTCATGGGATTTTTCTTTTTGTTTTTTGCACCATTCTCTGTAAACTCTCTAGACTGCTGTATGTGAAAATCTCAAGAGATCAGCTGTTTCTGAGATACTCAAACACTCCATCTGGCACCAACGATTATTCCATATTGACAAAGTCACTTAGATCACACTTCTCCCCCATTCTGATGTTTGGTTTGAACAACAATCGCCCCTCTTGACTACATCTGCATGCTTTTATACATTGAGTTGCTGTCACATGATTAGCTGAATAGATATATGCATTAACAAAGAGGAGTACAGGTGTACCTAACAGGTGTACCTCAGTGGGCACTGACTGTATATCACTAAATTGCATCCTCCCATTATCAATACTGGATGGAAATTACCACAATACTTAATGAAGGCCAAACTAAAACAAATTCTCTTTGTAAACATGCAAAAAAGCAAAGCAGTACATCTACCGACTGCCACAAGATGGTGTTCCAACATTGTATGCACTGATTGAAATTTCTCTGATTACTTTCTTTCTCTTAAACATTATGAGCTTCAAAATTATGTTGTTATAATGCTCCCCTGTGATTCCAGCCTAGAAGAATCAGTGATATCTTTACAATACAATTTGAAAATTGATCGTTTCTTCTCTCGCTAACTGTGTCAGCCATGTTTCCTCCTGTTTGTCTTTCAGGAGTTCATGACAAGCAAAGGTACAACCGTATTACAAAGTACTGTGGCAGCACAACCTTAACAATTGATGGTACTTGTTCTGCAAATTAACTATATTATATGTCATTTCTTCCCAGACACATGGCACATTTTGTCAAACTACTATATTGAGAAGAAACTGGTTAAAATGTCCTTAGTAAGCTAGATAAAGCCTGGAAGGGAAAACAAAAGTAAACTTTTCATCCTGATTGCGTGAAATGTAATGGATCTCCACCTGTGAAAAAAGATCGATTCATTAAGTTAAACCTCTGGTCCATCAAAAAAGTCTCTTCATTTAATTTAATGTAGAAATGTGGTTGCACGGCTAAAGCTATTAACATAGAACACTACAGCACAGTACGGACTCTTCAGCCCATGATGTTGTGCTGACATTTTAACCTACTGTAAGAGCAATCTAACTCTTCCTTCCTATATAGCCATCCATTTTCTATCATCCATGTGCCTATCTAAGAGCTTCTTAAATGTCCCTAATGTATCTGCCTCTGTCACCACTCCTGGCAGGGTATTCTATGCATCCACCACTCCCAGACCCATACTTACCTTCCTTCAGTCACCTCTAAATTATGTCTCCTGGGGAGGAGTCTCTGGCTACTAGGTACAGAGGAGATGTCAGGGGTAAGTTTTTTTACACAGGGAGTGGTGAGTGTGTGGAATGGGCTGCCATCGATGGTGGTGGAGGTGGATACAATTGGGTCTTTTAGATAGGTACATGGAGCTTAGTAAAATAGAGGGCTGTAGGTAAGCCTTGTAATCCCTAAGGTAGGGACATGTTTGGCACAGCTTTGTGGGCTGAAGGGCCTGTATTGTGCTGTAGGTTTTCTATGTTTCTATCCACTCGATCTATGAGTCTTACCATCCAGTACACCTCTACCAAGTAGCCTGTCACCCTCCTTTGCTCCAAAGAGAAAAGCCCTACCTCATTCAATCGATACTGGATTAATACAGGATATATCATTTTTAAAAAGTGAAATAACACACATGTTCTGATGTGAGCAACTTTGGAATATGAAGGACTGTTGATTTGAAGAAACATGAAATTCCCTTAACTGGGAGAACCATTGAAGATGGCGACCAAGTAAAGAGGAGTCAGAAACACCATGTCTAAAATAAGTTAAACTTCAACCAATTATGTGAATTGGACAGGTAGCATTTTGAAGCAGGAGAAAGAGGATAAAATGGAAGATCCCTCAGGACAGTAGGTTAAAAGGTCAGCACAACATCACGGGGCAAAGGGCCTGTACTGCACTGTAGAAAGAAGTGGCTGAGGGAAGCTGAATATTCTTCTTCTACATCACCTGTTGTTTACTCAGAGCTGAAGTTAGGAAATTTCTTGCATCTTATATTCAAGAAAAAACTCACCCGGAATACTGTGGCACCAGTGTATTTTATCATACAGAACAGTCAAGCAGAAAATGATGTGGATGTATTATCATTCCACCTATAAAATATATTTTCTATTTCTAAAACTGATGCTTCAATTATTATTGTACAGATATGCAGGAAATAGTGATAATCAATGGCAGGGACCAAAGGAATCCCAGAATGCAAAGCAAACAGAATGTGAAGTTCGCATTAGAATGGTTAAGATTGAACTGGCTGGTAGCAATGAAAGAACTACACAGGAGAGCTTTGCCACTTTTACTTTGGTATTGTGAATTTTGTAACATTAAACATAAAGACTGAAAGGAAAGAAGTGAATCTTCAGATGCTAGAATCTGAAAGAAGAATAAAAAATAATTCTGCTTACAGAGGATACCAGGATTGAACTCTGAACTCCAACACCCTGAACTGTAATAGCATTGTGCTAACTGCTAAACTGCCCAAGTTGTAAATGTAAGTTAATCAAAGCCCAGCTGATGAAAAGGCAAGAGGTGAATGGACATGTGCTGCATATCATCCGGCTGCATGGTACGGAGGACAACGATTCAAAGTAGAGGTAGGGATGGAAGTGCAGACCAGGGATTCACAAAGTAAGCAATCTGTATAAAATATACAAAAGGTCAGATCTCTGGCACAGAGTCTGTCACTATAGGTCAGAAGAAAAGGGGGAGAAGAGGCAAGCTGCAGTGATTGGTTAGGGAAACAGAAAGGGTGTGTGATGAGATGAGGTTCCAGAATGGTACATTGCCTCCTGGGTGCCAAGGTTATGGACCTCTCTGATCGAGTCTACAGCAGTCCTAAGTGGGAGCGTGTGCAGGGTTAGCAGTCAGAGGTTATATCCCCATGTCAATCCCAGTGGTATGGGTAGGAGGGGTGACGAGGTCCTGCAAAGTGAGTTCAGGGAGTTAGGTGTTATGTTAAAGGACTGGACCTCCAGGGTTGTGATCTCAGGAATGTTACCCATAACACGTGCGCGTGAGGACAAAAATAGAGAAAGCATACAGTTTAGCACACTGCTAAAGAGATTGTGTAGGAAGGAGGGCTTCAGATTTTTAGATCACTGGGCTCACTTCCAGGAAAGCTGGGATCTGTGCAGAAGCGATGGTTTTCACCTGCACTGGAGGTGGACTAATATCCTAGCAAGAAGGTTTGTTGCACGGTGTGGGGTGGGGGAGAGTAGTTCAAGCTAGAGTTTGGAATTCAGGAGGATGATAGTGGATGGTTGTGAATATAGATGATGTTAAGCCTACATACAAAGCCAGGATTCAAAAGGTTGAGCATGGTGGGACTCATGTTCTGAGCTGCATATACTTCAACGCAAGGAGTTTTGGATGGTGGGATGGAGATACAGTACGTCTCTACCAAAAGGGGTGAAAGGCGCGCCTTCCCTCCACTAGCCTGCAGGTCACCTTTGGGCAAGGTGGAGCACCTGCTTAGCCCCTGATCAGGGTTATGTGGTGGATGGTTGTATGAGCAGCCAGTGTATATCATAAGTCCTGGTTATGCAAGCACTTACATCAGGCAGGCAATCTCTGAAGGCTATTGATAATAGCTGGGATCACCCATCTTGTAAAGGCACTGCCCAGAATGGCATACCACTTCTGTTAAAAAAAAATTCCCAAGAACAATCATGGTCATACAATAAAAAGGCGGATGAGCTTAGGGCATGAATCAACACGTGGAATTATGACATTGTAGCCATTAGTGAGTGTTGGTTGCAGGAATCAACGTCAGAATTAAAATCATGCTTAATATCACCAGCATATTGTGGATTGTCATATGAGCTGTGCTTTGTTGTATTTTATATATATATATATATATTTGTTAAATTAAATAAATAGTGCAAAGTAAGTAGCATTCATAGGTTCAATGTCCATTCAGAAAACTGATGGTGGAGGAGAAGAAGCTGTTCCTAAATCACTAAGTGTGTGCCTTCAGGCTCCTGTACTTCCTTCCTGATGGTAGCAATAAGAAGGCATGTCCTGGGTGGTTCGGGTTCATGATGATGGGTGCCGCCTTTTTGAAGCATCGTTCTTCGAAGGTGTCCTGGATGTTATGAAGGCTAGAGCCCATGATGGAGCTGAATGAGTTCACAATTTTTTGCAGCTTCATTCAATCCTGTGCAGTAACACCACCCCCCCCCCCCCATATAAGATGGTGATGCAGCCAGCTGGAATGCTCTCCAAAGTAGGTCTGAAGAAATTTGCGAGTGTCTTTGGTGACATACCAAACCTCCTCAAATTCCAAATTAAATATAGCCATATCCCTGCTGTCATGCCTTCTTTGTAACTGCATCAATATGTTGCGCTCAGGATAGATCCTCAGAGATGGTGACCATCAGGAACTTGAAATTGCTCACTCTTTCCACTTCTGCAGATCAATGGAGCTCAGGGGATAGGACTGGAAGCTCAATGTTCCGGGCTTCTGTTGTTTGGGTGTAATAGAGCAGGAGGGATTAAAAGGGGAGGGATGGTAATACTAGTATAGAAAAATGTCATGGCACTACTCAGTCAGGACAGATTGGAGAGCTTGCCTAGTGAGGCCTTATAGAGAGAAATGAGGAATAAGAAATGTATTACCATAAGCATGGGGTTATATTATAGTCTACCCAACAGTCTGCAGGACTTAGAGGAGGAAATTTGTAGAGAGATCGCAGACTACTGTAAGAAAGGTTATGATAGTAGGTGATTTTAACGTTCCACATATTGACTGGGACTCCCATACTGTAAAAGGACTGGATGGGAAAGAATTTGGCAAGTGTGTTTGGGGAAGTTTCCTTAATTAGTACGTAGAGAGAGTATGATACTAGAAATCTTAGAAGAGACAGGGCAGGTAGGTGACAAAAGTTTGTGTAGGTGAATATTTTGCACTTAGTGATCATAATACCATTAATTTCAAGGTAATTATGGAAAAGAATAGGTCTAGTCTTCGGGTTGAGATTCTAACTTGGAGAAAGGCCAGTTTGATGGGATCAGAAAGGATCTTACAAGTGTGGACTGGGACTGGTTATTTTCTGACAAAGGTCAGTGGGAGGCCTTGAATAGTAAAATTTTGGGAGTTCTGAGTTTGTATTTTCCTCTTGGAATAAAAAGGCAAGTTTTGGGAACCTTGGTTTTTTGAGAGATGTTGAGGACCTGGTGAAGAAAAAGGAAGAGGTGCACAACAGGCCTTAGCAGGTATAAACAAATGAGGCATGCGAGGATTATAAGAAATGCAAGGGAACACTTAAGGAGGAAATCAGGGAGGCTAGAAGAAGGCTTGATGTTGCTTTAGCAGAAAAGCTGAAGGAGAATCCTAAGAGCTTCCATAGATATATTAAGAGCAAAAGATAACAAGGGACAAAAACTGGTCCTCTGGAACATAGGAGTGGTAAATAATGTATAGAGCTGACAGAGTTGGGGGAGATCTTAAATGGATTTTGTTGCATCTCTATTTATTTAGGGACAGACATGGAGTCTATAGAAGTGGGGCAAAGCAACAGCGAGATCATGGACCCTATACTGATTATGAAGGAGAGGTGTTTGCTGTCCTAAGGCAAATTAGGCTGGATAAATCTTTAAGGTCTGACAAAGTGTTCCCTTGGTCCCTGTGCAAGGTGAGTATAGAAACTCCAGGGGTCCTAGCAGAGATATTTAAAAATCCTTAGCCATGGGTGAGGTGCTAGAGGATTGGAGGACAGCTCAAGTATTTCTGGTATTTTGGAAAAGGTGTAAAAATTATTCGCTTGCAAACCTGACATTGGTTGTGGGAATGTTATTGGAAAGTATTCTAAAGGACTGAATATGTAATTATTTGGATAGACAGGGACTGATTAGGGGTAGTCAGCATGGCTTTCTGTGTGGTAGGTTGTGTCTAACCAAGCTTATAGTTTTTCGAGTAAGTTATCAGGAAAGAAGATGAATGCAAGGCAGTGGATATTGTCGATACGGACTTTAGCAAGGCTTTTGGCAAGGGCTGGTCAAGAAGTACCAGTTACTTGGCATACAAGATGAGATAGTAAATTGGATTAGACACTGGCTTTGAGGGAGAAGCCAGAAAGTAGTAGCACATGGTTGTCTCTCTGACTAGAGGCCTATGACAAGTGGAGTGCTGCAGAGATCATTGTTGGGTCTGTTGTTGTTTGTCATCTACATCAGTGATCTGGATGATAATGTAGTTAACTGGATCTGCAGATCTAGGAATGACACCAAGTCTGGGGGTGTAGCAGAAGGGAGAGTAGCAGTGGTTGAGTATGCTTCTTCCCGTGTGCTCACCTCGATGTGTTTGCAGAACTTTGGGTAAGCTTTAGTCAGCGACACTTGGTTAAAATCTCCAGCAATGATGAAAGCAGCCTCTGCGTGTGTAGTTTCATGGATCTTTATGGTTTTGTATGATTCATTGAGAGCCAGGTTGGTATCAAGCTGTGGTGGGATGTACCCAGCTGTAACAACAACAGACGTGAATTTTCTAGAATATTCTAGAAAGGTTGACATAGCCGTATAAAGTACTCCAGATTTCTGGGAGCAAAAGGATTTGAGGGTGTGCATGCCACCTGGTCACACCAAGCATTGTTCACCATGAAACATACTCCCCCACCGTTACTATTCCCAGAGAGCTCATTAGACCTGTCTGCTCAGAACACAGCAAACCTGATGGGTTCGATGGCTTGGTCTGGTATTTCGTCCAACAACCAGGTTTCAGTAAAGCATAAAATGTTTCAGAGCTTTGTTTCCCATTGGTAGGAGATCCTGGCTCTCATCTCACACAGCTTGTTGTCCAGGGACTGTGCATTGGCTGTATGCTAGGGAATGGTGGCCGCTTTCAAAAGTTCAAAGGTCAAATTTAATGTCAGAGAAATGTATACAATATACATCTTGAAATGCTTTTTCTTCGCACACCATTTTAACCTACTCAAGGCTCTGGCTTTTCTTCCTTGCATCCAGCAATGCTTCCTTGGCAGTGCCGGTGTGGTGAATGAACCTCCCATGGTTCGTGCAAGCAGGGGGTTCCAGTGGAAGAAAGTCAGCACGTTATGACTGAATGCCATCTTTCTGATGTTCAAAAGAGTCAATCGATCATATCTGATATGACTTACAGCTTCTTGTAAGAGAAATGCAGAAAGGAGTAGAGAGATAAGCAGAAAATTGCAATGCCAATTCGGAGTACACATCATGGCTGTCATACACAGTCTTGTCTTGGAACCATCCAAGATGATGGGGTTGATTTCATTGTTTGAGAGAAATTTAGATAGGTATGGAGGGCTGTGGTCCTGGTGCAAGTTGATGGACTAGGCATATTAATGGCTTGGCAAACACTATATGGGGAAAGCCTGCTCTTTATGCTGTCATGTTCTATGACTTTGTGGGAGTGATTATAAACTGAGATTCAGGGGTTTGTATACTTGATACTCTCTATATGATTTCCATTTTGTCTATCATTTCCATAGTGCCTTGCAGATGATAATATTTTGTTCTGGAGTCTATGCAAAGTTGTATACTTTCAAAGAAATGCCTGGTAAGATCACCATTTCCAATGTTCAGCTTTGAACAATTATGTATTTTGTACCTTACTCTCAGTGGTCCAGGGGCTTACAAAGAACCAACTGGTCCTGAGCACTAGACGACAACTGGAAGCAACCAAAAGAAACCATGGACACCATAGCAACAAAAGTGCCAAAGATCCAAGCCATAAACAATGGAGATGTGGTGAGGATGGAACTCCACACCAGGGAAAGCAGGTCAGTGATGCTTCTGTGTACCTTCACACCTCTGTTCATATGAGGTTACAATGGATGACGTTGCCCAAGTCTAAGAACCAGGTGTCATCTCAAAAAAGGGTGTACTTGATGGAAGCAGATACAGAGATAGCAGAGGATGCATTATAAGGTATGCGGAAGCTTTAGGAAGGGTGAAGATGAGATATTCTGCCTGGATTAGACAGCTTGTTTTATGAGGATATGTTGAGTGAGCTTGAACTTTTCTCTTTGGAGTGGAGAAGGATGAGAGAGGACTTGATGGAGGTGTAGAAGAGGCATAGAGTGAATAGTGAAAGGTCTTTCCCAGGGCAGATATAGCTAATGCAAGGGGAAATAATTTAAGGGTGATTGGAGAAAGGTATAGGAGAGATATCAGGGGTAAGTTTTTCTTTACACAGAGAGTGATAGGTGCATGGAGTGCCCTGCCAGAGATGGTGATTGAGGCAGATACGTTAAGAGTACTTAAGAAACTCCAAGCCAAGAACAAGGCTGAAAAATGGAAGGTTTTGTGGGAGGGTATGGTTAGATTGATTTTAGTGTAAGTTGGAAGGTCGGCAAAACATTGTGACCCAAAAAGCTTATACTGTAATTTCCTGGGCTCTCTGTTTAAAATCTGGACAGCAACATTATAATAGTTCCACAACATGCCCAGGGAGCATCGACAACCAAATAAGATGAGTTTTGGCAGACTTTATGCTAAAGGGCAGAACTTGTAGCTAGTGAAACCACTATACAAGTCCAGCAACTGAATTTAGTCTTGACCCCATGTGCTTGTTTGTGTGGAGCTTGCATGTCCTCCCTGTGAACTTATGGGTTCTGTTGGTGCGCTGGTATCCTTCCAAATTTCAAAGACACATGAATGGCAAGAGGAAATGGAGAGAGGGAAGCCTGTTAATGGGCACGTGTAACTGAGATTTTGGATATTGCCTTACATTCTTACAGGTAGGTAACGTGATTCTGAACAATCATCGCTTGGTTAAATCTATACTATTTTAAGGATTGTATCATGTTCTCTATGCGTCTGAAACAATATTCAGAGTGAAACGCCGGAGAGATTTTCTGCCCGTCAACAAGACTAGAGTAAGATGCATTAATATTGTGAGATGATCTTTAATTTAATTTGAATTACAAATATCTTCCAATGGTGCAGGGAGAGATATTGAGATCAAGTGATGCAGAATTTCAACATTTAGTTTTGTAATAATGTTTTCTGAAAAATTGGGGAAGTGTGAATCTTTTAGACCAATCCCTCTTTTTATTCAGAGCTGCATGCACATGCCAGATGATCTATTTCTTAAAAGAGAAACATTTGTAAGTGTGGCATGATCCATACTTTGTCCTAAGTTGAGAATTCTTGAATTTGTTCACTGTTTTTTTAAGCAAGCTTAAGATTGCTAGTAACTATAAGATGGTTGCTGTGCTATAGTGGTTAAATTACTGGATAAATTATTTACAGTCTATGACAAGATATGAGTTTAAATTCAGTTTTTTAAACAATCTGGAATTAAATATACAAGACACAGTAACAGAGCTCATGAAACAATCAGATTGTCATAAAATCCCAACTGATTCACTGTTGTCCTCCAGGGAATTGAATCTGTTTCCCTTACAGATTAGACTGAATGTGTAACTGCCAAAGCATTATAATATGGTTGGCTTTTAATTGCCCTCTGTCAAGGACAATTCAATCACTTAGCTGTACTGTGACCATTCTCACACTGAAATACAAGCGGCTTCAACCATTAATATTATCTTCAGATGTGGACACAGAAACATGAGACCCAACATGGTTGATTTTGCAAAGAGCTCCTCACAAACATTTGAACTCAACTGGGAAATCTGTTCCATAGACTGGTTAAGAAACTTAACATTGTTACACTCAGCTTTTGCAGCTTGTCTCATCATAATCATGAGACACTTGTCTCACAGCAGGATACAAACAACAAAAAGTGTTGACTGAGTAGTCAAGGGGTGGTCCTGAAAACCCTCAGAATCAGAATCAGATTCATTAATTTAACATACAGTGAAATATTTTGGTTGTGTTAACAGCCAACACATCCCAAGGATATGTTGGGGGCAGTCTGCAAGTGTCTCCACCCATTCCAGCACCAACATAGCATGCCCATAATATTCACAAGCAACAACAACAAGATAACAATAGCAGCTACTCAACAACAGCAGATCAAATCCCCTTCTTCCCTCCCAACCAACCCTCCTCTATAAGTCTTCCAGACTAGGACAGGCCATCACTGAGCCTCCAGCCTCTAGTGAATTTGTGAACTGGCAGAAGTTTAGCCTTTGATTTCCCAACTGGAATCGCCGACTCGCAGACCCAGGACCTCAATTTTTAGACCTTGACTCCTGGACTCTGATCAACCTTTGGGCTTCAGTCTTTGGTATCAACCACAGGACTCAATAATGATGACGTGGCTGATTGAACCTCTGTCTGACCAACCACCCTCCCTCAGCTGACCACCAGTGCTGTAGAACAACACTGGGAAGAAGCACTGAACATAGCAAGATACTCACAAGACAGTATCCACAGGAGCTTCTCTATCCATCACCAACAATAACTTGGCAGCAGTTAATAAGCTGGCTGAGTTCTAAAGGACACAACAATGTGACCAGAGCTGCAGAAGTGCTGAGTGAATCAACATGACAGATAAACCTAATAGAACTCATCCTCACCAATCTATCAATTCCAGTTACATCAATGACAGGATGGTAAGGATGATCAGCACAAAGCAGATTAAAAAAAGATAAAACTTTATTTGTCACATGTGCATCGAAACATACAACAAAATGCATCATTTGTGTCAAGGACAGGCAGAAAATGTGCTAAGGGGCAGCCCGTAAGTGTCATCATTCCTCTGACTCCAATATAACATGCCCACAACTCATTAATTCCAACCTATACATCTTTGGAATGTGAGATAAAACCAGAGCACCTAGAGGAAACCCAGGGAGTCATGGGGAAAACATATGAACTCCTTAGAGTCAGCAGCAGGATTGAACCCCAATCACTAATTGCTGATACTATAATAGCATTAAGCTGACCACTATGCTACCACACCACCCTAAAGTCATCAGGACGAAGTCCTGGTTTTACATCCAGGAGATATTTGGCACATCGGGTACAACCATTAGACTGCCTCAGAACAGATCAGACAGTGCAGAACTGTGCATCTTGCCATTAGCAGTATTCTACCCTTAATCAAAATGTCAACCACTGGCATTTCACCACTCACTCCACCAGCAAAATCTAAGATGGAGTTGCCAATCTGTGGAACTACCACATAGGAAGTATATGTGTGAAAATATCTATTTCATTCAAAGTCATTCCATAGTCTCAGAATTAGATCATCGATGTGCAATCCTGTCTAATCTATTATCCCCAGTCACTTTGATCCATTCAGATTCAGATTCAGTTTATTGTCATTTAGAAACCACAAATGCAATGCAGTTAAAAAATACCAGTGAACGAAGGCTAACGTAGCCCCTCTTGCGAAAAAGGTGAACAGTTCATTGTTTCTTGGCTCACTCTAAGACAGAGGCATCACGTTACAGTCATTGGTGCACATGCCCCAAAGCTGGAGGCAAAGGATAATGTTGATGTGGATAAAAGGACCTCTATTCTAATCCTGGGTGGTGGTGGGGGGAAATAATTCAGAATTGCTTTCCTTTCTCCCAAACCATTCACTTTAATACCAAGGACAATGGCAACAGATGCAAGAAAACAGTACCACTTGCAACTTAACATCCAAGATGCCAATATAGCCTTGGGAATATAGCACATATTTTTTCATTGCGGCTGGATTTAAATTCTGGTATTTTCTAAATCCAAGAAGGTTGACCACAAATTTCTTAAAAGCAAATTAACATAACAACAAAAGCTGGTCTTGCCAACAATGTCCACATTATCTAAATTAATGAATTATGGAAAAAGAAATTTATTTTACTAAGGCATTTTTACCTCTATATGGCAGAGGGGTAAAAACGAGTAGAAATTTACGACTGCATGTGGTCATCTCTGCCTCCCTTGAGATGCGACCTGTAAAGTGGGTATGTGGTAGTCCAACCATGAACATATCCTAAAGTAGGAGAAATAGGTTCATGACAAGTGAGATGAAGAGAGTACAAATGCTGAATTTGAGCTCCATAGCAGATGGGAGCTTGTCCTCTGATCAAGCAGCAGGTAGCTTGCAAATTGAAGCACATGAAAACCTAAGTTTTGGATGATGTGAAGTATACCAGGAGACATTTTACCTATTATGTAAATTTTAAACCAATATGGAATAATATAAGTTTCTTTTTAAAGCCATTTCCTAATAATTAATTACAATGTATTATTCATCTGTCATTATCTTTAGGTTCCCATCATTGAATGTGAAATAAAGTCCCATCTTCAGCAGCAGGAAGGGAAAAAGGCAGAAAGTCTATGACTTTAAAGGGATTTAAAGAGGCTTCCATTGTGAATTGTGCGTAATAAAATCAGAAACCTGTTCTTCCTAAATGCTTTATGATTGAGT
Organism: Hemitrygon akajei; assembly: GCF_048418815.1. Lineage (NCBI taxonomy): Eukaryota > Metazoa > Chordata > Chondrichthyes > Myliobatiformes > Dasyatidae > Hemitrygon > Hemitrygon akajei. The sequence goes on along the minus strand of NC_133132.1, from coordinate 91,946,640 downwards.
GCACAGAGAAAATCTCAGTTTGAGCCATGTGGCTGATTGAATAGGAATCAGACACAGAATATGCAAGATAAGGTGCATTGGGTTGACTGCGGCAGAATTTAAAAGCCGTTTTTGGAAACAGAAAAGTGAGGAGATTACACAGAAGCATAAACAGCAAATGATTCTACTGCAATTATACCTGTAGAATAGAATAGTGATTGTGATTTTAGATAATGGAACAATGAACTCTGTTTCGTAGAGGTTTTAATATATGCATACTGACTTGAAATTCTTTGGAAATGCAAAAAGACAGATTCATGAGAAGGAATTTTTAATATTAATACACAATTACTCTGTAATAAAGGGGCAAAGTGGCTGTCAGACGATGTGGAGCATGGACTTTCACAAATAGCTAAGCTAACGATTTATACCAATGCATACATTAGTGACCTAAACAATAGTTTTGTTACTAGCCAATGAATGAAAATGATACAAAAATCACAGTAAATCAAGCCTATAGGATAAATAACTAGATACCTGATCAGAAACAGAATTTAAACCCATCTCAAAAATTCTCAAACACATTTGGAAAAGCTGGGAAAATGGCAATATCAAGAAGGAGATTTGCATTGATGTGAAAGATCTTGAGAACTGTGGTGTGGCTGGTAAGAAGGTGACCAGATTCGAGGTAACCAGATCTTCCCATTTCTAGGCCAGTGCTCCCACCAGCTTCAGGACCAGCTGATGGGAGGCACAATGGAGTAGAGCAGTCAATACCCCACATCAGGTCAGCAGCAGCAAATGTCAGAGGAAAATGGAAAATGGCACAAAGGTTGTTGAGAGGGTATCAGGCTGAATATTCCCTTGAGTCTGATTTCAAGTTCCTAGCTATGAACATCACCAATGTCCTGTCCTGGTCTATCGACATTGATTCACAGTCTAGAAAGGTCACCACACCTCTACTGCGTTTGGAGACTGAAGGAATTTGGCATGTGCCTGTCAACTCCTACCAATTTTTCTCAATGCATCAGAGTAGGCATTCAGTCTGGATGCATAACTACTTGGCATGGCAATTGCTCTGCATGTGATCACAAGAATCTGCACAGAGTTGTGAACACAGCTCAGTACATCAGAGGAATTAGCCTCCCCTCCAGAGACTCTTGCCAGATTTCTCACTTCCTGAGTAAATCAGCCAGCATAATCATAAACCCCACCATCGTGGATATTTTCTCTTTCCCCCTCTTCCATTGGGCAGAAGATACAAAATTTTGAAAGCATGAACCACCAGGCTTAAGGACAGCTGCTATCCCACTGTTATCAGACCCTTGAATGCACCTGTTGTATGTTAAGATGGACTCTTGCCCTCACTATCTACCACATAATGATCTTGCACATTAATGTTTTCCTGCACTGCACTTTTTCAGCAGCTTTTTCACTTTATTCCACATTGTTATATTTTCACTTATTCTAGTGTAATAATTTAATCTGTATAAACAATATACAAGACAAGATTTTCACTCTATCTTGGTACATGAGACAATAATAAACCAACTCCAATACCAATCAAAAGGCTTGAAGTTCAGATTCTGTCTTGGAGGTTGGGCACAAACTATACTCACTTCCCTGTGTCTAAGCTGTTTTCTCAGTTGGGCATATACAATCTGAAAGAAGTATTTTCAAAAAGAGTGGGAAAGGATTCTGCAGCATCTTGTCCAATATTTCAATATTACAAAAACATTAGATGGTTTTGTTAGTAGAGCAGGGAAATCATAAGCTATAGAGAATAGGTTTAAAGTGAAAGAATAAAGACTTAGAGGAGGTCTGAGAGAAAGTGGATTGATACATAGGATGGTAAGCATATGGACTGAACTGTCAGAGATAGTGGTACAATGTTTAAAAGACATTTAGATAGGAACAATTTTGAGGGATATAGGCCAAATGTAGGCAAATACGACAAGCAACAATATGCATCTTAGTTAGCATGGATGGATTTGCCAGAAGGGTCTCTTTCCATACAATATAATCTTGTTCAGCCCAGCTGAAAATGGCTTGCAGGAGTTTTCCAGCATGTTCAGAGACAATATTATGCTTTTCTTCACACACTCCAGAATACCTGGCTATAATCTTTTTGTTACTGGTTGGAATTTGCAAATGGATGATATGTTTTGCTGTTTTAATAATTGAGGTAACGAATGTCATTAGACATTCTATAAAGTATGTCATTAGCTATACTATAAAGTATGTCATTGACATTTACAATAATAGGCATCTTAACTCGATTACCAGCATAGTGTATTTGTAAGTTTTGAACAACTTAAACTCATGGAAGGCAGTAATGTGAATACACAATAAGCTGTTCATTTTGTATCTCAGTTATTAAAATGCTAGATATCCAGAATATAATTGAAAACAAAGTCATGAAAGAGAAACAGACTGCGTAAATGTAACTAAACGCTTGCAAAGGTCCAGAATTTATTAGAAAGAGAAAATATCTGAATAAAATTCACAGTTACTTGTTTGTGAAATTCAAAATTTAGCAATGTTCTGCCATTACCCTCATGAAAATTGCATCTCAGACTTCACCACTCCATGACTCAAGGCATTGCTACATTTACATGTTCATGACCCATTAAAATGCCTGCATTAATTTAGAGAAGCAATCAGAGAGTAGAGGTACAGTGAAAACAACATAGACATTGTTCATGGTTGCTAATTGATTGTACTTACTCAGAAAGTGACCTATCTGTTTCAGCTTATTCCCTCATGTTGCAAAATGTTTTAAGAGACTCAGACATATTTCACATCTTAAATTATTTTTCAAACCTTTCCTGTGCATCTTTATTGTTAAATTAGATTTTGTTCATTTTGCTATTTCCCTACTTCTAAATCTGAACTGGCATTGAAATTTTTAACTCCTGCTCATCTTCCATCTCAGACCTTTTGCCATTTATTGCAAATTCTTTAACGTAATTCTAGAGACAAAACATTATTTGCCCAATCTTTTAACCAGATCCTGGGAACTCTGATGTTTCCCTACTATTCCCAATTTGTACATATTTGTACCATTTGACAACCTTATTGACAAAAGAATGCTACATCCTAAATATGCTACAACAAACCTAACTAACTATATATAGTCATACAAACAGTAGTGTCTACTTCATTAGGTACAGGAGAGAAACCTGGAGTGATCTTCTGTTGCTGTAGCCCATCCACTTCAATGTTCAACATGTTGTGCATTTAGAGATGCTCTTCTGTACACCACTGTTCTAACACATGGTTATTTGAGTTACTATCACCATCTTGTAAGGTTGAACCAGCGGCCCATTCTCCGTGACCTCTCTCATTAACAAGGCATTTTCATCCACAGAGCTGCAACTCACTGGAAGCTTTTTGTTTTTTGCACCATTCTCTGTAAACTCTAGAGTAAAATGAGTAACCCAGGAGATCAGCAGTTTCTGAGAAGACCCTGTTGGGCGCCAACAATTATTCCACCGTCAAAGTCACTTAGTTACATTTATTCTCCATTCTGAAGTTGGTCTGAACACCAGCTGTACCTCTTCACCACATCCGCAAGCTTTTATGCCAGTTGTGATAGGAGCACTTGAAGCTGTGCCACCTGGAATGGGAGAGTGGCTCCAACAAATTCCAGGAACAACATTTGAAGTCTCGGTCCAGAAGAGTGGACTACTAGGAACAGCAAGGATACTGCAACTAACCTTCAAGCTCCCAGGCCTTTGGTAGAGGACTTGAGATTGAGGGAAAAATAAGCATAAATACCACCCAAAAGGGGTGAGAAAATATATATATATTTATCACAAAACATATATGATTTGCAGATGCAACAAATTGGAGGAGTTGTGGATTGTGAGGAAAGTTGTTAAAGAGCTTAGCAGGATATAGATCTGGGCAGAGTAACTATGGGCAGAGAAATGGCAGATAATCTGGACAAGTGTGAGTTACTACATACAAAGTTAAGCAGAAGGTATATGGTAAATGGCAGAATACTTAGGAGCACTGATATAGAGAGGGATCTCGGGGTGTAAGTCCATAGCTCCCTGAAAGTGGAAGCCCACAAGTAAATATGACAATAAGAGTGACGCATGGTTCACTTACCTTCACCAGTTGGGGTGTTAAGAAAAATAATCTATATGTCATGTTGCAGCTGTATAAAATGTCAGTGTGGCCACATTTGGAGTATTATGTGCAGCTACAGGAAGAATGTGGAGGCTATGGACAGGATGAAGAGAAGATTGAGTAGGCTTTTGCCTGGATTAAAGGGTAATGGTTATAAGGAGTGGTTGGACAAGCTGAGAGGAGACCTGATCAACGTACAGTGTATAAAGTTAAGAAAAGCATAGGTAGGGTAAATAGTTAGAGTCCTTTTCAAAGGAAATATCAGTTACTGGAGGACACAGCTTTAAGGTGAGAGGGGAGAGCTTAAAGGAGATTTATGAGGCAAGTTTGTTTTTACACTGCAAATGGCAACCACCTGGACATGCTGCAAAGGGAACTGATAGAAGCAGATATAACAGCATCAAATGAAAGGCATTTAAACAGGCACATGAACCTGCAGGGACTATGGGCCATGTACAGGCAGATAGGATTATTTTAAATTGGCATCAAGGTCAGGTTAGACTTGGTCAGTATGAAATGAAATGGCTTTTCCTGTGCTATGCCCTTCTATGTTCTGGCCTTTTGATCTTTTAGAACATACATTTGATTTGTTATTTCAAGACTCTGGCTTTCTCCATCTCAAAGACCAAAATAGGAAGTCTATATTTTGACACAGGATTATGTTCAGGAAGGTGTGTATTGTGAAACGTATATTCTCTGCAGTTTCCCTATTGCTGACAGTAAGATTTTCTCACTGTTATTTGACTTTAGAGAGGATTTTGTGCCTTTCTTAAATCCACATTATTCCATGGAACAGCAGGGACTAAATTTTTATTTCTCTCCTCCCTTCAAGTAATGCTAATTTTTTAACTATTATTTATTGCTGAATTAATCTGATTGTATTTTACCCCAGGGACAAACAGCAGGTTCCTCATCTGCTATTTATTCCTGAAGACCCAGAATGAACCAAGGTTTTCTCAGTGGAACACTTTTTTCTTCATTTTGACTTCACACATTACTCAAGATTTTCTCTCTTTTCAGTTGAATGAACAACTGCAGCTCTGAAGCTTGAGAGATAATCAATTATTTTAGCTGGAGAAAATCCTGACAGGAGTAAAAGTTCTAAGGCAAATTTCATGTTACCTTTCAACCCAAATTTTCTTGAATTGGGCCCATCCATCATCTGTATTCAGCACCTCCTTTCCTCACTCCCCCTCCCCCCCACACATTTACATCCACTGGGTCAGATAGGTGGTCCAGAATGTCACAGAGCCACTTGTTGTTAAGGTAAGAGAGGGACAGAAAGAACATAGTTTTTATGCCTGGTAGAGATCATGAGACATGGGAGCAGAACTAGACCTTTTGCCTATGAGGTCTGCTCGGTCATTCAATCATGGCAGATTCATCATCCTGCTCAATGCCACATTCGTGCTTTCTCCCTGCAACCTTTGATGCCTGTACTAATCAAGAATCTATCAACTTCCACTTTAAATATACCCAACGACTTGACCTCCACAGCCATCTGTAGCAATGAATTCCACAGATTTGCCACCCACTGGCTAAAGAAATTCCTCCTTATCTCTCTTCTGAAGGGGCATTCTTCTTTTCTGAGGATGTATCTTCTGGTCCTAGACTCCACCAACATAGGAAACATCCTTTGCACATTGACCCTAACCAGCCAATTTGATATGACAGGTTTCAAAGAGATCTCCCCTCATTTTTCTAAACTCCAGCAAGTACAAGCCCAGAGCCATTAAACACTCCTCAGACATTAACCCTTTTATAAAGGAGTATAAAGCAGGCAGAAAGAGTGAAAAGGTGACACAGGAACCGGGGAGGGTAAACAAATTGTAAAAAAACTACCATGATCAAAATTTATCACATACTTAATTTATTATATCTCTCTGTTTCTTATTTGGTCTAGACCACTGACAGCGCCTCACTGGAGTCCTCTGTCCTTGGCCAGTCTTTCAAATTATCTCCAGATATATCCCATCTTGCATCATCTAGGTGAAGTTCCGACCTCTCCCAGGATGAGGTCTTCGGAGCTTCTGTTGTCATTTCTGTAGCTGTTTTTCTTTTGTGTGGTGTGGTTGCTACCCTCAACCTCTTGCAACCAGGCCTGGGGCCATCCATGGTGGAGTTTCTATCTCTGCTACCCTGCTGTAAGTCTAATTACAGTGCCACCCACTTCCAGTCTGCTGTTGCCTCCACTGGTCACAATTCACCAACCCAATCTGGAGTATCAGTGTCTGTCATGCTGTTCATGCAGTAGACCTCAAGATGCCTTTTTATAGGAAAGAGGTGGAAACTTTAGAGAGGATTCAGAGGAGATTTACAAGAATTCTGCCTGGACTGAAGTGCATGCCTTTTGAAGATAGGTTGAGCCTTCTCCTTGCAGTGAAGGAGGATGAGAGGTAACATGATAGAAGTGTATCAGATTATAGAGGAATTCACAAAGAGGACAGCAACTGACTTTTTCCAAGGGTGGAAATGGTTAATATGAGAGGGCATAATTTTAAGGTGATTGGAGGAAAATATAGGGGAATTTCAGAGAGCCATTGGTGCATGAAACATGCTGCCAGGGTTGGTGGTAGAGACAGATACCCTGGAGAAATTTAAGAGACTCTTAGATGAAAGTAAAATGGAGAGTTATGTGACAGGAAAGTGTTAGATTGATCTTGGAGTAAGTTAAAGACTGGCACAACATCATGGACCGAAAAGTATGTACTGTGCTATACTGTTCTATATTCTCTGTTTCTAGATCTTGAGTTCTCAAATCAGTTAAATCAGTTACATGGCATGACGGTAGTCAATTACTGGTCAAAGCTAATCAGGTCGCATTTTTCACTGCTCTTTACAATTCTACCATATGCTGGATTTAGAAAATCCAGAAGATGTACAATATTTCTCACCCCTGCATCCCACTCTAATGTTCAGTCATATCAACATTTGTGCATATTGTTTGAGCTTGCAATGTTCACCCTGTGATCCATGCACTATCCTTTGTTCCCAGAGATGAATGGAACAAACTTAAGCAACCCTCATCAAGATTACTAGAGTTAGCTTCTATCTCTCCTGCACTATGCCTAGAGACACACCTAACACTACTTCATACCTACTGTCAGATTATGGAAATGCTTGAGCAAATACTATCCCTCTATCAATTATTGACTCTCTTTCCCTCTATCGATGATTGTCTCTCTTTATTATTCCTAGATCTCATGTACCCTCCCCACTATGATCAGACCAAGTACGGTACATGTACTACAAGGAATGCTACTTCCCCATTTTCTATACTGACTCTGTTCAGTCTTACAGCTTTCCCAACCTTGTCAAACTCGAACTGCAACCTCTTCATCTCCACCAGGCCTCCCAGTATTAAAACAATTTAGGGCTTAGTCTAACCCATTTAATATGCAGCCTCCCCTCCTACTCCAGTAAACATATGGACAGTGGACAAAGCCAGCCAATGGATCATATGGAGCTCATGAACCCCATAGCACAATGAAAGAAAAACAATGCTCCAAGTGTGTGATTAGCAAGCCTGGGCAACTTGCCAGTCACGGGAAGATCCAATTCATTATCCTGACTGACTGAAATGCTAGGAAGGCCGATGAAATTCAAGTTGCTTTGACATTGAAAATGAACTGGTATAACACATTTCATAGATGAGCGAGTCATCAAGCATGGCTTTGAACATCAATGCCAAATGCAGCAGTATTGGACCATGACAAATTACAAGATGCCTTTGCTTGTGAGAATGGCCCCAAGACCAAATTCATGAAACAAACTTCAGGAGTATCACAAAGGACAACAAAGAGTTAAATTCTAGTTCAGTCTGCATGAGGAGAACATGACCTCTCTAAACTGATGTTTTAATCAAGCTTGCAAACATCTCAATCTGCAGAATTGTTGTTTCAATATCAGTAAAACCAAATGCTAAAACAATTAAATAGCTTCAGATGGTGTCACCATTTAATATACCAGAGAATATTGGGAGCTTTACTGAGAGCAAAAAGCTCTCTTTAGATTTTATTCACTACCTGCATATTCACTGACAAACAGTTCAAGGGCACAGAAGCCAACATTTATGGAATTTCTTATATGTTTAAATTCATTGGCTTTTCTGTACAACAGAATTTGGTATTTGGAATGATACATTTTCTATGATTCTGCAGATCTAGTTGGGATATGGATACCCCCAAAACAGACTTCTGCAGTATTGCACTGGACCTTTAGCTGATCATGTTCAAGTTGAACTAGTCAGCTTGAAGTTTAAAACTGTGATGTATATGCCAAATACTTCTTCAAAGAACTCTGAGCAAATACTGGCACATGGGTATGTTAATGCTCAGATGTATGGCATTTGACCAAGAGTGGGATCGCATCACTACAAGAGGTCTGCACCTGCTAACTCAGGGAGCAGTTCTTAAGCCAAGTTAGACGATTCAGGAACATTACAGGCCATAATGCCAGTGGGCACTGCTTCAGGCTGGTAGTTGGATTGTACAGCACTCACAGATTTCCAATTCCCTGTCATTAAATGTCAGTCTTGAACTCCCACTGCTGAGCATCTGGTAGCATAACCTTCCACACAGCTTACAGCATTCCCAATCCCCCAGGAAGAGAGCTGGTTTCTTAATTCTGGATTGATGACTCTTGCCTGACAGATAATTTGATATTCCATCTCAGAAATGTAATTAAATAAAGAGAAAGGATTTTTTTTAATGCTCCAGTAATCTTACACCAGAGGTGTTAATCACAGTACTTGGGCAACCATTGTTGTTTCCTCCAGATTCGAGGCCAATTCCTATGGGTTGTTATATCAGTGCTCATTCTCAGTTTGGCTTCTTTGTTATTGAGCTGTACTGAGGTCTTAATAAATAGAAATTAACATAATGACTTTGGTGAATATTGTTCTTATTTTAAGTTAGTTGCTTAGACTCTTAGATGGGCACCTGGATGAAAGAAAAGGCTATTCAGGAAGGAAAAGTTAAGATTGATCTTAGAGTAGTTTGAAAGATCGGCACATCATAAACCAAAGGGCATGTATTATGAGTTATTATTGTATGGTCTATAACCTCCTAACCCCAACACATGCCTTCAACAATAATTAACACCACCAAGGTGTTTTTGGTGGTGCACAGAACATCTCCTTCATCTGCTAAATGAGGAAATTCAAATAATTAAAGGGGGATTGGAGGGAGGGATGTTGGGATATTCCCTCTTCTATAGAATCTTTCTCAGAGCCACAACAGCACATTTGCCCAGCAGGATTCTGCCCTCCCACAAAGCACTTTGCCATATCATACACCAGTGGTTCAGTATTGGCTGTTAATAATTAGACCATGCATATTGATTAATTAGTGACACTCTCAAAAAGCATGATGATTTTACTCTGATCATAATTCAGTATGGCATCTGATTTATGACAGCAGGAGCCAACACCACTTAAATACATGACGTAGGTCTGCACTCCCATTGAGAGGCAATCTAATTCCTAGGCACTGGTGCAATTGCATATTTATCAGAAAGGCAAATTTTGCATCCTGACTATTTGAATTACTAAAATACAGATATTTTGTCCAGCTCATACAAATTCATAAATCAACTAGCCCTGCCCTTGCAAGCTTGTTCCACTTTTCTTTATGCAATTAGTAAGATCTTCATTAACCTTGTTAGTCTTTGTTATGTATTCTATAGTATCTCAATATTTTTCCTGAAAATTCCTACAAGAAAATGAATCTCAAGGTAGTATATGATAACATTAACATACTTGGATATTGGATTTACTTTGAACATGAAGGTGTTTCAGAAAATTTCCATTAAACGTGGCTTTTGGTAAAGTTCAGCATTTGAGTGCCACAAATGCTTTTGAAAGAAACTGTGTGCATGCTTATTTTCAATAAATTAAAAATCCTATCTGCATTGTATAGATGAGAACTTTAACAAAGTGCTCAATTCTCTTCCAGCATAATTGGTTACGCACCACAGTGATACATCCTTATCCACAGGAAAATACTCCAGAAAAAACCATCTCCATAGCATGAAATGGCACAATTAGTACCTTTTCAATAGGTCAGAACTACAGCACAAGCCTCAACATTTTCAAAGGGCCAACACTGCAGTTGTGATATGTTGCACTCCAGCATTACTAGTGGGAGAAACTGAAGGTAGTGTGAGTTATGAAATAATCAAAGTTTTGAGGTCTGTACATTGATGTACAAGTCTGTATAAAATGAACTGGAAAATGGCAGGGGAGCAACAAAAAGCTGAGCTGAAAATAGAGTAATCATACCAGTGAAGTCAAGCAAAAAGTGCAAGTATCCCAAAATCAAAAGAAAAATAAACAATATGATAACCAGAAATACTAATATCCAATATTTCATCAAATTTCTCCTTCGTGGACAGTGTTTTATGATCAAGGATGACTTGTTTCCACCTTTTTCTGACATTGCTACAGATTACTACATAGGATTTACAATCTGGTGAAGGAGGTGGTGCTTGTCAGGGCTGGTGGAGCTGTTGTGCATGCCCGCCACCTTTAGACATGGCTTTCATGTGCTCCTGTCATGATGACATGAGGTGTTCAGTGGTTTCTTCAACGCTACATTTTGATCAATCCTGTACCAAGGATTCTCATGATATTTTTGCCAAGGAGACTTTGACAACAATACTGAAACATTTCTCTGCCTTCTGCATTGTTATTGTTTTCCTTGTTCTACCTCAAGACACTGTAAATTGATCATTATGAACAGTATGCAAGATACACTTTTCCGTGTATTTCAGTGTATGTGACAATAATAAGTCAACACCTATGCCATGACAGAACTTGAAATAGAGTTTGAGCTTTGGCATTCCATTGCCAGGACTCAAGATAACGTAGCCCACCAATCAGCTAGTTCAGTATGACCAGGGCCTCATTGCTGGGATGTTAGCCTGGGAAAATACACTAACATTTGTTCACCTACCCTGCCAATGGATTTGAAGAATATTGCAAAGACATTGTTGGTAGAACATTTCCCATATTTGAGATACCCATTATGGTGGCTCATGTCCCTGACAGATTGGATGGGGTAGCGAGCACTGTTGTTTGGTTCACCATGTCTTGGTCTTCAAACCCTCTTTTACTCAAGTGGTTAAAAGCAGTATGGTGAATTTTGGCACCAACACTTGCCCATCCCAAGATATAGACAATGGTCTGTATATACTAAGATCTTATCACTGATCATGATTGTCAGGGAAGTGGTGCTGTGTAAAGAGGTGAGTAGACAGAGTATTTTCATCTCCTGGGTGTTTTATACAATAGTATCCTTTTATATTTTTCAATGCAGAAATAACAGTTTGGAGAGCACTGTCTGAGCCTGTATATATGTAATCATCATCTACATTTTCCAAATTGCCCATTGACTTTGATTTGGATGGAAATGAAAGGTGAAAAGCTTTTCATTCAGCTCACTGACCAAGTCTACTCATGCAGAAGCTTGAGTGGTATCATGCAGTCCCGTTGCAAGAAAGTTGAAGAGAGGGTTGGTGCAGTGATGCAAATTTGCTTTATCCCAATATGAACTGGGACTGAGTCTATATTAGTGATGTTGGTTTGGGACACAGCTGCACAGCACCATGTAACACATGGGGAATGGTAAGGTGTTTCTGAGGACAGACAAATTTGAGGGATGGTCTTTCAGCACTTATCTCCACCCCATTACAGACTTGTCCTTCCATTCTCTGTTTGATCATCAAAAACCCCCACCATCCAGTCCATGCCCTTTAGTCACTACTATCATTGGGCAGGAGGTACAGGAGCCTTAGTTCCCACACCAGGTTCAGGAACAGTCATTCCCCTACAAGCACAAGGCTCCTGAACTGGCATGGATAACTTCATTCACTCAACGCTAAACTAATTCTACATCTACAGATGCACTTTCAAGGACTTCACAACTCATGTTCTCAGTAATATTTTTTATTTCCTTAATTTATCTTCTTTTGCCAGTAGTTGTTTGTCACCGTTTGTCTGCTTATGTATAGCTTTTCACAAACTCTATTTTATTTCATTATTTATTGTAAACAGATCTCAAGTTGTATGTATATGACAACATAATCATACTTTGATGATAAATTTATTTTGAACTTTGAGGATTCTCCATAATTCCTTTCATCTGGCTGAGCCAAGGAATTCTGAAGAATGAGAGGAGAACTTATAGAAACAAATAAAATTATGAAAGGGATAGATAAGATAGAGGCAGGTAAGTTATTTCCACTGATAGATGAAACTAGACATTGTTTCAAGATTCAAGGGAGTAGATTTAGAATGGAGATGAGGAGGAACTGCTTTTCCCAGGGAGTGGTGAATCTGAAATACATTGCCCAATGACACAGTGAAGGCCACCTCAGTAAATATACTTAAGAAGGCAGGTAGGTGGAGGTGAGTCCATGGCCAGATCAGCCATGATCTTATTGAATGGCAGAGCAAGCTCAACAGGCCAAATGGCCTACTCCTATTTCTTATGTTCTTATGTTAGGTTCAAAAGACTATGTGCAGTGGTTGGTATTTCTATTGGATTAAAAAGAATACAAGTGTGACTTTGATTCAAAAATATCTCATTAGATGTAAAACACTTTGAAATGCACTATGTCATAGAAAGTACTGTATAAATATAAGTTCCTTTTTATATACACTGCTGCAATGTAATATGATGATGGTTCTCAATAGTGAAAAGAGCACTATTGAGAACCATTACCATTTCACATCTCAATATTGATCTACTGAATGCTACCACCTTTATGTTTACTGAAATTTACATTAATTCTATCACTGCATTAACAATGTAAAAAATGCCCCAAATGGAAACATGCCAGACCTGGAATGTCAGTTTATGTCTATTAATTATTCAAGCTCCATTACTCTCATTACAAAGTCCTACTACCTTCAGCTCTTTCGCCTCAGCATCTTAGTTCCTGGAACACCAATTCTGTTTAGGGGATTACAATAAGATTTCAATGATCCTGCAGACTCGGAATGATGGTGATTCCAGACTAGCAGATTTTCCAGACCTTTTACTCACTTATGAAAGATGTTGCATTATTGTAAATTTCACGAGGAAACCTGATATATTTAAGGCTGCGGTCAGTTCTAAGTGAGTGCAGGAATTGGGTTCTGGTGAGTGAGACGGACAGAGGGATCTGAGTCTTGGTGAATCAGATGTTGAAACATCAGAATTTCTAAAGAGATTAATTATTGAAGCTTTATTATAAAGTCCATATCATCAGGTTTTTCAGAAATGCAAATGCAAATAGAATGAATAAGTTTAGAGGTGACAGGCAAAGAACTGAACACGATGACAGAAGTGACTAAAGGTGGTTCCGCTGCAGATAACTAGAATGCAGATAGAGAGTATCCTGACTGGCTGTGCCATGGCCTTGTATGGAAACACCAATGCACAAGAATGGAAAAGCCTACAAAATGTACTGGCTACAGCTCAGTCCATCACAAGAAAAATCCCTCCTCACTGCTGAGCACATCCACAAGGAGCACTGGCACAAGAAAGCAGCACCCATCATCAAGGTCCACAACCACTCAGGCAATGCTCTCTTCTCACTGCTGTCATCAGGAAGGAAGTGCACAAGCCTTGGGTCCCTCGTCAACAAGTTCAGGAACAGTTATTACTGTTCAACCACCAGACTCCTGAACCAGCGTGGATAACTTCTCTCACCTCAATGCTGAACTGATTCCACAACCTATGGGCTTACTTTCAAGGACTCTACAACTCATATTCTCAGCATTATTTATTTATTTTTTAAAAAAATTTGTGTTTGCACAGTTTTCTTTTGTACATTGGTTGCTTGTTGGTCTTTATGTATAGCTTTTCACTGATTCTATTGTATTTCTTCTTTCTACTGTTAATGCCTGCAAGAAAATGAATCTCAGAGTAATATATGGTGACATAGTGCACTTTTATAATAAATTTACTTTTAACTTTGAAAAGTCCCCAAATGAACAATGAAGAATGTGAGAAATGTTATTTTATTTTTGGGAAGTCTCTTAAGGAACCCCTCTTAATTTAGATCAAGAAAGATAGAAAAAGAATTGAGGTGATGAGTGACTGGAATAATAATAGTTAATAAAAGAGACAAAATTGTGCTGAAAAATGACCAGCCATCATAAAGATGTAAATTAAAGATAGATTTGAGGCCAATTGGGGAGCTAGAAAAAAAAAACTGATATGCATAACTTAGATTAGTGATCTCAATGTGGATCCCAATTTCTTATTTGTGTCCCTTAACCCAAGGGCATAATGCAACAGTAATGCAATTACTTCTGGAAAGCAATAGTTGTGTTCAATTGTATGTTGATCTAAAGCCAAACGTTATTCAATACCTTGATTTTCTTTTCTATATAACTCCAAATTTAAATTATAATTGAATATACTCCACCGATGCCACATGAGAAATAGACAAGCTAAATTGAAATCAATAATTAAATGAATGAAAACCAAAGTTTCTGTCTCTTGAAATAGAATAACCACACACAAGTAAAGCAGTAATTCAACCTTGAACAAATTTGTTATCATATTGACATTGAGTTGGCTCAAATTTTTAACCATGGAATGTTTAACAGCTTTCATAATGATTCTGGAATTTCAAGAAACAGATTAAAAAATTCCAGACATCGTAGAAAATCGTTAATTTTGATGTTAATTTTTAGCCACCTAGTTTTAGCATAATGTGACATAAAGCCCTAAGAATGCTCAAAGCACAGTGTAATAACTTTATACAGGAAAATTGATAGTCCATGCTTGGGTTTATGTCACACCACATCTTCCAACAAGCAGTGACTGGGCTCACTCCATGTTGGTCCATGACTTTTAAGAATAATTGACTGAATAACTTTAATAAATACAGCTCTGGATTTTATTTAGCAGAAATTATAATAAAACAAAATTAGAATGCTTAAAATTCTCTCAGCCTCTTGCATTGTTAATGCAGAAATGCTCAAGAGAGGCTGATAATTGGATATTTGATTCCTCCCCCCACCCACCATTAAAATGCTATGCCTGACTTGATGCTATCTAATCAATTCTTGGGCCGGCATAGTAGCATAGCAGTTAGCTTAACACTTTACAGCGCCAGCATCCCAGGTTCAATTCCCGCCGCTGACTGTAAGGAGTAAGGTTACCCTTAATACTTCCACAACTTGCAATTATATTGGGTTTTGACATTTAAAAGCTGTCCAGTGGTAGCATAACAGAAAGCACAATTGCTTTACAGAGGCAGGATTCTTGCCGCTGTCTGTAAGGAGTTTGCACGTTTTCCTTGTACATAGGTTTCCTCCAAGTGCTCTGGTTCCCTCTCATATTCCAAGAAACACAGGTTAGTAGGTTTATTGGTTTCATTGGTCTAATTGGGCCAGAAAGGCTTGTTAGCTGTGCTGTATCTCTATATTTAAAAAATCTGGAAATGAGAGATTAAATTATCTAGTACCCAAAGGACACCTGTCAGTCAGAAAATGTATTAGAGACAAAGATAAGAGTGTGGAATGAGACGGGGAAGAAAGAACGGGAATGGAAAATACAAAACATAAACTGGTAAGCGGACAGTGAACAGGACCAGAGGCCATCAGCCATCCTTCTCCACTAATTAACATTGGGATATCAAATAACAGGTAACATTTTGCAGTTCAGATATAATGGAACATGTTATATTACAGCTGTAAAATATATTAAATTGAACAAAGCTTATATGACACTGTATAAGGTCTGTAGTACATATTACTTCTCATTTAATACACTTTGTAGCACTCTTATTGAATCAGATTATATGAAATTTATTCAGTATACAGTTTCAACTCATTCCTCAACTAATTGTAAATATTGTATTTGCATTTATACTTTCACATAAAATTATATACATTTTATATTTGCTTTACAATTTCTAACCAATGTTCATCTTAGTTTGAACTCCAGAAATAACTAGACTCTGCAACACATGCACAATAGGCAGCTGCATACTATACAGTGCCTATAAAAAGTATTCACTTCACTTTGGAAGTTTTCACATTTTATTGTTTCACAACATTGAATCACAGTGGATTTAATTTGATCAAAGTAAAAAGACTCTCTCATGTCAAAGTGAAAACAGATCTCTACAAAGTGATCTAAATTAATTACAAATATAAAACACAAAATAATTGATTGTGTAAGTATTCACCCTCTTTAATATGACACACCAAATCATCACAGGTGCAGCTAATTGGTCTCAGAAGTCACATAATTAGTTAAATTGAAATTACCTTCAAATGGAGAGTCCAGTAGTTTCAACTGATTGGAGTAAAAATACACCTGTATCTGGAAGACCAAACTGGTGAGTCAGTATCCAGACAATAACTACACCATGCAGACAAAAGAACACTCCAAGCAAGTCCACAAAAAGGTTATTGAAAAGCACAAGTCAGGAGGTGAATACAAGAAAATATCCAAGTCACTGAATATTCCTTGGAGTACAGTTTAGTCAATCATCGAGAATGGAAAGAATATGGAACTGCTGTAAGTCTGCCTCAAGCAGGCTGTGCTCAAAAACAGTGTGACTGTGCAAGAAAGGGATTAGTGAGGGAGGCCACTAAGCAACCTACTACAACTCTGGAGGAGTTACAAGCTTCAGTGGCTGAGTTGGGAGAGACTGCATACAACAATTGTTGTCCGGGTGCTTCACCAGTCGCAGCTTTATGGGAGAATGGCAAATAGAAACCCTCTGTTGAAAAAATTCACCTGAAATCTCAGCTAGACTTTGCCAGAAGGCATTTGAAAGACTAAGAAGTCAGTTGGAAAGTTCTAAGGTCTGATGAAACCAAAACTGAGCTTTTTGGCTGTCAGATGAAACACAATGTTTGGCGTAAGCTGAACAAAGCTCATCATCAAAAATATGCCATCCCTACTATGAAGCATGGTGGTGGCTGCATCATGCTGTGCAGATGTTTCACTACAGCAGGCCCTGGAAGGCTTGTGAAGGTAGAGGGTAAAATGAATGCCGTAAAATATAGGGAAATTCTGGAGGAAAACCTGATGCAGTCTGCAAGAGAACTGTGACTTGGGAGAAGATTTGTTTCCAGCAAGTCAATGACCCCAAGCATAAAGGCAGAGCTACACAGAAATGGCTTAATAACAATGAAGTTAACGTCCTGGAGTAGGCAAATTAAAGTCCAGACCTTAACCCAACTGAGAATTTGAGGCTGGACTTGAAAAGGCTTGTTCACTCATGATCCCTAATCAATCTGACTGAGTTTGAGCAGTTTTATGAAGAAGAATGGGGAAAAATTACTGTGTCCAGATTTGCAAAGCTGATAGAAACCAATCCACACAGACTCAAGGCTGTAATTGTTGCCAAAAGTACTTTTACTAAATACTGACTTGAAGGGGTGAAAACTCATGCAATCAATTATTTTGTGTTTGTATTTGTAATTAATTTAGATAAATTGTTGAAATCTGTTCTCATTTTGACATGAAAAGAGTCTTTTTCTGTTGATCAGTGTCAAGAAAGCCAAATTAAATCCACTGTGATTCAATGTTGTAAAACAATAAAACATGAAAACTGCCTTGAGGGGTTATGAATACTTTTTATAGGTACTGTGCATGTTAATGTAATTCCCATGCTGCCAGTCAGGAACTCAAACCTTCAGTTACAGTAAATGCTGTTATGCCTGCACAGCTGAAAGGATGTTCAGGAACAGGCAAGACACCCTTCCAGCACCGTTTTAAGGAACATTAAAGACTCACTGGTTCATCACTGATTAATTTAAAAGGTTGTCCATCATAAATGAATGAAATATTTAGAGTTCTGAAGAAGTCGTCTCCAGGAATCAAAGTCAAAATTAAAGTAAATTTATTAGCGAAGTATCTATACTGGGTGTCACCATATACGAACCTGAGATGCATTTTCTTGTAGGTATTAACAAGGAAAAATAAGTACCACAGAATTTTGAAAAATTATACATAAATAAAGACTGACAAACAACCAATGTGCAAAAGACAAATTGTGCAAATAAAAATAAATAAATAAATCCATGAATATGAGTTATAGAGTCTTTGTATGTGAGTCTATAGATTGAGGTGAGGTGAGTGAATTTTTTCATGCTGGATCTGAAGCCTGATGGTTGTATGGTAATAAGTGTTCCTGAACCTGGTGGTGTGGGACCTTAGGCTTCAGTACTTCCTGACCAATGTTAGTAGCGGAAAGAGAGCATGGCCTGGATGGTATGATTGTTAATGATGCCATACTCCTTCTAAATGTGCTTAGTGCTGAAGTATCTTACATACTTAAAATGTGGAAAGGATTATGGGAAATTAAGCCAAGGATAAGGACAGAAAAAACTGGTCCACAAATCATTATGTACTCAAGGATGGCCGAGGAGGAATCATTATCTACAAGAAAATGGGGAACTAATGTCAGTAAAGTCCAGCATAAATTAATAATTAATGAGTATGATCTACAATGTAAAACAAGCTTTTGATGATCTATATGAAACTGTAAAACTCACAAAAACCCACATGTAATAATTGTAATGTGAATATCATAACGTACTGGAATTTTTTCTTAGTCAGGAGAACATCTTTGAGCTCTAACTTGAAGATGCTCTCTGGTGTACGCTGCAAGCAAATCAAGAATACAACAAAGTGTTCAAGAATTTGAGCACAGTGGTATTAGTTTTCTTCGGTGTGCATATTTGTGAGAAGCAATTAAGAGGACAACTAGGCCCCGCATGAAAAACAGTGCTGTAGGCTGTGATATTCTTGGATCATTTAGAAACAACAATGAAAAAACATAGAAAAGGTCTGCACCCCAGAGCTACCAATGTTGTTTGAGAGTGGTGTGCCAGGTGTTGAGTACCGTACTTGGCCTTACTTCCCAGAATTTTATTATGTCTTGCATAGGGATATTAGGAGAATTCTCCCTGGTGTCATCAAAGCATAGGGGGAAAAATAAGGACAAGGTACAAAATGTGAAATACTCTGTAGAAAGCCATAATAGATGTTAACGTAACAATTCTATTTAAACTTCAATCTAATGAAGTTATTCTCAACAAAATGTGCCAGCTGATCCAAATAGAACAGCATCTTCAGAGCCGTCCAGAACAACATTTCCTGGGAGTATCAAAGTTAGCATGGGTTAAGCTTCTTCTATTATGGTGCAGTCGATATTTTCAATATCTCATTGTTTGTCAATCATTGTTGCAGATAAGAGGCCACTGCCAATTTCTTTTTCCCTACTGGCGGCTCATGCCTCTGTTTGTTTGCCACCTTCCCTTAGATAGAGGGAAGTGTGAAAGTGATATCATGTAACATGTTTCCTTGTTGTTCCTGTGTTGGCTTGACAGCTAGTATTTTGTGCACTCTGTGAAATCTGTGTGATGCTTGTGTGAAAATTTCCATGGAGCATGGCCTTTCAAAGTTCAAGGTAAATTTTATTATCAAAGTATATATATGTCACCATATACCACCCCGAGTTTCATTTTCCTACGGGCATACTCAGCAAGTCTATAGGATAGTTAACTATAACAGGATCAATGAACGATCATCCAGAGTGCAGAAGACAACGGACTGTGCAAAAGTAAATGAAACATGAAATAATGAGGTAAAGAGTCCTTAAAGTGAAACCATTGGTTATGGACACATCTCAATGGATGGGCAAGTGAGTGTTGTTATCCCTTTTTGCCCATCCATTTGAGAGTGAAGTAAGATACAAATGCTTTTTGATAGAAGTCTTTGATGGGAGAGTAATGAAGGCTGTAGGCCCTTGAGCAGTATTAGTGATGCATTTTGTTGAGGTCCAATATTTGAAGATACAATCACTGATCTTGACCATTTGACATCTTTTGCCCAGGGTTCAAATCCTATTGTTAACACCAGAACTGCTTGCTCCCATAGGTTTTAGCATGCAAGTCCAAAATGTCTCCTTGCCCCGTGATGATAAAACATTGGATTGTATAAAAATGATTTTTTCAGAACTGTATGATTTACGATCTATGTCTTTCATGTAGATCTCAAATATCCAGCTGCATATTAAAGTAAGACCAGAACCAGTGCTGGCTCTGTGTAAAATAATATGGCTGGTTCCACTGTTATACATTCTCCTCATAGCCAAAAGCATGTTTTCGTTCTACAGACTTATCCGGTTCCACCTCTAAAACCAACACTGCAATAGACGTTCTAAGCACATTCTCTGAAAAAAGTAAGTTCTCATGCCTCTTTTAGTTCTATGTCCTTCACTTCCTGACATTTCTAACAATGCTATTTTCCCTCTTTCTCTTCATTCCAAGCATTTTATGATTTTCAATACTGTTTCTGACCTTGACTTGACCTCCTGAAGGGAAGAACCTCAGAATCTCAAGTCTGAAAATCCCCATTTCTGGAATTATTTTGCTGATTATTTCTGCAAAGACAGTTTTATCTTTCTGAAGTATGTTTTTCAGAACTAGTGGTGGCAGAGCCATTGTTTTATAAAGGTTAATCAAGCCTTCCTTGCTTTTGTACTCCATGCTTCCATTTATAATGATTGGGAATCAAGATGGCTTTTTAATCACTCTCTCAACTGCCTGTTACTTTCAATGATTTGTACAAGTTCTCTCCACTTCTTTCCCCTTTAGAATTGTGCCTGAAGTTAGCATCGTCTGTAAAGATACTGGCTTAAATTTTCAGCTTTATACTTCATTTGCAATGTGTCTGCCTCTTACACTTACTTTTCTATAATCTCTTTTGAATTCCATTGCTAATCTGCCTTCACTGTGCTTTTTGTAAATCTGGAAATGGTGCCAGTCCACTCTAAAGCAAGGACCCCTGAGCAGCCAACCAAAGTCAAAAGCAGAAAGCTTAGTCATTTGCAACAAGCCTGCATAAAGCCAACCATGATCCCGAAATAATTTCTACTGACAGACAGTAAAAGCATCTCTCAGCTCACTGTTCTGTATGAAGGAAGACTTAATGACAACATTCTTACAGGTAAAAAAAGCAATTCTTTATTTCAAACATTCATACAGTGAGTGGTTCACATATCAATAGTCATGGCTTCAAAGCATCAGCAGTGCTCATTAGGATTTGTCGGAATACACAGAAGAATCATTCATTCTAATCACGTGGATTAATTAAGACAGAGAAGCATTCTGATTAACATTTCCACACCTGACAAGTTAATAATAGCAAATGCCAATCTTGGTAGCAGTGATGTCTGGAAGACTATTTCTGGGACTTTCACTCTACTACATGGGCTTTGCAGCTGGTTAATGATGCCATTTGTCCAACTATCACGAGGCACCATTTGGTGAAAAGAATCATATCTGAGGGGCCCAGTGGTTTACAAGATGTTGAGCTAATCTGTTAACCTGGAAAATTAAATGATACTACATGGATCATTTATGGACCCCTTGTGGATCACTTATAAACAAAGAAATGACATACAAAGCCAACAAACACAACCTTGGTTGAAGACAAAGAGTAGCATTATTTTTCACATATACATCAAAATGTGAAATGCTTTGTTTGCTGTGCAAAGTGAACAGATGATATTTAACTGTGTAGAAAGTCTCAATATCTTAATCAATGTAATACAAGCAAAGACGATTAGTTATCCATTAAAATACATGGATTATCTGCAAGATGCATAAGCTAATTGGTTAGCCTTAAGAATGCCAAAATCTCTCAATGTCCGTGCAATTATTGCCAAGTCTCACTTTCAACAGAGGTCTCAGTGATGGACAAGAACTAAGGGAGGCTTTTTCTGAATGAATATGTTGTTATGTACAGGTTACTGACAATGGTCACTTTTTTTCAGTACCAGATAATTGACATTATTCCCGCAACAGTCTGGTTTCCTTGCTGATGGATCCTGATGTATTTGCAAAAGGATGCAAAGATTGGCCAACAGGTAGCATATCACTTCACAGTGCCTGTGAATGGTGTTCAATTCTCACCACTGTACATAAGGAGTTTGTACATATTTCTCATGACAGCGTGGTTTTCCTCCAAGTGTCCTGTTGTCCTCTCACCTTCCAAAGATGTATGGGCTAGGGTGAGTAAATTATGGGCATGCTATGTTGGCACCAGAAACTTGGCAACACTTTTGGGCTACTTCAGCACATCCTTGGACTGTCCTGGATATTGATGCAAACAATATATTTCACTGTATACAGTATGTTTAGATATACATATACAGTGTAGACAGCATATATCTGTCTATATTAGCAATTAAAGCTATTCTTTGGTAGGGATTGTCATTGGGTGGAAAGCTTTCGGTCATATCCTGGGGTTGTGAAAGGAGCAAACTGAATGGAAGTCTTTCTTTCTTGGCAATCTTTATTTCCTGAACACACTTCCTAGCACTGTTGCAGCTGGACCACAAATACTCATCAAAACACTCCGTCTTTTGCCTAGGCAGTTGCACAGTGGCTTCTGACTATTAAAGCAGCAATTAAATATATTGACACCGGATGGGGCTTATTAATTTTATTTGGTGACCAGCCAGCTTCATAGAAGCATATTGACCATGTATCAATGAGTTACCATTGTTTTTTCAGAAATGTGGGTTTATCACTAGCATAATTCCTAACAACCGATGCTCAAATTGATAACAAAAATAATAGATTTTAAAAATCTAACCCAATCTGAGCTTCACCTTTGTACTTAGTTACAGAGGAAACTATCATGTTGCTGTGGTTTCCATGGACACAGACATGTGGCTCACTCTGTCCAATCCTTTCAGAACAATTATTACCTGTGCAAAACATTAAAACTAGGAGTTAATTATAATTCACCATCAACTTTAGCCCACTGACAGCAGCATTAACCTACAGACCTTTTACAGTTAAAGGAACTAATTACAATAAATGTCATGAAGCATTGTTAAATGCCAACTCTCATTTCTGAGCCATTTATTTAATAATCAACTGCAGACTAGGTTCGAACAAAAATGTTAAACTAGGTGCTAATTATTACGGTGGTTGTTTTGTTTCCTCCACAGTTCACCATTCAACCCTGCAGTGTTTTCTCTCTGATGGAGCAGTCCACTTACAGCTTATAGATATCACTGTGACACCACAAAACTTGGCAGGCACTTCAATTGCAAAGTCAGCAGGTTGCCTGTAATTCCAAGGAAAACTGTTTCATCTCACCACTATGGTATACTTAGTTTTAAACAGGCTCGTAATACGTTTAAATTGTTTTTGTGAAAGTCTTTTGGACAAAATAGGAAACAGATCAGTTACATCTTGGGGATGTATTCTGCTGTTTTAATACAATTGAGCCATTATGTACATGATTTGAACCTGACACTCATTTTAACCTTTGGTATGTCATCAAAGACTATAGCAAATTCCTACTGATGTACTGTGGAGAGCATTATGACTGGTTGCATCATCATCTGGTATGGAGGCACCAATGCACAGAATGGGTAAATGCTGCACAGGGTCATTGTACTCTCCGACAGCTTCATCATAGGCATTAGCCTCCCCACCATCGAGGACATCTTCAAAAAGTGGTGTCTCAGGAATGTCGCATCCATCATTAAGGACCCTCACCATCTAAAAATACATATTTATTTTACATATTCCTGTTGCAACTTATAGTCATTTTATTGTATTACACTATATCACTACTGCGAAAATAACAAATTTCATGACATATGCCAGTGATAATAAAACTTGATTCAGATTCTAAGCAACACACACAAAATGCTGAAGGATCTCAGAAGGTCAGACAGCATTTACGCAAGTTAATAAACAAACGACATTTCAGGCCAACAACCTTCTTCAGGTTTGAAACAGAAGGGGCCAGAATAAAATAAATTGGGGGAGGGGTATTTCAGAGCTTATTACATAGAGCACAATATGATGCAAATAACAGGCTACGCTCTTCACTATGGTTTATTTTCCCTCCTACTCCAACTTGGACATTTTTGAGTATTTTACAATCAAGTTGGAGTAAGAGGGAAAATAAAAAATTGTGAAGAGGGTAGCCTGTTATTGGCATTATATTGTGCTCTATGTAAAACAGTTGAGATAAGCTCTGAAATTCTAAATCCAGTGAAGGAGAAAAAACGTGATTAGGACCTGGGTACATGGAATAAAGCTGTGGCCAATGACTAGATCATGCTCCATCCTACCTTTATGTTTCTTTAAAATTCTGAACAATGGAACTGGAGAATGTCGACAGATACTGTCAATTATGATCCTTTATTCATTTAAGATCACTGCATCTCTGCATATTGACTAAATTCTTCTAGTATTTCTCCCAGTGATCTCCTCCTATTTCTACTGTCACTGGTAATCTCGCAGATTCCTCTACTTCATTTTAGATATTGGATAATGAAGACTCACACCAGAGAACAAGGGATAGGAAGATTGAGTGCTGGAAGGAGTAGTAAAGCTGAATATGAAAAATATTTTGTAAAGACCTTTGAAAATATATAAATATTACTGGTCGAGGATTGTAACTTAAATCCTAATCAGTGTTATTCTGTAGACTCAGTACTTTAAACAGCAAGTGTAACTTCCCATCTAAAAATCCATGATCATAGATCCAGATTTATTTAACACATATACAGTGAAATGTATCATTTGTATTAACAACCAATACACCTAAGGTTGTGCTGGGGCAACATGCAAGTATTGCCATACATTTTGGAACCAACATAGTATATCCACAATATACAGCAAAACAACACAAACAACAATAACAATAACAGCAATGACAAAACAACAACAGCAAAACATGCTCTTTTCCCTCACTTCCATCTTCTTATCCACCCACTCACACATACAAACAGCTGTTCAACCCTGGCACTCGCAAACATCAGGTCTCCAAACTCCAGTCCCAGGCTCATCCTCAAAGACATTAGGGCCCTTGACCTCTGCCCAATTCAATCCAGGGGCTTTGACCTTCAGGTCCTTCCCTCTCGACTTTGACCTTTGGCTTTGCCCTCTGGACCGCTGATCTCTGGGTATTGACACCAGTATTCGATGATGACGAGCTTGACTCTTGAGCCTTGACTTCTTGACTAACATGGTGGAATTTTGCAGGGGTTGGGGGCGGGGTACGGTTAGTTGTGACTCTTGACAGAATGGATGTCCAACACTAGATTCACTAAACTGTGTCCCCTCAACACCTGCTGCCAGCTTGGCCTCTGGGACCACTGACCTTCAACCGGGAGCACACCGCTCTGAACTCCAAACATCAGGTTCTGACCCTGACACGAACATTCCCTCATCCTTGTCCTAGAATCTTGACCAGTCCCCTAATTCCCCATGCTGTCTCCCCAAATTTATGCTTGCTAAACTAAAACAAAACTAGGTCAGAGCTACGACCTCGATGGACATTGCAGCTCGATGCCCTCTTGACTAGAGGATATGAAAACACACAACACTTAGTACTTTCAACTAGTTACAAGCAAAATCTAAGAATTTTGAAAAATAAGCAGATGGAACATAAACTATACCTGCTTGATGACAGTTGGTTAATGTGATTCAAAATCTGAATCTATTAAATAATTAAATTGGGGGAAATACATTTTGATAGAAATTAATGCAATCGTCATGGGCATGCGAGCAGCCATCCAACAGCAATGCAGGAAATTAATAAAAAAGTTTTTTGTATGGTTACTGAGCACTCCCTTAAGATTGCTTGACAATGTGATGTTATCAACACATCTACTAGCTATTAAACAAAGATATTTCTCAGTCCTGGTGGCCTTCCTGTGCATTCCACCTTCCTGGAAGCTGGTGGGTGCACTAGTTGCCTCTTCATATTGATGTTGTACAGGGAAATCCATCAGGATTAAGGCTGGCTTCCTTTCATTCCAACTTTGTAGGTTTTGGAGCGGTTAATGAGACCATAAAGGCAACTGCCGGCTCCTTCACAGAGGGCGGATGACGGCTGACAGAGTGACAGCTTGTGAAGTGATTGACACTTTCTGCTACTTAAATAGAGCATCTGTGTATCCCTAATGCACAGACTTAAGGTTCTTATTATCTGTGGTTTCAGGTGTTTCTATGTTTCTATGACCCACTTTAACGAAACAGCTCACTCACACAATTAATAATAGGACCAATCAAACCTCCTTTGTTAAATCTTAAAAAGGCACTGTCATAATGCAAAGATATATTATGAACATTTGACTGTTATGTGCCAGTTACATGGGCAGATATAGAGAGACAGGGATGTCCAGTTTTCCAGTGAATATTTGATTTCTTACAGGAGCAGAAATAACACTCACTTAAGTAAAATAAAAAAAAGTAGATAATTTGTTCTCTCTAGGGATTCTTTACATTGAGCAAAAGCACACCTATTGTCCACCAAAGTTCCCAAGCCCTCTGTCCTGTGCTCTTCCCAAGTCCCCAGAGAAACATATTGTTGGGTGGAGTCATCAACATAATAATTTATTGGGTATATTGAAGCTCTGTTGGTAACAATACTCCTGGGATCACAAATCACAGACTGTTGCCTGATTATTGTCCGTGACCCATTTTTTATACATTCCACAAACTAAACAAGAATTAAAAACAGTATTCTGAAAGCCACTGTGCTGTACCATCTGGAATGTTTCTTCTTCACAATGAGAATTCACAGATGAGTATCACCCTTACTTCCTACCCAATCTTTCAATTTCATCTAATGCCGCTCATGATGTAGCCCCAGAGGTCACAGAATGGAGTGATCAGCTCAATACTAATACATCTTAGGGCTTCAGAGTTTGGAGTTCAGTTCTTGTGCTGTCATAAGAAGTTTGTTCATCCTTTCCGTGAGGGCTAGTATTTCCTCCAGGTTCTCCGATTACCTTACACAGTACAAAGACATACCGTTTGGTAGGTTTATTGGTCATTGAAAATCATCTGTGATTAGGCAACAGCTAATAGGTGGGTTGCTGAGCAGTTCAACCTAATGGGCCGGAAGGGACTTTTCTGTGCTGTATATTTAAATAGAGTGCCTGGAAAAAATATTCTGCCCCTACAAATATTTTCGCATTTTGCTGTCTCATTTTCTAAATTTAAAATATATTGAAGCAGGATTTTTTGGGCTAATCTACAAGACATTGTTCATTATGTCAAATCAAAAGAAAAATATCAAAACCTGTCAACAATTTACTAAAAATTAAAAACAAAAATTGAGGCTGAAAAAGTATTCATCCCCTATGCTAACTTTTCTCAGGTGTAATCCTATGTATTACCTTACCAACTCACCCAATTTGTTGATGTAGAAAACAGGGGGATCACCTGAATAAATACCCTCTCTCTCTAGGAGACTCAACACTATGGTCAATTTTCAACAGACCAAACCAAAATGAAGACAAAAAGCATTCAAGGCAAGTCAAGGAAATGATAATGGAATAGCACAAGTCTGGGGAAGGGTGCAAGACTGTTATATTTTATAACTTCAAAACATTAAACTAATTCAAATAAAGAAATGAGAGTCTGAAATATGAGTCTTACTTTGTGTTTACTTTAAGTGGGGTGTGCAAATAACACGTGGTAGTGTGATGACGTATGCTACTCACGTATTTAGACATCTAACTCATAATAAATCATTTAAACAAATATGGATGCTTTATCAAACAATATAGTTACAATATTACTTAAATATTACTGAAATATTAAATACACAACACTTCTTGCTGCTTAGCTATAAACTGCCACTCAATATAGAATGCATCTTAACTATATATACAGTATACCCAATAATAAGATTAGTATGTTCAGATATTATCAGCATCATAAATTTTAATTGCTGTGAAAGATTTCTTACTCTTGTGGGATACTGTCTTTCCTGACAAAAGGAATCCTTCTGTTTGGCAGGTGAGACTTGTGGCTGTGATACAATCTCAAGTTCTGGGGCCTCCTCAGTGGTGGTTGTGGGAGTTGACCCTGAGCTAATCAAATTAAGTGTCCTGCCTTTAACCTGAAGGATATTTTTAAATTGAATAATGTACAGGAGTGAGAAAGAATGGCTGTTTGATTGGTGCCACAACAACCTTGTGCTAAATGTCAGCAAGCCTAAGGAATTGATTGTGGAGTTCAGGAAGCAGAAGTCAGGATAATACACATGAGTCTTTGAGGAGTCAGTGGTGGAAAAGATGAGTAGATTCAAATTCCTGGGAGTTAACATCGCAGAGGGTCTACTCTGGCCCAACAGTCTGATGCAACCACAAAGACAGTATACATGGAACTATACTTCATTAGGATTTTGAACAGATTTGGTACATCACTAAAGAGTCTTGTAAAATTCTACAGATGTACAGTGGAGAGCAATCAAGCTGAATGCCTCAGAGCCTGAAATGAAGCCTCCAGTACACAGGATAGCAAGAGGGTGCAGAGGGCTGTAGACTCAACCTTTTCCAACATGGGCACAACTCTCCATGCCATTGAGGACAGGTGGTATCCTAAGAAGGTGGTATCCATCATTAAATACCCACAGCATCCGGGACATGCTCTCTTCACCTTACCACTATCAAGGAGGTGATACAGCAGCCCTAAAAGCAGACAAAATGTTTTAAGAACAGCTTCTTACCCTCCATCATCAGATTTCTGAATGGTCCATAAACACTACTTCATTATTGCTTTTTATGGACTGGTTATTCATTTTTGAAACCAATGGCAATTCTTATGTCTCATTCTGTACTGCTACTGCAAAATAAAAAGTTTCATTTCATAAGTCAGTAATCATAAACCTGATTCCAATTGTGATTTCAATGTCACTAAAACATCCGAGTAGATAACAGGGTGCAGTATTTATAGAACTGGAAATAAAATCAAAGGTATAGAATTGAGAGTCAATCAAGGTAAATTATTAACGTAATTTCAATAAATCAGGCAACAAAGAAAAACAATGATTACTGCAATACTCCTGATTCCGTGAATATCCTTCAATAATCCTTTAAGCAATCCATTCTTGCCTGCACCACACTCTCACAGACTATAATCTTAACACTTTCAAGGAAAAGAGATGGGCAGTAAAACAACCTGGTCAAATTCTACTAATATCCATGAATATTTTTAAAGAATTTGCAAAAGTACCTATTGATAATATAGTAGCATATCACAACAGAAGGATGCTCTGTGTCTCAGAAGGCACATTAACCCAGAGACAGTGCACTGCAGTGCAACCCACTCGTTGATGCAATATTAATTTGGGCACAGGTCCCACGGCATTGTGCCTATCATGTTCAACCTTGCACCTTTCCTCTTCTGGCTGTCTCATTATGCAGCAAGCAATGAAACCTGGATAGAATAATGGTCATGGATTGCAGGGAGGTCAGTTACAGGTCAGTTACAGTTACAGGGATTAAGGATCAGGCCAACTATCTGCAAAAGGGGGGTCAGAATCACAATCAAATGAAGGAGTAGAGAAAAATATATGAAAATATCTGGCTTTGGCCTATGGAAACACTTTCTGAATAGTGGGAGGGTAATGAGAGTAGATCAGCATGCAGGAGAATCTTTCTTATCAGGTCCACTGCATACAGTAAGTAACTTAAGAGCACACCCTTTAAATCATATTCAGGTAGGTTTCATGAGCAATGTGAAGCATATTTCAACAAGTACACCAAGAAATTTGTATGTCCGTTATGCAACTGTGCAGATAAAGGTGTCTCTACAAATTTGCCAATGTTGTCTGACAAAAAGCATTGAGTAAATATTCTTCTTGCAGACAAATGCTGCATTGAGCAAAGACATTTTTCACTCAGTGCTTCTTGATTGCTCTCCACGTGAAGACTTCCCTGCAACTAAAGGAAATGTTAAAGGCAAAATTCAAACATTTCAATCAACTGTGGAAGCAGTGAGCAAACAAGGAACTCAGCAACATATTAAGTTCTGATTGGGAATTCAACCAAAGAAAGATAATCCAGGCTTTCCTCTTGAAAAGTACAGTAGAGTGAGGTTAGAATGGAATGAATTTCAGCTCTTATCATTCAGAGTGAGAGTAATGCTCTTATATAAAATCAGCGGCTACTTTATTAGTTACGTCCTATACCTAATAAAGTGGCGACTGAATGTGCATCCATGGTATTCTGCTACTGTAGCTTATTCACTTCAAGGGCTGATGTGTTGAGCATTTAGAGATGTTCTTCTACACATCACTGTTGTAACGCGTGGTTATTTGAATTACTGTCTCCTTCCCGTCAGCTTGAACCAGTCTGGCCATTCTCTTCTGGCCTATCTGATTAGTAACATATTTTCACCCACAGAACTGCTGTTCACTGGATTTTTTTTGTTGTTTTCTGCACCATTCCCTGTAAACTCCAGAGACTGCTGTGCTTGAAAATCCCAGGAGATCAACAGTTTCTGAGATATTCAAACCACTCCGTCTCGCACCATCATTTATTCCATGGTCAGTCACTTTGATTACATCTCTTACCCATTCTGATGTTTGGTCTGAACAACAACTGAACTGCTTGACCGTGTCAGCATACTTTTATGCATAGATTTTTACCACATCATTGGCTGATTAGATATCTGCATTAATGAGCAAGTGTACAAGTGTACAGGAGTAAGTGTATTTCTCCTATGACTATAGCACCCAACAATAATTATCTAGCAAATTATCTGTTTCAATCATAAAACAATATATTTAAAGCATATAGGAACCATATTTAAAGAGTTCATTTGTTATTTTCTAAATGTTTTTCCTTCACCCTCACAAATTAGCCAAAATCACATTATCTACTAGCAAAAATATCTTACAGAAATAATAAGTATAGGTACTGGAAGTATAGCTAATGACAACTCAGATCAAAGGGAGTGAAGAATGAACTAATTATTCACCTGTATGTGGTTGAGCAGTCGTATGACTCGGTAACAGTCAAAGGGAAGAGCATTTGTCTCAGTTCTACCCTTCTAATACTCACTGCTTGTTTTAATCGGACAGCACAACAGATAATTCATATTAAGAATGGACTTGCTTTCTTAAATGTGCTTGATACAATTTCTGAGCAAATTACACATAGCTACTTAGTGTTGTATTCCAGCTAAGGAAGCAACTTACACAAAACATTGACATTAGGATCCATTGGCACTACAGTGCTAATTGCTTAAAAACAGGAATGTATAACGCTGTTCAATAATACAGGCTACAGCCTGGCAAATACAACCTGCAAAGAGTTTGCTTGGGAAGCATGACTAACACTGTTTGTTGCTTCAGGTTTTGTTTTGTTGGGAATAGTTCACGGGGCCTCTCAAATAATACCACAAGCCCCATCAAATGCATCTGCCCTGGTTAATGAGGTTCTTCCACCTTGGCTCCACCGTGAAGGTATCAGATATCTAGCTCATCTATAGCTTTGAGTTGCCTGATAAAACTGAACGAATGCTGAGCACGTTATTGTAAAATGAGTGTTTTGTCATCTCAATGAAACAAGCCTTTTGATATCTGGAAACCAGTTTGGTTACACAGCCCCATCCTCATTCAAATTCAAAATTACCTCACATTTTTCACCAGCAAAGAAGCAGAAAGGCACTGAGAAATAGAAACAAAAGGCAGTGAGCATTATTAACATTGTTTCATGAACAAAATATCTCGGTAGAAGATGTACTTTTTGTGACAGTTGGTAAAATTCCATCTTCCCAGGAACATACTGGTGTACCAACAACACACACAAAATGCTGGTGGAACACAGCAGGCCAGGTAGCATCTGTAGGGAGAAGCACTGTTGACGTTTTGGGCCGAGACCCTTCATCAGGACTAACTGAAAGAAAAGATACTCAGAGATTTGAAAGTGGGAGGGGGAAATCTGAAATGATAGAAGAAGACAGGAGTGGGAGGGGTGAAGCTTAGAGCTGGAAAGGTGATTGGCAAAAGGGATACAGAGCTGGAGAAGAGAAAGGATCATGGGAGGGGAGGCCTGGGGAGAAAGAAAGGGGGAGGGGAGCACCAGAGTGAGATAGAGAACAGGCAAAGAGTGATTGTGAGAGGGGCAGAGAGAGAGAGAAAAAAGAGGGGGGAATAAATAAATAAATAAGGGATGGGGTAAGAAGGGGAGGAGGGGCACTAACAGAAGTTAGAGAAATCAATGTTCATACCATCAGGTTGGAGGCTACCCAGCAGGTATATAATGTGTTGTTCCTCTGTTATGACCTCAGCCCTCTCCTTTGTGAGAATCACAAGAGAGAGAGAGAGAGCCTTACGGTTTGGAATGTGGGCTGGTCGCTCAACAAGTCAAAAGCCTTGGACATAGCCATTGTCTTGGGAGACACCTTTGTGGAATAAGGAACTGGCCTACGTGCAGACCCTCAGGGCAAGGTGAGATGGGTGATGGGGGAAAGATTGCCTCACCCCCCCCCCCCCCCCCGACCCTGATGGACATCGACAAACCTGCCAGTCCAGATAAAAGGTGGGCTGCTGAGGCGGGGCCTCAGACGCACCAAAGGACACACGAAGAAGACACAATAGTGCTTCCCGTCGGAGCGGGAAGCCATTTTGAAGGAAGCCACGTGCGTTAGATTCCGGATCGGGAGTCTGTAGCTGGAACCAAAGGACAAACCGTTTTAACTAACAACAGGGATTTGCTTCGCAAAGACGACGGGCAAGTGTTCCTTCTCTCTCTATCCAACACGTGAAATGTCAGTGGTTCCCGAAACGGGGAAGCCTGCAGACTTGGAGTGACTCTTATACCCAGTTGGACTCAGTATCCCCTAGACAAAGATAGAGCTAATTTTTGATTGATTATTACTACACCTGTGCTTTAGATTGAGTTTTGACGATGTATATGATCTGAATGTTTTGTAGTAACCATACGTTTGTGCCCCTTTATAAATAAAAACGTTTGGAAATAGTAGCATCAGGCTTCAGCGGACCTATCTATCTTTGCTGGTAAGTCACCCGGTTACTGGGGAATGTAACACCTCCAACCTGACTGTGGCTTCATCTTGACAGTAGAGGAGGCCATGGATAGACATATCAGAATGGGGATGGGACGTGGATTTAAAATGTGTGGCCACTGGGAGATCCTGCTTTCTCTGGCGGACAGAGCATAGGTGTTCAGCGAAACAGTCTCCCAGTCTGCGAAGTGTCGCCTCACCTGGGAGGACTGTCTCCTCTACTGTCAAGATGAAGCCACACTCAGGCTGGAGGAACGACACCTTATATTCCATTTGTGTAGCCTCCAACCTGATGGCATGAACATTGATTTCTCTAACTTCCATTAATGCCCCTCCTCTCCTTCTTACCCCATCCCTTATTTATTTATTTATTTATTCCCCATTCCTTTTTTCTCTCTCTGCCCCTCTCACAATCACTCTTTGCCTGTCCTCTATCTCCCTCTGGTGCTCCCCTCCCCCTTTCTTTCTCCCCAGGCCTCCTGGCCCATGATCCTCTCCCTTCTGCAGCTCTGTATCCCTTTTGCCAATCACCTTTCCAGCTCTTAGCTTCACCCCTTCCACTCCTGTCTTCTCCTATCATTCCGGATTTCCCTCTCCTCCTCCCACTTTCAAATCTCTGAGTATCTTTTCTTTCAGTTAGACCTGACGAAGGGTCTCGGCCCGAAACATCGACTGTGCTTCTTCCTATAGATGCTGCCTGGCCTGCGGTGTTCCACCAGCATTTTGTGTGTGTTGCTTGAATTTCCAGCATCTGCAGATTTCCTCGTGTTTGCATTTTCAAACATACTGGTGTAATTGTACACCACCATCATGCACAGCAGCCTCACATCAGCCATTACTGTCTGGTATGGTATTACTGTCTGGTATGGTCACTCCACTGCAATGCACACACATTAAACCACTTTTTGTAATGCTGTTTATCGTGTATCTATGCACATTTTATTCCACACCCATACTTTAACTTTATTTTTTAGTCTATATTATTGTTGAATGTTCTTCTTTTGCATGTTGCACCAGCACACCACAGCAAATTCCTAGTACATGTAAATGTCCACGGCCAGCAACACTGATCCTTAATTTTTGATGAGACAATAGGATGTTGGGAGAAAGAATATAGATCTTAAAATTTTTCTAAGTAAATAGTACAACAGGAAATCAAATGCTATGTTGCAAAATGTGTAAAATGCCACGTACCTGAAAACTCTGGTGGACAAGTACAATCGTAACCTCTTCCTTCAAGACCTTCTCTCCTGTCTGCACAAGTACCTCCATTTAGGCAAGGTCTTGTTGAACAGGCATCATGCTCTTCACAGAAAAGACCAGTGTAGGGAACCTGGCAAAGGCAGTAATAAGCTGCCTGCCAAGGGTGTGTTTGACATTTTCCATGATTTGAACAAAGCGCTGAATGGTGAGAAGCTTTGCAGTATTCTGGTTTTATAGTCAGATTAATCCGAAGGCCAAGTCTACATAATGGAGGTCCACCATCCTGAACTTCTACAAGAAAATGCGTTCCAACAGTCAGCCACTTAGGGTCAATCCGCTGTGTGCCTTTTGCTCTTCTACCAAATAGAAGCTGGGATTTGGGAAAGCTTTTCTCAGAACAATTCTCAAATTCTGCCTCTGAAGCATTCGCCAAGTTCCTTCCATGCTTCACAAATGATGGATCTGGCAAAAGAAAAATGTTGACTCCCAATTGCACTTCCAAAGGGCAATTCTGGGCCAAGTTAATAAGTGTATTGCTGGAAGAAGTATTCCACATGCTAAGGCTCCAGCATTCTGTATAGAAGTCTGAGCATACAGTGTGGGTAAGTGTCCAGTTCACATGAAGCTGTTTAAGGTCTGGATGCCATTCAATAACCTCATCTCGCTGACACACTTTATGTCCATTAGCATTCCAATTTGGGAATGAATGCAAGATACAAACTGCTGTTATAGCTTGGAAATATGTGGTGGCTGCTTGAATCATGTGGGCTCTAGTTTTGCCTGTCATAATTTCCAATCAATAAAATCAGGAACAATAGAACCAGTTTTCCCATAAGCTCAGTGTTTTTTTAAAACCGTGACAGGTAATGATGAGAATCAGTATGTGATCTGCAACCAGGAGCTTGCACATCTGTCTCTTCGTCCAGTAGATTGGAATATGATGTACTTTCCTCCAAGGTACTGACTCTAATATTCTATTTGTTCAAATGCACCAGGAGGTTGGAAGTGCGTCTGAAGAAGAGAAGAAGAAAGAAAGTCATTAAGTTGCATGAACAATCACTTTAAAATTGCTCAGGGTTTTAATGATCCCTCCTTGAAGCAATGCCACAACGTTTGCACTGGATTCACATTCTCTTCATTTGAGAGCAGCAGGGAACATTATATTCACATTTATCCTGCTCTGTTGTATAATCCTTTCATTACGTAACTCACCTCTGCATAAAAGACCAAACAATTTCAAATTAAAAATTGAAGAATGGGAATAGATTATTAAATATCTTCAATCAACACTTTAAAATAAAACATTGATTACTATTCACAAAAACAGTGGAGATATAGTAATTTGACTTGAAATTCACTTTCTTAGAAGTGATATGGATTATTTCCCAAATGCCTCCCCACCACCCTCTGCAGTCCCAGAGTAATTGTCAATCATGATATTCATTCACAGAGGAGCAATTACACATTTGTCAATTCAGGCACAAACTCAGAGAGAGCTGTGTGTTTGATTTGGGTCAGAATTTATGACAGTAGCCGCAAACTAAAAGATAAATAAAAGTCAATAAATGGCATGCTTTTTTCCACCCTTTGAATCTAACTCTACAGAAATGCTGAAAAATGACAAATTTTGAATTATCTTGCATAACATTAGTAATTCATAATTTGAGGAGTTTAATTTTCAGTTTAGCTGAAATAAGATGCTTGTTCAGGAAGTTGACCAAAATACACATACATTAGTGTTTCTTTATGCTCTGCTAATGAGAAATAATGATGTCAATGGAGCAATAGGTGTTTATTTTTTATCTAAATGTAGAACTATGGGATGATTTACAAATAAACATTTGGCTTGAGTTTTTATTGATACTGAAATTCGACTCCCCTTCGAGGATAGTTTCTGTTGCAGCCTGGCAGACTTCTCATATAGAATGGTCCATAATAGCAGATGATTCCATCTTGGCAAGAAGCAAAGGCCTTTGGGGAAGATTGCAGCTGTAAATCTGACCTCTCTCCTGCTGGCTCAAAAGAGTTCTAAAGACATCACTGTTACTGCAAAGGAGGCTGCTTCCCCTTTCAGTAGTTGATGATAGCGAGATAGAAAAGAATTCAACCTAAACCAAGAAAAATAATAGTTCTTACTTCCTTTCAAAAATAAATTATTTCTATAAACACAAGAGATTCTGCAGTTTCTGGAAATCTTGAGACACACTGAGCAGGTGGAACTCAGCAAGTTAGAGCTACTTCAGTAGTTGCGCTTCAACTTCCTGTACTGTCTCGTTCACTATTTTGATGCTCATTTTTCTCACTTAACTCAGCTTAGCAACTCACCCAACATCCACTGGATGTTAATGTTTATTCCTACAGTGGGAATATAAAGACAAAAGGGGCACAGCTGCAGACATTGTTATTTATTGAGATACAGTGCAGAATAGGCCCCTCCAGCCCTTTGAGCCATGCCACCCAGCAATCCCCCAATTTGATCCTAACCTAATCACAGTACCATTTACAATGACCAATTTATCTATTATTTAGTATGTCTTTGGACGTTAGGAGGAAACCAGAGCATCTGGAAGAAACCCACACAATTACGGGGAGAACGTACAAATTCCTTACAGGCAGTGGCAGGTATTGAACCCTGGCCATTTGTACTGTAAAGCATTGTGCTAACCACTATGCTACCATGCCACAATCTGCATAACAAAACTGCAGCCAAGGTATAAACAGAAAGAACACAAACACGAGAAAATCAGCAGATGCTGGAAAGCCAAAGCAGCACACAAAATGCTGGAGGAACTCAGCAGGTCAGGCAGCATCTATGGGGAAGAGTAAGTAGTCTACATTTTGGGCTAAGACCCTTCTTCAGGACAGAGCAGAAGGATGTGTCTTCAGTATTAGCTTCCCTAATGCTTTAACTTCTTGTAACTCATAATCCTGCTGTCTCAGAGCTCCAACGTCTCTGGCCTCCCTCACAGAAAACTCTCACTGTTCCTCCATGGCATCAAGCCTTCAGCTGTAAATCTTTCAAACTGTTCTTTTTCCTTCATTTTCAACAGTTTACATTGCACTATGTCCTTTCAGTCAGATATCTCTGCTATCTTCTCTGACTTTTTTTTGTCTGCCTTCCTCCCTCTATATATTAAATTTTGTTTCTTCTACAACTTTCCCTGGTTGTGAAGGAAAGCCTGAAACATCAACACTGTCTAAACAGATGATATCTGATCCTCAAGGTATTCCGTGCAGTTCCATTTTTATATTCTAAATTTGGCAATTTGTCCATGAACCCTCTGTCTTTGCAGATTACTCTTGTGCTTTAAGAGACTTTATAAAACCTACCTCCTCCTGCAATATAATATTATGTCTGATAATACTCTAGTGTAAAATTATATCTGTAAGCTCTTTGAGGAGGGATTGTGCATTGTGGCTAGCTTAAGGGAACAAATGTCATGTGATTGTGTACTCCAGGATAGGTTACTGCGCTTGTAACCTCATTGAAGGTTGACTACCTGTTACGTACACGCACCCCTGTAAAAGTATCAGCAACAATTACAGTTTTACAATGGTGTGATAAGAAAGTTCAATTCAGTTCAAATGCGCAGGTTAATTAATGCGCGATGTTTGCAATCCAAAGGCGAATGTTGTGAGAAGGCAATTATGTCGATATTCCACAGCTTCCACGACAGCAAAAATAACAATAGCAGTAGGTTTTATCTCCATGTTGTTCCACTCCACACACGAAGTATCATCAGCAGTGATCTTCAATGAATATCCTTTCAACACAAGTGGTACCACACCCGAATTCAGCTACAGGACATCTCGAAGTGGTGGCCACAGGATACTCAAACAGAATCCACGTATGGATTATCACCAGCAGTAGCTTATCACAAAGGGGACCATCTTCAAGGGAACAACCACCGAGGCAAGGGTTGACACACTGGTAGAGTCCACAAGGTTACCCCAAACACACAATGTGATAGCCACTTATCCAGTTCCACGACATATGAAATAACTCCAACAGTGATTTGCCACAGAGGTGCCTTTCTTCAGTGAACTACCACACACAGACAAAGGGGAAACACACACGAGATATTCACCATGGTTTCCCCTCACCAGTGAATGCACTCCTGTGGATGAACTAGGTGACAATCACACTTTCGTAGCCCAATGGAAACAAACTCATCCTCACGGGCTACTTAGAGAGAGACTCCAAACAGTGATCTCTTTGTCACTAGGTGTCCTCTGTTTCAAACCTTCCTCTCCTCTCTTCTCTCTCTGCAAACTTGCTCTAGTTGCAGAAACTTGTGAGAGTCATTTACCAATACTCAGGATCAATCTTAACACACCCCTTTTGGGCTACTGAAAGTTTAAACCAGTGAGCGACTCACTGGTGTCTTCCATTAACCAAATCCACCTTGACTCTGAGCTGCGTGTGTCTGTGACTGTCCTTGTAAAAAGTAAACAGGCTGCAGAGAAACCATAACATTCGATTGCCCATTAAATAACTCCACCTCTCTCCACCATGGTAACCAAGCAACTCTGCAGTCAGCAGAAATCCAAGTGTCCAAAAGTCAATCTCAACCTCCTGGCATTTTAAAGTGACAGTCCACAGAACAAATGAATCCTAGGGGTACATAACACAACCATAATAAATGCATTCAGTTTAGTTGAATTTCAGCATCAAAATGAGAGAAGGGGAGATAGTAGCACTCAGCTGTAGAACATGAATCTTAACTTTCTCTACAACTTAAAGGTTATTTTCTTTCTTAACCAGTTAAGATAAAGGGTCTTTGACTAATGATCTGTCTGTTTCCCTTTCCACCACTGCTGCCAGATCTACTGAGTGTTTCTAACATTTTGATTTTGTTTCAGGTTTCAGATCTGTAGTTTTCCTTTTTTAAGGGCTGAATTCACAGAAGTAAAGACAAGAAGGAATGGTTTGCAGCCAGGAGCTACTAGGTACCTTCAATTTCTGCAGAATTAGTTTTCTGGAAAAGTAATTAGTAGAGATTGGAGGAATAATAAAAGACTGCAGCATTCTATACTGGTTTAGCACTTCTAATAGCTCAGCACACTATGGCATTATCCTGAGCGACACATTCACAAGCTACTCTGTTAGCATATTCTTTGGCATTCAATGAAAATGTTGCGGAGGAGCACTGCACAGGATCAGAAAAATCAGCAGAAG
This sequence comes from Hemitrygon akajei, assembly GCF_048418815.1. Lineage (NCBI taxonomy): Eukaryota > Metazoa > Chordata > Chondrichthyes > Myliobatiformes > Dasyatidae > Hemitrygon > Hemitrygon akajei. The sequence continues at coordinate 91,907,314 of NC_133132.1, read as the reverse complement.
GTTGTAAATTCAGCCAGCTCCATCACGGACAGTAGCTTCCCCAGCATCAAGGACATCTTCAAAGGTCAATGTCACAAAAAGGTTGCATCCATCATTAAGGACCCTGACCACCCAAGACATACTCTCTTCTCATTATTACCACCTGAGAGAGAGGATATAGGAGCCTGAAAACACACACTCAATGTTTTAGGAACAACTTCTTCCCCTATACCATCAGATTTCTGAAAATCAATCAACTCATGTATACTACCCTAACTATTTTCGCTGTCTTTTAAAATTATATGTATATATATATATCTCTTATTATAACTTGCAGCATATTTTATTTATTAGACTGTACTGCTGCTGCAAAATAACACATTTCATGATATTTGTCAATAATATCTGAAATGCTTTCTCATTCTTCGTTTACTAGTTTATCCCCTTTAATATACAACATTTAAACATCAAATAACAAATTTGTCTTTTGCCTTTTGCAACATCACAGCCAGTATCCACACCTCTCTACTACCAAAAGGATCAGCAAATGTTCAGAAGGGAAGAGATAAGTTCAAGCTGTAGAACCTTGTCTCAGTGCTCTATTGAAAGTTTCTCATGTATTTCTCCTATTAAATTTACCTGATTCTTTTTAAAATCATCTTTCAAACTCCTGAACAGCCCTGTGTGAAGGTAGTGGCGGACAACTTTGGAATAATAGCCATGATGTCCTTCATTCTTGAACAGTTATGCAGGGAAGTTGACAGAACCACCTCTCCCCATGTTGGTAATATGCTTTTAACTGATGAGAACAAGCTTATGTCAATGCAACTTTCTGCCAAATAAACAACACAGAAAATCGTTTACGCAGCAGTATAAATTGATAGCAGTGATTGAGGTTGGTGATAGTAATTGTGCAGAGCATAAACAAATTAGGTTTTCTGCAAATCTATAATTGACGCCCACCATTGGTCAGAGATAAATTGAAGGCTTTTGTTTTCCTGGATGTATAATGACATCCGGTACTAACTTAATCAATATTATTCAACTTGAACATTAAACAAGATGCTTCACAATATGCAGAACTATACAAGGGAAAAAAATAATTACCTCTGCTGTTTGTAATGACAAAGTGCATTATTGAGTATCCTAGCCCCAACAATAGCACTTGTAATTTGAAGGTATGTGAAACATTCTTAGAGGCCTCTCATTGACTAAGTGCATTGTTGGGATTCACTTTATTAAGATCAATAACCGTGTCCATAAATATACATTGAGTCATTTTATAATGATACTTTACTCTATTACAGGAAAGTCATCTCTCCCCAGAGCTGTGAATTAGCCAGGAATCAATTTAACTTGTTTTAGTATTACCCAGTTATTCAACACTCGTAGATACACATCTACAGGGTAAGGACAAGGAACTTGAGTTTTGCCCAGATTGATAGAAAAGTAAACTAACTGTTGTTTATTTAAATAGTTAATGCCACTGCACTGTGTAATTTTGAAATAAGCAGAAAATGGCATTTCTTTATGACAACAAACAAAAATAAAGACAAATACTGTACATATTCACAGGGAGAAACATATACAGACAAAAACACATAATTTATGTTTCCTTTGATACTTCATTTAAAGATAGACAATGGACCAGATACCTACATGATAGTATGGTGGCTGTGTGGAAGACTATCAGACAGCCTGTATATCTAACTTTGGAAGAAACCTCACAAATGTTACATTCAGAATAAGTGATCTGCAACAGAAATGAAGTCAATTAATTTCATTCCTCAATCATTAATAAATGCTTTACCTTCTGGTGCCACACAATGTCCTTGCTTGAGGAAGCTAAGTGGAAATTTTGTAAAAGTATTCGAATAATAAGCAGAATTAATACAGCAGATATCTGAAAGCAGTCAATATAATTGTATCCACAGAGAGGAGAGTCAGTGACAAGAGGACAAAGATAAAATGCACTTAGCAAAAATGCCAAACGAAAGTGAGGAGAATTTTGATTTTCTCAGCAAGAAGAATGTACAGCAATGACAGTAGAGTTAGGATATAATATGGGAAAATAGGCATAACTTCTAGCTCTTTCAGTGAGCCAGAACGTGCCCAAAGGCCAATTGAACAACCGGACAGCATGATTCCACTTCAACATAGGATAAAATCAGATTCTCTTGTTCATTAGAACCTGCATTGATGCAATGTAACAGATGATGAGATTGACCTTCTATTCATCACATAATTAGAATAAAAGAAACAAAGTGCAAACAGGGCTACTTGGGATTGTGACTTTTTGACTGGTTATAGATAACCTGCTGTAAAACATATGAGGAGCATTTGATGGACCTGTACTCGCTGCAGCTTAGAAGAGTGAGTGGGGATCTCATTGAAACCTATAGAATATTGGCAGGCCTAGATAGAGTCATAGAGAAGTACAGCACAGAAACAGGCCCTTCTAGTCCATGCCAAAACCAATTTAACTGCCTACTCCCATTGACCTGCATTGGGACCTCCATATCGCTACTTTCCATATACCTATTCAAACTTCTCTTAAATGTTGACACTGAACTCACATTCATCAATTGTGCTGGCAGCTCATTCCACACTCTCATGACCCTCTGAGTGCAGAAGGTTCAGCTCATGTTCCCCCTTAATCCATGACCTCTGGTTGCAGTTCCATTCAACTTCAGTGGAAAAAGCCTGCTGGCATTTACTTTATCTATACACTTAATATTTTTGTATAACTCTATTAAATCTCCTCTCAATCTTCTATGTTCTAATTAAACAAAAACAGTCCTAACCTATGCAATCTTCCCTTATAACTCAGGTCCTCCAGACCCAGCAACATCCTTGTAAATTTTCTCTGTACTCTTTTAGCCTTGTTTATATCTGTCCTGTAGGTAGATGACCAAAACTGCACACAATACTCCAAATTAGTCCTCACCAATGCCTTATAGAACTTCAACATAACATCCCATCTTCTATACTCAACACATTGATTTATGAAGGCCAATGTGCCAAAGACTTTCTCAATGACCATTTCTACCTGTGACACCACTTTTGACGAATATGTACCTATATTCCCCGATCCCTTTTTTCTACAACACTCATCAGTGCCCTACCCCTGACTGTGTAAGACCTTCTCTGGTTGGTCCCACCAAAGTGCAAAACCTCACACTTTTCTGCATTGAATTCCACTTGCCATTTTTCAGCCAGTTTTCCCAGCTGATACAGAACCCTCTGCAAACCATGATAGCCTTCCACTCTGTCCACTGCACCCTAATCTTGTTGTCATCCACAGATTTGCTGATTTAGTTAAACACATTATCATCCAGATCATTGATACAGATGACAAACAACAAAGACCCAACCCCCATCCCTGCAGCACACCACTAGTCACAAGCCTCCAGTCAGAGAGGCAACCATTTACTATCACTCTCTGGCTTCTTCCACAAAGCAAATGTCTAATCCAATTTATTACCTCATTCTGAATGCTGAGCAACTGAACCTTCTTGACCAGCTTCCCATGTGCACCTTGTAAAATGCCTTACTAAAGTCCATGTAGACAACACCCTGCCTTCATCCTGGTGACTTCCTCAAAAAACTCTCTAAGATTAGCTAGACATGGCCTATCATGCATGAAGCCAATCTGACTATCGCTAATCAGTCCACATCCATCCAAATACATACACCTGGTCCTTTAGAATACCTCCCAATAATTTTCTCACATTTGACATCAGGCTCACTGGCCTGTAATTTCCTGGTTTATTGTTAGAGCCTTTCTTAAATGGAGGAACAACACTGGCAATATTCCAATCCTCTGGTACCTCTCCTGTCTCTGAGGATGTTTTAAGTATCTCTGCCAGGGCCTTAGCGATTTCTGCACTTAATCCAGTATCATATGCTCTCTCATTGGGACTTCTACGTACTGATAAAGGAAACTTACCTGAACACAGTTGACAAACTCTATCCCATCTAGTCCTTTTACAGTATGGGATTCCCAATCAGTGAAGTGGAGAGGATGTTTCCCATAATGGGAGATTCTGGGACCAGAGAGAATAGCTTCAGAATACAAGGATATCCTTTTTGAATAGAGATGAGAAGAAATTTCTTTAGCCACAGTGAATCTGTGGATTAATTGTAACAGACAGCTGTGAAAGCAAGTCATTCGAATGTATTTAAAGCAGAGGTTGACAGGTTCTTGATTAGTAAGGATGTCATAAGTTACAGGTAATGTGGAAAAGTCTGGAGAATAGAGTTGAGAGGAATAATAGATCAGGTATAATTGAATGTTGGAGTAGACTCAATGGGCCAAATGGCCTAATTCTGTTCCTATGCTTTATGTCTTTAATTTTGTAAAAGTGGATTCTCTTTTTATGACAGATCAGATTTACAGTTCAACATACTGTAAGTTGGAAATATCCACGAGTCAAGATCTATTTCAATAAATCCTCACAGCAGTGTTCTTTCAGTCAGTTTCCTACCTACTGTGGATATACTCTGTGGCTGCTTCAGCAGAGTTAAATGATCCACAGCCCAAACATCCTAACACCAAAAATACTGATAAGAAGAATGGAAGTGTATTCATCAAGGAAAATGAGGCAGTCAACACCTGGAGATAGAAGTACTTTGATGGATGGATAGAAAAATTAATTTATGAGGATGTTACCAGCACTAGAGGACCTGAGTTATAGGGAGAGTTTGGCCAGGCTAGTAAGAGTGTTTGGGTTTAGTATATTATGTGTGTTCTCTCCATGTGGACTGTTGGATCTTTGGGTCAAGACAAACAGTCTGATAGTTGTCTGAAATGATGGCAAAACTGTTCCAACCACATGAAATCAGAACACAGCCATCAGAACACTCATCTCCCCTTGATAATAAGTTAAAAAGATCTCATGAATAATGAAAAACAACTGGGCCTCCAGGAAAAAGCAGCATCCCCACTGGTTTCAAAACTTGGAAGATCTCACAGATATTCACAGGCTCATCTCCCTCATTTGGGAAGGGAAGGACTTTCCAATGAAACTCAGGGACCTTGCACTTATGACAAGCTTCAAATAAAAACTAGATCCATTCAACTGCAAGAACTACAGAAAGATCTCCTTGCTGTCTACCTCTGGAAAAGTCAGCACCAGGAACGTCCTGATCTTTTTCCTCCCTGTGATCAATGAACTGCCTGCCAATCACATTATGTATTCCATCAGTCTAAAGACACATGATCTTCAACTGCAAGAAAGTGGTGGAGAAAAGCACTTAACATCACAGATTGATCCTTCTCTCATACAAGACTCTGACTGTCATCAAAGGATGGGGGGGGGGGGTGGAGGCAGATGAATCGAATTTTGCTGCACTCATTACATTCAGTGCTTGTTTCATGGTGGCATAAATGCCATGATTCTAACCAATGTCTACGAAATACACAATCCCAATGCAGACTGGTGTTAAGCAAGACTGTGTTATTGCCTGAAAAATCTTCTCAATCCTGAACACAGTATTGCACTTTTTTCTAATGAGTCTCCTGTTGAATTGAAGCTTTTCCACAGAGTAAACAGGAAACTGTTCATTGGCCAATTCCAAATCAAGGTCTCCCCAAAAGTAGTCAATGAGATGCAGTGCTGTATAACACTACATAACACTACTTAACACTGTTAACACTTGTACATGTGTATAACTGCAGGCTGAGATCCAACTGATTGTTGATTCATTCACTAAAGAATACAAAAACATGGGCATTGCACTTGCAACTACAAAAATAATGTCTCCTCCTTACAGCTTCCCCTTGCTGTACAGCACGTTCACCCTTACTCCAAACAGAGAAAGTCCACAAAGAGACCCTAGTAAACATATACCTCTTTCCCATCTTTGCCGGCACATTTAGCAAGACTGATGAAACTTATTAATGGCTTTGGAATTGGTTTATTATTATCATCACGTGTACTAAGATATAGTTGAAAACTCAGTTTTGCATGCCATCCATACATATCATATGAAAACTGAACTACATTCCAGAAAGATCATTACTAATGCATCCATAATCTCTTCAGCTACCTCTTTCAGAACCCTGGACTGTAGTCCATCTGGTCCAGCTGACACATCTACCTTCAGGCTTTTCAACTTCCTAGCACCTTCCCCTTGATAATAGCAATGGCACTCACTTCTGCCCCTGACACACTTGCATTTCTGGCCTTCTGCTGGGGTCTTCCACAGTGAAGACTGTTGCAAAATTCATATTGAGTACATCCAACATATTTGTGTCCTCCATTACTATCTCTGCATTGTCATTTTCCAGCAGTGTAATATCCACTTGCAACTATATTTTACTCTTTACACATCTCATAAAACTTTGTGTATCCTCATTTATATTATTGGCTAGCTTACCTTCATATTGCATCTTTTCTCTCTTTATGGCTTTTGTAGATGCCTTTGTTTAGTTTTTAAAACCTTCCCATTAATTTTTGCTATATTATATGCCCTTTCTTTTGCTTTTATACTGTCTTTGACTTCACTTGTCAGTCATGGTTTCCTCATCTTCACTTTAGAATGCTTCATCTTTGGGATGTACTTATCTTGCACCTTCTGAATTTCCCCAGAAACATTAGCTATTAGTGTTCTGGAGTCATTCCTGATGTTGCCCCCTTCTAGTCAACTTTGGACAGCTCTTCTCTCATACGTCTGTAATTCCATTTATTCCTGTGGAATACTGATGCATCCAACTTTAGTTTCTCCTTCTCAAAGTCAAATGTCAAAATACATTTATTATCAAAGTATATGTACACTGTGCAACCTTTGGATTTGTCTCCTTACAGGCCACATCAAAACAAGAGACCCAAAGAATCCATTAAAAAAGTACAAACACCCAATGTACGGAAAAGAGAAAAAATTGTGCAAATAACAAAAGTAAAACAAGTAGCACTTAGAATGAAAATGAGTCCTCAGACACGAAGCCCAGAGCAGCCAGAACGGGCAATATGAATTCTATCATATTATGATCACTGCCTCAAAAGGGTTCCTTTACTGTAAGCTTCCTGATAAAGTCGGGATTTCTACATGATGCCCGATCCAGAACTGTCATTTCCCTAGTGGACTCAACCACAAGCTGTTCTAAAAAGCCACCTTGTAAGCATTCTACAAATTTCCTCTCTTGGGATCAAGCACCAACCAGATTTTTCCAGTCTTCCTGCATATTGAAATCCCCCAAGGCAGTCATAACATTGTCCTTTTGACATGCAATTTTTGTCACCCTTTGTAATTTGTAGCACACATCATGGCTGCTGTTCAGAGACCTGTAAATAATTCCCATGACGGTCTTTTTACCCCTGCAGTTTCTTAACTCTACCCACAAGGATCTTACATCTTCTGATCCTATGTCACTTCTTGCTAAGGATCTGATTTAACCTTTTACCAACAAAGCCTGTCCATCCTTTCTGTATACATGCCAGCCCTTTCGAGCAACATGTATCCTTCAGCCATGACTCAGAAATGGCCACAACATCAGACGGGCTAATCACTAACTGCCCTACAAGATTATCTACCTTTTTCTGGATTCTGCATTCATGTATAATATCTTCAGTCCTGTATTCATTACTATTTTTGATTTTGGCCCTCTGTTACACTTTAACTTATTTCACTGACTGCAATTTTGTCCTATCATTTGCTTATCATTTCTCACTACACATTACATCTACTTTTATACCAACTACCTCATACTCAGACCTGTCACTCCGGTTTCCATGCCCCTGTCAAATTAGTTTCAACCCTCCCTCACAGCTTTCGAATAAGCTTGAGTAACATTGATAGAATGCAAAACTGGGCTGAGAAGTGGCAGGTGGAGTTCAACCCAGAATAGTGTGAAGTTCTTCATTTTGTTAGGTCAAATATGATGGCAGAATATAGTGTTAATGGTAAGACTCTTGGCAGTGTGGAGGATCAAAGGGATCTTGGAGTCCAAGTCCATAGGATGCTCAAAGCTACTGCGCAGGTTGACTGAGTGGCTTAGAAGGCATACGGTACACAACATCCTGCATCAATCGTAGAATTAAGTTTCGGAGCAGAGAGGTAATATTGCATCTATATAGGACCCTGGTCAGACCCCACTTGGAGTAATGTGCTCAGTTCTGGTCGACTCACTACATGAAGGATGTGGAAACCATAGAAAGGGTGCAGAGGAGATTTACAAGGATGTTCCCTGGACTGGGGAGTATGCCTTATGAGAATAGGTTGAATGAACTTGGCCTTTTCTCCTTGGAGCGACAGCGGATGAGAGGTGACCTGATAGAGGTGTATAAGATGATGAGAGGCATTGATCATGTGGATAGTCAGAGGCTTTTTCCCAGGGCTGAAATGACTAGTACGAGACAGCACAGTTTTAAGGTGCTTGGAAGTAGGTATAAAGTAGATGTCAGGGGTAAGTATTTTATGCAGAGAGTGATGAGTGCGTGGAATGGGCTGCTGGTGATGGTGGTGGAGGCGGATACGATAGGGTCTTTCAAGGGACTTCTGGATAGGTACATGGTGCTTATAAAAATAGAGGGCTATGGGTAAACCTAGGTAATTTCTAAGGTAAGGACATGCTTGGCACAGCTTTGTGGGCCAAAGGGCCTGTATTGTGCTGTAGGTTTTCTATGTTTCTATGATAGTCAAAGGAAAATCAATGGATGTTGTGTACTGGAATTTTCAGAAGGCCTTTGACAAGGTACCAGGCACAAGGCTGCTTAACAAGATAAGAGCCCACGGTATTAAAGGGAAGATACCAGCATCTTCTTTCTTTTTACAATATTTTTATTCAGAAAAAAAACCAAGATTTACAGAGTGCAACACATAGGTACATCTCAACATAAATTGTGTACATTCATGTACTGTAATAAAATTAATCAAAATGTTATAGCATATCACACAAAGGTATACCACTCTGTAATCAAAAATTTAAAGATAGGTCATACATCATAGCAGAAATATCGATACCAGCATCAATAGAGTGTTTGCTAATTGGCACGAGGTAAAGAGTGAGAATATTGGAAGCCTTTTCTGATTGGCTGCTGGTGATTAGCAGTATTCTGTGAGGGTCATTGTTGAGACAAATTCATTTTACGTTTTACGTCAATGATTTGGATGATGGAATTGAGTGGATTTGAAAAGGATGTTTCCAACAGTGGGGGAATTTAAATCCAGAGAGCACAATCTCAGAATAGATTTTGTTGCTGTGGAAGCAAAGTCATTTGGGTGTATTTAAAGTTGATATGCTTTTGATCAGTCACAGTGTGAAAGGTTACAGGGAGAAGACAGGAGAATGGGGTTGAGAGGGAAATAGATGAGCCATGATGAAATATGAAGCGGATCCAATGGGCCAAATGGTCTAATTCTGCTCCTGCGTCTTATGGTCTTTACAACTGCTTATTTCAATCTCTTACTTCCTTAAATTTGCCTCTTATGACAAGCATTTGCCCAACTTTCATTATATCTCTGTAAACATCATCAAATGCAAATTGCTGGAAGTTCTCTTGGCTCTCCTATAAGGTGCTTTAAGGTCTCTTTCTTGAAATCATTATGTCATTGCAAACTGTTGTTGCTGTTAACATTAGGTGATAGCTATCAGGTTCACTGAGCCACGCTCAGCTACAAGTCTTTAGAAAGAACAACATGTTCCAGAGGAGAAAATAGCATGAACCTTGCTCATCCTTTGCTTGTTATGCTCTAATTGATCAATCTGCTTCTCTCCATAAGGTTCTCTCTTTTTTGTCCAACAGCTTACCCTGTTCTCTTAAGGACAACATCTTTAGATAAAGTTTAATAGGCACTGGCCTCTTCTATGTTCTTACTCAGTTCATCATTCCCCCTAGATTTCTATTTAGAACACTGCCTTTTTAATTAACACCAAGTCTTTCATTTTGATTTACAAGGCTTCAATTAGTCCTCATCACAAAAATGTCATATTCTTCCAATTATACTTTGGTGAAAAAAAAACACCAGGTTCTTGGGTTTAATCAGAGGTTCATGCTAGCTGAGTCAAGATCAATATTAGGTAGACTGGGAACAGATTAAATATACTCAGATACAGCAATCTATTTGAAATTTTGTGATAGGTTTAGCCCAAGGTTTTAGGATTAAGACGAGAGATAAAACTACAACAAAACAGCCTAGAAATTTCTAAATATTGTTAAGATCTCTCCTGCTTGCAGGATCAGATGAAATATAAATGTGATACCACAGGGAGTTCAGATATTTGTCATTTAATACTGAAATAAGGCATATAATCACAAATCCTGCAGGTTATTAAATAGGATAAATAACCTACAAATAAGAGAAAATCTGCAGATGCTGGAAATCAAAGTAACAGACACAAAATGCTGGAGGAACTCAGTAGGTCAGGCAGCATCTATGGAAAAGAGTAAACAGTTGAAGTTTCAGGCTGAGACTCTTCATCGGGACATCAGGAAATAATTTTCTTGTTTTGCAACTACCCCAGAATTAAGAGCTTTGGACAAACTATTGACTTTGAATACCTTATTTATCCATCCCAGATGAGCAGTTAACTGTACTTCTGAGCAATTATTCCAAGTAAATTGTAAATGGAATCAAACCACCCATACTGCAACAATACCCCATCTGTAACATTGTTACCTTAATTACAATCATACCTTTAATGATGTCATCCTTTAAGGACTTCACCTTTTATAGGCTGGTATTGCAAGAAAAGATGGGATGTAGATTTTAGCAAGAACGGCCTGTTTGCTTAGAAACTCCTCTAAAGGTCCCCACTTGTTCTGTAAATTAACAGCTGAAATGGCTAATTTCCAGTATCTTGCAGTTAATATAATGCTGAGTCATGGTGCCAGAGTGCTGCTTGATAAAATTACTGAGCTGCAACATCATATTTGAATAAAAGTATTGAACACTACATGCAATCCTTCCCAACTGATAACATGTGTTGTGTACTGAGAGATGATAAGTTGTGTGAAATAGTTGAAAAGGTACATGACGGAGGGATAACTATCACATGCAGGCAGATGGAATCAGTGAGAATGGCATCTTAACAACAACACACACACACAGTGCTGGTGGAACACAGCAGGCCAGGCAGCATCTATAGGGAGAAGCACTGTCGACATTTCGGGCCGAGACCCTTCATCAGGACTAACTGAAAGGAAAGATAGTAAGAGATTTGAAAGTAGTGGGGGGACGGGGAAATGCGAAATGATAGGAGAAGACCAGAGGGGGTGGGATGAAGCTAAGAGCTGGAAAGGTGAATGGTGAAAGTGATACCGAGCTGGAGAAGGGAAAGGATCATGGGACGGGAGGCCTCGGGAGAAAGAAAGGCGGGGGGAAGCACCAGAGGGAGATGGAGAACAGGCAAGCAACTAAATATGTCAGGGATGTGGTAAGAAGGGGAGGAGGGGCATTAACGGAAGTTAGAGAAGTCAATGTTCATGCCATCAAGTTGGAGGCTACTCAGCCGGTATATAAGGTGTTGTTCCTCCAAACTGAGTTTGGATTCAATGGCATCCTGGTCAGCACAGTCACGATGGGCTGAAGGGGCTCTTCCTGTGCTGTACTGTTCTATGTTCTACAACACATGTGATTGGCACAAATGTTGTGGAGCCAAGCACAACTAAAGTCAAGGCAGTGAAGGAGATATAGAGTGTGGTAGATATCACAGGAATGGAGGTGGTCAACTATCTAAGCAAGTTCCGACCTTATCCAAGTGAGATGGGTCAACTGCTCGGATAGCTGGAGGGATGTGGATCAGTGTTGATTAAGCACCCATGAATAAGTAGACAGAAGAATCAGAGACAGTTACAGCTTGTGTTGCAATCCCACAAACAGTTCAGAATAAAGATCTTGGAGTAACAATCCAGCATGAATCAGAACTAGCATGTGCAAGTGATGTCTGACAGATGTAGAGATACAATATACAAAAAACTAAAAGGAGCTACTGTCTGTTAGTTCTGAACATAGAACAGCACAGCACTGTACAGGGCCTTCAGCCTACAAAGTTGTGCCAATCCTTTAAACTTCTCTGAGGTCAATCAATTGCTCTATCCCACATAGCCCTCCATTTTCCTCCATTCACATGCCTATCTAAGAGTCTCTTAAATATCCCCAATGAATCCACTTCAACTACCCCCAGCTACCACTCTCTGTGTAAAACGCTTACCACTGATATCCCCCAATACCTTCAATGAATCTCCTTAAATTTATGTCCCCTTGGATTATTCACTTCTGCCTCGGGGAGAAGAAAGTCTTTGGCTGTTCACTCAATCAATGCCCCTTATCATCTTGAACACCTTTGTATTGGAGAACTAGTACATATAGGGAAAAACTGTGAAGATTTTATCTTGTATGAGTAAACACATGGCTGTAACCACCATAAAAGGTCAGAAAATATCAAGGATACTGTGCAAGTGAGTTACTTCAAGTCTATCAGATATTGACCAGCCATGGCAATGTGATGGTGTGCCTGGAGCAGGTAACTTTGATGGGATGGAAAGACACGCAACATGAGTTGGGACTGTTTGGAAATCAAACTTCCAAATGGGGGTGAACTGGATGATCAAGGTAACCTGATCTTCAAAGCCAAACGTGATGTTTCTTCTGAGTTGTAAAGGAAGAACTAAATATGAATTTTCAGCCCACCAGTCTGGGGGTAAATGGTTACCTCCACCAAAATATCTTCCAACCAGGACTGTATAGCAAGAACACTATCTTGTAATTTCTCTTTTCTAACACAATTTTGTTTTTTAGTGTATAATTATTTTGTGTTAATTACTGCATTACTGTCACAAAGCAGTAAATTTCACCTCAGATAAGACAGTCATAATAAACTTGTATCTGATTCTGATAAGGGAAATTGTGTATTAATTGCAAGATCATCAGATCTGTAGAAAACAGCCACTGAAAGAAATATACTGCCCTTATCAAGTCGAAGGAGACCCTGGGCAAAGGTCAGGTCAAATCTTTTTACTTAGGTGAGAAAATGCATCTGGCCTTTAGAATACTTCTTCCTCTTTGGGATGTATATATCCTGTGCCTTCTGAATTGCTTCAAGAAATTCCAGCCATTGCTGTTCTGCTATTATCCCTGCCAGTGTTCTTTTCTACTAAATTCTAGCTAACTCCTCTCTCATGCCTCTGTAATTTTCCTTTACTCCACTGTAATACTGACACATCTGACTTCAGCTTCTCCTTCCCGAATTTCAGAGTGAATTTGATCATATTATAATCATTTTCTCCCAAGGGTTCTTTTACCTTAAGCTCTCTTATCAATTCTGGTTCATTGCACAACACACAATACAGAATAGCTGATCCTGTAGTGGGCTCAACCAGAAGCTGCTCTATGAAGCAATCTTGTAGGCATTCTAGAAATTACCCCTCTTGGAATCCAACACCAAACTGATTTTTCCAATCTACCTGCATATTGAAGTCTCCCATGACTATTGTAACATTGTCCTTACTACTGTTTGGGGATCTGTATATAACTCCCATCAGGATCTTTTTACCCTTGCAGTTCCTTAGCTCTATCCACAATGGTTCAACACCTTCCAACCCGATGTCACCTCTTTCTAATAATTTGATTTCATTTTTATCAACAGAGCGATACCATTCCCTCTGCCTTCCAGCCTGTCCTTTTCATACTATGTGTATCCTTGGGCATTAAGCTCCCAGCTATAATCTTCTTTCAGCCATGATTCAGTGATGCCTGCAACATCATACATGTCAATCTGCAGCTGTGGTACATGTTCATCCATCTTATTCCGTATGCTGCACGCATTCAAATATAATACCTTCAATACAGTTTTCACATTTTTCAATTTTGTCCACCTTTCATGTTATAGCTCATCCTGTTGACTGCAGTTTTGCTCTATCATCAGCCTCTCCTTGCCAGGAGTCCCACTATTCATTGCCTCTGTTTGTAAACAACTACCTCAGAGCAATACCAAGATTATTACCCTGAAGCTCCTGTTTCTCAGCTTTCTACTTAGCTCCCTAAAGTATCTCTCAGGACCTCCTCACTTTGTCTACCTATGTCATTGATACCAATATGCACCAAGTCATCTGGCTGCCCACACTTGCCCTTGAGAATGCCATGGAGCTAATCAGGGACATTCCTGATCCTGGCACCAGGGAGGCAACATACTATCTGGATGTCTCATTACCTCATTTCTCTTCCTTTCAGAAATCTCCTATCAGCACTTCAGTCCTCTTCACCTCTCTGCTCTTCAGCCACAACACAAGACTCACATAAAACAGTATGCACATGCCATTTAGCCCATAATCTTGTGCAGATAAAAAGCAAATCAAAATATCCAAACACTAATCCCTTCTACCTACAGGGTCCATTTTCCTTACATTTATGTGCCTATTCAAACATTTCTTGAAAGCCTCTAACATATTTGCCTCCACTACCATACCAGGCAGCGCTTCCAGGCTTCCATGACTCTGAGCTAAAAAGCTACCCCTTACATCCCCTTTGAACCTACTCTTTCTCACCTTCATTGCACGACCTCTGGTATTAGACATTTCAACTCTAGGAAACAGATACTCCTTATCTACTCTATCCATGCCTTACAATCTTATCAGATCTCCCCTCAGCCTCTGGCCATCCTAATAAAAAAAAAGTTTCTCCAGCCTCTCATGATAGCGCATGCCTTCTAAACCAGGTAACATCCTAATAAACCTCTTCTACACCCTTCCAAAGCCTCAATATTCTTCCTATAGTTGGGCAACCAGAACTGTATGCAATGTGGCCTAACCAGAGTTTTATAAAGGTGCAACATAATCTATTGACTTTTGAACTTAATGCCTCGACAATGAAAAACAAGCATCCCATAAGCCTTCTTAACTACCTTATTGATCTGGGTAGCCACTTTCAAGGATCAATGAACTTAGATCTCAAGATCTCTCTGCTCAGCAACATTGTTAAGAATATTGCCTTTAACAGTGTACCGTCTCCTTGCATTTGCCCAGCGAAGGTGTAGCATCTCACATTTGTCTGGATGAAAGTCCATCAACCATTCCTCTGCCCATATCTGCAATTGATCTATATCGTGCTGTATTCTTTGTCAGGCTTCTACATTATCCACAGCTCCACCAATCTTGGTATTATCCGCAAACTTACTAACCCATCCATCTACATGTTCATCCAGGTCATTTATATAAACGTTTGTACATCACAAACAGCAGAGGTTCCAGCACAGATCTCTGCAGAACATCACTAACTACAGACCCCCACCTCAAGTAAGTCCCTTCAATTACTGAGCACAAACCAGTTCTGAATCCAAACAGCCAATTCACTGCAAATCCTCTGCATCTTAATCTTCTGGATTAGTCTCCAATGAGCGACTTTGTCAAACACCTTATTAAAATCCAGGTAGACAATATGCACTGCCTTACCCTCATTACATTCTCTCGTCACCTTGTCAAAAAATCCAATCAAGTTGGTAAGACATAAACTGCCCTGCACAAAGCCAAGCTGGCTGTCCCTAATTGAGCTATGGATTTCCAAATGCTCATATATCCTTGCCCTTCAAATTTTCTCTAGCAATTTCCCTACAACTGACATGAGACTCACCAGTCTGTAGCTCTCAGGAATTTCCCTTGTTTTCTTCTTAAATAGAGATAAAACATTAGCCACTCATCAGTCCTCCAGGACCTCGCCAGCAGCTAGAGGGGACATGAAGATACTGGTCAAGGCACCAACAATCTTGTCACTTGCCTCCTTCAATAACCTGGGATAAGTCTCATCAACCCCTGGGAACCTATCCATTTTAATACGCATTAGGAGGCCCAACACTTACTCCTTCTTGAACTTTAAATGCCCTAATGTATTTATACACTTAGCACTGATTTCCTGGTCCTCCATATCCTTTTCCTTGGTGATTACTGAAGCAAAGTACTCATTAAACACCTCATTCTCCTTCTCTGTATCCAAGCAAATGTTCCTTCCTTTATCCTTGAGTGGTCCCACCCTCTCCTCTCTTGTCGTCTTGCTGTCGTATAGAATGCCTCAGGATTCACCTTAATCCCACCTGCCTTGCCTAATTCTATTCTTGAGTTCTATTCTGACTTCTTTATACTCTTGTCCTTCTGAAGCTTTACATACATTTTCTTCTTTACTTAATTAATCACCTCTCTGGACATCCAATGTTCTCTTACCTTTCCACCCCCATCATTTTTTTCCCATCAGGAATATACCTTTCCTGTACACTGTGCAATTGATCTTTAAACACCCTCCACATGTCTGATATGGATTTGCCAGAGAATAGGTGTTCCCAATTAACTCTTCTGAGTTCCTGCCCTTGTAAATTGCCTGATCCTATGTAAAACTCTCCTGAAAGGACCATACCTATCCTTATCTAAAGCTATCTTGAATGTTAAGGAGTTGTGGTCATTTTTCCCTAACTTCTCACCCACTGAAATGTCAGGCTCCTGGCCAGGCACATTACTCAATACCTGGTCCACATATTGATTTAAGAAACCTTCTTGGATACACTTAGCAAATTTTGCCCCCTCTAAATCCCTTGCAATAAGAAGGTCCCAGTTTATATAAGGGAACTTGAAGTCCCCCCATGACAACAACCCTATTATTTTGCCAAATTTCATTCCTCTTATTACATATCTCATTTTCCAAGATGGCGGCACGACGCAGCTTGCAGTTGCCACTCCAGAGCTGATTATCTGTTATTTGTGAAGCGGGGTGCCATGCGCAATCATAATTGGTTGAAAACGGACGTGGGAGCACGGAAGAACATCTGGAAATCTCCAGGACGACCTTCTTCATTGCTGCTGTAAGGTCTGGGTCTCTGCTGGGAAGAACAGGCCCCCAGTCCTCGGGGTCACGTTGCCGGTGGCCATTGGCAGGGGCGTCTTCATACGCTCGGCAGAGGATGGTGCTCGGAGAAGCTGTGCCGGAGGGGATGGTCAGAGGTTCGACGAACTCAGAATCCGTTGCGGTCAGGTCGCTTTCACTGTGTGCTGCGTCTGTGAGGCTGGGTTCGACGGAGCTTTCATTGTGTGCTGCGTCTGCGAGGCTGAGTTGGGCGGCGCCGTGGAAGTCCATAGCGGGGGTATTCCCTTCTGCGGCCGGTGTGAGATGACGAGTCAATCGGGACCCTGAGGACTTGTGGAAACTGTGTGGTGGTTTCTTTCGAACTTATAGTCCTTGAACATCTTTGGACTATTTTTACTGTGCCCATGGTCTGTTTTTTTTTTATCAATTATGCTATTGTTTGCACTGTTGTAACTATATGTTGTTACTATGTGGTTTTGTGCAGGTCTTGTAGCTTTAGTTTTTTGCCTTGTTTGTCTGGTGGATTTGGAGCTCCTTTCCGGGGAACGCGCTAAGATGGTAGCGCGATATTAATACGCATCAGCCTGTCCGGACTCTGGATTGGGGATTGCCAAACGTTATGTGGATTTTCTGGTGTAGTCAGTTTTGTCATATGCTTTTGTGATATCATTCTGGAGGAACGTTGTCTCATTTTTTAACTGCATTGCATTTGTGGTTTCTAAATGACAATAAACTGAATCTGAATCTGAATCTGATATCTGTTCCTCAATGTCCCAGTGTCTATTGTTGGGGTTTGTGATACAATCCCATCAGTGTGATTTCACCCTTCCCATTCCTGAATTCCACCCAAAGTGTGACCCCTCTATTATGTCCCCTGAGTGCAGCTGTGTTATTGTCCCTGATATGTAGTGCAAATCCATTTCACCTCCTCCCCTAGCTTTTCTAATACTTCAAAACCTGTTATATTAATCACCCATTCCTGCCCCTCTCTTAAACAAGTTTTAGCAATAGCACATCGTAGTTCCATGTACTAATGCGTGCTCTAAGTTTATCACTCTTACCCATAATCCTCCTAGCATTAAAATATACACACTTCAAATGTTCTGACCCATTATACCTGTTCTTTTGATTTTAACTTTCACTACTTTCCCTAACATCTACCTTACAGTCCAATCCTTCCCTTACTGCCCAGGTGCTCCAGTTTCCATAACCCTGCAAAACTAGTTTAAATGAGTAGCATTAGCAAACCTCAATGCCTGGATATTGGTTCCCCTCCAGTTCAGGTGCAATCTGTTCCTCTTGTACAGATCACCACTTCCCCAGAAAGGCTTCAATAACCAAGAACTTGAAACTCTGCCCCCAACACCATCTCCTCAGGCACTCATTCATCCATGCTATCATCCCATTCCTTCCAGCAGTAGCCAATAGTACCAGTCGTAATCTGGAGATTACTACCTTGGAGGTCCTTTCCTTCAACTTCTTTCCTAACTTTATATGCTCATTGCATATGACCTCTTACCCTTTTCTGCCTGTCATTGGTGCCAATATGCACCATGATCTCTGGCTGTTCACCCTCCCTATTGAGAATATCCAGCAGCCGTTCCAATATATCCTGAAGCCTGGCACCCAGGAGGCAATGCACCATCTAGGTGTCTCATTTGCAGCCACAGAATCTTCTTTCTGTCCCCCAAACTATTGAGACTCTTGTAACTACGACACTGCCAGACTTTACCCTTCCCTGTTGAGCCACAGAGCCTCAGTGAACTAAATAATAAACAAATAATATCAAGAATATGAGATGAAGAGTTATTGACAGTGAGTCCTCAGGTTGTGGGAACAGTTCAGTAGTGGGATGAGGTTAGATGAATGAAGTTATCCTCTATGGTTCAAGAATCTGATGGTTGAGAGGTAGTAACTGTACCTGAACCTGGAGGTATGGATCTTGAGGTTCCTGTACCTCCCTCTCAAAGGCAGCAACAAAAGGAAAGCATGGCCTGAATGCTGGGGTTCCTGAATGATGGTGCCACATCGCTCCATGGGGAGGCTTTACCTGTGAAGGGCTAAGGAGTATCCACTACGTTTTGTAGGTTTTCTGTTCATGGACATTGGTATTTCCATTCCAAGTCATGATGCAACTGGTCAATATACTCTCCACCACATCTCTATAGAAGCTTGTCAAAGTTTTAGATGACATACCAAATCCTCACAAACATCTTAGAAGTGATGCTGTGCTTTCTTTGTAATGGCATGTACATGCTAGACCCAGGTCTGATCATCTGAAATGATAATACTGAGGACCCTTTTCACCTCCTCCTTTCGTAGTCAATAATCGGCTCCTTGATTTTGCTGACACTGAGTGAGAGATTGCTGCTCTGGTGCAACTGAGCCACATTTTCTATCTCCTTCCTATATGCTGATTTATCACCACCTTTAATCCAAACAATGTCAGTGGTGTCATCAGAAAACCTAAATATGGCATTGGAGCTGTGCTTATTCTCACAGACATAAGTATAAAGTGAGTAGATCAGAGGGGATAAGCACACAGCCTTTTGGTGCACCTATACTGAAGGAGATTGTGGAGATGTTGTCAATCCAAACCTACTAGGGTCTGGGCAAGTAAGGATATCAATGATCCAGTTGCACAGGGTGGTATTGAGGCCTAGATGTTGGAGTGCATTGATTAGTCTTGAGGGAATAATGGTAATGAATTTTGAGTTGTTGTCAATGAAAAACAACCTGATGTATGGATCTTCACTGTCCAGATGTTCCAGGTTTGAATGACGAGCCAGTGAAATAACATCTGCTGTTAACCTGTTGTGACAACAGGTAAATTGGAGTCAATCCAAGTCCTCCTCAGTTAGTATCTTTCATAGCTAACCTTGCAAAGCACTTCATCATAATGGATGCAAGTGTTACTGGATGATAACAGAAAGGATGCTATAAGTGGAAATGTAAATTGTGGGAAGAAAAATAGAGACACCAAAAGAGAGGCAGACAACTACAGCAAAGTTATCAAAGCATTGCCAGAGGTAAGAGTGGAGTTGTAGTGAGTATGAAAGCCAATTTACTCTAATACCAAAGATCCTCACCACCCAGGCCATGTTCTTTTCTCGCTGCTGCCATCAGGCAGAACGTACACGAGCCTCAGAACTTGCACCATCTGGTTCAAGAACAGATACTGCCCATCAGGCTCTTGAACAAAAGGGAATAACTGCATTTATTTAAGGGCTCTTATCTTGTTATTTCATCCTCTCTGTTTATTGTTTTTTATAAATCTGTATTTGCACAGATTGTTATCCATTGATCCTGTTTGCAGTTACTGTTCTATAGATTTGCTAAGTATGCAGGCAGAAAAAGAATCTCAGTGTTGTATGTGGTGACATGTATGTACTCTGATAATAAAGTTAAAAAGATTTCAAAGTAAAATTTAATATCAGATGTAGTAGGTGGCAGTGATGCCTCATGACACATTCATAACAAAAAGGGATGCCTGCAACAGAGGAAATAACACCATGCCAGAAAAGCCATTGTGGAGGCTTACTTTCTGGTTGCAGTTATATAGAATCCCTATTAATACTAAAGACCCAGCAGGAACCTCAACCATTTAAGACCACACTAGCAAATACAATCCATTGATTCATGTACCTGGAGGAAGATATGGGAAGGCAATGCAGGCTAAAACTGGGCAACCATTTGGATGGGTTTTCCCCCTTTCTTTTTGATGCAACAAGATATGGGAAGGTGATTGTTAAAGGGGAGACAGTTTGAACATAAGGTCAATGGATGCTGTAAGCTGTTTCATGAATAAAGTACCTTTGTTGATAGTTTAAATTGCAATTCTTTTTGGTATGTGACAGAATTAACTGGGGAAATACTGTCTTACAATTACACTGAGTACCAAGATTTAAAATAAAGATTTTGACATGGCTAAATTTTCCCTGGATGAAACAGAAATAATGATTAAATAAGAAACCTCAACTTTTTCCATAACTGGCTCCAATTTCTCTAATGGTTGTAGGCAGAGATTTAGGGACAACAGGTGCACACATTCACGACAATTGAAACTGTGATAAGTGCAAGAAGAACACTTTCAACTGTGAGGAAATGTTTCCTTCCACCTCTGACAAAATTTAAGCAGCCTTTCCCTCAATGCACCCCCCCCCCCCCAAGTGAATTAATTATGAATGCACAAACAAATTAACCTGGCTGCTTGGAAACACATTAGTGACAGCTGGCACAGCATACCCATTTGGATATCGTAAATCCAGCATATTACTCGTGAAGTATGTGAAATTTTACAGACACATTGGAAACACACTGTTTTTGATTTATATAAATTATATTGCATCGATCAATTTATCGTATTGATTATTTTTAATTTAATTAAGTTCAATATATAAGCAAGACAAATTTGCAAAACACCTTTTTTTGCATGCTCCTCTTTAATTAGAAGAAATTATATTCGGAACAAGGAGGCTGTGAGTGAACGGTTGATTTTTCAGAGCGAAGGGAGTTTGTTTACTACTCGGGGTAAAAGAAAGGTGAGACAGCGCAGGTGCGTAACGTCAGCCAGTAGCGCGCAAAGGGTTTAAAAAGACCGCCGTATCTAGCGGGCAGCAGAGTGATAAGGCTTGGCTCAACGGGCTTAGGCGGTAATGGGATGAGGCGAGGTAGGTTTAACTGTGTTATTTGCGGAAAGGAGGTGGTATGTGTTTGAGGCCAGTTTTCTGTGCTCCATGTCCTGGAGTATCCCTGCCTCCCAGACGGCCATATCAGCACCAGGCTTGTTGAGCTGCAGCTCCTGAAGGACCAAGTTAGGGAACTGGAGATGCAGCTCGAGGACCTTTGCCTGGTCAGAGAGAGCAAGGAGGTGATAGAAAGGAGTTATAGGCAGGTAGTTACACCGGGGCCACGGGAGACAGACAAGTGGGTCACAGTCAGGAGGGGGAAGAGGAAGAGTCAGGTACTACAGAGTACCCCTGTGAGTGTACCCCTTGACAATAAGTACTTCTGTTTGAGTAGTGTTGGGGGGGACAGCTTACCTGAGGGAAGTGGCAGTGAATCTGGCCCTGTGGGTCAGAAGGGTAGGGAAGGGAAGAGGAATGCAGTAGTGATAGGGGACTCTATAGTTAGGGGGTCAGACAGGTGATTCTGTGGACTTAGGAAAGAAACTCAGATGGTAGTTTGCCTCTCAGGTGCCAGGGTCCAGGATGTTTTGGATCACATCCAAGATATCCTGCGGTGTGAGGGAGAACAGCCAGAAGTTGTGATACATATTGGTACCAATGACGTAGGTAGGAAAAGGGAAGAGGTCCTGAAAAATCACTACAGGGAGTCAGGAAGGAAGTTGAGAAGCTGGACCACTAAGGTAGTAATCTCGGGATTACTGCCTGTGCCAAGTGACAGTGAGTATAGGAATAGAATGAGGTGGAGGATAAATGCGTCGCTGAGGGATTGGAGTAGGGGGCAGGGTTTCAGATTTCTGGATTATTGGGATCTCTTTTGGGGCAGGTGTGACCTGTACAAAAAGGACAAGTTGCACTTGAATCCTGGGGGAACCAATATCCTGGACGGGTGGTTTGCCAAGGCTACTGGGGAGAGTTTAAACTGGAATTGTTGGGGGGTGGGAACTGAACTGAAGAAACTGGGGAGGAGGACGTTGGCTCACAAATAGAGAAAGCTTGTAGACAGTGTGAGGGGGAAGATAGGCAGGTGATAGAGAAAGGACGCACTCAGACCGAAGGTTTGAGATGTGTCTATTTTAAACGCAAAATGGATGAGCTTAGAGCATGGATCAGTACTTGGAGATATGATGTGGTGGCCATTACAGAGACTTGGATGGCTCAAGGACAGGAAAGGTAACTTCAAGTGCTGGGTTTTAGATGTTTCAGAAATGACAGGGAGGGAGGCAAAAGAGGTGGGGGCATGGCACTGTTGATCAGAGATAGTGTCACGGCTGCAGAAAAGGTGGATGCCATGGAGGGATTGTCTATGGAGTCTCTGTGGGTGGGGGTTAGGAACAGGAAAGGGTCAATAACTTTACTGGGAATTTTTTTTATAGGCCGCCCAATTTTAACAGGGATATCGGGAAGCAGATAGGGAAACAAATCCTGGAAAGGTGTAATAATAACAGATTTGCTGTGATGGGAGATTTTAATTTCTCAAATATTGATTTGCATCTCCCTAGAGCAAGGGGTTTAGATGGGGTGGAGTTTGTTAGGTGTGTTCAGGAGGGTTTCTTGACACAATATGTAGATAAGCTTACAAGAGGAGGGGCTGTACTTGATTTGGTATTGGGAAATGAACCTGGTCAGGTGTCAGATCTCTCAGTGGGAGACCATTTTGGAGATAGTAATCATAATTCTGTCTCTTTTACAACAGCATTGGAGAGAGATAGGAACAGACAAGTTAGAAAAGCATTTAATTGGAGTAAGGGGAATTATGAGGCTATCAGCAAGGAAAGTGGAGGCTTAAATTGGAAACTGATGTTCTCAGGGAAAAGTACGGAAGAAATGTTGCAAATATTCAGGGGATAGATGTGTGGAGTTCTGTATAGGTATATTCCAATGAGACAGGGAAGTTATGGTAGGGTACAGGAACCGTGGTGTACAAAGGCTGAAATAAATCTCGTCAAAAAGAAAAACTTACAAAAGGTTCAGAGAGCTGGGTAATGTTAGAGATCTAGAAAATTATAAGGCTAATAGAAAGGAGCTTAAGAAAGAAATTAGGAGAGCTAGCACGGTTCGTGAGAAGGACTTGGCAGACAGGATTAAGGAAAACCCCAAGGCAGTCTACAAGTAGGTGAAGAGCAAAAGGATAAGACATGAAAGAATAGGACCTATCAAGTGTGACAGTAGGTAAGTGTGTACAGAACCAGAGGAAATAGCAGAGGTACTTAATGAAAACTTTACTTCAGTATTCACTATGGAAAAAGATCTTGGTGATTGTAGTGATGACTTTCAACAGACTGAAAAGCTTTAGCATGTATATATTAAGAAAGAGGATGTGCTGGAGCTTTTGGAAAGCTTTTGGATAAGTCGCCAGGATCGGATGAGATGTACCCCAGGATACTGTGGGAGGCAAGGGAGGAGATTACTGAGCCTCTGGCGATATCTTTACATCATCAATGGGGATGGGAGATGTTCCGGAGGATTGGAGGGATGCAAATGTTGTTCCTTTATTCAAGAAAGGGAGTAGAGATAGCCCAGGAAATTATAGAACAGTGAGTCTTAACTCAGTGGTTGGTAAGTTGATGGAGAAGATTCTGTGAGGCAGAATTTATGAATATTTGGAGAGGTATAGTATGATGAGGAATAGTCAGCATGGTTTTGTCAAGGGCAGGTCATGTCTTACAAGCCTGATTGAATTTTTTGAGGAAGTAACTAAACATATTGATGAAGGAAGAGTAGTAGATGTAGTGTATATAGATTTCAGCAAGGCATTTGATAAGGTACCCCATGCAAGGCTTATTGAGAAAGTAAAGAGGCATGGGATCCAAGGGGACATTGCATTGTGGATCCAGAATTGGCTTGCCCACAGAAGGCAAAGAGTGGTTTTAAACAGGTCATATTCTGCATGGAGGTTGGTCACTAGTGGGGTGTCTGAGGGATCTGTTCTGGGACCCTTACTCTTTGAGATTTTTATAAATAACCTGGATGAGGAAGCAGAAGGATGGGTTAGTAAGTTTGCTAATGACACAAAGGTTGGGGGTGTTGTGGATAGTCTGGATGCTACAGCCGAACATTTGATAGGATGCAAAACTGGGCTGAGAAGTGGCAGATGGAGTTCAACCCAGATAAGTGTGAAGTGATTCATTTTGGAGGTCAAATATGATGGCAGAATATTGTATTAATAGTAAGACTCTTGGCAGTGTGGAGGATCAGAGGGATCTTGGGTTTCGAGTCCATAGGATGCTCAAAGCAGCTGCGCAGATTGACTGTGGTTAAGAAGGCTTATGGTGTATTGGCCTTCATCAATTGTGGAAATTAATTTAGGAGCTGAGAGGTAATGTTGCAGCTATATAGGACCCTGGTCAGACCCCACTTGGAGTGCTGTGCTCAGTTCTGGTCACCTCACTACAGGAAGGATGTGGAAGCCATAGAAAGGGTGCAAAGGAGATTTACAAGGCTGTTGCCTGGAATGGGGAGCATGCCTTATGAGAATACCGGTAGGTTGACTGAGCTCAGCATTTTCTCCTTGTAGTGATGGAGGATGAGAGGTGACCTGATAGAGGAGTATAAGATGATGAGATTGATCATGTGGATAGTCAGAGGCTTTTTACCATGGGTGAAATGGTTGGCACAAGAGGACACAGGTTAATGGTGCTGGGGAATAGGTACAGAGGGGATGTCAGGGTAAGTTTTTTGCTCAGAGAGTGGTAGGTGCGTGGAATGGGCTGCTGGCAATGGTGATGGAGGCAGATACGATAGTGTCTTTTAAGAGACGTTTAGATAGGTACATGGAGCTTAGTAAAATAGAAGGCTATAGGTAAGCCTGGTAATTTCTAAGGTAAGGACATGTTCGGCAGATTTTGTGGGCAGAAGGTCCTGTATTGTGCTGTAGCTTTTCTATGTTTCTAAATAGTGAAACATGCTCATATGTAGCCTTAGGACAGAATGACAGTCCATTAATCTAATGACCTCAAAATAAATATTGATGAATAAACATCAAATATGATCCTACACAAGTACCTTATTGTATTTATTACACAGAGTAGTAGAGATCTGCTTTATGCATATGCATATATTTTTATATGGTGTGGCTGTTACACAATTTGGCAAAGGTCTCTCTAGTAATGTGTTAGATTAACTAAATCTAAACAGGTATTCTGTGCCAGCTGTCACTAATCTTTTTCTAAACAGCCAATTTAATTTGTTTGCATATTCATAAATGGATAAAGTAATAGAAGCCTCTTTACTTTATGCAGTTAGGTTGAATGTCTATATATTTTCCCTTTGCCTTTCATGGCTGTTTTTCTGTTATGTATTTATTGCTGCTCCAGACTCTTTCTCACTGCAGTGCTTTGGGATGCTCCCTCTCAGTTTTTGCCACATTTTCTAAAAACAGATCTCTGCTGCTTACTTCCTGAAGACATTTATATATTATGCAGAGGATACAAAACAAAATGAAAGGCTATTTGGCAACAGATTACTGTGTTGGCATGGCAGCACTGTGATTAGCACAATGCTTTACAGTACCAGTGACCCGGGTTCATTTCCCGCTAGGAGGTTGTACATTCTCCCTGTGGCCACGTGGGATTCGTCCATGTTCTACGGTTTCCTCTCACAGTCCAAAGATGTACCAATTGGTCATTGTAAATTGTCCAGTGGTTAGGCTAGGATTAAGCTGGGAGATTTTTGGGTGGCACAGCTTGAAGGACCATAAAGTCCTATTCTGTGCTGTCTTTCAATAAATACATACATACATAAAATTATTTATGTTTCACATGAGTGATTTCTCACTCTCAATCCTCCAACAATTCTTTCTTCCATTACCTGTTGATCAGCTATTTTTTAATGATTCCCTTTTGTGTTATTTCAATTTATGCTTCTGGAAGATCTGAATTTTGGAGCAATATTCTGCTGGAGGAACTCAGCAGGTCAGGCAGCAACTGCTGGGGGTAGTCTGCAGGGGCAGACAGGATCGACGACATTTCAGGACAAAACCTTGCATTAGGACCCAGAGTTTTGACCAGAAACATGCGCAATAACTTTTTCCTACACAATTGCTGCTTGACCTGCTGAATTGTCCAGCAGATTGCTGCTCGTCATTCTTATTCAGCTTCACATTCTTGTCACACTTTGGCTAAAGGTGGTTGTCCTGAATTCCTAACTAGATTTAATAGCATCTTAAGTGTCTTTGTTGTCTATGTCAGAGCTGTGTGAAAAGAGCTACCTTTTAATCAAGAGGGTGATTGAGATTTCAAAAGCGGAGTTTCACAACAGTCTCTCTGAGTTGAGAAATGGTGAATGAACAAGAGGGATTCATAAGAAAGGGGCCAATAAAAATAATTCAAGTGTAAGCAGAATGGCCATTCATTTGCAGAGTGCCAGTTTATCGAGTGATGTTGGCTCATCACGGTGGGGTGAGGTAAATTGTCTTGTAAATTACTCTCTCCTTGCCCTTATTAGATAGATAGATAGATAGATAGATAGATAGATACTTTATTCATCCCCATGGGGAAATTCAACTTTTTCCAATGTCCCATACACTTGTTGTAGCAAAACTAATTACATACAATACTTAACTCAGTAAAAAAAATATGATATGCATCTAAATCACCATCTCAAAAAGCATTAATAATAGCTTTAAAAAGTTCTTAAGTCCTGGCGGTAGAATTATAAAGCCTAACGGCATTGGGGAGTATTGACCTCTTCATCCTGTCTGAGGAGCATTGCATCAACAGTAACCTGTCGCTGAAACTGCTTCTCTGTCTCTGGATGGTGCTATGTAGAGGATGTTCAGAGTTATCCATAATTGACCGTAGCCTACTCAGCGCCCTTCGCTCAGCTACCGATGTTAAACTCTCCAGTACTTTGCCCACGACAGAGCCCGCCTTCCTTACCAGCTTATTAAGACGTGAGGCGTCCCTCTTCTTAATGCTTCCTCCCCAACACGCCACCACAAAGAAGAGGGCGCTCTCCACAACTGACCTATAGAACATCTTCAGCATCTCACTACAGACATTGAATGACGCCAACCTTCTTAGGAAGTACAGTCGACTCTGTGCCTTCCTGCACAAGGCATCTGTGTTTGTTCATTCCTCATCCATTAGGGAATAGTAGCTTAGTGAGAATGGCTCCAGGGGCAGTGTTTTGTTCTGTATGTAGGATGTGGGAAGTCTGAAAGACCTTTAGTCTCCCAGATAAACTCATCTGCACCAGGTGCACTAGGGAACTGGAGCTGCAGCCCAGTGACCTTTGACTCATACGGGAGAATGAGGAAGTGATAGACAGGAGCTACAGGGAGGAGGTTCCCCTAGCTTACAGGAAACAAGTAACTGGGCGACTATCAGGACAAGGAGAGGAAATGAACAGCTAGTACAGAGAACACCTGCAGCCATTCACCTCAACAATAAGTACACAAATTTAAATACTATTGAGGAGACGACCTCCCGGGGGAGCCACAGTGATAGAGTCTCTGGCGCTGAGTCTGCAGCTCAGGAGAGCAGAGGTGAAAAGGGCTGCAGTGTTAATAGGAGATTCCTTAGTCAGAGGAACAGTGACGAGGTCTGTGGGTGCAATAGAGACATTTGGATAGTATGTTGTCTCCCTGGTACCAGGACCAGTGGTGCCTCAGATCGGGTCCAAGGCATTCTCGAAGGCGAGGCTGAGCATCCAGAAGTCTTGGTGCACATTAGCACCAATGACATAGGTAGACAAGGTGAGAAGCTCCTGAAGAGAGATTTTAGGGAGCTAGGTAGAAAGCTGAGATATAGGACCTCCTGTGTAGGACTCTGGATTGCTGCCTGTGCCACATGCCAGTGGGGGCAAGAATAGAATGATTTCACAGGTGAATCTGTGGCTAAGGTAGATTGGAAAAATCAGGTTGGTTCTGGGTTCCAAGAGGGGGAGATTCTGGAATCCCTGCAGGATGGGTTTTTAGAGATGCTTATGGTTGAGCCCACTAGAGGATCAACTATTCTGGATTGGGTGCTGTGCGATGATCAGGAATTGATTAGAGAACTTAAGGTAAAAGAATCCTTAGGGGAAAGGGATCATAATATGATTAAATTCACCCTGAAGGAGAAGCTGAAGTCAGATTGTAACAGTATTACAGTGAAGTACAGGGAGTTACAGAGGAATGAGAGAGAAGTTGGCCAGAATTGATTGGAATAGAACACTGCAGGGTGATGGCCTGGCAGCAATGGCAGCAGGAAAGATTCTAGCAGTGACTGATTGGCAGCAGACAAAGAATGGGAATAAAGAGCGCATTTTCTAATTGGCTGTTGGTGACTAGTGATATTCCACAGGAGTCCATGTTGGGACCAATTCTATTTACATTATATGTCAATGATTTGGATGATGGAATTGATGGCTTTGTTGCAAAGTTTGCAAATGATATGAAGACAAGTGGAGGGGCAGGTAGTCTTAAGGAAGTACAGGCTACAGAAAGACTTAGGAGAATGGACAAATAAGTGGCAGATGGAATACAGTGTCAGGAAGTGTATGGTCATGCAATTTGGTAGAATAAGTAAAGAGTTGACTATTTTCTAAATGGAGAGAAATTACAAAAAAAAATATGCAAAGGGACTTGGGAGTCCTTGTGTAGGATTCCCTAAAGTAAAATCAAGTCAAGTCACTTTTATTGACATTTCAACCATAACTGCTGGTACAGATAGTAAAAATGAGACAACGTTTTTCAGGACCATGGTGTTACATGACACAGTACAAAAACTAGACTGAACTACACAAAAAAAAAAGAGAAAGCTACACTAGACTACAGACCTACACAGGACTGAATAAAGTGCACAAAAGCAGTGCAGGCATTACAATAAATAATAAACAGGACAATAGGGCAAGGTGTCAGTCCAGGCTCTGGGTATTGAGGAGTCTGTTAGCTTGGGGGAAGAAACTGTTACGTAGTCTGATTGTGAGAGCCCGAATGCTTCGGAACCTTTTCCCAGACAGTGGGAGGGAGAAGAGATTGTATGAGGGGTGCATGGGGTCCTTCATAATACTGATTGCTTTGCGGATGCAGCATGTAGTGTAAGTGTCCGTGATGGCGGGAAGAGAGACCCAATGATCTTCTCAGCTGACTTCACTATCCGCTGAAGGGTCTTGCAATCTGAGATGGTGCAATTTCTGAACCAGGCAGTGATGCAGCTGCTCAGGATGCTCTCAATACAACCCCTGTAGAATGTAATGAGGATGGGGGGTGGGAGATGGACTTTCCTCAGCATTCGCAGAAAGTAGAGATGCTGCTGGGCTTTCTTTGCTATGAAGCTGGTGTTGAGGGACCAGGTGAGATTCTCCATCAGGTGAACACCAAGAAATTTGGTGTTAATATGCAAGTGAGTTTGTGGTGAGGAAGGATGCGATGTTAGCATTCATTTCAAGAGGACTACAATATAAAAACAAGGATGTAATTTTGAGACTCTATAAAGCACTGGTGAGGCCTCACTTGGAGTATTGTGAGCAGTTTTGGGTCCTTTGGTGAGAAAGGATGTACTGAAACTGTAGAGGGTTCAAAGGAGACTTGTGAAAATGATTTCAAGATTGAACAGTTTGTCATATGTAGAGTCTTTGGTGGATCCAGATCTCTATTCACCAGAATTCTAGAATGGAGATGAGGAGGAAGCTCTTTAGCCAGAGAATGGTGAATTTGTGAAACTTGTTGCCACAGGCAGCTGTGGAGGTTAAGTCTTTATGTATATTTAAGGCAGAGGTTGATAGATTCTTGATGGGCAGGGCATGGAGGGATGCGGAGAAAAGGCAGGAGATTGGGGCTCTGAGGAAAAGTGGATCAGCCACAATGAAATGGCAGAGCAGACTTGAGGGCCACATGGCCCAATTCTGCTCCTATGTCTTAAGGTTCACTGAGTCCATGACAGCCATCAGGCAAACATTTATACTAATCCTATATACCATGCAGAGTATTCTAAATGGTTGCATCATTGTGTGATATGGAAAGGCCACTGCAGCATTGAGGACGTCTTCAAAAGGCGATGCCTGAAAAAGACAGCTTCCATCATTAAGGACACATCACCCAGGACCTTCTTATTACTACCAGAGAGAAGTAACAGAGCCTGAGGTAGCACATTCAACGTTTCATCCTCTGTGCCATCTGATTTTGGAATGGACAATGAACCAACACATGAAGAGCACCTCACTATTTTTGTTCACTTTTTCATCTACTTACAGTATTTAATTTATTTTTGCAAATATTTCTTGTGATTTTTCACTTTTGATATATTGCACTGTACTGCTGATGTACAACATATTTCACAGCAGATGTCATTGATAATAAACCTGATTCCAATTTTGATTCATTCACTAATACTATTTTATTCTCCCCATTATCCCAACAACACTCAGAATCTACCATTCAAGCAGACACTTAACCTACCAACTTGTATATCTTTGGGATGTGGGAGGAAACTGGAGCACCTGTAGAAATTCAAATATTCACAGGGAGCACCTTATATCAGAAAGATCCTGAATAGGTGGGACTGTTAGGGAATAAGGCTACTGACCACTTCGCTATGTTGCCCACAGCAGTACAGTTAGTAAAGCTGCTGCCTCACAGTAATGTCAATGTATGACCTCCAAATTCCATCTCTGGCAGTTTGCAGAAGCTGATTACAAGATCAGATCAAGCAGCATAAATGGCAATCCTACCCTTTATTGGAGCTGAATTTTGTGATTGATTTCATTAGTAATTTTACACAGCAAAAAGGTATTTCCCTGCTTAGGTATCCAACTGAAATTACATTCCCATTTCATGATGAACTGTGAAGACTATACGTATATAATTTGTATCAAGTTGGACTCTGAAGCCACAGGTTGATGCAAAACCAGCGCTGGCATACAACCTAATCAGAAAATCCTTATTAAATGTATTAAACTATTCAAAGGTTCTTACAGTTTTTAAGCACCGTCCTTTTCCTCTTTCCCTGCTAATTGACCTCCAATTAGCTTACTAAAGGCAACATTTTCTCTTTTGGGAAAATTGAACATCAAATTTCATTCAAAGCAAAGTATAAGCTTTGGTATTTCTCATTTGAAATTCATGTCCTTTATCATTGAAACAACAGGCTGAATTAAATATATTAATATCAAATTTAATTTAGAACATCACATCACATTTTCAAGATATGGAGTGAATTATTTCCTTATTATTGAGTTCCAGTACTGAAGACATAAAGCAGTATACTTTAATGGTAATAAATGGCAATAACGAATGCATATATAGAGTTGATTATTTTATGGTAAATTTGTAATTGAATGTGAAGAAGCTGCATAAATATAATTCAATAATATGTCATCTTGACTTGAACTGCTATAGCAAAATAACCCAATTTCCTTACGATATACTGCTACAGCTAATGTATCTAGCACAAGGGTATTACTATGGATACAGCTATAGAGAAGTCATAGCACACACAGAAGAGAATGGAACACACACCTTAGGCTGGCATTTCAGAGAGAATACTGCAGTGATAGAAGTACTCCTGTTTAATATATAGAAAATGATGGAGGAACTCGATAGTTCAGGAAGCATTTTTAGGAAGGGATGAAAAGTTGACGTTTGAAGTAACTTTGCCTGAAACGTTGACTCTTTATTCCTTTGCTTAGATGATGCCTGATCTATGGAAAGGATGCAGGACATCTTCAAGGAGCAATACCTCAGAAAGGAGGTATACATCATTAAGGGCCCCCATCACCCAGGATATGCCCTCTTCTCATTGCAAATATTCAGGAATAGCTTCTTCTGCTCTGCCATCTGATTTCTGAATGGACATTGAGTCCATGAACAGTACCTGATTACTCTTTTTTTAAATCACTCTTTTTGCACCCTTTATTTAACTTAAAATGCACACACACTTCTTACTGTAACTTAAAGTTTTTATGTACTGCAATGTACTGCTGCAGCATAACTACAAATTTCATGACATATGCCGGTGATGTTCAATTGATTCTGATTCTGCTCAGTTCCTCCAGCATTCTGTAGGTCTTGTGCTGAAGAATCACGGCCAGTTTCTGGTCCACCCTGGGAAACTGCCAGTGAAGCTCACTTGGCAAAAGTGGGACTTTCACAGGTACATCGGAATGCTAAACCTGCTGATACACTCATGAATAAATGTCTGGCTACTATTTCTTTGCTGTTTGAGGGACCTTTCCATGCAGAAACTGGCATTTTCAACACTGCAACAACAAGTTCATTCAAATCCATTTCATTAGCTCTAATGTGCTTTGGGACACTGCAAAAAACCATAAAAATATCTTTTTTTTTGCTTTGCAAGCAATAAGTACACATGATTACAGCTTTCAAGGTTAGAACCATAAAATCACTTGAATCATTAAAACATTAATATAAAATGTTTTAGAAAGAAAACACTGAATTTATCTATTCTGCAACTCAAGTGTTTGCATTCAAATGAAGATTTTACAAGTCACATTGGTGAGGTGTATTTCCTCATATCATAGTAGGAAATGCCAATTTTCAAAAAAGCTCCTCATTTAGACTCCCTGTGCTGTCCAATAATAAAGTCATATACCCTTGCACTTACAGCAGGACTTCCACCTGCATCCCTCTGGATGGCTAGATACCTGCATTTCTCTTTGCATACTGGTCACAGCCAGCAGAATTCAGACTGGTGGTATGCATTTCTAGTTTTCTTAACATTTACTGTGGTTTAAGTTGAAATGTTCAAATAGACTAGTACACTCACAACTTGTGATAACATTCAATGGGACAGACTGATGGAGTAGATGTTCAAGTTTCTGTAATAAAGCTGTCAAAACAATGATAATTGCTCTATTGTATTAATTTTAATGCTTTAGGGCTCAACTAAACACCTATGCACAGTTAAATAAAAAAGCCCTGAAAACTATTTACCTGAAGTTTGTGTAATCTCATAAGTGATAATATAATTTCCAACTTAAGTTTATGCTTTGTACATTTCAAAATAGCGCCCATTTAGAACAGACTGCAAAATACTCAGACCTGCTATAAAGTTATGTAGACTCACAAAATGCCATTGGAAATTTCCAATATTTATATCTGTTTGTGGGCTGTCAAGGAGCTCCCAAAAATTACATATATTTTGAGTACCAAGAAGCTATAACAATGCCTTGCCTTGAAAAATGTGTTCATTTTGCCTCAACTGGCCGAGGAACTGCATATGTATATAGCTCGCAAATGTTGATATGTTATGGTTAAATTCATGCTTAGTTCTTTAATTTTGGGTGATTCGTCAGTGGCAGTTTCATTAAAAATGCTCGACATTGATATCAAACCTATTTTCAGCAATATCAGTCAAATTGGATAAGGGTACCACTCTTTGATTGTTCGCCAATTAAAGTGACGAGGGACATTGAAACAACAGCTGCCTGACTTTCTATTGCCAGGGTATCGCTCTGCTGCTGCAGAGGAGAGATTGCCTTTTTATCACTGCTGAGATCGCTCTGCTGTGGAGAGGAGAAATTGCCTTTTTATCACTGTTGAGATCGCTCTGCTGTGGAGAGAGAAGACTGCCCTTTTCATCGCTGGTGAGATCCTTCTGCTATGAAGATGAGAATGTTGCCCAGATTTTCTGAATTTTGGATGTGGACTTTTTTTTAGTCTTATGGTTTTTTTTGTGTTCTGTGTTTTTTGCCCAATCTTCCCTGTTTCTTTTGTGTACAAGGATGGGGGATTGAAGGTCGATGTTCCTCTTCCATTATTGTTCATTGTTCATGTGGGGAGGAGGGATTTGGAGTGATGATCTTGCTGCCATTCTTTCCTTTCTTGATTATCCAGAGAAGAAGAATTTCAGAGTTGGATACTTTGAACGGTAAACACTTATAAGATTTTATGTACACTTTGAAAGTGAGAATAACACTACACCTGTGGGAATCCCTACAGCATCCAGTGATCCTTTATTCCTGTCTCAGAGACCGATTTGTCCTTAGCACCTGTTCTACTCGCTTTACACCTATGATTGTGTGATTAAGTACTGCTCCAACACAATAGACAAGTTTGCTGATGACTCCACTATTGTGGACTATATTAAAGATGGTGATGAATCAGCATACAGAAGGGAGACTGAAAACTTGAGTGGCGTAATAACAACAACCTCTCACTCAATGTCAATAAGACCAAGGAACTGGCAGTAGACATTAGGAGAGGGAAGCCGGAGGTCCATGAGCCAGTAATCATCGAAGGATCAGAGGTGGAGAGGGTCAGCAACTTTAAATTCCTAGATTTCACTATGTCCTGGACACACTGTATAAATATAATTTATAATATATATTTATAAATATAATTTATAAATATAAGGATAGCCGCGCCTTTACCTTCTCAGGAGTCTGCGGAGATTCGGCATGTCATCAAAAATCTTGGCAGACTTCAATAGATGTGTGGTGGAAAGTGTGTTGACTGGCTGCATTACAGCCTGGTATGGCTTTGAGTGGATAATCCTACAAAAGGTGGTGGGTTCAGCCCAATACATCATGGGTAAAACCCTCCCAACCTTTGTGCACATCTATATGAAATGTTGTTGTTGAAAAAAGCATTCATGATCAAAGATCCTCACTACCCAGGCCATGCTCTTTTATTGCTATTGCCATCAGGTAGATGGTACAGATGCCTCAGTACTTGCACCACCAGGTTCAAGAACAATTACTACCCTTCAACCATCAGGCTGTAGAATAAAAGGGGCTAGCTATACTCTTTTATCTTGTTATCTTATTATTTATTGCTATTTATTCATTATCTGCATTTATACAGTTTGTTTACAGATTCTGCTGACGGTTACTGTTCTATAGATTTGCCCACAGAAAAAGAATCTCGGGGTTGTATATGGTGACATGTATGTACTCTGATAATAAATTTTACTTTGAACTCTATAAGCACTTAATAAAATGAACATGAAGCAACAAGTTTTATATCTCTTCCTTGACTTCTGAATGAGCCTTGGATAAAACAACTAACAGCTGGTTGAGTAATATCACAACAAAAAACCTTGCACTCAGTGTCAGCTAGACTAGGAAATAGTTTGTAGAGGTTCAGAAGGGAAAGTGAGGAAAACAAACACAAGTTCATTCTGAGGATGGAGTGCTGGAGAAGTTGAGCAGCTACATGATCCTCGGTGCCAATATCTAAGAGGATCTACCTTGCATGCCAGCAGCTCTACTTTATTAGGAATTGTTAGGCAATATGGTTTGTCACCAAAGAGTCTCACAAATGTTTATAGATGTACAGAATATATTATTCTGACTGGTTGCATTGCTGTCTGATATGGGGGGGGGGGGGCTCCTAGACACAGGATTATAACAAGCTGCAGAGGGTTGTAGACTCAGCCAGCTCCATCATAGACCACAATCCTCCCCACAATAGTGGATGCCTTCAAGAAGCAGTGGCTCAAGAAGGCAACATCCACCACTGCTTTCATTACTCCCATCAAGGAGATGGTACAGGAGCCTGGAGACGCACACTCAATGATTTAGAAATGGCTTCTTCTCCTCTAGTATCCATGAACACCACCCAGTTATTCCCTTTTAAAACAATTATTTTCAATTTATAGTAATTTTATGACTTTGTACCATATTTCGACTGCAAAACAACACATTACACATCATAAGTAAATGATAATAATCCTGATTCTAAAAAGTATTCTTTTCAGTAATCTCTTTCTAATTCACTTATAATTGCACTTATCATGAACACACATTCTTAAGACACAAATGGACAATTTGCAGTGATCTTTAACAAAAGGGTATCATCAGTCCATCTTACACATCACATACAACATATCAGGCCATTTGGTCATCGTGCTAACATCTGCATGCTGCCACTAAGCAAAATGCTGATGTTGAGCATTAGCATTTCACAATCTACAAAATAGAATGATTTTCCAACTAACTGAGGAAATATCGCATTTTGGAGGATATGAAATATCTTGGAAAGCATCAGCTCAGCCCAACTGATTGAGCTAACCTGGGCTCAAATTAGCACAGTCATTGTGGTTTTGGGCTTCTGGCACTCACCGTTAAAGCTGATCCACAAAGAGATATTCACTTGAAAGGAGATCACACCTCTTCTAGAAACAGGCAACAACATATGTTTGCCTCCTTTGGCTCAGAATAACTAATATATAATTGGGGAAGCAATATCCTGCAACTCTTCCCCATGACATTTTTTTTTTACTTTGTTTTCCCATATGCTTTTAAAATCCTTCAACTTGGTAGGTCAAATAAATGAGTTTAATTTCTACCACCTACAAAACTAATGTCCAATTATAAGAATCTTTTTAATAAACCCATTAAACCAATTAGACATAAAAAGTTGCTATTTTGCAGATTGTTTTAAGTCCCTTCATCTTTAAGCTTCGGAGTTTCAAAAGTAAGATTTTTTTCCTTCTGATATTACAGACAACCTTTTACTAATATTCATAATTACAAGTAATTTGTTATGCAAATACATACATTAACTATTCAGTTCATATGCAGATAAAGATTGCTTGTTCACATCTGCCTTCTTGAGAGATCTAAGAAATGTTTCTCATTAATAAACTCCATCTTCTTTTCAAAGAGTAATGATGGCAGAAGCTGGCTGCATAATTGAAAGTGCTATTTCCATTTCTCTTCATGTTAGGTTTCCTTTAGACAAATGCATTTCAAAAGATTTTAGGAACACCCACCTACAAGTAAGCAGCATAAAAAAAATCTTCCCATTGCAATTCCATTTCAAAGTTTCATTGATGAGTATTCCATAAAATGCATTTAATGAAGAACAATTTATATACTGTATTTTAAATTTTTGTAAACAATGTATTATGTGGATAGATGTGAGTGAAGGCCAATGAATAGGTTTTTAAAAGAGCACAATTTGATTTGTAAGTACAGAGAACAATGATCAACAAACTGTGCCTCATATAAAATGCCTCATAACTCTTAAGTGCATTTGGAAGCCTATTTTTTATTTTAAGCAAAACAAGGACATTTCAGACTATAAAAGCAAAGAGACATAGTGGAATGCATTGAAATAAACTGTTGAAGGCGAGAAATGTTTAACAAAAAGCGAGTCCAGATTCTGAACATGGACAGCTGACTGAAGAGCTGTCAATGAAGAATGTTGGAAATTGGGAGGTTTTTTAAAACAAAATATACTTTATTCAAAAATAAAATTATATACAATAAACCATTCAATGACTCAATCCTTTACAACTTTTTCCATTACAGTCTTTACATTTTCACACTTTTTGCCACGTACGTGGCACTCTGTTATGCCATATTTACATTCCCTTGTTAAGGGGTATACACCCCACCCCCCTACCCCTCAACTCCTGCGGGAGAAGAACCCTAGTAACTGGAAGCCTCAATTGGAGTGGAGAAAACCACAGGTCAATGTGATAGAGTGGGGGCTTATAGAACTTCGAAGGCAAGGCTTTGAGTGTTGCAAGATCAAAAGGTGGCTGAACCAAGAGGAAAGGCAGATCAACAAATGTAAATCTATTGCTCTCAAAGGCGAAGTAAAAAAGTTGCAGTTTGAATGGTGACAGAAATTTACAATTTGTTTCAACAGCTGTTCACACAAGGAAAACAAACATGATATGTAAACACATTCAACTATGAATAAGAAAACAGGAGGGGCAACATGGAAATTCATCTCATGTTTCACCTCATGACACTCACAGTTGTGGGTTTACAACAGGAACTAAACTCTTCCACACCTCATTCTCAAAAAAATAATCTGGCTCAGAATACAAGTTATTGATAAAGAGAATATTTTTTAAAAATCACAAAATAAAATGCAGCACTGGAAGAAATGGATCCCATTTCAGTTAGTTGAGTGGTATCCCAGCAGTAACCTTCCACTCAATGTCAGTAAGATGAAAGAGATGATTGTGGACTTCAGGAAGGGTAAGAAAAGGGAACACAACTCAATCCTTGCAGAGAGATCAGAAGTGGAGACAGTGAGCAATTGTAAGTTTCTGGGTGTCAAGATCTCTGAGGACCTAACCTCAAATAGCTAACATATCGATGCAGTGTTTTTACTTCATTAGCAGTTGGAAGAGATTTGGTTTGTCAACTAGAACACTTGAAAACTTCTACAGGTGTACCATAGAGAGCATTCTGATAAGCTTCATCACTGTCTAGTATGGAGGGGGAGGCTACTGCACAGTACTGAAAGAAACTACAGAAATTTGGAAAATTAGTCAGCTCCATCTTGGGTACCAGCTTCTGTAGTATCCAAGACATCCTCAAAAATCATTGCCTCAGAAAGGTGACATCCATTATTAAGGACTCTGTCCCCTGGGCATTCCCCCTTCACATTGTTACTGTCAGGAAGGAGATACAGAAGCCTGAAGACACACACTCAGCGATTCAGGGACAGCTTCTTTCCCTCTGCCATCCGATTTCTAAATGGATATTGAACCCATGAACACTACCTCACATATATTATTTCTGTTTTTGCACTATTTTCAATCTATTCAATATACATATACCATATATACTTACTGTAATTGATTTATTTATATATTTTTTCTTTCTATGTTATCACTTATTGCACTGAACTGCTGCTGCTAAGTTAACTAATTTCATGACATATGCTGGTGATAATAAACCTGATTCTGACTGTGGCATGCTGGTGCAGAGTAAAAAAAAACTGAAGATGGATGATGTTATAAATACTCAGAATGTCCAGCAGATTTGAAAGAAACATAAAAATCTGTAAAAAAAAAAAAGGATGTTTAGAAAGGGAAAATACAAATAAACGTAAGAACTACTCAAGGCAGGGCCACAGAGGCTGCTGAGCAAGTCAGACTTTGCTATGGAGACTCTAAAACAGTGGAGAGTGGAGAAGGTAAAGTGCTTTATGTTTCTCCATTCTAGTATTCCCCTTAGTGATTTCTATTTTCATCCTCCTTCAACCAACCTACGAATGTACTATTCTTCTCTTAGACCAGATTTCTGTCTCTATTGAATAACTCAGTCTCTGATTTCCATTTCCCTCCATCTTTACTGATGACATAAAAGAACTACTGTTTCACGTTCCACAGATGCCTATTGGCCCACTGAATGTTTCCAGCATTTTCAGAATTTATTTCAGATTTTCCAGCAGCTGCAGTTTTTGAGTATTCAAATTCCAGATGGGTGACCTACAAAAGAACTGGCCATTTCTGACACCAACATTATGTCATCACAGATTAGATTTCTTTCACAAAATGGGAAGTGTAAAACTGAGGAGTACTACTACAAAAAATTGTTTATTACTACACATGAAACTTACATGTTAAAATCATACTGGATATGTATCAGCTTAATAGAAAGTTTCCCATCCTTCCTTCCTCCTGAATCAAGAAAGCATATGGTGCAACAGATGATGGACAAGAATTTTACTGAGGTTTGCTTAAATCACTGGGTCTATCCTGAAAAACACAGAACTGTAGAATAGGCTGTCTGGATCATTGGACATTTGACTGGAGATTATTTTGTTTTATTACATTAAAATATTAAAACTAATTTGAAAGCCAAACAAGGAGCCAGGAAATAAATGTGTGTACTTCATTTAACTTCAAGCAAGATGCACACTTATAGCACAGTGGTGTGTTGATGTATATAATTTATTTACTTTTACGTATAACTTGTAATGAATTATTTGCAAAAAAATGTTTAATCAACAACATACAAGATTACTTGAATTTTACACAACACTCCTCTGTGCTTAGCTATAAACTCAAATGTGAGAAAGGTTAACTGGTCATTGTCAATTGTGATAAGGCGAGGATTAAACTGGGGCAAACACGAGGAAATCTGCAGATGCTGGAAATTGAAACAACACACACACAATGCTGGTGGAGCACAGCAGGCCAGGCAGAATCTATAGGGAGAAGCATTGTTGACGTTTCAGGCCAAGACCCTTCATCAGGACTAACTGAAAGGAGAGGTACTAAGAAATTTGAAAGTAGTGGGGGGGGAGGGGGAAATGCGAAATGATAGGAGAAGACCGGAGGGGGTGGGGTGAAGCTAAGAGCTGGAAAGGTGATTGGTGAAAGTGATACAGAGCTGGAGAAGGGAAAGGATCATGGGATGGGAGGCCTCGGGAGAAAGCAAGGAGGAGGGGGGAGCACCAGAGGGAGATGGAGAACAAGCAGGGTGATGGGCAGAGAGAGAGAAAAAAAACAAACAACTACATATGTCAGGGATGGGGTAAGAAGGGGACGAGGGGCATTAACGGAAGTTAGAGAAGTCAATGTTCATGCCATCAGGTTGGAGGCTACCCAGCCAGTATATAAGGTGTTGTTCCTCCAACCTGAGTGTGGCTTCATCTTGACAGTAGTGGAGGCCATGGATAGACATATCAGAAAGGGAATGGGATGTGGAATTAAAATGTGTGGCCACTGGGAGATCCTGCTTCTCTGGCGGACCAAGCGTAGGTGTTCAGCGAAACGGTCTCCCAGTCTGCGTCGAGTCTCACCAATATATAAAATGCCACGCTGGGAGCACCGGACACAGTCTACCACACCAATCGACTCACAGGTGAAGTGTTGCCTCACCTGGAAGGACTGTCTGGGGCCCTGAATGGTGGTGAGGGAGGAAGTGTAAGGGCAGGTGTAGCACTTGTTTCACTTTCAAGGATAAGTGCCAGGAGGGAGATCGGTGGGAAGGGATGGGGGGGTGGGGGGATGAGTGGACAAGGGAGTCGTGTAGGGAGCGATCCCTGCGGAAAGCAGAAAGGGGTGGGGGGAGGGAAAGATGTGCTTAGTAGTGGGTTCCCGTTGGAGGTGGTGGAAGTTACGGAGAATTATACGTTGGACCTGGAGGCCGGTGGGGTGGTAGATGAGGACAAGGGGAACCCTATCCCGAGTGGGGTGGCGGGTGGATGGGGTGAGGGCAGACGTGTGGGAAATAGGAGAGATGCGTTTGAGAGCAGAGTTGAT
This sequence comes from Hemitrygon akajei, assembly GCF_048418815.1. NCBI lineage: Eukaryota > Metazoa > Chordata > Chondrichthyes > Myliobatiformes > Dasyatidae > Hemitrygon > Hemitrygon akajei. The sequence goes on along the minus strand of NC_133132.1, from coordinate 91,865,961 downwards.
GGTGGAAGAAGGGAAGCCCCTTTGTTGAATAAAGGAAGACATCTCCTTTGTCCTGGAATGAAAAGCCTTATCCTGAGAGCAGATGTGGCGGAGACGGAGGAATTGTGAGAAGGGGATAGCATTTTTGCAAGAGACAGGGTGGGAAGAGGAATAGTCCAGGTAGCTGTGAGAGCCTGTAGGCTTATAGTAGATATCAGTAGATAGGCCGTCTCCAGAGATGGAGACAGAAAGATCAAGAAAGGGGCGGGAGGTGTCGGAAATGGACCAGGTAAATTTGAGGGCAGGGTGAAAGTTGGAGGCAAAGTTAATGAAGTCAACGAGCTCAGCGTGCGTGCAGGAGGCAGCACCAATGCAGTCGTCGATGTAGCGAAGGAAAAGAGGGGGACGGATACTTGTATAGAGTTGGAACATGGACTGTTCCACAAAGACAACAAAAAGGCAGGCATCACTGGGACCCATGCGGGTGCCCATGGCTACACCCTTGGTTTGATTAAACTAGGGGATTGCTGGGCAGTGTGGCTTGAAGGGTCAGAATGGCCTACTCCACCCTGTCGGTCAATAAAAAAATATAGAATGCATCTCTCTTGGCAGGTGAAGCTTATGGTTGTGAAAACAATCAAGTTCTAGAGCCTCCTCCATATTTCTAGGAGTTGACTTTGAGACAGCAGTAAGCAGTTCTGACAGCTCTGGACAGCTTTCTTCTCCGTCCTTTTTCTTCTTCTAGTTTGTGCATCTTGATGTTGGGAAGACACATTTAGTGCACTGAAGTATTCTCTTATTAATCCTTCTATTGCTTCCTTTATGATTTGATTTCTCCTCTTGGTTTCCTCATCTATAACATCATCTGATGAATCCTCTGTTTTCCTATTTCAATTGATTCCTTCCTTTTTGGTCTTCCATTCATTCAGCTGGGTTTGGTGTCTGTGTCTCCTTTTACAAGCAGCTTTTTGTCTCCCATTGAAGCTCATGCAAAAACCATAATTCATGCAGAGTAGATTCTGGTTCTTGATACTCACAAATGTCAAATGCTTGCAATTTTCCTAAACTCTCTTCCAACTCTCCTTGAACTCTCTTCCAGCTTAAAAGCAAGCCATATTTGCAGAAAATGCCTGATTAACATATCAGAACCTTTCTCACATATATTGTCTATAAAATCTGTTGAAGTCAGACTACTGCTTTTGTCACTTTCATGATCCCTCTGAGCAGCATGGTCCTTCCTTGGTCCAATATGCTTTCCAACCAGAGGCAGAGATGCTGGCTCCAACACCTGTTGCTCTCTGTTGGGCAATGGCCCATGGTGAGCAGCATGGAGACAGATGTGGCATCATCCAGTACCTCTCTTAATTCACTTTCAGTTGACTCTTTTACAGGGGATTTGGCATTTAAATTGTGGATGGATCTCCAATCAAGTTGTAGTCATCTCAGCCAATTATGTCCCCATAATTCTGGCTCTCCTGTTTTCACCACATACAAGCCCAATGTGGCTCATTGGTTATTGAATTTTACTGTTAAAAATGTCATTCCCACAAATGTCATCTTTTCTCCAGTATAAGTTCTTAGTTGAATATCTACAGTCTTCAGTTCGGTATCCTTGACATGCTGTTCAAACTCATTATATGGAAAGAGTGAAACAGCTGAGCTAGGGAATCAGAATCAGGTTTAATAGCATTGGCAAATCACAAAATTTGTTGTGTTTGCTGCAGCATAATGCAATACATAATAATAGAAAAACACTGAATTACATATATATTTACATATTATAACTTTATATAATAGTTAAATTAAGCAAGTAATGCAAATAGGAATAAAAATAGAAATAAAAAGTAGTGTGTTAGCGTTCATGGGTTCAATGTCCATTCAGAAATTGGATGGCAGAGGGAAAGAAGCTATTCCTGAATCAATGAGTGTGTGCCTTTAGGTTTCTGAACCTCCATCCTGATAGTCGCAATGGAACAAAGCTTGACCTGGCTGATGGGGATCCTTAAGGTAGGATGCCACCTTTTTGAGCTGTCACTCCTTGAACATGTGCTAGGTACTACAGAGGCTTGAGGAGCTGATAAGTTTACAACTCTCTACTGCATATTTTGATCCTATGCAGTAGCTTCCTCGCACTTCACCCCCCCATACCAGATGGTGATGCGGCTAGGTAAAATGCCCTCCACAGTACATCGATAGATATTTGGAATTGTCTTTGGTGATTTAGCTAATCTCCTGAAATTCCTAATGAAATACAGCTGTTGTCATGCCTCCTTTGTAGCTGCATCAATATGTTGGATCCAGGTTAGATCATCAGAGATATTGAGAGCCAGCAACTTGAAATTGTTCAGGAATGGTAAGTGTTCCCTCATCTTACCCTTTCTGAGGAGTGGGTGTCCTAAAACTTACATTCCTGGCTCAGCTCAATTGCATCTCTGTCTGCGGTTTCCATTGATACAGCTATTTCAACTGCTCTTTTAAATGTAAGTTGTGCTTCAGTTAGGAGGTTTTTTTGAATACTTTCTTGTAAGCTTCCACAAAATAAATTATCTCTCAGTGATTCATAAAGCCCATTACTGAACTATCAATACTCAGACAATTTCTTCAGTTCCAGCACATACACTGAAATGGACTCTCCTTGCTTTTGCCTATGAAATCTAAAGCACTCTGCAATCAACAAAGGTTTCAGTTCTGAATGCTTCTGCATTACTTTCATGATATGAACAAAGCTCAATTCAGTTGATTTTGTTAGAGTATTTAAACTTCAAAGCAAACTTTAAACCCAAAGTACTCAGCAAAACTGATACCCATTCTCATTTATTATTCCATTTACTTTAAATACTTTTCAATCAGTTCAGTATACGTGTTTCAGTTATCTTTTGCATAATCAAATGTGTCATCCTTCTGATATAACCAGCCATTTCTGTTCTTTTTTATGATTATTGTCTACTGATATTCACTGTTTATGAATTTTTTGGTTTCCTGCCTTATTTAAAACATGAAGTGTCCATTCCTAAGGAAACCACTTGCTGCGCTTTTTTCTTTTTAATTAACTAATTCTTTTTGTTTAAACTCAAATGTTTCACTGTGCATTTTAAAAAAAAACTCAAATGTCTTGTTGCATTTCAACAGGTAGGTAGTTGTTTCAGGTTTGCTTTATACTTCCTGGTCATCACTGCTAATTTTTCTAACTTCAAAACATTAAAACTAATTTAAAACAAAACAAGGTGTTGGGAGATAAACCTGTACTTCGATTTCATTTTAAGCAAGATGCACTCTTATGACATACGCCATTTATGGACAGTACTTTTATATATAACCCATAAAAAATAACTTAAACAAGCAAATACTGCTTAATCAACAACATATTTATGAGATTACTCAAAATGTTACTGAAATATTAAATGCACAACACTAATGCCATTGGCTGTGGGTGAATATGCAACACAAAATGGAGAAATGCCACAAAAAATTAGGATATTTTAAAAGCAACCTTTAGCAAAATAATATTCTCACACTTCATCTTTTCTCACCCATTGCCCAATAGATGCCATGAGTTGCTATATCTATTGATATCATTAATATTAAAAATGTGTATAACGTAAGCATTTACATTTTCACTTCAATCTCCCTGTTTGAAATAAGCAAATCCTTGTTTGCTTCAGTGAACAAATTAATCAAATAACAGCATGCCTGAAGAATGTAAACATCCTCTGATAAGGAAGAAGAACTGGCCCCCAACAAAAGCCTGCAGACCATGAGTAGGTAGAGAATGGCAGTTTTCATTTTCATTATAAAGTGAGAGCAAGTTAATAAGGTACAGGCATAGATCTAGTGCCAAACACCTTGCTTCTTGAAGGACAGAAATACTGACATTAAGATGACCAGAAGCAAAGTGGAATTAGAATTAGATCATTATTGTCACAGGTACTGAGATACAATGGAAAGCTTGTCTTGAACCCTGTTCATACAGATCAAATTATTATATAGTACATTGAGGGAGAACATGACAAAACTATAACAGAATGCAGAATATAAAGTGTAACAACTTCACAGAACCTGCAGAGCAGGTGGACAATAAAGTGCAAGATCATAACAAGGTTGTGAGGCCAAGAGTCTAACTTATTGTACCAATTACAAAATGAAAATGACCAAAATTATCAAATTCTCACATTTTATTGCTTCCTTGTACCATAATCTATGCTTGCTTACTAGCTGCAGATAGTGCAAATATATACGTCCTTACAAGCTGCAAATAGTGTAGATATATACTTCCCTCCTGTCATCTCAGAATCAGTCCAATACATAAAAATTACTATAAACTTCAGTAATGAATACATAGAAAATTAAGTTAAATAAGTAGTGCAAAAAGAGAGCAGAAATAGTGAGGTAGCGTTCATGCGTTGGTTCATTTCTGCTCAGAAATCTGATGGCAGATGGAAGGCATCTGTTCCTAAGGTGTTGAGGGTGTGTCTTCTGGCTCTTGTACTTCTTCTTTGATGGCATTAATGCAAATGGAGCATGTGCTGGATGATGGGGTCCTAAATGATGGACACTCTCTTTTTGAGGTATCGCCTTTCGAAGAGGTCATCAAAACTGGTATTAATACATAGCCTAATATATTAATCTACATAGTCTAGAGTACTCCACTGCCCAAATGGCAGCAGCTGAACAGAATGAAAGCATTGAAAAATGTACCTCATTATTCCCTCTGATAATCCAATTACTAAAACATCACATACTACAGAATAGTTTAGGGACATCCTTACATGATTAGTTAAAAAGCATGTGATCTCCAGGCAAGAGGGGATGAAACTAGTTGAAGCTCCACATTGCTAAAACTCTATCGAAGTTCAACAAATCATTTCTTGTGGAGCAACGAAGAGAAGTGAGACATCAAACTATGTAGTACAGGGATAGGGCAGCAAGCACAATGAAAAGACAAAAATTGCATGTTTTCTTCCAGCCTGAATAAAGTTATGCATGGAAATAGACCACTCATCCTCCATTCTTACTGGGTTTAAACCCTACAATCAACTACCCAATAATACCATGGTGGTACTGCCACCATTGTTTAAACGCAGCAAATAGGGATGAATATTATACTGCCTTCATATGCAACACTCATACTCTTGAAATGAAATTAATAAAAAATAAAATCTTAGCATTCCCATGTGACACCCTTACTGCAATGCAGATTTAACCTATAGATCTCAGCACCACTTGGAATCAGTCAGTCCTAGCAAGTGCACAGACTCTGGCAGCTTGCTGCTCTCTATCCATGCTACAGATTTAGAACTATTGCACCTGCCTTTTGTATCATCCCGGCAAGACCTGGAGTCATGGAAACATATTTACTGTCTCCTTCACTGCCACTGGCAATTCTGACCCTGCTCGGGACATAATCCAGTGACAGTTCCTTGGAGAAGCGGTCTCCAAATCCTTTGCTCTTCCTTAAGTTTCATATAGGGTAACTGCTCCCTGAAGATTGTTGGAGGAAGGAACTTTCTGCTGATGACTCTCCTTGAAGCCTTAGTTCAGAGGGCCCTGCTTATTCTCCCCACCAAGCAGAACATCACCAAAGTCCATCAGTGATGGCTGCTGAAGTTTAGATATTAGGATACAATCCCACTCTTCAGTAATATCAGACATTGATTCATTACAACCAGTCTACCTACAAAGAAATTACAGTAAAGTTGAATGAGTGATAATCTCTTGAAGTGACACTGGTATGAGTGGAAAGCTTACCCATTGCTTAGTACTCATTTCTCCATTTTGTTTGAACATACACTCAGTGGCCATTTTGTTAGGTACACATGTATACTTCTCATTAATGCAAATATCGAATAACCTAGTCGTGTGGCAGCAATGCAATCCATAGAAGCACGCAGACATGGTCAAGACATTCAATTGTTGTTCAGAAAGGGGAAGATTTAAGTGAGTTTGACAGTGAAATGTTTGTTGGTGCCAGACAGGCTAGTTTCAGCATCTCAGAAACTGCTGATCTCCACAGATTTTCACGCACAGCATTCAGAGGGCAAAAACACATTTTTAAAGAGACAGGTCAAAAAAGAATGGCCAGACTGTTTCAAGTGGACAGAAAATCAACAGTAACTCAAATAAGCATCTGTTACATCTGTACTGTGCAGAAGGTTATCTCTGAACACACAATATGTCAAAGCTTGAAGTGAATGGGCTACAGCAGCAGAAGACCATGAACATATTCTCTTTAGCCTCATGAGGTACCTAATAAAGTGGTCACTGAGTGTATGAGATTGGCTGCATTATTGCCAAGCTATGTTATAACACCAATGTCAAAACAGCACCATGAACATATTAAACATCTCGATCTGCTTATTTTGCATGCATGAGCATTTAATGTACTGCCAGATATACCAACAATCTCCTCCATGAGTTAAATCACCACCCAAAGCCCAATTTCACTGCCGGACAGATTCAGTATAAAGGAAATATGCTAAACTGTTCCCAACTTATTGCAGGGACAAGCTGATATTTTTTTGGAGATAGCATGAGGGAAAGAAAAAGATAGTAGCATTAATTTTTGAGGGCAGCTTTGGAAGGATTAATTCTAAGATCATGTCTAATGATTCAGAAACACTTTGGCATTTCACCACAGGAAACCCCAAAAATATTGTGCAAGAGTTAAAAAGATACCAAGTAATAAATGAGGTAGAATAATTTGGAGGTTATTAGACAAACTTAGCCAGCATTATTACAGATCACAAAATGGGGAAGGGGTGTGTTTGAAGTCAAATGTTGAAGTAAAGTAAGTTACAATGAAAAAAATCTGCAAAGATCAAATGAATTAAAATACTTTCAGTTGAGACTTCTGTAGGTACGAGGAATGTCATTTGTTCTACAGTGACCAGGTAAACCAGGTAAATTTCGAGGATGGTCCAGAGATCAGATTTCAGTTAATCTGCTGCTCTGCAGAGGCATATCCAATGACAAATGAATTTACTGTTATTTTTCACTTTCTTTTACATACAAAGGTGCTACCAAGTTTCCCATAGTTGATTTCTACTATTTAAGAAAACTTCATTAATAGATTTGCCTCAGATAGCAAAAAATCATTTTTTAAATGAGACATAAGCCTTATTTGAATATTGCCTGGATATAGAAGTGCATGTCATAGAGAGCTCTTTATGCGGTTAGGGGTTGGAGGAAGAGAATGGTGCAAGGAGATATTAATATATCAATGAGAAGGAAATAGAAACATAGACACATAGAAAACCTACAGCACAATAGAGGCCTTTCAGCCCACAATGCTGTACTGAACACGTACTTATTTTAGAAATTACCTAGGGTTACCCATAACCCTCTTTTTTTCTAAGCTCCATGTACAGTTGAAGTCAGAAGTTTACATACATTTAGGTTGAAGTCATTAAAACTCACTGTTTAACTACTCCACAGATTTCATATTAACAAACTACAGTTTTGGCAAGACTTTGAGGACATATACTTTGTGTATGACACGAGTAAATTTTCCAACAATTGTTTACAGACAGATTATTTCACTTTTAATTGACTATATCACATTTCCAGTGGGTCAGAAGTTTACAAACAAAATCAAAAGAAATCAGCCAAGACCTCAGAAAAAAAAAAATTGTGGACCTCCACAAGTCTGGTTCATCCTAGGGAGCAATTTCCAAATGCCTGAAGGTACCACGTTCCTCTGTACAAATAATAGTACACAAGTATAAACACCATGGGACCACACAGCCATCATACTGCTCAGGAAGGAGATGCATTCTGTCTCCTAGAGATGAACGTACTTTGGTGCAAAAAGTGCAAATCAATCCCTGAACAACAGCAGAGGACCTTGTGAAGATGCTAGAGGAAACAGGTAGACAAGTATCTATATCCACAGTAAAATGAGTCTTATATCAACATAACCTGAAAGGCTGCTCAGCAAGGAAGAAGCCACTGCTCCAAAACCGCCATAAAAATGCCAGACTACAGTTTGCAAGTGCACATGGGGACAAAGATCTTACTTTCTGGAGAAATGTCCTCTGGTCTGCTGAAACAAAAATTGAACTGTTTGGCTAATAATGACCATCATTATGTTTGGAGGAACAAGGGTGAGACTTGCAAGATGAAGAACACCATCCCAACCATGAAACATGGGGGTGACAGCATTATGTTGTGGGGTGCTTTGCTGCAGGAGGGACTGGTACACTTCACAAAATAGATGGCATCATGAAGAAGGAAAATTATGTGGATATATTGAAGCAGCATCTTAAGACATCCAAGAATACCTCCAAAGTTGTGGCAAAATTGCTTTAGGACAACAAAGTCAAGGTATTGGAGTGGCCATCACAAAGCCCTGACCTCAATCCGATAGAAAATTGTTGGCAGAACTGAAAAAGCATGAGCGAGCAAGGAGGCCTACAAACCTGACTCAGTTACACCAGTTCTGTCTGGAGGAATGGAACAAAATTCCAGCAACTTACTGTGAGAAGCTTGTGGAAGGCTACCCAAAACATTTGACCCAGGTTAAACAATTTAAAGGAAATGTTACCAAATACTTAACAAAGTGTATGTAAACTTCTGATCCACTGGGGATGTGATGAAAGAAATAAAGCTGAACTAAATCATTCTCTCTACTATTATTCTGACATTTCACATTCTTAAAATAAAGTAGTGATCCTAACTGACCTAAGACAGGAAATGATTTTTAGGATTAAATGTCAGGAATTGTGAAAAACTGAGTTTAAATGTATTTGGCTAAGATGTATGTAAACTTCTGAATTCAACTGTACCTAACCGGAAACCTCATAAAAGACCCTATCGTATCCATCTTAACCAAGATTGTTGGCAGCCACCTCCACGCAACTCACCAATCTCTGCATAAAAAACTTATCCCTGATATCCCCTCTGTACCTGCTTCTAAGCACCTTAAAACTGTGCCCTCATGTGGTAGCCATTTCAGGCCTGGGGAAAAGCCCCTAACTATCCACACGGTCAAATCCTCTCATCATCTTATACACCTCTATCAGTTCACCTCTCATTCTCCATCACTCCAAAGGTCAAGTTCACTCAACCTATTTTCATAAGGCATGCTCCCCAATCCAGGCAACATCCTTGTAAATCTCATCTGCACCCTTTCTATAGTTTCCACATTCTTCCTGTAGTGAGGTGACTGGAACCGAGCACAGTACTCCAAGTGGGGTCTGACCCATGGTTGATGAAGGCCAATGCACCGTATACCTTCTTAAGCACACAGTCAATCTGTGCAGCAGCTTTGAGAACCCCATGGACACAGACATCAAGATCCCTCTGATCCTCCACACTACCAAGAGTCTTACCATGAATACTATATTCTGCCATCATATTTGTCCTACCAAAATGAACCACTTTACACTTATCTGGGATGAACTCCATCTGCCACTTCTCAGCCCTGTTTTGCATCCTATCAATGTCCCGCTGTAACCTCTGACAGTCCTCCATACTATCCACAACACCCCCAACCTTTTGTGTCATCAGCAAATTTACTAACCCATCCCTCTACTTCTTCATCCAGGTCATTTATAAAAATCACAAAGAGAAGGGGTATCAGAACAGATCCCCGAGGCACACCACTGGTCAACAAATTCCATGCAGTATATGACCCGTCTGCCACTCTTTTCCTTCTGTGGGCAAGCCAATTCTGGATTCACAAAGCAAGATCCCCTTGGATGCCATGCTCCTTACTTTCTCAATAAGCCTTGCATGGGGTACCTTATCAAATGCCTTGCTGAAATCCACATACACTACATCTACTGTTCTACCTTCATGAATGTGTTTAGTCACATCCTCAAAGAATTCAATCCGGCTTGTAAGGCATGACCTGCCTTTAACAACACCACACTGGCTATTCCTAATCATATTATGCCTCTCCAAATGTTCATAAATCCTGTCTCTCAGGATCTTTTCCATCAACTTACCAACCACTGAAGTAAGACTCACTGGTCTATAATTTCCTGGGCTATCTCTACTCCCTTTCTTGAATAAGGGAACAACATCTGCAACCCTCCAATCCTCCGGAACCTCTCCTATCTGATTGATGATGCAAAGATCTTCGCCAGAGGCTCAGCAATCTCCCTCACTTCCCACAGTAGCCTGGGGTACATCTCATCCGTCCCAGTGACTTACCCAACTTGATGCTTTCCAAAAGCTCCAGCACATCAGTTTTCTTAAGGTCTATATGCTCAAGCTTTTCAGTCCACTGTAAATCATCCCTACAATTTCCAAGGTCCTTTATCATAGTGAATACTGAAGCAAGGAATTCTTTAAATAACTCCGCTATCTCCTCCGGTTCCAATCACACCTCTCCACTGTCACACTTGATTGATCCTATTCTCTTGCGTCTTATCCTGTTGCTCTTCACATACCTGTAGAAAACCTTGGGGTTTTCCTTCATACTGCTGGCCAAGCCTTCTCATGGCCCCTTCTGGCTTTTCTAATTTTATTCTTAAACGCCTTCCTGCTAGCCTTATAATTTTCTAGATCTCTATCATTACCTAGTTTGTTGAAACTTTTGTAAGCATTTCTTTTCTTGATTAGATTTTCAACAGCCTTTGAACACCATGATTCCTGTACCCTACCATCCTTTCCCTGACTCATTGGAACGTACCTATGCAGAACACCACGCAAATATCCGTTGAACATTTGTACACATTTGCTGTACATTTCCCTGAGAACATCTGTTTCCAACTTATGCTTCCAAGTTCCTGCCTGATAGCTTCAGATTTCCTCTTACTCTAATTTAATTAAAGAAGGAACATCTAGCTTCTTGCTTTCAAGAAGGAGCTAGATAGGTATCTTATGGATAGGGGAATCAAGGGATATGGGGACAAGGCAGGAACCAGGTATTGATAGTAGATGATCAGCCATGATCTCAGAATGGCAGTTCAGGCTCAAAGGGCCGAATGGTCTACTTCTGCACCTATTGTCTAAACACTTTCCTAATTTGTCTGTTCCTATCTTTCTCCAATACTATGGTAAAGGAGATAGAATGATGATCATCATCTCCAAAATGCTCTCCCACTGAGAGTCCTGACACCTGACGAGGTTCATTTCCCAATACCAGGTCAAGTACAGCCTCTCCTCTTGTAGGCTTATCTACATATTGTGTCAGGAAACCTTCCTGAACACACCAAACAAACTCCACCCCATCTAAACCCCTTGCTCTCAAGAGATGACGATCAATATTGGAGAAATTAAAATCTCCCTCCATGACAACACTTATTATTGCATATTTCCAGACTCTGGTTCCCTATCTGCTCCTCAATGTCCCTGTTACTATTGGGTGATCTATAAATCACCCAACAGACTTATCGACCCCTTCCTGTTCCCAACTTCCACCCACAGAAACTCAGTGAACAATCCTTCCATGACTTCCTCCTTTTCTGCAACTGTGACACTCTCTGATCAGCAGTGACACGCCCCAGCTCTTTTGCCTCCCTCCCTGTCCTTTCTGAAATATCTAAAGGCTGGCACTCCAAGTAGCCATTCCTGACCCCGAACCATCCAAATCTCTGTAATGGCTACAACATCATAGCTCCAAGTACTGATCCAATAAAACAGTTAAATTGTGTAACCATAACAAGTGGCTGTCTACAACTAAATACTCTCAAGATGCTTAAACATGATTTGGAACAAACCTGTCTTCATCTCAATGGAACTTAAAGTGAATTTAGGAACTAACAGGGATAAATATGAGTCTACAAAACTCTGAAACATGCTTCTTCTTGTACCAAAATATGAACCAGCTCAAATCTTTGCTATAATATTCTCCGTTCTGGATCCACTCTTAGCTCTTCTTTTCTCCTCACCTGCCTATCATCTCCCTCTGGTTCCACTTCTTCTTTTGCTTGCATCGTCCACTCTCCTATCCAATCAGATTTCTTCTTCTTCAACACTTTACCTCTTTTACCTATCACCTCCCAGCTTCTTACTTCATCCCGCCCCCTCCACTCCACAGCGCCACACACACACACACACCCCCTCTCTCACGATTTCACCTCTGACCTGCCAGCTTTTACTCCTTCCCCTTGCCTAATTTCTTACGCTGGCTTCTGCTACCTTTCTTTCTGGCCTTGATTAAGGGTCTTGGACTGAATCTTTAACTGTTTATTCCCCTCTGTAGATGCTGCCTGACCTGCTCAATTCCTCCAGCATTTTTCTATATGTTGGCCTGATGCAAATTGTTTGGTTGTCCTGCTGCCAATATAAGCTGTTGTATAGCAAAATATACGGTTTAGGGGTAGGTGGGGGATTTATTTGTTAGTTAAGGGTGGTAGCTGATGCACCTTTTTGTACAGCATTTTGCTGAGAAACAACAGTGTGCAGCTGGTGCATATGAAATCTATTGATAAGTTCATGCTGTGAAATCAATAAGTTACTTCCTGTACCACGGGGATACCTTGGATCATGAGGCTCCACACTAAGCCTTGATCTCCCAGATCATCAACTTTCATTAAGTTTTTAATTTGGAACTGGAGTTCTTCCTGGTTAAGATACTCTGTGGGACTTCTCTTTTGGTCTCCCTTCTCCTATTATCTCCAAGTCATTATTAAAAACCTGGGGTGCTTGCTGCCTCTTCTGGTTTGATACTTTGATGGTGAATATCCCTAGAGTCACGTGATAAGTTGTACCACAGGTTATGGGGAGGGAACACTTGTTTTTAATTGTACAATGCTTTGAAATGGTGCTGCAAATATAAATACAGTAAACAGAGAGGGAGATAAGCAGAGTAAAAGTGAGTGAGGGAGAGGTGGAGAGAAATAGACAGTGGGAGAAGGGGAGAAGGTGAGATGGAGAGTTGGGGAGAGACAGGCAGTGAGAGAAGATGAGAGAGAGAGAGAGATGGAGAGTTGGAGAGAGACAGATAGAGAAGGTGGGAGAAAGAGCTGGAGAGGTGGAGAGAGACAGACAGTGAAAGCTGAGAGGGAGAGATGGAGAAAAAGAGGGAGACACACACACAGATATGTAGAGAGAGACATACACACACAGACGTACAGAGAGAGAGAGAGAGACACACACACAGAAATGTACAGAAAGGGAGTGTGCGTAATTGAGTAGGAGCATTGCAGAGAGGGATAGGTATCGATTTGTCTGTGTTTATATCTGAGTGGTGTGAGTGTGGCAGCTGGTTGTGATAGACAGCAGCAGAAATATGGTACAGTTCACAGTATTTGAACACTTAACATATCAGATTATGGATTTTCTTGTGACATTGCTCATATCTGCAAGGAGAAATTTCTCGGAGACTACCCTGGCTCTCTTTTCATATCATCTTTGAATGCCCTCTGGCACTCCGCTCTCGAGGATCTGTCTTCTGCACTTCATCTTATCCATTACGATGTTGCATTCTTTATAAAGAAACTGACCATCATCAGAATTGTAATTTATATCAAATCACCACAAACTCTGCTGTATAGAATGCATACTATTCTAATATTGCATCTTCTCTGTATACAATTAGTTTCAACATTTTTACTTACTGCACCACTAGCAGATTGTAGAATGTGACCAAGAGCACAACACAGTCCTGCTCCTTTTGTATTGTTGCCCTGAAGGTAGCTTAAGCTGTACTTCAAATTGCAGAATGATCTAACGCAAACAAATCAAACTGTCTTTGGAATAGAAAGCAATAATGGCGAAACTGTGTATTGTAGCTGTAGAGAAACCTACGTGGATAATGATAAAATTCTTCACGGATTATAGTGTGGTCCAACATACCCTTTGGTCATGTGACAAAATGGGTGCCCGAGGATCAGCGTCTCAGATCTAGTACAAATTGTGGCATTCAGCTATGATACCCATCCTCCTGTGTGCTTCTGAGACTTGTACTACCTGCAGGAAAGACACTACACATGCTGACTCCATAGAATCCTCCAAAGCTACAATCTAAGTTAAGCCAATACCACCAGTAATAAGGTCCCAGTGATACAGTCCACTGCACTGGGCAGGCTGCATTATTTGTATTCTTGATGTCAATCTCCTGAAGCATACTCTTCATTCTAACCTCTGCCTTAGATAGAGATTATAGATGGCCAGAGTGCAGGAGTATTTAGGATGACATTGAGAATCGTGAGCCCAGGCACACAGTAGCCCATGGTAGATGGTGGAAAGTGGCACCTCACAAACACCCGCACACCCGCTTCACAGAGCACCATCTGTGGTTCCACACATTTGCCTTGTCAGCCACCTCAGAACCTTCAGAATTAGACTGGAAACAAGTGAAGGGCAATCCCAAGGAAAGCATGCAAGTTGGATATTTTTAAAAAATATTGTGGTGATACATAGAGACAAAACCACATGTTCCACCGATCTGCTATTTATGCAAGTTATATCAATGTTTTATTCATTTTCATAAAATTAGAGCAGTCAGTCAAAACAAACAATAAAGAAGAGTCCATTGAAATGTATCACAGGATTTTAAATGTGCCTGCAGAACTCATTAAGGTGTGACTTGGGAGCAGGCCATCTTTCAAGCACATCTTTGGCATGTTGCAGTCAATGGCAATTGTTTAATTCAGCACAGACAAACTGAACTATCATGAGTGACAGGTTTTATTGAGTGTGGATTGAACATAATTTGCTGTGAATGTCTTAATATTTTGTCACTTTAGCTCAGCGTTTGCCAACAACTGTAGAAAAACTAGATACCCTGGTTCGGCAACATCTTCATTTTTGAATGCTCATTTTTGCTTTCAGTTTTCTTAGCCTCACCCACTCCCTATTTCTCTAATCTCCCCAGGTACGCAAGCAGGCAATATTTCCAGTTTTGGAACATTTCATGGATGACAGATAATGTAGCTGAACATCTTTTCACCAATCTTTGGAATTTCCCAACTAAATCTTTCTGCCCATCTACCTAATGAAGTCCATCTCTGTTTCACCAACTGTGATTTATTGGCCTTTATATCATCTCTGATATCCCAGTGCTGATAATGTGTGTGTTCTAGTTCAGATAATTACACCAACAGTATGACACAAATGCAATTTGTTGTTGTAGAGAAGCTAAAGTGGTTCCCTTTGGAAAAGGGAATGTTAAGAGAATTTTAATGGAAAACTTGATGGAAGGAGCAACTAATTGTTTCTTGTTTGTGAATCTTGTTGATGTGTATATTTGCAAATGTGAAATGAAAATGGTTGATTCAGACAAAGGGTTTGCAGGCCTGCCATAATCTTAAAAGAGTGTGTGAATATTTCAGGTGGGCACAATGAAGACTAAAATGAATAGTGTTTGAAAATGTACACAAAAATTAAATGGCATCTATTCAATCTGGTGCAGAACTCATGCAAGGTTCATCCTAGAACTTCAACAATGGGAATTTGGTTACCATCCAGCAGCAACATGCTCAACATCTTTCCAAAAGACAGAATTCAGCCAATAGCCACTAGTGGGATCCCTGGCAGTATCAAATAAATGGAGGTCCTCATTTTCTGAACCTGATATATTATTCCATGAATTTTGAATGTTTAGTAGACACCCAGTTATGGAGTATGGCTCTAAAGCCCTTGATGAAAGCAAAGAGAAGGAAAGAGGTCCTCTTCATAGGAGTCCATATTCAGATTCATTTATTTATCACACTTACATCAAGACATACAGCAAAATGTGTCATTGACATTAACAACCAAACAACAAAGATATGCTGGTGGCAGCCCCAGGTGTTGGCAAAATTCTGGCACAATATAGCATGTTCGCAGTGTTCAGCAGTACAACACAAGTAACAATAGCAACAAAACAACAACCGTAAGACAAGTACCACACAGACAGGCCTCCAAACCAAGGACAGGCTACCACAGACCTTGCTTCTAGACTCCGGATATCAAGATCTCCATCCTCCAGTGCCTGGCCTGCACTTGAAAGTCTCTAACTTCTGGACTTGTCAACATTGATTTCAACCTTTGGACCTCAACATCTGGTATTGATCCCAGGACTTGCTAATCACAAGAATCTGAACTCTGCACCTGACCTTTAAGGACATTTGATCCTGGGACTCGCTGACCTGGGGAGATCATCAGCCCTCATCCTTGGAGCCTGCCACCATGCTCCTTGACCACGGAGATCACTGCTCTTTGTCCTCAGTGCTTATTAATCTGACATGAGGGAATTGCTGGGCTTCAACTGTGGAGCACTCCAACCAGCACTCCAGTCACTGCTCCTGCACCAGATCTTCATTTACTGCTCATGACCTACTCCCTCATTCCTTTCCTTAAACCCTATCCTGACACCTAGCACCCCATGCTGTCCCCAAAGTCATCCCTACAAACCTAAAAAAACAACTAAATCTGAGCCAGGAATTGCTATTAGCAAATGGTCAAGTTGGTATTTGTGTTTGACTTGTTTTTCATATTCACTGTGAGGACTTGTAAAACACAAACTTGTCAGACTTTATTTGCTGATATTGAAGTTGTTCTGCACAGATACTAGCACTCGTACTGGGGCACTGCTAAACCTACAACTCATATCCTCAAGGGATCATTCCATTCTGCTACAACCAAGGTAAACTAAAGGAAAAAACACTTTCTCACACAAGTCCTATATGTGGTTAGCAAATTTAAATTGTAAAGCTTCTGAGAAGCATTGAAAATCAAAAACAAAACCTTCAGATGCTAGAAATATGAAGTAAAACAGGAAATACCCGAAGCATTCAGCAGATTAGGAAGCAACTTTGGAAAAAGAAAGACAGCTACACTTCAGACTGAACCCCTTCATCAGAATTGCGATTCTGATGAATATTTTTGACATGAAACTTTAATGTTTCTTTTTCTATTGTTGTTGCATAAGGTGCTGGGTGTTTCCAGTATCTACTGTTCTTATTTCTGAGAAGAAGAATCTTTCTAAAATCAGGGTAAAATGCTTACAGCAATCAGAACCACATATATCAACAAAGGTTCCCATCTGATTACAAACCCCTGACTTGACTCCTGTACCTAATAAAATGGCCATTGAATATGTGTTTATGGTCTTCTGCTGTTGTAGCCCATCCACTTCAAGGTTCAATGTGTGTGCATTCAGAGATGTTGCCTTCCTGTCAGCTTGAACCAGTTTGACCAATCTCCACTGACCTCTTTCATTAGCAACTCATTTTCACCCACAGAACTGCTGCTCACTGGATGCTTTGTGTCTGTTTTTCCACACAATTCTTTGTAAACTCTGGAGACTGGTGTGCAAGAAAATCCCAGGAGATCAGGAGTTTTGGTGATACTCAACCCACCCTGTCTGGCACCAACAATCATTCCATGGTCAAAATCACTTGGATCACATTTCTTTCCCATTCTGACATTCGGTCTGAACACTAATACCTAACTGAGGAGAGACTGGACCAATCATGTGGTAGCAACTCAGAGCATAAAAAGCATGCAGACATGGCCAAGAGATTCATTTGTTGTTCAGATCAAACATCAGAATGGAAAAAAATGTGATCTGAGTGAATTGACCATGGAATGATTGTTAGTGCCAGATGGGGTAACTAGAGTATCTCAGAAATTGCAGATTGCCAGGGAGTTTCAAGCACAACAATCTCTAGTTTACAGGGAATGCTGCAAGAAACAAAACAAAACTGAACGGTAGTTTTATGGGCAAAAATGCCTTGTTAATGAGAGAAGTTGGAAGAAAATGGCCAGACTGTTTAAAGCAGAAAGGAAGGTGACAATAACTCAAATAATCATGAATTACATAGTGGTGTGCAGAAGAGCACCTCTGAATGCACAACATGCTGAACCTTGAAGTATATGAGCTACAACAGCTGAAGACCACGAAGCTACACCCAGTCGTCACTTTATTAGGTACTGGAGTTCCCTAACAAAATGGTCACTAAGTGTATGTTTCAATGTACGTGTGATAAGTACATCAGAATCTGAATCTGAAATGTTGTATTGTTTTTGATAATTCCACAGACTTGTAAAGATACAGAATGTGTTGAGTGAGGGTTTGAGCTCTGACAAGTCCACTTATGGTGTATTCTATAAGTACAAGTTCTTAGAGGAATAATTTACAATGGTTTTGGATTAAAGCAGATGTTCCTTCAGGAGGAGGGCTGTAATCCAAAGAAGAAATCTGGCAATAGAATCAAAGTTCACCAACACTGTTATTATGCATCTGCAAAACCCTGGATATGAAAGGAATAGATTACCTCAGTTTCTGCTCACTCGACAACACAGCTCACTGTGAGTAACAGATACCTAATTATGCTGTAGTTGGAAAAAGGGAGATAGAGGTGAGGAGAATTTTGTTCATGAAAATCCTGTTTTTTAAAGTGTTGTCAAGACATATTTTTCCATTATCGATCAATCCAGCATTATACTATAATAACGTCACAACAGAAGCAGTAAATCTGAAGAGAAATAATATGCATCCTAATGAACTCTGAGCCAAAGAACTTGCTTATGGAATGAATTTTACATAACCAGATGCCAAAATGATCAAACGTTTCCAAGCAGGCAGAATTATACACTATCTTCCTTCTGATTAGTTTGACAGCATATTTTCATGAAGAAAACAATGTGTGTAAATGGAGAGACATTGAATGTTATTTTTCTTTAATTAATCATTGTTTAGCTACCATTATTAAATTCACTGTGATTCAATGTGGTAAAACAGTAAAACATGAAAACTTCTGGTAGGTGGTGTTTAATACTTTTTCTAAGCACCATAGATTGTGGTTTACAGCAGACAGAGCTATTGCTTCACAATTGGAAGGCTAACCATGATCATGACTCTTAGATGGTCTATCACTCTAGTCCACCGGAACTAATTGTAGAGAATCTCTTCCTATCCCAACCAGGTCAAAAAACTGAACACTTGGTAATAATCTGCTACTTGTTGGTTTGCTTCCATTTATAGTTGATTTCCTGAGTGTCACTCATAGCAATAAGTAAACAGATGGCTTCAGTAGCTTCACGCTTATCGTTGTTTTTAATCATCTGCCTCTACTTCAGTGTGCCATTTCTTTTGTACATCTTCATTTGTTTTTAACTATTTTTCTCCCTTTCCACATGCCAGTCTCCTCCTCAGCTTGTCCCATCAATTCCTCCTGTACACTGCTTTGCAATTGGCAATGAGTACCCTGAAACTGCATCAAGTAGCATTTTGCTTTTCAGAGCTGTGCAATCGAATTAAAATACAAAGCTTCTGCATGCATATCAGTTGGCAAGATTTGAATCAGCCCTTTCAGACTTGGCACACAGTACATATGTGACGTGCTGCCATGGAGCATTTACTATGAAAAATGCATCACAGTTTTCTGCATTACGAATTGCATTAGTCACACGCATGTTTTTACTGGTACTCTATTTTCTGCTACCATGCTACTTAAAGGTCTGCTTAGTGCCTCACCTGTGTATAAAAATGCAGGCATTTGCCTGGTTATTCAGGTATGCACTGAAGGTTTTCACAATGACTTTGAATGAGAAACATTTTCATTTCTTCATTTATCAAGCATCACCTTTATTCACCATATACATTTACATGTATTAGGAATTTGCTTTTTTCTGTTGGTCGGAATGCAATCTACAGGAAACTGTCATGGGTGGCATGATAGCATAGTGTTTGCATGACACTATTACAGCTTGGAGCATTTCACTTTCACCACTTCTCCCCATGACCGTGGGAATTTCCTCTGGGTGCTCCAGTTGTGTCCCACAGTCGAGAGATGTACCAGTTAGTAGGTTAGCCTGTCATTGTAAATTGTCCTGTGATTAGACTTACATCAGGCAGATGGGCTGCTGGGCAGTGTAGCTCATGTTGGAAGAACCTATTCTGTACTGCATCTCTAAATAAAATAAATAAATAATAAGAAATAATAATACTTGACAATTATGAAGAATAAAGAATTATATAACAAATACAATAGAAGTTAAAGTGCGGATATGGAATAAAATGTGCATAAACACATAAATATTTGCATGTATTTGCAACATAAGCAGCATTATAAAAAGTGATTTAAAGTCTTTATAGAAGGGGGTAATAGATGGAGGATGGTGGGGATTGCTAACTAGAATGGTTGATCAGATTATCTGCATGGGGCAAGAAACTCTTAAAAAGGCATAAAGTTTGTGTGTTAAATGTTACATCTTTGGCAGAGATGTACCACTGGTAGTGTACTGCATTGGCTAGAGACGTGATGAAGTTAGAGCATACATATCCTGACACCTTGTGAAATATGTGAAAGGAAGGCTCATCCACAGACTCTATCCACCAAATGTTCAGGAACTAAGTCTTCTTATGAGAGTGTATGCAAGACAGCAATGGTCGGAACTCCGGAGAAAGCTTCAGCAATGATCTATACATGGCTTACCCTGTCTAAGGAGATCCAGACTTGTCAGTCCGAAGAGAGCAGCTGGGTGTAAGCCATTCATATACGGGCATGAGGAAGATCACTGATACTTTCAACTTATGCAAAAGAGACTTAGTCTTTCAGGCAGAACTGGGTCTCATTCCACATGGATTGTAGGCTTTCCTCAGGTAATGACACAGAGGCACTCAGATGGTGCATTAGGTTTCCCATCAGAACTCAGAGCTCTATGTGAAATGGGTGGCTAAATGCAGGTGCCTATGAGAAAGCACTGCAGTCAATTCCATACAGGGAACATATCCAGCTTTCTAATTCTTTGGCTGTCCATATTATGTGACATATTTCAGTTGACCGTCTACGTAAGTGTGTGCATCTTGGGGGATATAGTGTGCACCCTCATCGATGGCTCTGGTTCTTCAGATAGGATAACAAAGTACATTCAGTGTGATGTTTACTGGACTTTTGGCTCCATGGATTGAATGTGATGATATGATTGTGATGTTTCAACAACCCTGGTAGCATACTGTAGTATTTTCCAGAAGGGCTACCACAATCAAAAAGGTTCAGTTAAGGATCTCGAGCTAAGGGAAAAAGAGAATGAGAAGATGAAAAGGAAGAAGGGTGAAAAGGAAAAAGGTTAACAGGTTGCAGAGGAGCAGAAGGCTTAGCTTGTATGTGCTGTAGGTCCCATCTGATTTCTCTTCATATAACAATTACAGCACGGAAACAGGCCATTTTGGCCCTTCTAGTTCATGCCGAACACTTACTCTCACCTAGTCCTACTGACCCGCACTTCACGTCCCTCTCTAAATTCTCCAAGTCCTGGGATGAGGTAAAAGCATTAAAAGTGATGTGCCACACAAGTGGTTTCAGTACTTGAGATCACATGACCATAGGAGAATCTATCATTCCCATTCT
Organism: Hemitrygon akajei; assembly: GCF_048418815.1. Taxonomy (NCBI): domain Eukaryota; kingdom Metazoa; phylum Chordata; class Chondrichthyes; order Myliobatiformes; family Dasyatidae; genus Hemitrygon; species Hemitrygon akajei. The sequence goes on along the minus strand of NC_133132.1, from coordinate 91,844,755 downwards.
GCATTTCAACCCTGGAAAACCTCATCTGTGGTTTTTCCTGAACTTTACCAAATTCTGCAGCAAACTCATGCAAAGATGAATATAACTGGTTGACCACTTTCCACTAAATGACAAAGCAGTCCTCAGGAAGTTATTGAAAATAATAAATATTTCTTTCCATTTAGCAGCCATCGATGATAACCACACGAAGTAATCTCTATCTTTGTGTGCTTCACTGCATAGTGCTGCAGTACTGGACAGACAGACTTTGCTATGCCAGGTTTCTGAATGTGAAGAGGAGTTTTATCAGGATACTGCCTGGATTGGAGAACGTGTCTTATGAGGATAGGTTGAGTGAGCTTGTGTGTTTCTCTTTGGAATGAGAGGTGACTATATAGAGATGTACTAGGTGATAGAAGGCATAGATTGAGTGGACAGACAGAGAGCATTTTCCCCAGGGCAGAAACAGCTAATGCAAAGGGACATAATTTTAAGGTGATTGGAAGAAGGTATAGGGAGGATGTCAGAGTGAAGTTTTCTTTCTTTCTTTTTTTTTCACATCAAGTGGTGGGTGCGTGGAACACACTGCAAGGGGTTGTGGCAAAGACATATACATAAGGGGTATTTATAAGAATCTTTGATAAGAACATGGATGAATGAGAAATAGAGAGCTATGTGGGAGGAAAGGATGGTTCTTAAAGTTAAAAAGACAACACAACATTATGGGCTTAAGGTAGATATGCATACCAAGGTTCTGGCTCAGATCAAGGACCTTGCTTAATAGTGAGGAACCATAGAATTCTCAAAGGATCACCACCCCAAAACAAAACATTCATCCAATGGAGGCAAAAGGTGGACCAGATCTTCTGTACAGCTCTGAACCGGACAGGAACAGGAAAAGGAAAAAGTGACTAAATTTTACCTTAGTAAAATCACAAGTCAAGTCCTCATGGTGACTGCAGCAGTGAAAATCAAATAGTGCTTTCTTTAATCTTTTCCACAGAATGCTGTGATGTTGATACAGTTATAGCAGACACCATAATGTGCCTTCAAAACTTGGACGTCATTGCACAGTTTGTTGCTACCATCACCATTTCAATTTCAGAAGACATCATAATTAAGTGGTGTTTCATCATCAGCATTAGTATTCATGAGGATTTTTTAACACCTTCAGAACCACTAAATTACTTTGAGCATCCGGATGGAGAAGTATTTGGATAAAAGTCTCAGTTGCAGATACTCTACTACTATCTTCGTATTGATCAAGGCAGGAAAGACATGACCTTTGTAATTTCAAAGGCTCAGAAAGAGTGTTTCTGCTTCTTGCTCAGCAATAGGGCTGAAGTCTGAACTGAGAGCAATCCCCTAACCAGGAGTCTAGTGAGGCGTGAGATGATGCTGTAGCTTGGAACATCAATATTATTGCATCGATCATTACAATATCAAGAGAGAGGCATACAAAGGCAAAGGAGAACATCAGCTACTCTTTTTTGCAGTGAAGTCCAGAGTAATTTAAGAACTTGACAGTTTCTGAAGACAGGATCAATGAGGAAGGTTGGCCATTCTGCTAAAACATTTTGACTCCCACCTGAGAGTTTAGTTACAGTAGAGCCCCATAGATCCTAAATGAAAAGTTGGTTTTTAACAAGGAATGAATAAGTGTTTCCCATTTCATTTAAATGTATACTTTGCCCTACCCATGCAATTTTGGAGAGTCTCTGTGGTAGTTATGGTTGATTACTTTATCATTTAGATACTAGAAAGAGATCAGACTCAACATTTCCATTCTATGGTGTATATTAGGCATATATTGGTTCAACCCCAAGGAATGGTAAAGTTCCCTGCTATTAATTTTTCTACACCTTTCTGGAAAACACAATTCACACCCATCACAGGCACACGTCCTTGCTGAAGAGAAATGTGAAGATCCTTCCAAATTTTACCCACACAAAATAAAATAAAAATCATAGCCCATATGATGTGTTTGTGTTTAGACATACAATGCAAAATGCTGATGATTACACAAAACATAACTGCACTCTGCAAAGGTTTATCATTTTGAAGCTGCCTTTATAGTCACATTTGCTCATTTTATTGCAATGGATAATGATTTACATTCATGTTAATTGAGTGTCAAGATAAACTTACTAGTGATTATGTCACAGCATTAATTTTAGACTCTTGTCTGTGCCCTCATTGGAAATGGTCTCACTTAATTTGCTGTGCCTACTAGGTCAACACATTGACCTCACTGAGGCTGAATCCAGGTGGGTGGAAGTCTGCTTCATTCCTAATTTTATCACTTGTTGATGGACATGATGAACAATGGTAATCAGCTATGGTCTGGCAGGAATATCTCTGTAATTGAACTGCTTTGAGGTGAGGGGCAGAAATGTGGAAATGTGGGTTGTAAACACAAGAGGCTCTGCAGGTGCTGGACACACACACACACACACACACACACACACACACACACACACACACACACACACACACACACACACACACACACACACACACACACACACACACACACACACACACACACACACACACACACACACACACACTGGAGGAACTTAGCAATTTAGGCAATATCAATGAAGAAAAATAAACAGTCAATGTTTTGAGCCAAGACCTTCATCAGGACTGGAGAAGAAGAGGGAAGAAGATAGAATAAGAAAGTGTGGGGAGGGTAAGGAGTACAAGCTAGCAGGTGATAGGTGAAGCCAGGTGAGGAGGAAGGTGAGTGAGTGGGGGAGAGGGGCTGAATTAAGAAGCTGGGAGGTGATAGGTGGAAAAGGTAAAGGGCTGATGAAGAAGAAATCTGATAGGAAAGTTGTGGTATTCACATGAGGGCATCGTCTGAGTATTGGAAGGAGGAATACTGATATTCTGATGGAGGACAGCATTGTCTTGCACAACAATGCTTATGCTAGGTCCTACAATTGGAACATAGCAGAGGATGTAATTCGGGTATAAATCAAATTGTCCTCCTGACATCAATGTCTCTAAACAGATGCACAACCATCGTCTGGCAGCAGCTTCAACTCCCTGTTCTTGAAAAACAGCACACTGATCTCAGGTGACAGAAATATGCTCACAGGCTGCATCTCTTTGCTCTCACAAAGCAGCAGTCTATCTCTGCAAACAAAGCAACACACACAAATGCTGGAGGAATGCAGCATCTCTGAAAAGGAATAAACACTTGAGGTTTTGGATGATGCAGACAAGGATATAGTTGGAGTAGGCGATTCTTAGGCCTAATTTTGTTAAACTCTCTTCCCATGGCAATCTTGCCATCCTGGAATTCAATTCAGTTGAACACCAGGGACACAGCGGAATACACTGGAGTCAAAAGTACAAAACATTTTTAAAAATGTCCTCAGCTGAATAATAGTTTAAGAGTAAGACAAGAATTGCTCCCTGATACCAGATATGAAGATACTAAACTGTTTCATGTCAAGAAATTAATGAATAAGTTATGTATCCATTGACTTGCAGAATCAGAAGTTGCTGATTGATAAGTTCCTGGCCTAGGGTAGAAGGAGATAAGTTATACAGCTCTTGTTACATCAACATGCAGGTGAACTCTTGGAGTGATTATATAGAATTATATAGAAAGTTGGCCTTCTACCATAGGCCACAAACTTATCAATCACCCCTGCTGTGGACCACTTCTGGAGGTCCAAGGCCCTGACTTCTACGAAGAAGGGATCCGTATGCTCCACGACTGCTACACTAAATGTGTAAATGTAGGAGGGAACTATGTTGAAAAATAAATGTGCTAGGTTTTCTAAAATTGACTTCTTCTACCTTAGGCCACAAACTTATCAATCACCCCTCGTATCTTCCAAAGCTTTTATCCATCCTAATCTTTGTTATTTTGTGGCCTATTTGTTTTAACCCAAAAAAGCTGATTAATATCGGTCCTTCTAACAACAATACAGACCGCAAGAGATCAACTAATAGGAGATGAAAAGTCAAGGTCATATTTGCCAACTTGTTAAAGTTAAATGGGATAACAGATTGCTCCAATACTTGACTTTAAACCATCAGCTTAACCAATGATTAATGTTTAATAATATTGAAATTACAAAGCAAGATGTTTATGGCTTTAAAGCACATTAATAACACTATGAATAATGAATCATTCGAGTAAGCACTGCAATATAACTAATAATTTATTAGTGATATTTCAGTAACAAAGATAGAATTATGGCCAATTTACAAATAATTAATAACATTATACAACACACCATTAATTTGTAGAATATGCTGCTTATGAAGGATGTAACAAATCTGTTTGCTCATTAAATGACCCTGTCAAATTTACTTCTCCTTTCTTGTGGGTTGTTAGTCAGGCTATTGTTCTGCTGACATTATCATTAGGTAATAAATGAATGGAATTAAGATTAAGTAACTTTTCATGTACTAAATCAGTAAAATTCACAGCAAGTTAACTATCAATGCAAAGCTACTGATTCAGATCAAAACCCAATTTATTATGCCAAAGGTTTCATTTTGAACTTTCTTATCCTTGCTCCGTGCCAAGTTCGTTGATCTTAACTGCAGTGAGAGCTAAGTCCTTGCAGAATGACTCAGCTCCTAAAATAATGAGAAGTAGTAGTAGTCATTACAGAAACAACCAGCCAAATCAAGTGATGAAAGACTGATAAGTTTTCGATGTCAGCCAGGTCGGAACTGATGGTTTGGATGATGTGTATTAGGTTACACTACCAGAGTCTTGAAATAAACACAGTAACCCAATCTAATGCAAATATGTTTCATTTCCACAAGAAAACAAGCAAAAATATTCAACTCTCATAGAGTCATAAAGAAGTACAGCACAGAAACAGGCCCTTTGGCTTATCCAGTCCATGCTGAAACCATTCATGCTGCCTACTCCTATTGACCTGCGTTGACCTCCTATAGCCCTCCATACCCCTACCATCCATGTACCTATCCAAACTTCTGTTAAACATTGAAACTGGGCTCATTTGCACCACTTGTGCTGGAAGCCCAGTCCACACTATCACAACCCTCTAAGTGAAGAAGTTTCCCCTAAGTGAAGAAGCTCCCTTAAACTAGTCACCTTTCACCCTTATCCCATGACCTCTGGATGTAATCCCATGCAATCTCAGCAGAAAAAAACATACTTGCATTTATCCTATCTATACCCCTCATAATTTTGTATACCTTTATCAAATCTCCTCTCAATCTTCTACATTCTGAGGAATAATTTCCTAACGTATTCAATCTTTCCTCCTATGCGGTTAGATAAATCTGTGAGTATACCTTATGCAGACTCTATCAGCTTGCTAAAGAAATGATGCAATTGGTTTAGTGTGTTGTCTATAAATGCAGGCTTGAATTGCAGGCTTATGTACAGCATGAATGAGACTTCTGCTCAGCAGAAGGTCATGTTTGAGCAAATATATTATCAAGTGTCATGATAATTGATAGAACACCATCTGCGGGAATCATTGAAGTAGGTGATAAGTGACAATACAGCAGGAACTAAGAGATATTGAATTCAGAAATACCATCTGTTTGTTTTCAGTGATAGAATTGGACGAGTTAAAGGAAGTTACTAAACCACACTTGATGAAACAATAGATCTTGTGCAACACCTTTATTGATGAGACCTGAAGGAAACACTGCACGAGCTGGACAGGCAGTATATTCTACTTAAGAGGGCACCACCGACTATGGATCCAATCACTCATCAATAACAAAGTGTGAAATTATTGAATATGTGTAACCCAGTGGCCACTTTATTAGGCACATCTCTACACCTGCTTGTAAATGCAAATATCCAATCATGTGGCAGCAGCTCAGCGCATAAAAGCACACAGACATGGTCAAGAGGTTCAGTTGTGTTCTGACCAAATATCGGAATGGGGAAGAAATGTGATCCAAGTGACTTTGACTGTGGAATGATTGTTGGTGCCACACTGGATGGTTTGAGTATCTCATAAACTGCTGATCCCCTGGAGTCGCATGCACAACAGTCTCTAGAGTTTACAGAGAATGGTGCAAAGAACAAAAAAAAACATCCAGTGAGTGGCAGTTCCATCAGGAAAACTGCCTTGTTAATGAGAGATCAGAGGAGAACGTCCAGACTGGTTCGAGCTGACAGGAAGGTTTACAGTACCTTAACTAAGCACATGTTACAATAGTGGCATGCAGAAGAGCATCGCAGAGCACACAACTTGTCAAACCTTAAAGTGAATGGGCTACAGCAGCAGAAAACCACAAACATACCCTCAGTACCTAATAAAGTGGCCACTGAGTGTATATATCCCAAGGACTCAAACAATAATAATACAAAAAGCATTTTCCACTGGAAAAGATGGAGTGCAATGTAGAAGTAAGTGTAGGACTGGGAAAGGTTTAGTAAGTAAACTGGGTAAAGAACTGCAGCAAATGTTACAGTCAATATACACTGCAGTCTCTATACACTGGTGGTGAAGGGAAGGAATGATGAGGGTGATTGATCGGATGCCACTCAAGCTTTATTTAGAATAGTGTCAAGTTTGTTAAGAACCGAAGACCTACACTCAAAAAGAAAAACTGGTTCTGCCATCCAGGGAATCCAATCATGTTCCTGACTTATACCTTGATTTGCAAGGAAATAAGCCACTGGCAACAGGATTCCCAGCCTCTTAACTGGTCATTGTTATAATTATGAGTCTGGTCCCAGAGGAGTTTCTGATCAGTGGTGATGATGACATGGGGGATTCAGCAATCAGAATTAATTTCATCTGCCATTGTTCCACCCAACTCAACAGCTGATTAATGTCAAACACATGAAAACACTTTTCATTTTGATTGTGGTGTTGACATTTTGGAGGATCGTGACAGCAGAAGTAAGTGTTCTCAAACCAGGTAATAGTTAATATCAGCAATTGAGAGAAGAGCACCCAGATAAGGTGAGAGGGGGTAATTTCAATGGAGGTGTGAAGAGAAAGTTTTTTTATATACACAGAGTGGTAGATGCATGGAATGCACTGTCTAGAGTGGTGGTAGAGACAGATACATTTGGGACTTTTAAGATAATGGACATTCATCGGTGAATTTGAATGGCAATAATATCTGATTAGAAGATAGTGAATTTATCATAACTTATATCCATTTACCACATTTAATGTAAAGAAATTCCAGCATGATTCATTGGAATGTTATCAAAGTCTGATAACCTGATTACAAAGAAATGCCTGATCTTATAAGGCCAAAAGTTTAGTCAATTTTAAAGAATGTTTTGAAACTGGAAAGAAATATAGAAAAAAGAAAAGAAAGGAAACTTAGGGCAATTATAATCCAGAAGAAGCAGAATCCAGAGGTGAGAAGCAAAATTGTGCAGATGTTATAGGAACTGTTGGAGACAATTAGAGTCACAAGTTTGGAATGAATTGGTAACAAGACAGGATGGCTAACACACCATTGTATTTACTCCAAACTTATTGTCATTTATTCTTAAGATTATTCTGTCTCAACCAATGAATATCTTGTCAACAATGAGAAGATTATGGATGGCCAGATGACTGATCTAAGAACAGATATGGGAAATTTCTGTTTCATATAGATTTTCTTTTAAAGAATTGAACAAACTGCAATTTCCTGAGAGGATTTGGATTTTTTTTTGTGGGTATCTGAAAGTTCATGTTAAGGACAACCTTTATTCCCCAAACCTAATTGCCCTGGTATAGATAGCAGTGAGCCAATTTCTTGAACCACTTCAGTTCTTCTGGTGAAGATGCTCCCACAGTGTTGATAGACTGCAATATGAAGAGCCAGCACAATGAAGGACTAGTAATATATTGCTTGCTCAATGACACAGAAGGGTACTTGTAATGGGTGGTATCCCATTACACACACTGCCCTTGTCTTTCTTGGTGATGAAGTATTTGGTGATGCAGGCAGAGTAGACAGTAAATAATTTAAGTACAACTTGTAAACAAGTACAATCTACTATTAGTTGACAGAATAAATGCACAGTAGGGTGGAGGCAGTTTATGCTACTTTGTCTTGGTTGAGCTTCCTCATGATTGCTGAATTACACTACTGTGTACCAGAGTCAAGGGGGAGAGGTTATTGATGAAAAATGTGGGGAAGATTAAGATAAGGTTATTGTAGGAATAGTGCAAATATATGCTTAAAGAATAATGTGGACACAGAGAGCTGAAAGGCTTGTTCCCATGTTCATATACTGGGCCACGTGGCTACGGGTTGTGGTAGTAAATACTGCTGTTACTGATGATATAACTTCAGTGTCCTTGCCTCATGGATGTAAAGTTTGAAAGCCCAGATCTCCTTTCAAACATTCATCACAATTGAAATACCACACAGCATGACAGAGGGTATCATTGGTATAAAGATAGGAGCTTTTCTCCAAAGGGACTTTGTGATGATAATTTCTAACAATGCTTTTTGATGGAGCATAGGTGCCCATCAAAGTGATCTCCCAATTTTCATCGGTTCTCCAGTTATCTCAGTGTGGCCTCCTCTACATTGGTAAGATCCGATGTTGATTGGGAGACTGCTTCACGAAGCACCTGCATTCCATCTGCCAGAAAAAGCAGGATCTCCCTGTGGCACCTATTTCAATTCCTCTTCCCATTCTCATTCCAACATGTCAGTCCATGGTCTCCTCTACTGCCTGATAAGGCCACACTCAGGTTGGAGGAGCAACATTTTATATTCCATCTGGGTTGCCTCCAACCAGATGGCATGAACTTCAATTTCTCAGACTTCCAGTAATTGACCCCTCCTCTCCTTCACCATTCCCCATTCCTGTTTCCCTCTCTCAATTTATCTACTTACCAGCCTATCACCTCCCTCTGGTGCTCCTCTCCTTTCCCTTTCTTCCATGGTTTTCTATCCTCTCCTATCAGATTCCCCCTCCTCCTGCCCTTAATCTCTTTCACCAACTTTCCAGCTCTTTACTTCACCCCTCCCACACTCCTGGCTTCGCCTATCACCTGCAACCTTGTACGTCTTACTCCCCTCTCCCCCACTTTCTTACTCTGACTTTTCCCCTTCCTTTACAGTCCTGATAAAGGGTCTTGGGCTGATACATCGACTGTTTACTCTATTGCATAGATGCTGCCTGGCCTGCTGAGTTCCTCCAGCATTTTGTGTGTGTTGCTTTGGAAATTGAATGCTTTGGCATCAGAATTGAATTCAGAATACTGGCGCCCCAAGCTGTATCGCACTAACCACTACGCTACTGTGGCATTCTTAATGGGCATATGGAAATCAGTGGTATACTTGCACTGAAGGCAGATCTTCAACATGACAAAGTTACATGAAAACAACAGATGAAAGGGGTACTGTGACTCAGAAGGGTGAAATGGCCTTTTAAATGATCAAAGCACTGACATAGCCCTGACAGGAATTAATTTAATTGATTCTGTAATTGGATTAATTCAGGAGAATTAGGGGACATAGAAATGGAAGGAGACAAAGTTTAGATTTATGTTTGAGGTCTGAAGTGTATTTGTACCCTGTGATTATCATCCCTGAGGTGGACACAATTAAGGAGGAGCACTGGAGGAAATTAGCTTCACAATTGGGTTTGCTCGTTAAACTGAAGCTTTCTGTTTGGAGTAAGAGAATCTGTATTTGCATTTCAAATACATTGGAACTTTTGAAATACCATCCAGTGTAACCTTTGAAGATGTATTTGCTTTTCCTACATCAATATAACACTGGCCTTGGATAGACAGTTTTACAATTAAAACTTTGACACAATATCTTGTTTCACCAAGATAAAAGATTACTTAAATGGGTTTTCTTCCGAACATTGAGACTCCGTACCTCTGTTATTGGTGGGGTTTCCCGTTGGTAGAAGCAGCAATTGTCTTTTTTCAATATTGACGTTTCAGTGAAGGATGGTTTAATTGGTTCTTTTTAGAAACAAGAAGATCAAGACCACCAAATTTGAACAATTCCAATTTATCAAATTATCTGGATACCATTCCCTTAATCCTCTGTCCCAAATGATTTCCCTTCGGAAATTCAGCCCACTCAACTTTACTCTATCCATCATCCTTCCAAACCCTGCACTTCTCTCTGTCCTTGTTCCTCACTCCACACCCAGACACAGGTACTGGCATTGTTTGATGGATAGGCCACCAGGATTCCAGTATCACTCACTTTAGGACAGAAACAGATGATTGCTGTACCGATCATCACCTATTCCTCATCAACCCAACCCCAAAAGAACACACTACCTGCCACAAGAAAATGAATGAAGTTTTCAATGACTCCACAAATATAGCTTAGATCTTTATAGGCAGTCCCTTGGGGTCAGGGATGATTTGCTTCCACTGCCGTTTTATGATTTATAAGGTGGTTAACAAGATCGCTGTGAAAATGGCAAACTCTTCTACTGATGGGTCCGAAAGAGCAGGAAGGTGAATAGTTTATGAAATGAAACACTTCTGCCATTTATTTCCAATACATGGTCCTGAGCTACACAATACCTTTCTGAGTGTCCTTTCCTCACATAGAGAGAGATGTGCCAGAAATTTCCAGGAATGACAGAATAACACATTTTTCCTCCAAGAACAAGCTTGATTTTTTTTTGCTTTACCCTTTTGCAAATTGATTCCCACAATGCTCAAAATAGAAGATATATTTTAGGAATTTGATTTTGGCCATGTAAAGAGCATTGCCTGATCACCAGTTCTGAATGAATGTTCACCACAGTCTCAACACTGGGAGAAGAGCAAACATAATATGCTTATCCTTTAATTAACATTAGGGGATTGTACTGAAGGTGTTTTGGCTGTAGGAATAGAGCAAATCTTCAGAGCTAGTGGGGAACTATTCTTCTTTGATGGCATCATGGTGTTAACCTGATGAATCCCTGCCAACAAAAGCCACAAAATGTCCTCTGTACTTGTACTGCCTGAAGTCCAAGATAATTAGCACTTATGAAGAGAGTCTTGGCTTCTCTATCAGTCAGAAATAGGACTGATTAAATAAGAATAGCCAGGAGATCGAGGAGCTAATTAACTACCTTTAGTATCAGACTTAGCTCATGGGTATAGCTCAGCTGGGGTGGCATTAGTGTTATAGGAAGCATAATGGACCAGCCTCCACCCTCTCTGTAGCTTGAACTTAAATATTTACTGTAAAAATTGAAGACATAAATATATACTCTACACTGTTATAAACTATGAAGTTATAATCATGAATCATGATGGAACACTAAAAGGTACGTACCACCGAGATATAACACTGAGTGTCATAGAAAGTCATTCCTGCCTGTGGCCATCAAACTTTACAACTCCTCCCTCGGAGTGTCAGACACCCTGAGCCAATAGGCTGTTCCTGGACTTATTTCCACTTGGCATGATTAACTTATTATTAGTTATTTATGGTTTTATATTGCTATATTTCTTCACTATTCTTGGTTGGTGCAGCTGTAACAAAACCCAATTTCCCTCGGGATCAATCAAGTCTGTCTGTCTGTAATCAGTAACTCTACCTGAGATAGAAGGATCAGTAGTTCAATGTTGAGATGATTAATTTATTAATCAATATAACAAAGGAAACTGCAATGAAGCCTTGAAGAAGCACTGATGAAGACAGTGTGGAAAGCAGTGACATGGGCTTGAAATAGATAACCGGGAAGTGAATATATAGACCTTGAATAGATAAATGGAGTTTGAACCATAGTCACAACCACTGGCATTAGATGCTGTGATAATGGAAGCTGGAGGGGTGGAGTGCATCATCTGTCACAGTTCAACAAGAAATTGCCTGAGCTGAACTAAAGATGGTGAGTGGAAAGGGACTGACAAAATATGGAATGGTATATGATCAAACAGGTCAAATTATTCAGCCGTGTATTGAGGTAGTACAAGGTAAAACATAGCAGAGTGCAGAATTGGACTGCTTATCACAGGCGCCTCAAAGCACTGCAAATGTACTGTGACCTCCAGCTCTGCAAAATCCCCCAATCCACAGGCAAGATAACGAACAAAAGAGCACAGTATTCTCCAGCTCACATTTACAGGACTGAGCCAGCCATGTCCTCACCAAATGCTAGAGATTCCTGGATCACAATCAAAGTGAAAACAAAATATTTGGGATAGCACTCAGTCCTTGTACCAAACACACATAGAAAATCCATGAAGGAGTACACTATATTCAAACTTTCATTCCTATGCCCCAGTTGTGGCAGAGTGTTGTCTTAAGTTCAACAGTCTCTGTAGCCATGTCAATTGACCGAGTTGAAATCTACAGTAGAGACAGCTCACGGCATATAGATTTACAAATTCTACATGTAGTTGGGAGCGGCACAGTAGCATAGTGGTTAGCACAGTGCTTTACAGGCCCTCAATCACAGAACTCTGCAGAGAGTGGTGCAGACAGCCCAGCAAATCTGTAATGTGAACTTCTCACTTTTCAGGACATTTACGAAGACAGGTGTGTAAAAAGGGCCCGAAGGATCATTGGGGACCCGAGTCACCTCAATCACAAACTGTTCCAGCAGCTATCATCTGGGAAATGGTACCGCAGCATAAAAGCCAGGACCAACTGGCTCTGGGACAGCTTCTTCCACTAGGATATCAGACTGCTTAATTCATGCTGATACAACTGTATTTCTGTGCTATATTGACTGTCCTGTTGTACATAATATTTATTATAAGTTACTATAAATTGCACATTTCAATGGATACATAACGTAATGATTTTTACTCCTCATGTATGTGAACGATGTAAGAAATAAAGTCAATTTGATTCAATTCAGTACAGGCGACCCAGGTTCAATTCTCGCTGCTGCCTATAAGGAGTTTCTATGTTCTCCCTGTGACCGCATGGGTTTCCTTCAGGTGCTCTGGTTTCCTCCCACAATCCAAAAACATACTGGTTAGTAGGTTAATTGGTCATTGTAAATTGTCCCCTGATAAGGCTAAGATTAAATTGGGGGATTGCTGGGTGGCATGGCTTGAGGGACTGGAAGGGCCTACTTCATGCTGTATCCCAATAAATAATTAAATAGATAAATAAAGAGCTGCATGGGAGTGTAGCAGTTAGCATAACATTTTACAGTACAAATGATCAGTGATCATGGTTCAATTTCCCCGATTCCCGCTGCCTTTAAGGATTTTGTATAATCTCCCCATGACTACATGGGTTACATCTGGGTGCTCTGGTCTCCTTCCACATTCCAAAGACATACAGTTTAAGGTTAGTAAGCTGTGAGCATACTATGCTAATGCCAGAAGTTTGGTGACAGTTGCAGGCTGACACAGCACACTGTTGGACTGTGTTGGTCATTGACACAAATGATGTACTTTGCTTGTATACTTCAACATACCTGGGACAAGTAAAACTAACCTTTAAATCTTTACAAATGTCTATTTCTACTTTAATGAAGTTTACGACCTCTGGAAGGATTCTTTGGAATGGAGGATGTGCAGAGACATGACAGGTGTAGTCAATTGGCTCAATGGAGCATGATTGGACTCCGGGTTTAACCACTCCACTTGAGTGCATTATTCAGATGAGTATGAACTGGGCCAATTCATTTAAATCATGAAGCCAGAACTCTGTCATATATTAATAACACTGGAAGAAAATAAATGTAGCTTTTTAAGTTGTTTAACACTTACATACACATACATGCACAAAGGCATATACTGTACCAAATGCAATAAAGCCAATCTCTTTGGGAGACATAGGGGGGAGAAGTGGTCGAATCTTGAAACATAATCCTAAAATAATGATCTAATTTGAAGAAAGGAAGGAAATGTAATATGAATTACATCTATTCAGTTCTTCAAGAGTGTTCCAGATAGCTTCTATCCAGAAACATAGAATTTTCTTCATCCCATAAGGCACCTTCACCACAGCAAGTATGGAGAATGTAGACTGGGAGACTGCTGGCTGGAGGTGAAAATACAAAAACTGCACTTCACAGAAAACATAAAATGACTCAGCTCATTAATACATTGGCCTGAAAATCAGGTTTTGAAAACAGCGTTATCTTGCATGAGTCATTCAGGCTGATGAATTGGACATGGCATTTCAGTTGTGGAGGAACACATGCAAGTTTTAATTGTGTGATATTAACTACCAAAAAACACTTACTTAGAGCATTTGCTCCAAAAACAGAGTCACTTTTTTTCTTTGTGGAAATGTTATTAGAACATAGAATATTACAGAACAGTGTAGGCATTTTGGCCCAAGATATTGTTCTGACCTTTAACCTACAAAAAGTTCACTCTAACCCTTTTCTCCTACAAATGTCTCTGGCTGACAACTCAATCTATGTCCCTTATATTCTTGTATACTCTATCAAGTCACCTTTCATCCTCCTTCACCTCAAAGAGAACAGCCCTTATACTCACAGGGACTACAGTTAATTTGTTGCAGTAACACCATTTTAAGAGCTACTTCTGTAATATCTGAATTGCAGTCTAAGTATCTTCTGAGGATAAAGGAAGCTACAAGCAGCAGCCCAGGTGACTTGGGTGTGATGCACTGCCAGTTTGTCAGTTACAGATCCTCGTTATCAAACAGGTGGTACTTTTGGGACAAAGCATGAACAAGTGTCAAAGTCAGGACAGTCTTTCTCTGTGATATTAGCCAGCACTCAAGTGCAACCACTTTCCCACTGGAAAGAATAGGCTTCTGGTCCTATAGGAAAACTGACATGAAATCAAAAGGACACTTTAGGGCTTCTTGGGAAAGCTGAATGGTGTATCATGCATCCAATTACTCTCCTTCTGTGAACTGTTCCATTAACTCTAGTCTTAACTTGAGTCCTCTGAAGCTTAACTGAAGCATGACCTCTTTCTTTGGGAAGCTGGTACACTCATCTCCATATTCTCAGGCTAAATCTAGCTTCCTGGTGCTTGGTGAGATATGTCTCTCATCCCACCTACTCAATTCTCTTGGAATAATGGCCATCAGCTGGGGCTTGATGTCATCAGTTAAATCATTTGGTGTTTTTCTCTTCCTCTGTTGGTGAGAGGTATGGTTATTTTCTGTAAATTTTCAATGCCAAGGCACAAGATCATAGTCAATGTGGATGTCTGATGTTGTGAGAAGAACCCAGCAGATGTAAAAATATATACAAGATAACTCATTGTTATCGCCAGAGAAGGCTGCTTAAAGGGCTGGCAACAATGTGGCATAGATTCTTTACATCCAAATAATCTGTAACCTAAGAACTTAAGTGCCGAGGATCTGGATGACCCACCATCTCTGTGTACTTGGGTATATAAGGCTATAAGACATAGGAGCAGAATTAGGCCATTCAACCCATTAAGTCAT
Organism: Hemitrygon akajei; assembly: GCF_048418815.1. NCBI lineage: Eukaryota > Metazoa > Chordata > Chondrichthyes > Myliobatiformes > Dasyatidae > Hemitrygon > Hemitrygon akajei. The sequence goes on along the minus strand of NC_133132.1, from coordinate 91,829,476 downwards.
TAAGTCTGCTCCACCATCCTATAATGGCTGAACCCAGATCCCACTCAACCCATATCCATTGATGCCCTGGCCGATCAGGAAATGATCACCTTCCCCCTTAAATATACCCATGGATTTGGCCTCCATCGCAGTCTGTAGCAGAGCATTCCACAGATACACTGCCCTCAAGTAACCGTCAAAGTTTTTCAGTAAATTCATGTACCATCAAATTTCTTCCTGTGGTGCTCTAAATTCCATGGGAACACATTTCAAGTAGTGATTCTATTTGCTTTTTCCTGTATTCTATCCCTGGCTACCACTGTTAGGAGCATCTTTAAAAAAACTCTGGAGTCTTAATGTCAACTCGTATATAAATAAGGCAGCTGATGTGCAATATTGAACACTAATCATCATGAATCATACATTAAGCAAAAGAAAAACAAAGCATTGTACACTCAATGGCGCAAATATTTTCACCTGGAACACAAAATCAGTTCCATATCATGACTACAGCAAAAGGTCGCACTATACCATAAATGAGAAGCTAAAAGTACTGTATGTGGAGAAATAATAGGCCAAATCTTGCTGAATTCTTCTTTTGTTTACAATTTTATTGATACACAAATCATTTGACACACTCGGAGTATTAAGAGACATATTGCAAAAATATACATCTAGAGAACATGAAGCACTCTGCAATTGACCCACACAAGCATTATCTTCCACTATTTAAAAAATGTTTGACTGAAGGTGAAGAATTAAACAATGGGCTAATTAGGAATCATCTTTCCGTCTCAAATACATGGGAAGCCTGTGCCATATTGGGTGACCAACAGCCAACATGTGGATCTACAGCAGATGCAAATGTGAGATCATAGTGAAATCTTCAAGATTACATCTAGCCACTTTGCCACAAAGCCATTAATTCAATCATCCAAACTGTTGACATATAACATACAATGAAGCAGTCCCAATACCGACTTCTGCGGAACACTGTTCATCATCAGCAGCAACGCAGATTAGGTCCCCTGCATTTTATTTCTTTCCTCCTGCCAATCAGCAATCAGCCAATCCTCCTATCCATGTTAGTATATTTCCTGTAAAATCATGGACTCTTATCTTGGTAAGCATCTACATAATGCTGCACCTTGTCTAAGGCCTTCTGAAAATCCAAGTAGGCAACATCCACTGATTCTCCTTTATCTCTCCTGCCTGCTACAACCTCAAAGAATTCAAAAAAAATTTCCCTTGAAGGAAACCATCCTGACTTTGGCCTATTTCATCATGTGCCCCCACGTACCCCAAAACATCATCCTTAATAATGGTCTCCAACATCTTCCCAACCACTGAAGTCAGGCTAACTGGCCTACAATTTCCTTTCTTCTGCCTCCCTCCCTTCTTAAAGAGCGGAGTTACATTTGCAATTTTCCAGTCCTCTGGAAACATTCCAGTATGTAGAGATATTTGAAGGATCACTACTAATGCCTCCACAATCTTTGCAGCTACCTCTTTCAGAGCCCTACAGTACAGTCCATCTGCTCCAGGTGACTTATATACCTTAAAACCTTTTAGGTTCCCAAGTACCTTTTCCTTAGTAATAGCAAATGCATTCACCCCTACCCCCTGACAATTTAGAATTTCAAGCATACTGATAGAGTTTTCTATAGTGAAGACTGACACAGAATACTTAAGTTTATCCATCAGTTCTTTGTTACCCCTCCAGCATCATTTTTCCAGCATTCTGATATCCCCCTCACCTCTCTTTTACTCTTTACATATCTAAAAAAAATTTGTATCCTCATTTATATTATTAGCTAGCTTACCTTCCTATTTCATCTTTTCTCTCCTTATAGCTTTTTAGTTGTCTTCTGTTGGTTTTTAAATCTTCCCCATCCTCTAACTTCCCACTAAATTTTGTTCTATTATATGCTTTTCCTTTTGCTTTTATGATGTCTTTGACTTTCCTTTTCAGCCTGGGCTGCCTTATCCTCTCTTTGGAATACTTCTTCATCTTGGGATGTACCTATCCTGCAAATTCTGAATTGCTTCCAGTAACTCCAGCTCTTGTCCTGCTGTCATTTTTACTTTTTGGCTATGCAACTCCTGCCCTTGAAATGAAGGCTGTCAATGCATCTGGTGCCAATTTGGTCTTCAAAATGTCAATGTGATATTCATCTCAATGACCAAAAATTCAGACAGTTTTCATTGGACCGGGTGCAAAGCAAAGTGCATCTTCAAAGGATGAGTAGCTTTCTCCAAGATACAAATAACAGAATGTCACCCCAACAGCTTTGACATTCACTATTGTTATGTTCATGAAGTTACACAAAACCTATAGCAAAAAGTCAGTCATTTAGCATGCTGTATGTCTCAACCTGAAATTTCAACCATTTGTTGAGTTCTTCATCAGTTTGTTTTTTTTTATTTCAGATTTCAGCATCTAGTCTTTTATGTCTCCCAAGTCATATAACCATATAACAATTACAGCACAGAAACAGGACATCTCGGCCCTTCTAGTCCATGCCGCACGCTTACTCTCACTTAGTCCCACCTACCTGCACTCAGCCCATAACCCTCCATTCCTTTCCTGTCCATATACCTATCCAATTTTTTTTTAAATGACAAAATCGGACCTGCCTCTACCACTTCTACTGGAAGCTCATTCCACACAGCTACCACTCTCTGAGTAAAGAAGTTCCCCCTTGTGTTACCCCTAAACTTTTGCCCCTTAACTCTCATCTCATGTCCTCTTGTTTGAACCTCCCCCACTCTCAATGGAAAAAGCCTATCCACGTCAACTCTATCTATCCCCCTCATAATCTTAAATACCTCTATCAAGTCCCCCCCTCAACCTTCTACACTCCAAAGAATAAAGACCTAACTTGTTCAACCTTCCCCTGTAACATAGGTGCTGAAACCCAGGTAACATTGTAGTAAATCTCCTCTGTACTCTCTCTATTTTGTTGACATCTTTCCCATAATTCGGTGACCAGAACTGTACACAATACTCCATTCAATCGTCTACTTATGCTCCTCATGTGCCTCTACCACCCAGTTCTGCCCTGTTTTACAATATGCCCCCTTTTCCTTTCTATCTATTCAATTTACCTGGAATTCTCAAAAAAATCTTTTTAACTACATTACATGCTACGTTTCATCTCCTCTCAAGATGAATAAATCACTCTGAATTCTCTGTTGATAGATAGATAGATAGATAGATAGATAGATACTTTATTCATCCCCATGGGGAAATTCAACTTTTTTTCCAATGCCCCATACACTTGTTGTAGCAAAACTAATTACATACAATACTTAACTCAGTAAAAAATATGATATGCATCTAAATCACTATCTCAAAAAGCATTAATAATAGCTTTTAAAAAGTTCTTAAGTCCTGGCGGTAGAATTGTAAAGCCTAATGGCATTGGGGAGTATTGACCTCTTCATCCTGTCTGAGGAGCATTGCATCGATAGTAACCTGTCGCTGAAACTGCTTCTCTGTCTCTGGATGGTGCTATGTAGAGGATGTTCAGAGTTATCCATAATTGACCGTAGCCTACTCAGCGCCCTTCGCTCAGCTACCGATGTTAAACTCTCCAGTACTTTGCCCACGACAGAGCCCGCCTTCCTTACCAGCTTATTAAGATTATTTCTTTTTTAATTTTTTATTAATTATTAATTCTTTATTAATTAGGATTATTTCAACTATCTTTTAGCTGCCCAACCTCAGTATGCCCAAAAGGGAACATCCCTAAAGCAAGAGAAATGCTTGAACATCATGGATATGGTTGTTACCGTGCATCTTAGAGGATGATGTTTTCACCCTCTCACCCTCTCAAAAAACCGCAGGAACCAATTTACAGAATGAAAATTGTTGTTGAATACCATTTGTTCCTTACTAAGGTATTATCAGAAATTAATGGTATTATTTTTCATTTTGCATTAATGGACTCATGCTAACCTGTTGCCTTCAGAGTATTAATAAAAATATGCTGAATGTTAAGCTTAATGTTCTGTGGAATTTATCTGTAATTCCCAAGCTTTAACCATTCTCTCCTGATCACTAAGTTAGTTCCAACTAAAATCTGGCATTTATATACCAAAACAATTATAAGATTGTATAATGAAGATGATTAACAAATGTTTGTCATAAAACATAAAACATGAACAAGTAACACAAATTACTCCAAAGCATTTTCTGAGGACACAGAAATCAGCATCATAATAACTTCAAACTGACTGAGAACAACTGTAAGAGACCAAAGTAGATATCTGTGACTGGCAACATGTTCAACATACAAAAGATATGATAAATAAAAAGCATCTGTGAAGGGACCTTCCAATATAAAGCCTAATTCTTCAATGATTTTGAATGCAAATAACTGAGGAACCAACAACTGAAAATAAAACACCTAATCTGGGATTTTAGAATGCAATGTTTGTTCTGAAAGCACTCAAAGCAAGAATATATTTTATCAATCACCAAATACCCATCAAAGTAACTAAATTAATAACATGGCAAAGTAATTAAGCTGGATGTTCCAGCTCACTCTGCAATAGAAGAATCTCATTGAAATATGCAGGATTCTATGGAAATATGACTGGATTGATGCTGTGAGGATGGTGCCACACTGGGGAGGAAATTAAGAACACTGTGTGTAGTCTGAAAGTATGTGGTGAACCACTGAAGAGGTGAATGAGAATTTATTCACCCAAAATATTTTCTACTCCAATAAGTTTGAACGCTGAATCATTAAGCATCTTCGAAGTTAAATCAGGCAGAATATTGGGCCAAAGGGGTATCAATAATTATGAGGATCAGGTAGGAAAATGTAGCTCAGTTCAGACCAGCCTTCACTTTTGTCCATAGGCTTGAGGGGTAATGCCCCATTTCATTTGTTCTTTATCAAAAGGCAGAGAGTGATGAGAAATAAATCTACCTACATATGGCAGCTTGCAATCTGGTGCACTGCACCTTTAAAGGGAAAAAATACAAAGGAGTAATGGCTGCACATTGCAAAATTTGTACAGATCTACTGAAATAAGTGTATCATAACTACTGATTCCAAACAGTACAGCTCTTTTGAGAACCTTCAAATTTCTACTGGCAGCATCATTGGTCAAATAATCACCAAATTCACATGGTTTTCATTTAGATTCACTTCTGTTCAAGCTGAAGAAAATTTAGGAAGCAACTGCATTTTTAATTCTATTTTATCACAAAAAGCAATCAGCTACTATGATTCCACAAATTGCAGGCTTTTGTCAAACTCCCAGAGGAGATGAATGCATAAACAACAGCTCCTTTAGTTCCTTAATACTTTTGAAAATCCATTTTGGCAGCAATTTATGAAAGATGTGTAGCATGCTGTAAGGTTTCACTACTAATGTAATGGTTTTTTGTAATGTTGACTGCTGTAATGGTTTCTCTGTAGCAGCAATTTTGGGTTATGGCTGGAGATAACAGCACTGTGGATGCATGTTAGCTGATCAGGATTTTGTTGCCCCGTCTTGTAATTCTGGAAGCAGTTGATTTTGTGGGCTTTTGCCAGAGGGGGGGAGAGAGAGAGATGAAGAGAGAAGACGTGAATGGAGAGATTTGGTAGACTGCCAGACGGGGTGGACTCGGAGCAAGAGTCCGAAGGGCAGCGACGATCGGAGGAGGTCATTGGGGACTGATCTGCCTATGAGTGAGCTCCAACTTTGTGCACAGACTGTTTAATAAGATTTGGGACCTTTTTCTTTTATATTTTGTTTCTCTACTAACCATATAGTCAAAGAAAGAGTTAAAAAGCTTAATCATTTAATCGCATATTGTGTACTGTTTGTTATTTCGGGGTACTGATTTGTAACAGGGGACACATCGCGCAGCATCCCCCAAACAAGATTTCTTAAGTTTGGCCGGGCAGGGGGTTGCCACCCCATTTACTAAGCCACTAGGCAAAGTGAGTGTTACAGATGTTTTATCCACATTGCATCCTGAGCTACTTCAAACAAAACATTTCAGAGTTTCTAAGTGTTGATGTTCTTACTAATTTTCAAGTTCTCCCTCAGTGTGGATACTTCATCATCTTTAAGTAGACTGTTATTACAGATTCACACATTACAGACAAATCCACTTTGTCTTTTAGTTTATTTTATCTTATTTATCCAACCTACTATTCTTTGTCTATTGCCCAAATATTATTTCATTCTTTTCAATTATTTACTGAATTCTTTCTTTAAAATATTCAGTCGAACCTGATTCTACTATCTTGTAATTCTGGATGATCATATTTTCCACATGAAAGTATTATCCTCCTTTTTCTAAATGTGTTTTTGCTTATTTTCTTAAATTTTCTGATAGGCAATGCTGCTGCCTGCCTGTGTTTACATTCCCTTTTTTGTGCTCCATCAGAACTGGACATTGCCTGAAATTCTGCATGGTAAGGGTAGAAATGTCTTAAGATTCCCACACAGATGCCAAATCCGGAAATACCTGGCTCTCTTTTGCCTGTGATTTCCCAACTGCTGGGCTACACACAGCATCACACTCAGCAAAGCAGTTGGAAGCTCATTTATTAGATCTGCTGAAAAAAAGAACTTAATTTGTGTAACAAACATTCATGTTTGTTCTTATGTGTTGTGTTTCTCTATTTCCATTTATTAAACTAATAACTTGATTAAAATGCTGTGTACTTAATTTTCAAACATCTTCACTGCCTTTTTAAAAAAAAAAGTTGCCTGAAGTTTTACCATCTCAGGAACATCAAAATGGCCAAAACAATGTTTCAGCTTTAGCACATGAAATACAGTAACAATCTCTCTCGCAGTGGTTTCTAATCTATTTTTACAATTGAGAGGTGTAATTTTGTTTGAAAGTGTTAACCACCTCATTGGATTTGAGCAATTAGATTTACAAATTATGTAAACATAATTCAACTGATTGAAATTGATACTAACAGGACAAATCTCAATCTAGCTTCCTCCTCAGTCTTCAAGTAAATATGTTAACCTTGTTCATCCATAATTCTCAGTTCTCTAATCCATTCAAAAAAAAAATCTACTGATCGGGTCCATCTGTACTTTTGATGAAAAATAAATAAAAGTAACAACAGTGAATTTCTTGTCAAGCCGCCCACACACACTGCTAATTCTATGTGATCAGTGGAGCAGTTCCCAAATGGCAACTTGAAAAACCAAGGCAATTTACACAGTAGTTGTATTACCAGTTTAGAATCCAGCAGCACACATTCATATCCCAATATGGTAGCTGGGAAATCTAAATTTAAAAAAAAAAATCATACAGCACAGAAATGGGTACACCTCATCCATTACCTACACCCATATCCTACTATAACTTAATTATCAACGTACCCATCTGAACACCATGTAAATGTAATTGTATCTGCCTCCACCACCTCTGGCAGCTCATTGCAAATATTCACCATGCCTCTGCGTGGAAAAAACTTATCTCTCAGGTCTCCTTTCAATTTCTTCCCTGAAACCGATGGTCTTGCCCCTTAGGTCTAGATTCTCCTTCCATGCTTCAAAGATTCTGATCATCCATTATACAGCACAGGGATAAGCCCTTCAGCCCACAGTGCTGTGGCAAGCTAACTAAACTGTAATTAAATGCCAAACTAAATTAATCTCTTCTACCTCCACGTTGACAATCTCTCTCCAATCTGAATACATACATGTGTCAATCTAAGAGCCTCTTAAACACCTCCATTGTATTTTCCTTCACCACTACTCATGGCTGTGCATTCCATGCACCCACCACTCTCTGCAAAAAAAATTACTTGTCCTGCACACCTCCTAGGACCTTTCTCCTCATCTTAAAAGCATGTCTTCTTGTGTTAGAGAATTTGATCCTGGGAGAAAGATATTGGTTATCCACTGTATGGCTCTCATAATCTTCCATCAGGTCTCCTCTCAGCCCCCACTACTTGAGAGGAAACAACCCAAGTTTGTCTAGACTTATACAGCACCCAATCATCCAAGCAGCATTCTGATAAAACTTCCTCCGCACCATCTCCGAAGTCCTCGGATCATTCCCATAATAGGGTATACAGAACTGAGCGCACTATACCAAGTGTAGCCTAAGCAAAGTTTTATAAATATTACTTCCTGACTCTTAAACTCGGTGCCTCAATTAATAAATGCAAACATGGCCTATGCTTTCCTCATTACTCTAACAGCTTATGCTGTCACTTTCAGAGAGCTATGGCCTTGGATCTCAGATACATCTGCTCAACAATGCATCTCTTTCTACAGATGCTTCCTGAACTGCTGAATGGTTTGACTATTTTTATTTCAGATTTTCAGCATTTGCAGTTTTTTTTTGCATCTTACTTAATTTATATAGTGAACATCCTGTAATGCAAAGACATAACCTGCTGCAAAAGAGCACTGAGAGCACTATTGATCAAAAATGTGGCATAATGGGTAAAATATAAACAACTGAGCTGAGTCAAACAGGGAGATTTCAAACAAGGACGATTGAATGATGGTGTGGTTCATCAGAGTACAAATTCCAGAGTTTAGGGTTGTGAAAAAAGTATAGTTCAGCATGGTAGAATAGTGGTTCAAGCAATGCTATTACAGTTCAGTTAAATTCTGGAATTCAATTCTATGCCATGCTGTAAGAAGGATATATGTCTTCCCCATAGAAACATAGAAAATAGGTGCAGGAGTAGGCCATTCGGCCCTTTGAGCCTGCACCGCCATTCAGTATGATCATGGCTGATCATCCAACTCAGAACTCTGTACCTGTTTTCTCTCCATACCCCCGATCCCTTTAGCCACAAGGGCCATATCTAACTTCCTCTTAAATATAGCCAATGAACCTACCTCAACTGTTTCCTGTGGCAGAGAATTCCACAGATTCACCACTCTCTGTGTGAAGAAGTTTTCCTCATCTCAGTCCTAAAAGGCTTCCTCTTTATCCTTAAACTGTGACCCCTCGTTCTGGACTTCCCCAACATCGGAAACAACCTTCCTGCATCTAGCCTGTCCAATCCCTTTAGAATTTTAAATGTTTCAATAAGATCCCCCCTCAATCTTCTAAATTCCAGTGAGTATAAGCCTAGTTGATCCAGTCTTTATTCATATGAAAGTCGTGCCATCCGAGGAATCAATCTGGTGAACCTTCTCTGTACTCCCTCTATGGCAAGAATGTCTTTCCTCAGATTAGGGGACCAAAACTGCACACAATATTCCAGGTGCGGTCTCACCAAGGCCTTGTACAACTGCAGTAGAACCTCTCTGCTCCTGTACTCAAATCCTTTTGCTGTGAATGCCAACATACCATCTGCCTTTTTCACCGCCTGCTGTACCTGCATGCCCACCTTCAATGACTGGTGTACAATGACACCCAGGTCTCGTTGCATCTCCCCTTTTCCTAATCGGCCACCGTTCTGTTTTCCGGTTCTTGCAACCAAAGTAGATAACCTCACATTTATCCACATTAAATTGCATCTGCCATGAATTTGCCCACTCACCTAACCTATCCAAGTCACACTGCTTCCTCTTAGCATCTTCCTCACAGCTAACACCGCCGCCCAGCTTCGTGTCATCCGCAAACTTGGAGATGCTGCATTTAATTCCCTCGTCTAAATCATTAATATATATTGTAAACAATTGGGGTCCCAGCACTGAGCCTTGTAGTGCCCCACTAGTCACTGCCTGCCATTCTGAAAAGGTCCCGTTTACTCCCACTCTTTGCTTCCTGTCTGCCAACCAATTCTCTATCCATATCAATACCATACCCCCAATACTGTGTGCTTTAAGTTGGCACACACTAATCTCCTGTGTGGGACCTTGTCAAAAGCCTTTTGAAAATCTAAATATACCACATCCACTGGCTCTCCCCTATCCACTCTACTAGTTACATCTTCAAAAAATTCTATAAGATTTGTCAGGCATGATTTTCCTTTCACAAATCCATGCTGACTTTATCCGATGATTTCACCTCTTTCCAAATGTGCTGTTGTCACATCTTTGATAACCGACTCTAGCATTTTCCCCACCACCGATGTCAGACTAACCAGTCTATAATTCCCCGGTTTCTCTCTCCCTCCTTTTTTAAAAAGTGGGGTTACATTAGCCACCCTCCAATCCTCAGGAACTAATCCAGAATCTAAGGAGTTTTGAAAAATTATCACTAATGCATCCACTATTTCTTGGGCTACTTCCTTAAGCACTCTGGGATGCAGACCATCTGGCTCTGGGGATTTATCTGCCTTTAATCCCTTCAATTTACCTAACACCACTTACCTACTAACATATATTTCCCTCAGTTCCTCCATCTCACTAGACCCTCGGTCCCTTACTATTTCCGGAAGATTATTTATGTCCTCCTTAGTGAAGACAGAACCAAAGTAGTTATTCAATTGGTCTGCCATGTCTTTGTTCCCTATGATCAATTCACCTGTTTCTGACTGTAAAGGACCTACATTTGTCTTGACCAATCTTTTTTTTTCACGTATCTATAAAAGCTTTTACAGTCAGTTTTTATGTTACCTGCCAGGTTTCTCTCATAATCTTTTTTCCTTTTCCTAATTAAGCCCTTTGTCCTCCTCTGCTGGTCTCTGAATTTCTCCCAGTCCTCAGGTGTGCCGCTTTTTTTGCTAATTTATATGTTTCTTCTCTGGACTTGATACTATCCCTAATTTCCCTTGTCAGCCATGGGTGCACTACCTTCCCTGGTTTATTCTTTTGCCAAACTGGGATGAACAATTGTTGTAGTTCATCCATGTGATCTTTAAATGCTTGCCATTGCATATCCACTGTCAACCCTTTAAGTATCATTTGCCAGTCTATCTTAGCTATTTCACGTCTCATACCTTCAAAGTTACCCTTCTTTAAGTTCAGAACCTTTGTTTCTGACTTAACTATGTCACTCTCCATCTTAATGAAGAATTCCACCATATTATGGTCACTCTTATCCAAGGGGCCTCGCACGACAAGATTGCTAACTAACCCTTCCTCATTGCTCAATACCCAATCTAGAATGGCCTGCTCACTAGTTGATTCCTCAACATGTTGGTTCAGAAAACCATCCCGTATACATTCCAAGAAATCCTCTTCCTCAGCACTCTTACCAATTTGGTTCACCCAATCTATATGTAGATTGAAGTCACCCATTATAACTACTGTTCCTTTATTGCACGCATTTCTAATTTCCTGTTTAATGCCATCCCCAACCTCACTCCTACTGTTAGGTGGCCTGTACACAACTCCCACCAGCGTTTTCTGCCCCTTAGTGTTATGCAGCTCTACCCATATCGATTCCACATCCTCCAGGCTAATGTCCTTCCTTTCTATTGCGTTAATCTCCTCTCTAACCAGCAATGCTACTCCACCTCCTTTTCTTTCCTGTCTATCCCTTCTGAATATTGAATATCCCTGGATGTTGAGCTCCCATCCTTGGTCACCCTGGAGCCATGTCTCTGTGATCCCAACTATATCATATTCATTAATAACTATCTGCACATTCAATTCATCCACCTTGTTACGAATGCTCCTCGCACTGACACACAAAGCCTTCAGGCTTGTTGTTACATGTGCATGTACATGAACATGTGCATTTCCTCCCGCTGCTCCGCTTTCCTCCTACAGTCCAAAGGCGAGCCAGTTAGTAGGTTAATTGGTCATTGTAAAATGTCGTGTGATTAGGCTTAGGTTATATCAGTGGGTTGCTGGGCAATGTGACTCATTGTGCCAGAAGGGCCTGTTCAATGCCGCATCACTAAATAAATAGAAGAAACAGAAATAGGCAAAGACAGCTGTAAGTTCTGGAACTATTAGAGTCAAGCAAATGGACACGGCCATCCACCCCTTTGGACTCATTTTTAGCTTTAGAGTAAGCTGGTCAAAAATTACTGCTATGAGATTAAGCACAGCTCTCCCTGGGTAGCAGGTAATGACCCATAATATCACTGTTGATAGATGCAAACCATCTAGTGTGGCCGGAGCAAACACTCTTACTATTCTCATGGGCCATTGCCTAATGAAAGAAATGGGACTCATATCATTAATAAACTGTTGTAGTATAAGTAAAGCCAAATCTCACATAGAATTAGGATACCCCACCGTGCACCCAATGAGATAAAAATTGGAAGTGTTGACCCAGCACCTCTGCAAGGTGTTGTTTCCACAGCAGACATAAATTTTGAACATTCTTGCTAAACAAACTGCAATGATGAGGCAATTTCAAGTGTAAATTCAGTTCCAATGAGTTCTTGCGCTTTCATGCTGAAATGAATTTCTCCATTCAGTTTCACCCAAGTTCTGAATTTCCATATGTCTACAGAACTCCCGACCACTGGGAACCTGAACCAAGACTATTTCAACAGAGAGTAACAACTATAATGAAGCAAAACTGGTGGTGGGCAGTTGTATGAAGTGAACTTAGTTAAATATTTTAATAACTTTTTGCTTTAGTTTTGATATTCTGTCAGAAAAATGTGCAATTTTTGACAGATTTAATAGGTGATTTGACTGGATTGTAATGGGTGGTGATGGCTGATTTAGCCAGTTTCCAATTAATTTTTCAAATTTATAAAAAAATAGAAATTATGAGAAAAATTAAGCAGGTCAGGCTGAAAAATCTTTGACCTGAAACATAACTGATTTTCTTCCAAAAGATGCTGCCTGATCTGCTGAGTTCATTGGCCATTTACAATTCTTATTTCAGGTTTCCAACTGCAATTTATTGTGTTCTGGTATTTGAAGGTAGGGATTGTTCTGATAAGATGTTGGTATTATGTCATGGAAGGTGACTCACCACAGAGGTGTTTTCAGTTTGGAAGCACAAACTGACAATGATCATGGAGCATCACAAAAATAAAGATGCACAAAGCTATAAAGCAAGCAGTCATGTAGATTTGCTGCTGGTAGGGGGTAATTTGGCCATTCCTTATAAAGGCAGTTTCTTTCATAAAATGACCACAGCCCCAAGATCAAGTAATGATGAGAGTAAATTTCTTCTAATTGCAATTTTTTTTTATAAACCTTCTGGAGGATTGAACAATTAAGTAACTATTTAGATATAAAACTAATGGGTACTCAATAAACGTTTTAACTATAATAAATAATATTATGGTTAAATCAGAAGTCATCTATTGAAATATATCATGGAACATATTGTAAAGCAAGGTGGAGATGAAGCATTCTAAATTGCTATTCAAATGTATCAGTTCATGGAAGATTTTAAGTCTGTCTACATACAAGTATAGTTAATTGCCACTTTATTAGGTACCTCCTCTTTTACATACCATTGTTGTAATGCGTAGACAGTATTTGAGATACCGTCACCTTCCTTTCAGTTTAAACCAATCTGACCATTCTCATCTGATCTCTCTCATTAACAAGGCATTTTCACCCAAAGAACTGTTTGGCATTTTTTGTTCCTTGCACCATCCTCTGCAACCTCTGGAAACTGTTATACATGAAAATCCCAAGGGATCAGCAGTTTCTGAGAAACTCAAACCACCCCATCTAGCATCAACAATTATTCCATGGTCAAAGTCACTTAGACTTTGGTTTACAGGTGTAGCTAATAAAGTGGCCACTGAATGGAAGTTTGAATGAAAACTTCAGTGAAAGTTTTGTTTCATAATTTTACCCAGATTGCACCAGACTTGCACCATTGGCTGTAACAGTAATTAGCCTAGTATTTGACATACCACAATCTACCAGTTTGAAGTCATGTAGAGAACATAAAGCAAATGCTGTGCGGTTATTGATTTTGTCTTTGAAAACTTGTAGTCTTTTAGAGTCTCAAAATCCTGCAGTGTAATTTTATGCAAACTAACTCTTGTGTGATTTCATGATATTGAGAGAGGCTCAGGGTTGAGTTTCTGGAAAATGTAATTAGATATTTGAAATTCATTTTGTGGTTTGTGAGGTTATTTTTGATCAGTATTTCATTCTGGCACAACCTCCAAGGGTTTAAATCAATCCTGTGCTGATGCTTTCAAAGGTCTACCACAATGAAAAGGGATAAATGCCAAGAGTTATCAACCTTTAATGAAGACCCAGGAACTCTATCCTGATCAGCAGGAGAAAAATACGTGGTACAGTGATTGATCTGCGCATACGAAAATACACCTGGAGAGTGATTATCCATGCAAACAGCACCTGTATCCATCCCTTGTTTATTTTAAAGTACAGATAATTTTTTTTAATCGAAGTATGTATATCATATATAACCTTAAGATTCATTTACTTGCAGGCACCCGCAGGAAAACAAAGTACTGTAGTACAATAGAAACCATGAATAACCATATATAACAAAGACAAACAAACATCCAATGTGCAAAAGAGGACAAATCGTGCAAATAAAAGGTAAACAAACAATGTTGAGAATAAGACTGCAAAATCCCTGAAAGTGAGTCCTCAGGCTGCAAGTCATTTCAGTGCTGAGGTGAGAAAAGCTGGTCCAGGAGCTCAATGCTCCCAGACCTAGTGGTGTTATTTACGAGCTTCATATTAATAACTTCCTCAAAGTTTAAAGTATATTTATTATCAAAGTATGTATATTGTATCCAACCTTGAGATTTGTCTATTTACCAGCAGCTACAAAACAAAGCAACCCAATAGAACCCATTACAAAAGAAAACCATTGAACATCTATTGTGGAAAAAAATATGCAATGATACAAAGCAGCAAATACTATTCAGAATTAAAGTTCACAAAAGTGAGTTCATTGCCACAAAGCCAGATGTCACTACAGCCGGTCCAGATGCCTGTTAGTTGCAGGCCATAGCCTAGTCCTGCACAGAGACATGTAAACCTCACCGAGCAGTGAACTGAACACTGGCCCATTCCTCTCCTCCGGCCCCGACACCCTAACCTTTTAATCTGGCCCAGTGCTTAAATAACCCAAGCCTAAGCTTATTCCTTGCTCTCTGACCTGGGCCACATTACCTCGACTCTGCTGCTTTGAATCAGCTCCATGCTCACTCGATTTGACCCGTCCTGCACCTTTGAGACTTCCAGGTTGACCAGGCAGTTCAAAAACTCATCTTCGAAAGGGAGATTACATACTATTGACAGCAGTGATCATTTTGCAGGAAAACTCTAATCAAGAAGTTTTGTTTGCTGCCGGTAAGTTGTCACTGTGTCTCACCAGCACCATCTTATTCCTGATATGTTGATGACCAATTCCACATTTCTTTAGAAGAACACAGTACTCAAGTTATGAAAAAAGGAAACGAGAAGAAAGAGCTTTGTTTTAAGATTATCAGGATTGACATTCAGTAAACAATCCTACCCTGAACTGACTTATAGAGTTATACAGCATGGAAACAAGCCCTTCTCCATAGTGACCAAGACATTTATCTTAGCTAGTACCAGTTACCTGTGATTTCATTTTCACTATGTAGCAAGATTTAATTTACCAGCCATCATCAGGAAAATGCTGTTGGACCTTTATGAGCTGTATGGTACTTCTGAAGATGTACACATACAATGGTTGCAGAGAGTGAATCCCCAAACAGTCCACAGACAATGAAGAATCAGTCATGTGTAGCCAAAGACATACAGGTTACAGTTAATAATTTGTGAGCAAGGTATGTTGGTGACAGAAGTGTGGAGACATACTGCCCCCAGCATATCCTCAGAGGGTGCTGGCGATTGATGTAAATTAATCATTTCATAAGGAGAAGGACTGTCGACGTTTCGGGCCGAGATGAAGGTCCTGATGAAGGGTCTCAGCCCGAAACGTCGACAGTGCTTCTCCTTATAGATGCTGCCTGGCCTGCTGTGTTCCACCAGCATTTTGTGTGTGTTGTTTGAATTTCCAGCATCTGCAGATTTCCTCGTGTTTAATCATTTCACAATATGCTTCAATGTTTTGATGTACATGTGACAAACAAAGCAAAATAGGATTAGAGAGAAATATTGAGATTGTGAACAGTCTAAGAGAGAAGAGAGGAAAGTAAACGAGCAGCATAAAAAAAATCAGGTAGAGCATATTGTGAGCATACAACAGGTAGAGCATGTGTAGACCATATGTCAGGTAGAGCATAATAAATCCATTTTGATCCTTGTAAAGCAGAGGTGTCGAACTCAATTGCACATGGGGCCAAAACTCAAAGCACACTTTAGGTCATGGGCCAAACAGGATTCACATTTATTGGACACACTAAAACTAAACATTTTTTGAACATAAATATGAATAAAAACAGACAGGAATATTATTCCAGAAAAAATAAACTAAAACTTTAAATAACTTAAATATTTTGCTCTCCATAAAAATATCTCCTGTCAGTATTATACAAGTTAGAAATATGAGCATGCTGCAAAAAAACCCTGAAAATATAAATAAAATGTGTGCTTTTCAGCAAAAGTTAAAACAACAACAAATCAAAACACTCAGTTTTCTTTGCTCTTATGCCATTTTGTTAGAGCTGGATGCTTGGCATCTTTTCTTGGCAATAAGTTCGTTTAGGTTTGGTGTAAGGTTCTGTGTTGTGGAGATTCTCAGGATGGACTGCAGGTGTTCATCAGTGAGACGACTCCTGTGTGATGTTCTGTTAATCTTCATCACTGAGAAAAGCTTCTCACACAGATATGTGCTACCAAACATGCACAAGGTTCGAGCCGCATGTAGACGGAGCTGAGGCATTGCTTCGGGAATGGAGCGAATAAACTGTACGGGCCCTGCAGTGTCGTACTTTGCCTTTAGTGTCCCATTACACTGCAGCTCTATCAGCTCCATCTGAATCTGTACAGGTGCAGTTTCCACGTCGACGGCAAATGGGTTGCGAAGCAGCTCAAAATTAAATTTTTGTGCTTCAAAGTCACCAAAGCGCCGTACGAACTCAGTGCGAAGTGCGCTCAGTTTATCAGCGAAGTGCGCATTTGGGAACATCATTGCGCCGACCTGGTTCAACATTACTTGGTAACAGGGAAAATGAGGCAATTTGCACTGGTGCATTTGTGTCTCCCATAACAGCAGCTTCACTTGAACTGCCTTCACTGCATCATACATGTCAGTGATCATGCGATCACGTCCCTGGAGCTGAAGGTTTAAGATGCTGAGATGTGTTGTTATGTCAGCCACATTAGCTCCACAAATAAGACACACGGGTTTACCGGCAATGTCAGTAAACATATACTCATCGGTTTTGAAAGACTTTTTTTCAGAATCAACTTTTCTCTTCGCCATTGTTAGGGGTTAGCTTTGACTTCAGAATAGCGTTGTATACAGCAACAGACGTGGGAATGTTCCCGGGTAGCCTATCGGCAGCTGTTGCGCTGCATTATGGGATCTGTAGTTTGTGTGTTATCAGCGTTTCATATCGCCGGGTCATTAATAATTAAAATAATAGATCTATCTAAAATGATCTGGCGGGCCGGATATAATTTTACGCCGGGCCGGATATGGCCCGTGGGCCTTGTGTTTGACACCTATGTAAAGTGACCAATCATCCTGCAAGGCTTTCCATTTCAGTTGCCCACCTGTAGTTCATAACTGGAACATGGAGTTCAAAGACATAAGTAGTACACATATGTAGTAATAGTGAAAATTAAGCATTGTGGAAATGTGTATGATCTTCCAAGGGCACAAGTCCAATTCCTTGATTAATTAATTCTCCATAATGGCAGTTTCTTACTCTGGCTGCAACAAGTGCTTTCCAGCATGAGAAGGCTAGTTAAGTATTCTATTGAATTTTGATGTTACTGGAGAAAAAGCAGTGATTGGAGGATAGGAAGAGGGTTGTTACATCAGAGGAGTAAAGCCAACTGATCCTAACTGTGAAGACCAAGCTGGAGTACATGTAAAACTCAGTGATCTTTGATCCAGGTTTGATTCTCACCATTGTCTATCTGTACATTCTCCATGTGACCCCATAGGTTTTGTCTGGGTGCTCCAATTTCCTTCAATATTCCAAAGACGTACATACTAGGGTCAGTGAGTTTGGAGTGGGCTACGTTGGCATTGGAAGCATGGCAACATTTGAGGGCTGCCTCCAGCACATTGCAAACGATGACGCAAATGACGGATCTCACTGTATTTTTCGATGTGCCTGTGACAAGTAAAGCTCATCTAATCTAGTTGAATGGTAGAATCTGGGTGGGTTTAATGAGGATTTGGAAAGAATGATATGAGATCAGTGAAGAATTAATGTAATGGAAGCTCTGTAGTTGCTATGGCCTTGGTGGGCCAAAAGGCTTATATCTGGGTAGTATGACTTTCAGATTTCAGGTATAATATTGGGTTTGATTTTGCTCAAGGAATAACTTCAACACAATCATTGCTCAATATCATTGATATGCAACAGGAAGCAAATAAAACATATGTGGTTCAAAGATCTCTACCCAAGATATAAAGTTTTTCCAAAATTTTTCCGAGATGCAATATCTATGGCCACCAACTTCTTTAAATCCACTGAAGAATATTTAACTTCTGCAGGTACCAAATCAGGACTGTGGAACAGTTATATATAATATTTAAATAAGTAACATGGTATTCCATAATATGGCACAAGGATAACATATAGGTACCTATTACTCTTAGATCAGGATAAAAACATGTCTTTTACTTGAGGTGCCTGATGTCCTACTGATAATTTGTAAACCCAACGACCTGCTTCTATATTGCACAACCATCCATCTCTTGATTCTTTAACAGCTTTCTGGCAATTGCAACTCTCACAATGGGCTACTCGCAACAATGTCACACATGTAATGCCCTGGTTCACATGGTTCATTTTTTTCTCTGTGATACTTTTCTGTTCTCTGTGTTTGCTGATTGTCTGGGTTACTGTTGAAGATGAGAGATAGGAGAAATGTGTACCATGCAGTGGGAATGAACAGATTCAGGAGAGGTTTCTCTAGTGAGGGACACCAAGGTTAAGCTAGGGGCTTTTGAGAGGGGAGAAGAGTGTAGAAGCTGGAGAGATGAGGTCGGAGGAGTCAACCTGGAGTGGGGCTGGGATTTGATTAAGCCTGGCGAGATCGAAGGAGGATCGGCGAAGGGGAAACTGTGAGGTCCAACTTGTGCACATTAGACTGTTTCATTTAAAATGGGCCCTTTTCTGTTACTTTTTGGTACTCATTCATAACGGTAAAAGTATCACTCAGTATCCACACAAACAGGGGGATTTGGGGGGCTTGCACTTCAATCTCCCACATTTGGCAGAGCCAGAGGGTTCCTCCCCAAGACTTATGCAGCTGATGGAAACATAGTGTTACACAAGTTTGAATGAAATAGGCCAGTAAATCAGCTTTTGCCTATCCAGTTCCAGGCAAATTTGTAATGTGGCAAATCTGAATTACATTCAATCACTGGCAGATAAAACTTTCATCTGAAACAATGGAAGAGCTCTGAAACCTGTGCAAACCAACTGGCAGGGATGTTCAAAGACATTTTCAACCTCTCGTTATAATATTTGGAAGCTCCCACTTGCTTCAAAAGGGCAACAATTATACCAGTGCCAAGAAGAGCAGTGGGAGCTGCATTAATAACAATCATACAGTAGCACTCATATCTACGGTAGTAAAATGTTTTGAGAGGCTGGGGATCACTAGAATTAACTCCTGTCACAGTAAAGACCTGAATCCACTGCAATTTGCCTATCACCACAATAGGTCTTTTGAAGGTACAATCTCATTGGCTCTTCACACAGCCTTGGATCATCTGGATAATACATATGAAGAAGCTGCTTATTGACAACAGTTCAGCATACAACACAATCATTCCTGCAGTCTGGTTAGAAATCTCCAGTACTTGGGCCTCTGTATCTCCGTCTGTAACTGGATCCTTGACTTTCTCACCAGGAGATCACAATCTGTGTGGATCAGAAACAACATCTCCACCTTGCTGACAATAAACACTGGCGCAACACTGGCCCACTGCTCTACTCCCTCTACATCCATGATTGTGTGGCTAGGCACAGCTCAAATGTCATCTGCAAATTTGCTGATGATCTAACTATTGTTGGCAGAATTTCAGATGGTGATGAGAGGGCATACAGGAGTGAGATATATCCACTGGTTGAGTGTTGTTGCAGCAATAACCTTACACTCAATGTCAGTAAGACCAAAGAACTGATTGTGGACTTCAGAAAGATGATGGAACACACTCCAGTCCTCATTGAGGAATCAGAAGTGGGAAGTGTGAGCAATTTCAAGTTCATGGGTGCCGATATCTCTGAGGATCCATCCAACATATTGATGCAGCTACAAAGAAGGCTTAACAATGGTTATATTTCGTTCAAAGTTTGTGGAGATTTGGTATGCCACCAAAGACCCTTACAAATTTGTAGAGATGCACCATGGAGAGCACCCTAACTGACTGCATCATTGTCTGGTATGGGTGGGGGGGGGGGGGCACTGCGCAGGATCAAAAGAAGCTGCAGGAAGTTCTGAACAGTCTGCTTCATCATGGGCACAATCCTCTGTAGTATCCAGGACATTTTTTAAGGAGTGATGCCTCAAAAAGGTGGCATTCATCATTAAGGACCCCCATCACCCATGACATGTCCCGTTTTCTTCATTACCATCGGGGAGGAGGTACAGGAGCCCGAAGGCATGCATTAAGCAATTCAGGACAGCTTTTTCCCTTGCGCTATCTGATTTCTGAATGGACATTGAAACCATGAACTCCACATAACTATTTTTTAGGTTTATTTTAACTATTGAGTGTATATATTATATACACACATATTTACTGTAATTCACATCTTTTCTCTATTATTACGCAATGCATTGTGCTACTGCTACCACAAAGAAAGCAAATTCCACGACATATACCGATGATATTAAACCTGATTCTACTTGTAAATCTCATTCCTTCAGATTGCTCTATTTCCATCTTGGAAATGGAGATATTTTCAACAATAATGAAACATTTTCAACATTTTCATTATTGTTGAAAATGTCTTTATTTCCATCTTATTTCAAGCCTTAGCTTCATATAATATGCAATTTTCTCTATAAAATACCAAACTTTCTTGAAAGTGCAGTAGACCTCTCCAGAACACTGATTTCATTGTATTGTTCATGTCCATAAAATGGTTACTAAAACATATACAAAAAAAAGAAAATAAAGTCATCAAAATTTACTAGTTTAGCAGCTGACCAGTTAGCTGAAACAATGGAGCCACTTTGATCCTGATGGCTCAGCCAATGAGAGCACAGGATGTCACTGTTACTCAGCTGGTGAAAATCAGCAATACATGTTATTGTATTCACAGACAATCCTTGAAATTTTAGCTCACCCATAAATACTACTTTGCAGATCTTAAACTACAGCCACATCGCTATTTACTATGAAGCAGAATATTCCAAACTGGCACCCACAGGGGAATTGCTAAAAATGGACTGTACCCATTAGTCCACCTTAATTTACCAAGGTTATGTAATCTGATGAGTTGGTGCAATATATTAAAATATGACCAATTTCTTAATATACATGAACATAATTATGTAAATAAATTTAACTATTTAACTTCTTCCCTTGGCCTGAGGAAATGTGCTGCTTTAACTACTATTTCTGGCAGCTCATTCCACATATACACCACCCTGTGTGAAAAAGCTGGTCCTTAAAACTGCTGTTTAAATAAATAGGAAATGATGCTCCCAAAATCTCACACAGAAGAATAATAATTATTAAAGATTACTGTAGTACAACAGTTACAATAATCATAGATTGATTTGTTGATTACCTGCTCTTAACTGACAAGTGAATTAGTGTTATACAATGATAAAGTTAACCAGTATAAGATGGTGTCAAAATTAGGGTTATTGTTGAAAGAAAATAAGTTCTCGAACAACTAGTGTTCCCCCTGTGTCTATTTGGACATTTGGGTAGATGCTCCAGGATGGTGCAGAGAGGATACTGTATTGTTATCTTTCAAATAGATATCAGAGATCCCAAGGTCATTACTTTGGAGAAAAATAAGTAAGATGCTCTACTATCTTCCTGCTAATATTTATGGCTCTTCCAGATAGACAGATACACACTCAACTTATTCCCTCCCTGTTTCTTTCAAATAGATTTTCTGTGCCTCTTTCCCTAAATTATGGGGAAAGTCTGGTAAACTCTTGACTATCAAGTAGCTTTGATCAACGTACATATTTCAGTCTTGAAACTTCTGCATATGATACTGAGCACTTTTAAATTGTCACAAATCTTTCACAGAATTGGCTTAGCTAGTTTAGTGACTGTATTTGCATTGAACTATTGGATATTATCCTCTTTCGTATCTCTTGGTGAAACATTCCTTGCAAAATAATGATAACTACCTAGGCTCAATAATGCTGAATCACACAAAATTGCTGTTGCTTTGTTACTGTAATGATATGTTCCTTTAGATGCACTACCAAGATAAATGTGTTGGAAATGGGTCAGAACAGTCTTCTGAACCTTTCCTCAGAGACCAAAGAAGTCCAAGTGAAGCAACATTGTGACTTCCAGCCATGGAAAACTATCAACCACATTTCCACCCATCTGCACTCCAAACCCAACTTGTACCTTCAACATTATGTCTCAGTGAACATTTGATCACCCTTAATCCATGATTTGATTTTAATATTCAACTTCATTGTACAGTAAAGCATCACATTCAAAAGAATTTACCGAATTAGGAGCAATTGTTTGGAATTTGTTCCAAAAGTTCAATGATCAGTTAAGAAACTCTTGTTGTCTTTTTTTAACTTCATTTGAGGTTTCTGACTATTCTAATTGACAGACTACTGGCTTGAACCAACTATTATTATATTGCAGTTATTTAATCTAAAGCTTCTCAGCAGAGAATAAATATGGAGCACTACACATCATTAGGCTAGTCTGGGAAATGAATCACATACAAAATTCTGAATCAAAGCAAAGCCCTGATCCAAACACCTAATAAGAATTTGCAGCCAGCACTTGCTGACACTACCAAGCAGCCTCAGCAGGTAATGCTGCTACCAACAGCAACTGTATCAATTTATTGCAGACCAGCAGGAATATGTGAATTTACAACTATCTTTCAAAAATATCAAAAAGCTTAGCACTTATTTTCCTCTTTTCATGGCAGCAGATCATCCCAAAGTTCTTCAGGACTGATGAAGGTTCTCGGCCCAAATTGTCGAATGTTTACTCATTTCCATAGATGCTCCTTGGCCTGCTGAGTTCCTGCAGCATTTTGTGTGTGTTGCTTGGATTTCTAGCATCTGCAGATTTTCTTGTCTTTGAGTCACTGTTGTAATCTAGGAATTATGGCAAATGGCTTCCAGAGGATTGACACACAGCAGCATTGACAATTAAATCAGTTTTTTTTTGGTCATGTTGGTTAAAGGATAAGTAATGAGGGAATCCTTTACTTCTCTTCCAATGTAATCCTCAATGGTGATTGCCTGATGAAACCACAATTCTAACCTCAAGAAACCTTAACTGATCCACAGTTTATGTGTCATGTGTCCTAATTTGTAGATGTTCCCTGGGTATCAACTACACTTGTAACAATGATGTTAGAACATTTACATTGGCTTCTGATTGTAATTCTGGCACTGACCTTCAGAAAGGTATCTTTTACCATTCTGGCCTTTTACCTCTTCTCATCTGTCTATTTCTTCCCCTTGGGTCCTGTCCTCTTTCCTTTTTTCCTACTTTCCTCTCAACTCACATTCCTTCTTCTCCAACCCTTGACCTTTCCCATCCACCTCCTTCCCCTTCCACCACATTTTTATTCTGGCATCTTCCCCATTCCTTTTCAGATATCAAGAAGGGTCTCAGGCCAAGACTTTGCCAATCTTTTCATTTCCATAGATGCTGCCTGACCTGCTGATTTCCTATAACATTTAGTGTGTGTTGCTCTATGATTTCAGATCCTTCCAGTTAATGGCCCTCCATATCTGTTTAACCTCCTACAACCCTCCAAAATATCTGTTTACATATTTTGCCCTCTTGTACATCTCCCACATTATTTCACTCCTCCTCAGAGTTGGGGACTGAGCCCTGCTATTCCATTTGGAAATCTTCCAAAACTTCTCCCTCTCCTTGTGAGAAGAGACCAGTATCGGAGCGGGAATGCTCAAGAGGCTTGAGCATGACAAGGCGAAGTAAGGAGCTGGAAGTGAGAGCGGATCTTTAAAAGGGCTTCGGAGAAGAGGTACAGGTAAGAATAGGTAAAGTTTTTATTTTGCTGTTAATCTTTAGTAACTGATTTATGAAGGCAGGATGCTAGAGCAGGACAATGCCCCTCCTACAAGATGTGTATAGTCAGGCAACCTCATGGTTTCCCTGATGAAGACAGCAATGGGAAGGGCAGCCTGATGCAACTCCTGACAGACTTGATCATTGAATTAGAGCAGGATTTGAAGGTACTCAAGATCATCTGGAGAACTGAAAGCTACATATATAGATTAGAATTTTACTGAGGTAGTTACACACAAAGTTCAAGTTTCAGGTGGCTGGGGAATAGCCAGTCAGCATAGGGTTCATCTACAGCCATTCCATCACAGACAGCTATACAGTACCTCTTAGGATACTGTTGAGCTGATTATTCTTTCAGCGGCTAGCAGCAGTTGTCAGATCTCTGGCACTTTGACTGTCTCTGAGACTCAGCATAAGGGTGCAGTGAGGCAGGGTGAGAGTGATGGAAGACTCAACAGAGAAGGGGACAGACTATAGATTCTGTGGCTGCAGATGAGATGCCAGGATGGCATCTTGTCTCCTGGTTGCCAGGGTCAAGGATATCTCTGAGCAGCTGCAGAAAATTTTAGAGCAGGAGAGCGAGAAGCCAGGGGTCATTACACATTTTGGTACAAACAACATAGGTGGAACAAAGGATGAAGTCCTGCAGAATGAATAGATAGAGTTAGGTAAGAAGCAGAACCTGAAGGGCAGTCATCTCCAGTGCCATGTGTTATCGAGGTTAGAAATAAAAAGATCGATCAGATGTATGTGCGGCCGAGGAGATGGTACAGAGGGCAGGGATTCAGGTTCTTGTACCATTGGGATTTCTTGGGGTTTAAAAGTGACTGTATGAGAGAGACAGATTGCACCTGAATGAGAAAGGGACCTATATCCTTGCAACATGTGAGGGGTGGGGGCGTTAAAACTAAATTGGTTAGCAATGGGATCAAAGCAGGAACAGGTCATGGGATGAAGCAGTAGCCATCGAGAGCATGTTTTGTTATTAGGATAGTAAAGGCCAAGGAAAGCAGTATTCAGTTAAACAGCATTTCATTACACAAACTTTAACAGGTCAGGTGGATGAACTCAGGGCATAAATCCACTCTGAGGAATGGGATGTTCAATACAGAAGCTATGAGTACAAGCAAGTGAGAAGGGGATGTTACCTTTTTGATAAGGGAAAACATATAGCAGTACTTAGAGAAGACATTCTTGAAGGAATCATTTGGGTTGCTTCTCAGAATGGAGACTGATTACAAGTGACGTACCATTGTGGTTGTTGTTGGGACCATGGTAATTTGTTAGTTGTATATATGACTTGAACATGAACATACAAGGCTTCACCAGTAATTTTGCAGATGATACAAGCTTTCTAAGATCATGGAGCACTCAGATGCAATGGCCTTTCTGGATCCAATCAAAGGGGTAATCAGATGTCCTTTGTCTTTTTTATGGTCACAAGATGCTGCTGGTTAAGCATTGCAGATCTACCCCAATTGTTCAATCGCAGTGGATCTAGACTTGTTGCACGCGATGTTACAGCCTGCTTCAGCCAAATTGAGAGTAGAATATAAGAACAAGGATATGATACAAAGGCTTTATAAGTCATTGATAAATGCAGCAGAACAGAGATACTTAAGAGTACAAGAGCACAGGTTGCTGGAAGCGGTGTCATGGGCAGATGGGGTGTGGAAAGAAATGTTTAGAGTGTTGGTCTTCAGCAGTCAGGACACTGAGTCTAGCTGTAGGGATCTTACACTGCAGTTACGTAAGTCATTGGTGTGGCCGCACTTGGAGTCCAATGTATAGTTTTGCTTCCCCTATGTGGTTAAACTGGAAAGAGAGCTGAGAAGATTTATGATTTATAGGGAGTAGTTCACACTATAGGGGTTTATAAAGTCATGAGGAACATATATTGGATGGTAACCGTCAAGAACAGGGGAGCGCAAAACAAGAGGACACAGATTTAGGGTGAGAGGAATGTACTGGTTGGGCCAAGGAGCTTGTATCCTTGTTGTATTGCTCTATACCTCCGTCTCCCTCCTTTTATTAAAATGCTCTTTGAAATGTTTCTCTTTAATTAAGCCTTCAGGTTGATAACCCATTCTCCTTTGGTTGAGTGTTAATTTTTCTCCTTGATTACCCCTCTGTGAAATCTCTCACGGCATTTTATTCCATTGAGGTATTACAGTACATGCAAGTAGCTCATTTCCTAAAGTAATGAGGATGAATTTTAGGGAAAAGCAAAGAAAAATCCAGAAGTCTGAGAGAGAAGTTTGAAATATAATAGACTGCAGATAAGTCTGGGTCATGCAGAGCAAACATGATGAAGAATTATATTGAGAATGTTACCCTGCCTACTCACTCCACAGATGCTGATCGACCTGCTGCGTGATTTGAGTTAAGTTTAGCTGTCTGCTTTGCAAAACACAGCAAGCACAACTTTTGAAGATGAACATCATTGCTCCCAATCAGTGGACAGTAAAGAGATCTCCACAGGGATTTGCTCTGCTTGGCAGAAATGCATATTGACAAGACTTGTGGCTGAGATTAAAACATAACCCATGCAATGCTGGCCTTCTTTGTGACTGTGGGGTAGCCTTTATCATTAGCATCCCCCACAAATAAGCGCAATGTGAAAGACGTAACTTTTGAGGTACATATTAAAAGAAATTACTACATTGAGATGCTTTGTGAATGTTAGTTGATTACTTGATCAGCGCTTGCTGTGTTAGCAAAGCAGATTACGTGCAAACTAGATGGAAATCAGATGAAACTGCAAGGCAGATTTTTTTTAATGCAGATTCAAGCAGACACACAATCTTTATAATGAAGCAACAGAAGCAAACGTTTTCTCTGTGTACTGAAATAGCACAACCTGTTTCATCTAACACAGCCGCAATACTACCACAATTGTCTGCCCACTATCAACCCCTGCTGTCCATCTGCCAACCAGACTGAGAATCCCAGCCCACTGAAGGAAGCAGGAAGCCTTTATCAGCT
Source organism: Hemitrygon akajei (assembly GCF_048418815.1). Classification (NCBI taxonomy): domain Eukaryota; kingdom Metazoa; phylum Chordata; class Chondrichthyes; order Myliobatiformes; family Dasyatidae; genus Hemitrygon; species Hemitrygon akajei. The sequence goes on along the minus strand of NC_133132.1, from coordinate 91,802,373 downwards.
AGATTGATGCGAGTGTTGCTGGAAATCACATTTAAAATCATGCAACATTGCAGCACAGAAACAGACCCTTTGGCCTTTCAAACCCATGCCGAACTGCGATTTGTCCAGTCTAATTTGCCTGTGGGTGAAGGAAGAAGAGGCCTCTGACTTGTCCAGAGTTGTGCTGACACATTCATGGTCATGTCATGACGGTAGAGGCATGGTAACAGAAACACCCAAACCTTGCTGTGCCGATTTAAAGCAATCTATCGAAATACATTCAGGTTTAGCCCTCTTAACTACGATGAAAGTCTTGAACACTCTTTGAGAGGCCGACCAATCGGTCATTACATTAGTAATAAACTCACATGGCACTCATAACTGCTGCCCATATACCTACTCAGCTGTGGATGACTGCAGACCCTCTGCTGGAGTTGTTCCGAGCCCCAGCAGGACCCAAGGGAGACAAATCATGCCAACACTCCTCCATCAGGGAAGCCCTCAGAACAACCTTTAATAAGCGGTGAAACCACTTGCATAGGCCAATGGACTGTGGGTGATAGGCCAATGGTCTGATGGAACCTAACACTGAGGTTCTGAGCTACCACAGTCAGGAGGTCTGATATGAATTAGGGTCCATGGTCAGAGGAAATTCCAGATGGGGTGCCAAACTTCCCAATTGAATGTGCTGAAAAGCCTCGAATGTGGGACTGGGTAATTGCCACATAGGTGGCAACCACTTAAGGATCATACAGTGCGGTGAAACTCAGGGGTTATTTGACCAATGTACTATATTTCTGGTAATACCCCCCCCCCCCCCACCTCTCCTTCACCTTTTCCCCGTCTCACCTTATCTCCTTGCCCGCCTGTCACCTCCCTTTGGTTCTCCTCCCCCCATTCAGTTTCTTCCATGGCCGTCTGTTCTCTCCTATCGGACTCCTCCTTCTCCAGCCCCGTGTATCTTTCAACAATCAACTTCCCAGCTTTTTACTTCTCCCTTCCCCTCCCACTCACCTATCACCTTGTATTTCTCTCTCCCCTTACCCACCTTTTAAATCTACTCCTCATCTATTTTTCTCTCCAGTCCTACCAAAGAGTTTTGACTTGAAACTTAGACTGTACTTTTTTCCATAGATGCTGCCTGCTCTGCTGGGTTCCTCCAGTATTTTGTGTGTGGTACACTGCCAAGTCTTTCCATGTTGGGAAACTCGGCCTTTGCAGTTGCCAGCTTTTCTGCGTCCAGTCTACATGCGTGGGCATAAACACAGAATATGAGGCAGGTTTGTGATGTGCACCAAAACATTGCACAATGTTAGAAGGATGAGAGGGGATCTGATTGAAACATATAAGGTTATTAAGGGATTGGACACACTGGAGGCAGTAAGCATGTTCCCGCTGATGGGTGAGTCCAGAACTAGAGGCCACAGTTTAAGAATAAGGGGTAGGCCATTTGGAACAGAGATGCGGAAAAACTTTTTCACCCAGAGAGTGGTGGATATGTGGAATGCTCTGCCCCAGAAGGCAGTGGAGGCCAGGTCTCTGGATGCATTCAAGAGAGAGTTAGATAGAGCTCTTATAGATAGCGGGGTCAAGGGATATGGGGAGAGGGCAGGAACGGGGTACTGATTGTGTATGATCAGTCATGATCACAGTGAATGGCGGTGCTGGCTAGAAGGGCTGAATGGCCTACTCCTGCACCTTCTGTCTATTGTCTATAATGCATAGGAAATTTCTAGTCCCATAAATTTCCATTTGTAATGGAAATTAGAAATTTTGTGCTGCCTTAAAACAATTTGGTTTGGCAAATGGCTTCATGAGCTGTTAATGTGATATTTGTTTTTCATTGGTTTTTCTACTAAACACAGCTTGTTCATACAGAGTAGACATCCAAAACAAAATTTTTCCTGGATGCTATTACTACCCAAAGAACAATAGTAATTTGTCCATTAAATTAACTTTAGTGGTTATTGCCATCTGTTTGCATTTAGCCTAGTGGGTAATTGCAAAGTTATCATCTCTGGGAAATAGTCAAGAAACAATTGCCATCCTAAATAAGGAGCTGCATGTCGCCTTAACAACCCCACTCTTATTTCAAATTCCAACAAGAGGGGAACATGATGTTTGATTTAAATTACTTCCCATATGGTTTGAACAAAAATCCTCAAATCATTAAGTAGTTTGCTGTTATTTGTTGACACCACTATGACACAAATGGGAAAAAAACTCTTATTTTCAAACCAGCATTAGGACTGTATCCATCCCAATTTTGTCTGACATTTCTCATTTGATCTGGACTGCCACTAGGACAATCAAGTTCTCTGCATATGTGTAATTAATTCTAGTTATTAATTATAGGAATGATCTGAGTTCCAAAAGTGTGGAGTATCAATGCTATTAATTCCAAAAAACAAGTAGTGAGAATGATGCATAACATTAATACTGACATTAATACCATGCTTTTCCATTGGCACCACATCCAATTCAATGTAATGTATTTGTTGCTCATGACTTGAGTTCCAGTGTATTAGAGAAAACAAATGCAGATCGAGAGAGCACTTTACAGAAACCTCCATTCACAAGCATAAAAATGAACCTAAGCTTCTAGTTGCCTGTTGCTTTAATTCCCAATCTTACTGCCAATCTGATCTCTTTATCTCTGGCCTCTTCCACTGCTATAGTTATAATATCCTAATTTGAGACCATGCTTTATTGTATTAATACAGCTACAATATTGGGCAAATGCAATGTGTTCTTTTAATTACATTATGCAATCAAATAATTCAGTTGATTGTTAAGTTAGGCTTGTGGAATTAGGAGAAGGGAGGCAAACAAGAGAGAAGAATATGGTGAAACACTCACAGACCCATTTGGAAGGACAGAGATGGTTGTTGGAAAATCCTCATGCAGACAATGGTCTCACGGAGAAGATCCAAGTAACTTTTAACTAGCTAGTTATCACATGACCTTAGAGAATGTTTGACGCCTTGTCCTTGAATGAAGCATGAGCATTAATTTATGTTTTGCTTGAGTTGTGTTTTCAGGCAGAATTGTTTGGTACTGTGAGTAAACAAAGTGAAGCAAACCGGACTGATGACGCAACAATAAGTTCCAATGATTATTTACACGCTATAGGTTAATGTATGTGTAATGGGTCCTTTCTCTTTATTTTCTTGGTTATAGTTTAACATAATTTTCAATACAATATTAATCAATGTTTATACTGGTCTGAGCTAACTTATTGCTTCCTGGCGAACAGTAAACATGTCAGTGTTCGTACAGGTGATAATCAATATTTTCCCTTAAAGGGACATTAAAACTTTTATGTTTGTGTTTACCCAAATCATATTTACCCTAGACGTGTTTATTTATTGGAGATTGTCTTTTCATCAATATTCCCATGCATTGCCAAGTTATTCACAGTTCTAGCCAGCTAACTCATTATGAGCAAATGGAGAGAGAGTTACATAATCAAATCCCATTTCAACTTACATCTAGTCATGTTATCAGCCTCAGAACAAAACATTGAATATGAACATTTTTACCACCATTGAGCATATCTGCAAGAAGCTTGAAACAAGAAAGCAGCAATTGTCAAGGACTCCCACCATCCAAACTCACTTCTCACTATTGCAATCTCAAAGGAGGTATAGGAGCCACAGATTCCACATCACCAAGTTCAGGAACAGTTATTACCCTTCAACTATCAGGATAACCTCACTCACTCTGAACTGATTCCACAACCTATGGACTCACTTGCAAGGACTCTACAACTCAAGTTCTCAGCATTCTTTTTTTTTCCCCCCTTTGTATTTGCATAGTTTGTCTTCTTTTGAACGTTGTCAATTTTTATTTGTGTCTAGTTTTTAAATAGATTCTGTTTTATTTTATGAATGCCTGCAAGAAAATGAATCTCTGGGTAGTATATGGTGACATATGTAGTTTGATAATAAATTTACTTTGTATTTTGAATTTTAACTTTCATATGATCAAGCTTTCCGTTTCTCTCTTTCCACAGATGCTGCTTGACTTGTGTATTTCTAACATTCTCTCCTATTTCAGATGTCCAGCAGATGTCATATTTTTCATTTCACATCTTAAGCATTTATTTTTTTCTCCCTCTCCTCTGTTTTCATTCATCTTTTATTTGCATCTCTTGCTTATACTTAAAGGATAGTCAGCATCCTCTCTTAGTCAGCAACATCAGCATCAACATCACCGTACTCTCTCCGGTCCTGTTCACCCTGTACACATCAGACTTCCAATATAACTCGGAGTCCTGCCATGTGCAGAAGTTCGCTGATGACACGGCCATAGTGGGGTGTGTCAGGAATGGACAGGAGGAGGAGTATAGGAAACTGATACAGGACTTTGTGATATGGTGCAACTCAAACTACCTGCGTCTCAATATCACCAAGACCAAGGAGATGGTGGTGGACTTTAGGAGATCTAGGCCTCATATGGAGCCAGTGATCATTAATGGAGAATGTGTGGAGCAGGTTAAGACCTACAAGTATCTGGGAGTACAGTTAGACGAGAAGCTAGACTGGACTGCCAACACAGATGCCTTGTGCAGGAAGGCACAGAGTCGACTGTACTTCCTTAGAAGGTTGGCGTCATTCAATGTCTGTAGTGAGATGCTGAAGATGTTCTATAGGTCAGTTGTGGAGAGTGCCCTCTTCTTTGTGGTGGCGTGTTGGGGAGGCAGCATTAAGAAGAGGGACGCCTCACGTCTTAATAAGCTGGTAAGGAAGGCGAGCTCTGTCGTGGGCAAATTACTGGAGAGTATAACATCGGTAGCTGAGCGAAGGGCGCTGAGTAGGCTACGGTCAATTATGGAAAACCCTGAACATCCTCTACAAAGCACCATCCAGAGACAGAGAAGCAGTTTCAGCGACAGGTTGCTATCGATGCAATGCTCCTCAGACAGGATGAAGAGGTCAATACTCCCCAATGCCATTAGGCTTTACAATTCAACCACCAGGAGTAAGATATGTTAAAGTGCCGGGGTTGATTGTATTTAATGTATTTAAGTAAACTACTTAAGAACTTTTTAAAAGCTATTATTAATGCTTTTTGAGAGAGTGATTTAGATGCATATCATATTTTTTACTGAGTTAAGTATTGTATGTAATTAGTTTTGCTACAACAAGTGTATGGGACATTGGAAAAAATGTTGAATTTCCCCATGGGGATGAATAAAGTATCCTTCTATCTATCTGTGTTATTCAGTCTCTCTGGAACAGCACCTGTCACAAACGCTGCCTTTATTATCCCTGATCCTTCTCTGCAACTTCAGACATATTTCTTTTCTGAATTTTCCTAGTTCTGATGAAGGGAAATCAATCTGAAATATTAGAATCAGAATCATATCACCAGCATATAACATGAAATTTATTAACATAGCAGCAGCAGTTCAATTCAATACATAATCTAACACAGAAAATATTAATAATAAAAAATAATAAATAAACAAGTAAATCAATTTTGTATATGAAATAGATTTTTTTTAAATGTGCAAAAACAGAAATACTGTTTATTAAAAAAAAGTGAGGCAGTGTCCAAAGATTCAATGTCCATTTAGCAATCGGATGGCAGAGGGAATAAGCTGTTCCTGAATCACTGACTGTGCCTTCAGGCTTCTGTATCTCCTACCTGATGGTAACAGTGAGAAAAGGGCATGCCCTGAATGCTGGAGGTCCTTAGTAATGGACGCTGCTTTTCTGAAACACCGCTCCCTGAAGATGTCCTGGGTACTTTGTAGGCTAGTACCCAGGATGGAGCTGACTAGATTTATAACCTTCTGCAGCTTCTTTTGGTCCTGTGCAGCAGCCCCTCCATACCAGTGATGTAACCTGTCAGAATGCTCTCCACGGTACAACTGTAGAAGTTTTTAAGTGTATTTGTTGACATGGCAAATCTCTTCAGACTCCTAATAAAGTATAACCTTCTTTATGACTACAATGATATGTTGGGACCAGGTTAGATCTTCAGAGATCTTGATACCCAGGAAATTGAAGCTGCTCACTCTCTCCACTTCTGATCCTTTCCTTCATCTTACTCTTCCTGAAGTCCACAACCAGCTCTTTAATTAATTCAGTGTCATTTAATTAATTAATTCAGTGTCATTCTCTACAGATTGCCACTCTTGCTCATACTGCTAGTTTCAGACGAGTGCTAATATAATAGGTTTAAAAATATACAGAGCTAACATCATAAGTATCAAAGTATACTCTGTACCATCAGTAACTCAGAATGTTTATTAACTAGAAATTTGAGATGCAAACGCTGTAGCTGCAATGCAACCTTCATGCTATAGTTGCTGCTTGAAATTTTAACAAAACTGCTTATATATCTTCATGAAGTCTTCAGTCAAAGTTCTAAGTATGGAATGTTGAGGTTTCTTCTGAGGAGGTCATTATCTGACCCTATTGTTCCCCTTAACTGGGCAAATCTATGAGTGAGTCATAGATCTTCATTTAAAATAAGAGAATAACTTCCTGAGAACTTTGCTTTATTTGTCTAAAAGTTCTTAGTTGCATTTTTGTTTAATATTCCACTAAAGTACTTTTTCCAAGTGCTTATGGTTGTTAGAGAGGAAATGATTTCTTGGACTATGAACTGCAATAAGGCCATAGTATGTTCTGTGGATGTCTGCAGCCTGATCAGCTCCTGCTCACTGCCGCATTATGTGGAAGGGCAGCAGTGACAGCACTAGAAGCACACCAATAGTTTTTTAGCCATAGGAAATCAGTGTGGTTGTGCACGTCAGAGTGAAAACAGTCCAGTCCATTGTCTCTGAAGCCAGTGGTGCCCACAACCTTCTCAATACCAAACACAAGTTGATCTGATGTTGACCAAGCACATTCAACTTTAACAAAATCTCTAAATTCCTTGTTAGTCATTGCCAATGTAATCCTCAAGTTTTATTTAAATCACAGATGCTTTTGAAGTATTAAGTTTATCAGAATAAATATACACTCAGTGGCCACCTTATTAGATCTCTCTAGGAGTGTCAGTGAGTGCATGTTCGTGGTACTCTGCTTCTCTAGCCTATCAACATCAAGATTCAAGGTGCTGTGCATTCAGAGATGACCTTCTGAACACCACCACTGTTATGATGTGTGGTTTGAATTACTGTCATCTTTTTCTCAGCTTGAACCAGTCTGCCCACTCTCCTCTAACCTCTCTCATTAACAAGGTGACTTTGTGCACAGAACTGCCATTCACCAGATGTTTCCTGCTTCTTGCACCTTTCTCTGTAAATTCCAGCAACTGTGGTGTAAGAAAATCCGGGGAGATCAGTAGTTTCTGAGATACTCAAATCACCCTGTCAGGCAACAATTAGTTTTCTATGCTCAAAGTCACTTAAATCACATTTCTTCCCCATTCTGATGTTTGATCTGAACAACAACTGAACCTCCTGACCAAGTCTGTATGCTTTTCTGCATTGATTGGCTGATATTGTATTGTTACGAACCCCGTAACTGGGTCACTTACCAGCAAAGATAGAGAGGTCTGTTGAAGTCTGATGGTACTATTTTTAAAAGTTTTTATTTATAAAGGGGCACAAAAGTAAGGTTAATACAAACATTCAGATAATATACGTCGTCAATACTCAATCTAAAGCGCGGGTATAGTAATAATCATCAATAAGAAGTAGCTCTATCGTTTTGTCTAGGGGTAAAAATATTGTCTGATGGAAAAATAAAAGTCTCTCAAGTTCATGCAGGCTTTAGCCTTTGGGGACTGCTGGGTTTTCACTGGTTGGAGAGAGAGATTTGTGATAAGAGAAACTTGCCCGGGTCTTTTGATGAGGCCGATCCGATGTGTCAGGGGAGTTGGTTCCCCGTTGTTAGTTACAGAAACTCATTTCTGTGGTATCAGCCACCAGCTCCCAGGCCTGGGAACCGAACACACGTGGCTTCCTTCAAACGGCTGCCCGCTATACGGGATCACTAGCGTCTCTTCTGGTGTGTCTGAGGGGCCGTCTCTACAGCCCCTCTTTTTATCTGGACTCACGGGGTCTCAGATGTCAATCAGGTTGGGATGATGCAATCTCTCCCCGTAGCCCAGCCCACGTTGCCCTGAGAGCTGGCACGTAGTATAGGATCGCAATCCACAAAGGTGTCTCCAAGAAACAATGGCCAAATCCGTTGCTTTGTCTTGCTGAGGGGCCAGGACACATTCCAAAACCTTGAGGATTCTCTCTCATTTCCTGGGTCCAAGACCCGAATTAATAGCGATCTTGCGATTCTCAAGGAGGGGGCTGGGATCATAACAGTATGGTAATGTAATTGGTGGCAACATACATCATTCACAACCACTGACAATGAGTTGGGATTCACTTTAAGAGAGTGATCTGATGTGATGACATAATTGCATAAACTGTTGCTACTGTGCATTTGTCTTGAGTGTTTGTAGTAGAATAAATGAATTGTTACAGTTTTTCTTGAACAGAAAATGTCTCACTTTATTTCATTTGCAAAAACCTACATTAATGACCCCGATGCTCTAGGACGATTCCAGAGTTACTGAAAATTTCAGCTAAAGCAGTCACTTTAAAACTGCCACAGTTTTGTGGGCATAATGCTGTTCCTTGATTTGTGCAAGCCAAGGTCCAATTTGTGCTGCGAGAAATCAACGCTGCCAACATCAAGTACTGCTATGTGGTAGCATTGCTTGGCAACTCCATGGCTGTGAGTGGCGAGTCTAATAGAACATCTTCCTGAACATGATGAATACCAATCACTGAAAACTCACCTTTTACAGGCTTTTGGACTATTGGAGTCCGAGTGTGGCAAACAGTTGCTCTCCTTGCCTGGCCTTGCTAAGCCAAGTTCTCAGGCACCTCGCTAATGTGCCTGTGAAGGACTGTAGGGAGTTTGCTAAAATGGCTAATATCTACACTCAACTAGGTAATGGTGCATCACTCCTCCTTTCTGTACCTCAATTAGCACGGTCAACAAGGCCCCCAACATAAGGTCGCCTATGGCTGCTAAACAGATGACACCGGATCTGTGTTTTCACCACGTTCGTTTTGGTACTAACACGAGGATGTGCTGTGTTGACTACCTTGCCACTTCGATAGTGTCAGCACATCAGGACTTCAGAGGTCTCCGAACAATGTGGGTTCCAGCTGCTTGGGTCATCAACTGTGAACACTCTTTCAATGTGATGCTTCCTGCGTGACACAGGTGCTCAAGTGAGTCTGCTGCCAGCATCACCTATTGATGAGAAGGCAGCAACAAAACCTCACTGGAGGCCGCCAGATTCAGTAGAATCTAAACTTACAGGACATGATGGGTGACACTCTGCTAGAATTAGGGGACATAACCTCAAGATTCAGGGGAGTAGATTTAGGATGGAGATAAGGAGTAACTGTTTTTCCCAGAGAATGGTGAATCTGTGGAAACCTCTGCCCAATGAAGCAATGGATGCTACCTCGGTAAATATATTTAAGACAAGGTTGGAAAGATTTTTGGATAGTAGGGGAATTAAGGACTATGGGGGGGGGGTGGAAATCAGGCCGGTGGAGATGAGTACATGGCCAGATCAGCCATAATCTTATTGAAAGGCAGAGCAGGCTCGATGGGTCAGATGGCCTACTCCTGCTCGAATTTTTTATGTTCTTATGTTCACTAGGTGACACTACACATTGGACTTCATCCTGGCTAAAGTAGCTAGACCTCTGCTCGGTGCAGATTTCCTGTGTGTTCAAGGTCTGTTAGTTTATCTTAAGAACTGCCAGCTTGTGGATGTCGAGGCTTTGAGTTGTTAACTTGCTCCCTCAGCAAGTTCCCCACAACAGCTCTGTCAAGCATGTACACCACTGCACGTGAGTTTACTCGATTGCTGGGCAAATTCCCAAAGCTCATCAAGTTCACATCCTCCACAACAGTCAGAAAACATGGGGTCAAGCACCACAGTTATACAACTGTGTGTGTGTGCATAGTGTAATTTCCAGAGTTTGTTCCGGGTTCACTGCATGATGAATATAAACATGGGGTCTGCTAAGCATGTAGTATGTCAAAAGGACACTAAATACTGTTCAGCACACATTACATTCAATACTTGCTCCACAAAATTGTGTAAAAATATTACAACATAAATAAACGTACAAATTGCAAAAGTAAACAAAGCTGTTTAACTTTATCTTAACCCCTTTCGCTATGTAAATATTCTAGAGGAACTCTTGCTTCCAAATTCTGCTGAAAGTCAGAAATATCTTATTATAGTTCAGCCTGAAACTCATGCAAGACTCACCTATTCTCCATAGCCATGGATTATTCAGTCATCGAATATGTAGAACATGCTTATTCAATTCCCTAGCTATTATTCACCATTCATTAATTAGTATGTCTATTCTGGATCAGGAATACCCATTACATGAGCATAAGCAAGACAATCAGATAATTTCTGTACATTATCCTGATTGTTGCCCCTGAACCTGACATTGATAAATTCAGAAAATGGATCATATAATGACTATTATACATAAGCACAGTCCACTCATTTTTATCAATTTACTATACACATAGCCTGAGGAAAGTGGTGATAAACCTTCAAAACTTTAGAGGCACTATCAGTTATCTCTGCTGTTTACTTCTGACTTCTTATGTATCCCTATTGCACTTGCTCTATCACTGGGAGGCCTTAGCTTCATTTGCCTAAACTCTCGATACACTTTCTAACCTTCTCTGCCTCTCTTCTACATTATAGAATGCCTTAAACTTTAAACCCTACTTTTTCAAATCTCTGTTGTCCTTAATCAACATTTCCTAATGGGATTATGATCATCCACAGAAACAGGCCCTTTGGCTCGACATCCACATTCGCCACCCTCACCATCTGCCTCATGTCCTCTGCCACCGAGTCTGCAGCCACAATTCACAAAATCCAATCAACCTAATCAAGCTCTGTGGCATATGAGGAGAACCAGAACAAAACAGGGCACACAGTGACTAGGAGACATTGCTCAAGGTCAGGATTAAACCGCGTGTCCTTGGAGATGTGAAGCAGCAACATTAACAGCTACACAACTTTGCTGATCACTCAGAAATACATCTGACCAGAGTCAAATTCTGATTGATGATGTTACTATGAATTGTCTTGCATTATATTAAATCACCAGACTCAAGTTGTCATGTTGCTTCCCTGCCCATGTCATTGTAATTGAGGTTAGGGATGGCAGAATTCCATCTGCATTCCCACACCATCCAAACATGTGAGAAGAAACAGACATATTCTCCTCTTACTCACCAATCCTCAGCAAGAACTCTTCAAGCATGCGAGTTCCACCACCAAGAAGGCCAAGGACTTCAGATGTCTGGAAGCACCACTGCCTCAAATCTGTACAACAGCCTGAGTTGAAATAAAATTACCACTGATGCTGAATCTTGGCTTTACTTTTCTAAAGTGCCTTGGGAGAATTTCTAGAAGAACTGTCACTAGGGCTGCTGTTCCAGTGTTAACACCTTATACTTATTTATAAACTAATTAACTATGTGTTCACCACAATAAAAAATGTTTCTCATTCCAACAATGGGTCAATTAGATATACTAGAAATGCCCCTGTCATGTGTCCAAGGACTGGAGCCAAAGTCAGTCTCCAGTTTGAACTGTGAGGGAGCTAAAGGCAATTGTTCAGTTTCAAAAATAAAATAAAATTGTTGCCTGCTACTTCATCTTCAGGTAATAGAACTCCACTAATGTACAGCCACATCAGTGCATTAAATCCTAGCTGGAGGGCTATGAAGGAGGAAAGGATCTTAGAGTGGGTTAAAAGGTTGGCACAACATTGTTGGCCAAAGGGCCTGTGCTATGTTCTAATGTGACTATCCAGACAGTTTTGCCCAAGCAGGTGTAGGTGAATGCTGAGACAATTGTACTTTTTTTTATTTTCTTGGTAAAATAATTAACAAAATATTTAGGCATTGTCAGTGCACAGTGACAATCACAAGGCCAAGGCAATAACTTATTTATGGCTTCTTTATTTATAAGTTATGTTTAACTTCAGGAGCAGAGCCATTCACCAGATCTTACTGTTAGTCATAATTACTTAGCACAAGCAGCTGATACAAGTGCTGCTTCTATGTTGAGATGTGGAATCCTGAGGAATGCATCTATGATTTTAATAAGCCATTTTAATACACATGTTCAGTTATGTCATCAAATGCCTTCTAACACTGGGATTCTAAACAGGAACAGGGTCAAAGTTCAAAGTAAATTTATTATCAAAGGACGTGTGTGTCAGTCTACAACAACACCATGGCTGCGTAGCAGTTGGAGTGACCGTTTTACAGCTTAGGGCGTTCCAGAGTTTGGAGTTCAATTCTGGCACTGTTCTGTAGGGAATCTGTGTACATCCTCCCAGTGGAGCACATGGGTTTTCTCTGCTTTCCTTCCACAGTGCAGAGTCATCCCAGATAGGTTAATTGGTCATTGTAAATGGTCCTGTGATTAGATTAGGGTTTATTGGGTTTGTCAGGGGTTAATGGGGTAGTGGAGCTTGAAAGGACAGAAGGGCCTACTCTGTGCTGCACCACTAAATACATTTTTTTTTTAAAAAAACCTTGTGAATCACTTTCTTGAAGACATTCACAGCAGAACAAAGAAATACAGTAGAATTAATGAAAACCTACACACAAGACAGGTGGATTAAAGTGTAAAATGATGCTATCATGGGCATCCAGGACTAGCTAAGGGAGTTCTGAAATGTGTTATCAGAACTGGAGCACAAGTTATTGCATTTATCTTGGAGATTTGTAGCATTCAGATTGTTTCAGGGTACCTACCTACTGGATCCTAAAAACATCTATCAGAGAGATTATCCTGAGTATTACTTTATTAATGACAGTTGACAAATCAATCCTCTGCAAATTTGCCAATTCATGCCCATCTGCTAAAATTGGAGGATAATACTTTGGATAAGTAGTCAGTAAATCATTTCTACAAAAACACTGTAAAAATCCTTGTTGCCATAACAACTGCACAGTTATAGTACGCCCCAGTTGGTGTTGAAATATGTCAATTTGAACAGTAATTCCACTGAGGAAAAATGCAGTTCAGAAGCAGTGCTCTTTTAACACATCTTAATAAATAAATTTGTGAAAATGTATGTATGCACATAGCAATAAATAGTCCCTTATACATTAAAGATATGTCATGAGTAATCCTCTTTTTAAATCAAAAATATCATTTCAGTTGACCGACAATGACCTCCGTTTACATTGCCTTGCCTTGTGCCAGCAGTTTCTCTGTGTTCCTGTACAGGAAAGGGTTGAAAGCTGCCCTAATGCAGAACATTGTAAGGCTAGAGTGCTGTATGTCAAAATGCTTTTCTTGCTCAAGGCATAATGCCATGCAAAAGATTGCGATTTGGATGAGAGTGGTTGCAGCAGAAATAATCTGATCCCTAGAAAAGCACAGGGAGGGATTAAATTACACAACTAATCATCCCCCTGCAGCAACTAAGTTTAAAAAAAACTTAATATTTCAGCAAACTAGTAGAAGAGGAAATAGCTATGTCAAGCAAGCAGATATAGTGTGTAAGCTATACATAAAGTAACACATTTTATTACATATTGTTGTACATTACAACATATAATAAAATTGGCATGTTATTTTATGTACATTTTGCTTGCAAAATTTCACAATGTTATTTATATCAATATTACCTTCAAGCTTTGAACACAAGTTTCAACCTGATTCCAAGAGCATTTTCCAATTAGTTCTTTCATAATTACAGGAATAACCATGTGCTCTTACATGGATTTTATTTTACTCATGTACTCTGCATTCCTCTATCAATGAGATTAGAGTGCATTAAGTGACAAACTCAAATTCTGCACATTGAATTCACCCCAAGATCCCTTTGTTACTTTACACTTACTACTATTTATGACCACTCCACTAATGTCTCCCTACAGGCCAGAACTTTCCTCCTCATCATCAATGTTGTAATTGTTAGAAAGCCTCTTCATTAGCAATTCCTCATTAAGAGTTTGAGGAGATTTGATATGCCAAAGACTAGGAAAGTCCTACATATGTTTGTGGAAAGCATTTTGATTGGTCACAACATCATTTGCTAAGGAGGCTCCAATGTATATGATCAATAGAGGCTGTAAAGGGGTTGTGGATTCAGTCAGCTCCATCATGGGTACAAACCTACTCACTATTCAGGATATCTTCAAACACCAGTGCCATAAGAATGCAGCATCCATCATTTAAGGACGCTCACCATTTGGGTCATGCCCTCTTCTCATGGCTACCATAAGGGAGGAGATACAGAAGCACAATCAATATTTGAGGAAGCTTCCTCCCCTCAGCCACCAGATTTCTCAATGGGCCATGAACTGATGAATACTACCTCATATTTCTCTTTTGCAATATTTTATTTATAATAAGAATAATAAATCCAATAGTGATACTGAATTACAGCCATGAAACTCAAGTCTGAATCGTTTATATATTACGGAATGCATGGGACCCGAGTCTGAATGACTACTGTCCAGGTGCACTTAATCAACTATAATGGAGTTCTTTAAAAGTTTGGTAGTGGTGTAAATCAGGGGTTCCCAACCTTTATCATGCCATGGAGCATTACCATTAACCAAGGTGTCCATGGACCACAGCTTGGGAACCCCTGGTGTAAATCATCTTTTACATCTGAGTTGACCTAGATCTACAGTATTTCAGTTTGCTTGATGCCACAACAGGCCTCTGGCTCTTCACTCTCCTCTAGACTACCTGGACAGTGGGAACACATACATCAGACTGCTGTTCATTGACTACAGCTCGGCATTCAACACAATCACCTCATCAAACTTTTGTCAAGTTTCCAGAAAATGGTCCCTGTACCTCCCTCTGCAACTGGATTCTTGACTTCCTTATCTGCACAGCTCGATAAGTGAGGACTGGTAACATCTCCTCCTTGCTGACCATCAACACAGGTGTCCCTCAAGTCTGCATGCTTAGCCCCTTGTTCTACTCCTCATATAGATACGACTGTGTGACTAAACACAGCTCCAATATGTGATCACTACACAGTACAATGTTACAAACATGCAGAGCAAGAATGAGAATTAATGTCTTTACTGCATCACGTTAGCCACTGTACACGCTGGGTAACTTACGGTGTGGGAGTGACCAAGCAGGTCCTCAGAGATGAAAAAGATGTGCTCTCAAAAGCCTGCGCAAAAAGAGAATGCCTCCCATGTGTAGTAGGTCCAATTGATTCACCATGTGATCAATCAGCTGCATGCACATCTCGCAATCGATCCAATATGGTTCATCTGTTTTCTTCTAGTTCTTTTCTTCCTTGTTTAGTTTATGTTTTTGTGTGAATGTTGCATCTCTGATATCATGTGCCTATGATACTATTGCACGTATGTTTTTCCTTGCCCCTATGCATACACATACTTGTATATACAAAAATAGTTCCCCTTTGACTTTGTTTCTAATGCACCTCACTACATGCAGTCATCTAATCATTACCATTACTGTGGAAAAAAATAACCATTTACTTTCTCTCATACAGCTTACCACATCCCCTTGATCCCAGGTTATTTTTACTATTTTGATTCAAATGCCAAGTGGAATATTGTGAGGGATTACTAATAATCAAAATATGCAACTTGTTCTCTACCCTCACTGACTCACCTTGTTACCTCCTCAGAAAATTTAAGTAAGCCAGACATGACCTTTCCTTAAGTACAAGCTCACTCTTCTGTTTATAACTTAAACTTCTTTAAATAATGATTTATGGCAACTTTAAGAATGTTTTTCCAACCATTTGTCCACGACTAACATTAGATTACCTGGCCAATGGTTCTATGGTCTATTTCTGTTTTACTTAGCCAATACAACCAGAAAATCAGCAGAATTGTTAAGTGCTTCTTTTTATTATTGTTTTGATGACAATTACACGGTAACACTTGGTGAGATTGCAAAGTTAGGAGGGACAGTTCACTGTGCTTAGGAACAGAAAGGACTCAGGTACAGATACGTACGTTCGCTAACTCCATCAGATTGTGAACCAGACCTCTAGCAGCAATCCTCCCATTCCCCAGTTCCTGGTTCTGGTCATTATGGTACACAAAGCAGCTTGTAACAGTAGTTTAGAAGCACCTGATGCCCAGTGATGATGTCTGTGGCAGTAAGCATTCACTGGACTGCTGCACATTGAACCTTTTATCTGTCACTTGAATGCATATCAGTTTTCCAGCCCTTTTGTTCTCAACTAAACAAACTCTGTCAATGGATATAAATTAATAACCGTGCAATTTGATCGCACCACACTGTTACAATCATCTGCACATTTTGGTGAAATTGTACCAAAAAGATTTCAGAGCCCTGCCTTCTTCTTCCCAAATAATCCCTCTGAGAATGGAAGAGCCCACACATAGATCAGAATTGGCTGGATTCTGCACATTAATATATTCATTATAATGAGGCAGCAGATGACCATGGTTATGTTGGCAAGTGAGCAGTAGTTTCTGAATGAATGGGCTACATGCATGGTTTAAACCAAAGCAGCCCACATCTGAAATATCTGCTTGCAGCTCATTATAATCATGAAGTATTTGGCCCGCACCAGCATGGCCATTTATCACATTAAAGCATGTCCACAGAATGCAGGTTTAGGAGATGCTAGCAACAGCTGAAGTCAACTGATTTAGTCTGATCTGCATCCAAACACAAGTCTTCTGTATCCTGAATGTGAATGGAAAGGTAGGTGCTGTATCAATGACCTGAGTGGGCTTTTTGTAACGCCTTAATTTGCTTCCTTCTCTTCCTGTATGTCTTCCTATTTCCCCTCTCTTCCCAAATCTATCTATCTTAATCTGTCATGGCTAGATGGGGCCAAAAGGCTGTATATTTCTAGGAATCTATGATTCCTCCTGTTCTTCCCACTGTGATATGACAGGGTATGGTTGTATCCACTTCACTGTGAGCTTCTGCAGGACATATGGGACAAAGGTATTGCTGGGATCCTTCTGTACAGTGTGCTTCAGTGCAGTTGGCCCAAGAACTGAACACTCTCCTGGGACCATGTTAATGGTGTGTCAATGGCCCATATTCAACGATTGCCCAGATCTGTTCTTGGGAATCCTGACCAGATTCAAAAGCCTGAATGTCTGAGAGATTAATCAAACTCTGAGGTAAGCCATTTGTTCAATTAAATGGCTGAGATAAAGCAGGCATTTCAACTGAGTGTAAATAAAAGAACCATAGAGCTCTCTGGCCCAAAACCAGAGATGACATAGTTCTCTGCCCATACCCATTGTCTCAGTGCATCTATTATTCAGAGAACAAAGCCTAACCAGCTTTGAGTCTTGGTGAGCTGCACAAAAAAAATGTTTTTTTTTCCCTTAGAATAACTGATGCTTTCCAGAGCTCCTAGAAAAGATCCAGAGGCAGGTGGACTGACTTAACTCTTGAGAGAAAAAGACCACGAGACAATTGTTTCTGTCCAGTGATTGAACACTCTGTTGAGGGGTATCTTCATGGCCAGAACATGATACCATTTCCTTTTCTTGCCACAAGATGACATTGTCTTCAGTTTGATCTCCTCTGCTTTTTGGTTTTGATGCAGCCATGGGCACAGACAGTAAGCTCCAATCATAGCAATTAAATGATAACCAATATTTTTAATGCTTGGTAATGGTGATTGGGAAAATTCTAAGGTTCAAAGGGACTTGGGAATCCTCATGCAGGATTCTCTGAAGTTTATTTTGCAGGTTGAGTCAGTTGTGAGGAAGGCAAATACAATATTAGCATTCATTTCAAGAGGACTAGAACACAAAAGCAAGGATGTAAATTTGAGACCTCACTTAAAGCATTGTGAACAGTTTTGGTCCCCGATCCAAGAAAGGATGCGTTGACATTGGAAAGGGTTCAAAGAAGGTTCACAGAAAAGATTCCTGGATTGAAAGGCTTGCCAAGTGAAGAGTGTTTGATGGCTCTGGGTCTGTGGTCACAGGACTTCAGAAGCATGCAGGGTTATCTAATTGAAACCTATTGAATGTTGAAAGGCCTTAATAGAGTGGATGTGGAGAGGATATTTCCTATGGTGGGAGAGTCT
The DNA here is from genome assembly GCF_048418815.1 of Hemitrygon akajei. NCBI lineage: Eukaryota > Metazoa > Chordata > Chondrichthyes > Myliobatiformes > Dasyatidae > Hemitrygon > Hemitrygon akajei. The sequence goes on along the minus strand of NC_133132.1, from coordinate 91,784,309 downwards.
AAGACCAGATGACATGCCCTCAGAATAGAGGGGCATTCTTTTAGAACAGATATTTTGTTAGCCAGAGAATGGTAAATCTGTAAAATTTGTTGCCACAGGCAACTGTGGAGGCCAAGTCATTGTGTCTCTTTAAGGCAGAGGTTTAAAGATTCTTGATTAGTCAGGGCATGAAGGGATATGGGGAGATTGGGACTCAGAGGGAAAATGGATTAGTCATTGTGAAATGGCGAAGCAGGCTCGATGTGCCAAGTAGCTTAATTCTGCTCCTATATCTTATGGTCTTATTAACATAGAACCTTTTGATATCAACTGACAAGACAACTTAAACCACCATTCAGAATATCTCTTGGAGATTGACAGATCCAGCTGTACAAAATTACTCCGTTCCACTTAATTTAGACCAGGTGCTTAATCTCTAATGTAGGACATGCCCCTGGAAACCCACAGCAAGTCTAACACCATCATTGCGGATTCTCACAAAATCAGGCAGGGTCTGATATCACAGATTTCTGGACAATAGTTAAATACCATCCCACCACAGGAAGTTCATGACTGTTGAGCCTCTTTTAAAGTTAAACTTTTGCCCTTAATACATAACCTAAAAGCTGTTGTGTTTTGGTATGTAGCTTCTTTTTTTGGCCATGTTTGTTCTTCAACTGAAAATTAACACATTTTCCTGGCAGTATAAAGTGCTATATTCCACGTGTGTGTCAATGGGATTAGGCAGAATAAGAGTTTAGTTTGGACTGGATGGGCTGAAGGGCCCATTTCTGTGACCTTATGACTCAGATTAGTACTCACAAGCTCTGTAGAATGGAAGGGCATTATATACTCCTGTAGCAATATAATAGAAATATTACATTAAAAACAAATCCAGTATAACCATGCACTTAAAAAAACAAGTAATTTAGTCAGGGATGTTTCATCAAGGTTAAAACAATACCGAAATGAAACCCTTCAATTGAGTCAAAGAAAAAATGATTAAAGGCAGGATCATATTTGTTAATTACAGATGGAAAGCTACCACATGATACATAAATGTCACACTGTGGAAGGACAAACTTAAAAGGTAAAGGCTGCTAAAGAATTACTTTGTTATGGAGAGTTTTTGAAGAATTATTGCAATTGAAGGTAACTAAAAAAAGAAATGAACATGTTATTGCAATCATGATACCTGCACAAAGTCAAAACATTACACAATCAAATTCTCAGTACTTTGCAAAGTAAACCTATATATTAACTCAATGAATAGCCAATGTGATTAATGGGAAAATTCCCACTGGAAAAGTCAGGACTTTTCTTTGGAAATTTGTTCCTTAATAAATTGCACAATATTTTATGTCCTTGACAAACTACTTTGAAAATATAATCACAGTTTAAGACTGCATATGGAAGTTTACTGTGAGTACATTTGTGACTGCTCTCTGCAGAAGTTCTTCAACTTCAGGAATAGTGCATTGGTGGAATATCACTCAAGTCTTGAGCAATACTATACTTGATCATTCTCAAAACTTGCTTGTTGATTTTTGTTTGTGGGAAACAAGTTTCATTAGATTCACCAGTTTCAACTGAATTATCCAATCACTTGAAAGAACATTGCTTTCTTGTCTACTCACCACTCTCAACCAACTTCTCATCTCGATATAGCAACCCCACAACAGTCAACTTCCTCTCTCTGAGCACCAGATTCCACTGCCTGAATGCTTCAGTGGACCCCCAACCCGATGCTGCACCTTCCTGTCCCTATACGTTTTACACTTCTAAGTCCAGTGGTTTTCAATCTCCACAGACCGAACCAGGATTCCTCATCTCTTTCTATACTGGGCGAGCTATGATATATGGGCCACCACCAACTGGGAAAATGAAACAACTATTTCAAAGAATATGAGGATTTCATTGCTGACTTGTGCAGGACGTGGAAGGGAGGCGCAAACTGGATTCTTCACCTGCATCAAGGCTTGTGTTCAGTGATAGATTATGATATGGAATTCAGGACACTTGGAGCAGAGTGCAGATGGAATGCAACAACGCTGCTTGCCAATTACCATCATAGCTTCTTGGAGTGCTTGAAAGTTGAGCTGTCTACCTGAGAGCTGCCCACGGACCTCAAAAGTCTCATCACTCTGGCTCTCTGTATTAAGAAGTGTCTTTTGGAAAAACCCTCCACATTGTCAGCCAGAATCCCAGTTCTGTTCCAGAACCATTTCAGGCTGCAAGGCACTCATCATCAACACCTCCAGAAACTATGCAGTTAGGGAAAGTTCTTTTAACTGGAAGGGTATGAGAGTCAGTAGAGAAAAAAACTTGTGCAGTTACCATGGAGCAGCCAATCACCCACATATCAAATTCCTACTGCGTCCGAAAAACAATGCAACCAGGTAGAGAAGAGAGGTTTTCTCTTTGGTAAGCTTCCCCTTGCCTCCTGTTCCAGCACCATAGGCCAACTCACTCTCTCTGTCCTCCTCCACATCCCAATGGCTCTACATGCACAGAAGACTCTGGTGGATTCTGGCACAGCAGGCAACTTTCTGGACCGGAAATTGTGTGTGTAGCTTGGGTTTTCTACTGAGCCTATCTCTCACCCCCTCTATATTACAGCCATGGACCGATATCCCTCAAGGCCTGAGATGGTCAGAGTGTGCACAAAACCATTGGAGAGCACTCCGAGTCCATCCAATTCCACCAAACATTCATCTCATCTTGGGTTACCTCTGGTTTGCCACTCGCAATCCTCATTTCGCCTGGTCATCCAGTTCCCTGCGTTGTTGGGGATCCACCTGTCAGACCAGCTGCCTGCAACTTCACCCCCTAAATCCGTGGAGACAGAGGAAACCCTTAACATCACCAAACTCCCACAGGGGTACCGTAACTTAGCCATGGCCTTCAGTAAACAAGAAACCAGCAGCATGCTGCCTCACAGACCACAAAACAACCTCGTCCCAGGCATTACCCCTTTCCGAGGTCATCTATTCTCCCTCTTCCCCTAAGGAGACCTGAGCCATGAAGTCTAAATTGCCAAAGTGCTATTGCATGGCTTAATTTGCCCATTCCAGTCCCTAGCCAGTGTAGTATTCTTCTTTGCAAAAAAGAATGGGTTTTCCATCCCTGCATTGATAGCATGGAGTCAACAAAATCACCATTAAGAACAAATACACTCTTCCCTTGATGGATAGCACATTGGGAACAATCCAGGGAGCCCAGCTCATCACCAAACTGGACAATCGAGTGCAAACTACCTGATCAGCATCCACTGGGGGCAGGGGGGGAATTTCATCACCACTCCTCTCACCTCCATCACCAATTTACCTACCTCTTAGGTAGACTGGTCTACTGCTGTGGACTGTGCTTTCAAAGAGCTCGAGAAGCTTCACCACTGCTCCCATTCTCCACAATCCGTACACTAGAGAGCCTTTTGTGGTAGAGTTATACGTGTATAATGTGAACACAGTGCCCATTCTCTCCAAGCAGGGAGGATGGCCATGGGAAGACACTCTCTGGTTCCTTCTTCTTACCCAAGTTCAACTCTACCCAGTGCCATTTTAGAGTAGGAGACAGGGGGCTACTCACTATTAAACGGTCTTTGGAGAAATGGAGACATGGGCTGATGGGAAACACCAAGCCCTTCCTGATCTGGACTGACCACCTGGACCTCAGATCCATACAACAAACCAGCCAACTCAACCCACATCAGGCTAGCTGGCCCCTCTTCTTCAAGCAATTCAACTTCACCATCTCCTCCCGACCCCGTTCAAAAACACAAAGGTGGACACTCTGCCACAAAGGTTTGACTGCTGAAACAGAGATCGACTCTCAGCCCACCATTCCATCCTCTCAGATCCTCGTCCACGATCTTCTGAGACGTTGAGAACCAAAACTAACAAGTCCTACAGTATAAGCCTGCTCCAGCCAAAATCCCTGACAAGTACATGTCGGCAGCCAAGTAGGCTCACTCCTCACCCCTCTCCAGCCATCCAGGTGCATGACGGACTCTGAATATCTGTAGCACCTGTTCTGTTGGCCCACATTGATCACAGATGTATGACAGTTTGTCACTGCCTGCTCCAATTGTTCCCATTCCTATTCCTCCAACCAGCAGTCCTCTGGGTTCCTAGGGCCCCTACCAGTACCTCAACACCCATGGTCCCACATTGCCATGGATTTTGTCACCAATGCCCATTGTTCCCCATGGAGGAACAAACCATATAGGTCCTGTCTGCCAGGGCACTGGATTAGCAATGCCATAATGCTTGGGAAAAGGGCACAGAGAACTATCGTAGCTTCCATTCATGCCTACTGCCACTAGATTAACCGCTGGCAGTGCCCAGCCAGAGTACTCCATCCTGGAGACCATGTCTGGCTGTCCACCTGAGATTTATCCTTGGGCATCAACTCCTGCAAGCTCTCTCTGCGATGAATTGGTCCCTTTAAAATTATCCATCACAGTAATCCAGTCACTCACCATCTCTAGCTGCCACCATCCCTCAAGATCACACTTACCCTCCACATGTCCTGCCTCAAACTCAGTGCAGAAAGTTGGTCCAGCATACACAACTCACTGATAGATGGATTCACATCGTTGCAGATGGGGTATGCAGTACCTTGTCAGCTAGGAAGGGTATGGCCTAGAGGAGAGATCTTGGGTGATATCCAGTTATATTGTGGTTCCATTGCTTATTGAGGAGTTCCACCAGAGCCATTCAGATCATCTTGGGCCATATATGGAGAGGCTCTCCCAGTCTCCACCCAGCTTAATCGGAGTTACCTACCACTCATTTAATAACTCATCATCTGCAACCTATTTAAACCTAGTTATCCACAGTCCTTGTTGACTCATCCAGCTAGCCTCAACCAGTTGCTCCTAGCCTTCAGCTACCAGGTTGCCTGTTGTATTAGTATCTGTTCAGTTTTGTATTGTGGCCCCTTGTGGCTTATTATTTTGCAGATTATTATTAAAGTTATTGCTCACCGTGAAATTGTCTCCACTGCTCTACTTTTGGGTCAAACCTCTACTACATTTCCTTACAATGTGTTCATATAAGGAATAAGGGAAAATTCAAATTATTTTTACTGAAGCGCATTCTACATACGTGTATGGAATAAGGGAACATTTTAATTATTTTTACAGACACGTATTCTACATTTATAGCAAAATGACAGTAGTCTGGAAGATTCAATCTCTGTCGCTGAACCTTCCTAATAAAGATAGCTACCAAATTAAAAGGCCATTTTGTAGGACTTTCATTAATAAGTAATGGAGGAGACAAATGTTTCATTACAACTCACTGAGCATTTTATAAGTGAATCCTTTATGGTTCTCAAGTAATTTACTTTGAAATGTTAATATGTATTTGCAGCAGAACAGTATTCCATGGCAGCAATTAAAATACGGATAAAAGAGGAATAACTTATAGGTTTGCTGACTGAAACAGAATTACAGAATAGTGGCACAGTTACAGAAATAATAATCCTTTGAACAAAGCCAAAGAAAGATTTAAACAAATATCAAGGTAAACAAACTGGATATATATTATGAACACAGGCACTCCAGTTAGTCCTATTTGATTTCAAAGAGGTAATGCCTTTAAATTGTTCACAGAATATTTTTGAAAGCAGTAGAAAAAAACTCCCTGCAATTTGGCTAAAATGGGGTTGAGCTTGAAATCTGTATGTAGATGAATTATATAACCATATAACAATTACAGCACGGAAACAGGCCATCTCGGCTCTTCTAGTCCGTGCTGAATGCTTACTCTCACCTAGTCCCACCGACCCGCACTTAGCTCATAACCCTTCATTCCTTTCCTGTCCATACACCTATCCAGTTTTACTTTAAATGACAATACTAAACCTGCCTCTACCACTTCTACTGGAAGCTCATTCCACACAGCTACCACTCTCTGAGTAAAGAAGTTCCCCCTCGTGTCACCCTTAAACTTTTGCCCTCTAACTCTCAACTCATGTCCTCATTTGAATCTCCCCTACTCTCAATAGAAAAAGCCTATCCACGTCAACTCTATCTATCCCCCTCATAATTTTAAATACCTCTATCAAGACCTCCCTCAAACTTCTACGCTCCAAAGAATAAAGACCTAACTTGTTCAACCTTTCCCTGTAACTTAGGTGCTGAAACCCAGGTAACATTCTAGTAAATCTTCTCTGTACTCTCTCTATTTTGTTGACATCTTTCCTATAATTCGGTGACAAGTACTGTACACAATACTCCAAATTCGTCCTTACCAATGCCTTGTACAATTTTAACATTACATCCCAACTCCCATACTCAATGCTCTGATTTATAAAGGCCAACATACCAAAAGCTTTCTTCACCACCCTATCTACATGAGATTCCACCTTCAGGGAACTATGCACCATTATTCCTAGATCACTCTGTTCTACTGCATTCTTCAATACCCTACCATTTACCATGCATGTCCTATTTGGATTATTCCTACCAAAATGTACACCTCACACTTATCAGCATTAAACTCCATTTGCCGTCGTTCAGCCCACTCTTCTAACTGGCCTAATTCTCTCTGCAAGCTTTGAAAACCTACTTCATTATCCACAACGCCACCTACCTTAGTATCATCTGCATACTTACTACTCCAATTTACCACCCCATCATCCAGATCATTAATGTATATGACAAACAACATTGGACCCAGTACAGATCCCTGAGGCACACCACTAGTCACCGGCCTCCAACCTGACAAACAGTTATTCACCACTACTCTCTGGCTTCTCCCATCCAGCCACTATTGAATCCATTTTACTATGTCAATATTAATACCTAACAATTGAACCTTCCTAACTAACCTTCCATGCGGTCAAAGGCCTTACTGAAGTCCATATAGACAACATCCACTGCTTTACCCTCGTCAAGATTCCTCATAAACTCTTCAAAAAGTTCAATAAGATTTGTCAAACATGACCTTCCATGCATAAATCCATATTGACTGTTCCTAATCAGACCCTGTCTATCCAGATAATTATATATACACCATCTCTAAGAATACTTTCCATTAATTTACCCACCACTGATGTCAAACTGACAGGCCTATAATTGCTAGGTTTACTCTTAGAACCCTTTTTAAACAATGGAACCACATGAGCAATACGCCAATCCTCCGGCACCATCCCCGTTTCTAATGACATTTGAAATAATTCTGTCAGAGCTCCTGCTATTTCTACACTAACCTCCCTCAAGATCCTAAGGAATATCCTGTCAGACCCGGAGATTTATCCACTTTCATATTCCTTAAAAGCGCCAGTACTTCCTCCTCTTTGATCATCATAGTTTCCATAACTTCCCTACTTGTTTCCCTTACCTTACACAATTCAATATCCTTCTCCTTAGTAAATACCGAAGAGAAGAAATTGTTCAAAATCTCACCCATCTCTTTCGGCTCCACACATAGCAGTCCACTCTGATTCTCTAAGGGACCAATTTTATACCTCACTATCCTGTTGCTATTAATATAACTGTAGAAACCCTTTGGATTTATTTTCACCTTACTTGCCAAAGCAACCTCGTATCTTCTTTTAGCTTTTCTAATTTCTTTCTTAAGATTCTTCTTATATTAATTATATTCCTCGAGCACCTCATTTACTCCATGCTACCTATATTTATTGTAGGTATCTCTCTTTTTCCTAACCAAGTTTCCAATATCCCTTGAAAACCATGGCTCTCTCAAACTTTTAACCTTTCCTTTCAACCTAACAGGAACATAAAGATTCTGTACCCTCAAAATTTCACCCTTAAATGACCTCCATTTCTCTATTACATCCTTCCCATAAAGCAAATTGTCCCAATCCACTCCTTCCAAATCCTTTTGCATCTCCTCAAAGTTAGCCTTTCTCCAATCAAAAATCTCAACCCTGTGTCCAGTCCTATCTTTCTCCATAATTATAATGAAACTAAATTCTTGGATGGAGCAAGATTGTTGAAAATCTTTTTCCAATGCCCAAACCACCAGAGTCCCAAATAATTGAGTCAGTGAATATTGAAACTTAAAAGCCATGAAGAAATAAAAGCCACAGAGCACCAAAGTAATGATCATGTAAAGACAACATAGCGTGCACTAGGAGTATTGTTTCCAGTTCTGGTCACCTCGTCATTGGAAGGATGTGGAAGATTTAGAGAGGGTACACAGGAGATTTATCAGGATGTCATCTAGATTACAAAGAATGTCTTCAGAAGAAAGATTGAGCAAGCCACGGGTTTTCTCTTTCAAGTGAGGGAGGATGAGAAATGTCTTGATATAGGTGTATGGGATGACACCAAACAGAGTGCAAACTAAAGCCTTTTCCCCAGGGTGGCAACTTGCAATAGGAAAGGGCATAATTTTAAGATTATTAGCAAAAAGTATAGGCAAATATCAGAGGTAGTTTCTTTTTACAAGAAGAGTGGTGATTTTTGTGGAAGATACATTAGGAATATTTGAGAAACTCCTAGATAGCCATAAGAAAATGGAGGGCTATGCAGAAGGGAAAGGCTGTATCTACATTTGAGATCAATAATTCACATAGGATAGTGCAGGACTACACAGTACTATGTTCTATGCTGTATCTTCCCATTGTCAGATATAAATCTCTGAGAAATCAAAGTGCATACTTCAGTGAGTTAATACTCCTCAGTTTGGATAGGGACATTTTGCTAAAGAATTAGAGTGCTCAGAACAGAGTACAAATGAAGAAAAGTAATTCTATTCACTTATGAGATGTGCCAGTCACTGGCAAGCTGGCAGTTATTGCCAGTATTCATTGCTCATCTCCAACAGTTCTTGAGAAACTGGTGCTGAATCATTTTAATGAAGCACTGTTGAAGGCACATCCCTGTATAAGGCCTATACCTAGCATTGATGAAGGATAATTGACAATTCAGGATGGTATTTTACTTAAAGTCAAAACTGAACTTGGAATGGTGGTGTTCCACAAACTGCAATATTTCTCCTTTTAGCAAGAGAGGTTATAGGTTTGAGAGGCATTACCTGTAGTATTCACGCTGCAACAGTGCTGGAAGAAATAAAGCCTCGATACTTCATGAAAAAATATGCGTTTGCCCGTTTTTAATGCATCAAGAGGGAATAAAATGCAATTGTGGGCATGATATGGAATGTACCACATGTTCTAGTGGAATTAGACTGAACGTTTGCTCTTGCAAATCTTCAGGCTGATGTCAATCTTGTTCCATATTTTGCACACTAAATATGATCAATACATGCAACATGCATATTGATCATACCATGGAAGGGTAATGGTTAATGTGACACTATTACGACTCAGGGCGTTGGAGTTTGGAGTTTACTTCTGGCATCATCTGTAAGGAGTATGCACATTCTCCCCATGCCTGTGTGGGTTTCCTCCAGGTGCTCTGGTTTCTTCCCAAGTTCCAAAGCTGTACTACAAACTTTGTAATTGGAAGTTTAATTGGTCATTATAAATTGTCTTGTGATTAGACTAGGGCTAAGTAGGAGGGTTGCTGGGCAGTGCAGCTTGTTGCACTGAAGGGCCTGTTCTGTGTTGTATCTCTAAATATATAAAAAAGTATTTAGTGGCAGAAGTCGGATCAATAGGCTCCAATTTATGACCTGTGTTATTAACATGACAACATATTGAAAGCAGTAAGATTTGCAAGATTTTAGGTGTTGACCCTGTAGTCATTTTTTTTATACATTGAAAACTCTCCTTTGCAATCTTTTTTTCAATAAAACATCCTTGCTGGTGACCTTTAGCACAAATGTATGCTTCTGTGGACTGGTACAACACCTCACCAACCCCTAGTTCTATTGTTGATACTGCATTTGAACATGAGGGGTGGGGTGGGGGGGGGGGAGGTTGTTGAGGTCATTTGAGTCATGGGCACAATTAGAGCTGAAGGTCAATGCCATGGTCAAATTAGGGTCAGAAGTCAATGTGGAGACAAAGAGACATAATGCTATGTCTAACAGGTGGGCTCTACAGCCCATCAAGTCTATGATGACCATCAAGCACTGATTAATTCTATTTACTGGAAGTGATTTGTAGCCTTCTACATGTTGATGATTCAGGTACTTCTCTAGACAGTGTTGTGAAAATACCTGACTCTAGTACCGACCTTGACAACATAGTTTGTGACTTTATGACTGATGGATATTCCACAGTTCAAGATGAACATGAACCATTGGATCACAACGTATCTTAGTTATACAGTACAGGAAAAGGTTCTTTGCTAGAGAGCTGTGCCAACTATCAAGCATCTATTTTAGTTTCCTCACATTCCCTTAGGACTTCTTATATTCTACTGCACAATTAAGAGGCACTTTATCAAAGAGGTAGGAGCCATCAGAAAAGTGTACATGAGTTGTGCTGAGAGACAAATCCAAGTAGAAATAAAGCATATAAAGAAATAAGCTGCCTGAAACAAGAACCAAAGGACACAGAAGAAATTTAATAATCTCACTTGTGTGGGAGTAAGTGTTGCGATCCTTCAAAATGGAGCACTGAGTGACATAGGTTCTCATCCTGTTACAACACACACTAAAGTGTAAGCATTGCAACAGCCTTTTCTTTGTACTACATTGATATTCACCGTAGCAACGACGAAAGGTCATCAACCTCTCTCCCGTGGTGTTGCAAGAACAGCAGAGCATTTCCAGCATTCTGTGCTCTTATTTCAACTTTCCAGCATCTCCTCCATTAGCTTCTGGATCCTCACTTTTTCCTTTGAGTGCCAGTCAGATTGCCAGAAACAACCATTGCCTCTGTGGGCTGCAGAGGGACCTTTCTCATGCAGAAAGACTTGGAGAGCTAATGGATTAGGTAATGCAGTTAGGTGTCATGGAGTGCCCAAAAAAACACCGAGGTAGAGTAATAAGGAGCAAAGATATGCAAGTAGTGAACCTTCAATTTAGTCTACAGAAAGTGGAGGATACAGTCCAGTTCACTGCAGGCAAAGCCCTCTCCATCACTGAGTACATTTACAAGGAGCATTGATGGAAGAAAGCAGTATCCATCATCAAGGAGCCCCACCACCCAGGTAATGGTCTCATCTCAATAGTACCATTGAGCAGGCGGTACAGGAGCTTATGATATGACACCTCCTGGTTACCCTGCAACCATCAGGTTCCTGAACAAGCATGAATAACTTCACTCACCTCAACTCTGAACTGATTCCACAACCTACAGACTCATTTTCAAGGACTATAAATTTTATGTTCTCCATATTGTTTATTTATTTATTTTATTTTCCCCCACAGTTTGTCCTGTTCTGGGCAGTGGTTGTTCATCAGTCTTTGGTTATGTATAGTTCTTTTTAAAATTTTATTGTATTTCTTTTTTTTTGTCATAAGTGCCTGCAAGAAAATAAATCTCAAGGTAGTAAGTATATGGTAACACAATGTACTGCATAGTAACAAATTTACTTTGATTTCGATTTCAAGTGTCTCATTTACTCCTTTTTCTGCTGTATGTCTGCCTTTGTCCATGTGAATGGTTAATCTGTGCTTCAATGTCCTCAATGATACCTCATTTGTATACCTCACATCTCTCTAAGCACTTAAGAAATTCTGTCTGGCCAGTAGTGAATATCTCATGAAGAGACACTCCTTGGTTCTACAGACTGAGGATGCAGTGTGGAGGAAGCGGCAGCTGTGCCTAATTGTACTGACAGAACTGTGGGGGGGGGGGGGGGGGAGAAGAGGGAGAACCATCATTAAGGCTCCTGTAAAAACCATCTTAGATCCTGACATCAAGCATATTATAAATGCGAAGTTGGAGTCATTTTACAGGGCGAGTAATCTGACATTAGAAGGTTGCAGTTAGATTATTGGGCTCAGAAGCTTGCATGACAAGTCACTAAGGAGCAAGTCACACACTAGTTTGGCTTTGGAAGTCTTGAAAAAGGATCCTCAAAGGGCAGCCAAAATAGGAAGGCAGTATTCTGCTTGGCACCATATCTGGATCCTGGAGTGAATGCAAGAGACATCAAGGAGGAAGTACTCAAAGGATATTTACCAAAGCCAGGAACCATCTTAAATCAAATGGCCAATGTGGGAAAGCCAATCCCAGCAAGCAGTTCCAAGCCCACAGTACAGCAGTTAATGGAACAGCTTCTGGCTCCATTGAAATACAAGTGGAAGTCAGTCGAAGGGTGGAACACAACATGGTACTTTGTCAAAAAACTAAAGACTACAGATACTGAAGAACTGAAACATATGCAAGATACTCAGCAGGTTAAATAGCACCTGTGGAGAAACAGATCAACAGCTTAGATTGATGACTCTCCATTAGAAAGGTCCTTGATGAAGGATTATTGACAAAAGATATTAACACATTTCTCTGTGCATTGATAATTCCTGACCTGTTGTTGTTTCATGGAAAATTACCTGTTATATTTACTCTTTAAAACATGCATGTGGCTATGTCTATACCATTCACACACTCAGCGATTCAGGAATAGCTCCTTCCCCTCTGCAATGGACTTTTAAACCCATGAACACTACCTCACCATTTTAATACATATTATTTCTGTTTTTGCATGATTTTAATCTATTCAAAATACAAATACTGTAACTGATTTACTTATTTATTTTTACTTCTGTTTTCTTCTATATTCAATATTGTATTGAACTACTGCTAAGTTAACAAATTTCACAATACATGCCAGTGGTAACAAATCTGATTCTGATTTTGATCTGCTTTCATTTATTATCTGTAAAATGATACACCAGACCTTTCTTCTTTCATATTTGCATTGAGTTTTGAGGTAAGAAATTCACCTTAAGACTGTAAAGAAACCAGTTTGTGGTGGCAGCTGTGGTGTTGTACGAGTACTCTCTGTAAGGGAGTGATACTTATGCTTTAAAAATGTTAAATGCTACTGTCACTAGAAGATTTGGCCTGCTGGCTGGCGTACTGGCATCGGCGTCGGACTTTGGAGTGAAGGCTCCCGAGTTCGAATCCAGCCGGCTCCAAAAACCTGGAGAGGGATGGACTCCACCAGGTTTCAGATGCCCAAGACACGCCGTATAATGAGCAATCACCAAACAGATCAGTGCAAAAAGCTTATCATGACAGTGTTGCAATGACTCCACCAGGAGTTAAGGGCGCTCAGACACACATTCCTTGGCAATTATAATATTTTTCCTGCTAGATGGAGTTCGTGAGGAGTTTAAGCAATGGCATCAATGGAACAATTAGAAAGTTGTGAAAGTGCAATACATATCAAATGCTGGAAGAACTCAGCAAGTCAGGCAGAATATGTGGAGGAGAATCAGCACTATTGCTGTAAACAGAAGCAGGTGTAACCCCCTCACCTGAGGCGCTCTTTTGTTTTGCTAACACTAAGGGAAAGGTTGTTGATTTTACACCATGTCCTGGGCTCTGTCTCCCTCCTGTACTCTGAATTACAGTTGCGATACAGCCCACTATGGGGCTATCATTTGCAAACTTATTGATGTATTTAGAGCAGAATCTCGCCATACAAATCATTGATGCACAGAGAAAGTTGTAAACTGTGGGACAGCAATGTTGAGGATAATTGTAGTGGAGGTGTTGCCTGCTATCTTCAGTGACTGTGTGGTCAGGAACTCAAGGACCCAGTTGCAATGGGAGGTGTTGAATTCCAGTTCTATGAGTTTGGAGATGCGTTCACTTAGTAATATAGTATTGAAGGATGAACTGTAGTCAATAAACAAGAGTCAAACACAGGTGTCTTCACCATCCAGATAACCTAAATAGGAGTGCAGGGCCAGGTAGCAGATGGTGTCTGCTATAGACCAGTTTTGGTGGTAGGTGAATTGCAGTGGGTTGGGATTGTCTGACAGGCTGCATTTTTTATATGGCTCACATTAGACCTACTGACTCAACTATTATCGCCCTGATTTGTGGCTTACAGGTGATGGAAAGACTCTTTGGAATCACTTTTTCACTAGCATGCATTTATTATGACACGCTCCTTCTTCAACACCATTTTGTACTGGCATGACATATGCACCAGAGTTTTTTTTATGTGAGTCTGACATGTGGAAGTCTCTGCCTGATGTACAAACTTGGAAAATTCTTCTTACCGCTCAACTAAACAAATGGATCAATCATTCAGTGGCTACTTTATGAGATATACCTGAATACCAGCTTAGTAATGCAAATATCTAATCAGCCAATCATATGGCAACAAGGCAGTGAATACAAGCATGCAGACATAGTCAAGGGGTATAGTTGCTCAGACCAAACTTCAGAATGGGGAAGAGATGTCAGCTAAGTGACCTTGACCATAGAATGATTGTTGGTGCCAGATAGGATGAGAAACTGCTGAGCTTCTGGGATTTTCATTCACTTCAGTCTGTAGAGTGTGAAAAACTAGAAAAAAAATCCAGTGAGCTGCAGGGGTGTGGGCAGAAATACCTTGTTAATAACTGAGGCCAGAGAAGAATGGCCAGACAAGTCCAAGCTGACAGAATGATGATGGTAGCAAAAATAACCATGCATTACAGGTGTGTAGAAGAGCATTTCTGAATGTACATCAGACCTTAAAATGGAAACTCTAAACAGAGGAAGACCACAAACGTACTCTCAGTGGCCACTTTACTAGCTACTGCATGTGTCTAATGAAGTGATTACTGAAAGTTTGTTTAATGTGGCAAATATTTACTTTGTATGGAATGCTTTGGCCCTAAAAAAATTATCACAGAATTCAAATTTCTCCATGCTATTGGCCATTCTTCTCTCATGATATCCTCCAGAATCTTTCCACTCCCCCATTTCTGGCCTTGGTTCTCATATCTCCACTTGAACCTTGGGATCTGATTCAATTACTTAGACATTGGACTCTGAAATCCTTTCCCTAAACCTCACAGCTCTTCTCCTTTAGGTCACTTCTTCAAATCAAACACTTCACCTGCACTGATACCTCAATTCCTTGGATCAGAATATTTTGCTATATTAAAGACTCCATACAAGGGCACATTGTTTTAAAATGCGAAATGTCTGATAAAGTCATGGCAATGAAGCATAAAGTGACTGTGAATGCTCCATAGCAGCAGAAGAGATGGTGTAAAACATTTAGTTCAGACCTAATTGTATGATAATATCACTCATATATTCTGCTGTATAGAGCTAGCCTGCATACAATTTGAGTAACACTCCAAAGGTGCTCCATTAAATTCAATTTAAAATAGCACAATCTGTTTGTTACAGCTGGTGGTTTGTGAATAATGGATACACAGAATATGGTGACCAGGATAACAAAACATATAAAATACATTTTGTTGGAATGAAAGGGATCATTGTACGAAACTGGTATAAAAATGCTTCCTCAAGGTATTTCCTTTCAGTGCGTTCCACTTACAGAAAATACAGAAAAAAATTAACCGGGGAAGTTCATGGGTGAGAAATTGGATAAGCCTCAGAAACAGCTATGGAAATTGCAGTGTGTAATTAACCTTTCCCCCTTTCTATCACTGCAGGCAGTGTACTAATTCTGGATGCCTGCTCTTTTTGTTCTGTGCAGTCAGCACGCCACATCCTACACATTGTCTGCGAGTAACAGCTTGGCCAGATTTTGCCATCAGCCACAAATCTCTGGCTCTGACCCAGAACTATCCTGTATATTTCCAGATCTCCAGATCCTTGGTCACAGATTCAAGGCCCATTGTGTGTTGTAGTAGCGTGATCACTCGAGTCGAGTACGAAGAACAAAAGAACATAAGAAATAGGAACAGAAATAGGCCATTAGGCCCATCAAGCCTGCTCTGCCATTCAATAAAGTCATGGCTGATCTAGCCATGGACTCACCTCTACCTATCTGCCTTTTCCACATAACCCTTTAATTCCCCTACTATGCAAAAATCTATCCAACCTTGTCTTAAATGTATTGACTGATGTAGTCTCCATTGCTTCATTGGATAAAGAATTCCACAGATTCACCAGTCTCTCAGAAAAGCAGTTTCTCCTCATCTCTATCCTAAATCTACTCCCCTGAATCTTGAGGCTATGTCCCATAGTTCTAGTCTCATCTATCAGTGGAAACAACTTTCCTGTCTCTATCTTATCTACCCCTTTCATAATTTTATATGTTTCTAGAAGATCTCCTTTCATTCTTCCGAAATCCAGCTACTACAATCCCAGGTGACTCAATCTCTCCTCGTGGTCTAATCCCCTCATCTCTGGAATCAACCTAGTGAAACTCCTCTGCACTGCCTCCAAAGCCAGTATATCCTTCAAAAGAGATGTCTCTGGATATTAGTGAGGATACCCTTATGGAGAATTCCTGTGAATGACTTTGCTTAATATGGGGAGATTTTTGTGTGAATAGATGGGTTGCCGTCAGTCCTTGACAGATCAGTTAGGGTCCAGTGACATGGAATGCAAGAGGACTGGGGAACCCTCACTGCTGTAGCCTACCTCTGTCTTCACTGCTCCTGTGATGTGTTGTCATATTCTGCCAGCTCGACCTTTCAGGTCTTGGCTAGATTAATCTTTGTTTGGAACTTTTCCCTTGACCTAATTGATATGATCCTCTCCCTTTACCCTACCAGGACCTAAACACCATAATTTCCAATGTTTTGATGTACATGGACAAATAAAGCTGATCTTTAAGTTCTTAAAACTCTAAACATGTGCATAGCAGCAGAGCTGAATTGCAGTTTCTCGATGAGTACCAGCACCGAGCAGGAACAATTTTAATAATCCAGCATAAGTTTTCAAGAACCAAATCCTCATACATTTCTCAATTTATTACACATACATCACTCACTTACCACTAATCTGTTTGCCAGCAAATAAATCTAATATTATCACTTCAGGTGCATCACTTCCAGTCATGTGTTTCCCAATCCCAGCATGCACAGAGCGGCAACGCTTCAATTACGTTGGCCACATTAAAGAATACTTCACCAAATTCCTCCTTCTTGAAGAAGGTGGTACCCAACCAGAAGCAACAAAAATGAAAGAAAACTTTAACACACACAGAGGAGACCAAAAGGTTTGTGCCGACCATGATACCAATCAATTCTAATCCTGCCTCCATGCACATGATCAGTATCCCTCATTCTCTGGTTGTCTAAATGCCTCTTTAACCATTGCTTCTGAACCTGTCCCACCATATCCCCTGGCAGCATATTCTAGGCACCCACAACTGTCTGTGTAACAAATTTGTCTCATCAATCTTCTTTAAATCCACCCCTCTCACCTTGAACTTAGGACCTCTTATTTGACTTTTCTATCCTGGGAAAAATACTCTGGCTGTCTATCCTCAATTCTCAATGTCTACTATCTTGGAATTTGGAAATTGAGTAAGTAAACAGTTCTTATTTTCTCCCTTCTTGCCCTCTCAGTACCATACTGCTCCCATCTTATTTCAGCTTCCTAAGGACTGAAGGTGGAGGGAAACCAATAGAAGTGAATGAGCACCATCAATTGACTTACTGCCCTCTGCCACCAGCTCAGAGACAAGTACTGGCATAATTTAGTTGGCATCCAGAAGAGTCGAGCATTGGTGAATGACTTACTGCCCTCTGCCACCAGCTCAGAGACAAGTACTGGCATAATTTAGTTGGCATCCAGAAGAGTCGAGCATTGGTGAATGTGAACAGGATCCAAGGAGGGAGCCAATACTTAATTTTTCCCCCCAGAAGGATGAGTACACTTGTTGCAAAGGAAGCCTCGAGAAGATAGATCGAGGAGGGCACCATCATCGGCAAGATGGCAGTAGTCTAGGAACTCACCACTTGCAACAAGAAATGCAGGTTACCTCCATGTACAGTGCCGTAAAACCACCATGATGCAGACTCTCAGTACTAACATTCACATACACTGCTGTAAAACCACCATGATTTAACATCTCATGACTGACATTATGGCTTCCACTGTTGGCAAAGAGCTTCCAAAAGTACAGGCAAACATGGGAAACAGAAGCAAGACCAAGCCATTTGGTCCCTCATGTGTGTTTCCACCATTCAATATGATCATAGCTGTGCATTACCTTCCCACATTAACACCACATCTATCTATGCACTCCATGACTAAAAATCTATCAATTTCCACTCGAATATACTCAATCCTTTTTTTTAGCCTCAAACAAAGTTAAAACTTGTTTGCTTTCATGTTTGCACTGAATGGACTACTCATTATTTTGTGATTGTAGCCTTTAGTTCAATTACCTCAACCAAGATATACCATCTTACTTATCAAACACTGTTAGAATTTGTATGATTTAATGAGATCACCTCTCATTCTTCTGAACTAGAGGATATAGGTCCAATTTGCTCAATTTCTCCTCAAAGTACAAACTCCCTGGGATAAATCTTGAGTACATGCACTGAGAGTACATCACCTCACAAATGATCAATCAAAGAAGAAAAAAAAGTGTAATATTTACAGTGGATAATGTTTATAAAATATCTTAAGGAATTTTGTTGCATTAAGGTTGCTTTAGAAATGCAAGTTACTTTTAACAAAGTGCTCCTTTCGCAGCCATCTATGGGGTTTGTACACTGAAATCTGAAGAATCTATTAGTTTGCACTTCAGACCTCACATTTCCCTTCAAGCACAAATAATGTTGCAGTCAACAATTAATTCCAACTTTTTTCTAAGGCATTGTTCTTCACTGATTGTCCCACTGAACTTTTTTTTTGCTGAGTTACAGCTCCCAGTAGGATCTTAATAACCTTGTCAAGACAACAATAGTTTTATGAAGAAAATTGCCAAGAGGAATACATTGATCTTTCTTTTCCACCACAAAATTGGAATTTCTGATAACCATGAAGAAGATTACATAAAATCACTGATCTCGAGACACTTTTATAATCAGGGACTGCTTGACGTAACAATTTTATGACTACAGCCTCAGGTGACAATAATATTATTGAATTAGAATCAAAATGCAGATGACATTTTTTTAATGTGGTTTTACTCAAAGGTTAATATGAGTTAAGAAATGTTCCCTTACTCCATTGCACATGGTTGTCCAATTTTACTTGATGGCAGGTTGCAGTTAGAATAACACAAACAGATTCTGCAATAATAGAATGGGTCAAAAATACAGTTGGCATGATAGTGAGACACAAGGACTTGGTCAAACCCATATTTTACCCCACTGTATAGTCTTTTTACAGTGGAACAGTGTGCATTTTTGTTGAGTACTGTCTCCATTGTTTTGATTGTTCAAGAGGGATTTCAACAGTGTAATTCTACAGTGAAGTATAATTGCACTACTTTTAAATTTTGATTGACAAAGACCAAGTTGCTCTAAAAGATTATTCTGTACCTGAGCATTATGAATAAAGTCAGGGTTTATTGGCTAATTGAAGATCTTATAGAAACATATAAAATCATGAAAGGTATAGATAAAATAGATGCAGGAAAGTTTTTTCCACAAATAGGTGAGATGAGAACTAGGGGACATAGACTCAATATTTGGGGTAGTAAATTTAGGATGGAGATTAGGAAAAACTGCTTTTCCCAGAGAGTGGTGAATCTGTGGAATTCTCTGCCCAATGAAGTAGTGGAGGCTACCTCAGTAGATATATTTAAGACAGAGCTGGATAGATTTTAGCATAGTAAGGGAATTAAGGGTTACGGGGGAAAAGGCAGGTAGGTGGAGACAAGTCCACAGCCAGATCAGCCATGATCTTGTGGAATGGTGGAGCCGCCTCGATGGACCAGATGGCCTACTCCCACTTCTATTTCTTATGTTCTTGCGTTGATTCTGATTGTCCTTGAGAAAGTAATAGTGCAGTACATTCTGAAACCATCACAGTTCTTCTGGCTAGGTTGTTCCTATAGTTCTACTGGGGAGGAAATTTTAGTGTTTGGATCAAGTAACAATGAAGAAAATGTGATTGCAGGTTAGAATAATGAACAACTTGGAGGGGATTCTGCTGGTGGTGGTATTCCTCCATATCTGATGGCCTTGTCCTTGGAGGGAGTGTTGAGAGTTTAAAATCTGGGCAAGCAACTGCAGTGTATTTTAAACCATCGATGCTAGCAATGGAAGGAATGAATATTTAGTATGGTGGATGAAGTACCACTCAAGTTGGATGCTTTATTGTAAATAGTATTAAGTTTCTTGAGCTTTCTAATTGTAGGAATTGCATACAATTACTTACATTAAGTATAGGTATATTGCAAAAGAGATACTACTCAGGTCACCAGATACATTTATATTTTGAAATAGGCATAATGATTTGAAATAACACCTTACTATTTAAGCCACAGAACAATGAGCTCCTTATATCTTAATTGGTCACTTGCTTTTTAAAAGAAATGGATAGACAGAGGTCAAGTGTAATGGAAGTGAAAAGAGAAAAAAAACTGCATTACAGAACAAGGCATGCTGCTTAATTGACACACCATCCTGCACCCAACACATTTACTCAACAACACTGGTGTAGCAAGAAACACACACAAAATGCTGGTGGAATGCAGCAGAACAGGCAGCATCTATAGGGAGAAGCACTGTCGACATTTCAAGCTGAGACCCTTCATCAGGACTAACTGAAAGGAAAGATAGTAAGATATTTGAAAGTAGGAGGGGGAGGGGAAAATGCGAAATGATAGAAGACTGGAAGGGGTGGGGGGAAGCTGAGAGCCAGAAAGGTGATTGGCAAAAAGGATACAGAGCTAGAGAAGGGAAAGGATCATGGGACAGGAGGCCTAGGGAGAAAAAAAAAGGGGATGGGAGCACCAGAGAGAGATGGAGAACAGGCAGAGTGATGGGCAGAAAGAAAAAAGAGGGGAGAAAAAGCTGAACATATCAGGGATGGGGTAAGAAGGGGAGGAGGTGCATTAATGGAAGTTAGAGAAGTCAATGTTCATGCCATCAGGTTGGAGGCTACTCAACCGGTATATATAGCCGGTGTAGCAAGACTTCTTTAACATTGCCTTGGAAATGTGTGACCTCTACTATCAAGCAAGATGAGGACAGAGGCTCTTGTGAACACCGCTACAGAAAAGTCCCCATCCAAGTCTCACATCACTCTTGGAAGCATTTTAATTCACCATCATCACTGTGTTTATATCTCAGAGCATCTTACTGCAGCAGAGTGGGAGACATTAAAATAGCCACTAAACACAAGTGCATTGTCATATTTTTGTGTGTTGTCTTAGAATAACCGTCATGGTTCATGAATAGAGCCCACTACCAATTTCTCATGCAACCAAGTTAGAGATGGTAGGGATGATGTTGTGGGCATCAATGAGAACATGATTGGGAAATAAAGTCAAAGGGTACACATTACATTGAAAGGCAGTTAGGTGGAGTGGCTCTGTTGGTAAAAAAATCATATCCTTAGAAAGAGGTAACATAAGATTAAAAAAAATGTAGAACCATTGTGGTAGAATTAAGTTCAAAGTAAAACATACCATCAGAGTACAAACATATCACCACATATCACCCTGAGAATATTATTTCTATCAGCATACTTAGCAAATCTATAGAGCAGGATCTGTAAACATCAGGAACTAAACTGTAAACAAGCTGTGGAAATGCAGGTAATAAATAACTAGCAATAAAAAACAAGCATGAAATAACAGGATAAAAGTGTCCTTAAATGAGCGTAGTTATATCCTTTTGTTCAAGATCCTGATGGTAGAGAGGTAGAACCTGGTGGTGAGTCTTGAGGCATCTGTATCTTCTATCTGATGGCAGCAGTGAGAAAAGAGCTTGGCCAGGGTAGTGTGGATCTCTGATGATAGATGCTGCTTCTCTACAGCAACATTTCATGTAGATGCGCTCAATGGTTGGGAGGGTTTTACCCGTGGTGTACTGGGCCGAATCCACTACATTTTTTAGGATTTTCCACTCAAAGGCATTGGAGTTCCCATACCAGCCAGTAATGCAGTCAGTCAGCATATTTTCCACCTCACACCAATTTGATGAAAAGTTTTTGATGGCATGCCAAACCTCAAAGAACTCAGCCTTTTCTCCTTGGAGTGACGGAGGATGAGAGGTGACCTGATAGAGGTGTATAAGATGATGAGAGGCATTGATTGTGTGGATAGTCAGAGGCTTTTTCCCAGGGCTGAAATGGTTGCCAAAAGAGGACACAGGGTTAAGGTGCTGGGGAGTAGGTATAGAGGAAAGGTCAGGGGCAAGTTTTTTTAAAAAAAAAACGCAGAGAGTGGTGAGTGTGTGGAATGGGCTGCAGGAAACAGTGGTGGATGTGGATATAATAGGGTCTTTTAAGAGTCTTTTGGATAGGTACATGGAGCTTAGAAAAATAGAGGGCTATAGGTAAGTCTAGTAATTTCTAAGGTGGGGACATGTTCAGCACTAGTTTGTGGGCCAAAGGGCCTGTATTGTGCTGTAGGTTTTCTATGTTTCTACTTTCTCAAGAGTTAGAGGTATTGTTCTGCTTTTTCCCCAATTACATTTATACAATGGGTTTATGACAGGTCCTCTGAGACAATGACACCCAGTTATTTAAAGTACGGACCCTCTCACCTCTGATGATTACTGACTCATGGATCTCTGGTTTCCCTCCCCTGAAGTCTACAATCAGTTCCTTGGTCTTATTGACATTAAGTGAGAAGTTATTATTTACAGTAGTCAGCCCAATTTTCAACCTTCCATCTGTATGCTGATTCATCAGTACCTTTGATACAGCCCGCATCGGCAACCCTGTTTACAGTATTGGAGCAGTACTTTGCCAACAAGAATTTAAAAATAAACTTCACAGGCAATATATACAGCCTCCAAACAGTAACCAGGATATGGGATATAAATTATAATAGGAGATAGAACAGGCATGTAAAAAGGGCAATGTTATGGTTGTCATGGGGGATTTCAATATGCAGATAGATAGGGAAAATCAGGTTGGGGCTGGATCCCAATAAATGGAACTTGTAGAATGCTTGAGATGAAATGGCTTTTTAGAGAAGCTTGTGGTTGAGCCCAATAAGTCAAAGGTATTTCTGGACTGGGTGTTGTGTAATGAGCTATAGATGGTTAGACAGCTTAAGATAAAGGTACCCTTAGGAGACAGTGATCATAGATAGATAGATAGATAGATAGATACTTTATTCATCCCCATGGGGAAATTCAACATTTTTTTTCCAATGTCCCATACACTTGTTGTAGCAAAACTAATTACATACAATACTTAACTCAGTAATAATATGATATGCATCTAAATCACTAACTCAAAAAGCATTAATAATAGCTTTAAAAAAAAAGTTCTTAAGTCCTGGCAGTTGAATTGTAAAGCCTAATGGCATTGGGGAGTATTGACCTCTTCATCCTGTCTGAGGAGCATTGCATCGACAGTAACCTGTCGCTGAAACTGCTTCTCTGTCTCTGGATGGTGCTATGTAGAGGATGTTCAGGGTTTTCCATAATTGACCGTAGCCTACTCAGCGCCCTTCGCTCAGCTACCGATGTTAAACTCTCCAGTACTTTGCCCACGACAGAGCCCGCCTTCCTTACCAGCTTATTAAGACGTGAGGCGTCCTTCTTCTTAATGCTTCCTCCCCAACACGCCACCACAAAGAAGAGGGCGCTCTCAACAATTGACCTATAGAACATCTTCAGCATCTCACTGCAGACATTGAATGACGCCAACCTTCTAAGGAAGTACAGTCGACTCTGTGCCTTCCTGCACAAGGCACCTGTGTTGGCAGTCCAGTCTAGCTTCTCGTCTAACTGTACTCCCAGATACTTGTAGGTCTTAACCTGCTCCACACATTCTCCATTAATGATCACTGGCTCCATATGAGGCCTAGATCTCCTAAAGTCCACCACCATCTCCTTGGTCTTGGTGACATTGAGACGCAGGTAGTTTGAGTTGCACCATATCACATAGTATGATAGAATTCACGCTGTAGTTTGAGAGGAAGAAGATAAAGTCAGATCAGAATCAGATTTATTATTACTGGCATGTGTCAAGAAATGTGGTAACGTAGCAGCAGCAGTTTAATGCAATACATAATATAGAAGAAAAAGTAATAATAAATAAGTAAATCAAGAACAGCATATGTATAATGAATAAATCAAAAATTGTGCAAAAGCAGAAATATTAAAAAAGTGAGGTAGTGTCCAAGGATTCAATGTCCATTTAGGAAATGGATGGCAGAGAGGAAGAAGCTGTTCCTGAATCACTGAGTGTGTGCCTTCAAGGCTTCTGTAGCTCCTACCTGATGGTAACAGTGAGAAAAGAGTATGCCCTGGGTGCTGGAGATCCTTAATAATGGACACTGCCTTTCTGAGACACCACTCCGTGAAGATGTCTTGAGACAGTGATGCAGCCTGTTAGAATGCTCTCCACAGTACACCTATAGATGTTTTTGGGTGTTTTTGTTGACATACCAAATCTCTTCAAACTCTTAATGTCGTATAGTGGCAGTCTTGCCTTCTTTCTAGCTACATCTATATGTTGGGACCAGGTAAAGTCCTCAGAGATCTTGACACCCAGGAACTTGAAACTGCTCACTCTTTCCACTTCTGATCCCTCTTATGAGGATTGATACATGTCCCTTCATCTTTCCTTTTATACCCTGTTGAAAAAAAAACTGTCACGTGACCTCTACTGGTGGGAAACTGACGTCACTCCACCATTACCTTAAGTCCAGTATAGTTTCAACACCACTGTGACGTGACAAGTACAAGATACCCACAGGTACGTAACATTTCTTAGGCACTGGTTTAATTGTTGCCTTTTTGAAGCAAATGGGACCTTCCACCCTTAGCAGTGAGAAGTTGAAAATGTCCTTGAATACTCCTGCCGGTTGTTTGGCACATTTGCAGAACCTTACCAGGTACTCAGTTGGGACCTTCTACCTTGTGAGAGTTCACCCTCCTTAAAGACATCCTAACATATAGAGATCCTCACAATCCAAGCCATGGTGTTTACTGCCATCAGGTAGAAGGTACAAGTGCCTCAGGACTCACACAGCCAGGTTCAAGAACAGCTACTACTCCTCCTCAACCATTAGGTTCTTGATAACTACACACATACAAGGACTCTTATCTTGTTACATCATGCTCATTTTTATTATTTATTATCTGCATTTGCACAGTTTGTTCACAGTTTACAGATCCTTCTCAGTTATAGTTCTATAGATTTGCTGAGTATGCCTGCACAAAAACAGAGAAAAATAATCTCAGACTTGTATGTGGTGACATGCAGATGCTCTGATAATAAATGCATTTCATTGAAACCTAGCAAATATTGAAAGGCCTAGATAGGGAGGATATGGAGAGGATATTTCCTATATTGGGGGATTCTAGGACCAGAGGGCACAACCTCAGAATAGAAGGACACCACTTTAAGAACAGCAATGAGGAGGAATTTGTTAAGCTAAAGGGTGGTGAATCTGTGGAATCCTTTGTCATGGATGGCTGTGGATGCCAAATGATTGAGTATTTTTAAAAGCAGAGTTTGATGCATGGTTGTTGATTAGTTAAGGTTATGGGGAGAAAGCAGGAGAATGGGGTTGGGAGGGATAATACTTCAGCCACGATGGAATGGCGAAGCAGTCTTGATTGGCCTAATGGTCTAATTCTGTTCTTTTGTTACCTCTTAATTTGTTAATTGGAATTTCACATAGGCTTTGCCAATTGTGGATCATGTGGCTAGGCTGATGCTAGTCTATCAGACAGAAGTCTTCTCAGTTCACAAGTTTGAATCTGAAGAATTGCCTTGGAGATAAGAGCACTGACATCAGCAAAAAAATGTCTACAGTGCATATCACATTATATTTGTTTGAGCACAGTACACTGCAGGTTGGACAATTAAGTGAATACGAACCCAGGATCCACTGAAAACAAAAGAAACAATATTCTATTGTTGCTCTTTACAGGTTATACTTTTGACAAGAATTGATTTTTAAATTTTATTTAGAACCACAGTACAATAACAATATCTTCTTGCCCAGCAAGCCTGTGCCACCCAATTATACCCATGTGACCAATTAACTTCGTAATCCATGTGTCATTTGAATGTGAGAGGAAATCATACACACACAATCACAAGGAGAATATGCAAACTCTTTACAGACAGCAGTGGAATTGAACCCAGGTTGCTGTCACTGTTATAGTGTTATGCTAACCACTACCCTACTATTTGGTATAGAGAAGAAAACAGAAGCAGTGCTGAAAGCAGCTTCTTGTCAGCATCACCTGCTTTCTGAGCAGCATAGCAGTTAGTATAATGCTATTACAGTCCCAGCTGTCTGTAAGGAGTGTGTACCTTTTCCTTATGACTGAATGAGTTTCCTTTGGGTCTTCCCACATTCAAAAATGCATGGGTTTGTAGTTTAATTGGTCGCATGAGTGTAATTAGGCTGTGGCCTTGTGGGGCAGAAGGGCCCAAGACCATGCTGTATTTCGAAATAAGTAAAATATTTTAAAATGTTCTGTCATGTCCGATAGAGCTCTCCTTCATTTATTAATGTTGCTTCAAGGAGTATATCATCATTTTGTAATTTTAGAATTTCAAGTATGGTATAAACATAATGGTGAATTTTCTTTGTTGCATGAGTCAGAGCTGTACCCCTGACAATATCTATTGAAAGAAAACACTCAATCAGCTTCCAGCATCTATTTGTTTTCCAATTATTAAGATGAACTGCTACTTCCTAATACTTTTGCTGGACATAAGTGATTTTGCATTCAGATCAATGAAATCAGAAACAATTCAGCACAACACTGAGCAGACTGCTCCTGGAGGCCGCAGGGGCTTTGAGTCTGTAATGACAAAAATTCAATCTATTATCCCAAAGCACACAAAGGCATCCAATGGCTGGCTTGTAGTAGTCACTACTTGGAGAAAGAATCTGCAGCCTTTCAGTCTTTCTCGCGGCCTGACACTATTTAAATTTCCACCGGAATTTGGTTAACTTTTGGAAGGTTGAATAGTTTAGGACTTCATTCCCCAAAATGTAGGAAAATGAGTAGATTGGAGAGAGATATACAAATTTATGAGGGATATTTATAGGATAAATGTAAACAGGGTTCTTCCACTGTGTTTGAGTGAGACTAACAGAAGATGGCATGGGTTGAAGGTGAAAAGTGAAATGTTTAAGAGGAAAATGAAGGGGGGCGGCTGCACTCAGAGGGTGATATAATGTAGAATGAGCTATGGGAGAATGAGAAATGGTGATTGTCTGATTTCAACATTTCAGAGAAATTTAGATAGGTACATGGATGATAAGTGTAAGAAGGGCTATGGTCTGGTTACAGGTCAATGGTATGGTTACAGGTCAATGGTACGAGACAGAATAGTAGTTTGGCACCTACTAAATGAGCTAAGGAACCTGTTACTGTGCTGTACTATTCTAGAACTCTATGACTCTATATGGGAAACCTGTGAAACTTGGCATCCTTGTTGCAAGTATTCAAGTTGTTAGCTGGGCCATTCTTCAAAAGTGGAGTAACGTATTGACTCACTTCATGCTGGAAAGATAGCTTCCCTATGGTTCTGAATTTCAATTATATACTGGTACTCAATGTTGTCATCAATGGAGTTTTGCTGAAAGATCATTGATCTGATAAGTTGACCATGTCTTTTCCTGGACATTTACTGCACAACATGTTGGATATTTCTAGCTCTTACGCTTTAATTTTTTTCTGTCAGGGGCTGCATATAGAGGTGAGGTAATAGATTTCTTAGCATTGTTAAGGTTTATCAACTTTTCTCTGCCACTGTGAACATCAGGTTAAGTAATAGAAAGTCTTGATGAAGAGTCTTGGTCCAAAACATTGACTCTTTATTCCCCTCTACAGATGACCCTTGACTTGCTGAGTCCCTCCAGCATTTTGTGTGTGTTACTCAGTTATGGACAGCTAGTTGTCAAGATAAGAATACAACACATTTCCAAATGCTATTAAACCCAATATCACCATGTGGCTGGTTGATGTTTATCCCTCAAGATATTTGATTTCCATGTTTGTAGAATGCAGAGCGGGAAATGGCCAAGCCATTGCCTCCCAAATGGAAGTGTTGTGCCTTCCACTTCAGAATCAGGATCAGGTTTAATATCACTGACATTTGTTTTGTGGCAGCAGCACAAAGCAAAATGTAAAAATACTATAAATTACAATAACAAATACAGAGTATACAGTACATAAAAATTAATTAGTGCAAAAATAGTGTGATAGTGTTCAGGGCTGGTTAAATTTCCATACAGAAATCTAAAGGTAGAATGAAAGTTGTTCCTGAAACATTGATTGTGTGTCCTCCAGCTCTTGTATCACCTCTCTGCTGGTAGCAATAAGAGGAGAACAACAGGAAGGGGGATCATCTTTGATCTCTGTCAAAGATCAACGTTACCATAATAATATACCACATGAAACATTAAACCTTCACAATGATGAGCAAATAGCATTGGATCAGCTAGTATGTTTTTTTTTACCTGGGCAAAAATGGTGAAGTGAGGTCTCCAGGAGAATGTCTGGGCCATGAAGTCATCCCTGGCAGCACATCGAGCAACCATCTTTCTTCCTCACCAGCTACTGATATCATCTTTCTCCTCCTCCAAACCTCCCCCCACCCCCACCACCAATCTCTGGATGCTTTTACCACAAAGTCTAGAAAGCACAAGAGTAAGACAGGGTTCCTTCATCTAGACAGAAGATCTCCATTTTCTGGTTCTGATGAATCTGTCCATTAGGTTCCCAGTGGTCTAGTGGCTGATGTCCTAATTTCCTCTGCAGCACAATGATAAAATCAGGATCTGCAGCCTCGGAAAGAGTAGACAGCTGCAGTATCTTTCATCCACTCCTTCATTTATTTCAGCAAGCAAAACACGGCAGTTGGTACAGACTGGCTGCAAATGAATGGGCCACATGAGCTCCCCAGATATCTGGCATTTCACACTGCAGTTGTGCAGCAGCTGCAAGGTTGGGGTGTGATAATACTTCCAATTTCTGCACTGTTCTGCGTTTACTGGAAGATCTGCTCTGGCACATAAACCTCACTGCCTAAATCTGTGAAAGCCCGGAATCCAGATAAGTCTGCTTGCCCATGACACCTGTCAGTCTCCAGCTGAGACAGCCATCTTTTCCCATTGAAAAGATAACACGTACAGATTGCAGGAAGGAAAAGCTGAAATGATACTTGCCATGGATCAAATGCTGTTATTTGAAAGAGTCTGGATGTGGGAAACTCCGTGTGAGAGAGGTTTTGTAGGTACAGCTCTGCCTGCATAAGGTAACAAATCTTCAGAAATGCTGTGAAAACAACCTCCAGATACTCTGAAGAAGGGTCTCAGACTGAAGTGTCAACCATCTATTCCCTTCCATAGATGCTGCCTGACCTGTAGACCTCATCCAGATACTCTGCTTATACGAGAGCTGAAGACAGAAGTTCAGCTCCCCGTACAGTTACGGCAATGGTCTGGCATCAGCATCCATTTTTCCCTTTATCTTCTGATGTCTGCTTTACCCTTGGGGCTCCTCTATTGATACTGATTTTTGCAATGATGAGGCAGAAAGTTAAGAATGATGCTGCTACCTAGCTACTTCACCACCCAGCATAGTGAGCCTCTTCATCACAAAACCAGCACCAATGAGAAAACAAACCCCAAAAGAGGAAGTGTAGAATGGATGTTACTGAGCCCTGAAACATTTGCATCAGTATTTTTCTGTTCCATAGGATGAACAGAGCTGGACTGCTTCGGGGGTCCTGCAAAACAGCAAATAATTGATCACCCTTTTAAAATTAAGCAGAGTACATTGTCCTGAATGTTGTTTCCAGTCATGTTTCTTGAAGGATAGTTACTCTAGAGAATATTCTTTTCCTTTTTGGACAAGGTACTAAGAAACCTTTTACGTCCACTTAAGAGGGCATGAATTTTTTTAGTCATCTGAGATGACAAGTTAAGAATGGGCCAAGAACACAATGTTTAAATCCTCCTTTGAAATTCATAAGAACACAATGATAAATGTTCAAACTCAAATGTGTGGCTATCATGTGGACTAATGGCAATGGGTGGTGGGGGGGGGAATTCGTACTCCTTACCCTCTTCCCATTTTTTTCTGGCTTCTTCCCCTTTTCCATCCAGATGAAGGTTCTCATTGACTATTCCTTCCTCTCCATAGTTGCTGCCTGCCCTGCTGTGTTCCCCCAGTCCTTTGTGTGTATGTTCCTCAGTGGGGAATTGATGGGACTGCATGCATGAGAATAAGTTGCAGGAAGTCTTGAGAATCTCTACCCCAGAGTGCATGGAAATAAGACACGAGAAGTAATCTTTAAAGCTCAGGGTATTGAGGGAACTTGGCACAGAGGATTTGATTTGGGGACAATCAGCTGTAATTATATTGAATGTCAGGACATGCACAAGGGAACAGGTGGCCTGCTGCTCTTCCTAGTTTCTTGTGTTCGTAGGTACAAGGAAATAAGGCAAGGGGAAATGATAATAAGAGGGTTGGACCTTAACAGCCAGCTTGGACCTAATGGCTTGCTTTTGTGTTGCTATCTGAATAATTTCAAAGTCAAGCATACCAAGTGCTGAAACACTCTTCTGAATACAAATGTTTGATTACTTCTTTAAATAATACAGGCAAGTCTTTGTTTCTATTGCAAACTGGTTTCTGTTTTTCCACATGCTGTTTCTTTGTTCAACAGCCATAATAAAATTTAATGTTAGGTTCTAAACAAGTTTTATATTGAGATTACAAGATTCCATGAATGCTCTTTATATTAAGGATGGAAGTGTGATATATGCACAGAAATGAGCAGTACTGATCTGAAATACAAGTTTATTCAGGAAAATATATACTCCTATTTTTTTTGGTCAATATATGGTATTTGTTTTGTTCCTTGGAAAAGTGTTGCTGAGATACTTCAGTGTTTGACTGAGTTATGTTTATAGAAGAATGTGCAGTTTTTGTCTCTTTACCTGAGAAAGAGTACAGACAAGGTGTTAGACCTTGAGATCAGCTATTGTTCATTAGTCTGAATCCTGAGGTTTTTGAGATTCTGAGCAGAAAGGCAGAATAAGATGAGACTGCACTGATTGGAGTTTGGAAGAATGAGAGGTGAACACAATGATACTGCAGAACTGTTTCCTGTGGTTCCAGAGTCTAGAATTAGCATTCCCAGGATAAGAGCTAGGCACTTATAATACCAGAAGGTATAGGAGCAGAATTAGGCTATTTGGCCCATTGAGTTTGTTTTGTAACTTCATTATGGTTGATCCAATTTACCTCTCAGCCCCAATATCCTGCCTTCTCCCCATATCCCTTCATATGTCCTTACCAATCAAGAATCTAGAAATCTCTGCCTTAAATATACATAAAGACTTGGTCTCTACAGTTGCCTGTGGTGAAGAATTCCACAGACACACCACTCTCTGGCTAAAGAAATTCTTCCTCATCTCCATACTGAAATGACACCATCATTTCTGAGGCTGTGTCCTCTGGTCTTTGATTCTCCCACCATAGGAAACATCTACCCAATCAAGGCCTTTCACCATTTGACAGGTTTCCATGAGGTCAGCCCTCATTCTGCTGAACTCTAGTGAATGCAGGCCCAGAGCTTTTAAGCACCCTTCATATGACAAGCCATTCAATCCTGCAATCATTTTTATCCCTCTGCAGGTTTAGAACACCTTTTCTAAGGCAAGGGGACCAAAACTACTCACAGTACTTTTAGGGGGACGTCACCAGTGCTTTATAAAAAAAAATTACTTCCTTTTATTTTCTAGTCCTCTTGTAATCAATGCTAACACCGCATTTGCCTTCCTCACCACATACTCAACCTGCAAATTAATTTTTAGGGACTCCTACACAAGGACTCCCAAGTCCCTTTACACCACAGATTTTTGTATTTTCTCTACATTTAGAAAATAGCCAACCCTTTCTTTCTTCTACCGAAGTGCATAACCATACACTTCCTGACACCGTATTCCATCTGCCATTTCTTTTCCCATTCTCCGAATCTCTCCAAGTCCTTCTGTAGCATCTGTTTCATCAAAACTACCTGCCCCTCCACCTATCTTTCTATCATCTGCAAACTTTGCAACAAAACCATCATTTCCTTCATCTAAATCATTGACATATAACATAAAAAAGTGGAACCCTGTGGAACACCATGAGTCACTGTTAGCCAACCAGAAAAATCTCCCTTTATTCTCACACTTTGCCTTCTGCCTGTCAGCCACTACTTTATCCAAGCTAGAATCCTTCCTGTAATACCACTGGCTTGTAGCTTTTAAGATGACTAGAATATAAAAGCAAGGATGTAATATTCAGACTGGTGACACCTCCCTAAATGTGCTGTGAGCAGTTTTGGTCTTCTCATCTTAGAAAGGATGTGCTGATACTGGAGAGGATTCAAAGGAGGCTCATGAGCAGTCTCATGTGTGGCATCTTGTCAAAGGCCTTCTGAAAATCCAAGTACACATCAACCAATTCTGCTTTGTCTATCCTGTTTGTTATTTCTTCAAAGAATTCCAACAGGTTTGTCAGACAAGACTTCCCCTTTGAGGAAACTATGCTGACAACAGCCTATTTTACCATGTGCCTCCAAATACCCTGAGATCTCATCCTTAATAATTGACTTCAACATCTTCCAAACTACTGAAGTCAAACTAACTAGACTATGCTGTAATTTCCTTTCTTTGATCTCTCTCCCTTCTTGAAGAGTGGAGTGACATTTACAATTTTCCAGTCTTCCAGGACCATTCTAAAAACTTATGACTTATCAGGAGAATTTTCTCTGTTCAAGGAGACTCATGTTGTTGTCATTCTCTACCTTAAAGGATTGTGGTTACACAGTTGTTAAGCATGTAGAGGGCCAAAATTGATAGGCACCTGAGGAATCAATAGATGTGGGACTATGTGGTGAAGTGGATAAAATCAGCTACGATTTTAATATCTGGCTTGGAGCCACTGCTCTATGTCATTTGCCATAACTCTCAACAGTCAAAGATTGGAAAAATTCAAACCATATTGCCGCCAGCTAAAACAGGAACAAGAGCAAATCCTCCAGGAACCTTGCCAACTGCAACAAATACCTGACTAGAACAATTTGCCTCTATACTTTGAAGAAACACAAATGTATACAACATCTCAGACAAATATCTGCAAGTCAAATGATAAAAACAGAAGGATTAGGCACTCATGCGACAATGACTAATCCACACTGACAGTATGAATAAAAATATCATTTTTAATTGATTGCTCTACATAAAGAGGTCATTGATTTCCAATGAAGTAAAAGAGTTAATAAAAGATATCAGAGCAACAAATGCATTCCTGTAAGCAGAGTTGGAATATTGGAGGATTTTTATGACCACAATTTCATTTGTGGTTGAAAAGGTGAATGCTTCTTTCAGTTTTATTGAAAACATACTTGGTCTCCTTTACTTAAAGTCTGTCATTTAAATACACTGTCACAGAGACGAACGACCATGGCAACAATGGTGACGATGAAAAAGGTATGGTCAAGGAAGACAGAGGAGCACTTACAGGACTTGCATTGAGTCAGTAAACTGGACAATATTCAAGGATTCATCTTCAAATTGAATGAGTATGCCACAGTTATCACCGATTTCAAGAACTGTGTGAATGAGTGTGTCCCTTCGAGAACATACCGGACATTCTCAAGCTAAAGACCATGGATGAACCAGGAGATTCTTAGTCTGCTGAGGGCTAGGTCTGTAGCATTCACAACGTGTGATTCCAGAACTATACAAGAAGTCCAGGTACGACCTACAGAAGGCTATTTTAAAGGCAAAAATATAATTCCGATTGAAAAAAGGATGAATCAAATGCACATCTGCTCTGGCAGGGTGTGTGGGCTGTTACCTTTAGTTTTATTTATTGAGATACAGCAGGAATAGGCCTTTCTTGCCCTTGGAGCAATGCCACCCAGCAACCCCCGATTTAATCCTAGCCTAATCATGGAACAATTTACAATGACCAATTAACCTACTATCCAGTTCATCATTGGACAGTGGGAGGAAACCAAAGCACCCAGAGGAAACCCACACTGACATGGGAAGAATGTACAAACTCCTTACAGGCAGCAGTGGGAATTGAACCTGGGTGGCCTGTATTGTAAAGCATTGTGCTAACCATTACACCACCGTGGCAAAAAATTATATCATGCATGGCTGTGATACTTCACTCCCATAACAGCTCAATGCCTTTTATGCATGCTTTGAAAGGAAGAATAAAGCTACACCTTCAGCATCTGGTGACCCTCAGATCTCTGTCTCAGAGGACAACAACAGAATATCTTTCAAGAACTTGAACCCCCACAAGGCATCAGCCCTGATGGTGTACCTGGAAGGGTACTGAAAACCTGTGCCAACCAACTGGAAGGAGTGTTCAAGGACATCTTCAGTCTCTCACTGCTGCAGTTGGAGGTTCCCACCTGATTCAAAAGGTGACAATCATACCAGGGCCCAAAAAGAGTAGAATGAGCTGCGTCCACAACGATAACCCACTTGCACTGACATCTACCGTTATGAAGCCCTTTGAGAAGTTGGTCATGGCCAGAATCTGCTTAAGCAAGGACCAGGACCCGCTACAATATGCCTACTGCCACAACAGGTCTGCAGTGGATAAAGCTCACTGACTTTTCTTTCACCTTGGATCACCTCGACAACAGCAATATCTCCATCAGGCTGTTGCTCAGGCTCAGTGTTCCAACACAATCATACCCTCGGTTCAAATCAATAAGATCCAAAACCTGGGCTTCTGTACCTCCCTCTGCAACTGTATCCTTGACTTCCTCACCAGGAGAGCACAGACAGTGCAGATCGGATAAGGCATCTCCTTCTCGCTGACAATCAACACTGACACACCTCAAGGATGCATGCTTTGTCTACTGCTCTACTCTCTCTACACCACAACTGTATGGCTAGGCACAATCTAAAATTTTTTCAATGACACAACTACTATTGGCAGAATTTCAGAAAGGGGAAGTCAAGGAAATACTATAAGACATAGGAGCAGAATTAGGCCATTCAGCCCATCAAGTTCACTCTGCTATTTCATCATGCCGATCCCAGATCCCAGTCAACCCCATACACCTGCCCTCTCACCATATCCCTTGATGCCCAACCAATCAGGAAGTTATCAACTTCTGCTTCAAATATACTTATGGACATGGCCTCAACCTCAATCTGTGGCAGAGCATTCCATAGATCCAACACTCTTTGATTAAAAAAAAATTCTCCTTACTTTTGTTCTAAAAGGCTGTCCCTCAATTGAGGCTGTGCCCTCCAGACAAATCAACTACTCCGCATCCACCTTATCTAGTCCTTTCAACATTTCTCAATACTGTATTCCATCTGTCACTTTTTTGCCTATTCTTCCAAATTGTCTAATTCCAGCTGCAATCGCATTGCTTCCTCAGCACTGCCTACCCCTCTATCTTCATATAATCTGCAAATTTTGCTGCAAAGCCATCAATTCCATTATCCAAATTATCAGAAAACAATGTGAAAAGTAGTGGTACGGTACCAATACTGACACTTGAAGAACACCACTAGCCAGCCTCAGCCAACCAGAAAAGGACCTGTTTATTCCAACTCACTGCCTCCTGCCCATCAGCCATTCCATTATCCATGCCAATACCTTTCCTGTAATGCCGTAGGATCTTACCTTGTTAAGCAACCTCATGTGAGGCACCTTATTAAATGCCTTCTGAAAATCTAAGTAAACGACATTCACTGCTTTCCCTTTGTTCACCCTGCTTGTTAATTCTTCAAAGAATCCCAACAGATATGTCAGGCAAGATTTCCTTATACAGAAATCATACTGGCTTTGACCTGTTCTCATTGAGGGATCAGTAGTAAGCAGTTTCAGGATCTTGCATGCTATTATCTCTGAAGGCTTATCCCGGGCTCAAGATATTGATGCAATTACAGAAAAAGGCACAAAACTGTTATATTTCATTAGGAGCTTGAGGAGACTTGGCATGTCACCAAAAACTTGCAAATTACTAGAAATGTATCACAGGGAGCATTTTGACTGATTTCATCACCAAATAGTATGGAGGGGCTACTGCACAAGATTAGAAAAAGTTGCAAAGTCAGCCAGCTCCATCATGGGCGCTAGCCTCCTCAGCATCGAGCACATCTTTGAAAAAGTGGTGCCTCAATAAGGCTGCATTGATCATTAAGGATTCCTATCACCCAGGTCATGACTTCTTATTGCAACCATCAGGTAGGAGGTACAGAAACCTGAAGACACACACTCAACACTTCAGAAATGACTTCTTCCCCTCACCATTAGATTTCTGAATGGATAATTGACTCATGAACACTAGTTCACTGTTTTTTCCCCTCTCTTTCTGCACTAATTTTTTTAAAAATATACTTCTCATTGTGTTTTTTATTATTCTGTATTGCACTGCACTGCTGCCATAAAACAAAAAATCTCATGGCATATGCCAGTGATATTAAACCTGATTAAGAAATGAAAAATCAGAATGAGAACTCATAATAACAGGTGTGCCTAATGACACATTACCCGTAATTTCATGAAACATTATTTTAAAGGTACTTCTATACAGTACATGTTGATTTTTGAATGCCTGTTTGTATTGCATTTTCACTAATAGTTTATGCCATAAACAAAGAATTATATATTTACCTGTTGAAAATATCTGGATACAAATGTTCAAAAATCAAACTAGGCAAATTTGCTGTTTTATGAAAATGGCTAAGGTCAGGCAATGATTTTGTTTGCTTGTTGCTTTTTTTTTTTTAAATAGGATATGGATGCTCTCCAAGAATATTTGGAAAAAGGAACAGCCATATTGTTTCATCTAATTGGTAGGAGCAAAATAGAATTGTTTTGGGACACTCAGAGAGGAGGTGGGGAATTAGAAGTTGGGGAAGTGTGGGTGGTTAAAGGTTAGAAAGAGCACAAAATTAAATAGAGGCGCCCTTAAAGTTAAATATTTTTCATTTCTATTTACGTTCCATGAACAAATGGTGATTATTCACAACTGCATAAAAGCTGGGAATGATAATACAGTCCCGGATGGCTAATTGCTTTATTTACAAATAATGTGCCATCTGCTCTCTACATTGGGCAAGGAAGATTCAGTTACAGGATTTGAATAGCAATATATACAAGAATGCCAAGAGGCAGCAAAGGAAGAAGTGCCAGTAAAAAAAAAAAGAAACAGATACAACATATACTTTGTGTGCACTGGAATGAGATCTGGAAGGAAAATGAGTGGAATGGACAATATGCTCCTCTTTTTACTAAGGAAGTACCTCTGGTTGCCAAGAAGTTAGTTTATAACCATGGAAGTTCATAAAATCGGTGCACGTTGTAGCAAAGAGGGAGAACATTAGTGAAGTGCCACAGCAGCCTCGTGGTTTGTGCAACACTATTCCAGCTCGCGGTGTTCTGGACTTCAGAGTTCAATTATGGTACTGTCTGTAAGGAGTTGGTATATTCTCCTTGTGAACCATGTGGGTTTTCTCCAGTCCTTTTCCTACAGTCCAAAGATGTACCAGTTGGTAGGCTCATTGATAATTGTAAAACTAACCAATGATTAGGCAATTTTAAATAGGTGGGTTCCTGGGTGGTGCAGCTTGTTAGGCCAGAAAGGCCTGTTCTGTGATGTTTTTCTAAATAAATAAATAACAATTCAACCCATTGTGACACTGGCAACTTTTTTTTTTTTAAATAATTCAAACAAAGGCAGATTTCTTTTGCTATTTCATGAGACCATAAGACATACTATAGCAGCAGAATTAGACCATTTGGTCCATCAGATCTGGCTCCACTATTTGATTATGTCTGATTTATTATCCCTCTTAGCTCCATTCTCTTGCTTTCTCCTGTAACCTTTGACACGATAGAACATTACAGCACAGAAACAGGCCTTTTGGCCCTTCTTGGCTGTGCCAAACTATTTTTCTGCCTAGTCCCACAGACCTGCACCTGGACCATATCCCTCCATACACCTCTCATCCATGTACCTGTCCAAGTTTTTCTTCAATGTTAAAAGTGTGCCCACATTTACCACTTCATCTGGCAGCTCATTCCACACTCACACCACTCTCTGCGTGAAGAAGCCCCCCTCTAATGTTCCCTTTAAACTTTTCCCCCTTTACCCTTAACCCATGTCCTCTGGGTTTTTTTCCCTGGCCTCAGTGGAAAAAGCATGCTTGCGATCACTATCTATACCCATCATAATTTTATATACCTCTATCAAATCTCCACCCTTATCAACTCCTGCTTTAAATATACCCAGTGACTTGATCTCCACAGCTGTCTGTGGCAATGAATTTCACAGAATCTCCCTCTGGCTAAACAAATTCCTTCTCATCTCTGATCTAAATGGACAACCTTATAATCCGAGATGGTGGTAACTGGTCCTAGACTCTCCCACTATAGGAAACATCCTCTCAATGCCTATTCACAGTTCTGCCAATTATTCCTATTCGAACACCTCAAACTCTTTTCAAAGGTTCTATCAAATCTGTTTTCATTACATTCAAAGAGTGTATTCTACATTATAACTCCTTTTGCCTCTGATTCTTTTGGCAATGACATTAATCTGTATCTTTTTAAAGACAACCTTGCAGCCTCTGGAAATAGTTGCCTGAGAATACAATCATCAACTGGATCTCTTCTAAATAATGGAATTTGTTTTCTTTTATATATACCTTAAACAATGTTAAAGCCTTCATTACCAACAGAATAAAATCAAGTCCATCTATGGCCTTAGCTGTTTATATGCATATCCACAGCAAATTCAGATTTCCCTATCCCACGGGAGGCATTATTTTACATTTTTTGGGCAAATCCCAACACAATAAGGACTGACGGCTCAACTTGATGCCTCAACATTTTAAAATTAGATTCTGGAGCCTTTCCTTGTTTCATTTTGTGCAAAAGATGTCCTCCTGGGATAAGTGGTCCATCAAGGAAGGACAATCCCCCCACTCCCATCTAGCAGGAGTCTTTGCAGGAATGGAATAAGACCCTATGAGATGAACATTTTATGTCTGAAGTTACAAAAGGGATTTTCAGGACTGCCGAGAGTTAGTACTGCTTCTACACAGCTCCATCGACCCTAGTTCAGGTGCTGTCTGTGCACTTTACTATGGCCCTCTATGTAGAGTTTTCTGAAAGGCGTTGATAGAGTGATTGGAGAGTATGTTTCCAATAGTGAGAAAGTCTAGGACCAGAGGGCACAACCTCTTAACAGAAGAATGTCCATTTAGAACAGAAATGAGGAGGAATTTCTTCGAACAGATGGTGATGAATCTGTGGAGTTCATCGTGAATGATGGCTGTGGAGGCAAACCACTGTGTATATTTAAAGCGGACATTGATAGGTTCTTGATTCGTAAGAGTATCAAAGAATAAGGGGGTGAAGGCAAACAAATGGGGTTGAGAGGTATAATAAATCAGCTTGATCAAATGGCAGAGACACAAGGGGCCAAATTGACTCATTCCACTCTTTTGTTTTATGGTCATAAGAACCCAATGGATTTTTACTGTTGCTCTAGATACCTCCTGTTATGTTTCGTAACTCCAAAACATAAAACTAATTGAAAGAAAAACAGGAAGCTGTGGATAACTCATGTACATTTAGTTTTTCTTTAGTGCACTTATGACGTGGTGGTGTCATAACATATGACATGGTGGTCTGATAATGTATGTTATTTGTGTACTTTTACAAATAACTCAATGCAATATGTAATCAAAGAATGCTTCATCTATTTACAATAGTATCAAATATTACTGAATCATTAAATACATAGCACTCCTCTGTTTAGCTATAAACTCCATCTCAATGTAGAATTCATTTCAACTATATACAGTATATAAATAATACAATTACTATATAGACATCTTAAGCATTGTAGATTTTAAATCGTCCCCTTTAGGCCTGAAGATTTAATCATAGTGGAGCATTTCTTACTCTTGTTAGATAACATCTTCACTGATGGGAGTGAGAAGTCACTCTGCTTGGCAGGTGAGACTTGCATTGTGAAACAATCTTAGGTTCTGGGTCCTCTTCCATGGTGGTTGTAGGAGTCAACTTTGGGACTACAGGAAGTAGTTCTGACAGCCCCAGATATCTTTCTTCTGGATGTGTTGGCATCCCGAACAGTGCATAGCAAGTTGCTCGAACTGCTGATCTATCTCAGGCCACCAGACAAAACTTAAGAGTCAACAATTTCATTTTGACCATGCCCAGATGACTGGATTGTAGCTTCTCTAACACTTTAGCTCTCAGCTTGGATGGTGCATCAACTGTCAATCCCCGCATGAGCTAACCTCCATCAGGGCAAGTTTATCCTGGCACTGGTAAAAATGTAGACCTGAGACAGTGTGGCCTAGAGATAGCAGTTGATGGTTAGCAGTGAGGGTAAACTCTCTCCCATACAATTACAGATTTGATACGTTTTACATCCCAAACCAGACTCAAAGCCTCTCTTTCAACATGTGCGTAACTTTTCTCC
This sequence comes from Hemitrygon akajei, assembly GCF_048418815.1. NCBI lineage: Eukaryota > Metazoa > Chordata > Chondrichthyes > Myliobatiformes > Dasyatidae > Hemitrygon > Hemitrygon akajei. The sequence continues at coordinate 91,743,941 of NC_133132.1, read as the reverse complement.
GCAACAGTAAGGGAACATGATACCAAACCTCTGCAGCATTCACTTCCATCACTCCTACCGTTTGACATAACCGCACCTATATCATAAGGCAAGGTGTCACAGGCAAGCTTCACTGGACAACGTGAATACAGTGTGCGACGTCACCATTTCTTTTACCTTTTGCAAAGCTAACTCACACCACTTTATCCATTGTCTTTCGTTCCTAATCTGTAATAATGAGTTCAAGGATTGGCAGGAATCTGTAATAGTAATTGACAAATCCTAAAAAGAACCACAACTGTGACATGCCCTTTGGCCTTGGGGCATCTGCATTCAGAACCGTCTGAGTTTATTCCAGCTCACTTGTTTAAATCTTTTTGCATCAATCATGTGACCTCAGAAAGTAATGTTTGGTTTAACAAACTCACACTTGTTGGGTTATGCTCTGGCTCATAATCTTCTAATCTTATGAACACTGCCTTGAGATTTTGGAGATGTTGCTTGTCATCCTCACTGGTAACAATGATGTTATCCAGCCAACACTGAGTGCCTGGGCAGCCTTGCAGCACCTGAATCGTGGCTTTCTGCCAGAGTGCAGTACAGATGCTACTCCAAAAATAAGCCTATTATAGCAATAAAGCCCTTTTGTAAGTGTTGATTGTGGGAAATACTTTGGAATACTTCATCCATCTCCATCTTACGTCCACATTCCTGAACTATTGCCATCCAGGAAGGTGTGCAAAGGTATCCTCTATCTGGGCAGAGGATACTGATCTACTTTCAGTATTGGGTTGATGGTGACCTTAAAATCACCACAGATCCTGACAAACCCATCCTTCTTGGTGACTGGGACCACTAGTATTGCCCATGGGCTCCCCTCAGCCTTGGAAAGAATTCCTTCACCTGCATGTGATCTAGGTCACTGGCTATTATATTGCAGATAGTATAAGGAACCGGATAGGCTTGGTAAAATTTGGGTGTTCCTTTTTCATTTAACACTTTTACCCACTGATAAGTTCGAGATTTCCAATGCCATCCTTAAACACAGCTGTGGCATCATCCAGTACTCTTCTTAATTAACTTTCTGCTGACTCTAGATAGGCCACATCTGAGCTACTGCATGCTGTTCTGGTCACCCCATTGCAGAAAGGATGTCAAGGCTTTAGAGAGGGTGCAGGAGAGGTTTATCAGGATGCTGCCTGGATTAGAGGCATTGTGCTATAATGAGGGGTTGGACAAACTTGGGTAGTTCTCTCTGGAATGGTGAATTCTGAAGGGATATCTGATGGAGAAATATCTGATTATGAGAAACATAAATAGAGTAGACAGACGGTATCTTTTTTCCCCTAGGGTTGAAATGTCTTACATCAGAAGGCATGCATTTAAGGTGAGAGGAGGCAGTGTAAAAGGAGATGAGGGGCAAGTTTTTTTTTAATATAAAGTGTGCGGTGGGTGCCTAAAATGCACTTCCTAGGGTGGCGGTAGAGGCAGAAACACTACAGACTGGTCAGAGACATTTAGATAAGCACATGAACATACTGAAAATGGAGGGATATAAACATTCTGTAGGCAGATTAGTTTCATTAGCCATTTGATTTAATTAGTTTGACACATCATTGTGGGGTGAATGACAAGTTCCTGTGCTGTACTGTTCAATGTTCTATCACACAAAATACTGAGGAATTCAACAGCTCAGCAGCATCTATAGAAATGAAAAAACAGTTGAGGTTTTGGGCCAAGATGTCTTATCAGGACTGGAAAGGACGGGGGAAGAAGCCTAAATAAAACTGTGGGGTGAGAGGAAGGAGAACAAACTGGAGTGTGATCAGTGAAGCCAGGTAGGTGGGGTGGGAGAAATGAAGTAAGAAATTGGGAGATGATAGGTGGAAAAGAAAGGGCTAGAGGAAGAGGAATCTGCTAGGAAAGGAGAATGGACCATGGGAGAAAGAGAATGAGGAGGGGCACTTGGGCAGTCCATGGATTGACATGTAGGAATGGGAATGGGGATGGGGATTGAAATCGTTTACCACCGGGAAATCCTGCTTTTTGTAGATGGAGCAAAGGTGCTCGACAAAGCGGACCCTCCTCTATAAAGGAGGCCATATTAGGAGCACCAGACACAGTAGACAACCACAACAGATTTGAGGTAAAGCTTTGACTCATTTCAAAACTGTTTGTGGCACTGAATAGAGGTGAGGGAGGAGGAAGTGAATAGGCAAGTGTAGGAATTTTTCTGCTTGCTGGAATAAGTGTCAGGATGGAGATTAGTGTGGAGGGACAAATAGTCAAGAGAATTATGGAGGGAGCAATTCCTACAGAAAGCAGAGCATGGGGGGAGGGGGAGGTAAAGATGTGTTTGGTGTTAGGGTCTCCTTGAAGATAGTGGAAGTTGTGGAGAATGTTGTACTGGATGTGGAAGAAAATGGGGTTTTATACTATTTTATTTTCATTGCCATCAGATTTCTACTGAACTTCTGATGCTCAGGAGTTTGTGACTGTAGTTTAAGAGGAATGATTGGAGTTGGGGAAGCATCAAGATCTGATGTTGCAATTATTGTGAAATGGAAGTTTTCTGATAGATAAATTAGTCATTTAATGATTATTAATTCTCATATTGGTATATTAGACAAGGCATTACAATTGCCTCAATTATTGATGTAATTGTGTAAGCCCAGAGAACTGGGTACTGTGGATGTGATATAACCATATAACAATTACAGCACGGTAACAGGCCATCTTGGCCATTCTAGTCCGTGCCGAATGCAAACTAGATATGCAGACTAGAAACAGGAGGCAGAATCATGCTCCTCTTTAAATAAGCTCTGCACAAGTATTGTATATCACTTCTGTCTGATTTTTTTTTGAGATAACTTTCAGTCAATAGAAAACTAAGTTGTTGCAAGAGCAGGTCTTGTAATTTGGCTAAAAACATCATCATGTTCTAGTTCGAGACTTGGAAATGGGAAAAGCTATTACACTGATTTAATGCTGAACTTTTACCATCAGACTGTTATCAGGTTTTTGACAGAATATTACCTCCACTGTTGTCTTCCTTTTCAGGAACACTAGTGACAGAAAGATTAGTATCTGTTGTAAGATTATTCAAATAATGAAATACGAAATGGCTTTAACTTCAATTGTCATGCAATCCTAATTTTTTAAAAATCTACCAATTCCCTTCTTTTCCCAAACTATCTGCTTTTTCTTTTTTTTTTTAAAAAAAAACAATATGATAACTTCCACCATCTCCAACGGGAGCCGCCCCGCGGGGATCGCTCCCTACGCGACTGCCTTGTGCATTCGTCCCTCCCGGCACTCATCTTTGCAAGCGGAACAAGCACTACACCTCCTCCCTCACTACCATCCAGGGCCCTAAACAATCCTTCCACATGAGGCGACACTTCACCTGTGGGGTCATTACTGTGTTCGGTGAGACCCGGCGCAGACTGGAAGACACAAAATGTCCTGCACTGAGTGTGTGTTGCAGATTTTCTCTTGTTTCTGATATTGCCCCTTCTCCATTAACCATCCCCTTTCACTTTATCTCCGTCCTTGCCGCCCATCACCTCCCTCTGCTGCTCCTCCGCCTTTTCTTTCTCCCATGGCTTCGCTCTCTTTCACCAAACTTTCCAGCTGTTTACTTCATCCCTCCCCCTCCAGGTTTCACCTATCGCCTGGTGGTTCTCTCGCTCCTCCCCCACATTTTAAATCTTTCTCTCTCTGCCCTACTGGAGAGTTTCGGCCGGAAAATCCGACTCTACTCCGCTGGCCTGCTGGGTTCCTCCAGCGTTTCGTGTAAAAAGAAAAAAAAAGAAAAAAAACCAATATCTTATTGTTTCTTATTTACATCAGACTACGCAAACCACTATTTAATTTAATTCCAAATCCTAGAAAGATAGATTGCTCAATGTAGTAACAGTAGAATTTTAGAAGTATCATTCCTTAAAGTATAAGTGGGAATCCCAAACCATCTTTTCTGGGGTTCAGAAGCCCAATGGATATCATATAACTTGAATTCATACAAACAAAAATAAGCCATTAAACTCCTCAAACCTACATTAGGATTGTATAATATTTCTGAACTTCATGCTACGTTCAATTCTCTGCTGTATTTCTTTAACACTTAATACCTATAACCAAAATTTGTTGAATAATCTCAGATCAAAAAGGTGTTGAACAAAAAGGAACCAGAAAACACACAGACTAACTGGCCCTTTGTTAAACTTTGCCATATACATAATGTAGGCCTCTGATGTTTAATCGAGTCAGAGATCACTGCAGCACAGAAACAGACCCTTCACCTCATTTAGTCCATGCTGAACTATTATTCCAGCTTGTACCGTCAACCTGCACCCAAACCATAGCCCTCCATACCCTTACCATGCGTGAATTTAGCCAATTCACTTGTAATTATTGAAATTGAACCTTCAACAACCACTTCCTCTAGCTTCTTATTTCAAAATTACTTCATCCTCTGAAGTTCCCTCTCATGTTCACCTTAAGTATTTCACCTTTTACCCTTTATGCATGACCTCTAGTTCCAGTCTCACCAAACCTTAGTGGAAAAGAAGCCTGCTTGCATTTACCCCATCTTTATCTTACATCATTTATATATAATTTTGTTTGTTATTTTTCCATAATCATCCAAATTTAGCACACAGTCACTATATCCATGGATCCTACCAGCACAAGAATCATATATAACTCCTTGAATTATTTTAATAACTTGGCTCCAATTACTTTCTATGGTAGATAATTTATCATTCCCTATAAAAATAATTTTTCCCTCATCTCATTCTTAAATGACTTACCTTATCCTTAGTTTGTGATCTCTGATCCTGGATTTTCTACACTTCAGAAAAGAACTTCCTGCATCTAGACTCGTTGAATGTTTATAGGGTTCAATGAGATCCTCACATTCTTTTAAATTCAGATGATTATGAGCCCAATTATCTCAAATTACCTTCATATGTTAATCCGATCTATCCAGGATTCTGGTTGATGAACCTTCACACAAATCCCTACATAAACAGAAAGAATTATATGAAGAAATGCTTTACATCAGTTTACACCAAATTTAACAAACTTTACTTTCAAAATAAACAATAATCAGTAATAAAAGTGATCTGATCCTTCAATATTTATGCTAGATTAAGTTTTATTTGTAGTTCCATTCTAAGTGCAGCAGGTATTGAAGTACAAATGAGATCCTAGTCTACTACCACCATTGATAAAATACCAATTTTGGTTCAATAGCTCTTTGTATAAAATGGGAAGAGTAATATCAATACCTACAAAATCAATACATAACCTGCAGGAACATCATAAGCCAACAGCCAAAAGGATGTGCTCTAAAAGGAAAATATGATGATTTAAGTCTGTGAGTGCACAGGCCAGCAGTCTTTTCTGAGGTTGAAGGACTGTTTGAGGGTGTGTGGGTTGGAGGCAAAAAAGGGGCTCCTTTCGCTGTAGTTGATGTGTTGCTTGCAGTGTTCTGTTTTCATTTGTGTTCTTTGTTATTAAGTGGAACAGTATGGGCATGCCGTGTTGGCATCAGAAAGTGTGGTGATAAATGTGGTCTGACCCCAGCAATCTTTAGATTGGGCTGGTTGTTAATAAAACCACAAGACCAGAAGACGTAAGAGCAGAATTAGGTCATCTGGCCCATCGAGTCTGCTCTACCATTCAATCATGGCTGATCGTTTTTTTCCCCATACCTGCCTCACTTGCTGGCCTTCTCCCCATAACCTTTGATACTGTAGATAATCAAGAACCTATCAATAACCACCTTAAATACAGTCAGTCCTCCCTATGCGCGAGTTCTGCATGCGCGAATTCAACCAACTGCAAATTGAGAAAACCCAGAAGTGCTCTTCCAGCGCTCGTTCTTCGAGCATGTACAGACAGTTTTTCTTGTCATTATTCCCTAAACAATGCAGCATGACAAATATAACACTTAAGAAACATATGTATTTCAATAATTAAACCACGGTGTTGCTTAGTGATAATTGTAGCTTTCATCGGGGCAGGGCCTTTCTCACCTTATCCTCTAAAATTATTCCAATCGTTGACCGACTGTAGCCTAATGCTTTTCCAATGACTGATGGCTTTTCACCGCTTTCCAATTGCTTTATTTTTCCACTTTATTTTCAATTGTGATCGTTATTATTTTCATGAACAGAAACACTGCAGATTCAGAGCTCCGCTGGGTCCTAAAGACCACCGCTTTGAGACAGTGTAAATAGGGTCTGGGGTTCCGCTGGGTCCTGAAGTCCACTGCACTTAAACAGGGTAAATAAGGGACTGGAGCATCCACATTTTTTGGTATCCGCGAGGGGTCCTGGAACCAATCCCTCGCAGATAAGGCGGGCCGACTGTACACCCAATGAACTGACCTCCACAGTAGCCTGTGGTAACGAAATTCCACAAATTTGCCACCCTCTGGCAAAAGAAATTTCTCAGCATCTCTGTTTTAAATGGACACCCCTCTATCCTGAGGTTTTACGCTCTTGTTCTAGACTACCCCACCATGGGAAACATCCTTTCCATATCTACTCTATCTAGGCCTTTCAATATTCAAAAGGATCCAAAGAGAACCCCCTCATCTTTCTAAATTCCAACAAGTACAGGGCCAGAGCCGTCAAATGTTCCTCATATGATAACCTTTTCACTCCCAGAATTATCCTTGTGAACCTCCTCTGAACACTCTGCAATGCCAGCTCACCTTCTCTGAGATAAGGAGCCACACACTGTTCAGAATACTCAAAGTGAAACCTCACCAATACCCCAGCATCACATCCCTGCTCTAGTCCTCTTTAAACGAACGCTAATATTGCATTTGCCTTTTTCACCATCAGTTAAACTTTAGGGTATTCTGCACAACGACTCTCATGTCCCTTGGGATTTTTGGAGTTTAGAAAATAGTCTGCACATTTATTTCTACCACCAAAGTGCATGACCATGCATTTTCTAACATTGTATTTCATTTGCTACATTCTTGCCCATTCTCCTAATATGCCAAATTCCTTCTGCAGCCTTCCTGTTTCCTCAACACTACTTGCCCCTCCACCGATCTTTGTATAAAAAGAAGCGGTCCCAACACTGACTCCTGCAGAACACCACTAGTCACTGGCAGCCAACCAGACGAGGATGCTTTTATTCCCACTACTGCCACCTACCAATCAGCCAATGCTCTAACCATGTTAGTAACTTTCCTGAAATACCATGGGCTCCTAACTTGGTAAGCAGCCTCATGTGTGGCACCTTGTCAAAGGCCTTTTGAAAGTCCAAATACACAACATCCACTGCATCCCCTTTAGCTATCCTACATGTAATCTCCTCAAAGAATTCCAGCAGGTTCGTCAGGCAGGATTTTCCCTGAAAGAAACAATGATGAATTTGTCCTATTTTGTCCTGTGTCGCCAAGCACTCCATTGTCTCATCCTTAACAATTGACTCCAACAGCTTCCCAACCACTGAGGTCAGGCTAACTGGTCTATAATTTCCTTTCTGCTGCCTCCTTCCTTTCTCAATAAGTGGTGTGACATTTCAATTTTTTCCAGTCCTCTGGAACCATGCCAGAGTCAAATGGTTCTTGAAAGATCATTACTAATGTCTGCACAATCTCTGCTACAACCTCTTTCAGAGCACTAGGGTGCAGTTCTTTTGGCCTGGGTGAATTATGTACCTTTAGGTCTTTCAGCTTTTTAAGCATCTTCTCCCTTGTAAAAGTAACTGCACTCACTCAATTCCATCACACCCTTCAATACCTGGCACAGTGCCAGATTCTTCCACATTGAGGACTGATACAAAATACAAATTTGCTTCATCTGCCATCTTGTTCCCCACTAATATTTATCTAGCCTCACATTCTAGTGGTCCTATATCCACTCTCAGTTGTCTTTTATTTTTTATATACTTGAAACAGCTTTTTCTATCCACTTTGAAATTGCTTGCTTGCTTGCTTTCATATTTCATATTTTCCTTCCTAATTATTTATTTGGCAGTATTCTGTAGGTTTTCAAAAACATCCAAATCCTGTCTTCCCACTGATTTTTGCTTTGTTGTACGTCCTCTCTTTTGCTTTTACATTATCTTTGACTTCCCTTGGTTCCGCTATTTTGCCATTTGAGTATTTCTTTGTTTTTGGAATTCCTCTGTCCTGCACATCCCTATTTTCCCCACAAAGTCAAGCCATTACTTCTTTGCTGACATCCCTGACAGCATCTCCTTCCAAATTAATTGGCCATCTCTTCTCTCATAGAATATTAGAAACATAGAAAACCTACAGCACAATATAGCCCCTTCAGCACAAAATGATGTGCCAAACATGTACTTACTTTAGAAATTACCTCGAGTTACCCATAGCCCTCCATTTTCTAAGCTCCATGTACCGATCCAGGAGCCTCCTAAAAGAGCATATTGTATCTGCCTTTACCACCATCATCGGCAGCCCACTCCACGCACTCACAACTCTCTGCATAAAATAACTTACCCCTGACGTCTCCTCTGTACCTACTTCCAAGCACCTTAAAACTGTGCCCTCACATGTTAGCCATTTCAGCCCTGGGGAAAAAGCCTCTGACTATCCACACAATCAATGCCTCTCATTATCTGATACACCTCTCTCTGGTTACCTCTCATCCTCCATCACTCCAAGGAGAAAAAGCCAAGTTCACTCAACCTATTCTCATAAGGCATGCTCCCCAATCCAGGCAACATCCTTGTATATCTCCTCTGCACGCTTTCTATAGTTTCCACATCCTTCCTGTAGTGAGGTGACCAGAACTGAGCACAGTACTCCAAGAGGGGTCTGACCAGGGTCCTATATAGCTGCAACATTACCTCTCAGCTCCAAAAATCAATTCGATGGTTGATGAAGGCCAATGCACCAAATGCCTTCTCAACCATACAGTTAACCTGTGCAGCAACTTTGAGTGTCCTGTGCATTTGGACCCTAAGATCCCTCTGATCCTCCACACTGTCAAGAGTCTTACCATTAATACTCTATTCTTCCATCATATTTGACCTACCAAAATGAACCACCGCACACTTATCTGAGTTGAACTCCATCTGCCACTTCTCAGCCCAGTTTTGCATCCTATCGATGTTAGGTTGTAACCTCTGACAATCCATCAGACTATCGACAACACCCCCAACCTTTGTGTCATCAGTGAATTTACTAACCCACCCCTCCACTTCCTCATCCAGGTCATTTATAAAAATCACGACGAGAAGGGGTCCCAGAACACTACTTGTTACCGACCTCCATCCAAAATATAACCTGTCTACAACCACTCTTTGACTTCTGTCAGCAATCCAATTCTGGATCCACAAAACAAGGTCCCCTTGGATCCCATGCCTCCTTACTTTCTCAATAAGCCTTGCATGGAGTACCTTATTAAATGCCTTGCTGAAATCCCTATACTGCTCTACCTTCATCAACATGTTCAGTCTCATCCTCAAAAAATTCAATCAGGCTCCTAAGGGACGACCAGCCTTTGGCAAAACATGCTGACTATTCCTAATCATATTGTGCCTTTCCAAATGTTAGAACATAGAACATAGAATAGTACAGCACATTACAGGCCCTTTGGCCCACAATGTTGTGCTGACTCTCAAACCCTACCTCCCATATAACCCTCCACCTTAAATTCCTCCAGTGAAGTCTCTTAAACTTCACTAGTGTACCTGCCTCCACCACTGACTCAGGCAGTGCATTCCATGCACCAACCACTCTCTGAGTGAAAAACCTTCCTCTAATATCCCCCTTGAACTTCCCTCCCCTTACCTTAAAGCTATGTCCTCTTGTACTGAGCAGTGGTGCCCTGGGGAAGAGGCACTGGCTGTCCACTCTATCTATTCCTCTTAATATCTCGTACACCTCTATCATGTCTCCTCTCATCCTCCTTCTCTCCAAAGAGTAAAGCCCAAGCTCCCTTAATCTCTGATCATAATCCATACTCTCTAAACCAGGCAGCATCCTGGTAAATCTCCTCTGTACCCTTTCCAATGTTTCCACATCCTTCCTATAGTGAGGCGACCAGAACTGGACACAGTACTCCAAGTGTGCTTGATATAAGACTTCAGCTGCTCAACAGTCCATGGTTTCCGTTGTCTGATTCTCCTCTTCATGATGCCCCATACATTTTCAATAGGAGATAGATCTGGACTGGCAGCAGGCCAGTCAAGCACACACACTCTGTGTCTACAAAGCCACGCTGTTGTAGCCCGTGCAGAATGTGGTCTGGCATTGTCCTGCTAAAATAAGCATGGACGTCCTGGGAAGAGACGTTGCCTTGATGGCAACATATGTTTCTCTAAAATCCTAATATACACCTCAGAGTCAATGGTACCTTCACATACATGCAACTTACCCATGCCGTGAGCACTGATGCACCCCCATACCATCACAGATGTTGGCTTTTGCACCTTTCGCTGATAACAATCAGGATGGTTGTTTTCATCTTTGGCATGGAGAACTCGACGTCCATTTTTTCCAAAAACTAGCTGAAATTTGGACTCATCTGACCACAGCACATGGTTCCACAGTCTTCCACATCTGAGATGAGCTCGGGCCCAGAGAACTCGCTGGCATTTCTGCATAGAGTTGATGTATGGCTTCCTCCTTGTGTAACACAGTTTCAAGTTGCATTTCTGGATGCAGTGACGGACTGTGTTAAGTGACAATGGTTTTCCAAAGTACTCCCAAGCCCAGGTGGCTATAATTGTCACATTAGCATGACGGTTTCTTAGGCAGTGCCGTCTGAGGGCTCGAAGATCACGCACATTCAACAGTGGTTTCCAACCTTGCCCTTTATGCACTGAGATGTCTCTGAATTCTCTGAATCTTTTCACAATATTATGTACTGTAGATGCTGAAAGACCTAAATTCTCTGCAATCTTGCATTGAGAAATGTTCCTTTTGAACTGACTAACAATTCTCTCACGAATTTTGGCACAAAAGGGGTGAGCCACAACCCATCCTTGCTTGCAAAGACTGAGCCTTTGATGGACGCTACTTTTATACCCAGTCATGATACCTCACCTGCTACCAATTAGCCTACTTAATGTGGAGTCTTCCAAACCGGTGTTACTTGAATATTCTGTGCACTTTTCAATCTTATTTTAACTCTGTCCCAACTTTTGTTGAGTGTGTTGCAGCCATCAAATTCTAAATTTGTGTATATTTACAAAATACAATTAAATTGGTCAGTAAAACTATTGAAAATCTTTTCTTTGTACTTTTGTCAGTTAAATAAAGGTTCACGTGAATTAACATATCACAGATTTTTGTTTTTGTTGCATTATGGAAAATATCCCAACTTTTCTGGAAATGGGGTTTATATCTTTAGAATTTGATTTGCTGATAGAAATGGAAACACCATTTAATTAATTTAATAGCAAAATTATTTCCAAAGAAAACAATTCTAACATAATTTTCCATTGTTCAAAACATCTTAGTCACTGCAACAACTTTTATTTAAATTTTACAAAGTTGCAAACTGTCACCAATACAGATTAATGAACTGGAACACTGACCTATTCCAAAGGAAAGATAAATCAAGGTCATTCTTGCATTCAAATCCTTCTGTTTGTCACTGAAGTTCTTAAGTTTCAAACTACATCAGGAATTCTGCCTTTGAAATGCTGACCATTTGTTATCTCTATCGACTGATTTCTTTTATAAATGAGGGAAGGTTGGCCAGTTCTAGTTGATCTAACCACTGTATCTTCTGTGATGCCAAGATTTGTTTTGTGTTACTGAGTAATCTATTGGCTCTTGATGGACTTTATGTTCTGCATTCCTCCTCTCTGGTAATCTTGGGATTTTGGGTAGTTCAGCAGTAAGTGTTTTATGTAAAATCCATAAACCTATTGGCAACATCTCAAAGAGTTCACAGACCTTTAAAGACTTATGAACTCTGGCAGGTATCTCTTTCTACAGAAAAACTCTGCCTTTCATTTTGGTAAACATGTTACTAAAAATTCATTTTTAAATCACTCTTTCTCATAAGATGGACTCAGAAAAGCACCAACTTGTATTTGTAGAGTATCTTTACGAATGAAACGCCCCAAAGCACTATAAAGTAGCATTGCTAAACAGAAAACTGTATATACAGATAAGGAGCTGAGATGTTATTTTGCCCCACAAGCCTTGCCTGCCATATAGATAGATAGATAGATAGATACTTTATTCATCCCCATGGGGAAATTCAACTTTTTTTCCAATGTCCCACACACTTGTTGTAGCAAAATTAATTACATACAATACTTAACTCAGTAAAAAATATGATATGCATCTAAATCACTATCTCAAAAAGCATTAATAATAGCTTTTAAAAAGTTCTTAAGTCCTGGCGGTTGAATTGTAAAGCCTAATGGCATTGGGGAGTATTGACCTCTTCATCCTGTCTGAGGAGCATTGCATCGATAGTAACCTGTCGCTGAAACTGCTTCTCTGTCTCTGGATGGTGCTATGTAGAGGATGTTCAGAGTTTTCCATAATTGACCGTAGCCTACTCAGCGCCCTTCGCTCAGCTACCGATGTTAAACTCTCCAGTACTTTGCCCACGACAGAGCCCGCCTTCCTTACCAGCTTATTAAGACGTGAGGCGTCCCTCTTCTTAATGCTTCCTCCCCAACACGCCACCACAAAGAAGAGGGCGCTCTCCACAACTGACCTATAGAACATCTTCAGCATCTCACTACAGACATTGAATGACGTCAACCTTCTAAGGAAGTACAGTCGACTCTGTGCCTTCCTGCACAAGGCATCTGTGTTGGCAGTCCAGTCTAGCTTCTCGTCTAACTGTACTCCCAGATACTTGTAGGTCTTAACCTGCTCCACACATTCTCCATTAATGATCACTGGCTCCATATGAGGCCTAGATCTCCTAAAGTCCACCACCATCTCCTTGGTCTTGGTGATATTGAGACGCAGGTAGTTTGAGTTGCACCATATCACAAAGTCCTGTATCAGTTTCCTATACCCCTCCTCCTGTCCATTCCTGACACACCCCACTATGGCTGTGTCATCAGCGAACTTCTGCACATGGCACGACTCTGAGTTATATTGGAAGTCCGATGTGATCCAATTAGATCATGAGTCATCTATCAACATACATAAAGAAATGGAGGAACTCAGGAGGTCAGGCAGCATATGTGAAGAAGAATAAACATTTGAAGTTTCGGGCCAAGACCTTCAACAGGACTGGAAAGGGAGGAGGAAGAAGTCAGAATAAGAAGCTGGGACAGAAGGAAAGCAACCTGGCAGATTAGAGGTGAACAACTGAAGATGAAAGAATCTGATATGAGAGCAGAGTGGACCTTGAGAAAAAGAGGAGGAGGGGCATCAGAGGGAGGTAATGGGTAGATGAGGAGAAGAGAAAGGGTAAGAGGTGAGCTAAAATGGGGAATAGAAAAAGAGAAAAGAGTTAAGGGGAGAAATTAACAGAAATTAAAGAAATCGATGTTTATTTATCTTTTGACTACAACACTTCGCTGCTTGGTCTTCATAATGCTGGATTCCATATTGTCTAAAAATCTATCTTGACATTGCATGGATCTAATGACAAGACCATGAGGACATCAAGCCAGAGGAAAATATTTGGAGAGAAGTGGTAGACCGCTGATTAAGTATAGTCAGCAAGGATAATCAGGATAGTGCATGGTAGGTCATGTCTAACCAATCTTACGCAAATTTTTTTTGAAGTTACCAGAAAAGTGGATGAAGTTAAGGTAATGGATGTTGTCTACATGAACTTTAGTAAGATATTTGACAAGTCCTTCATGGGAGGTTGGTCAAGAAAGTTCAATCGCTTGGCATTCAGGATAAGGTAGAAAATTGGCTTTCTGGGAGAAGCCAGAGAGTTGTAATAGATGGTTGTCTCTCTGTCCAGAGGCCTGTGACTAATGGTGTGCCAAAGGGATTATGCTGAGTCCTTTGTTGTTTGTCATCTATCGATTAAGTGGATCAGCAAATTTGTGGATGACACCAAGATTGGGGGTGTGGTGGACAGTAAGGAAGGCTACCATGGCTTGCAGAGGGATCTGCATCAGTTGGAAAATGGGCTGAAAATGGCAGATGAAATTTAATGCAGACAAGTGCAAGGTTTTGCATTTCAGTAGGACCAACTAAGTTAGGTCTTACACTGCGAACAGTAAGGAGTATGGCAGTATAGAAGTATCTGGGAATACAGGTCCGTAATTTGTTGAAAATGGTGTCACAGGTAGATAGGGCTGTAAAGAAAACTTTTGGCACATTGGCCTTCATAAATCAATTTATTGAGTATGGGAGAAGGCATGTTATGTTGAAGTTGTATAAAAGATTAGTGAGGCCTAAATTGGAGTGTTGTGTGCTGTTGAAATACGTGAACAAGGTTGAAAGAGTACAGAGAAATTTTATAAGGATGTTGCTGTGTTTGGAGGACCTGGGTTATAAGAAAAGATTGAACAGGTTAGGGCTATTCTTTAGAACGTAGAGGATAGAGAGGAGATTTGATAGACGTGTACAAAATTATGAGAGATATAGATAGGATAAAAGGAAGCAGGCTTTTTCCACTGATGTTGGGTGGGACTGCAACCAGAGGTCATAGTTTAAGGGTAAAAGATGAGAAGTTTAAGGCATACATGAGGGGAAATTTCTTCGCTCAGAGGGTTGTGAGAGTGTGGAATGAGCTGCACGTAAGTGGTGCATGCATGCTCAATTTCAACATTTAGTTGAAGTTTGGGATAGATAGTAGGGAAATAGAAGGCTATGGTCCCATTGTAGGATTACAAATACCTGGGAATATGAATGGACAATAAACTGGACTGGTCAAAGAACACTGAGGCTGTCTACAAGAAGGGTCAGAGCCGTCTCTATTTCCTGAGGAGACTGAGGTCCTTTAACATCTGCCAGACAATGCTGAGGATGTTCTACGAGGCTGTGGTGGCCAGTGCTATCATGTTTGCTGTTGTGTGCTGGGGCAGTAGGCTGAGGGTAGCAGACACCAACAGAATCAACAAACTCATTCGTAAGGCCAGTGATGTTGTGGGAGTGAAACTGGACTCTCTGATGGTGGTGTCTGAAAAGAGGATGCTGTCCAAGTTGCATGACATCTTGGACAATGACTCACATCCACTCCATAATGTACTGGTTAGGCACAGGAGTACGTTCAGCCAGAGACTCATTCCACCGAGATGTAACACTGAGCGTCATAGGAAGCCATTCCTACCTGTGGCCATCAAACTTTACAACTCCTCCTTCGGAGTGTCAGACACCCTGAGCCAATAGGCTGGTCCTGGACTTATTTCCACTTGGCATGATTAACTTATTATTATTTTGATATGGTGCAACTCAAACTACCTGCATCTCAATATCACCAAGACCAAGGAGATGGTGGTGGACTTTAGGAGATCTAGGCCTCATATGGAGCCAGTGATCATTAATGGAGAATGTGTGGAGCAGGTTAAGACCTACAAGTATCTGGGAGTACAGTTAGACGAGAAGCTAGACTGGACTGCCAACACAGATGCCTTGTGCAGGAAGGCACAGAGTCGACTGTACTTCCTTAGAAGGTTGGCGTCATTCAATGTCTGTAGTGAGATGCTGAAGATGTTCTATAGGTCAGTTGTGGAGAGCGCCCTCTTCTTTGTGGTGGCGTGTTGGGGAGGCAGCATTAAGAAGAGGGACGCCTCACGTCTTAATAAGCTGGTAAGGAAGGCGGGCTCTGTCGTGGGCAAAGTACTGGAGAGTATAACATTGGTAGCTGAGCGAAGGGCGCTGAGTAGGCTACGGTCAATTATGGAAAACCCTGAACATCCTCTACATAGCACCATCCAGAGACAGAGAAGCAGTTTCAGCGACAGGTTGCTATCGATGCAATGCTCCTCAGACAGGATGAAGAGGTCAATACTCCCCAATGCCATTAGGCTTTACAATTCAACCGCCAGGAGTAAGATATGTTAAAGTGCCGGGGTTGATTGTATTTAATGTATTTAAGTAAACTACTTAAGAACTTTTTAAAAGCTATTATTAATGCTTTTTGAGAGAGTGATTTAGATGCATATCATATTTTTTCCGGAAAGTATTGTATGTAATTAGTTTTGCTACAAGTGTATGGGACATTGGAAAAAATGTTGAATTTCCCCATGGGGATGAATAAAGTATCTATCTATCTATCTATCTATCTATCTATTTTATTATTTATGGTTTTATATTGCTATATTTCTTCACTATTCTTGGTTGGTGCGGCTGTAAGGAAACCCAATTTCTCTCGGGATCAATAAAGTATGTCAGTCTGTCTGTCTGTCTGTATGGGCGTAGGCAGTCTAAATGGTTTCAGCATGGACTAGATGGGCCTGTTTTTGTGCTGTACTTCTCTATGACTCTATGATAATAAGCCTGACTTTTATACAACGTGTGTGACAACAGTGGATGAGTTCCAAGGTTATAAACCGAACCATTCAGATGAATTTTTTTTTCACAATTCCAAGGTTCCTATGCTTCTGTAGCCATGAAAGGAAGCACTGGCCATACATCTCTACAGCCCTGTGCTGAGGTCGCAAAAATGTGCATATGTTTATTTCTTAAAATAAAAATAAACCTTCAATAAATCCTCTATGGTAGTGAAATCAAAAATGAAATCAAGATTTTATTTAAATGCACATAGTGATGCAGTTAGTTCTCACTTTCTGTATTCACAATAGCACATTTTGATCAGGACTGACTGGACACATGATACAAGGTTTTATTAATGGATTGTATGTCATGGATAATCACATTGCCATATGACTCGGTTACAACTTAACTATGCAGGGAAGGCAGCTCCGCAGTTATGTTTTTTTTTCCCAATCTCTAAACTAAGAAAATCAATGATCTTGTAGCTTTTTCAAAGGTATATGTCACAGATACCAGCCATGTAATGCATACACAGAATAGCGAAGAGTAAAGACGTTTGTGTATGGTGTTGAATATCTTACAGGCAGTTCATACCATGGTGCGACCAGTTATAGCAAAAAGTTTTAAGTTCAATGCAGCCAGACTCACTCAAATGTTATCAGTGTTAATGCAATTGTGGAAAATGCGGCAAGAAAAGGTTTATCATAATGTCCAGGTCAGGATAGATTGTAAATAGAGTGCAGACAGCCCAGGCAAGAAAGGTCTTAGAAGAGCATAGCTTTCCTTTGCACAGCAGGGAACTGAAGCCATTTTGGCTTACAGAGATAAGTTAAGAATGTAACAGAAGGATTCAAGGAACACAAACCAACTATGAGACAACTTCAAGGTATCATTGGTTGTTAGCTTGTAGTTTCTATTGACTTTGAACACCTATATTGTGAATGATGGTTGATCTTGCAAGTAAGGAATTTGAACATACGCAGTTTACCAGATGGTCAATATCCGTAACTGCTAGTCAATTCTGTATGAAAACAGCATCTCTTTGTTCAGAGTGCAGAACTGTGGATGACAAGAGCCATGCTGTGCTCCTTGAGCCCATGTAAACAAAGTGTAATTGAGGAACGAGTCTGGTTAACCAGTGACAACACAATTCCTGGCAGGATTTTCAATCATATTGCTCTGAAATATATTGCTTGCCATTTCTTTATAGAAGAACCAACTTTTACTATCAGTGAAGGCTCAGAAATAAATATTATTTGAAGTTTTTCTGTAGATCACCGTTAGACTGCTCCACACAGCTTCCTTCGACCCTGACTCCTCCTTCCATCCTTAAACATACTGCTGTTCATGCCAAATTCCTCTCCTCCTCAATCATGTGAGTGAAGAAATTATGCCTCCCTGGCAGCTACAGTGACCACGAGTGCTTATTATCCTCATCTTATTCAGTGAGGCTTTTATCTGAGCTTTCAAAGGAGCATTGTCTGTGATTCTTCAGAATGGCCATCATTCACACCTGTGTACAAGTTAGCACGTTCCTGCACCACTCTCACAGTGGAAGTTAAGATCTATCTTGGCTTCCTGAATATACTTAACATATTATTACAGCTTGCCGGCCACTGCTGTGTTAGAGAGCTTGTTCACAATCACTACTCCACAAGACCAAACGCCAACTACTTCACTACCTAGTTGCAAAAGCAGGTAGACTAGATCTACCAGGACAATTTGAACAGAGGACATTTCTGCTTCTATCTCCTGAATCTCACAGTAAACCTGGGATCATGCTCTCTGCTCTCAGGAATTGCTGTGGCAGTCATGATGAAGTATCTGCAAGAACGTTGGTGCTATTGTTCACTGGGCATTTACAGAACGTTATAGACCCAGTGCTCACGGTGATGAGATTCCTGCTGCGAGACTCAGCACTGGCAGCTGCAAGAAATCTAAGCTGTTCAGTAATAGTTCAGATTCTGAAACTGCTCAGCTGCTCAATATTATCAGTCCAATACTACTTCTATTTTAAAACATCAAAGCCTGGGACTTGAGATATTGCAAATTCAACACACACAGAATATAGAGTTGAAGAACAGCATGCCTGAAATTCTTTTTGGATTCCAGACCTAACCAATTCCCCTCTACCACCACTCTCCTCCATCTAGCGGAATTAGTCCTTACTCTCAATAATTTCTCCTTTGGCTCCTCCCACTTCCTCCAAACCAAGGGTGTAGCCATGGGCACCAGCATGGGTCCCAGTTATGCCTGCCTTTTTGTTGGCTTTGTGGAACAGTCCATGTTCCAAGCCTAAACAGGTATCCGTCCCCCTCTTTTCCTTCGCTACATCGACGACTGCATTGGCGCTGCCTCCTGCACGCATGCTGAGCTCGTCGACTTCATTAACTTTGCCTCCAACTTTCACCCTGCCCTCAAATTTACCTGGTCCATTTCTAACACCTCCCTCCCCTTTCTTGATCTTTCTGTCTCCATCTATGGAGATGGCTTATCTACTGATATCTACTATAAACCTACAGACTCTCACAGCTATCTGGACTATTCCTCTTCCCACCCTGTCTCTTGCAAAAATGCTATCCCCTTCTCGCAATTCCTCCGTCTCTGCCGCATCTGCCCTCAGGATGAGGCTTTTCATTCCAGTCTTCCTTTTTTTAAACGAAGGGGCTTCCCTTCGTCCACCATCAACTCTGCTCTCAAACGCATCTCTCCCATTTCCCGCACATCTGCCCTCACCCCATTTACCCGCCACTCCACTCGGGATAGGGTTCCCCTTGTCCTCACCTACCACCCCACCAGTCTCCGGGTCCAACGTATAATTCTCCGTAACTTCTGCCACATCCAACAGGATCCCACTACAAAGCACATCTTTCCCTTCCCCCCCTTCTGCTTTCCGTAGGGATCACTCCCTACGCGACTCCCTTGTCCATTCATCCCCCCCATCCCTTCTCACCGATCTCCCTCCTGGCACTTATCTTTGTAAGTGGAACAAGTGCTACACCTGCCCTTACACTTCCTCCCTCACCACCATTCAGGGCCCCAGACAATCCTTCCAGGTGAGACGACACTTCACCTGTGAGTCAGCTGGTGTGGTATACTGCGTCCGGTTCTCCCGGTGTGGCCTTTTACATATTGATGAGACCCAACACAGACTGGGAGACCGTTTCGTGGAACACCTACGCTCTGTCTGCCAGAGAAAGCAGGATCTCCCAGTGGCCACACATTTTAATTCCACGTCCCATTCCCATTCTGATATGTCTGTCTATGGCCTCCTCTACTGTCAAGATGAAGCCACACTCAGGTTGGAGGAACAACACCTTATATACCAGCTGGGTAGCCTCCAACCTGATGGAATGAACATTGACTTCTCTAACTTCTGTTAATGTCTCTCCTCCCCTTCGTACCCCATCCTTGATATATTTAGTTTTTTCCCCCTCCCCTTTTCGTCTCTCTTTCTGCTCATCACTCTGCCTGTTCTCCATCTCCCTCTGGTGCTCCCCGCCCCTTTCTTTCTCCCGAGGCCTCCCGTCCCATGATCCTTTCCCTTCTCCAGCTCTGTATCCCTTTTGCCAATCACCTTTCGGGCTCTCAGCTCCACCCCACTCCCTCCAGTCTTCTCCTATCATTTCACATTTTCCCCTCCCCCTCCTACTTTCAAATCTCTTACTATCTTTCCTTTCAGTTAGTCCTGACGAAAGGTCTCGGCCCGAAACGTCGACAGTGCTTCTCCCTATAGATGCTGTCTGGTCTGCTGTGTTCCACCAGCATTTTTTGTGTGTGTTACCTGAAAATTTATTTGAGATCTTATGAGAACAACGTATCAAAGGACTATTGAACATTTCACTCATTTTAAAAGCAAGACCACAAAGACTGTGCTACAGAGAGATTGAGGATATAATGTTGGAGAGACAGGAAGACAGAGAGAGGGAGAGCACCAAGTAGGCAATAATTAATTCTCGGAGAGTTTCAAAGGATAAACATGCTTTACATAAAAGAAGAAAATAAGAAAATGGGATTGTCTGTTCAATGGTGAGAAATAAACAATGTAGACTTGAAAGTGAATAGATAAATGAGAAAACAGGTAATCAAAATGAAGAACTGCTAATCTGTGGTTAAATTTCAAAGCTTAAGGAAAATGTAAGCCCCTATTAAAATAACGCAGCAGCAAAGAGGCTACCAAAGCTTTCCAGAATCATACAAGGGGAGATACTGAACATCTGGATATTCATGCTGTAGCCACTAGGGAACTTACTAAATCATTACATGTACATAAGAACTGTGTAAAATATAAGCAGATAACTAATTATTAAGCTGCAAAGAAAATAACGATTAAACAGTCGGATCCAACAGCATATATGCAGAAACAAAAAACATTCACATGTATCATTAGCCAGGTATTTTCCATGAGAACCAGTATTCACACTGACCCACAGATTACTGTCGTGCATTAGAGAATGTTTAAGAAAGACTTGTATACCAAAAGTTAATTGGCTAAAGTACATTATGCTGTGTGATAGTAGCTTGGATTCCTTTCTAGTTTGATACCCAAGCCTGATATTATTTCAGATTCATATTTGGATTAGTTTATTATCATAAATACCAGGTTGCAGTGAAATTCCTTGCTCATCTGAGGCTCAAGGAGTAAACAACAAACATAGTAATAATAAAATCAATAAATATAGTGATGAATGCAAAGCGAAAGAATGGTTCGGAGTCTAGCGGTGCAAACTGAAAAATAAACACTGAGGTGACAATAATGGAAGAGGAAGAATTCAGGGTTCGTGAGCATGGCAGCACTACCAGAAGGAATGTGAAAGAAATTATTTACTTTCAAAATATCATCTTGAAAGATTAAGTTCTTGTTCATAGAAAATAAACGTCTGAGTCATTGGAACAGGACAGTTAAAAATGCAATGCGAGTTTGAAAACTTGTCGAACAACCATCCTCTCAAGAAATGAATGACCAATTGCTCAAGGCGACTTTGGTCAACACAGATAACATATCTCCCCACATAAACCCTATTGGTGTAATCTTGGTATTTCAAAATGACACCTGCAGTGAAGTTTCATCTAAGCATAAGTGCGTAAGAGTGGTGAAACAGAATGTTAATCCTTGTAGCTGTCATGCTGAATGCAGCACTGGGAAAAGTGGTCTGGGTCAGTTCTATCTAATATTACATTTTTTTACATGAGACTTTGATGGATGTTTGTCTTCGGCAGATGGAACCAAATTGCATCTTTGTCTTTCTATAAAATGTATTGCTGACAGTAAGAGATTAAAATTGAGCTTATCTTCTTCTGTTGTTATGTTGACAGCTTTTGGTGCCAGTGTAAAATGCTCCTTTTGCAATATATTGTCTCTGCAATTTCATGGAATAAGAGAAGTGACAATTATCAAAATGATAATTTTTACTTTTGAGTGGCAAAACCTAAAATACCTTATTATGAATCTGAACAGGAATCGAATGATAGGTTATGTTTGAATAACAAGTAAATAATAAAATAGTTAAGACTTTTTATTCAAGGTTTTTATTACAAAAGTGTTTCATTACCTAATTTTCAAAATCAATGAATTCTCCTTTAGAAACAAATTAGCATCCTCTGTTATATTTACTTCTTAAACAATTAATAGTTTATTAAAGATAAACCAAAACATCGTTACTCTAAAATGGTAGGATTCTAAACCATTTGCAAAAGATTATTTGCAAATTATTGGTTTTATTCCTGGATTCTGACTCAAGAGAATATTAAATATCTTTCATGCCTGTTTCATGTTTTCTTACTAAATTAGATACACAACTCCAATTGATGTTCACCTTCTACTACCAATACTAAACCAAGCACTGGGGAGACAAGTAAATCTACAATTCCAAATGAAATTCCAATGTAGGAAGAATACTGAGATTGTTTTTTCACTAACCATACTCAAGGCTGCTAACTAAAGTGCAGACTGCCAAAAACTACAACTTAGAAATGCAAGTCAGCAAAAAAGAGATTTTTGAGAAGATTTTCCTTTCAAAGTGATCATAAGGCTAACATCATTTACTGTTACTTTATACATAAATGGTACTACAAGGAACAAATGTATAGATAAAAGGAAGCATCCAAAACCTGTTGTCCCAGTTAGCACACTCTGCAAAAATGTGGTTTCATACTTACGGTAATTAGCCAAGAAGTTCACCATGATAACTGAAATTCACTCTCTCTGTTATCAAAAATCAATTGTGATTTCAAATAGTACTGAGTTTTATTCATTGAAGTTTTGAACTTTCAGAAGACATTTCAGCTTCTAGGTTTTACACTTTTTTCTGAGTCATTCCTCTTCTGTAGTCTCTGTCTTTCTCAAGATAATTCTTATAGAACATAGAACAGTGCAGCACAGTACAGGCCCTTTGGCCCACAAAGTTGTGCCAACCCTCAAACCCTGCCTCCCATGTAACCCTACCTTAAATTCCTCCATATACCTGTCTAGTAGTCTCTCTTGTTTCACTCTTTTTATTTCTGTTTCTGGGTCTGACTTGACAGCAAATTTACCTGTTTTAATTAAAATACCCAATCCTAATGTCACAGTCCTTCAACTTGAATTCCTAGGCTACAATCTTCATTGATAGCTTTTGGGTTGACTGCTCTAGCCAGGTTATACAAGTGCAGCTTCATTCCTCATCATCATCATTATCAGGTGCCATGCCCAGTTTGAGCTTTGACTGCCAAGGCCCACACACTCCTGTTTTCAGGTCAAGTGGATCAATTCATTGGTATTCATTTCCAGTTCTCTGGCTGCTGTCTCCATCATTATTTGTCTTTGCCTTTGACTTGCTTTCTTCCCTTGAATCTTTCCCATAATTACCATGCATTCTAACTCCTCTTTCCTAATCACATGTCCAATGAAGTTATGTTGCCTTTTCATGATCTCATACATTATTTCTCTTTTTGTGCTTGCTCTGTTCATGACATCCTTGGTAGATATTCATTTCATCCATGATATTCTTTGCATCCTCCTCAAAAACCGCATCTCCGCTGCTCCAATTCATTTCCTCATGTTACTAGATATTGTCCAACATTCTGAGCCATATAACATAACTGGATAAACATAACATTTCAGTACTCTGAGGCGGGTTGTCATGCCTAGTTTAGTATTGGTCAATATACTCTTCATTCTCGTAAAGGTGTCTTTTGCCATCCCTATTTTTCCTATTTCTCTTTTGATGTCCATGTCACACCGGCTATCTGATGTCATCCAGCTTCCAAAGTAGCAAAAGT
This sequence comes from Hemitrygon akajei, assembly GCF_048418815.1. Lineage (NCBI taxonomy): Eukaryota > Metazoa > Chordata > Chondrichthyes > Myliobatiformes > Dasyatidae > Hemitrygon > Hemitrygon akajei. The sequence continues at coordinate 91,720,318 of NC_133132.1, read as the reverse complement.
TCTGTACTTGTTTTATGTCTTCCCCATTTATTGTCAGCCTGCAGATAGGATTCTCCTTCTTTTTGGATATCACCATACATTCTGTCTTTTTGCAATTGATAGACCCATTTTTTGCACTTCACTGTGCCATTTAAAGCTTTCATGTTCTCAGCAGCTTTGTAGACATAGTAATTATAAGTTGGAGTATGAAAAACAACTTGCAAGAAACGGTAGACGAGGAGGAGTTATTTCCTCTGGTAGCAAAATGCATAAATTGAAAATAAGATCTAAGTTTCCAGCAAGTACATCTTCACAAAGTTGATGAAAATATATTACTCTGTTCCCAACAAAGTACTGATGCTGCTAGTCTAGAGAAAATTCGAAACTGAGACTTAGATTAGGTATAAAAGGTTGAGAAGCAAGATGACCAAATGGAGGCAAGGCACACATCAGTCATGATTTAATTGATGGAGGTGCTTGGATGAGGGCTGTTAAATGACATATAGTACAGAAATAAGACCATAAGACATTGGAAGAGAATTAAGCCATCAAGCTTACTCCATCATTTAACGTTTGCTGATTTATTTTCCTTCTCAACTCCTGCTCTTTCCCTATAACATTTGACACCCTTTGAGGAAGATAACCTGACCAGGCAAGGAACATTAGTGGTTAGATACTAACTGCCGAAACTGATTGGAGGGCTATTGGCAGGGACCTAATCTCGGATGGGAATGTCTATGATAGAAATCCTGTTTGAGATGCAAGGAGTGTTCTGTTTCACTGTGATAGAATAGATACTTCTACTGTCTCTCTAATCAACATTGACAGATGACCTCCTCTGGATGAAGAAACAGCTGTGAAGTGTACACTGAGAATGTCACCTCCTTTGTGTTTTATCCCTAATTTATGAGGGGAATCAACTTTAATGAAAGATGCATCAGTTTTTTTGTCAAGAAAATGGTACATAAGAAAATAAATTAATCAAAGGTGAACCCTAAATGACTTTTCACTTAAGTGAAGTATGTGCATTTAAAGTGAATATTGAACAATTGTGCTGATTGTACTGCAAACAATAGCTGTACTTTCATCTTATTGGAGAGATCTGACAGTAGATTCTGGATACTGACAAGGTACATATACTTTAGAAAGTGAAATAAAACTACATCGAAAGCTCACCACACATCACTTTCAGCAAGGTCACAATTATAGGTCACTGACTCAAAAGGAAGTAGTGAATAAATGAAAGATATAAAGAAATCCATCCCTGGTTGCTAGTGCTAAATGTGCTATATTGTAGCATCAAAGCATTGTACTCTGCTTCGAAAATTCCATTAGCTTCAATTGAAAGTTTATTGAAGGGAAGTACAATATGCTGACAATACTGTACTGTATACCCAGTGCTCCAGAGTAGGGATAAAGTTCTAATACTTTAAGCATCAGATTCCATAAAGTGTGGAGTTTTTATTTATTTTTGAGATGTTGATGTTACTAGCGAAGCTTCTGGAGGAAGTTTTTGGAGATGACTGCATAAAATGTACCAGCCCAGTATTGTAACAGTTAGTGTAACGCTTTACAGCACCAGCTGTATGATTGAGTTCAATTTCTGCCGCTGTCTGTAAGGAGCATATATGTTCTCCTTGTGGCTGCGTGGGTTTCCTCTGGGTGCTCTGGTTTTCTCCTGCATTCCAAAGACATAAAGATTAGGGTTTGTAAGTTGTGGACACGCTATTAGGTATATCTGTGTTGGTTGACAAGCTTTTTATTTGTAAGGGTGTCAAAGGCAGAAGACAGTAGGATGGGGTTGAGAAGAATATTAAATCTGCCATGATAGAATGGTGGAGCATTCTTGATGTGCTGAATACTCCTATGTCTTATGCTCTTTTAATTGGTTAAAATAAATAAGAAGATATGGTGTGGGTTAAAGTAGAAGGGAGGAATCCTGTGTGTAGTTGTAAATGTTGACTGCCAATGGCCAGGTTGGCTGAAGACCTGTTTCCATACTATGTAGGATTGGTGGTAGTGTACTAGCATGAAATTGGATATGGTGTTTGCACAAGCAGCATCAGTTGTTTGTCTTTTCCTGCAGATGAATAAACCTCTTCCTTCAAAAAATAAAGGCTTGGAAATGCATCAAAAATGCCAAGAAACTATAATCTAACAATAACGCATTTCATACTTGTGCTTAATTCTTTTATTTTCAGTTCCCAAAAGGCCACCACATCTGGTGGAAACATTCAATATGTGCAGTGCACAATTTTCCAACTATTTAATACTAATAGACTTAAAACTGCATGCCCACTAGGCATCTAATCTTCCAATTGCTTTTCACCTTCAGAAGTGAAAAACATAATAAATTCAAATACTTCCAACTTTCTTTTCAAAACCTCTAAATGCAAAATTTACAAGAGTATGCAATCCCACGGCATGACATGTTCATTCTACCTAAGTCACATTTTTCAGGTCTGTTGCTTTACCTGCTCTATAATTAATGCATTCACAGGACTGCTTTGTCACTTGTCATGACTGAAAAATATGCTCTTAAATCAATAAAATGGCTGTCCTCTAAGAATAGATCTGTCCATGAGGTTTCAGCTGAGTTCTACACAGATGTTCTAGCTGTGGTATAGTAAATAATTACGTAAATCATTAGTTATTGTTTTATTTTATAATCACACCTAAATCTAATTGAAGAAAGCAATTTAATCCTCTAAATTCAAAGTTCAAAGTTCGAAGTAAATTTATTATCAAAGTACATAATATGTCACAATATACAACCATAAGATTCATTTTGTTGTCATTTGCAGTAAATACAAAGGAACACAATAGAATCAGTGAGAAATTGCACACAACAAAGATGGACAAACAATCAATGTGCAAAGGACAACAAATTGTCCAATTGCAAAAATAAACAAAAAGAAAATAACAATAATAAATGTAAAAAGTATTGAGAACGTGAGTTGTAGATTTCTTGTAAGTAAGTCCATTGGTTGTAGAGTCAGTTCAGCACTGGGTAAGAGAAGTTATCCTCTCTGGTTGAAGGGTAATACTGTTCCTAAACCTGGTGGAGTGGATCCTGAAGCTCTTGTACCTCCCTCCTGATGGAAGCAGTGAGAAGAGAGCATGGCCTGGATGGTGGGGTTCCTTGATGACTGATGCTGCTTTCCTGCAACAACACTCTTTGCAGATGCGCTCAGTAGTGGGGAGGGACTGAGCTTTATTCATTCCTCTTTGTACATTGGACATTGGGGTAGGAAGGAGGACAGTAAAGATACACATGTAATTATTTCTTAGTTTGTATCAAAGTTTTGCAGATCGCAAGATTGCCTGAAAGATCAAGATTTTCCTGCATATTTTAATAACATTAATGGAATATAATTGACAGAGATCATTATTATGAAACAGAATTACAGGAAAAGGAGTAAATGACTGATGTCATTACACTGTATTGTATATTGCTATGACCTTTACACCACTTTGTTGAGATCCATAATAATGCAATTAATAAATCCCAATGCTGCTTCGGGACAAAAGGCGACAGAAAAAATTAATTAAGGCTGCTTTTATCTGCTCTGACAATTACACTTTACTGAAATAGCGCTAAGGGATTAGAATCAATAAATAAATTGTTCAGAAAGTTGTCATTGTCTAATCTACGTAATCTAAGAATAGAATATGAATATGGAAAGATAAGTCATGTATATAAGATATGTATATACGCCCACACTCAAACTGTTACGTGTACACTGTGTTGAGGTGGTGCCACAACAATTACCTCTCACTCGATGTCAGTAAGACCAAGGAGCTGATTATTGACCTCAGGAGGAGGATAAGAGGTGGAAAGGGTCAACATCCTTAAATTCTTCAGTGTTATAATTTCAGAGTATCTGTCCTGGTTCCAGCACACATGTGCAATTATGAAGAAAATGTGACAGCACTTCTATTTCCTTAGGAGATTGGAAAGATTCAGCATGACATCTAAAACTTTGACAAACGTCTATAGATGTGTGGTGGAGAGTATGTTGACTGGCTGCATCACAGACTGGTATGGAAAAACCTATACCCTTGAATGGAAAATCCTCCAAAATGTAGTGGATAGTCCATCACGGTTAAATCCCTCCCCATCATTGAGCACGTCTACACAAAGCTGTGATGAGAGTCCTTGACAAGGATGAATTGGACTCAGATGCTGGGATATCAGAAGCAAGGTTCAAGACACAGTATAACACTGGATAGAAGCTCGAACCAAACACTAGATGATATCACAAATAGGCTTACAATTGAGCAGCAAACCACAGTTCAGGTATTCCTGAAATACTCAATTCTTGGCACTCACAACATGATTACCAATTAGTGGGACTGTCCTGAACCTTTAAAGGGGCCACAACAGCTCTCCGGACTCTGGGAAGTTTGAGCGGATAAATCTTGGAAGTTGACGGAATTGGTGGCATTTGAAACAGGACACCTTCTCTATGGCCAACTCCTGATGACTGTGGCTGCTTGATGAGGTAGTGATGGTAATCCTGGATGAGAGCTGGATCCAAGATGTCTCTTTCAGGCACCCAGCACCTCACCTCAGGTCCAAATCTTTCCAAATCCATGAAGTATTGCTGAACCCCTCAAACAGTGTGTGAGTCCAAAGATTTTTTCACTGTGGAGACTTGTTCCCCCTCGATAAACTTAGGTGGTAGCAGGGACAAGCAGCTGGTGCAGACAGGTTTTAATTTAGAAAAGTGTAAGGTGGGATTGATCTTTAGAGTCTTGGGAAGCTTTAAGATGTAAGCCACTGGGTTGACCTTCTGTAGGATTTCAAACAGTCCAAAGAACTCGGGCGCCAACTTTCTAGATTCCACTTGAAGAAGCAAATCATGAGTGGACAGCCAGACTTGTTGCCCAGGCTGTAAGGCAGGTCCCTGACTTCTACTTTATTTCTCCTTGGTCTTCGCTTTCTGCTAGAGTCCAGCAAAATCTCTCTTGCCCTAATCCATCTTTGCTTGCAGCATTGGATGAGATCTATGGCTGCAGGGTCCCCAACCTTATCCTCTTGCTCCAGAAAGAGAGGCAGAGGAAAACCAAACTGGCACTTGAATGATAACATCCCGTAAGCCCAATACTGTAAGGTGTTGTGGGTGACCTCTGCCCATATCAAATGGTCACAACACTCACCCGGTCTTTCTGAGGTTAGGCATCTTAGGATACATTCTAAATCCTGGTTGCTCTGCTCCATCTGGCACCCTCCAGAAATGTGATGCGAATTGTGGACCACGATTTGAGACAATGTCCACTGCGAATCCGTGGATCCTAAAGACCTGGTCCAGGATAATTTCACACAAAATGCTGGTGGAACGCAGCATGCCAGGCAGCATCTATAGGAAGAATTACAGTCGATGTTTCGGGTCAAGACCCTTCATCAGGACCAACAGAAAAAAGAGGTAGTAAGAGACTTGAAAGTGGGAGGGGGAAGGGGAGACATGAAATGATAGGAGAAGACAGGAGGGGGAGGGATGAAGCTAAGAGCTGGGAAGTTGATTGGCAAAAGGGATACAAGGCTAAAGAAGGGGGAGTATCATAGGACGGAAGGCCTTGGAAGGAAGAAAGGGGGAGGGCAACACCAGAGAAAGATGGAGAACAGGCAAGGAGTTATTGTGAGAGGGAAAGAGAGACAGAAAATAAATAAATAGGGATGGGGTAAGAAAGGGAGGAGGGGCATTAACGGAAGTTAGAGAAATCAATGTTCATGCCATCAGCTTGGAGGCTACCCAGATGGAATATAAGGGCTTCCTCCAACCTGAGTGTGACTTCATCTTGACAGCAGAGGAGGCCATAGATTGACATATAAGAATGGGAATGGGATGTGGAATTAAAACGTGTGGCTACTGGGAGATCCAGCAGGATCGATGCTGCAGATTTCCTTGTGCCAGGATAATTTCAGCCATTTCTGCCACAGATGTTAGCTTCTCCAAGGCAATGAACTTGCAAGCTTTCGAAAACCAATCAACAATTAACATAATGACCAACTTTCCCTTGGATGGTGGGAGACCCATGACAAAGTCCATGGAGATGCATGTCTTTCTGGAAGAGGAACCAGTGGGGGAGCCCTTGAGGTCGGGTATGGGGCTCCTTGTTCTGGGTGCACACCTCACACGCCTGCACATACTGCCAAAGCTCTTTCATCATTCCGGTATACCAATACCTCCTCTTGATACACTTGAGGGTCCTGGCAGCCCTGTGCGTGCAGTCATTCTTGAAGAATGTCCCCACTGGAATACCTGGGACTGGATGAACTTGCGACAAACAGTTTCTCGGAGGAATGTTCCTAGGAATCTCCCCTTGCGCTTGGGCCATGTAAACCAGAGGATTAATACCCCAGTACCCATGTTGCCCAGGGGCAAAGTAGTGGTAGGCTACTCCTCTCATTCCAGGGACAGGGCATCTGGCTTCTGGTTTTTCAACCCTGGTCACTAGGTCAAAGCAGTTAAAGAACAAAACCCACTTGGCCTGCCTGGAATTCAGCGTCTGGGCCTCCTGAATATAGGCCAGGTTCTTGTGGCCAGTCCAACTGATAAAAGGGCTCTTGGCCCCCGCTAGCCAGTGACACCATTCCACCAAGGCTAACTTAACCCTGAGAAGCTCCTGATTCCCGATGTCATAGTTCCTCTCTGCCGGGCATAGCCACCTGGAGAGGAAAGCACATGGGTGCAGTTTACTGTCCACAGGTGGTGGTTGAGAGAAGATAGCACCCACTCCAATGTCTGTGGCATCTACTTCCATGAGGAACTGAAGGTCGGGGTTAGGAGAAACCAAGTTGGGTGCTGTTGTGAACTGTTGCTTAAGCTCTACAAAGGCAGCCTCCACTTCAACCATCCAGACAAAGGGTCCTGTGAATTTCTTAGTTCAAGTCATCATTAGAGCTGCCACTAAACCGAAATTCCTAATGAACTCCTGGTAGAAGTTTGCAAGCCCCAAGAATTTCTAGGCTTATTTGATACTGGATGGTGGTGGCTAGTCTCTGACTGCCTGGGTCTTGGTAGGGTCCATTTTGAGATTGACATTGAAGGTCATAAAACCCAAAAATGAAACAGTCATAATGTGAAACTCTGACTTCTCCAACATGACAAAGTCCATGGTCTAGAAGCCTCTTTGAAATGTCCCTGACAAGAGTGATGTACTCCTTCGTGGTCTTGAGGAGATTAGGATATCATCCTGGTAGACAAAGGCATACTTATGGAAAGTATCCCAGATCATATCACTTAGAATTCTTGGAAAATGACTGGAGTGTTCACAAGACCCAAGGACATGTCCATGTAGATGTAGTGCCCTGTTGGTGTATTGAATGCAGTTTTCTATTCATCACCTTCCCTAGTGCGGACCAGATTGTATACACTCCGTAGGTCTAGTTTTGTGAATACCCTCGCTTCTTGGGGTATCTCAATAGCCGATGTCATGTGGAAGGGGATAGTGATTCTTGGCTATTATGCGGTTTAATACTCTGTAATGAATGCATGGCCACAGGCTCCCATCTTCCTTTTGTACAAAGAAGAAGCCTGTACCGAAAGGTGAGGTGGAGAGCCAATTGAAGCCAGTGCCAAGAGCTTCCTATATATACCCCTCCATTGTGCTTCCCTCTAGGCCTGAGAGCACATACAATTGATCTACAGGGGGCAAGTACTGGGCAATAGGTCTATAGCACAGTAGTAGGGTCAGTACGGTAGAAGGGCTGAGGCCTTTCCCTCGCTGAAGACTGCTTCCAAAGTCTTGGTAAATTGAAGGGATTTCAACCAGTCACGCTGTTGCTATCTCCTTTGGACTTTCCTTTGAGGATAACTCCTGAGGCTTCTTAAGGGACAGGGGTGACTTGACTGGTCTGTCCCTATGCTCACAAAGCTCCTTCAGAGAAACAGTAGCCAAATCAGAGTCCGAATGCTCGTCTGTATCCTCAGGCAACAACAGTGAGGCATTACAGAGGGTTCTTGCACCTCCAGGAATAGGCTTCAAGGATCGGCATAAAGAAGTCCTTTCTTTCCTTAAGACCTGGCTGCTGGATTCCTTAAGCTTAGTGATAAATTTCTCAGGCTGCTTGGGCATTTTCTTGGTCCTCTCCTGAACTATAGATTCCCTCTCTCTAGTTCCAGTGGTTTTCCAACTAGACTGTGTTAGGACTCGCTCAGTCCTGTTGGCCAGAACCGATTGTCCACTCTGGAGGACCAGACTAGGTCTCTAGAAGGCCTCAGGTTCCCTTGCACTGAAGGCTGCCCCCTTATTTGACATTGGTCACGAGAGAGTCTGGGTGTCAGAACACCATGCTCTTACAAAGTCTGGATCAAGCAGAGATTTTCCCCTCCCTCCAGTCCATAAATGGGTTATGCTGGGAAAGCCAGGGGTACCTGAGGATGAGGACAATGAGTGGAGAGTCAATAATGTAGAAACCAATGTCTTCCAGATGATCCTCTATCCTCGTGGGCAACACCAGTCTGTTGCTGGATCTGCCTGGACCCTAGCAGGCGGCCATCCAAAGCATTTGTGGGCAAGGACTGGCTCAACTCTTGCAGCAGTATGTTGACCCGACGGGGGTTGCTAAGTCCAGTAAATTATCTGCTGCTCTAGAGTCCGCGAATGCTCTCATCTGCCTCATGTTCTTACCCCCTTGTGAACTCTGCCTTCAGCACAAAAGCATAATCCAAGGGATTAAGCATAGTGGCTGCTACTGTCACAGTCCTCCCAAAACTGGAAGTTCTCAAGATGGTTACAGCTTTGGACATTTGGCCCACAGGTGACCTGCTTCTCCACAGTAAATGCAGCAACCTTGAATCCAACGCCAGGACTTCTCATCATTGGATAGTCCAATGCCACAAACCTGCATGGGTTTGACTGGATCTTCAGCAGGGAAGTGGAAGTGGAACTGCAATGAGTGGGGAATGGGTTCGAACTAGTTTTGCTTGACCTCCTGACACAGTCCCACTTTCACTCTGCCAGATGATCATCAAGACAGGTGGACTAGTCAATCAGAACCTCTAAGTTCTCTGCAAGCTGCCCCAAAGTGAAGGCATCCTTCAGTTCATCTCTGAGTCCATGGTGGTATGGTGTGGCTAAGGCCTCCTGTTCCAACACTCTCCTGTGCTAATCCAAAATTCGATCGCATAGTCGGCTACTGACCGTCCCTCCTATCGAATCTTCATAGTGATCCAAGGTTTGGCCGACTCTGATGAGGTGATGAAACAGCTTCCTCATGACGGCCCTGAATTCCTACGAATCTGAGCAAACCTCTGACCTACGTTCCCAATGTGCGGTGGCCCAAGCCAGGGCTCTTCCAGTCAGAAGAGAGATAATGAAGGCCACCTTTCCACTCTCCGAAGAGAACCGGGACAACTGGCTCTGCAGAGTGACCAACAACCTTACCTGAGCAACCTTGGCTTCCTCCCTGCAATAGTTGGCACACAGCTACGTGGATGTTGTGTATCTCCAGCCACTGGTTCCATGTTGGCTCAATCATACTGTGTTGAGAGTCCTTAATGAAGATGAATTAGGCCCAGATGCTGGGATATCCAAAGCAAGGTTTGAAACATGGTATTGCACTGGATCTGAGCTCAAAACAAAGAGTAGACAATATCCCCAGTAGGCTTAGAATTGAGCATCAAACCAAAGTTCAGGAGTTCCTTAAATACTCAATTCTTGGCATTCGAAACATGATTACCAATAAGCGGGACCATCCTGATCCTTTAAAGGGGTTGTGTCAGTTATCCGTACTCCAGGAACTTTGAGCTTCCAAATCCTGAAAGCTGGCATGGGTGGGGGCATCTTGTAACAGGAACCCTCCCCTACGGCCAACCTCTGATGGCCTTGGCTGCTGGGAGAGGCTCTTTTCTTGCTCTTACCATCAGCAACAAGGTACAGGAGTCTCAGAAATCACACCACCAAGTTCAGGAATAATTATTACCCCTCAACTATCAGATTATTGAACCAAAGAGAATAACTTTGCTCAACTTCACATGCCCCATCACTAAAATGTTCCCACAACCTTTGGATTCACATTCAAGGGCTCTTCATCTCATGTTTTAATTAATTAATTAAGTTCAAGTTTAATTATAATTCAACCATACATGAATACAGCCATGGTGTAAATCATACACAGCACATTCACGATAGCAAGCAAGCATACAGTCACACAAAATATATAAGAACAAATATATGTGTTCTCAATATTTATTGCTTATTTATTTATCTATTATTATTATTATTATTTCTATTTGTATTTGCATGGTTTGTTGTCTTTTGCACACTGCTTAAGCACCTGTTAGTGCAGTATTTGATTCTATTCTGGTTATTATTCTATTATGGATTTATTGAGTATGCCTGCAAGAAAATGAATCACAGGATTGCTAAATTGTGACGTATACACATACTTCAATAATAAATTTACTTTGAACTTTGTACTTTTTAACTTTGTTTTATTGGATTGTTTTTATATTTATTGTGACTATAGTTTTTATTGTGTTCTTATGCCTATTGTTCTTATGCTGAAGTAACAATAATTTTGTTCTTCTTTATGCTTGTTTGCTGAAGCATGACAATAAACTATCTTAAGTCTTAAATCTTGAAGCAGAAGTGACACATACATTCAAAACTGAAAGTGCTCTTTCCAACCTGTTATGCATACCTTTCTAATCTCCCAAAGGTCATTTGTAAACTTATCAAGGTAATTCCAATTCTTCAAAGGGAATTAAAATCATCAGAGTATTTAAATAATGTCAGGGCTCAATTGTTCTGCCTTGGCTTCCTTCTTTATTCACACAAGACCAATGAAGCTATCAACAGCTCTGGGGATGTTGGATCAACTTAATCCATCCCTTAGCATGAGCCTCATTCCTAACCATACATTTGTTCAGTTTCTCTCCAAAGACAACTCTAAGCTAATATTGGCTTCTGGGATCTAATTTGAAAGATAAAATTGCAGAATTTAACATCATTGGGAGATTACAATTTGAACTATTGTGTAGTGCTAGTTTGTGAAAGAACTTTTTATTTCTAAGCCATCATTTCACCTCACCTCACCCCACCCAAGTCAGTGTGCCATTCTCAATGCTAACAAATGTGTAGTATAAAACATTGTAGAACATCGAATGAATGTCTGAACAGTTCAAAATGACAATTTAACTCTTTGTGAACTTGCAACATGTAGAGTGTCTGTACAAGGTAAACACTGTAGGTCTGTAAATGTCTGATGTTTGCTGATAACAGCTGGATACCTTCTTTGTCTCTGGTACTATTAACTTGACAATGTCTGTTAATGATTAAAATATCTGTTGGTCACTTTTAGAGAAATCGATGGATTCTTTCTTAGTGTTTGTCAAGTTGGTTTGATAAATTCTTTTTGGGATTCAGAGGTTTTTGCTTATATGTAATATTAATGCTCTTTAATTAAAGGAGTGTTAAGTCCAAAGCATTGTTGGACTGATGGATAAGGAGTGACCACTAAAGTGTCAAATTGATGTATAATGATATGGTAAACACTGTGTTAATAAACACAGTTATTGTTTGAATGAAAGATACCAGGCTGAGTTAATGGCATGAGAACTGAAAGATAAAAGAGTTTATCTGTCTTTGTGTGTCTCACTATGCTTGTGGAACTTGTATTTATTGGGGTACCTTACACTGGGTTCTTTGGACTTTGCCTAGAATGGAAATCATGATTGGTGTCTAGGATCCAGGGGTGGTTTCATGAGTCAGTCAGAACTCAGAGATCCCCTGACAAAAGCAACAATCAAGTGGTGACTCAGAATCATGAGCTCTGAAATCTTTGTAACTTACTACATGTTATTTTGTGTGATTTCCATTTTATGATACTAAATTAGATCTATGTTTCTTTCTTGTGTTTGTCCGTTGATTACCACATCTCCGGAGACACTCAAATTGTTTGGGATTGATTAATCCAGCCCATTACAACAACTTCTTGTGAAGCCCAGTTTTGTTTCACCAAATCCTCTGGTTAGACAATTTTAAACTCACTTTTCATCACACTAAATTGATTGTCCTTATCTCAAACAATAACCAGGTGGCCTACAGGGAAGAAGTCATTTCTCCGACACAGTGGTGTCAAGAAAACAACCTCTTCTTCAATGTTACAAAAACAAAGGAGCTGGTTGTGAATTACAGGAGGAATGGAATCAGGCTAACCCCTGTTGGCATCAATGCATCTGGGGTTGAGAGGGTAAACAGCTTTAAGTTCCTCTGCATCCACATCACCGAGGACCTCACGTTATCTGTACACAACAGTGCCTCTTTCACCTTAGATGGTTGAGAAAGTTTGGTATGAGTCCCCAGATCCTAAGAACTTTCTATGGGGGTACAATTGAGAGCATCCTGACTGGCTGCATCACTGCCTGGTATGGGAACTGTACCTCCCTTAATCGCAGGACTCTGCAGAGAGTGGTGCGGACAGCCCAGCGCATCTGTAGTTGTGAATTTCCCATGATTCAGGACATTTACAAGTACAGGTGTGTAAAAAGGGTCCGTAAGATCATTGGGGACCCAAGTCATCTCAACCACAATCTATTCCAGCTGCTACCATCTGGGAAGCAGTACTGCAGCATAAAAGCCAGGACCAACAGGCTCTGGGACAGCTTCTTCCACCAGGTCATCAGACTGATGAACTCATGCTGCTTTGAGTGTACTCTATATTACATTGATATTACATTTTATTTCTTATAAATTATTATAAATTACTATGATTGCACATGGCACATTTAGATAGAGAAGTAACAAAAAGATTTTTACTCCTCATATGTGAAGGATGTTAGAAATAAAGTCAATTCAATTGAATACTGTTGTTGAAAATAAGTTGATGCATACTAGCAAACTATATAGCAAATTGCTTTGCCCTTAAATTTAACTCATCAAAATCTGTCTTATCATTGAATATTTATTTTGTTTCTTTTTTTAAACTTTGTTTTTCAGATTGTTGGCCCTTATTTTTTAAAAAAGCATCTTTTCCCCAATAGATACTGTTGGTATGATCTCCATGGTCCTGATAATAACCCTCTCTGAGCTGGTAACTTGATTGTTTAAGGTCTCCAACATACAGTAATAAAGTACCCAGATTCCTGATTTCAGCCCTCATCTTAGTTATCATGTCTATATCTTATTCTCCTTAGTACTATGATTTTTTTATTACTCTGCTATGGATCCTGTTTCTACTAAGCCCACCAACTCCAGGGTTATATTCATTAAAGATAATCCTCCTAAACCTTCTCCTCTTTGAAAGTCACTTCAACCCCTACTTCTCTTCCCATACCTTGTCAAAGAACACCAATTCCTTTTGTAACTCTGATCCTTTTTGGATACCACCATTCTCCCACTACCATCACTCCACTCACCCTACATTAGCACCCCCTACATTAGCACCCCTGCCAAGATTATTTTGTCCCATTCTCCAGCCAAAAGCCTTCATACAGCCCTGCTGCCATCTAAATTCCACGATCTTTGCATGGAGGAAAACTGCAATGATCTTGAATGACAGGACAAGCTTCAGGGGCCAAGTGGCCTATTTCTGCTCCTATTTTATTATATTTAATGGCATCCAACTTTTGGGTGATTGAAGTTTATAGTAGTGATTGAAAGAGCCACTAGTAATACTCAACTACTCTCTAACACATATTTGGATACACCTGAATTTCTGGGCTTTATTGCTTATTAAGTTCAAAATTCAGAGTTCAAACTAAATTTATTGTCAGAGTACATATACAGTATGTCACCGTATCCTACCCTAAGACTCATTTTCTTGCAAGCATTCACAGTAGAGAAAGAAATACAATAGATTCAGTGGAAAAACTACACACAAGTAAAAACTGACAACTAATGTGCAAAATAAGACAAACTATGCAAATGCAAAAAAAAAAAATAGGCAAATAAATAATGCTGAAATTATGAGTTGTAGATACCTTGAAAGTACCTCTATATTTTGTGGACTCATTTCAGTGTTGAGGTGAGTGAAGTTATCCTTGTTAGTTTAGGAGCCTAATGGTTGAGGGGTAATAACTGTACCTGAACATGATGGTAGGGTGGAAGAATGTGAAATCAACTGTAGTTAACTAAGCAATGGAGGTTTAACTCTTTCTTGAAAATAGATTACCCTTATTTATTAGGTATAGGTGAAGCAGCTAAATAAGATTTGTTTTTTATATATTGCACTGTATTATTAGTTTGAGACAATGGGGTTTATTGTTAGATTTGAGATACATGCACTCTATTATGTTGGAGCGGCTTTCCGTTTGTGAGACCAAGCATTTTCTTAGCGTGCTATTATCTCTACTGGCTGGAGATTTTACATTCAACAATGAAGTTCTGACCTGCAGCTCAAAGAGCTAACCTCCAACAGAAATGCTGTGTCAAAGATCAAGATTTCACCTTTTTTCTTGCTTGCACAAGAAAAAGGGAGATTTCTCATTTGGATTTAAAGCAGAGAGACAAACTTTATTTTCCTTATAATAAATTCCAGTGAGTTTGGTGAATACAAACTTTAGTAAATACCAAAAAGTTGGTCTGCAAATAAAAGCTTACATTACTTCAGTTCATTCATTTTGAAATTATGTGGAGATGACAAAATAAATTGAATCCCTTTGAAAAATCTACGCCTTTTAGTCGCATATTGTATGCAAACTAAATAGTTTGACAGTTGATAATTGGGCTTCCCACAACAGAATACTACCAGTTTCTCCTTTCTACTCCGAATTTTTCTGCTTCTGCCTTCAAGTTATGCTGCCAGTATAATAGATATAAAAAACATCAGCCATTCTTTGAAAATACTCAATCCACTTACTGTAAGGCTTGACAGCACTGAAAATTCAATATTTTTAATATTAATATCATCCCTTTAAAAATTTAGGGACATGCAGTCCTACACATAAAGAGCTCATTGTTGAAACTTTATTTCGTTGCAAGTACCAAAAAAGGCCAAATTTGTTTTCTGAAAGTGCAAAATAAACATAAAGGACTGTATTATCACTTACAATTGCTTAAAGGGCCAAGATTAAATGTCCAAGGATCAAATTAAAGATTGCCAACAGTATTTGTCAAAACAACTTGAACTACATTCAAATTGCTGTCCATCAATTCACTGTCTAGTATCAACCCTTCGAAGGTTCAAAGGTTCAGTTATTATCAAATCATGTATCCCTATACAATTCTGAAAATTGTATTTTCCAGATAGCCACGAAACAAAGAAAGAACATGAAAGTTGTTCAGAGAGAAAAATCAAACCAACCCCCCCATACAACATCTGATAATCAACCCCCTCCCCCCACACACAACAGAATAGGAACAACTACTCCCAAAACACAACCCTCCCCTGCAAAAAAAAATCAGAGCACTAACAGAACATCAGCCCACAAGGTTGAGTATTTACAAACTTATCTTCAAAATGGTTGATGGCAATAACACCTAAATCATCATGAATTCTGTTTTAGATCGCGTCAGTACAGAAACAGGAAGGAAATTTTCCATCATATTTACTGTTTTAATTGAGAGACTTGTCGAGAAAAACCTCAGCTTAAAACTTTCATCATCATGGCCAAATTTCTGTTTAGCTCCAGAATCATTTCCAGCCCCAGAACCCTCCAAAATTCCTTACAATCTTATCCACCCAACCTCTCTCATATGCATGGTATCCTAAACAAGCTAGAATGAAGAATGGGAGGAATATAGTAATCTTTAGAGCTTACCATTGACTTTAGAAAGCAGAGCAAAGCACATGTCCATGTATGTATCAATACAGCTGACCTGGAAATGGTTGGGAGCTTCAAGTACTAAGGTGTAAACATTACCAAAATCTTGTCCAACTTTGTAGACACTAAAGCCAAGATTGGAATCCTACCCTAAGTGCAATCTGCTTTATAACAATGGTCCTCAGGGACTCTTGACTCATCACTTAACCTCCGCCCAGGCAGTATCAAGAAAGTACAATGCCATTTCAGAAGGTTAAGTTTGTCAGGGATGAGACCTGGCCCAAACATGTTGCTGTGATCATCTAGCTCACTTTTTAGATTAATCTGGAATTTGCAGTACGATTCTTTATGTTTAGGAGCTTTGAACGTCAAAGCAAGATATGCCATTAAATTTGTAGAAGGAAATGATCAAACCAGATTTAAAGACATCTTAATGACAATACAGTCAAAGTGTCTGTATCTACAATTTTAGGTACTATTTTTGGGAGAAATAACTCTTCGGCTTCACTTACCAAATGCTTGCAATAGTACAAATTGAAGTCATTGAGTTTGATCTTACATCCCAACATTAGGTTGCCTTGACTTTGATGGTATTTAGAATTACTGATCAAAGGCAAATTTCTCTTCATTGATTACAAATGAATGATGGAGCATTAGATGCACCAAGATATAAATTGACCTAAAAGGTCACAATTATGAGGATGCCTTTTAAATCTGGAAAAGGGAATATTAGCACCTGTCTTTTGAAATGTTCAAAAAAACATTCAGCTCCATTGGAAGTATATTCTTCTTGCAGGTAATTACTAACAAAAGAACACAAACTTACGATTAGCACATAAATAGCTAAGTTTAATTAATTTTATACAAATGTTCATTACTTCCCCCAGTGGCTATGAAGGTATGGACTGAAAAGTGAAATTTAATTCTCTCCACCTGGCAGAAGCAGAAGGGATATAATTAAAACTACGTAGTTTGATTCACTGCTGTGGTTATGACCAGAAGAATATTTAACTCTTCAATGAAAACCTGTGGCAGTGTCTTCTGTCTGGTTCAGAATATCTCATTGACAAAAAGAGTACTGGAGCTATGAAGTGTACAGGACATAAATATTTTTTTTTAAAAGTGCTAGTGATCTGCTCAGTTAAACACATCATGGAAGAGCCAGAGGCTAGAAATAGTACATTTATCATTTCTTATTGATCCAGAAAGAGTAACAGTCTTCCAGTGAAACTCAAGAAAAAGGTCAGAGTTCATTATATACCTGTGACAGCCGTTTGAAGTCCAGTTCAGGCAGGCAAACTCAGTCAAACAAAGACAAAGGCAAACTTTGTCTTGATAAGTTAGAGCATACATAAAAAGCACATTGGCTGTTTGTCAGTCTTTGTTTCTTTTGCACATTGATTATTTGGTTGTTTTTTGTTTGTTTGTTCTAGTGATGTATATATGTCTGATAAAGAAACTCTGAACTTTGAACTTTGTTCCAAGACCAGGAGCTGACACTACTCTAAAATAATATGGTTGTTTCCATCTCTCAGAAGATGCAAAATGTAAAGACAATACAACCAGTAACACTGATCTCATGGTGATTTTTTTTTTCACTCTGGTAACCAGCCAGTAGCAACGGAAGAGGAAAAAAAAACTGAGATCTGTTTCCAAAATGAGGCCACTGTCCACAGGGAGGTTTGGAGAAAGCAGATGATAAATGGGCTGTTTCTCATGCCAAACTCTGAACAAGACAATGTCCCACTGGTTTACTCACATTAATGAAAGCCTATTCATGAATATAATGAAACAAATGAAACTTTGAAATCACTTTAAAGAAGAAAGATTACAAGAATAATGCTTAGCTCATCCTTTGAGATCTTTATGTCACTTTACCTTGGAAGATCAAATAATAATGTTGGAAAATAAAACAAACGGAAATTCTGTTACAAAACAATGGGGTTTAACGTCTCAGTACATCATCCAGTATACATGGCTGTCACAGAAATTGAAACTTGCTTGGAGGAAACTCAGAATGATCTTTGGATACTGTGTACTGCAAATCACTTTAGTTCTTTTGAGAATAGGTACACTGAAATAATTGAGACCATCTAAACAGGAATGGCTCATAATTTAACTTTCAAAGTAAATTACTTTTAAATGTAGAACAAAGTGATCTAGGAATAACGGTGCATAGTTCCCTGAAGGTGGAATCTCATGTGGATAGAGTGGTGAAGAAAGCTTTTGGTATGCAGGCCTTTATAAATCAGATGTTGGGATGTTGTAGTCGCGCGCAACGCGCTACTGAAAAAACACATAGAGGCAGAGAGAGTTAAACTCAAAATGCCTTTACTGATTGAAAATCACACACTTAAATCTCCACTCCCATGGGCCCCTGCGACCCACAGGGCGAACGTGACGTCAGACTGTCCCCGGAAGTTCCGCCCCGAGAGGGTAGTCCCAAACGTGCTACCGCGTGTCTGTCCACGGCTCCCGATGGTGGTTCGAGTCCCGCGTGTGCGGGCCGCCACCCCCCCCCAGAAACGTCCATCGAGGGAGTGGAGCCCCCAGTCTGTGTGGCTTGCCTGGGTGGCCAGCCTCGCTGGCACGGTGCGGGTACCCTCACCGTTTGCTCAATGTCCAAGTGCGCCAGTTTGAGGCGGTCCACTGTAAAAGTCTCTTCCTGGCCACCCACCTCCACGACACACGTGGTTCTGTTGTGCCGGATCACCTTGAAGGGTCCCTCGTATGGCCGCTGTAGAGGTGACCTGTGCACGCTTCTGCAAATTCAGATTCAGTTTATTGTCATTTAGAAACCACAAATGTAATGCAGTTAAAAAATGAGACAACGTTCCTCCAGAATGATATCACAAAAGCATATGGCAAAACAGACTACACCAGAAAATCCTCATAACATTTGGCAATCCCCAATCCAGAGTCCGAAGAGGCTGCTGCGTATTAATATCGCGCTACCGTCTTAGCGCATTCCCTGGAAAGGAGCTCCAAATCCACCAGACAAACAAGACCAAAAACTAAAGCTACAAGACCTGCACAAAACCACATAGTTACAACATGTAGTTACAACAGTGCAAACAATAGCATAATTGATAAAAAAAAAACAGACTATGGGCACAGTAAAAATAGTCCAAAGATGTTAAAGGACTATAAGTTCAAAAGAAATCACCACACAGTTTCCACAAGTCCCCAGGGTCCCAACAGACTCGCCATCCCATACCGGCGGCAGAAGGGAATACCCCCGCTATGGACTTCCACGGCGCTGCCCGACTCAGCCTCGCAGACGCAGCACACAATGAAAGCTCCGTCGAAACCGGCCTCACAGATGCAGTACACACCGAAAGCGACCTGACCGCAGCAGACTCCGAGTCCGTCAAACCTCTGAGCCTCCGACCATCCCCTCCGGCACAGCTTCTCCGAGCACCATCCTCTGCCGAGTGTATTAAGACGGCCCCACCAACGGCCATCAGCAACGCGACCCCGAGGACTGGGGGCCTGTTCTTCCCAGCAGAGTCCCTGACCTCACAGCAGCAGCAGCAACGAAGAAGGTCTTCCTGGAGATTTCCCGATGTTCCTCCGTGCTCCCACGTCCGTTTTCAATCGATTATGATTGCGCACGGCACCCCACTTCACAAATAACAGATAATCAGCTTCAGTGGCCGCTGCAAGCTGCGTCGTGTGCCATCTTGGAAATATATGCAAATAAAAACATACTCACAGTCTCAGAAGTCTTTAGGGGTGAAGGATGGCGTGGGTCCATGCCTGGAGGTCGGGACCAGTGCCAGGGTCCCTACCTCGTCCTGCAGCCTCGTTAGCACCGCTGCTGGAGTTTCTTCCAAACCTCGGGCCTCTGGTACGAACTCACCTGGGACCGTCGGGGGGCGCCATAGACCAATTCCGCCGAGGTGTCCAGGTCCTCCTTGGGGGCTGTAGATGCCCAGTAGGACCCAGGGAAGCTCATCTGTCCAGCCATCAGGGCCGACTTGAGATGCTGGTGGAATCGCTCTACCAAACCGTTGGACTGGGGATGGTACGCTGTGGTGTGATGCAGCTGGGTGCCCAGGAGCTGCGCCAGTGCTGTTCACAAACCAGACGTGAACTGTGCCCCTCTGTCGGAGGTGATGTCCGTTGGGAGGCTGAACCTGGCGATCCAGTTTGCAATGAGCATCCTGGGGCTAGACTCAGTGTATGAGTCTGCGAGTGGTACGGCTTCCGGCCATCTAGTGAACCTGTCTACCATGGTAAAGATATACCCGGCACCCTGGGAGACTGGCAGGGTCCACGTGGATGTGTTGGAACCTCCTGTGCGTCAGCTGGAACTGCTGGAGGGGAGCTTTCACGTCCCACTGGACTTTGGCGGTCTGGCACTGTACGCAGGTCCTGGCCCAGTGTCTGACCTGTTTGCGCAAACCGTGCCAGATGAATCTGTCCGCTACCAGCTTGATGGACGCCTGGATGAACGGGTGGGCCAGGTCGTGCAGCGTCTCGAACACCCGACGCCTCCATGCCGCTGGTACCATGGGTCGGGTTTGCCAGTAGACACGTCACACAGGAGTCAATCTGCTGCCGGGCCAATGGAGACGTCCTCCAACTGGAGCTCCGAAACGTCGGTGTGGTAAGCCGGGATCTCGGTGTCTGACCGTTGTGCTTCCGCCAGTGCTGCGTAGTCTATTCCTGAGGACAAACTGCCTACTGAGTGGAGGCAGGGGCGAGACAGTGTGTCGGCGATGATGTGGCGGACATCCATTGTGAATTCAAAAATAAAGGACAGGTGCCTCTGCTGTCAAACTGACCAGTACTTGGCCAGTGCGAAGGTGAAGGGCTTGTGGTCCGTATACACGGTGAACTCCCTTCCCTCGAGGAAGTACCGGAAATGCCAGACAGCCAGGTAGAGCGCTAGCAACTCTCTGTCGAAAGCACTGTACTTCACCTCTGGTGGCCGTAGGTGCCGGCTGAAGAAAGCGAGTGGTCACCACTGGTCCTCGACGAGCTGCTCCAGGACTCCGCTGACTGCCGTGTTGGAAGCGTCGACTGTGAGTGCTGTGGGTACATCAACTCTCGGGTGCACTAGGAGGGCCGCCTTCAATTCAATTCAATTAAGGAGACTGAGTACATCATATTAAAATGAGCGCCTCCTTGGCCTGCTCGAACTGGCGATGCATGGACTCCGCGTCCCATGCCACTTCTTTGGCCTTGTCAGCCATCAGGCTGAACATGGGTCTCATGATGCGGGCTGCCACCGGCACAAACCGATGATAAAAGTTGACCATCCCTATGAACTCCTGCAGGCCCCTGACCGTGCTGGGCTTGGGGAACTGGCGGATGGCCTGGACCTTGTCCGGTAGGGGAGCTGCACCATGTCGGTCGACTCTGTGGCCCAAGAAGTCGATCTCCGTCAGCCCGAACTGGCACTTCGCTGGATTGATTGCCAGTCCATGGTCGCTCAGATGTTGGCAGAGCTGGCGCAAATGTGCCACGTGCTCTTGGTGCGAACTGCTGGCCATCAGCATATCGTCCAAGTAAATGAAAATGAAATCCAGGCCACGTCCCACCGAGTCCATGAGGCTTTGGAAAGTTTGGGCTGCATTCTTGAGACCGAAAGGCATTCTCAGGAATTCGAACAAGCCGAATGGGGTGATGAGGGCTGTCTTGGGCACGTTGTCGGGGTGCACTGGGATCCGATGGTATCCCCTGACCAGGTTGATTTTGGAGAAGATGGTCGCTCCGTGCAGGTTCGCTGTGAAGTCCTGGATGTGGGGTACCGGGTATCTATCGGCAGTTATGGCGTCGTTGAGCCTTCTGTAGTCTCCGCAGGGCCTCCATCCTTCTGCGGACTTGGGCACCATGTGCAGCGGGGATGCCCACGGGCTGTCTGAGCGGCGTACGATCCCCAGCTCTTCCATCTTACGGAACTCCTCCTTGGCGAGGTGGAGTTTGTCGGGTGGGAGCCTGTGTGCAGTGACGGTCCTTGCGTGGGGATGTGGTGCTGCACGCCGTGCTTGGGGTCGGCCGTGGAGAACTGCGGGGTGACTATGGAGGGGAATTCCACCAACACCCTGGCGAATTCGTTAGCCAAGAAGGTCATGGAATCCAGGTGGAGGGCCGGTAGCTTGGCTTCTCTGAGCTGGAAAGTCTGGAATGTCTTGGCGTGGAACAAACGCCGGCCTTTTAGGTCGACCAGGAGGCAGTTGGCTCGTAGGAAGTCTGCCCCTAGTAGTGGCTGTGACACTGCTGCCAACGTGAAAGTCCAAGTGAAACGGCTGGACCCGAAGTGCAGTGAGATAGTTGGCGGGCCGTACGTCCGAATACTGGTGCCATTTGCAGCGGTGAGTTCGGGGTCCGGGACTGCATTTTGAGTGTCCATGTTCAAGGGAGGGAGTACGCTGACTTCAGCCCCGCTGTTTACTAGGAAGCGCCGCCCGGAGTGTCAGTCCCAGAGGTACAGGAGGCTGTCTCGGTGGCCAGCCGTCACAGCTATCAGCTACAGCTGGCCCCGGCGTTTCCCGGAAAAGCACATGGTGGACGGCAGCGGCTCACGCCTGAGCCCCATCTTTGGTGATAGAAACACCATTGTTCCGAACTTTCATCCTTTTCCCCCGTGGGTCTCGATGGCTTCGGTTGCGGGGCCTGGGCTTTGGGGCGCATGATCATGGCTAGGCCAATGGAGGCTGCTCCACGTTGCTTGCTCTGCCAAAGGACGTCTGCTTTAGCGGCGACCCTGCGTGAGTCGCTGAAATCCTCACTCGCGAGGAGGCCGTGAACGTCATTTGGCATTTGCTCGAGGAACTGTTCAAATAAAAGGCACAGCTTATGGCCGTCCATGAGCGTCAGCATATCGTTCATGAGCTCGGATGGCAAGCGATCGCCCAGGCCGTCCATGTGTAGGAGCCACGCGGCCCGTTCATGGCGGGATAGTCCGAAGGTACGGATTAGGAGCTCCTTAAGCTTAGTGTACCTGTCCTTCATTGGTGACTGGCGTAGGAAGTCGATGATCCAGCCTGCCGTCTCCTGGTCGAGCGTGCTGACCACGTAGTAGTACCGCGTGGTGTTGGCTGTAATGTCTCTGATATTGATTTGGGCCTCAGCCTGCTCGAACCAAACGTGGGGCTCATTGGCCCAGAAAGTCAGGAGCTTCAGAGAGACCGCGCTGTGCGATTTGCTCGAACTCATGGCTGGTCGCTGAGTCGCCGGCTCCAGATGCCGTCTGGAATGTTGAGGTCACCAATGTAGTCGCACGTAATGTGCTACTGAAGAAACACATGGAGGCAGAGAGAGCTGAACTCAGAATGCCTTTACTGATTCAAAATCACACGCTTAAATCTCCCCTCCCATGGACCCACGGGGCGGACGTGATGTCAGACTGTCCCTGGAAGGTCCGCCCCGAGCGGGTAGTTCCAAACGCGCTACCACGTGTCTGCCCGCGGCTCCCGATGGCGGATCGAGTCCCGCATGTGCGGGCCACCACAATGTAATGATAAAATTGTATAAGGCATTGGTGAGGCCAAATTTGGAGAATTGTGCACAGTTCTGGTCACCGAATTATAGGAAAGATGTCAACAAAATAGAGAGAGTTCAAAGGAGATTTACTAGAACGTTGCCTGGGTTTCAGCACCTAAGTTACAGAGAAATGTTGAACAAGTTAGGTCTTTATTCTTTGGAGCGTAGAAGGTTGAGGGGGGACCTGATAGAGGTATTGAGAGTAGGGGAGATTCAAACAAGAGGACATGAGTTGAGAGTTAAGGGGCAAAAGTTTAGGGGTAACACGAGGGGGAACTTCTTTACTCAGAGAGTGGTAGCTGTGTAGAATGAGCTTCCAGTAGAAGTGGTAGAGGCCGGTTCGAATTTGTCATTTAAAAAAAAAATTGGATAGGTATATGGACAGGAAAGGAATGGAGGGTTATGGGTTGAGTGCAGGTAGTTGGGACAAGGTGAGGGTAAGTGTTCGGCATGGGCTAGAAGGGCTGAGATGGCCTGTTTTGTGCTGTAATTATTATATGGTTATGTAAAGTACCAACGCATACTGTATGTCAACATTTACAATCCTAAGATACATTTTCTTCTGGGCATTCACTGCAAATACAAGAAACACAATAGAATCAATGAAAATCTGCACCCAACAGGACAGACGACCAATGTGCAAAAGACAGTGAACTGTACAAATACAGAAAGAAAATTTTAAAATGTAATAATAAAAAATAAGTGATAAATATAGAGAACATGAGATAAAGAGTCCTTCAACATGAGTCATTAGGTTGTTGGAACAGTTTAGTGATGGGGCAAGTGAAGTTGAGTGAAGTTATCCCCTCTGGTTCAAGAGCCTGATGGTTGAGGGGTAATAACTGTTCCTGAATCTGGTGGTGTGTGTCCTGTGGCTCCTGTACATTCTTCCTGATGGTGGCAGTGAGCAGAGAGCAGGGTCTGGATGATGAGGGCTCTGGATGGTTGATGGGTGCCACTCTCCAGCGACAACAGTCCATGTAGGTGTGCACAGTGGTGGGGAGGGCTTCTTCAAAGACAGCTTGAAGTTGTAGTGAGATATGTCAACCAATGCAACCTTATCACAAAATTAAGTTTTTAAACACAGTAGCATAGTGGTTTATAGTACAAACGACCTGGGTTCAATTCCACCACTGTAGGTAGTTTGTACACTCTCCCCATGTGTTTCCTGCAGCTGCTCTGGTTTCTTCCCACATTCGGGTGGTGTATGGGTTAGTAGGTTAATTGGTCACGTGGGTGTAATTGGGTAGTGCTGGGTTGTTCCCAGAAAGGCCTGTTACTGTGCTGTATCTTTAAACAAAAAAAAATAAAACAAGCTAATTTTTTTTTCAAATTTTACTTTGAAACAGTAAATAAGTGCAATAGGCAATGTTTTAAAATACAATGGAACAGTTGTTTGTATACAGTGACTCCACTATTGCTTTATAGAATAAAGAGGCCTGGGGAACATCCCTTTCAAACACCTCTGGGGACTGTGTTCTGTGGGTTATAATGCTTGATTTTATGCATGTAATCTGCATCATCTTTGTTTCTCACTACAAAATCATCCAACCTTTAAAGCAGAACTTTAGATGCTGCAGTTCAGAGACGCCTCTTACAAACAGACTGTAGATAGTATACTGAAGTACAGTGTTTAAACAGGCCTCTCTGGCCAAAAATCATCTGAATTCTGTACATTCTATATCACCTCCATCTCGCTGGCTTAGACCATGCCACTCACTGTCTGACATGTTGATCTCAGTAGTCTTCTGCTCCAAGTATCATTGAAATAAAATGATACTTGTTTTTGAATGATGACCAATGACAATGGGTATGGCTATTACATAATACAGTGACAACTTTGAATCATAACTTTTCACAGTAAGTATTAAATGTTATATTAGATAATGACAGTGACATTGTCGAATGGGAATTAATTAAATTATTTTTCAATTCAAGATGTACCTACAGGAGCTTTAGTCATCAAAGTGAAATAAGCATTTATTGCACAATATAGATTTCAAAGACATTTCCTTTTGTGCCGGATGGATAATTTAGTATCATTTGATTTGTCATACGTCATCCTTTCTTCCTTTCATTATCCTGAACAATACACATGTATTGCAGTCAAATTTATTCCAGTCACTCTACTGGACAGTTATTCAGAGTGTTAATGATCAGCTAATCTCGAATGTGCCCACTGCCAATTAGCATATTGACTGATAGATAGGCGATTTAAGTCATAATATATATTGTGTGAAATTCTGAAAGGTGGCTGTAGATTTGCTGCCCTTATATTTAGCAGACTGAATCAATCTATTATAGCTAAGAGGATTCAATAGAATTGATGTAGAGAGGGTATTTCGCAGGCGGATGTATCCAGTGGAAATGGCGGTAGGTGGCAAGAAGAGAGCACCAATTCTTGGCAAGGTGACAGCAATCATGTGAGTGTGGCAAAGACAGGGTGAGAAGCTTCCCTTAAATCAAAAACTGGAACTGACTGCATGGCATCAAAGACCTCCTGGAAAACTGCAGTCATTGAATGGAATTTTTTTTCATTAACTGGAGTTGTACCTGGCATGAAGGAATATAATGAACGTTGTTGGAAACCATTTTGAATCAGCTGTGGAACATCTGTCTTTGAATGGCTTAGGTAGGTAGCAATCTTGAAGCTATTGCTTCCAGTTAATGAATAACTCATTAATGAACACACATCTTGAGATGTCTATAATTAAGGAAGTCTGCTGATGAGTGCAGGAATTTCATTCCTGATTATCTTTAAAAGTAACTATCCCGTCTTGACCATACTCCTCTTCCTCAGCAATTCTTTTTTATCCAAAACTATCCTTTATAGTTTCTACTAATCAAACCACATTAATACACTCTCCTCACCAAGAGTTCCAATCCTGCAAGGAAATGTTTAAATGTTCAAGACATACAATATTTCAACTTGCTCCAAACTGAAAAATCTCTTCTCCTGAGATTTGTCTTCCTCATCCTTGATTTTTTCCACGTGCTCCACTTCCTTTACACCGTTAATGAACTCACTAAACATTATCTGAAACTGCACTGTCAGATCAATGCTCAACAACTCTTTCCTCGAAACATCATACCTCTCGCTTTTCTTAAATCCCTGCCCTGGGACGAATATTATGGTCACCTTTCCATTTCAAGCACGCTAGCCATTTATCAATCATGAAACAGGAGATCCTGAACATTTTTCAAAATAACAACAGAAACTGTGTTTTTGTTGGTAGTCTTGTCAACTAATCCAGCTGCTTCCAATGCAACATAGAATTTTGCCCTCAGATGCTAAAACAAGTGAATCTAATTCTTGGTGGTCTTTTATAAGGTCCATTACTGTTTACATATTTTGAAAGCTGATGATCTTGCTCATATGTAGTTTATCTCATACCTTTGCAATGTTCTGCAGCATTTTAAGGGTGATGAATAATTCAAAGTGCAGTGGCTGCTATTATATCAGACAACAATACACTTCATATAAAGGAGTGTATGTACCTGTATTTGTAATTGAACTGCCAGAAACAGTATTTGAGCTGGGCACATTAACAATATTTAAAAGACACCTAGATAAATGCACAGTTTAAAGGGCTATGGGCCAGCACAGACAGATGGGACTATCTCACAAGGCAACACAATTAACATGGAAGAGCAGAGTCAAAGGGTGGGTTACCATGCTGTATGATTTGATGACTATTATAGTATTTAGTGAAACATTTCTTCAACTCAGAGATAAAATTGAAATACTGGCAATCTAGATTCTTAATATTTGGTTTAGAATGACACATTTATCCAGTGAAGTGAACAAGGTGGACAAAAATAAAGTATATGCATGGAAAGCTCGGACTAATTTCAGGAAATGAGATGTGAAGGAATCCCTGAGGTTATGTACTTATCAGCTTCAACATTTATAGCAATGGTTGTCCTGATTTGCTTTTCCATGTCAATAATTATGCTTTATTCCAAATGAAAGTTTCTCTAATTAAAATACAGAATTCAGAAGTATTTGGGATTAGAAAAGTCGGTTTAAACTTAAAATGCTGTTCATATCTATGGACATCATAGCTTCAAAGGAAGAAGAAAACTGGAGTTTCGAAGAATGAGCGGGCATGGCATTGAAAACTATCAAATATTGAAAGGCCTGCATAGAGGGGATGTAGAAAAGATGTTTCCTATAGTGATTGAGTCTAGAAGCAGAGGGCACAACCTCAGAATAGAAGAACGTCCCTTCAGAAGAGAGACAAGGAAAAATTTCTTTAGCCAGAGGGTGGTGAACCTGTGGAATTCATTGCCATGGACAGCTGTGAAGCCAAGTCATTGGGGATAATTAAAGTGGAGGTTGATAGGTTCTTGATTAGCCAGGGCATCAAAAGATATGGGGAAAAGGCAGAAGAATAGGGTTGAGGAGGATAATAAATCAGCCATGATGGAATGGCAGAACAGACTTGATAGACTGAATGGCTTAATTCTGCTCCTGCTCTTAAAAGCATCAGAAAATATGCTAAGAAGTATTTCTGCTGTTGACATTGACATTGGGAAATTGCATATGAAAAACTTTTAAAGTGCTTCCACTGTCACAATATAGTAAGCATGCACACATAGTCAACAGTGGAAAATGTTCAGAAAATCTGCATGAACAATGACCTGGATGTATTTACTCTCCTTCATAATAGGTTTGATGCATCTTTAACTTTTGCCTGACAAATGGGCCTCTGCCAAACAACTGATTCAATGTATCTCTCCTTTAGCAATCACTGGCTATCTTTGATTATGCATTCAAGTCTCTAAGGTGGTACTTGAACCCATAATCTTTTGACTCAGTGATATGAGCCTTTATGATCTCAGCCTGACTTTATGACAATCACAATGATTACATGTAAAGTGAAGCTGTGTCACTGAAATCTGAAATGACATTGATATTGTGAACTCCAAAAGGAACTATAAGGTTGCTGTGATATTTTGGAATTTTCATAGTTTTTATTGTTTGAAGTAAGGATTGAAGACGGCTACAAAGCAGTAATTTTACACATTCTAGAATGTACAAAAGCTTTTTTATAATTATTGATGTAAGTACATCAAAGTCACAGCAGGCAATTTGATGGATGTCTTACCGCTAATTTCAATTGAATTCAGAAAGCATTTTTAGTTTTATCCTAGACTCATGAGCAAGGATACCGTGGAATATTAAAGCATCTCAAGCCCACTAAAGTAAACATAAGCCTAATCACAAGGGCCTGAAATGAAGAATGTCATCCTGATGGTTGGTTTGGCTATGAGATTTACTGTATGTGTAGATATTCTTTAAATACTCATGATCACAGGATATTGACAAAAGTTGCTCTTTTTGTAAGTATGAAATTTGGGACAATCAAATAAAGATATTAGACTGGAATTTGCAAAGTACGATGGATTAAAATAAATACTATAAAGGGAGATCAGTTAAATCCCCTGTGAATGGTGAATCAATTTTGAATTCAGATTGGAAAAGACTAAAATATGAACATCAACCAATTCAGCTTAAGTAGCACCATATATTTTATGTGCAGATCAATTCTGTTTCAGCAACCAATCAGACAAATTGTTTTGAAATTCAATGAGTTTTTTTCTTTTGGATCTTTCACGCATTCATATTATTGCAGAAACTTGCATGTAACATGATAGCTCATTCAGAAGCACCCCTCATAGTGCTCTGGGTTCCTGCTTCTTCACCAATGAAAAGGTATGTGATGCTCAATTTGTACTCCACCCCCCAGCTACAAACTCCTGATCTTCCAAATCCATCCAGCTTTCTGATCTGCTGGTCCCTTCACCACCCAGACTACTGATCTCTCCTCCAGACAATCAAGCATTCTAACACCAACATCAAGTCTCACCTCAACCTTTTTGCAGTAAAACTCCAATAATCTAGTACCAATTGTATGAAATTGCTTGTAAGGCTGGCTCACTGGAGCCCAAACACATGTGCTCCCTTAGACACATTTGGCTCACTTCCTGCTTTCACTTTAAACCCACCAGGGCCCTATTTCCTATACATCTTTAAAGTTGGGGCCTCATGCTTTCTCTGATGCGTGGGCATTCCAAACACCCATGACATTTGAGAGCAGAAATTCTGACTCATCTCAATCTAAGATAGTCAGAATTTTATTCTGAAAGATATGCTCCTTAGTTCTAGGTATCACACTTGGGAAAACATTATCTTAGCATCTGTCTGTCAATCATTGTCGTCGTTAGATCGCATTTCGAATTTCCATTTGGCGGATGATTTCCCTCCGCGCCGCTCTGTCCCGACACTTGTCCACAACATCACTAGTCTTGTCCAGCTTGGTCCAATCCTTGATATTATCCAGCCACGTTGTTCCTTTTCCCTCCTCTTCCTTTCTTTCCCTCCACCTTTCCATATAGCAAGTCCGACAAGATGTTATCTCTCCACGTAATGTGTCCACAATAAGCAACTTTGAAGCTTTCTCTACTCAGCTAATCTTCAACATTTGTCGATAGCACTACATTTCAAAAGCATTAATTTGTTTCATATCATCCTTCTTTAGGGTCCATGTTTCTGATCCATTCCTCAGCAGTGACCATATGTAACACTCGAGGAAGCGGATTCCACTTTGGATACCTACCTTTCAATTGCATAGTAGATCTTTTAGCTTCACGAACTGGGTCTTAGTCATACATATTCTCCTTCTGATCTCAACTTCGCATCGCCTGTCATCTGTCAGACAACGGCCAAGATATTCAAACTTACACACCTGTTCAATGTCTTGTCTATTCACTTGTAATGATACCATCATGAATGAGTCTTTAAAATCACACATATTTCAATTAGAGCATCTTTTGTTCACCTGTATCTCAATGTGTAGGACCAATCTTTCTGCATATAAGTTCAGGTTCGAGTTTGCTGTCATCTGACTGTACATATATACAATCAAATGAAACAATGCTCCTCTGGACCATGGTCGACCCACAAAACATATATCACACATATCACATTAACCAAAATATTACCAGAAATATGCAAATAGAATATAACTACGAAATGCATGTAGTATGCAGCACAGGTAAACAAAAAACAGTAAACAGCTCATTATCCAAGTGATGAGACGTCAGTGTTGGCAGGGTATTCATTAGTCTCACAGCCTGTTATCCATTCTGACTAATCCCTTCATGCAAGGAATTAATCTGGTGAAAGCTGCCTCCAAAGTCCTGACGAAGGGTCGCCTCGGCCTGAAACATCGACAGCGCTTCTCCCTATAGATGCTGCCTGACCTGCTGCGTTCCACCAGCATTTTGTGTGTGTTACAGTACATCCTTCCTTAGCTACAGTATGGAGTCCAAAATATATACAGTTTGAAAAGGCATTCAAAGTAATTTATTATCAAAGTGCATTTATGTTACCATTTCCCACCATGAGATTTAATTTCTTACAGGCATTCACAGTAGAAAACAGAAATAGAAAAGAATCAATGAAAAACTACACACAAAGACTGACAACCAATTTGCAAAAGAAGACAAAATGTAGGTCCAGTCTCATCATCATCCCCTTTCATGTATACTCCACAGTCCTTGTAACATAAGCAAAGGGTTTTACAGTTGCATAGCTAACAGGATTATTATCTCACAGTCCAAGCACCAGGTTCAATCTTGACCTTGAGTGATGATAATGTTGAGTTTGTACATTCTCCCTATGACCATGTAGTTTTGATCCATGCATTCTGATTGTGTCCCACATTCCAAATATGTGTGGGCTAGTAGGTTAACTTACGACTATAAATATGTTTTTTTTTGGCCACCTTATGCAAAGTATGCATATGTCACCACAAACTACCTTGAGATTCATGGTTTTGCAGGCATTCACAGTGGAACAGAGAAATAGAATCAATGAAAAACAAAAACTGACAAGAAGGTAAACTGTGCAAATATAATGAACAAATCAACAAATAAATAGATAAATAGACAGATAAAAAACACATAAAAAGTAGATCAATCAATCAGTAAATAAGTTAAAACTGTGAACATAAGTTGCAGAGTCCTTAAAAGTGAGCCCATAGGTTGGAGACAAGATAGCAATGTTCCCTGAATGGAAGCACCATTATTTAATTGTTTTTTGAAATTGCTGAACAATGTATAATCAATTTTTAAAATAAACAGTTAAATAATCTTCACAGTTCTGTTCCTTGGGCAATCTGATATGTGGCAAAATCACTCAGGTTAACACTGTTCTGCTGGGATGGAATGAACATAATAAAATTCATGAACTGGAAGTTTTTGTTGACTAAGGTGAACATGCCGATTTGTACAGCTGGTTACAGCTGACTGACTGATGCTGGACATGTCTCCTGTGGTAGGTAGCCCTAGAAGGAGCCAAGAGGAAGCAGTTGTGATCTCAACACTCATTATCAGGTGGATGCTATCGAGCTCTTGTGAATCACATACCTTGCCCTAGGGCTTTTTATGTGACATGCTGTTTCTTTGAATAGTTCTTCAGATTTAAATTCTGGACTCACTCAATAATTCCAATGCAGGAGGGTTTCATTTTCCTCCAAAAATATCTCTGAACGTTGTCCTCCACATTGACCTCCATCCTACAAACAATAAACTCGAGTTTCCCAGAATTATTGCCGTTCTGATTCCAAGTGACAAAACAATGTAAACCAGCAAATTTACTTATTTTTATTTATTTAGAGATACAGTGCAGAACAGGCCTTTCCGATACAACAAACCACATCGCCCTGCAACACACATATTTGCCCCTAGTTTAATCACAGGACAAGTCACAAAGGCCAATTAACCTAATAACCAGAAAGTCTTTGGAGTGTGGGAGGAAACCAGAGCACCTGGAGGAAACCCACATGTTCATTGGCAGAACGTACCAACTCCTAATAGACAGTGGCAGAATTGAACTCTGAACTCCAGTGCCCCAAGCTGTAACAGCGTTATGCCAATTGCTGTGCCTCTGCAGTGCCCACGTGGTGGGAAGGATTGGTAAGCACAGTGTTCAAAATATGTTTTCAAACTGATGGAAAAATAACAGAGATATGAAACAAAAATTGTAAAGACAGTTAAACCCTTGAAACACACACAAAATGCTGGTGGAACGCAACAGGCCAGGCAGCATCCAAAGGGAGAAGTGCTGTCAACGCCAGGACTAACGAAGGGTCCCGGCCCGAAGCATTGACAGCGCTTCTCCTTATAGATGCTGCCTGGCCTGCTGCGTCCTACCAGCATTTTGTGTATGTTGCTTGAATTTCCAGCATCTGCAGATTTCCTCGTATTTGACAGTTAAACCCTTGATGTTTCTACCATTTATTATATGCTCCTGACAAGAGTACCTATTCATAGAGCCATGCCAAATAATCAAATCTTCAAGTTCAAGTTCGGTTTAGTGTTATTCAACTGTGCACGTGTACATGGCCAAATGAAACAATGTTGTTCCAGACCAAAGTACACAACACAATACATATAACTCACACACACAACACATAAAATAATATTACCACAAATAACTTAACAAATAATAATACACATTTACAACACAAGTTTAAAAAGTAAAGGAGTATAACACAACTGGTGCTTTGTATGTGATGAGACCTGGGCGGTGGCAAGGATTTCAGTCATCTTATGTTCAAGGGAAGAAGATTCAATAAGAATTGTCTCTCAGACCACTGACCCCTTCATGATGTTCCTTTGACAGAGATGGACTAAGTTACCCCTGCTCAAATCCAGCTTAATTCCATCTAGAGATAAGAAAGAGCTGATTTTGTCCCCAATAGTCCACACTGTCTTGCAGTGCAAACATGATATTTCAGGATTCAGAACAAGGGAACGGAAAAGAGGGTTAATGATCTGGTGTGTGGCTACATAAACATTGCAAACAGAACTGTGAGCTTACTACCCACAGCCAGAGGTGCAAGGATGGAGCTGAACTAGCAAGGTAACTATCGAGAGAGTGGAGGAAGGAACAATATTGTGAGGAGTTACTATGTGACTCTTTCAGAGAATAAGAGAACAAGCAGAAAGGTAAAAGAGAAGGATTCTGCCTATGGGCATCCTTTCTGCACTAACAAAAAGGGCAAAATGAGCAAATTATCACTTGGTAGCTAAATAATGCAAGAGAATCAATACACACTCATCAAATACTGTTTAAACTGACAGACAATTGTGACCTAAACTTAAGCACCAATACTTGTGGGAAATACAACACAAAGAGGACTAAGATATGAGATGCAGCCTCACCTAAATGTGGCTTTTAAAGGAAACTGTCAGGAATGTTCCAGTAGGTTCACAGTATTACTCAATTTAGATTTTAAGTTTAAAGAAGTTACAAAGTATTTCTGGCACATAAACAGAGCATCAGGCCTAATTAGACTGTGCCATATACATCCTCCACAGCAGTCTCTTCCCATTCCAATTCATCTAACCTTCTTCATCCACTATCTATGCTGAACCTCTGGTTGAAAATTCTAACCATTCTCTGGAGCGAAGATGTCCCTTCTCATTTCCCTGTGGTATTAGCTGATCATCTGCTCACATTTACAACCTCCGCTTGTACTTGCAAGTAAGACTAAATCTAGTAATGAGAAATGAAAGAGGTAACAGTATGGAAAGATTGTTTAAGCTAGTTTAGAACACAAAAGACTGTGGGGACAGAATGACAGAGCATAAAATGAGCAGAATAAACAAAACTATTTCCTTGAATAGAGTCACAAAACCATACCAAATCCTTTTGCCACCTTATGCGCTGAGGTAAGCCTGTACAAGGAGAGCTTCCACCCCATTCAGGGTTAACAATTATGCCAGGTGATCACAGAGATCATGCAGATTATTGGAAGTGTTACCCAGTTTCCACCTGGGGATTAAACAATTTAAATCAGGACACAGGGAGCAATTGTTATGATCAGCAAAACAGGCCTCATCTTAGTCCTTTTATATTTTCTGTTGTGGAACTGTAAGAACTGAAAGGAGAAGAGAACTTGATGAAAATGCATTCTGCAAGTCCACATCCAGCAAATGATGAAACACACTCCAGGGACAAATGGAAACTGTCCTGCTTTTGCATTTAGAATAGTTCAAAATCCACATGATCATTAACGTGTTTGAAACAGAATACTGAATTCTGAGCACCATTCACTACAGATGGCGACCACAGCATCATCCCATGCAATTTATTATTCCTATTCACACTTGCTGTTTCCCAAGACAAACCTCCAGACTGATGCCAGAAGAACATAAGCTACTTTGCAATGTAACTTGCCCTTACAGTTCAAAAACTCCGCACAGAATATTATCTGCAAAGTTTTACATGACATTTGTTTTGTGTGGCAAGGTCATCCCTGCTAATATGATGATCTGAAACTCTGAATCCTGTGTGTAGAAGTCCACAGGCAGGATTAATCTCATTAGATGATTATCTATAGTTGTTGACGGGTGCATTGAGATACTGGACAATTATTAGCTTTGGTTCTTCAGTACAAATGCACTAGGGTTTTCGTCAACATATTAGGAGAGTTCAGCATTGAAATTCAATATGATAATGATTCCATTTTTATGGACTGTGCAAATGAGCTTGTGTAGATCTGATCTCTGAATGTGACCGGCCCTTAATAATACCCTTGATGCATATTGGAATTGTGATTTGTCCCACAATGCATTTCTGATGAGGGATCACTGAGATAAAATGCCTCTTTACTTGCTCTTTCCACAGATGCTGCTTGACCTGCTGCTGCAGGGGAGGAAATAGTATGGGCTAAGAACTACCGGTAGTAAATAGTGATGTTGATAAAGTGGTAATTGTCTTTGAAGATTGTCGCCTTGTTGTGGTGGAGAGACTTGTGAGTACCTGAGATCCCAAGAGCGAATTGTTTGGAGCTTAGCTCCTGGTAGGGCCATCCATGGTGGTAAGATCAAGGGGAAGTTTCCAAACAAAGAGTGATCCAAAGGTCAGCGAGCTCCTGGTGGCTAAAGGAATTGTTTCAATGTTATCATCAAAATCAGCCAAAAGAAAGTCAACATTACATCTAAAAACTGGGAAGGCATTGCACTCAATAGATACACCTGGAGGAAATCTACTCAAGAGGGAGCTGTGCTACATGAGAACAAGCAGCAGCTGTGAAAGGAGAGACTGAAAAAAGACGCAACCACTTAACCACTGCCACCACTTACTCATGAGATATGAAGTAACAGAATATGTAGAGACCAGGTCAGCCTCTGCAGCCACCTGAGGACCCTCCAATAGACAGCTTCTTAGGAGAATATCAGACTCAGCTCAAGTGATCACACTACTATTGACAGGGAAAAGTAGAGACATGGAATGCAACAGTTACAAGACCCAAGTCTCAGGAATTTCATCTGATTATGTTATTGCATGCACCCATTGTTCTAATAGAAAATTGCATTTACTTTTAGACCTCTGGATAATCATTTTATTCTTAATTAAGTCTTCCTGCTGCCACCATTCTGTTATTAAAATGTAGTTTTAGTGGTAGTCTCGTCAACAGAGAATGTAAAAGCTATACCAAGTTCATTCTCAGAAAGTTCAGATTTGGCTATCATTGATGAGTTCAGATGCAGCAATGGATCAAACTTCAGTTTTCCCAACACACTTGCTTTATCCTATGGTGTTGCCAGAGCTGTGGCGACACTTGTGGGGTGCCCCTAGTGCATCCTTGTGCATTCTACTCTATGCTTCAATTTGATGATTACTTAAATCTGTATCTAAATCTGAATCCCACAATTTAATTCATTTTGATACAGAGAATGGAACATTTACTTTCCAGAGACAAGAATCACTCCTTGGAATACCATAATGCCCCACACGGTTATCTGAGTTCTCAGGAACATCTTACAACTACTACTTTCTGTTTAGTTGTGCATTTGATTTCTACTGAAATTTAGAAGGTTATTAGGTGATTTGATAGAAATTTTCAAGAGATTAAGGGGAACTGATCTGTTAAGTAGAGATAAATGGGTACAGATTAGATCACATAGTGTGTTTTTTTTAGAGCTGCCTAATCCAAACTTGATTAAATTGGTTTAAATTGTTTTAGATATCATTTCTTCATTCAAAAGAAGATGACTGTGGCTGATTGAGACATCACTTGTCCACAAGGCACACAGGTGCAGGAGTTTCAGCAGACGAGTATCATATGCCAGTCATCTTCCACAGCTTCACCTTGTCAGAACTGGTGAAAATTGATGATGATTGCACAATGGTTGGTTCAATTTGCAACTCCCTTGTTAATGAGCCAGAAAGACCTGGAAAATATACAGGCTCACACTGAATAAAGGTAGCAACAGTTGTGCCACGTATGTCTCAGGGAATCACTGTCTCCAACAAAAGAGTGTCAAGGAAATGAAAGAAACTGTAGATGCTGAAACTTGGACCAAAATATAACTGGGTAAGTCCAGATTCTATATAATAATAAACGGATTTTTAAAATCACGAACACAATAGGTTCTGCAGAAGCTGGAAATCCAGAGCAACACATATACACACAATGCTGGAAGAAATCAGCAGGTCAGGTGGCATCTATGGAAATGAATAAACAGTCGAATTTCAAGCTGAGACCCTTCTCCTGGACTGGAAAATAAGTTTAAAATCATCCCAGATAAATTCACAATCTTCACCATTCCACACCCGTGCCGTCACTGCATCATGACTCAGTCTGCACTTGTTTGCCATCTCTTGAATTATATTTCCCAAGTCTACAACCTGTACATTGTAGGTAGAAAAAGTACCACTGCTATCTGCCTGTCAAACATTTCCCTAATGTGGAAAATATTATCTGTTTCTTACACCTTCTCAGGGAAAAAAATGCAAACGTGGCATAAATACTGGCCTTGCACACCATGACAAAGCAGACAAGATCTACACAAGATCATTACATTCAACAATCTAAAGACATCATATTGTTATAACCCAAAGATCTATTCTCCATAATCTATGGTATGTGGATCTGTGGCTATTTATGAAATACTGAGATATTACAGTGCTTCAATTACCAACAGTATAAGAAAATACATATATATTTGAAATTCTGGACAAGCTAATACAGCACAAAAATACTCTGGTAGGAGTTACACTGAACTACTCCTTAGAGATCCAGAAACTATGCAAGGGAAAGCACAGCCGACAGTACCAAAATTATATTTTGGGCTTTGTGTGCTTCCCATTGCAATTTATTCTCTAAGAGTGTTCTCTGTTCTAGGGATTCAACTTGATGAGAAAGGCTCAGTCCAGGATCACGCAGAGATTTCCCTACATATTCAATAATTTAAAATGGCTGACCTCATTATTTTCTTACAATATACAGGCTTAATTTAAATAATTTATCTCCATTGGGACAAGGATTCTTCAATTACTGCTGGACATTAAAAACGCAAGAAGTAATGCTGTACTTACATGAGCAACACGGTTAGAAATGACCCTTGCATTTTCTGATGCCTCTAGGCATACACTTTCTTGTGGTCCTTGTAAATGTGTCATGTTAAACAGCTGGTGGCAATGGAGATTAAACAATGTCACCTCAGTTGTTATATTTCACACAATAGGAACTTGTACTTGCTTTCAGGATTCAGTGAAAGCCAAATCCTTATGTCTGTCTTCCACCTTGTTTGCCAAAGTTTCTAAAGGTATAACTAATGCCAATAGGCTGCTCCAAGGTAAACTAAATTGTAGGCCATTTGTTAGCTCCATCTGTTAGACAGAAGCCAACATATTACTTCACTGTCAGAATCCCACCCCACAGAGCTATCATTGCAGAACAGATCTTTGAGTTAATGATTCAATGCTGGATTTTTCACAACACATTAAAATGACTGAAGCTATCGAAGTGTGGCATCAGAAACAGATATTTGTATTATTTTGCTCATGAACTGAAGCACATAGAAGGTGATTTTGACCTTGAGTGATTGTGCAAAATGACTGATAGTGAGTTGAGTATCACAAGTTCCATCACTTTAAACTGGTCATCAGAGATAATAATTTAAAGGATAATTACCAATGCAACCGTTCATTTGCTAACATATTGTCACATTA
Source organism: Hemitrygon akajei (assembly GCF_048418815.1). NCBI lineage: Eukaryota > Metazoa > Chordata > Chondrichthyes > Myliobatiformes > Dasyatidae > Hemitrygon > Hemitrygon akajei. The sequence continues at coordinate 91,682,095 of NC_133132.1, read as the reverse complement.
AGTTAAAATTATGCCAACAGAAGCAATATTAATCGCTGATAATTTGTCCCTAACAACAGTACTAATTGCCACTAACCTTAGTAAATGATTCCCACAAATGTCCAACAATATCTATGTCAAGACAGCCTTTTGCAGAATCTCTTGCCATTAGACACTAAGTAGAAGAGACATTATTACTGATTTGAAAACCAATTAACGAGCCTTTGCAAACAGCAAATAACCGTATGTTGTTAAAACAATATACACTAGATGGTCACTTTATTAAGTACTCCTGTAGATCTGGTCGTTAATGCCAATCATGTGGCAGTAACTCAATGTATACAAGCATGAGCATGCAGACATGGTCAAAAGGTATAGTCATTCAGACCAAACATCAGAATGGGGAAGAAATGTAATCTAAGTGACAGTGAATCTAAGTGTTGGTACCAGACCGGGTGGTTTGAGTATCTCAGAAACTGTTGATTTGCTGGGAGTTTCATGCACAACAGTCTCTAGAGTTTACAGAGAATAGTGGGGGAATTTTTTTTTTAAAAAATCCAATGAGTGGCATTTCTGTGGCTGAAAATGAGAGAGGCTGGAGGAGAATGGCCAATGGTTCAAACTGACAGAAAAGTGACAGAAACTCAAATAACCACGTGTTTTATCAGTGGTGTGCCTGAATGTACAACACATCAAGCCTTGAAGTGGATGGATGACAGGAGGTACCTAATAAAATGGCCACTGAATGGACAAAGTACTAAACAAAATGACTAATGTAGAAAATTAGGTATTGAAAACTTCCAATTCAGTAAAAAAAAGGTATTAAAATCCCTCACTCTCTGAAATATTAATTGAACAAAATTATTATGCACTTACAGAAAATTAGATTGGTATTGAAGAGAGTTTCCAAAGCAGTAATTATGGCATAAACCCAACCTACAGTGTGAGAGTGGTAATTGTAGATTCCACTTGTTTCTGCCTTGAGCACATTTTGTTTGGTCTAACTAGCAGTAATGTGTGCAGCACGTTCATGCCCTCACACAGTCTCTCTCTCTTTCCCTCTCCCACATGACAACTCTTTCCTTCCCTAGTGCTCCAATTCTGTCCTTGCATCTCTGACACATACTCTCCCTCCCTCCATTATACACTGACACTCTATTCCTGTTCTCTCTCTTCTTCCTTCACACGCAAAATCTCTGCTCTCCCAGCCTTTTTCACACATTCCCTCTCTCTCTCTCTCTCTCTCTCTCTCTCTCTCTCTCTCCTTATGTCCCCTCTGTCCCTAATTCTTTTCTTCCTACCTCAGGCATTGTTTTTCCTTCCTCTCTTCTTTCCTTCTCACTGTTTGTCTCTCTATTCTTCTTCTTTCTTCTGATTGCAACCTCATCTCTCTCCCTATATCTCACTCAGACTGGAAGGACTGAAAGAAAGAGGAGGAGAGAGAAAGAGAGAAGGAGAGAGGTGAGGGGAAGAGAGAAGGAGTGAGTGAGGTGGAGAGGAAGTAAAAGAGGAAGTGAGAGAGAAGTGAGGGAGAGAAAGAGAGAGAGGGAGAGAGAGGGAAGGAAAATGGAGAGGGGGACAAATATACAGAAATAGCCAGAGAATGTGTTACAGGCTAAAAGAGAGAGATGAAGATGTTGGAGAGTGTGAAGCTGCACCAGCATCACTTATAAGAACATTGAAAGGGTTCAGTGCTCACAAGTGTAGGTCAGAGTTCAATGAATGTCAGAGTATCGGAAATGTGGATGTGGTGAGCTGCACACAGTGCTGAAAGCAAACTACACTGGAATCTGCTCTGGATTGACATCAAAAAGTATTTACAGCATGGCACCAGGCTGATCAAGATCACGCTGCCCATTTACACCCATGTGATCAATTAATCTACTAAGCCAGTGTCTGGAACGTGGAAGAAAACTGGAGCGAGGTCACAGGGAGAATATAGAAACTTGTTACAGACAGTGGCAGCAATTAAACTTGCATTGTTGGCACGGTAATGGATACTGCTAATCGTTATTCTACAGTGCCCCCCCCCCAAGAAGCCCACTCTCCATCACTGATCCTCTCATCCTCAACCTCCAAGTTATCAGTGACAAATCCTGCCTTACTCACCTACAGATCCTCATTGATGAATGATGGCTGCAGAAAAACAGCAGCTGGCTCCCAGCAGGAACATCAAGATAGCTACTATTGCTGGCAAGTATAAAACATTTTTATAAAGTATGTAAACTGTTTATGTAGTTTAAACTGTTTCCCCCGAACCTGCTGGAAACAAATATACCTACTGGTTTTTGCAAGTTACTGCTTTTAACAATCAACAGTAGAAACATAGAAAATAAGTGCAAGAGTAGGCCATTCGGCCCTTCGAGTTTGCACCGCCATTCAGTATGATCATGGCTGATCATCCAACTCAGAACCCTGTACCTGCTTTCTCTCCATACCCCCTGACCCCTTTAGCCACAGGGGCCATATCTAACTTCCTCTTAAATATAGCCAATGAACCTACCTCAACTGTTTCCTGTGGCAGAGAATTCCACAGATTCACCACTCTCTGTGTGAAGAAGTTTTTCCTCATCTTGGTCCTAAAAGGCTACCCCTTTATCCTTAAACTGTGACTTCGTTCTGGACTTCCCCAATATCGGAAACAATCTTCCTGCATCTAGCCTATCCAATCCCTTTAGAATTTTATATGTTTCAATAAGATCCCCCCTCAATCTTCTAAATTCCAGTGAGTATAAGCCTAGTCGATCCAGTCTTTCTTCATATGAAAGTCCTGCCATCCCAGGAATCAATCTGGTGAACCTTCTCTGTACTCCCTCTATGGCAAGAATGTCTTTCCTCAGATTAGGAGACCAAAACTGCACAAAATATTCTAGGTGCAGTCTCACCAAGGCCTTGTATAACTGCATTAGAACCTCCCTGCTCCTGTACTCAAATCCTTTTCCTATGAATGCCAACATACCATTTGCCTTTTTCACCGCCTGCTGTACCTGCATGCCCACCTTCAATGAGTGGTGTACAATGACACCCAGGTCTCGTTGCATCTCCCCTTTTCCTAATCGGCCACCGTTCAGATAATAATCTGTTTTCCTGTTCTTGCAACCAAAGTGGATAACCTCACATTTATCCACATTAAATTGCATCTGCCTTGAATTTGCCCACTCACCTAACCTATCCAAGTCACCCTGCATCCTCTTAGCATCCTCCTCACAGCTAACACCGCCGCCCAGCTTCGTGTCATCCGCAAACTTGGAGATGCTGCATTTAATTCCCTCGTCTAAATCATTAATATATATTGTAAACAACTGGGGTCCCAGCACCGAGCTTTGCGGTATCCCACTAGTCACTGCCTGCCATTCTGAAAAGGTCCCGTTTACTAACACTCTTTGCTTACTGTCTGCCAACCAATTCTCTATCCACATCAATACCATACCCCCAATACCGTGTGCTTTACGTTTGCACACTAATCTCCTGTGTGGGACCTTGTCAAAAGCCTTTTGAAAATCTAAATATACCACATCCACTGGCTCTCCCCTATCCACTCTACTAGTTACATCTTCAAAAAATTTTATAAGATTCGTCAGACATGATTTTCCTTTCACAAATCCATGCTGACTTTGTCCGATGATTTCACCTCTTTCCAAATATGCTGTTATCACATCTTTGATAACCGACTCTAGCATTTTCCCCACCACCGATGTCAGACTAACCGGTCTATAATTCCCTGGTTTCTCTCTCCCTCCTTTTTTAAACAGTGGGGTTACATTAGCCATCCTCCAATCCTCAGGAACTAATCCAGAATCTAAGGAGTTTTGAAAAATTATCACTAATGCATCCACTATTTCTTGGGCTACTTCCTTAAGCACTCTTGGATGCAGACCATCTGGCCCTGGGGATTTATCTGCCTTTAATCCCTTCAATTTACCTAACACCACTTCCCTACTAACATGCATTTCCCTCAGTTCCTCCATCTCACTAGACCCTCGGTCCTTTACTATTTCCGGAAGATTATTTATGTCCTCCTTAGTGAAGACAGAACCAAAGTAGTTATTCAATTGGTCTGCCATGTGTTTGTTCCCCATGATCAATTCACCTGTTTCTGACTGTAAATGACCTACATTTGTCTTGACCAATCTTTTTCTTTTCACGTATCTATAATATCAGTAATTTCTACTCTGCTGTCAGTCTTTACAACTCAATGAAAGTTCTTTCTGTAGTTTAGCTGAGGCCTCAATTATGGCTAAATACACCAACCAAATCCCTCACAGACACTATGCAGAGGATTTTAGCATGGGACCATTTTATAAATAGCTTAAATTTTATATTGGTTCAAGTTATTGCACCTTGATTGCAGAGAAGACTAAAAACATGGCAGGTTGTGAAGCAAGCTGGATCATTTATGACAAGTTGGTGCTTTAAACTACACATGTGCAAAAATTCCATAGCACCAGTCAGTGATTGCCAATCATTTCACCCGGACCATTAAGCAGAAAACCAGCTCAGAGGAGAGGAGTTTTTAAAAAAATATTATTCAACAGAATATCCTGATATTGAACAGAAGAATTTGAGTCACCAAATCAGTGCAAGAGTGAATTGTGCAGACTCATTTTTAGTAGACAGCATTACAAAACTACTCAGAGGTGAGGGGAAGGAGAAATGGCACAGAAATCTCACATCCAAGACAAAAGGATTACCTGAGTAAATGAGCTATCTAGGGATGACAACAGTGCACAATGTGGTGAACTACATATACCTGTCTGGACACGCCCCTCTGCTGACTGCTCCTGTGGCTCCTCCCACGGACTCCTGTATAAAGGCGATTGGAGGCACTGTCCTCCCTCAGTCTCCAGGATGTTGTGTGGTGGTCTCTTGCAGCTAATAAAAGCCTATCGTTCGCCTCCCGTCTCCGAGAGTTATTGATGGTGCATCACACAGTAAGATGAGGCTAAGGCTTGGGGGGGGGGGGTGGGGAGGTTGTATCTGACACGCAGCACCAGCACAGAACCTCAAAGATAATCAATCTCCAACCTGCACTGGCAAAAATGCCAGTGATTGCTTCACTGTGTAAACTGCCATTAATTCAGCATCTCAGCCAAATAGCCTCTGCATTTATGTGGATATAATGAACCAAGTCATACAAAATTATGGGTGTAAGTTGGACAAAACTGACAGTCAGGATACAGGAAAACACAGATGCTGAAACCTGGAGGTGGCCTGACAGTGAATTTGCCATTACGTTCATAAGACTGATAACAAATTATTTATTTATGTTGGAGAAGATAAGCACTGGATATTATGGACCTGAAATTAACAATGAGTTTGCTGATCCTTGATTCCTATTATTCATTCATTTATTTGGATCCCTGGGTGAAGCTGACAGCTTTAAAGCCTAAACACGAGGAAATCTGCAGATGCTGGAGATTCGAACAACACACACAAAATGCTAGTGGAACACAGCAGGCCAGGCAGCATCTATAAGGAGAAGCACTGTTGACGTTAAATTCTTCTCAGTGAAGTGGTTACAATGGTGGCATAGCCCTGATCTGTTGATCTGGCAATGGATTTACTGTCAATAAAGCTTTAAAGCCTGCTTTACTGCCCATTCTTAATTGCTGCTGAGAAGGCAGTGGGGACCTACTTTTGAACTGCCACAGCCCTTCCGGAGAAGGTATTCCCAGTTTCAACAGTGTGGAGAACAGCATTTCTGAATGCACAGCATGTCGAACCTTAAAGCAGATGGGCTACAGCAGCAGAAGACCACACCAGGTTGCACGCCTATACCAAATAAAGTGGCCATTGAGTAAATATACCTTCTTCTGACACATAAAACCACACCATCTTCAGGAAACAGACAGCTGGTGAGTGGCTGCCATTGCATCTGTTGCATGATTTCACAACACCTGCACTCAAGTAATGCTTGACCTTGCTTCTGGCATGAGGTTTTAATGCCTGTGCCTAGTGATGTATGAAACTCCTTGGCACTTTTCACGATCAGTTCTATTGAGACTGCAATTTTACCAGCTGTGTTAAACACAATACTGTATGCTCAAAAATTCTGACTGAACCTAATCAGGCATGAATCTATTAAGCAGTGAACTGCTTAAGAATTCACCGAGATTGCAATGTTTGGTCAACTACTTTAATGAAAAAGAATCTAGTCACTGATTATTTGGCCTGATCTTTAATTTCTCGGTTACAACTTTCACCTACTTCTGGGGGTATGCAGGGAAATAGTCTTCCATTTTCTGGACTTTTGTGAGCAAACATAGATTACTTTCTGTGAAGCTACCAGATAACAAAATATACACTCGGTAGCTATTTTATTAAGTATCTACTGGACCTAATAAAGTGACCACGGAGTGCATGTTTGAGGTCTTCTGCTGAGTAGCACATCCACTTTAAGGTTTTACATGTTTGTTCAGCAATGCTGTTCTGCACAACACTGTTGTAATGCGTGGCTATTTGAGTTACTGTCACCTTCCTGTCAGCTTACACTAGACCAGCCTTTCTCCTCAAACCACTCTCATTAACAAGGCATTTTGTCCATAAAACTGCTGCTCACTGAATGTTTTCTTTTGTTTATCACACCATTCTTTATAAATTCTTGAGACTGGTGTGCATGAAAATCCCAGCAGTTGAGCAGTTTCTGAGATACTCAAACAACCCCATCTGGCATCAACAATCATTTCATGGTCAAAGTCACTTAGATCATATTTCATCCCTATTCTGATGTTTGGTCTGAACAACATCTGCATGACTGCATTCTCTATGCATTGAGTTGCTGCCATTTGTTCTAATGAGGAGGTGTAGAGATGTACCTAATAAAGTGGCAATTGAGTGTACAATGAGTCTCAGAGCCAAATTTGTTAATAAAACAGCTATTCTACATGTCTTACAACAATCTTTCCTGCCTGTATGTTTTTGACATGATCATCTAGTTGAGAACTATCAGCAGTGAAGTACACATCTATCCCCTCCGTGATCAGTGTGAAAAGCACCTCAGCAATGACTCTGTAGTACTCAAAGTTTCTGTGCACCATGCTCAATCCACAGAAAGTCATGGAGCCAAAGATTTGCATAACTTGGAAACAGGTCTACTTGATCTGCTGAGTCCACACTGATCATCAACTAATGCACTAGTCCTGTTTATTCTCCCCCACTTCCCAGCAACATCCCCCAGGTTCTACCAATCAATGACAATTAAGTACAATTTGCAATTTTCAATTAACCTACCAACCAATATACCTTTGGGATGTGGGAAGAAAACAAAGCACCCAGGACTTCTTACAGTCACAGGAAAAGTGTGCTCCTTCAGAACATTTCAGCACGGCATCAAACTAATGAGGCATTAGAGTATAGCTCAGCTCAAGGTCAAGGTAACATTGGTGATCACATAATACTGTACACGAGGGTCGAGATGTACTGGCCAACAAGGCAATTGTAATAATCTAATATTTTTCACATGAATATTGAAATAGTTACTTACCCTATTTTCTATTTGTGAAATTTTGCAGCTTACAAATTGACTTTTGCATTTCCTTTTATAATCCACAAACACAAGAATTTTCTTCAGAGTTTGAAAACTTTTTAAGTAGATCAGAACATATTGACAGTAAAGCTCTTCCCTTTATAAAGCAAGATATTTTGAGTCTTATCTAGTAGCTGCCTACCTGCATAGGCTGCAAAGATTCAAAAGAATCACTTTGAAGTGATGCACTACTAGCAGTCTGAAGAATGTGAAGCTTTGAAGGCCACTGTCAAACGGGATTTAAAAATATTTTCCAAAAGCATATGACTTCTTGACTTCTGCAAACCTGCTCTACTTTTCACCTTGTTGTCTATCTTGCAGTTGAAATCCTTATGAACCACAGAATAACTGACTATAAAGAAAAGTGGCTGGAAGTTACATAGAAACATAGAAAACCTACAGCACAATAAAGGGCCTTCGGCTCACAAAGTTGTGCCGAACATGTCCCTACCTTAGAAATTACTAGGCTTACCTATAGCCCTCTATGTACCTATCTAAAAGTCTCTTAACAGTCCGTATCGTATCTGCCTCCACCACCGTTGCCGGCAGCCCATTCCACGCACTCACCACTCCCTGAGTAAAAGACTTCCCCCTGACATCTCCTCTGTACCAACTCCCCAGCAACTTAAACCTGCGCCCTCTTGTGACAACCATTTCAGCCATGGGAAAAAGCCTCTGACTATCCACATGATCAATGCCTCTCATCATCTTATACACCTCTATCAGGTCATCCCTCATCTTCCATCGCTGTGAGAAAAGCCCAAGTTTACTCAACCTATTCCCATAAGGCATGCTCCCCAATCCAGGCAACATCCTTGTAAATCTCCTCTGCAACCTTTCTATGGCTTCCTCATCCTTCCTGTAGTGAGGCGACCAGAACTGAGCACAGTACTCCAAGTGGGGTATGACCAGGGTCCTAAAAAGCTGCAACATTACCTCTTGGCTCCCAAATTCAATTCCAGGATTGATGAAGGCCAATACACCATATGCCTCCTTAACCACAAAATCAACCAGCACAGCTGCTTTGAGTGTCCTATGCACTTGGACCCCAAGATCCCTCTGATCCTCCACATTGCCAAGAGTCTTACCATTAATAATATATTCTGACATCATATTTGACCTACCAAAATGAACCATTTCACACTTATCTGGGTTGAACGCCATCTGCCACTTCTCAGCCCAGTTTTGCATCCTATCAGTGTCCCACTGTAACCTCTGACAGCCCGCCACGCTATCCACAACACCTTCAACCTTTGTGTCATCAGCAAACTTACTAACCCAACCCTCCACTTCTTCATCCAGGTCACTTATACAAATCACAAAGAGTAAGGGTCCCAGAACAGATCCTTGAGGCACACCACTGGTCACTGGCCTCCATAAAGAATATGACCCATTTACAACCACTCTTTGCCTTCTGTGGGCAAGCCAGTTCTGGATCCACAAAGCAATGTCCCCTTGGATCCCATGCCTCCTTACTTTCTCAATAAGCCTTGCATGGGATACCTTATTAAATGCCTTGCTGAAATCCATATACATTACATCCACTACTCTTCCTTCATCAATGTGTTTAATCATATCCTTAAAAAATTCAATCAGGCTCGTATGGCAAGACCTGCCTTTGACAAAGCCATGCTGACTATTCTTAATAATATTATACCTCTCCAAATGTTCATAAATCCTGCCTCTCAGGATCTTTTCCATCAACTTATCAACCACTGAGGTAAGACTCACTGGTCTATAATTTCCTGGGCTATCCCTACTCCCTTTCTTGAATAAAGGAACAACATCTGCAACCCTCCAATCCTCTGGAACCTCTCCCGTCCCCATTGATGATGCAAAGATCATCACCATAGGCTCAGCAATCTTCTCCCTCGCCTCCCACAGTAGCCTGGGGTACATCTCATCTGGTCCCAGCGACTTGTCCAACTTGATGCTTTCCCAAAGCTCCAGCGTATCCTCTTTCTTAATATCTACATGTACAAGCTTTTCAGTCTGCTGCAAGTCAGCAGTACAATCACCAAGATCCTTTTCCATAATGAATACTGAAGTATTCATTAAGTACCCCTGCTATTTCCTCTGGTTCCAGACACACCTTCCCACTGTCACACTTGATAGCTCCTATTCTTTCGCGTCTTATCCTCTTGCTCTTTACATACTTGTCGAATGCCTTGGGGGTTTTCTTTAATTCTGCCTGCCAAGGTCTTCTCATGGCTCCTTCTGGCTCTCCTAATTTCCGTTTTAAGCTCCTTCCTAGTAGCCTTATAATCTTCTAGATCGCTAACATTACCTAGCTCACTGAACCTTTTGTAAGCTTTTCTTTTCTTCTTGACTAGATTTATTGCAGCCTTTGTACACCACGGTTCCTGTACCCTACCATAACTTCCCTATCTCATTGGAACGTACCTATGCAGAACACCACACAAATATCCCCTGAACATTCGTCACATTTCTTCTGTACATTTCCCTGAGAACATCTGTTCCCAATTTAAGCTGCCAGTTTCCTGCCTGATAGCCTCATAATTCCCCTTACTCCAATTAAACGTTTTTCTAACTATCTGGGTAATTGAATTTTTATGGGAATTGACTGCAATATAGATAGCAAATTTAGAAGCAGCGTGTCAACATTTATGTCAAAAGCAGCAAGAAAGCAAAGCTTAGGAGGGTTAATGGCACTACACGGCAACTCCTTTGCTTGTGTCTTTGGAAGCATCCTTATTTCCATCTTTAAATTTTCTATTTTTCCCTTTCAGGAGTTACACACTGACTGTGGTTCTTTGCGAGAATGGGACCCGCTCTCGGGGTTTCACAACTGGCCATGGTTCAGCAGGCCAAGGGCTCGGCCGAAGAGCTCTGCTCGCTTTCTGAGGACCGAGGTTTCGTGGCTCTGCAGAGGGGGGTATCAGAAGTCAGTGCCCGAGCAGAAGGCTGGTGTGTCGTGGAAGATGGAAGATCTAAGGCTGTGTGTCCAGAGACCCAAGATCTTTGGGCACATAGCTCGGAAAAAGCGACGCAACAGACTTTTAACATCGTGAACCAGCGTGGTGTTTGCTATATTTGCCCTGTCACTGTGAAACGGAGACAGCTCTTTCTCCCTTATTAGTGAGTGAGGGAGAGAGAGAAAATGTTTCACTATTTCAAACAAGGCTGGACAAAGGCTTGGAGTTCTGTGAAAAGTAGCATCCAAACTAGACAAAGAGGGCAGAGCTCCGGTTTACAAAGCCCAGGTACAAATTATCATGGAATATGCCTGCTTATCATGGATGAATGCCTCACAGAGTGCCCTCAGCCAGCCTGATTCCATTCACAGAAATGCTGTCAGGATTATAGGTGCAGATGAAGCCACAGCTCGTGAGAAGCTAGCCATCAGTAGCTTACACCACAGACGACAGGTTACTGCAGGTACTGTGCTATACAAAATGCACACCAGCCACAGCCCTGCAGACCTTCGCACCATGCTGCCTTCATCTTATGAGAGACGGCACAACACACGATCAAGTTTGTCTATGCCTGCTCATGCTGTTTCTATGCCTGATGCAAGAACCTACACACTGGATAGAAGCTTCCCTCACTATGTTATCAGAATTTGGAATAGCCTTCCAGATGCTGTGGTTGGAAACATCTGTGACAATGGGATCCAAGCCTTCAAGAATCGAGTGTACAAACACCTATCATCTCTGGGAGGGAAGTCATAAGCTATCATGAAGGGGACCAGGATGGCAATGCTTAGTTGTTGGCAGGTAGGGTTAATACCTGACTTTCAAGAGCACTTGTGAATTATGTTCCAGCTGGAGTTAGTCCTTAAACTGCTGGAGAACAGTGCAGAAAGTACAGGTACTGTTTTCTCCCAGTAGGGATTAGTTTTTAGTTCCAAGTGCTTCTGTCACGTTTTGTCACCCTGTAACCTTATCCTTCAGTCTCTCTGAATTATGGAGGACAGCATGTGTATAAATGTCTCTCCCAGCAGAATTCATCATGACTCCAGTATTTCTACTATTTTTTAATGTTTCTTAATTGTACATATGATTTTTTAATGACCTTTCGCTGAGCAGCAGTGAACCATCTGATTGACCTATCAGAGTTCTCTTTGGGAACTAGTTGACTTGATCAGCATTTCTGATCTGGCTATTGTTCACAATTGCACTTAATAAAAAAAAAGTGGTATGTCGAATGCTGCATGAACAAGTAGTCTTTGGAGTACTGCAAGTCGGTGTCTTTGCTGTTGCCTTGCTCGCGTTTGAGTGCTCGGTGGTGGGTGCCGATGCTTTTTTTTGCTGGTGGGGGAGGGGGAATTGTTGTTTGCTGCCGCTTACGTGTGGGAGGGAGGGAAGCTGGGGGGACTTTGGGGTTCCAACATTTAACTATCGTTCAATCTTTGGGAGCACTCCTCTGTTTTCGTGGATGGTTGCAAAAAGAAAGCATTTCAGGATGTATATTGTATACATTTCTCTGACATTAAATGTACCTTTAAAACCTTTGAAAATTTATGTGATTGTACAGTCCCATGTAGCTTTGCTTGTGTGTTAATGAGTAAGTAGATTAAAGGATGGTGTTTTTTTTAATTTAGTAACACAGTAACAGGTTCTTACGGCTCAATAAGCCCATGCCACCCAATTGCACCCATGTAATCTGATAGGGGAGGGGCGGGAACTATGGCAGAAAGGGAATGAGGAGGGGCACCTGATAGGCAGGTGAGGAGAAGAGAAGAATTAAGAGGGGAGCCAGAATGGAGAATAGAAAAAGAAAGTGTGGGGTGGGGGGGGGAGGACAAGAAATTACTGGAAGTTAGAGAAATCAAAGTTTAACTTAATGATAAACCCATGTTAGCATTGCACTAATGACAATGCTACTATACCATCCAAAGGAGTTTTGTCTTTATTTTGCTACTTTGAAAATCCCCAAAAGGGGAAGTGCAGCACCAGATTAATGTGTGGACTGGACAGAGTAATCTCCTATTCCACCTGTAATGAGGTTACTTCCACCATTGAGACAGGCATACCTTTTTTACTTACTGCAGGGGAACAATGGTTCTGATCCATTATTTCGAACTTAGGAATTCCTCTTACACAATTACAAAGGACCAGCACAAGCTTTTATTTTAATTTAAATGGGTGAAACCAGAGATGATAAAAGATTAAGGACACTGGCACAAAATGCAAGAATGCCACAGTGCTCTTGTGATCTAACAAAGTTCTAATTGATCAAAGATTCAGTGATTCGTGCAATAGCCTCTCATATCTTGAACTGCAGTTGATACTTGAACAGGCTAATGGTCAAACAGCCCCTTGAGTCTACCTATCAGATAAGACTCAATTGAGGAAATTATTATCCAGCTCTTGGTGGTTAGATGGGGTGGACATTGATGTACACCACCAGAGAATAGGCAGCAGGTTTCTAGAATATCCTTCCTCAAAAGTATTTGGTTTATGGGACAGTTGTTATTTTTTCTCCTCCGACACAACGTGGATATCGGCATGACACTATGATGATTTAACAGCAAGGTGTAACAGAATGGCCCACTTCTGCTTCTGTAATCCCATCCAAAAGTCAGCAGCCCCAGTCAAAAGAGCAAGAAGGATGGCTGATGGTTTGAAATGAATGGGGGGGGGGGTATGTTGTTTATAAAAAGCTTTAAAGCTGGCAGGATAGAGTTGCTATCTGATGCATAGCAAAGTCTCAGCAGTGGTAAATATCAGACAAGGTTGAAAATTGCAAATGTATATCCTGTCCACAAAATAAGTCAATTCAAACTAATTATGGATAAGGGTCTCCAATCTGAAACATAATATGTTTCTCTTTCCACAGATGATATCTGATCTGCTGTGTGTTCTGAACATTTTCTGTGTTTATTTCAGCTAAATCCACCTTAGTCCACACACAATGACAATGTTAACCAAAGCCCACCTTGGATTTTACCATTAAGCACTCAACTCTATACCTCATTTCAGTCTTGGTCAAACATGGACATAACAGCTTAATTTCAGTGGTGAAGAAAGTGCAATCTTTGATGTCACAGCAGTATTTGATTGCACATGGTATCAAGGTGTGTCAGGAATGGACAGGAGGAGGAGTATAGGAAACTGATACAGGACTTTGTGATATGGTGCAACTCAAACTACCTGCGTCTCAATATCACCAAGACCAAGGAGATGGTGGTGGACTTTAGGAGATCTAGGCCTCATATGGAGCCAGTGATCATTAATGGAGAATGTGTGGAGCAGGTTAAGACCTACAAGTATCTGGGAGTACAGTTAGACGAGAAGCTAGACTGGACTGCCAACACAGATGCCTTGTGCAGGAAGGCACAGAGTCGACTGTACTTCCTAAGAAGGTTGGCGTCATTCAATGTCTGTAGTGAGATGCTGAAGATGTTCTATAGGTCAGTTGTGGAGAGCGCCCTCTTCTTTGTGGTGGCGTGTTGGGGAGGAAGCATTAAGAAGAGGGACGCCTCACGTCTTAATAAGCTGGTAAGGAAGGCAGGCTCTGTCGTGGGCAAAGTACTGGAGAGTTTAACATCGGTAGCTGAGCGAAGGGCGCTGAGTAGGCTACGGTCAATTATGGATAACTCTGAACATCCTCTACATAGCACCATCCAGAGACAGAGAAACAGTTTCAGTGACAGGTTACTATCGATGCAATGCTCCTCAGACAGGATGAAGAGGTCAATACTCCCCAATGCCATTAGGCTTTACAATTCTACCGCCAGGACTTAAGAACTTTTTAAAAGCTATTATTAATGCTTTTTGAGATAGTGATTTAGATGCATATCATATTTTTTTACTGAGTTAAGTATTGTATGTAATTAGTTTTGCTACAACAAGTGTATGGGACATTGGAAAAAAAGTTGAATTTCCCCATGGGGATGAATAAAGTATCTATCTATCTATCTATCTAAACATCTCAGATATATGAAATTATGTCTATCACAATGGAAAATGACTGTGGTTGTTGGAGGTCAACGTTCTCAAATACAGTGCATACAAAGGCCTATGTAGGGAGGATGTTTCTGATGGTGGGGAAGTCTAGGACCAGAGGACACAACCTCAGAATAGAGGGGCATCTACATAGAATGGAGATGAGGAGGAAACTTTTAGCCAGATGGTGATGAATCTGTGGAATTCGTTGCCACTGGCAGTTGTGGAGGCCAAGTCATTGGGTGCATTTAAGGTGGAAGTTGATAGGTTCTTAATGAATCATGGTGTGAAAGGCTTTGGGGAGAAGGCATGAGAATAGGGTAGGGAGGGAAATGAGTCAGTCATGATGAAATGGCAGAGCAGACTTGATAACCCAAATGCCCACATTTTGATCCTGTGTCTTGCGGTCTTATGGTCATATCATTGCAGAGACTCCTCAGTGCAGTGTCTTTGGTCCTTTCCATCTTCCACTGCTTCATCAACAACTTTAGAGTCAAAAAGGCCTATATCATAGAAAAGGGCGCACTTGCACAGCTAGTCCGTGTTGAACTATTTTTCTACCTAGACACATTGACCCGCACCTGAACCATAGCCCTCCAACTTCTCCCATCCATGCACTATTCCAAACATCTGTCCTGCATAGGCTCTGAAACGGGAATCTTCATTGATAACTACCCACTGATCATGAGCACAAATTTCAATGACATGAAAAGATCCATGGCAACAAGTGACATGAATGTAACTTGACGTTAGAGCGCTGGCAATTACCATTCACAAGAGATCATTTGCACATCTGCTTGACATGCTAGGACAATACAGATGCCATCACCTATGCCATCAACATCCTGAGTGTCACTATTGAGAAAACATTAACTGGACCACCATGAATACAGTAACTACAAGATAGATCAGAGACTGTACTAAGTGACACAATTCCTGACATTCAAAATCCCTTTCACAGACTAGACAGAAGCATGGTGATGGGGTACACCATACTTGTCTAGATGAGGACATTCAAGAAAATGCCGTAAGTTTGGCACCATCCAGAATCAAAATCTGACTCACTTGATGCAGCACTTGTTTACAATAAGTACCTCGTAACTTCTTCTGAAAATACCTTGAAAACTAGTGATCAGTAGCTTCACTATGGACAAGGAGCTTTAGTCTTATGGAAATATCATATTCATATGCCTGATTTGGAAACATATTGCTCTTCCTGCAATGTTGCTGGGACTAAATCAAAGTAAGAGGCGGAGAGGGAAGAGATAAAAGAAGCTCGGAGGGAAGCTGTTTTTTTTTAACTGATTGGGGCAAAGAGGCTAGACTACGCAGGCGCGTGACGTAGCACGCCAAAAGTTTAAAAGAAAGACTGCCATATACAGAGGCCATCATCGTAACGGCCATTGTTGGAGTGGACTGAGGCAGAGTTGGACGGCTTTGGCTCAATCAGTCTTCGGCGAGAATAGGCAGAGGCGAGGTTTGATCGGGGCACAACTGCACAGGCGCGTGAAAGTCAGCCTCTAAGATCAGCGGGGGACTTTAAAAAGCAAGCAGCGGCTGAGTACGAGCTTCGCTTCAGGTGAGGCAAGGCCAGGTAAGCTCCTTTAATTAATCTAATTAGCTTAGGAGTAGGTAATGCAGGTGGCAGTTAGGGCAGTTGAGTGCTCCGTTTGCAGTATGTGGGAAGTCAGGGCGAGCACAGCTGTCCCTGATAACTACACCTGCAAAAGGTACATCCAGCTGCAGCTCCTGACAAACCGTGTTAGGGAACTGGAGCTGGAGCTGGATGAACTTCGGATCATTCGGGAGGCAGAGGCAGAAATAGACAGGAGTTTCAAGGAGATAGTCACCCCTAGGAGTCAGGAGACAGGTAGCTGGGTGACTGTCAGGAGAGGGAAGGGGAATAAACAGGAAGAGCAGAGCACCCCTGTGGCCATTCCCATCAACAATGAGTATACCATTTTGGATACTGTTGGTGGGGACGACCTACCAGGGACAAGTTGCAGTGGTTGCGTCTCTGGCACCGAGACTGGACCCTCAGCTCAGAAGGGAAGGAGGGAAAAGAGGAGAGCAGTAGTGATAGTGGATTCAATAGTTAGGGGGACAGATAGGAGGTTCTGTGGAAGAGATCTAGAATCCCGGATGGTCTGTTGCCTCCCTGGTGCCAGGGTCTGCAATATCTCGGATCGAGTTCACAGTATTCTCAAGAGGGAGGGTGAGCAGCCAGATGTCGTGGTCCATGTAGGGACCAATGATGTGGGTAGGAAGAGTGAGGAGGTCCTGAAAGGTGAGTTTAGGGACCTAGGTGCCAAGTTAAAGGAGAGGACCTCTGGGATAGCAATCTCAGGATAGCTACCAGTGCCACGTGCAGGTGGGTTTAAAAATAGTAAGATAGTGCAGATCAACACGTGGCTGAAGACATGGTGCAGGAGGGAGGGCTTCAGATTTATAGATAATTGGGCAGTTTTCCAGGGAAGGTGGGACCTGTTCTGATGGGACGGTTTACATCTGAACTGGAGGGGGACAAATATTTTTGCGGGTAGGTTTGCTAGAGAGACTCCAGTGGATTTAAACTTGATAGGAGGGGGGAGGGGAACCAGAGGGTAGGAACAGATGTATGGGAGAAGGAAGACAAAGAAGACAGTAAAGTTCTTTGTACTGTTAGAGATAAACAGAGAGGAAGAGGTGGAGAATTTCTTAAATGCATTTATATTAATGCTAGGAGCATTGTGAGAAAGGTGGATGAGCTTAGAGCATGGATTGATAACTGATAATATGATGTTGTCACTATTAGTGAAACATGGTTGCAGGAGGGGTGTGATCGGCAACTAAATATTCCTGGATTTCATTGCTTCAGGTGTGATAGAATTGGAGGGACAAGAGGGGGAGGTGTTGCGTTCCTTGTCAGAGAAAATATTACGGTGGTGCTCTGGCTGGATAGATTAGAGAGCTCGTCTGGGGAGGCTATTTGGTTGGAATTGAGGAATCGAAAAGCTGTAGTAACACTTATAGAGGTGTATTATAGACTACCTAATGGAGAGTGAAAATTGGAGGAGCAAATTTGCAAGGAGATAGCAGATATTTGTAGTAAGTACCAGGTTTTGATTGTGGGAGATATTAATTTTCCACACATAGACAGGGAAGCCCATACTATAAAAGGGATGGATGGTTTGGAGTTTGTAAAATGTGTGCAGGATAGTTTTTTGCAGCAATACATAGAGGTACTGACTGGAGAAGGGGCAGTGTTGGATCTTCTGTTAGGGAATGAAGTAGGTCAGGTGACGGAGGTATGTGTTGGGGAGCACTTCGGGTCCAGTGATCACAATGCCATTAGTTTCAATATAATTATGGAGAAGGATAGGACTGGACCCAGGGTTGAGATTTTTGATTGGAGAAAGGCTAACTTTGAGGAGATGCAAAAGCATTTAGAAGGAGCGGATTGGGACAATTTGTTTTATGGGAAGGATGTAATAGAGAAATGGAGGTCATTTAAGGGTGAAATTTTGAGGGTACAGAATCTTTATGTTCCTGTTAGGTTGAAAGGAAAGGTTAAAAGTTTGAGAGAGCCATGGTTTTCAAGGGATATTGGAAACTTGGTTAGGAAAAAGAGAGATACCTACAATAAATATAGGTAGCATGGAGTAAATGAGGTGCTCGAGGAATATAAATAATATAAGAAGAATCTTAAGAAAGAAATTAGAAAAGCTAAAAGAAGATGCGAGGTTGCTTTTGGCAAGTAAGGTGAAAATAAATCCAAAGGGTTTCTACAGTTATATTAATAGCAAAAGGATGGTGAGGGATAAAATTGGTCCCTTAGATAATCAGAGTGGACAGCTATGTGTGGAGCTGAAAGAGATGGGAGAGATTTTGAACTATTTCTTCGGTATTCACTAAAGAGAAGGATATTGAATTGTGCAAGGTAAGGGAAACGAGTAGGGAAGTTATGGAAACTATGATGATTAAAAAGGAGGAAGTACTGGCGCTTTTAAGGAATATAAAAGTGGATAAATCTCTGAGTCCTGACAGGATATTCCCTAGGATCTTGAGGGAGGTTAGTGTAGAAATAGCAGGGGCTCTGACAGAATTATTTCAAATGTCATTAGAAACAGGGATGGTGCCGGAGGATTGGCGTATTGCTCATGTGGTTCCATTGTTTAAAAAGGGTTCTAAGAGTAAACCTAGCAATTATAGACCTGTCAGTTTGATGTCAGTGGTGGGTAAATTAATGAAAAGTATTCTTAGAGATGATATATATAATTATCTGGATAGACAGGGTCTGATTGGATACAGTCAATATTGATTTGTGCATGGAAGGTCATGTTTGACAAGTCTTATTGAATTTTTTGAAGAGGTTATGAGGAAAGTTGACAAGGGTAAAGTAGTGGATGTTGTCTATTGGACTTCAGAAAGGCTTTTGACAAAGCTCCACATGGAAGGTTAGTTAGGAAGGTTCAATCATTTGGTATTAATATTGAAGTAGTAAAATGGATTCAACAGTGGCTGGATGGGAGATGCCAGAGAGTAGTGGTGGATAACTGTTTGTCAGGTTGGATGCCAGTGACTAGTGGTGTGCCTCAGGGATCTGTACTGGGTCCAATATTGTTTGTCATAAACATTAATGATCTGAATGATGGGGTGGTAAATTGGATTAGTAAGTATGCAGATGATACTAAGGTAGGTGGCGTTATGGATAATGAAGTAGGTTTTCAAAGCTTGCAGAAAGAATTAGGTCAGTTAGAAGAGTGGGCTGAATGATGGCAGATGGAGTTTAATGCTGATAAGTGTGAGGTGCTACATTTTGGTAGATATAATCCAAATAGGACATACATGGTAAATGGTAGGGCATTGAAGAATGCAGTAGAACAAAGTGATCTAGGAATAATGGTGCATAGTTCCCTGAAGGTGGAATCTCATGTGGATAGGGTGGAGAAGAAAGCTTTTGGTATGCTGGCCTTTATAAATCAGAGCATTGAGTATAGGAGTTGGGATGTAATGTTAAAATTGTACAAGGCATTGATAAGGCCGAATTTGGAGTATTGCGTACAGTTCTGGTCACTGAATTATAGGAAAGATGTCAACAAAATAGAGAGAGTACAGAGAGAATTTACTAGAATGTTACCTGGGTTTCAGCACCTAAGTTACAGGGAAAGGTTGAACAAGTTAGGTCTTTATTGTTTGGAGCGTAGAAGGTTGAGGGGGGACTTGATAGAGGTATTTAAAATTATGAGAGGGATAGATAGAGTTGACGTGGATAGGCTTTTTTCCATTGAGAGTAGGGGAGATTCAAACAAGAGGACATGAGTTGAGAGTTAGGGGGCAAAAGTTTAAGGGTAACACGAGGGGGAATTTCTTAACTCAGAAAGTGGTAGCTGTTTGGAACGAGCTTCCAGTAAAAGTAATAGAAGCAGGTTTGGTATTGTCATTTAAAGTAAAATTGGATAGGTATATGAACAGGAAAGGAATGGAGGGTTATGGGCTGAGAGCGGGCCAGTGGGACTAGGTGAGAGTAAGCGTTCAGCATGGACTAGAAGGGCTTAGATGGCCTGTTTCCATGCTGTAGTTGTTATATGGTTATATAAATCCCAGATCTCCCATGGACATTGAAGAAAGAGACCTAGGGGTCCCAAGTCTGTAATTCCCTGAAATAGTTAATATATTTTGATGGTGTGATGAAGATGGACTGTTGCACACTTGCCTTTTTGTGGTAAAGAATAAATGTTTGGACATCATATTACAATCTGACTAAACACCGATTCCACTACACATGGAATATTGTGTGCATTTATGGTCAGTACACGACGGAAAGAATTAAGTTGTGCTGCAGTGAGTGCTGGGACTTTAGTTACAGAGAGACATTTTTCCTTGCAGAGAAGGAGGCTGATTGTGACCTCAGAAAAAAATATAAGATCATGAGAGATATCGATAGGGTAGGTAGTCAAGATCTTTTTTTCTCATGATGGAGGTAACATTCACAAAGGGCATAAGCCTGAGCTGAAAGGAAGGAGTTTTAAAGGTAAACAAACATACTAGTTTTCTTTTTGCACAGGGAAAGGCTAACATTTGGAATATCCTTCCAGAGCAGATGGTGAAATCAGATAGAATTCATATGTTTATGTGGCATTTGGATATACACTTTCTAAGTCAAGGCTTAGAAAGTGGGCAAAGAGGATCTGTGTTGATGAGCAAGAAGCTGGCAAGAATGTTATGGGCCGAAGGGCCTATTTCTGTGTTGCAGGAGTCTATCAATATGCCTACTACATACTCAAGGGCAAATAGGATTGGCAATAATGTTTGCTGTGCCAGTCCTGTCAACATACCATAAATAAAACTCATGAGTTTAAATGCCTTTAAATTCTGACTACAGAAGTCCTTACAGTATATTATTTAATTACAAATAATTTGAAACTCCACTTTGTCTCATGATAAACATTTTCCTACTGGATCATTGCAAATAGCAGTCGGGTTTATAAATGCCCTTCAGGATCTCTGCTCATCAGTCTGAGTTGTATTTGACAAAGTTGACCATTATTTACCAGCTCAAACAGTTCCTGATCAGTGATACCCATATTCTGAGAACAAAGTACAAAAAATGTTTATTGCTGCCCAGTAGAAATTCATATGCACATGTGAAGGCCATCTGACAACTGCAAACAAAAAGTAAATGTGGACTAACATCAGCACCATATTATATAGATTTGACAACCTCATTTTGCCAGTCACTAATAATAAGAGTTAAGAGTTTCCCTGTGGTATCAAATCCTCTGGCAGAACAGATTACAAAGTTCTGAGAATAATGATGGATTGCTGTGAATTTGGTTTTGAGTGTTTTGAGTGAATTTGACTAAGAAGATAGTCACAACTTTTTCTTTCAAAATTATTTTGTTCTCTTTTGGACCAAATACAACTTAAATCAGTAAGCAAATTAATTTCCTCAGTTCAATCAATATTCTTCACTAGGACCAAATGTAAGCATTGCTGATCATTTTGATTCAATTGGTTTAATGATTTTTATTAGGAGAAAGAGACTTTGTTATGAATGATAATGTTTCATGATACAACAATAATGAGCTTTAGTAACAACATTGGCAGATGTGACTTTTCCAACGAATTTACAATATTTTGCACTTTGTTAAATTTCTGCTATGGTTTTAATGAGCAGCAAGAAAGATGATCCTTTCAGTAAGGTCTCATAAAAAAAAAAATCCTGATATGTTCAATTGCACATTACCCTTTGTAATTATTGAATTTTCAAATGCAGAAAGTGGCAAGTGTACAGAGTAAAAAGGCTTTGGATCCATGATGATGTTTGAAAAATTGCTTAGGAGCTGCTGCATTTTTACAAACCTGAATGTAAAATCAGAACTACACAGTGTTAACAAGAAGCAAGATTCACAAGAGCCTCTTATTTCTGGAGCATGAAATGGTCAAAATAAAATCATCCTCTGTCTTTCAAGTTAAATAAAGGGTCTCGACCTGAAACGTTGACTGTCCATTTCCTTCCATCAATTCTGACTAATCCATCTAGTTTCTTCAGCACTTTGTGTGTTGCTCCAGCTTCCAGCATCTGTCGTCTCTACTGTCTCCAGAATAAAATTGGTGTTGGGAACTTTGAAAATAGAAAAGCAATAAATAGGCCAAAGAAGGAGACTGAAAACAATGAATCAAGGCTTTCGCTTTGGAGAAGGCTTGTAAACTGAATGGGGTGGAGAATCAAAGGGCTTGAAGTAGGAAGAAGGAGCAGTAGAAGAAAAGATGGGTAAGGGCCTTTCCAACAAAAAGAGATACAAATGACAAAGTAAATAATCAGTCTGTACAGGATACTTAGTTACACACATTTTTTTCCATGTTGTTTCTCAACTCTGTGAATCTCGGTGCCATCCTGGAGGTCATCAGCCTTTCTGTATTGCAATGAAAGTCATTATCCATTATGAACCTTGACAGAATACTGTAGGTATTTCATTTAGCCGCTCTGTGAGAGATGCTGTTCTGCTTTCAGCCTGTTTGGGTTACTGTTGAAAATAAGGGATGATGTGGAATGTGTGCCATCCAGTTAGCGGGAGGTTTTCTTGGTGAAGGACAATAAGGTTGCGCTTGGGGCTTTTGTTCAAGAGGAGATAAAGAGAGAAGATGCTGAGGAGAACCAGTCGTAGCATACGATCCGGTGGGAGACCTGTTTGCTCGGGATGGATTGCGAGCAATGTTCAGAAGGTGGTGTGTGCTTTCACATGGACTAACGGGTCAGCGTGTGAGTGACAGAGAAGTTCAAGATGAGCTTGAACTAGTGCACATTTGACTGTTTAATTAGAATGGGCCCTTTTCTTTCTGTTATTCTTTACTAACCCTTCAGATAAGATAGATAAATAAAATTCCTTTAATTGAACGCAGTGTTCTGTTTGTTATTTCATGGCACTAATTTGTAATAAGGTAGAAAATGACACAGTATCCACACAAACCAAGGTTTGGAGTGGGATCAAATGCACCTCAATCTCATGAGTTTGGTGAGGCTGGAGGTAGACTTCCCTAGACTTATGCAGCCATGAAAACTAAGTTGATTTCATACACACTAAGACTGACAGACAACTAATGTACAAAAGAAGATAAACTGTGCAAATACTCACATTCATGCATAAACTAATGAATAAAAATTGAGAACATGAGTTACAGAGTCTTTGAAAGTGAGTCCATAGGTTGTGGAATCAGTTCAGTATTGAGGTGAGTTAAATTACCTATGATGCATCAGGAAACTGAAATTGAAGGGTACTATTTTCTTAAACCTGGTAGTGTTGGTCCTAAGGCTCCTGTACTTCCTTCCTGATGGAAACAGCAGGAAGAAAGCATTTCTAGGATATAGAGGTCCTTGATAATAGATGCTGTTCTCTTTTGGCAGAACTCCTTGTAGATGTGCTCAATGGTGGGGAAGGCTTTTCCTCTGATATACCGGGCTGTAACTATTACTTTTTTTAGGCTTTTTCTGGTCTTGGGCATTTGTGTTTCCAAGTTCAAGTTCAAGTCTCACCTTCCCCCGACCTTGAACACCCAATGGTCAAATGCTATCCATTCTATTTCCCTAGAGAGTTCTCCTCCATAATCCTGACTTCAGTTTACATACCACCAGCAGCCAACTATGATCAAGCATTGGAGGTACTGTCTGATGCCCAGCCCAAACAAGAAACAGTCCATCCCGATGCATTTCAAATCATAGTTGGGGACTTCAACCAGGTTTTCTTGAAGAAAACCCTGCCTAATTTCCATCAGCATATAAACTCCAGTACCAGATGTTCCAACACACTAGACCACTGTTATATTAAGATAAGGAATGCCTACCATTACAAGCCCAGATGGAATGTTGGTAAGTCTGATCACTTGGCTCTCTTCCTACCTGCATACAGGCAGAGGCTAAAGGGAAAAGCTCCAGAGATTAGGATAGCAAAGAAGTGATCACAGGATGCAGAAGAGTGGCTGTGGGATTGTTTCAATTCAGTGGATTAGGCCATATTCAAGGTCTCATCTGTCGATCAAAATGAATATACCATCATTGTCATGGACTTCATTAAAAAAGTTGTGAACGAGTGTGTCCTCACAAAAACATCCAAAATCTTCCTCAACCAGAAGCCCTGGGTGAACCAAAAACGTTACACAAGGTCAGGGTGCAATCTCCAGAACCCATCCTATGGGCAAAATGGCAACTTCAAACTAAACTTGAATTAACAAAGGATGCTCAACAGTTGTGGCATGGCTTGAAAGCTATCACCTCTTATAAGGTAAAATCAAGCCACATAGGTGACAACAGGGCTTTACTTCCAGATGAGCTCAATGCCTTCTATGTTCGCTTTGATCATGAAAGCATGGAAGAATCTTCATGAACTCCCACAGCCCCAGATGATCCTATGGTTTCAGTTTCTAAATCTGATGTGCAAGCAGCCTTCAGGAGGGTGAACCCATGGTAAGCATCCAGCCCCGACAGGGTACCTGGCCAAGTACTAAAAACCTGCATTGAGAGCTTCTGTGAGTAGCTCGAGAGATCACTGAAATCTTTAACCTCTTGCATCAGCAGTCTGAGGCAGCCATCTGCTTCAAGCAGACTTCACTTATAACAATACCTATAAAGAACATGGCTCAATAACTATCATTGCCTCAATCAATGCCTCAATAACTATCATTGAGTAGCACTAACATCCATAGTAATGAAGTGTTTGAGAGATTAATGATGAAACATATCAACCCCTGGCTGAGAAGTGAGTTAGGTCCACTGCATTCTGCTGACAGATCCACAGCAGATGCCAGTTCATCAGGATGCTCCTTATTGACTGTAGCTTGGCATTCAATACCCTCATCCCTTCAAAACTAATCAATAAACTTGAAGACTTTGGTCTCAGTACCTCCTTGTGCAATTGGATTCCTGATTTCCTTACTTGCAGACCACAGTCAGTTCAAATTGGTAATAACATCTCTTCCACAATCTCCATCAGCACAGATGCACCACAAGTCTGCCTGCTTAGCCCCCTGCTCTACTCACTTTACAGTTATAGCTGTGTGGCTAAATACAGCTCCAACACCATATTCAAGGTTGCTGATGACACCACTGTTGTGGGGTGAATCAAATGTGATGACAAATCAGCATATAGGAGGGAGATTGAAAATGTGGTTGCATTGCACCACATAAAAACCTCTTACACAAGTCAGCAAGACTAAGGAGCTGATTATTGACTTCAGGAGGAGGAAAACAGAGGTCCAGGAGCACACCTTATCGGAGGATCAGAGGTGCAGAAGGTCATCAGTTTGAAATTCCTTGGTGTTATCATTTTAGAGGACCTGCCCTGCGTCCACCTAATAAGTGCAATTACAAAGAAGGCATAACAATGTCTCTACTTCCTTTGGAGTGTGCAAAAATTCAGCATGACATCTATAGATTTGAAAAACTTCAGATGTGTGGTGGAGAGTATATTGCTTGGTATTGAAACACTGTTGCACTTAAATGGAAAATCCTTAAAAAAGTAGTTGATAAGGCCCAGTCCTTTACAGGTAATGCCCTCCCCATTATTGACTACAGCCGTATGGAGTATTATCGCAGGAAAGCAGCATCTATCATCAAGGATTTCAACCACTCAGGTCGTGCTCTCTTCTCACTACTGCTTTCAGGTTCAGGAACAGTTATTACCCCTTAACTGTCAGACTGTTGAACCAAAGGGGATAACTTCACTCAACTTCACTTGCGCCATCATTAAAATGTTCCTGCTGTCTATGGACACAATTTCTAGGACTGCTCAACTCATGTTCTCGATATTTATTGCTTATTTATTTGTTATTATTATTTACTTATTTTTGTATTTGCACAGTTGTTTTGTCTTTTGCATACTGGTTAAACATCCAATTTGTTGTGGTCTTTCTTTGATTCTATTATGGATCTAATGAGTATGCCCACAAGAAAATGAATTGCAGGGTTGTACAAGATGATATATATGTGCATTGATAATAAATTTTACTTTGAACTTTGAAGTTCAACTTCAAGTTCAAGTATATTGTCATTGAGCCATACACATATATACCGTCAAGCGAAACAATATTTTTCCAGACCAAGGTGCTCAGCACTGTACATACAACTCACACATAAAATAATATTACCACAAGTAAGTTAATAAGATCCATTTAAGACATAAGTCAAGAAGTAAACAGTGGAATGCTACTGGCACTTCATATGTGATGAGATCTGGGTGATGGCAGGGTGTTCAGTGATCTCACATCCTGGGGGAAGAAGGTGTTTCGCATCCTAATATTCCTTATCTTCATACTGCGATACCTGCAGCTTGATGGTAGGCAGTCAAAGAGATTGTTGAATGGTTAGGAAATCCAATGCTATGCTAACGGCCCTGTCTACGCAGCATCCCTAATAAACGGGTGGTGGAGAGACTCCGATGGTCCTCTGAGCAGTTTGCACAATCTCTCATAGGGATTTGTAGTCAGATGCCTTCCAATTCCTCTACCAGATAGTGATGCATCTGGTCAGGACACTCTGAATGGTGCTCCTGTAAAAAAATGGTTGGAATGGGGTGTGTGGGGTGGGGAGCATCCTCAAGAAATGGAGATGCTGAGGTGCTTTCTTGACTCTAGTGGTGGTATTGAAGGACCAGGTGAGATTGTCCATTCTGCGCACTCCCAGAAACTTTCTGCTCCTAATTCTCCACAGTGCTACTGTCCATGTGCAGTGAGGAGTGGTCAGCCTGTTGTACTCACATTATTCTACCCGCCACTCTATCTCCTCTCTGTACACTGCCTTGTCGTCATTGTTGATGAGACCATCAAATGTTGTATCATCAGTGAACTTGATGATTCGGTTTGAACTCGATCCAGCTGAGCAGCAGTCTGAGCATGCAGCCCTGGGGGAGTATGGTGATCAGCTTGATGGCACTGGTGATGTTGCTGCCAATGCGGATTGACTATCGTCTATCTGCCAAGAAGTCCAAGTTCCAGTTACAGAGAGAGGTGCTGAGCCCCAATAAGGACAGTTGAGTCACCAGCTTCTGAGGAATTAACACATAAAATGCTGAGTTGATGTGAATAAACAGTATCCTGGTATATGAGGTACCATTTTCTAGGTGGGATAGGATGGAGTGTAGAGGTTAAAGCATCATTAAGGTTTCAAAGGTACATTTAATGTCAGAGAAATGTATACCATATACATCCTGAAATGCTTTTTCTTCGCAAACATCCATGAAAACAGAGGAGTGCCCCCAAAAATGAACAACAGTTAAAGGTTAGAACCCCAAAGTCACCCCATCTCCCCTCCCTCCCCCATATAAGTGGCAGCAAGCAACAATCCCCCCTCCGCCCACCAGCAAAAAAAAGCATCGGCACCCACCACCAAGCCTTTAAGCGTGAGCAAGGCACAGACTTGCAGTACTCCAAAGACTGCATTGTTCACCTGGCATTCAACAAACCACAGGCTCTCTCTCTCCTTAATAAGGGAAAAAGAGGTGTCTCTGTTTCACCGTGAGAAGGGAGACATAACAAACAACTCGGTGGTTTACCATGTTAAAAGTCTGTTGCATTGCTTTTTCTGAGCTCTGCCCAAAGATCTTGGGCCTCTGGGCACACAGCCTTAGATCTTCCATCTCACATGACACACCGGTCTTCTGCTCGGACACCGACTTCCGATACCTTGTCTCCAGAGCCACAAGAACTCGGTCCATTAGTGGATCAATTTGAGCAATAAGTGAACTGGAAAGGGTCCATTGTAGTAGGAAGGTGGGATTTAATGCAATCCACAACCAGCTACTCAAAACCCTTCATTATTGCTAAAGACCGTGCCCGTGGTTGGAACTCATTAATGCAGGTTGCTGCCACCTTCTTGAAAACCAGAATGATTGTGGCTGCCCTGAAGCCTATGGGGATAGTGGACTGTTCCAGAGAGATGTTGAAACAATACCTCATATAATTAGCATTAGGCTGAGATGATCTGCAGCGAACACAAACACTAGAAGGACTCGAGTCATTTGTATCCACATGGTGGACAAGCAGACTGCAGTCTGTCAGCAAGCATACGGGTTTTAGTACAACAATTTGGGGTGCGGAAGATCACATATATTTGTACTGCTGTACGAGGATTGTGAAGACAGCCTCAATTGAGAAAAATATTCTCATGGCAAGACTGATGTGAACGTAAAGTGTGATGGTTATGTGGCTATCAGTCTGTCCAGTAGAATGGAAGGAACATGAAGTCCTAATTCATACTTTCTTAGAGAGTTTGATGGAAGTTCAGAGACTATGATCTCGACTCTGGAGGTGTGCGCACCATCCAGTTCATGTTCTCTTCTCACTACAAAAGAATACAAAAGCCTTAGATCCCATTCTGCCAAGTTTAATAACAATTATTATCAAACATCCATCGTGCTCCTGAACCGGCTTGGATAATTTCAATCACCACAACTCTCAACTGATTCTACAACCTATGGACTCACTTTCAAGAATTCTACAACTCAGGTTCTTAGTATTATTGTTTTTATTTGCATAATGTGCCCTTTGCACATTGGTTGTTCATCAGTCTTTAGTTACATATAGTTTTTCATTAATTCTATTGTACATCTTTATTTTTCTGTGAATGCCTACGAGGTAGTGAACCTTAAGGAAGTGTATAGAATATACTTCCCAGCGCATCTGTAGTTTTGAACTTCCCATGATTCAGGACATTTGCAGAGGCAGGTGTGAGAAAAGGGCCAAAGGATCATTGGAGACCCGAGTCACCACAACCACAAACTGTTCCAGCTGCTACCATCCGGGAAACGGTACCGCAGCATAAAAGTCAGGACCAGCAGGCTGTGGGACAGCTTCTTCCACCAGTCCATCAGACTGATTAACTCACGCTGATTTGAGTGTATTTCTATGTTACATTGCCTGTCCTATTTATTATAAATTACTATAATTGCACATTGCATACTTAGATGGAGACACAACATGAAGATTTTTACTCGTGTATGTGAAGGATGTAAGAAATAAAGCCAACTTAACAAACTCAGATAACAAATTTTGTATTGGCTTTGCAAGCCTCTTAGCTGGTAATGGGCAACAATTGTGTCACATAGTGCAGATGACAGGGACCATAATTCACAAATGGAGACCACTCAGGACATTATTGCCTAGATGATATCTTACAATAGTCCAGCTGGAGGTCTTCTCTCCAGGATTCAGGAGCTACTCAAAATTCTACAGAAGCGTCAACACCACTGTCCTCAATGAGCAGAGAACAAGTTCCTACTCTCAATAGCAGTTATTAGCTGATTGTTCCTCTCAGTAGGCACTGAGATTCTGGGATGCTAACTGTGAGCAGCTTGTCATTCTCCATGAACCAAGGGACGTTATATGTCAGCAGTTAGAAATTCTCCAGGAACACGGTGCACTTACCAGATTGTTCCCTTGCATTAGCAGAGAGATGCGAGACATGTTCAAATCACTTGCTTGCTTGAACAGAGATGGCAAACATAGACATAGAACATAGAACTTGACAGCACAATACAGGCCCTTTGGCCCACGATGTTGTGCTGACCTTTTAACCTGCTCTAAGATAAATCAAACCCTTCCCTCCTACATAGCCCTCTATTTTTCTATAATCCATGTACCTATCTAACAGTTTCTTAAATGTCCTTAATGCTTCTGTCTCTACTACTGCCCCGACAGCACATTCCACCAACCATTCTCTGTGTATAAAAATTCCCCTTATACTTTCTTCTAATCATCTTAAAAATCAATCTATGCTTTTTATTATCTTGTACACCCCTGTCAACTATCAGTCAGCTCTCACCCTCCTTTGCTCTAAAGAGTAAATCCCTAGCTCACTCAACCTATCCTCAACTCTGTAATGTATTGTGTGAGTATTTATAGGTCAGAGTGCATATGACGTCAGGACGGGGGTTAAGGAAAATGGAAGTCTGTTGAATAAACATCTATCTACATGTTGAATAAACATCTGTTCAATCTACAGCGGTGTCTGAGTCACATCAATACTACATGGTGTCAGAAGAAATCACGGAAAAAAATAAGGAAGAGAAGACACGTAAAAGAAGTCACAGTTACAGCCACCATCAAGTTTAAGCCTACAAGGTAATCTTGCTGAGAACTGGAAAATATGGATCCAGAAGTTTGAGCTGTTTTGCACTGCTAGCAGCGTAGCTGAAAAGAAGGAGAAAGTGCAATGCGCTACGTTTCTGCAAGTGGCGGGGGAAGAGGCAATGAAGGTTTGCAACACGTTTGTCTTCCAAGATGATGAGCAAGATAAAATTGAAGTGTTGAAGAAAAAGTTTCAAGATTGCTGCGAACCGAGAAAAAATCTACCGTACATCTGACACGTTTTCCACAAGGGGTCAAGGACCAACAGAGACCATAGATGCCTATGTAACAGATTTGAAGAACAAGGCAAAAGACTGTGAGTTCGGACAACTGCATGATTCCTTAGTACATGACAGGATTGTATGCGGCATACCAGATGATAAAGTGAGAGGCAGGCTATAGAGAGAGGCCGAGCTTACATTAGAAAAGGCGATTGATGTTTGCCATGCCAGCGAGATCATGTCAAGTAAGGTTAAAGTGTTCAATGAAGAGATTGAAGTCCACAAAATAAAAACCGTGAAACTGACAAGAGTGGGACAAAGCCAGCTCCACAGGATGATCAAAAGAAAATTAACTGCAATAGATGTAGTTATAAACATGGATACAGAAAATGTCCAGCCTTTGGTAAGATATGCAAATTATGCAGAAAAAAATCACTTTGCAAAGATGTGCAAATCGCAGGAGCACGCAAGGAAAATGCATGCTGTGGAACAGAGTGAGGGCAACAGTGACATGTTCATTGGCACAATTGAAGTGGAACAGGAGGTATGCATCAAGAATATTGACAATGCAGAGATGGAGGATGAAGATGTTTGGACTCAAGATCTGATAATAAACAGGAGGAATGTGACATTTAAGCTTGACACTGGGGCAAAGTGCAATGTAATGTCAGCAGAAACATTCAACTCACTGGACATCAGAGGAAAACTGAGAGAATCCACCTGCAAGCTTGTTGCATATTTTGGCCACAAGTCAGTGCCATTGGGAAAGAAAACACTCACCTGTGTGTACAAAGGACAAACACACAAGATAAAGTTTGAGATAGTACAGCAACATGTTCCAGCAATACTGGGCAAAGCAACATGCATAGAGCTAGGTCTGGTGAAGCAAATCTATGGTGTGGAAAAAGAAAATGACATTCTCAAAGACTTTGCTGACTTGTTTTCTGGACTAGGGTGTTTACCAGGGAAACACCATATCCAGATTGATCCAACTGTTGCACCAGTCGTGCATGCTCCGAGGAAGGTTCCAGTAGCTCTCAGGGATCGAGTAGTGGAGGAGCTACACAGAATGGAACAGATGGGAGTCATAACGAGACAAATAGAACCAACCGACTGGGTGAATAGTATGGTGACAGTGGTCACAGAGAAAAAGATTAGGATTTGCATGGATCCACAAGATCTCAACCGAGCCATCAAAAGAGAGCACTATCCGCTGCTCACGGTTGAAGAAGTTGTCTCCCGCATGCCTAATGCAAAATACTTTTCAGTATTGGATGCAAATCAAGGTTTCTGGCAGATCAAGCTGGATGAGGAAAGTTTCAAATTATGCACTTTCAACACGCCCATAGGGAGATATTGTTTCCTGTGTCTACCCTTTGGGATTTCTTCTGCATCAGAGGTATTCCAGAGGTCAGTGGCACAAATGATTGAAGGCCTGGACAGGGTGGTCAGTATCATTGATGATTTACTGATATGGGGTGACACAATTGAGGAACATGATCAGAGACTGAGGAAGCTCCTGGAGAGAGTACGTGATTACAACCTAAAACTGAACAAAAGTAAATGTAAGATCAGAACTACAGAGATCAAATACATAGGTCATGTACTCAGCGCTGATGGGCTAAAACCAGATAATGAAAAGGTCAGGGCTGTGGTACAGCTACCACCACCTGAAGACATGCAAGAACTATTGAGGTTCATGGGCATGATACAGTATCTTGCCAAATTCATTCCCAACTTATCAGAGGTCAGTGCTCCACTTCGAAAACTACTAGAGAGCAACACTGAATGGCATTGGGAAGACGAACAAAAGAAAAGTTTTGACACATTGAAGCAGTTGGTTATCAATGCACCAGCACTCAAGTTCTATGATGTCAATAAACCGGTGACGATGTCTGTGGATGCCTGTTCAGAAGGAATAGGAGCTGTTATACTGCAGGGTGGGAGGCCTGTGGCATATGGATCACGAGCACTTACGGACTATCAATGCCGATATGCTCAAATAGAGAAGGAATTACTTGCCATAGTTTATGGGTGTGAGAAGTTCCACCAGTATGTATATGGCAAAGAAATCCAGGTTGAGAGTGATCACAAACCACTTGAGAGCATCTTCAAAAAGCCACTTCACCAAGCTCCTATGAGGCTGCAAAGGATGCTTCTCAGGCTACAGAGGTACACTCTCACAGTTACTTATAAGCCATCGCTGATGCTTTGAGCCGTGCTTACCTCAAAGAGCAAAAGGAAGAGTTGCTAGGAAGAGAGCTGGAGGTCAACTGGGTTACACCTCAGCTACCCATCTCTGAGGAGAAGTTAAACATGTTCAGGAAAGTGACTGCAGAAGGTCCTGAAATGCAAATGCTAAGAGACATTACAATAAATGGATGGCCAACAGAAAAAGATGTTCCAAAAGAAATACAGAAATACTGGACATTTAAAGAGGAAATTAGCTATGCATCAGGACTAATGTTCAAAGTGGCAAAACTCATCGTACCAAATCAGATGAGACAGGAAATGCTCAACAGAATTC
Source organism: Hemitrygon akajei (assembly GCF_048418815.1). NCBI lineage: Eukaryota > Metazoa > Chordata > Chondrichthyes > Myliobatiformes > Dasyatidae > Hemitrygon > Hemitrygon akajei. Next base: position 91,649,335 of record NC_133132.1, on the reverse strand, counting down.
ATGAGTCACACCTGGGGATAGTGAAATGTAAAGAAAGAGCAAGGGACATTCTCTATTGGCCAGGTATGTCAACTCAGATAGAGGACATTGTGTCTCAGTGTGCTGTTTGTAATGAAAATAAAAACAGCAATCCAAGAGAGCCTTTGCTTCCTCATCCACTACCAAGAAGACCATGGGAGAAGATTGGCACAGATCTCTTTCACTACAATGGTGCAGAATATCTGCTTCGTGTGGACTACTATTCAAAATATCCGGAGATCACCAAGTTAAGTGACACGTCCAGTCAAGGTGTCATTACTGCAATGAAGTCGACATTCGCAAGACATGGTATTCCAGATATTGTTGTCAGTGACAATGGTCCACAATATGTCAGTGGTGAGTTCAGAGAGTTTTCAGAAAGCTGGGAATTTCAACATGTTACTTCCAGTCCTGGGCACACTCAGTCTAATGGACAAGCAGAGAGAACTGTACAAACTGTGAAGAACATGCTCAAGAAGGCACAAAGCAGCAACAGTGACTCGTACATTGCTCTGCTTGAATACAGCAACACACCGATTGAGGGTGTAGGGCTCTCTCCTGCGCAGCTGTTGATGGGACGTCGTCTGAAGTCCAAACTGCCAACATCCACAACTCTACTGACTCCTGAAGGTAATGCTCAAGTACATGACAAGCTAAAGTACAAGCAAATAAAGCAAAAGAGCTACTATGGCAGACATACAAGACAGTTACCAGATCTGTATATAGGTGAAAATGTCAGAATACAGAGAGGAGACACTTGGCAACCAGCTGTGGTTGTGAACAGGCATCAGCAACCAAGATCCTTCATAGTTCGCACGCCAGATGGAAGAGTCTACAGGAGGAACAAGAAGTTTCTGCTGAAGACAAGCAAGAGGGAGTTTCCATGTACAGATGCACAGGACATTTCCACAGATACAGACACGGCAACAAACGACACCAAGATTGAGGGGCACGACAAAACCCCATGGCGCAATGAAAGTGAAGGTTCCACACGGGCCGACCGAGGTGGGAATGCAGACTGCAAAGACACAGAGGTCACTCGAGAGACTGACACTGATGAAGGACAAGCACAGTCACAATTGTGTTACACATGGTCTGGGAGACAAGCCAAACTTCCAGCTAGATACAGGGACTAGATCTAACTACGGTCTCACAAAGTTTGAGGCAAAGTCACACATGTTATAAGTTCCAAGGTGTGAAATAAAAGGTTTATTAGTCCACGTTAGTAAAAGAAAATATACTGCTGTAGTATTGTTAGATACAATGTAGAATACAGTATAAGTTAAAAAAAATTTTAAATTTATGTCATGGCTGTTGCAATGTAAGAAAGACATATCTAGAGGCATTGTTTTGGTAATTCACAGTGCTGTAAAAAAAATCTTGAGAAGGGGGATGTAATGTATTGTGTGAATATTCGTAGGTCAGAGTGTGTATGACGTCAGGATGGGGGTTAAGAAAAATGGAAATCTGTTGAATAAACGTGGTTGTTCAATCTACAGCGGTGTCCAAGTCACATCAATACTACAAACTCATAAAATGAACTCATCTCTTCTGCAGGAGTAGGGGCGTACATCCACCAATAGTTTGTGCACCACAACCGTGATTGAAACACTACTTTATCATGAGTTCAACAAGCCAATACTGAGAAGTTTGAAGACAGCAGGGCCTAAACAAGTGTAATTCAGGGTAGGCTTTGGTTCTGCAGCTTAAAACAAAGGTGGAACGGCCCGAGTGCCAGGAGATCAGTGAATCAATAACAAGCTGATCACTGAAGATATCCTTCGGTGAGCATTCAATATATCACCTCGCAGCATGGCCTCTAACTGTGCACTATAGTCAGCCACTCCAACAGCTCCTTTATTCTGCCCTAGGCTGCAGTCTGCGACTAGCCCATCTCCATCAAGAGTTTCTTGTTAAGTCAAAGTCATCTGTCTATCAGAAAAGAATGTACCCAACCAGCAGCCAATCGAGGAAACTGTGCAGGATACCAAAATTCAAATACAAGGCTGTTTAATGACAAAGGCAGAATAAAAAGTAATTTTACTGTAGATTATGTGAGGGAATATTGCAGCTCTATAAAATTTTATTCAGACCACACATGGAATATTGTATTCAGTTTTGGTCACCTCAATATTGGAAGGATGTGGAAGCTTTAGAGAGGGCACAAAGAAGATTTAACAAGATAATAAACACAAAGTACTCTGCAGATGCTGTGGTCAAAACAACATGTACAACACGCTGGAGGAACTCAGCAGGTCGGTCAGCATCCGTGGAAATGAGCAGTCAACGTTTTGGGCCGAGACCCTTCATCGGTCCTGAATGCTCATTTCCATGGATGCTGCCCAACCTGCTGAGATCCTCCAGCATGTTGTACGTGTTGCTTTGGCCAAGATACTGCCTGGATTAGAAAGCATGGTTTATGAGGAAAAGATAAGCAAGCTGGAGTTTTTCTCTTTGGAGCAAGCAAGCATGATAGTTGACTAGATAGAGGTGCATAGATGATAACAGGCATAGATAGAGTGGACAGCTAGAGCCTTTCTACTGCAGGTCAGAAATAGAGAGGGCATATAAAGGGTGCATAATTTTAAGGTGATTGGAGGAGAGTATAGAGGGTTGTCAGAGATGGGATTTTTTACTCTGATGTAATGCAGAGATGCAATGCACTTTCAGGGCTGATGGTAGGGACAGATACATTAGGAACATTTATGAAATACCTAGATAGGAACACAGATGAAAGGTAAAATGGAAAGTGATGTAGGAATAAAGAGTTAGCACAACATCGTGGGTAGATGTGCTGTAATGTTCTATATTCAAAGTGCTGCAATGCTCTATAATCTATGATTTTCTGTTTATAAATTATTTGCTTTGACATCATAAAATATTTTCTCAAGACAGCAGCACTGTTGAAATACATTCTTATTCCTTGGAAGCAACATCTTTCACTGTACTGTGATAAGTCGTACTGCTGTGACAGCTGACAGTATCTCATAGCTCACCATGTCTTACTTTAGTAGGTTCTAATGTAAAGCACACCATGTGAATTTGCTTGAGCAAAACCTTGAAAATAGCTAAACTTTGAGTAATGCTTTCCTAGGTAAATGCTATTGGGTAGCTGACCATGTGGTTGTGAAATTATTAGTATTATGCTTACCTGCTACATAATCCTTGCAATGACTGCTTGTGATCCTCAATACAAAGTTCATACTTTATTTTTGTGATCCTTATCCTCTCCAGGTATGATGATAATTACTAAAGCCACCTGAAAGAGGGACTGCTAGAAAGATAGCAACCATGAAGAAGATCAAACGTTGAGATGAAGTGTCTGGTCTTCATTATTCTTTCCTTTGGAGGTATCTTTTACGCAAAGGATGGAAAGCAATGTTGTGACTGAGAACAGAAGTCCCTGAGGGATACTGAAGCTAGTGGAAGTAGAAGTGTTTATTTAGCAAAACATAGATGCAAGCATCATATTTGAGACATTCTTGGAAGAAGAGGCCTGCCTGACCCAATATTACACAGCAGCTTTATATGCTAAAGATCAAAGACAACAGCAGGACATTGTAGTTATAATATATCTACAATGCTTTCTTTGAATTACATACAATTTTCAAACACCTCCTTCTTCTCACCCACACTCCAGACACCCAAAATGAATGTTAATCAGGAATCAAGAGACTGGGTTTTTCCTGGTTTGCAATCAACCCCAATCTGCAACTCCAGGAAGACTATTGTTCAGGGTTGCATTTTAAATTCAATCTACAATCCACATTCAAATCTGAAGACTGGTAGCTGTTGAAATAATTTTTGCGACATACTCTAATTCCGAGATTAGGTGAGGTAACATTGTAATGACTGGTGATGATCTCTGCAGGGAAGAGTCATAATACATCGATCAGATTGAATAATTTTTGTGTGAATGGAAATTAGGTTCAGGAACACACATATCCATGATACTCATGAGAGATGCCAGGAAATAAAAGGCATCGTTGTGGCTTCCCATCTGATTAATGGTGTTCTTAAAAACCTGCAGTAAGGAATGTAGATTGGAGATGATTACTTAGTTAGCTCTGGGGAATTTGATTCTGTGTGCTCCTTATTATAACTGTATCATTTTGAACATCTATTATACCCTGTGTGGTCAGTGCCTCCCTGGTCTCCTCAGTTAATACAGATACCACTTTCAGAGTTCTTACTGGTCTCAAAGCTTTGCTGCTTTGTGTAAGCACTATTTCACTTTAGTCATCTTCCACCAGTGGCTGCAATCTTCAGTTGGCAAGTTGGTACAACACAAGTCCTCCTACCTGTGTACCTCTCATTCCAGAGGTTCTGTTGTTGGAGAGGAACCCAGGAGCTAGAGGGTCATCCTCATTTCCCCGAGACCTATTCCTCTGGGAAAGGTTGCTCAGTAATAGTATCAATTGATACTATCAGGCAGATACCTCAGAATAATGGAGTCACATGACTTGCTTTGAATGTTGGGAAATTCTTGTAATCCACAATAACTCACAGTAGAGGAAGAGGAATTGTGAATTATTCCTGTTCATATGATCATCAGCATCATTGAGGGAGCTCAGTTATTGGCTGTCTGCATTTATAAGAAGCCAGCAACACTGAAAACCCTTATGCCATTATTTCAGTTCTACACACTGCATCAGTGAAATCAAAGTACATTTGTCATCCAGTTTTCCAGAGTAATAGAGGGCAGCACTCTTCGGATAATTCAAAACAAATAAATGTGGTTGTTTATGATATAAAAAAACTCAGGTATGCTTCAGTTGATTTACGGTTACATCTTCTGCCATCATCAAGGTGGAGAGTTTACTGACTAGTTGCATATTAGTTCAGTATATTATTAGCTAGATCAACAAACAGGATTCTATAAATCATCCAAAGAACATTCAGTAATTTTTCTACGTAGTTAACAAGAATGATCCATCTTCATAAAGGGATCCTACCACCAATCATACCATTACCTCCCTCTTTCTCTCTGCTTTCCAGAGGGATTGCTCCCTCTGTGATCACCTTGTCCATTCATCTGACCCCACAAATCTCCTTCCTGGTACTTATCCCTGAAAGCGACCAAAGTGCTACACTTGCCCATTCACCTCCTCCCTTACCTCCATTTAGGGCCACAAACAGTCCATTCAAGTGAGACAACATTTCATCTGCAAATATGCAGGGGTCACCTATTATATTCAGTGCTCCTGATGCAGCCTCCTCTACATTGGCAAGACCCGTCATGAACTGGGGAACTGCTTCATCAAGCATTTCTGCTCCATCCACCAAAATCAGAGCTTCCTAGTGGCCAAGCATTTTATTTCCAATTCCTATTCACATTCTGACATGGCCTCCTCTTGTGCCAAGATGAGACCAGCTTCTGGGTGGAGGAACAACACCTTATATTCCGATTAGTTAGCCTCCAACCTGATGCCATGAATATCATTTTCTCCTTCTGGTAAAAACATTTTCCCTTCCCCTCTCTTCCTCTTCTATTCCCTTCTCTGGCTTCTCACCTACCTCTCACCTCCCCTGGGTCCCTCCCTCCGACAGTCCACTCTCCTCTCCTATCAGGTTCCTTCATCTCCAGCCCTTTATCTTCCCACCACCTGCTTTCACCTATCACCTTCTAGCTGTCCTCCTTCCCCTCCCCCACCTTTTTATTCTGGCATTTCCCCCCTTAGTTTCCAGTCCTGAAGAAGGGCTCGGCCTGACACATCAACTGTTTATTCATTTCCATAGGCACTGCCTGACCTGCCAAGTTCCTCCAGCATTTTGTGTGTATTGCTTTGGATTTCCAGCATCTGCAGACTTTCTCAAGTTTATGATGCATTTTCTGTTTATAGTCAAAGACAAGAGAATTGATCCTAATGCTGCTTCTCATGTGGCTTTTCAAGTTGCTGTAGCGTTGCATCTGTTACCTGTTATGTAACCTCGTAACCAGGTAACTTACCAGCAAAGATAGCGGGATCAGCTGAGTCGGATGCTACTATTTTCAAACGTTTTATTCAAAAAGGGGCACAAACGTATGGTTAATACAAAACATTCAGATCATATACATCGTCAAAACTCAATCTAAAACACCGGTGTAATAATAATCAATCAGAAATAAGCTCTATAGTTGTCTAGGGGTAATACTGAGTCCAATTGAACTATAAAGAGTCACTCAGAAGTTTGCAGGCTTTTCCCTTTTGGGAACCGCTGGGGTTTCACGTTGTGGAGAGAGAGAGATGGTTGAGAAAAGGATAAACACTTGCCCATTGTCTTTACAGAGCAAATCCTTGGAATCAGGAGAGCAGGCTTCTCCGTTGTTAGTTAAAAGCAGTCTTCCGTTGGTCCTAGCCACAGATTCAAAATTTGGAATCTAACGCACGTGGCTTCCTTCAAAATGCCTTCCCGCTCCCACGGGAATTGGTATCGTGCTTCCTTGGTGTCTCCTGGGTGCGTCTGAGGGTTGTCCTCCCCTCAGACCCTCCTTTATACTTCTTCACGGGATCGCAGGTGTCAATCAGGTTGCAGGTGATGCGATCTCTCTCTCAACCAGCCCACTTTGCCCGAGGGCTTTTCACGTGGTCTCCATGAGACAATAGTCAATGTCGCCTTTATTCTGCTTCTCGGGAGAACGTGGTCTTCCGCACGTCTCTCTCTCTTTCTCCCATTTCCTGTGTCTATTCAGCACGTCTCTTCCCCTCTTGGGTCAGTTGACCCCCCCTTGACTAGGGCTCTTGCGATTCTCACAAAGGAGGGGGCCGAGGGCATAACATACCTGGTTCACTGCCTAATGTGGTGGGCATTGAACTAAATGAGGTGTGTTCAGTGTTTGAGCAAAAAAAAAATTCAACTTTATGGACCACCTTTATCACCTTGATTTGTCAGATTGTCCATTGTCCGATTATAGCATACCTTAATGTTGCTTAGTTTTATCAACAAGTTTGCACCATTCTCTCATTTATATTATTTCTTTGTTCTGATAACTAGAACTGTCAGCTCATTCTTACTCTAGATTTTCTTCTTCAGTCATTGTCCGCTACTTGTCTCATCCCATTACATGGTCAGTTTTCCTTCGACTAATATGTTTTTCTGATTATTAACTGGCTCAAAAATAATCAGAAGCATAGAATTAGAACCATTACAGCACAGAATGGGACCACTAAGCCTGTGAATGCTTGTTAGAGCAATCAAATTAGTCCCGTTCACTATTTTATCAAAAGTCTGCAATTTATTTCCTGCCAACAAATCTCCTTAGACCAATGCATTTCTAATCTTCAGTATCTCCATTTTGCAGTTTTTTCCACTACAGTGCAGTGAGTGATTTTCTCCAGTCTAATGCCTACAAGCTTGCAAATGGCACATGATGTACATATTCATGCAATTCCTGCTCTTTCAGATGGATACCAGTTACATCGTGAACTCTGGATGCAGTATGGCCACCTTCTAGAATGTATCATCAGATAAACTTTCAGCCTCCCTTTTGGTCCACAGTGACCTCTCAAGCATGAAAATTCAACATTTAAGCACGATAGCTGAAGGCTCTTCCAACGTACCTGGTCTCCCAGGGCAAATTAAACATTCTCAAGTTCCCAATTCATGCAGGGATTGCAGGTAATTGGTCTCAGCTGTCGGTTTATCACCTTACTTACGCTTAAGTCCTTTGGGGCTATTCGTATTATGCTGCTTAAAAACACCTGCCTTATTTTTTTCCCACTTTCTACCAAGGATTAATTAGTATTTAATGCTGTTACTCTTCTTATAAATACCTACTGTCTGAAGCTTTTACAAATGATTACAATAATTCTACGTACTCAATTGCAACTTTTCTTTATTTTGCCATATGAAATTACCAATTGACTAAGTTTCTGATTTTAGCTCAGCTCCACACTTCACTCTCCAAATCATCAGCAAAACAGTTATTTTTATATACCTGTGATTCAGCACAGGTTGACTACAAAATAAAGTAATCTTTTATTGCTGATTAGCTGTTTAACTATTGTAGACAAAACTGCTAACTACTTCCAAAGAGTGTTCAAACTCTGACTAGTTAAAATTCTGCATTGAATTCCAAATACTAAGCTAAGAGAGATCCAGTTGTTAAACAATGGCCATTATGGCCAATTTCCTGATGGTAGTACATTCTAACATGTTCTGATACATATTCAACAAATAAAATGGTGAGAAGAGTTCAGGTATCCCTATCAAGTATAGAAATCAAAAGTAGAATCCCAGAAAGACAAGCAACGCCTCAGTTAATAACATACTCTTCAAGGCCGAGCTAATACAGGACTAATATTGTCACTGTGATATCTTGCTAACCTTGCTGTGGTAAAGGCTGCAATGGAATAAATGTCACAAGAATCTGGACTATTATCTGCCCTAAAGCAAGAGAAGGTTTTTCTGTGCATTTAATCTTTCAGTAATATTTGAATAATATTGTAAACATTATTTGATTGGGCATTGTTTGTTTGTTTACATAATTCATTATGGGTAATATGTAAAAGTATAGGAATAGCATACGTCATCACACCACCACATCATAAGTGCATACCTTACAAAAGTAAAATGAAACTGAGTGTAGACACATTATTCCCAGTGCTGAGTCTTTTTTAAAATATAGTTTTATGTTTTGGAGTTACAAAACGTAACAGTGGTGAAAAGTAAGTTTCAAAACGAACCGAAGACGACTACCTAACCGTTTAAAGTACAGCATGCTTTCTTCGCAAGAGTAGAGAAATGCTTGAGTCAAAAAAAAATCACAGTACATGCTTCTTTGGGAATGGACAGAGATGGTTAAATTAAAAATGCAGCAGAAAATAGACAAAATTAATAGGTTCATAGGCAGTAAATACCAGGTGATAATAATCATAAATTTTAAAAAAAGCAGTAATAGATAGTCAAAAAGATAGACACATTCAATTGCACAATAGATAACTGTATTTTATATACTGAGTGAACTGAGAAGTATTTGAAGCAAATGAAATAGCTAATGAAATGTGAGTGCCAGCATTGCTGAATGTATTTGATGGAAAGGCATACAGTTTGCTTAGAAGTTTGACTGCTCCAAACAAACCAGCCAAAATGAGCTTTGCTGATATCATGGAAGTATTGGAGGAACATTTAGAACCAAAACCGTTACTGATTGTAGAATACTTCAGGTTTCATAAGCAAAATCCAAGGGAAGAGGAGTCCATTTCAATTTCCATGTCTGAATTGAAGAAATTCTCTGAGTATTGCCAGTTTAGAGATGGACTTAATGATGTACTAAGGGATTATTATCATTTGTGGAATCTTACAAGAAAGCATTCAAAAATAGCTTCTAACTGAAGCAGAATTCATATTTAAAAGAGCTGTTGAAATCAATGGAAATAACAGATAAAGGAGGAATTGAGTTGCAGTCTGGAATGAAAGCGAATATGAATAAAAGTGCAGCATCTAGATGAAAGTCTACCTGGCTGAACAAATTGTGTTACTGTTGTGGCAGGGACTCCCATATACCACACCAATGCAGGTCTGATTGTAACCTTGCAGAAAATGCAATGAAGTCAGACACATACAGTCAAAGAGCATTTTGAGGGAACAAAAATAAATGGACTGCACAGAGAACAGAAAAATATAAAAACTCAAGTTGCTGGTTCAAAAGGAGCACTAATGTGCATGCTATTGATTAATAATCCTATAATGATGAGCGTGATACAGAGAGGGTAGCCTTGAGATTTACAGTGTGAAAACTAACACCAGACAAGCAATATAGCTTACACCAGAAGAGAACATCAATTTAATTGAAATGGAATTGGACACAAGCTTGGCTGTTTCAGTAATTCCACAAAATGAGTATAAACAGCATTTCAAAGATACTGCAGATATGTAACTAAGAATTTATACTGGAGAAAAGAAAAGTGGGAATTACATTTATAACAGTGAAATACAATAGCTAACAAGCCACGTTGGGCTTGTATGCAGTAAAAACAGGAGGGCCAACATTGTGTAGTTGTGATTATCTGAGACAACTACAACTTGTTTGGAGATCCATCCACTATCTGCATGCCACATCCCCTGCAAAAGAAATGACTGAAAACAAATTAAGAAAGGAACTTAATGGTGCCACAGCAGTGCTCGAGGATGGCACTGGAAAACTCAAACATCAAGGGTAAAATAGTGTTCAATGAAAATGCCTGACCTTTTCCGAATCCTTTTTATTAACCTTAAATCTACGGATAGAGGAGCGGAGTTATTGACATTATTGATTGTATCCGATGTACTATAATAGCCTAGCTTTGTTTAGTTTAGTTTAGTTTATTATTTTTTCCTACCATGTTTAAATACATGAAGAGTTTGGGAGGCTTAGTACATTTGTGTTATCTATAGCTTTTACTCGTATATACTGTTTACCAACAACATAATCCCAATCTCTCTGCACTACTATTATTATTATGCATATGTATTAGAAAATTAATAAAAAGATTTAAAAAAGAAAGAAAATGCCACACCCAAGTTTTATAAAGCTAGTCCTAACAAAGGGTCTCGGCCCAAAACGTCGACTGTACTTCTTCCTATAGATGCTGCCTGGCCTGCTGCGTTCCACCAGCATTTTGTGTGTGTTGCTTGTATGGGAGGGAGTTTACCCTCAGTAATGACTATCACCCAATAGTTTTCATTTTCAGTCCACAGAATGGTGCTGCACTTATGGCAACTGCATGAATAGAGATGGGCTCTGTTTCTTGGAGGACACGATTACAAGATCAAATTCAATAGGATGACTAATCATGTAAATGCTTACAGATTTTCCTGTTTTCCCTTGGAAAAGGAGTTAACAAAAAATTTACAGAAGAGGACACTCCTTTTGATGTATTTTCCCTAACCCAAATCACAAATTTCCTGAAAAGGCAGAGGTGATCCAAAGTGCAACCAGGAAAGACTCCACACTGTCTCAGATCTACATGGCCACCCAAAATGGCTGGAATGTGCAGTAGTAATTGCAGTTCCCCCAGGCCAGGGATGAACTTTCCCTTGATGGGGTATGCTTTACATGGGGATTGAGAGTTGTACCATCCAAGCTAAAATGTTGTAGGAGCCATATTCCAGCCATGTAGGCATAGTCAAAATGAAAGTGTTGGCTCGACGCTTTGTCTGGTGGCCTGGGAGAGATCAGCAGATCGAGCAGCTTACCATGCACTGTTCGGGATGCAGACTCATCCAAAAGATGTTAAGAGCAGCAGCTCTCCATCCCTGGGAATAGCCTACATTGCTCCAGCGGAGTATTCATGTGGAATTTGCACAACTTTCTTGGTAGTCGTCAATGGAGCTACAAAGTGGTTAAAAGTGTTCCCAATAGCCTCCACGACAGCTTTGCACACTGTTGCATGTGTTTACAAGCCTCTTCTCAAGGACTAGTGTTACAAAACATTTCTTCAGTGACAATGGATCCACAGTTTGTTGTGGAACAGATTCAGTCATTCCTGAAAATGAATGGAATAAGATATTTTACAAGGGCACCATTCCACCCAGTTACAAATGGCTTGGCGGAAAGGTTTGTCCAGAGTCGAAAGAATGCACGACGAGAAATCCCAGCGGAAGACACCACTCTGGCGCTCAGTCAGAATCTCACCAATCTGAAGATAAGACATCAATCAGTTAAAGATGGCAGAAGTCAATTGTTAGAGAAGAAAGGTGTCCAGAGCTATCAGAACCACTTGCTGCAATCCCAGAGTCAACTCTTGAGGAAGCCCCAGAATATAAGAATGTTTCGCAGCCACAAGTTCACCTGCCAAGAAAAGTGATCCCCCTTGTCAGGAAAGATGTTATCCCACAAGAGTAAGAAATCCTTCAAAGTCATTTAATCTTTAGGCCTGAATGGGACAATTTAAAATTTTCTTGCTGTGGATGTCTCTATGGTAGTTATAGATTATAGTATATTGTGAGTGTATATGAGTAATATTGTAAATATATTGTTTTATTAAGCATTCTTTATTTGTTTACATAATTCATTATGGGTTATATGTTAAAGTACATGAATGACATTTGTCATCACGCCAACATGTCATATGTGCGCGCCTTACTAAATTAAAACAAAGCTAAGAATAGACATGTTATTCCTGGTTCTGTTTTTCTTTTGATAAGTTTTATATTTTGAGGATACAAAACATAACATATTTTACTTTGCGCTAACAATTGTTGGTACAATCATACTGAGAAGCGAAAGAGCACCATAAGACCATCAGACATAGGAAAAGAATTAAGCTATTTGGCCCATTGAGTCTGCACATTTCCACCGTGGCTGATTTATTATCCCTATTGATCCTATTCTACTGCCTTCTCCCCGTATCCTCTGACACATTTACTAATCAAGAACCTATCGACCTCTGTTTTTAATATACCCAGTGTCTTGGCCTCCACAGCTGTCTGTGGGAAGGAATTCCACAGATTAAACACTCCCGGCTAAACAAATTTCTCCTCATTTCTGTTTTAATTGGACATCCTTCTATTCTGAAGCAGTGGTCTCTGGTCCTAAATGCTCTCACTATTGGAAACATCCTCTGCGTGCATGTCTACTTTATTTAGGCCTTCCCATATTCGATAGGTTTCAGTGAGATTCCCTCCCCCACATTCCTATGCACCAATGCTGCTGATGTGACAGGTTGGAATGAGTTTTACTGAAAAATCTTTGTGCTATGCATTCGAACATGCCAGTCTTCAAATTTCTGTCACATTTTCAACCACTTTTCTCATTAAGACAGTAAACACTGACTTTTTTTTTACAACTATAAAATCATCAAAATGCACCAAATTGTTTCACAGCCAATGAAGTTATTTTGAAATGTACTTGCTTGAACATAGATAAATACTTTATTGATCCTGAAGGAAATTAGCGTCACAGTAGCATTACAAGTTCACAGATATACAAAACCAGAAGAAAAGTAAGAAGAATAAATAAAAAAAATAAGTTACCTTAAGCAGTCTAACAGGAGGGGGTCACCAATTCCCTGGTTATAGTTTGTATTGATATAGAGCCTTATGGCCAAGGGTAAGAATGACCTCATATAGCACACTTGGGAGCAGCATAGTTGACCTAGTCTATTACTGAAAGTGCTCTTTTATTCAGCTAAGGTGGCTTGCAGAGGGTGAGAAATGTTGCCCAGAATTGCCAGGATTTTCTGTAGGATTGAACATACAGCATCCAATTTGGGTTCTAATACAGTCGGCCTTCCTAAGGCACTTAATTGGAATACTGGCGAAGAAAATTTAATACCTTGAGACATAAGGAGACATAGAACACCTTATGATAATGCAGAAGGAGGTAATTAAAGCCATTGAGTCCATGCCAGCTCCTGAAAGAGAAATCCCATTCATCCTATTCCCTGTCTTACTTCCTTGTAACCCATTCTCCTTCTTTTGTGTTCTCTGCCAACTACTCCCCTTTGATATTGTTTTTGACTCATGTGGCATTGGCTTCCTGGGCTGAATGACTTGGGAAGAACAGCACAAAAATGCCAAACAAATAAATTAAGATACAGATCAATCGTGATCTAATTGAAATGTGAAGCTGTCTTGATGTGCGGAATGCCATTGTTGTATCATTACAATACTACAATTATAACCGGTAGGGTTAAAATACAGTTTCCATTATGTAAATAATGATGCAGTAGGCTTGATTGGCTGACATCCAGCTTCTGTTTCTATGTCCCTAGATCCACAACCAGAGCCTATCACAAATGGCTCAAAGCAGAAGAAATTACTTTGATTTTACTCAGTGAGAAAACACAGTGACTGAATATTTAAACCATTTTTGTTTTTGCTGATCTATTCTCAGCCTGAATAAGACCTTTATTTGTTACACCAATTATATGATGGACTGATGTTGCACATTCGTGATTATGGATTGCACTCTGCTACACTGGTAAGGGGAAAACCGTAATGATAGGATAAAATTACAGCAAATTCTGAAATATGCATAAGCACAATTCAACAGGTAACAGTGGACACTGCTGTTTATGCTATCTTTCTCTTCCCAAGGCTAGGGATCATTAAATTACTTTCCAATCTCAATCGACAGATAGACAGAGAATATTAAATATTAAAACCAGCATAATCAATGGTGACTATCATTGTAAAACTGAGAAAAAAACAATTACTGCTGAATCATCTGTCTGATCCAGAAAAAAAAACAGCATTATTTGAGTGAAGACTCACTTTCATGGGAAAAAAAAATGCTGAAATTATTTTAAAGTAATTATTTTAGGTCTTTTTTTCCTTTATATGTTGCTACCTTAATCATTTATGCATTTATGCACTGGTGCAATTCTACACTACCTCCGTAGAGAGCATCCTCACATCAACCATTACAGTCTGGCTTGGTGCAGCATCCTCTCACAATATATGAAATCTACAGTGAATTGTCAGGTCAGTTAAAATGGTCATTGGCTATGGTCTACCATCACTCCAGCCTGCGTTACTTATAATGCTGTTAACATTGTAAATATGTCTTTATGCACATTTTATTCCATATCCATATTTTAACCTCTAAATTCATATTTTATATAATTCTTACATAATTATTTTATAGAATTTTTATATAATTCTTTATATATGACTTCTTCCAAAGTGTCACAATATTCCTGCTTTGGAGAATATACTGAAATAGGCTGCTGAAGACTCGAAATTTCCATTGACATTCTGACAAGTTTCTGGGCAACAGTAAACAAGATAAATGATAAAAGTTATTCACAGCAAAATAAAGGTTAATATCTTTTTCTGGGTTTGATTTTCACAGTCCTAATTTATGCTTTTGATTATTTACCTTGTTCTGTTTGATGATTAACATATTGATCAAGTCTGTGGCCTTAACCCTTCGAACACCACAATTTGATTTCAATTCTAAAACTAATTTTGACATTCACTATTTCAATTGGTACTATAGTGAAAATGATCAATTTTAATGCGTTACTTGGTACATTACACCAATGAGAATATCTCACATATGTATTTATTTTCAAAGTTTTTGTGGTGACTGGTTGTGGTTTATCAAATCAGAGAACAATAAATCATGTAGGTCTGGGCATGAAGTCCAGACACATTTGTTGATGTGTGCTGCATAGAAGGAATGAAGCCACATCTATCCTATCTACCTTACATACAAGTCAAGAAAAAAACACTACTTGATTGACTGTGTAGAGTTGCCCAGCACATTATTTGGTTGTGGTGATCATTTCTACTTTGACAAAAAGCTCATCAACACTTACTCTGGGCATTTCTAGGGATAGAAGAGATAAATCTGGTCCTGACAGTTTCACTTAAAACCTGAAAAATCTTTGGTGAAGTTATTTTTCTTTTGCAGTGCTGAACTTACCTCCTGTATCAATTAGTGTAGTAGAAACAAACTTTTGTTTAAAAAATGTTTCTTGTGTCCAAGTAACACTCAAAAACATATTATACAATCATGCGGGCATTTGCAAAAGCCATTGTATTCATAGTAAGGTCCCGTAATCAGCAATTATCCTGTGAAATGCTGATGGTTTTGCCCGCAGAGTATTTGTTGCAGTACATTAGCAGAATTCTCATTTTCCTGTTAGAACAATATGACAAACCTTGTAGAAGTCTAAGATTTTGGTAAAAGCTCTTGGTTTAATTCCAAGCCAATGTTATAATAAAAGTCACGTTTAGGACTTCGGTGTGCAAGACAGTAAAGCTCAGTATAGATGATGTCATCTTTTGGAATTGAGTCAAGTAGTCCTGCAACAGTTTATGTAAACAATTAAATTTATAAATTGCATCACATGTACCAAGATACAGTGGAAAACTTTGTTTTGCATGCCATGCATAGAGATAATTTCACCATAAGACCATAAAGCATAGGAGCAGAATTAAGCCATTCAGCCCATTGAGCGTGCTCCATCTTTTGTTCATGGCTGATCCCGGATCCTACTCAACATCTGCCTTCTTGCCATATCCTTTGATGCCCTGACATAGCAGGAGATGATCAACTTCCACCTTAAGTATACCCATGGACTTGGCCTCCACCACAGTCTGTGGCAGAGCATTCCAAAGATTCACTACTCTCTGGCTAAAAAAATTTCTCCTTACCTCCGTTCTGAAAGGTCACCCCTCAAATTTGAGGCTGTGCCCTCTAATTCTGGACACCCTCACTATAGAAAACATCTTCTCCACATCCACCCTATCTTGTCCTTTCAACATTCAGTAACTTTCAATGAACTCCCCATGCATTCTTCTAAATTCCAGGGAGTACAGACCCAAAGCCACCAAAGGCTCCTCATCTGTTAACCCTTTCTTTCCTGAAATCACCCTTGTGAACCTCCTCTGGGCTCTCTACACAATGAAAACACATTCTTTCATAGATATGCGGCTGAAAACCATTGACAATATTCAGAGTGCTCCTGACTAGTGTCTTATAAAGGCTCAGCATTATCTCCTTGCTTTTATATTCTAATCCTCTTGAAATAAACGTCAACATTACCTTTGCTTTCTTTACCACAGACTCATCCTGTAAATTAAACTTCTATGAGTCTTGCACAAGGACTTCCAAGTCCCTCTGCTCCTCTGATACTTGAACCTTCTCGTTTAGATAATAGTCTGCACCTTTTTTCCTTTTACCAAAATGTATTATACATTTTGCAAAACTGTGTTCCATCTGCCACTTTTTTGCCCATTCTTCTAATTTGTTGAAGTCCTAGTTCAATTGCATTGCTTCCTCAGCACTGCCTACCCCTTCACTTACCTTTGTATCATCTGCAGACTGTGCCACGAAGCCATCAATTCCATTATCTAAATCACTGGAAAACAATGTGAAAAGTAGCGGCCTCGATACTTACCCCTGAGGAACACTACTAGTCACCAGCAGCAAAACAGAAAAGGCCCCTTTTATTCCCGCTGCATCCTGCCTGCCAGCCATTCCTTTATCCATGCCAATCCCATTCCTCTAATGCCATAGGAATTCATCATGTTAAATAGCCTCACATGTGGCAGATTATCAAACGCCTTCTGAAAATTCAAGTAAATGACACCCATTGCTTCTGCTTTGTGCATATTGGTACATTGAAGTGCTACCGGGGAAAGCAATAACAGAATGCTAAATATTGTATTAGAATAACTTGAAATGAAATGCAGGCAGACAATAAGGTCAATTGAGAGAGTCTATCTTATTGTACAAGTGTTCTGTTTAGTAGTCGGGTAACCATGCATAGAAGCTGTCCTTGAGCCTGGTGATACATAATTTCAGGCTTTTGTATGTTATGCGAAATGGGAGGGGGAAAGAGAGAATATTTTAGATGGGCGGAGTTGTTTGATTATGTTGGCTGCTTTACTGAATCAACGAGAAATGTAGACTGAGTCCATGGAGGTGAGGCTGGTTTTAATGATGTACTGAACTAGTCTACTTCAGTATAACCGAGAAGCCACTGACAATTAATGAGCAAATCTCCAGATTCATGGCAAGTTTTAGTTTGAGCTATTCTCTGGCATCATTTAACTGATCATAATTGCTGTACATTGCAAAATCTTTACAGCATGAGGTAGCAAACATCAAACAGAACAATTGCATATTGCCCTCAATTGAAGAGATAGCAATGGGAAATGAGCTTAAACTTGGAAAGGAGCATGAGCTAACTATGTAATTTTGTTTTAGTTCTTTGTTTCTAGTATCTGACCACTGCTGCCTGTTCTGAACTGCCTTTGAATTGACAAGGCAATTTCAGAATTTTTAAGAGCATTTAAAAGTCAACACCAATGTTATTTAGGCCAATACGCATAAAATTCTAGAGGAACCCAATGGGTCAGGCAATATCTATGGAGAAAATGAACAGTTGACATTTTGGTCTGCGACCTTTCATCAGAATCAGAAAGGAAGCAGGTAGGAGCCAAAATATAAAGAGTCCATAAGGCCATAAGACAAGGGAGCAGAATTAAGCCATCTGGCCCATCGAGTCTGCTCCGCCATTCAATCACGGCTGATCCTTTGTTTTCCTCCTCCTCAACCTTCTCCCCGTAAGCTTTGATACCATGTCCAATCAAGAACCTATCAATCTCTGCCTTAAGTATATCCAACGACCTGGCCTCCACAGCTGCATGTGGCAACAAATTCCAAAATTCATCACCATTTGTCAAAAGAAATTTCTCTGCATCTCTGTTTTGAAAGGGTGACCCTCTATCCTTGCCATAGACTCTCCCACCATGGGGAACACCCTTTCCACATCTACTCCTTCTAGGCCTTTCAACATTCTAAAGCTTTCAGTGAGATCCCCTCTTATCCTTCTTGAATTCCAGTGAGTACAGACCCAGAGCCATCAAACGTTCCTCGTGTGATAACCCTTTCATTCCTGGAATCATCCTTGTGAACCTCACCTAAACCGTCTCCAATGTCAGCACGTCTTTTCTGAGATGAGGGGCCCAAAACTGTTGACTATACTCAATCATGCCTTATAAAGCCTCAGCATTGCATCTTTGTTCTTGTATTCTAGACTTCTTGAAATGAATGCTAATATGGCATTTGCCACCACCGACTCAACCTGCAAGTTGTCCTTCAGGGTGTTCTGCACATGGACTCCCAAGTCCCTTTGCATCTCATATTTTTGGACTTTCTCCCCATTTATAGTCTACACATTTATTTCTACTACCAAAGGCATGACCATGCATTGTCCAACACCATATTTCATTTGCCACTTTCTTGCCCATTCTCCTAATCTGTCTAAGTACTTCTGCATCCTACCTGTTTCCTCAATGATAACATTTGGGGTGCGGGGTGGGGAGTTTGAGCTGGCGAGTGATAGGTGATTCCAGGTGAGAGGTGGAAGGATGGAGGGTGGAGGAGGCGTTAGTCGCTACTGGTTATAGTTATTTTCACATGTACATGGATAATACAGTGAAAAGCTTGTTCATGCTAATCAGATCATTACACAGTGTACTGCAGGAGAACAAAGTGAAATAATAAAAATGTAAATAAATACCATAAGAACACAAAATATAGGCACATTTGGCCCACTGAGTCCGCACTGCCATTTCATCATGGCTGAACCATTGGCCTCTCAGCTCCAGTCTCCTGCATTCATCAATCTATCAACCTCTGGCTTAAATATACACAATAACTTTACCTCCACAGCTGCTTGTAGCAACAGATTCCACAGATTCACCACTCTCTGGCTATAGATATTCCTCGTAGTCTGCATTCTGATTGAAAGTCCCTCTATTCTCAGTTTGTGTCCTCAATCCCCCACCATAGGAAACACCCTCTCAATTCTACCCCATCAGGACCTTTCAACATTCGATAGGTTTCAATGAGATTCCCCTTCATTCTTCTGAATTCAGAGCAATCAAAGTCTTCTCATATGTCAAGCCTTTGAATCCTGGGATCATTTTGTGAATCCTTCTTTGAATCCTCTTCAATATCAACACATCCCTTCTTAGATAAGGGGCACAAAAATGCTCACAATAGTCCCAATGAGACCTCACCAGTGCCTTATAAAGCCTTAACATCACATTCTTGCTTTTAATCCTCTCAAAATGAATGCTAACATTGCAATTGTCTTCCTCACCACCAACTCAACCTGCAAATTAACCTTTAGGGAATTCTGCACAAAGCTCCCATGTCCCTTTGCACCTCAGATTTTAAAATTTTCTCTCCATTTTGAAAATAGTCTTTGCTTTTATTTTTTCTACCAAAGTGCATGACCATACACTTCTCAACACTCTATTCTATCTGCCACTTCTTGACCCATTCTCCTAATCCGTTAAAGTCCTTCTGTGGTCTCTCTACTTCCTCAGAACCACCTGCCCCTCCATCTATCTTTGAATGATCCCTAGACTTGGCTATCAATTTTTTCATCCAAATTATTGATATACGAGGGGCAATTGATAAGGTTGTGGCCAAGGGTAGAAGGAGTCAATTTTAGAAAACCTAGCATATTTATTTTTCAACATAGTCCCCTCCTACATTTACACACTTAGTCCAGCTGTCGTGGAGCGTACGGATCTTGGACCTCCAGAAAGTGTCCACAGATGGGTGTGATTAATAAGTTTGTGGCCTAAGGTAGAAGGAGATGAGTTATACAGCTCTTGTTACATGCACATGCAGTTCAACTCTTTGAGTGAATATGCAGAAAGTTTGAAATTAATAACTCATCAGGGGTGATTGATAAGTTCATGGCCTCAGGTAGAAGGAGATGAGTTAAAATGGCAGAGTTTCCTTGGCCATGACATAAATCTGATTTAAGGATGGGCTATGTTGATGGTAATTCTTGGGAACTTGAAGCTCAACCTCAGCACTATTAATGGAAACAGGAGCATGTATTCCTGTCCCCCCACCTCCCCCCCCAACCACTTCCTTCCTGAAGTCAATGACCAGTTTGTTTATTTTGTTGACATTGAGGGCAAGGTTAGAGTCATAACTTTATGTTAACTACGCTCTCTATCTCCTTCCCACACTCTGACTCATCATTACTTGAGACACGGCCCACTATAGTTGTATCATCTGTAAAATTGTTGATTGAGTTGGAGCAGAATCTGGTCATACTGTTTTGCATATACCTGCAGCAGAGTTGAAGGCTGTGGACACAACCCTGTGATGCACCAGTGTTTTGAATAATTGTGACACAGGTCTTACTGCCTACCCTGACGGATTGCAGTCTGTTGGTCAACCCTACACCTAATCCCACCCACAACCTCTAGACTAAGGTACTCAAACTTGACCCTCTATACTTACTGCACATACCCCATCCCATAATCCTAAAGTCCCCTAACCTTGACCCCCACCCCACTCATCTTCTACCCACAATCCCAAAACCTGAGAAGCTGGGATGAGATCAGTGGGGAAGACAAAGGACTGAAGAAGAAGGAACCTGATATGAGAAGATAGTAGACCATGGAATAAAGGGAAGGAAGTGGAGAATCGGAGTAAGGAATGGAAAAGTGATGGGCAGTGTTGGCCAGAAAGAACTATAGTCTATAAATCAATGAATTTAAATTAATCAAGGCATCGTAAGTAGACAGAACTGGTGGACCCAACATCGCAGTGTAGACTCCTTTCAAGAATATTACCTTTTCTATTCTTTGACTGTTCATGGAGTGTCAGGGAAACTTAATAGGTGTGCACACAGGTATTCAGCTGTGTAAATTTATGTGCTCTTCAGTTGAGATAATAAAGGCAATTGTCAGTAAATATGGATTCACTCTGTGCCTAGCTGTTCATAATTACTAAGGGGTAATCTTTGTAACAGCTGGTTATGGAAGAGCGGAAAGGGAAGGGGTAACAGGGCCACAAGAAAATTGTGGTAGGAGTGTGGGGGAATTAAAGTTAGATCAATTGATGTTCATGTATTTTCTGTGTTCATCTAGTATATGTTGATCCAGATTTCCTGCATCAGCAGTCTCTCTTGTATTTCTCATTTCAGCCAGACAGTGTAAGGATGCCAACTTTCCTCCCTATTGGTCATTAATAAAATAGACTAGGTTTTTTTTGGCAGTCCAGTATTTCTAAACTATCATTATTAATAATGAGTTCTTTAAAAAAGTTTAGAGTATTAATTAAATTTAAATTCTATCACTGCTATGACATCACACCCCAAATAAACTCTGACTTTAGGAGATCTAGGCCTCATATGGAGCCAGCGATCATTAATGGAGAATGTGTGGAGCAGGTTAAGATCTACAAGTATCTGGGAGTACAGTTAGACGAGAAGCTAGACTGGACTGCCAACACAGATGCCTTGTGCAGGAAGGCACAGAGTTGACTGTACTTCCTTAGAAGGTTGGCGTCATTCAATGTCTGTAGTGAGATGCTGAAGATGTTCTATAGGTCAGTTGTGGAGAGCGCCCTCTTCTTTGTGGTGGCGTGTTGGGGAGGAAGCATTAAGAAGAGGGACGCCTCACGTCTTAATAAGCTGGTAAGGAAGGCGGGCTCTGTCGTGGGCAAAGTACTGGAGAGTATAACATCGGTAGCTGAGCGAAGGGCGCTGAGTAGGCTACGGTCAATTATGGAAAACTCTGAACATCCTCTACATAGCACCATCCAGAGACAGAGAAGCAGTTTCAGTGACAGGTTACTATCGATGCAATGCTCCTCAGACAGGATGAAGAGGTCAATACTCCCCAATGCCATTAGGCTTTACAATTCAACCGCCAGGACTTAAGAACTTTTTAAAAGCTATTATTAATGCTTTTTGAGATAGTGATTTAGATGCATATCATATTTTTTACTGAGTTAAGTATTATATGTAATTAGTTTTGCTACAACAAGTGTATGGGACATTGGAAAAAAGTTGAATTTCCCCGTGGGGATGAATAAAGTATCTATCTATCTATCTTTGGTTAGTCTCAGACAATAATCCACCAAATAGACAGTTTACTAACCCTGAAGAAATCCGTTCGCAGAACACATCCAGTCATATTATAAGCCATACATTCTCAAGCTGTTATGCCTCACTTTCTCCTAAAATGAATTAAAAGAAAAAAATTTAGATCACAATGTCAAATTGACATGTTAGAAATTGGGCTACCCAAGAGTGTTTTTACTTTATATTGCAGGTTCTACTGTGAGATCATTTCTCCCCCACGGTTTGTCAATGGCTGCATTCTGAATACAGTCTTCTAAGCAATAGAAATGGATGCACAATAGAGGTATCAGAGTGACTGATAGTGCTCCTTGAATGGCTAACAATGTTACATTGAGGGTTGGCTATTTTTGGCAGTGAACCAATGTACAAATTAAGCAGGGCAGGTAGCATTTGTGAGAAGAGAAATAATTCATATTTTCAGTGCAGAGCCGTTCAACAGAAAACTTGATTCATGTTTTTAAAAAGGGACCCCAAAACGATTAATTGATCTGAATGGTAGGAATGTAAGCAGATGTACATCAAGTTCATCTTTTGTTGCTGCACTATTCTTTAGACTATTTTCTGAGTAAATTGAGTAGTTTGTTTTGAGTCATAAGTCTCATTCCATCTGAATAGACAATGCCGTGTTTAGGAAAGAGAACATAGAAGACTGTCAGGGCATTGGAGCAGGGATCCAGTCACAGACCCAGTACTGTGCACACAGTGATATTAATTGTGTAACAAATCCCGAGGTGCAAACGAAGTCAGTGTCAAAGTTAGGGCAGAGATCAAAACATCCAGAAAAATCCAAAAACCAGAATCGTGAAACAGGCAGAGTTGATATTCAGATGGACAGAGTACAGATACAAATGCTAGAAAGGCTCAGGAAAATTCACTGGACTGAAATACACTGAGCAATAAACAGAGAGGCAGATGATAGGTGGAGCATAATGAGATACAGGTGGCAGCAATACAGGTAATAATGAGAAACAGGTGAGAGATGGAGTAATACAGGGGCTGGAGTAGAGCAGGAGCACATAGCAATACAAAACCACAGACTGACAGCTAGGGGGAAAACACTACCACTCTGTATTACCAGTGTACCTACCACTCTGTGTAGAGAGAAATGCCAACTCCCTAGACTTCCCTCCAATCACCTGAAAAATTATGTTATCAATTCTGTATTTTAAAAATGCTTTCCATATACCTAAATACAACAACAATTTTGGTTATTACTCAGTTTTAATGAATATTCACAGTTATACTTTAGTTCTTTGTTATATAGTTGCAGCATTACATTCAGTGCAGCAGTTATAATAATAGTGGATCAAGCTTATATCTATTACACCAACATTTGAAAATCATGGAGCCAGAGATTATGTTTTATTAAATTGCTATAAAAAATACCTTAAAAACCAATGTTCTCTTTATGTCATGAGGTCACACCACCAAGTAATAGATTGCATAAACTAATATACCTGCCATAGTCCCGAATAAGTGGCATAAAAATGACAGCAATTGATATACTGTTTACATGTTTACTTTGCTGTACATCATCCATAGGTTGACATAATTAATGTATTTATTACATTAATCTCATAAATAAAGAATATTGTTTAACATTAGATTAATATTAATAAGGTCAGTCCCCAGCTATCACTTTCTCAACAGAACAAAGTACTTTTAAAACAAGCTAAGGTCAACAACTGAATTAAACACAGCTAGGTTACAGGTCATTAACCAATATTATCAGACAGGGCAATGTATTATGAATGGAACTATTTTTCTCTCTAGTTAGATCTACATGCATCAACCACCTTACAGAGATATCACAACACTTATAGCTCAGGAATAAAAGGCATTGTGGTACAGGAGTTAGCAGTGCTGCCTCAGTTCTCTCATGATCTGGTTTCCAACCTGGAATAAGGAGAGGTTCGCACAGTGAGTTCAAGAGTGATGAGGTAACATTGTAGCTCAATAAAACCCTGGTTACTCCACACTTGGAATACTGTATTCAATTCTGATTGACTCATAGGAAGGATGTAGGAGCTTTAGAGAGGGTGCAGAGGAGATCTGCCAGGATGCTGCCTGGACTAGAGAGCATGTGAAGATAGGATGAGTGATAGGTTTTTCTTTTTAGAATGAAGAAGAATGAGAGATGACTTGGTAGAGGTATATAAGATGATAGTGGCATAGATAGAGTGGACAGTCAAATACCTTTTCCCCAGGGCTGTACAGGCTAACACGTGGAGGCATGACATTAAGGTGATTGAAGGAAAGTATATTTGGGGGAGGAATATCATAGGTAAGCTCTACACAGAAACTGGTGGGTGCATGGAATGGGTTTCCAGTGGCGATGGTAGATGCAGATAAATTAGAGGATTTAAAAATCTCTTAGACAGGCACATGAATGATAGAAAATGAATGGGTATGTAGGAGAGAATAGTTAGATTGATCTAGTAGGTTATAAGTTGGCAGAACGTCATGGGCCAAAGGGCCTGTGCTGTGCTGTAACATTCTATGATATGGCAGCTGTACGTATGATAAGTAAATCTGAAGCTGAATTGGAGATGGCCAAGGTAAATGATCCACAAATGTGGGTGAGAGGTAAAGTAGTCAAGTAGGAGATCAAGGAGTTTATGGATGAGTGAAAGGATCGGTTGCAGGGCTACAGGGAAAATGAGTGGCTAGTTGGATCACTGTGCAGCAAGCCAACAAGACCTAATGACCTGCATGGCCTCATTTTAAGTATTTAAGCAAGTAAACCAGTAAGAGTAAGAGTAATATTCTGTCATAAAATGAGGATAGTACATAAATTAGATTAGATTAGATTCAACTTTATTGTCATTGTGCTGAGTCAGATACAAAGCCAATGGAATGCAGTTAGCACCTAACCAGAAATGCAAAGAATAGTGTTATTTACAAAACAACTGCGAATAAAAAGTGCTACAGCATACAGATATAAAAGTACTGGGACAATACAGTATGGGTGCAATACTGCTTAGCGCTGTAATGTGAGGTTCAGCAGGGTCACAGCCTCAGGGAAGAAGCTCTTCCTGTGCCTGCTGGTGCGGGAGTGGAGGCTCCTGTAGCACCTACCGGATGGAAGGAGAGTAAAAAGTCCATGGTTAGGGTGTGATGTATCCTTGATAATGCTTTTCACCCTGCCCAGGCAGCATTTATGGTAGATGTTCTCAATGGTGGGCAATTGGGAGCCGATAATCTGCTGGGCAGTTTTCACTACCCATTGCAGTGCTTTGCGGTCTGATACAGGACAATTGCCATACCACACTGAGATGCAGTTGGTGAGTAGGCTCTCAATGGTACAGCGGTAAAAGTCCGTCAGTATCCTGGGACAGAGGTGAGCTTTCTTGATGCTCCTCAGGAAATAAAGGCCCTGTTGCGCCTTTTTGATCAGGATGGAGGAGTTCAGGGACCAGGTGAGATCCTTGGAAATGTGGACACCAAGGAATATGAAGCTTGATACATGCTCCACTACAGCTCCATTGATGTAGATGGGGACGTGAGTGTGCCTCCTAGCATACCTGAAGTCCACAATGATCTCCTTGGTCTTCTGGGTGTTAAGGGCCAGGTTGTTGTCAGCACACCACGCGGCCAAGTGCTGGACATCGGCCCTGTAGGCTGTCTCATCAACCCCTCTGATCAGGCCAACCACCATGGTGTCATCTGCGAACTTGATTATGGAGTTAGAACCGTGTACAGGAACGCAGTCATAGGTGAAAAGGGAGTCCAGAAGAGGGCTCAGCACACAGACTTGAGGCACGCCGGTGTTCAGGGTGAGGGTGGAGGAGGAGAGGTTGTTTAACTTAACAGATTGGGGTCTGTTAATCAGAAAGTCCAAGGTCCAATTGCAGAGGGATTAGTTGAAATGTTCCTCGATTCTCTGTTTGCATATATGTTTAGCCTGAGAGATTCCCCTCCTCAGGCTGGCCCTGGCTGAGTTGTAAGCCTCCTGGTCTCCAGACCTGAAGGCTGAATCTTTGGCTCCATTGTCATATATACTTCATTATTCTTGTAAAATTTTGTAATTAACTGTACACATTTAACATTTGATTCTTCATACCGGGAAAGAAAGATCATGGACAGTAATGAAATAGGGGTAACTGAAAACTCATTTAACAATTATGAAGCTTTAATGCTTGAACCTTTATTGAACCCATACTGAAACTATAGTTATATCGAACATCTCTTGCTATGAAACATGCTACCCATATTTTCTGTAAAATGCATACAGTATAAACTCTGGCAAAGAAAACTTCTTGTTGAAAGTTTAAGAGCCAGGAGGAAAATAGCAAGAGGACCTGCAGAAGATGACAGTAATATCTCAAACTTAGGAAAATCTGTAGATGCTGGAAACCCAAAGCAACACACACAAAATGTTGGAGGAACTCAGCAGGTCAAGTGGCATCTATGGAAAAGAGTAAACAGTTAACATTTCAGACCGAGATCCATCTGGAAGAACTGGAAAAAAGTAAACAGAAAAAGGGTCTCACTCCAAAACATTAACTGTTTACATTTCTCCATAGATGCTGCTGGCCTACTGAATTTCTCCAGCATTTTGTATGTCCAGTAATATCTCAGGTTTGGTGAGGAACCGGAGATGGGAAAAGGTAGAGAGGATGAAGGTCAGTGAACAGTTTCAGAGGCTGGATCTCTCTGAGTGCCCATACTTGAGAGGTCTGCTTTTCTTTTAGAACATCTACACCACAATCAGCCACCTGCAATATCCCACAGTTCACCATCCACTTGTAAGAAAAGATGATCAGTTGTTAAGAAAGATACTTTCATTTATTTTTCATTTACAGGGGCCAGCGTGTGGAGAGGGGATACAATTTTAAGTTTGCTGACTTCTACATAGTCTAGATTGCCAGTGATTTCAGACACATTGATTTACACCTGCTACTGTCTGAGCAAAGACAGAAAATCATGTAAATCATTGCATGATGTTTTTGAAATAGTATTTATGCCTTCATTCTGTGGCAATTGAGAGTGCGGTTTATGTGAATGAAAGGAAGCGGGGGATGGGTGTTATACTCATTGTTTTGAAGACCAAGATCCTCCACCAAGGTGCACCTTTGGCAATATACTACCTTCCAACAAAAAAGGTTTATGGCAAGACCGTGGAAAACATGTGCATGCCCCATATCTCGAGAGCCAATTCTCAGCAAAGGTCAAATTCACCTTTGCAATTAATGCGCATACAGTACGTAGCCTTTGGTCAATTCCACTTAAGAGTAT
This sequence comes from Hemitrygon akajei, assembly GCF_048418815.1. Lineage (NCBI taxonomy): Eukaryota > Metazoa > Chordata > Chondrichthyes > Myliobatiformes > Dasyatidae > Hemitrygon > Hemitrygon akajei. The sequence continues at coordinate 91,621,754 of NC_133132.1, read as the reverse complement.
TTGCAGATCAGGACCTCAGACATGCTATCAAACTCATGGTTTTCAGGGCAGTAGTGATCCCTGCCCTCCAACATGCTCCTGAAACTTGGACTTCAAAGAGTAGACATCTTAAGGCACCAGAAACATACCAGCAACACTGTCATTCTGGTATCCGAATTCATTAAAATGATGAGCAAACCATCGTTAGTATCTTCCTGGCCAGCATCCTTAGCATAGAGACACTAATCAGACCCAGATGACTACATATGGCAGAAGAAGTTGTCAATTGAGATTACTCCTGACTCCCCAAAACAAACACTCTATTTCAAACTCTCTCATGTATGGAGATTGCCAAGTATGTGGAGATAAAATTCAAGGATGTGCTCAAAGGTTCCTTGAAATGGTGTTAAATAAAAAAAAATCAGTGCAGTTACAAGAAATCTGAAATCAAAAAATAACAGAAAATGCTAGAAACAGACAAATATAGCAAACCTGAGTTTGCAAGTTCGCAAGTCTGCTAGGGGAATCAATTTCTCTGAGTCAGTGAGTCCACTGGAGGCTGGAGACCTGGGTACAGCCTGACCTGGAGTCTGACGATTGCCTGTGTGTGTATGAGTAGAGCGTGGGTGGGTGAGAGAATCTGAAAGGAGATTATAGCTGGGAGTTTAACGTCCAAGGATACACATTGTAGCAAAAGGACAGGCAGGAAGGCAGAGGGGTGGCATGGCTTTGTTGGTAAAAAAGGAAATTAAATCATTAGAAAGAGGTGACATAAATTTGGAAGGTGTTGAATCATTGTTGATCGAGCAAAGGAACTGTAAGGGTAAAAGCCTGATGGGGTTTATATACAGACCCCAAACAGTAGTAAGGATGTGGTCTACAAGTTACAACAGGAGATAGAAAATGCATGCCAAAAGAGTAATGTTACAGTAGCTATGGGGGATTTCAATATGCAGGTAGATAAGAAAAATCAAGTTGGTGTGGGATTTCAAGAGGGAGAAATACTAGAATGCCTTTGAGATGGTGAAGAGACAATTTTGCACCAGGTTGGAAGTGACATCGGATACACAGCAACTCTGGCAGGGTCTGCAAGACATTACTTCCTACAAAGCGAAACCCAATAGCATGAATGCCAGCGATACTTCAGTATCAGATCAACTCAACGCCTTCTATGCCTGCTTTGAAAGGGAGAATATAACTACAGCTGTGAAGATCCTTGCTGCACCTGGTGACCCTGTGATCTCTGTCTCAGAAGCTGATATTAGGCTGTCTTTAAAGAGGGAGAACCCTCGCAAGGCGGAAGGTCCCGATGTAGTACCTGGTAAGGCTCTGAAAACCTGTGCCAACCAGCCAGCAGGAGTATTCAAGGACATTTTCAACCTTTCACTGCTATGAGAGGAAATTCCCATCTGCTTCAAAAAGGCAACAATTATATCAGTGCCTGAGAAGAATAATGTAGGTTACCTTCATGACTATCGCCCGGTAGCACTCACTTTGACAGTGATGAAATGCTTTGAGAGGTTGACCATGACTAGACTGAACTCCTGCTTCAGCAAGGACAAGAACCCATTGCAACTTGCTGATTGCCATAATAGGTCAATGGCAGACGCAATCTCAATGGCTCTGCACACGGCTTTAGACCACCTGGACAACATAAACACTTATGTCAGGATGCTGTTCATCGACTATAGCTCAGCATTTAATACTATCATTCCTACAATCCTGATTGAGAAGTTGCAGAACCTGGGCCTTTGTACCTCCCTTTGCAATTGGATCCTCAGCTTCCTAACGGGAAGACCACAATCTGTGTGGATTGGTGATAACATATCCTCCTCGCTGACGATCAAGGCTGGCACACCTCAGGGGTGTGTGCATAGCCTACTACTCAATATACACATGACTGTGTGGCTAGGTATGGCTCAACTACCATCTACAAATTTGCTGATGATACAACCATTGTTGGTAGAATCTCAGGTGATGATGAGAGAGCGTACAGGAGTGAGATATGTCAACTAGTGTAGTGGTACTGCAGCAACAACCTGGCACTCAATGTCAGTAAGACGAAAGAGCTGATTGTGGACTTCAGGAAGGGTAAAACGAAGGAACGCATACCAATCCTCATACAGGGATCAGAAGTGGAGAGAGTGAGCAGCTTCAAGTTCCTGGGTATCAAGATCTCTGAGGATCGAACCTGGTCCCAACATATCGACGTAGTTATGAAGAAGGCAAGACATTAGGAGTTTGAAGAGGTTTGGCATGTCAACAAATACACTCAAACACATCTATAGTTGTACTGTGGAGAGCATTCTGACAGGCTGCATCACTGTCTGGTATGGAGGGGCTACTGCACAGGACTGAAAGAAGCTGCAGAAGGTTGTAAATCTAATCAGCTCTAACTTGGGTACTAGTCTACAAAGTACCCAGGACATCTTTAGGGAGCAGTGTCTCAGAAAGATAGTGTCCATTATTAAGGACCTCCAGCACCCAGGGCATGCCCTTTTCTCACTGTTACCATCAGGTAGAGAAACAGAAGCCTGAAGGCCCACACTCAGTGATTCAGGAACAGCTTCTTTCCCTCTGCCATCCAATTTCTAAATGGACATTGAATCCTTGGACACTACCTCACTTTTTAAAAAATATACAGTATTACTGTTTTCACACATTTTAAAAAATCTATTCAATATACATAATTGAATTACTTGTTTATTTATTATTTTTTTATTCTTTATTATTATTATTATTTTCCTCTTCTATATTGCATATTGCATTGAACTGCTTCTGCTAAGTTAACAAATTTCACGTCACATGCCGATGATAATAAACCTGATTCTGATTTTAGAGCCCACTAGAGGATCAGTTATTCTGCACTGAGTGTTGTGCAATGAATCAGAATTGATTAGAGAGCTTAAAGTAAAAGAACCCTTAGGGAAAGGTAATCACAGCATGATTGAATTCACCCTGAAAGTTGAGAAAACGCTTATCCCTTTATAATGACATTACATTATGAAGAGTGAATGCAGTACACAGGATTAGAAGTATAACAGACGTACTAATTCACCTAGACATACTTCGTGGTCCCTGGATGTTAGGAAGTAGAGCGAGTCCAGGTGTTGCTCACCTTACTGTTGCGTGGGAAGGATCTACAAGTTGGGGAAAAGTAAGTAGATAATAAAAGTTAATTTAATGTAATTTAAACAAACCATGAAGGAAGTTATCCTCTCACAATATTGAAAGGGGAAAGGGAAGCAAATGTTTGCCAGTGGACTCTGGCTGGACTTGGAGGAAGTTGCAAAGAATGGTTCATTGCATGTGGAGTCTGGCAGGTTGAAAAAGTGAGGACGAGGGGAACTTGAATGTACTGGGCTGCTCTGTCCATTGTGTTGGAAAGGAAGGCTCTATCACAGAGATTTTTGTCCACAAAGTACCTCTGAAATGCCTTCTGCAAACCTACAGTAGCAAACAGGGTTCAGGTTATTATTGAGGCAAGAAGAACTCTCTGCATAACATATTATTGTTGGAAGAAGGGTTATCTGCAGCTCAGGTGAGTACGTCCCCAACCCAATGAACCATATTGGATTGATTGTGAGAATGTGGCAAGTGCACATGCATGTTTGGTCGCGCAGTGATTCGTTTGGGACTCCTACACATGGAGAACCCTGCCTTTTCACACGGGCTTCCAGGTGCGCATTTCAGCGGACTCAGTTTGTTGCTTCCACACTGTAAGTTGCCCAGAGTTTATCGTTACTAACATCACTCAGTAAAAGCGGTTAGTCATACTATTCCGTTGTCATTTTTGCTCTGAGCATACGTAACACAATTAGTAGTGAATTTGTGAAGATGCGAAGGAACTGAACTGCTCTTTGCATCAACTATCCTGAACTTCCATTGCAGTGCAACTTTGCTGTAATTTCTACACCTAATACCAGCAAACCTATGTGCAGTCTTACTCCCATGGGAATGACACACAAAGCTGTACCTTCCTCCTGCATGGCCTGCTGTCTACTTGTGCCTGGCAACACATTACAAGCCTTTAACATGACTTCTCACTGTTTAGAAAATATAAGAATCATTCAAGTGGATGTCATTATCAAGTGGAGTGATGTAGTGTCCTCTTTTCCACTCTAAGGAGTTTTCAGTTGGTCCTCTGGAGTAGTGTTTGGGTCTCCAAATGATTAAAAAGAAATAGTCATGAGAAAGTCCAAGGTAAGAAAATCTTGTGCTAACTACATCAGCATAAACTGAAAGTGCTCTACAGAGCAACACTTTAGCACATGTTATCAGACACTATTAAATGTCTCCACCTTTCCAAGTAATAAATTGGTTAATGTTTTCAATTATTTCATTTACCTTCTGTTTCTTGGAACCTTCCTTTCATTACATACAAATCCCCTGGAGAATTTGAGAAATTAATTACAAAAGCCACTTAATCAATACATTCAAACTAATGCAGATGTCTGTAATCAATCCTTAATGTAACCAAACAGCAGGCACTAATTTCTAGATGCAAAAATAGTATCAAGTCTTATACTTTCCAGTGATCTTGAGCCTGGACGTTGATTTTATTGCTAAGGAACTGTCATTTACGACACACATTTAAGCACTGTAGTACTTACCTGAATTAGATTAATTTCAACATGTTAGGACTATCCTGTATTACATTAATTCTGATGCTACAGGATTGTGCAGTTCCTCATATATTTTCTCATATATCAATTATAATATTCAAGGACTGCCTTGTAGTAATGTAATCTGAACATAATATTTTCCTTTATTGCATTGATCATGTTACAATACCTGTCAGCATTAAATTAATACAATCTCTGTAGCATTGTCCACAATTACAGTGATATTTTTGGTCTACTACTGCTTTGTATTAAATAGGTAATAACAATATAGTATTGTTCGATAATGTATCTGTTTTAAAGTTATATTGTTCAATATTCAATCAATACAAACATAAATTCTACAGTTATTTATTTTTATTATTATTTCAATATATAATTTAGTAACTCTTATTTAATGATAGAGCCTGGTAATAGCTCTTCCAGCCCAGTGAGCCCGCATTGCCCAATTACATTTATGTAACCGATTAAACTGGTTAATAGTTTAATCGACTTTGGAATGTAGGAGAAAACTAGAGCACACAAAGGGAACTCCTACAGTCACGGGGAAAATGTACTAACCACTTACAGACAGTGACAGGAATTGAACCTGAGTTGCTGGTGTTGTGATACCCCTGTGCTACTGTGCTGGGTATAGCCCTGTCCTGCATTACATGCTAATACAGTACAAGGCTGGATATAATTTTGCAAAATACTTCTTTGTACTAAATTTCTTAAGGATCTGTTAATGGAAATCTGACGTAATAATTTTATCAGATTCATTAACTTGGTAGTTCAGATCAGGCTTGGTTTTCTAACAGTTCTCCAATCAGTTGACTCAGATCTTAAAGGAGAAAGACAGAAGTAAGATAAGTTACATTTGTAAACTTGTTTTGTTTATGGTAATATAGCAATTATTTAAAAGTGTTTTACATTTGTATTTTATTTTTAATAATTGTATTAATACATTGTTGTTTGATTTTTAATACCTTGACATAATTGAAAAATCTTGACCGATCTGAAAGACATCAAACTTGAGGCATGGCTTTGCTGTCTATCGAATATGATAGCATTTGCATGAGTTCAACGCTTTATAGGGCCCACCGAAGTGACCTAATAATGATGGATGGCACGGTAGCATCATGTTTAGCTTAACATTATTGAGTGCCCACTGCACGATTTAGGTCATCTCCTGCCACTATCTATAAGGATTTGGTACGTTCTCCCTGTGACCTTCTGGGTTTCCTCCTGGTGATCTGGTTTCCTCCCACATTCCAAAGGTGTACAAGTTAGGATGAGTATGTTGTAACTTAGCATGCTATGTTGGCACTTGAAGCATGGTGACATTGTGCCCACCCCAGGCTTATCTTGGTATTGTGTTGGTCACTAATGCAAATTACGTGTTTAATTGTACTTTTCAATGTTTCCCTAAACCAGCAGCAAATAAGTCTTATCTTATGGGCAAGGGCCTGGTGCTTGCTGGGTCTGGGAAGTCTTCATTCAGTAAGTTCTTCTTCCTACAGGCTCAAGAAGTAAAAACAGAACAATTCCAATCTCTACAGCTGGTGGAGCTGGTGATTTACACTGAGAAAAATTCAGCCAGTTACTTTATGGCCTGAAAATAGTTAGCCTTAGCAGAGTTGAATTGTAATTTTTTCTTCGTCTATTCAAACCAAAGTGGGAAAATAGTAGGATCACAATAGTCTCAGTTATTTTCAGGTCTGCAGGCTGGAGGATTGCTCTAATGTTACTCCTATGTCACCCATTCCATTCACATTCTGCTTATCTGCAAAGTTGCTTTTGTATCTTGTACTTGGTTTTGGGGCCTACTACAGCTCTCAACTTTATCCCATTCCTGCCAAGTGGGGAATTCAAATCAACCTTTATTTTGTTGAAACCAAAATACACCAGTCGAGTTAGCCATATGGAGGCTGACCATTTGCAGACATAACTGATGATTTTGCTCAATGCCAGTCAGACAGGACTTTAGATACAAACGTTGAACCACAGAGCAACTCAAGTATAATCATAGATCCACAATCTACCATCTGAAATCTTCCAAGGTTAACTTGAAAATCAGAATCTGAATCAGATTTATTATCAATGTCTTATATCATATGAAATTTGTGGTACTGCAACAGCAATGCAGTGCAAAGAAATAAAATTACTGTACTATAAATTGCAAAATAAATATGGCAAAAACAATGGAAAACCAAGGAAGTGTTTGTGGCTTCATGGATGGTTCAGAAATATGATGATTGAGGAGAAGAAAAGGAATCACTGTGTAGGCCACCTGGCTCCTGGAGCACTGCCTCAATGCACTAAGAAGAAAAGAGTACGTCTGACATGGTGGTGGACCTTAGTGATGAGGTACTGCACTTTTGAGGCACCATTTCAATTTGGTTTATCTGGTTTTAGTTTTCTATACAAATGGAGTCGTCCTTTCTTAGTATGAATTACTGTACATCATTTCATTCTGGCTGCATTCTATCATATTGCTTCTGTTCCTACCTTCAATTTTTTAATCCAAAATAACAAACACAAATCTATACTCAGGCTTTAAGCATGTGTCTGCTGAACCAAGTATTCCAACTTTCAAAGACCAGTACATTATTCTACTTGCTCATTAGGTTGATATTACAGTTCTGTGCTGGTATTGTAATGAAATTTGCTTTTAAGTTCTTGTCTATTGATTTGTACCGTCTGATTCTTTAATGCCTCACAACTTTATTGTGATTTCTTTCCCAGTCATTGTATTTGTTCTCATCATTCTCCATTTATTGCTTTTCAACTCCACTGCAATCTTTGTTCAATTTTTTTTTACTATTTAAGCAAATAATTGCCCAGAAGTGTTTGTATTTATTCACATAACGGCTAACATTTCTCTTCGTAACCATGAGAAATTTTAAGATTTCCACACAAACATGGGAATTTTATAATGCATCGATAGCTTGTCATGGAATTGTCTAGATTTTCTCTAACACTTGACTCCACATTACGTACATTGTGGGAGGCTGATGCTTAATAATTTATTATTTTTATTTTATTTAGAGATACAGCATGCTTCCGTTCCAGTGAGCTTGCAGCACCCAATTGTAACTGTAACTAATTAATTTACCAGAACAGTTTTGGTTTGTGGGAGGAAACCAGAGTACCTGGAGGAAACCATGTGGCCATGGGGAGAAGATACAAGCTCCTCAAACACAGTAAGGAAATTGAACCAGTGTCATTGGTGCTGTAATGGTGTTTCACTAACTGCTTCATTACCCCACCGCTTATGGCTGGAAACCTACATAAATATCCAGTGTGAGACATTTGGCAGAAGCTATACTTCATACTTTTCAAAGAAGGGAATGGTTGCAGGGACAACAAGCATTAATATAGGTTGTACAGTTACATAATTGTTTGATTGTTGTGAAGTATTTTAAATTTAATTCAGTTTTGTTATTTTTAATTACTTTACCAAAATTGGTTAATGTTTTCATATGTGTGTGTGTGTGTATTTATTTATATATATGAAATTAGTTAGTATACTGAGCAGAGTTTAACCTGATGCCAAAATGTTCCCATTTTGTTAATGAGGTGAAGCTAACTGTAACACAAGACCTTGTTTTTGATCGCACTTTTCACTTCCATACTACCTTTGCAAGTTCTCTCTGGGAAATTTGCACTTGGCAGTTGTAAACAGTGAAAGCACAGACTGGATTCAAAGATCCCAAGTTAGACTGGAGACAAAAGGAATCAGGGAAAGTCCTTCTGCTAGTTGGAAGCACACCTGCATTTATGATCAACCATCTTAGTCATAGTAAATTTCTTTAGGGGTTTCTCAGGTAGTGTATTGGCCCATTCAACTCCCATTGCTTCATCAATGACTTTTTGTCATTTGTAAGGCCAGAAATAGGGATGTTTGCTGATGATTGCACAATGTTCAGAATCATTCATAGCTCATCAAATTACAAAGCAGTCCAAATCTGAATATTGTATTCTGGCCTGGCTTGATAGGAAGCAAGAAATTATCGTGTCACGCAAGTGCTAGGCAAAGACATTACCCAGCAAGTGAAAATCCAGCTATCACCCTAAGATATTCAACAGCATTACCAATATTGAATTCCCCATTATCACACTCTGATGCAACAACAGCTAAGGATTTCAATCGCAGCTTACTTAAAAAACAATGAATCGACAACACTTCACTCACTGAACTTCTCCTTAGACAACAACTTCCAACCTCAAAACTTCTACCAGTTAGAAGGCCAAGGGCAGCAAAGAATGAGACCACCACTGCCTTGAAGTTGTCTTTCAACCCACCTGTGGTGAATTACATATACCTGTCTGGACACGCCCCCCCGCTGACTGCTCCTGTGGCTCCTCCCACTGACTGTGGCTCCTCCCACAGACCCCGGTATAAAGGCCATTGGGGCCTGAGCCCTGCCTCTCAGTCTCCAGGATGTAGCATGGTAGTCAATTGCTGCTTGTTCTTTCTTCCAGTCAATAAAAGCCGATATCTTGCCTCACGTCTCAGAGAGTTATTGATGGTGCATCACCACCCACAATCCAGATGTGGAAATATATCACTGTTCCTTCACAGTCACTGACACTCCTCCGTAACAGCTTTGTGGATATGGCCGGCAGCAGTTATGAGGCTGGTTCACCACCATCTTCTCAGTTGTAACTCATGATGGACAATGCTGGTTCAGCCCTACAGCCATATCCTTTAAATGATAAAAAATGCGGCTCCCCACAGACCACAAATTCATGGACTCTTAAAGCAAATATTAATACCATTTCTCTTCTTTCTGGGTCTTATGATCACCATGTTGAACACTGATTTAAGGAAGAAAATGGAGCAACCAGTAACTAATGTCTAATCAATGATTTACATCAAAGTTTATTGTAGTCAGAAACTTAACAAAATAATGTAACTGCCTATAGTGGGGAAGACTGAGAAATTCAAAGTTCAAAGCAAACTTATTATCGAAATACGTACATGTCGCCCTATATGTACTTTGCAGGGATTCGCAGTAGGAGAAAGAAATACAATAGCATCAATGACATACAACCAATGTGCAAAAGTAGACAAACTGTGCAAATACAAAAAGAACAAATAATAAATAAATAAACAATACTGAGAACATGAATTGTGGAGTTGTTGAAAGTGAGTTAATAGGTTGTGAAATCAGTTCAGTGTTGAGGTGAGTGAAGTTATCCAGAATGGTTCAGGGGTCTGAATGCTGAAGGGTAATAATTGTTCCTGAATCTGGTGGTTTGGGATCTAAGGCTCCTATACCTGCTTCCCAATGCCAGCAGCTAGAAGAGTGCATGGCCTGGATGGTGGGGTCCTTGATGATGGATACTGCTTTCTTGTGGTAACACTCCTTGTAGATCTGCTCAATCGTGGGGAGGGCTTTTCCTGAGATTAGTCCTCCATGCTTTCAGTTATCAGTTGTGCCTCAGAAAGTTGCATAATTTATTTCTAAACGTGATGACTATGAGTTCCAGCCTCAGAAACCTGATAACAATATCTTGGTTAACATCCCAGTACACTGCAAAATAGCATTATGCTGCTGGAAGTACAATATTTTGAATGATATGTTGAAGTGGGATATTAAAGTCTGTTTCTCAGGCTGACAATGAATATACCATGACACTTAGTATTGTGTGTGTGTGTGTGTGTGTGTGTGTGTGTGTGTGTGTGTGTGTGTGTGTGTGTGTGTGTGTGTGTGTGTGTGTGTGTGTGTGTGTGTGTGTGTGTGTGTGTGTGTGTGTGTATTATGTATTTATTTATTTATTTAATTAGACAGAATATCCAACAATTCTTCCTAGCATTCTCTCTAATATTTCTTTCTCACTTAGCATTACTATGAAGAAATTATCTGGTGAGGGGATCTCATAATTGTTTGTGGGATCTTGCTATTGTTAGAATATTGACTGCTTTAGAAGTGCCTCATTGACTCTGAAACTAATGTTTGAAAAGGAGCAATACAATTGTCTTTTTCTCACCTGTTTCTCTATATTTGATGTGAGATGTGGAATTAAGATGATGAGATTACAAAAGGAAAGAGTAAAATGGACACTTTAAAAATGGATTATGTTTACAACACATTAAACCTATTATTTAGGAGAGAGGTGATTGCAGCCTGATTACTTCTATCCATCATTCATTGCATCATTCAGGACTTCTGTTCGCTTAGTACTAATTGTGTTCAATTTACACAAAGAACTCTAAAAACAATAGTAGCCTCCTTTATTATGATAAAGAGGCTGATGCAATTGAAATTGTGATAATAAGCATGTAGTTCATTACTTAAATACTTTGTCACATTGGCAATGTTCTTCCCAAGTTAATGTTCCATAACACTGAATTGCTGTGAAATGCATTGTGCATCAAACATACTTCATGCTCATTAAAGCAAGCTTCCAACAGAATGAGGATACAACACATTAAGCTACCCAATGATACTGCCTGTCTTTTCTCCAAATGGCACCTTTAACCACGGAATAACAAAAAAAAAACATATAAAGGACTTTCATAACTACAGGACAAGTCAAATAATCATTTCTGAAATGTAAATATAGAAGACTGCAGATGCTGAAAATCTGCAGGAACTCAGTAGTCAGGTAGTATCTATGGAGGGAAATGGACAATTGACACTTCATCTGGACAGGAAAGAAAGAAGGGAGGTAGTCAGTATAAAAAACGGTAAAGGGTAAGGAGTAAAGAACAAGCTGGTGGGTGAATCCAGGTGCAGGAAAAAAAATAGGGAGGTGAAGGAGGGGTAAGAGTGGGAATCATGCAAGAAAGTTGGAGATGATTGATAGAAGTGACAGAGGACCAATAAAGATGGAATCTCATAGGAGAGGACTGCAGACCATGGAATAAAGTGAAGGATGTTGGGAAGAGAACTTGGGCATCTCCAATGGGATGCCATGATCAGGCACATCTTCCTTACCCATGTTCTCTCAGCTTCCTGCAAGTATCACTCTTTATGTGACACCAGTGTCCACTCATCTGTCGTCATCAAACTCCTCTTGACACTCAGCCGTGCAATCATGATAAGTGTTAACATCTGTCCCTACACTACTCACCACCATTCATTGCCAGAAACAATCCTTCCAAATGATGGAATCACTTACATGTGAATCTATTGGTGTTATTATAGCATCTGATACTCGCAGGTGAGACCCGATGCAGTCTAGGGGACTATTCCCTCAAGCATCTGTGCCCCATCTATCATATCTTCCAGAGTCTCAGGTGGCCAGCTATTTTACTACCTCCTCCTATTCCCACACCAACGTAGCTGCCCACAGCCTACTCCACAACACGTTAGAGAAATAGAACTTCATATTCTGCCTCACTAATTTCCAGTCAGATGGCATGAGCACTGATTTCACTAACTTCCAGTAGCCGCTACCTTTTGTCCCTCCCTCTTTTTTATTCCTATTTCCAATGGCCCCATTGCCCCATTACCTTCCCCCACTTTCATTCTGATGAATTCCAACACATTCCTCCCTCTGTTTCCCTTGTCACATTCTTCCCTTTATTCCATGGTCCTCTGTCATCTACTATCAGAATTCATTTTCTTCAGCCCTTTGTAACTGCCACCTGCCACTTCTCAGTATCTAACATTATTCCCACTCCCCCCTCAACTCACGCATCTGCCTATCAACCAACGCTTGTTCTACCCCTTCCTCCCACTTCTTATACTTGCTATCTCCTCCTGTTTCCTTTCTGTCTAGCTGAAGGGTCACCACCCAATCCATTTCCCTTCACAGATGATGTATAATCTGCTGAGTTCCCCATTACTGATGTAGAATACAGATTTTTTTTGCACCTTTGTGGATATCTGAGAGTCTCCTAATGTCCCTATTGTAACAATTTCTACCACTAGCTCTGTTTGTGTGCTCCAGGCGCCTACCATTCTGTGTTAAAAACATCCCTTTGATATCTATCCGAAACACTTTACCACTCACCTTAAAAGGATGTTGTCTGATATTGGCCCCTGCCATATTGGGAAAAATGCAATGGGTGTCCACTCTGGTTATGCCTCATATCATCTTTTTCAATTTGCCTATCACACTCCATCTCTCTAAATGGAAAGGTTTTGGCTTGTCCAACCTTTCCTCATCAGATATGTTCTCAATTCCTGGGAGCATCCTGGTAAATCTCTTCTGCACCCTCTCAAAAGCTTCCACATCCTTCCTGTATGAGATGACCTGAACTGAATATAATATTCCCAGAATAATACACACAAAATGCTGGAGGTACTCAGCATATCAGGTAGCATCTATTGAATTGAATAAACAGTCGACATTTTGGGCTGCAACCCTTCTTCAGGATGGAAAGGGATGGGGAAAGATGTCAGAATAAGCAGGTGGAGAGAGAGGAAAGAGGAAAGGTGAGAAGATGATAGATGAAGCCAGGTGGGTGGGAATGGTAAAGGGCTGGAGAAGAAGGAGTTTGATTGTACAGGACAGTGGACCATGGGAGAAAGGAAAGAAGGAGGGGCACCAGTGGGAAGTGACAGACAAGAGAGGAGAATATTTAAGATGCCAGAGTGGGGAATGGAAGAGCAGGGGAAAAAATATTACCAGAAGCAGAAATCGATGTTCATGCCATTAGGTTGGAGGCTGCCTAGATGGAATATGAGATGGTGCTCCTTCATCCTAAGAGTGGGATCATCATGGCAAAAGAGGAGGACATGAACTGACATGTAGGAATGGAAATGGGGATAGGAATTAAAATGGTTGGCCACCAGAAAATTCCACTTTTTGTAGACGGAACATTGATGCTTGACAAAGCAGTTCCCAATTTATGTCAGTTATCGCCACTGAAGAGGAGACCCAATTGGCAGCACTGGATCCAATAGACAACCCCTGCAGATTGTTGCTTCACTTGGAAGGACTTTTTGGGGCCCTGAATGAAGGTAAGGGAGGAGGTGAGTGGGCAGGTGTAGCATTTCTGTCGCTTGCTGGGTTATTAGTGAGGAAGGATGAATGGACATGGAAATCACAGAGGGAGCGATCTCTATGGAAAGTGGCGAGTGGGGGAAGGAAGTAAAGAAGTGTTTGATGGTAGGAGACAATATTCTGCATGGTCTAACCAGAGTTTTATAGAGTTGCAACATTACCTTATGACACTTGAGCTCAATTCTCTGACTAATGAAGACCAACACACCATATACTGCCTTAACAACCCTATCAATTTGCACGGCATCTTTGAAGGATTGATAGATGTGGGCCCCAGATCCCTCTGTTTCTCCACACTGCTAAGAACCTTGGCATTAACCATGTATTCTGCTGTCAAATTAGATCTTCCAAAGTGAGTCACTTTATACTTTTCTGGCTTGAACTCCATCTGCTACTTCTCATTAGCACCATTTGCTTTTTCTAAAATACTTAGAAATCTTCAATGTAGCTATACTCCACTTTTAAAGTATTGTCAAATATTATAGAAATAACAACGCTAACCAGCACAAGTCTCACAGCTGCGGGGAATTTTTCCACTTCTAACTTGCTAGCTCCTTCCCCCTGGCCATCTTTCAAATCTAATACATTGTGACATTTATTGCTTAATCCAATCATGATCCTGATTCAGATAAAAATCAATTATAAAATATTCCATGGCAGTTTCAACATGGTATTATTAATCTCTAACATAAAAAAACTATTGGCCATTCAGTTATCTTCACTAAAATGGACATATAAATGATGTCTGCAGACAATCTTTAATATGAAAAACATTTTCACTAAAAAAAAATGGAATATTAGAAAAAAAGGGTTCAGGATACTCACAACTATGACTTTTGAAATTACACATTAAGTTGTGAATGTCTGCAGGATACCAAAAGTGGCAGAAAGTGTAACAATAATTACAAACTTCATTTAAAAGTTCAAAGGTTCATTTTACTATCAAAGTATACAACTCTGAAATTCCTCAATTCTCTGGGTAGCAATAAAAGAAAGAAAGAAAAAGAAAAGATCATCAATACCCAAATCCCACCACCCTGCAAGAAAACAAACAAATGGGATCAGGTACATTGACCACCAACACTCCCCCCCCCCCCACTAATTTCTCCTCCAGCACAAACAAAAAAAAAATAGGATCAGGCCTATTGATCCCCAAATCCTCATCCCTGCATTTAAAAAAAACCGAAAAGATTGGGTGGAAAAAAAACACAGAATATAAAAACTATAAGACTGAAAAAGTGATTTTATAGTCCAAGTCGACATCCAAACCACAGAAAAATAGCTGGGTAAAACTCTCCATAGTGGCAGGCTCTCCCCTCTCTGGTACCACAGCAGAGCGAACAGAAGACAGGCCACCGGAGTTCACCCCTCCGCACTCACCTCGATGCTTCAATCACCCTCATTGCTTTAGTCGGCGAACAATGGGAGCTTTAATCAGAGAAATGGAGCCAAACATTGGCTGGTGCCCCATCCTGCAGTCTGCCTGCTACAAGGTTCGCACACGCTGCCTCTGACTGTTGATATTCTCTCGGAGACTGCAGAGTGCTGGATCAACCATACCAGCTCCAAATTTACACACTCGCCTTGATGTTTCAATCACCCTCATCACTTTAGTCGGTAAACAGTGGAAGCTATAATTGGTGAAATGTTGTCTAACACTGGCTTGCACGCCATCCTGCAGGCTTTTCACCACAAGGTTTGCTTACGCTGCCTCTGACTCCCAGAATCTCTGAGACTGCAGAGTGCTGAAGCACTCAAATGATCTCCAAACCGCAAAACTCAGCCTCCAACAGTTCCAGGATCACATTCAAGATATGAAACAAATGTAAAAGACATAAAGGAAGTGAAAAAGATAGTTCCATGATCTATCCAGTAGATGTTGACCAAAGGAGCATTGTACGTAGGTGGCATTTTGACTGGATATACCACAAAATTCGCTCAATTTGAAGGTTATTTTTAACTTTGTTTTAAAGATCAAAAATGCTTCAAGGAATATTTATCAAGCAAACTTTGACATCAAACCATATGAAAACAAAGGGTGGTTAAAACACTCTCAGAAAGCAATTTATAGGAAGACAGGTAGAGTTACTTAGTGGGAAAATTACAGAATTTGGAACGAGCAACTGAAGGTACAGGTGCTAAAGATGGGTAAGTTAATTAGAAACATGAAAGAGTGGAAAATTTGGGCAACACTGACATCTTGTAAGGTTGTCGACAGGAAGTGCTTGTGTAGGTAGACCATGGGAAGGCTATATTAGATGCCAGGTTAAAATAAAGATAGTCTATGAATGAAGTTTCTAATTATTATTGCAGCGCCTAGCCCAGAACCACTCATCAAGTGCTCCATGTAACCTGCACAGCATGATTGTACTTATACAGTGTCTTGAGCATCTTGAGCTGTCCAAAGCACTTCATTACAGTGACAGGAAAGGTGACTATGAACTACCGGTTTTGGAAAATCTCAACTATATAAACAGTGCAAACGTAGAGGTGACAAGGGCACAGTGGAACAGCACCAAAGTGCACTTTCATCAGCTATCAAAATGTCTTCAAAAAGCTAGTGTGCTTTGTCTAATTTGCAATTCCATTTTATTATGAAATGTAGGTACTTGCACCAATGCATGAATGGTTTCCTCTTTTTTCCTGAATATTTAGATTCTGAAATATTTGAAGAAGGGTCCTGGGACTCGAGATTTGGCAGAGTACTACAGTCTTGGCTAGTCAAGTATAACAATGACTTGCCAACATGAAGGTTGGAAAGAACCTTATAGAAAATTGCAAAATTCCATTTGGCAAAGGAGCCATATCAAACTGATTAAGAAAAATAAATGACTGTACTACAATGAGATGACACCAATGATTTAAAGGAATTGAAAATGGACAGTTAGCTTTCGATGTCAGAAGTGGTCAAAAGTGGATAAGCACAATTTTGTACAAACTAATTTATTTCAGCGTCCTTGGCTTGCAGCCTATAAAAAGTTAATAAGTGCAAACAGCCAAAGGTTGTCTTTATGTACATATAGAGTCACAAAGCATGCTGAGAAAATTTAGGAAAGGTCATATTCACTAATAAAAATAAAATGCCTTGGCAATAGGATTGTACAGGAGTTGATGAATAATAATGTTAGCAGTTACACAGGTGGAAGGCAAAACAAAACACAACAATTTGGGTATGCCTAAGCTTAACTTTAACATATACATTTTCTACAATATTCTGAATTGAACTGGTTGTATCTATTAAATGTGTTTCATCCAGTCCAAATGAAATGTCTCAACCCAAAATGGCAACTGTGAATTTCTCCCCACAGATGCTGCCTGACTTGCTGAGCTCCTCCAGCAGCTTGGGTTTTTGCTCCACATTCCAGCATCTGCAATCTCCTATGTCTCTCATTGAAATGTACTTCATTCTGATTTCAGTAACGGGCACCTGTGGTGAACTACATATACCTGTCTGGACACGCCCCCTGCTGACTGCTCCTGTGGCTCCCCCCACAGACCCCTGTATAAAGGCGATTGAGGCCTGAGCCTGGCCTCTCTGTCTCCAGGATGTAGTATGCTGGTCAACCACTGCTTGTTCTTTCTTCCAGTCAATAAAAGCCAATATCTCGCCTTCATGTCTCAGAGAGAGTTATTGATGGTGCATCAGCACCCAATAAAATATGGGCTCATGTTTAGACATATGCAGTTGAGACCCCTTAACTAACTAGATGCATTCATTACTTGATTACAGGAAATGCCACTGAAGACAAGTGTCATTACCCAAGTGAGTATTTTATATTTTTAACATCTTTTAAAGTTATTTATCCAAACACCACTCTTTACATTGGCAGCTTAGCAGTGGAAATTGTGAACTAGTTCTAACTCCTGTGAGTGCACCTTTCACACAACCCCTTATTCTGCACAATCAGGAAAGCACACAAATGCCTCTTCTTTCCAAGGAGGCTGAAGGGAGCTGGGCAATGCACATCCATGCTCATGTCATCTTACAGATGCACAGCAGAGAACATCCTAACAAGTTGCATCACTGCCTGGTACGGAATATGCCCTGCAGTGGACAGGAAGGCTCTAAAACTGGTAGTCAAAACTGCCCAGTGCATCACTGACACCTCTGCCTGCCATAAAGGACATACAATATATACAGAAAAGGGCCAAAAAAAGGCTAGTACCATCAAGAATCATCCCACCTAGCCAGTTCATGGACTGTTTGTCCCTCTCCCATCAGAGAAGTTGTACAAAGCATTCACATCAGGACCATCATACTCAAAAACAGTTATGTTCCCCAAGAAGTAAGGCTGATCAGCACCTCCACTCACTAACCCATCCCTCTGGATCCCCAACCTCCACTACTTTATCATTTCCTGTCAGTCACCTTATGTACAGACACTCATGTGCTTCGTGTCATTTTATAGGCTTATAATCTATCTATATATACAAGCCATCTTGTGTATTTATATTCAATTTTAAAAAAATTATTAATGTTTTCTTTATCTTATTGTGTTTTTTGTGATACATTGGATCTAGAGTAACAATTATTTTATTCTCCTTTACACTGTGCACTGGAAATGACATTAAACAATCGTGATTCATAAACCAGAATGACAATCAAGTGCTGGCATGCTGTCCAGCGATATTAAGGTGAATTTACCATGAAGAGATCAAAAGATGCAACATGTGTACTATTCTTGAAATCATAACCACTTACCCATGGTTATATAGAAAACAAGACTCCTTTTGAAAACAAAAATGAAAAAGTAACCCTGCATATGTCCCTGATTCACAAAACCTTGGTGTTAACTTTGCATTCACGTCCTCTTGTCTTTGTCAGATTGGAACCAAAGTACGTTTCAAAGCAAATGCACTTTGACTGCTGATCTGAAAAAGCAGATGTCAACTCCAATAGGAAAATTACAAACACCTGAAGGTCGTAATATGATGTTATGCTACACTGTATATGATCTGTGACAAAATAAGAAACAAATCTGAAAATCAAAGCCAATTCAAAGAAGAAAGGAGATTTCATTTCTCTCTCATTCACTAACACTAAAAATAACCATGGACTTTGTGAAAACATGTGATACACTTCAATGCTTTCATTAGCAAAACAAGATCATCTTGAAATGATATGTAGTGATGAACTGCCGAAGTGTCTATTGTACGAGTTTTAGACATCGAACAATCAGCTACCACTATTTTTGATATCCACATAGACGTTCAAAAGCAGAAAGGGGCCCCACCACTTCTCTACAAGTAATACTATATTTTTCTTCTTCCTCCTTCTCTACCTGTTACTACCACCCTTACTGGGGTATAGGCTACCAACAGCAGCTCGCCAGAGTCCTCTGTCCTGGGCCAATAGAATGCTAACCGTCCTGTGGCTTCTGCTTTCACCACACAACTTCAGGCATCTTCTAAGTGAAGATCCTTTCTCTCCCAGGTATGAGGTCTTTGGAGCTTATGTAGCTCTGGGTTTTTCTCGGACGGGTATGCTAGCCCCATGTTCAACTCTCCTCTATTTGCAGCCTGGCTTGGGATCATCCATTGTGGATTTCATAAAATGCTGCTCTGGGATTTTCATGCACAGCAGTCTTTAAAGTTTAAAGAGCATCATGCAATAAACAAAGAACAATTCAGTGAGCATCAGTTTTGTGGATGAAAATGCTTTGTTAATGAAAGATGTCAGAGAAGAATCACCAGATTAATTCAAGCTGACAAGATGGCATCAGTATCTCAAATAATCACGTTATTGTGATTATATAGTGGTGTGCAGAAGAGCATCTCTGAACGCACATGTAAAACCATGAAGTGGATGGACTACAGCATCAGAAGACCATGAACAAACAGACAGTATCAACTTTATTAGGTATAGGAGATTCTTAATAAAGTGACCACTAAGTGCATTTAAGGTACCCATTAGCTAGAAATAGGATGACAAATGGTTCATTTCTTGTTGCTGTTACAATAATCTTGCAGCTGCTTATTTCATTCTCCAGACAATTCAAGCTATCAAGCCAGCAAAGGGTGGTGTGAAAGGTGCTAAATGCTGTATTCAGATATCAGTCCAAATATTGGTCTCAAACATGGCTGCATAGTACTTATTTCCCTTGCAATGCAGTGCAGCTGTGCAAATGAATGAAACGCATATAAAGCAAGATCAGAGGGAGAGGATGAGGGATAAGTTCAAACAGCGAAAAGATGTCTTTATGTACATATAGTGTCACAAAGCATGCTGAGGAAATTTAGAAAGGTGATATTCACTAATGAAAATAAAATGCCTTGACATTTATGTATTATTATGGTCCTTATAGTAGGATTTATAGCAGATGTATGTTAGTAGCTACATGGCAGAAATCAAGAAAAGAAGCATTTTGTGTATATTTATTTAGCATATATCAAATGCTCAAGGAACTTAGCAGGTCAGGCAAAATCTATGAAAAGGAATAAACAATTGACAATTTGGGTCAAGACCCTTCATCAGGATGCTTAATCTTAACACATATATTGAACAATATTCTGAATCAAACTGGACTATATATTTCATGTATTTCATCCAGTCCAGATGGAAGTGTTTGACCTAGAATGGCAACTATGTAGTTCTCTCCACAAATGATGCGTGACTTACTGGGTTCCTCCAGCAGCTTGGATTTTGTTCCAGAATCCAGCACCTGCAGTTTCCTGTATCTCTAAATGTATATCATTATGACTTCAGTAAAGGGCACTGCTTTATTTTAAACATGCTTTCTTTTCAAGTTATTAATCCTAAACCAGAATGAGAACCCAGTCCTATATTAAGGTAAAATTACCATGAAGAGATCAAAAGAGGAAACTGAGAGAAGGGCTCTCCATAGGATGCCTTATCAATGCAAGTTTTAAAAGAGCACTCCCTTTTCATGAACATGTGTAAGGAACAGTGGATGAGTTGCAGTTTAATATGGATGTCCTCACTGAAATGATTCATCTCTGCCAACCACATTTTGAGTTGTATGCAGGTTTTGGGCCATATTGCTTTGACTGTTAAGGTAATTGTGATCATTAATTGTTATACATGTGGATTAATCATAGCTACTAATGTATACAACATGTCACATTCACACTTACTGTTGCATAAGAGAGGTTGTTGACATTCTCCATTCAAGAACTGAAAGCTTTCGCTTGGTATAGCGACTGCACACATATTGGTTTATACACACCATATGCTGGATCTGTCCAACACTGGAAAGAAAAGAAGATTCATGGCTTTGATTTGCAGCCGGGACATTATTAGTGGGTCTCTTATATGAAGCAATGCCTAATATCCAGTTTTTAATCCTGAAGTGATCGCTGTATGGCAATATGCTGAAATGGTTCTTTAGGCCACTATGTCTAACTATAGGGTGACTAGGGGCCACAAGATTCATTAGATGACAATAAGATTCTTGATTTATATTCTGGATGAAGATAATGAATAATTGGACCAAACAATTTCTTATTGTGGCCTGCATGATTGGGACCAGCTGATGACAAAAGACTGGCAGAGTGGTAAGGATGGGTGGACAGAATATCACATTCATGCTCCATGGAGTTACAGCTATTCTTGAGAGAGGACTCATTATTGGACAGAAGGATGCTCTGCAAGGCCTTCAGGGCCATTGAAAACTCATCCATGTTGCCAACCAGCATGACGACAACTAAGTTTTTCCTGCCACACTCATATTTAAGGAGGCTAAGTTTGGTGCTGTAACAGAACCAAAAACATAAAGGTTGAGATACTCCACTTTGGTTGAGTATGGTGCTATGGACCCCTCCATGCATTATGACCTTCCTTGCAAGCTCCCTAGAAGGGTTCTACTATAACAACTAATTCATTACCATCAACTATCTTCTGGTGGCCCAACACTATGTTCAGCAAGAGCAGTTATATGAGACTTTGATCTACTGTGATGCCTCCATTTTGCTTTGACTGCAGGTTACTGATAAGATAGAGAGCTAGAGAGCATAGCTCAATGGCAGGTCCTTAAAACCATGTAGAATGTCAGAATCTGAGCTAGTGGCTTTGCATGTAGAACTGGATAAAAGGGTACCTTCAAAAATACCTTCACCGGTATTTTTTTTCCTTGTGTTCCATAGAATTTAGGAAGATAGGTGATGCCTTGACTGATGCTTTCAAAGTACTAATTGTACTAGTAGTCAGGGAGAAAGTACATACAGTATTTTAAACATGCACCAATACTATGCATCCTTATTATGAAAGGGATAGGTAAGATATATATTACAAGGATGGATAGATTTTTTTCATAGTAGGGGAATTAAGGGTTATGGGGGAAAGGCAGGAAAGTGGAGATGAGTCCATGGCTATATCAGCCATGATTTTATTGAATGGCAGAGCAGGCTCAGCAGGCCAGATGGCCAACTCCTGCCCTGTTTCTTATGTTCTTAAAGTAGAATTGAATGGGTGAGAGAGTAACCAGAATGGGGAATGGAAAAAAGGAGAATGAGGAGGAGGGAGTTAAAAGGACTTGGAAGTTGAGATTCAAAATAAATTGCAGCAAGAAACTGGATTCAGACTTAAATAGGAAATACTTTCAGAGAATAACAAATATCCAGTTAGTTATCTTAAGGCAGGAGCATACTCACTATAATGCATAGCTCCACCCCATGTAGTGTAATTTTTGGCTGATTGTCACTGATCTGGGCATCCACATATTGTATGTGATACAAAAGTCTCAGCAATAATAAAGATAATGGTTAGTTCAGAGAGCAGACTGTTCTAGAATTCAAGCTATCTTATTGCCAGATGCTTCCAGGCTTATATGAAATGTCCTTTACAACAATACTGTAAACTGGTAGATAGCCATTCAGTTGCTGCTTCCTGGCATACTGCTGTGAAGTGCAGGGAGAAACGCAAAGCACATGATGAATCTTGATAAACTCTGTGTAGTCCATTGGTGACAATGTGAGTGAATGTTGTGTAATCTGTTTACATGGCAGGTAATTAAGCTTTTGGCAGCAAGTAGAAAAAAATTATGCAGTGCCTTGTTATGCATCAGCAGAGACATCAAAATGCACACCTATGATCAATTTGCTTGATTCAGCTGTAGAATTACTGGATGCTGTGTTATCCCATAAGACTTTGAAAGAAGAATCATAATGTGTATTATTAAAACCAGGGCCATTAAAATTTGAACCCATGGGCAATTATTCCCGGAGGCAGAAGAAACTGAAATCAAAAGACATATATTTAAGGCTAATCGGTAAAATAAACGTATGTCAGAAGAGGGGAAATTTATAACATTGCAAGTTGTAATTTGGCAACGCATGGTGGGGAACATGGTTTTGGGAATAACTGGATAGCTCCTCCAAATTGCTTGCAAAGATTCAATCAATCATTATGATTCACTGATCAGTCAAGCTATGATTTTGCAATTCAAATACAATCAGAATTGCCAGTGAAAATAAGATACTAATATTCAGAAGTAAATATATTAGTATCAACACTTTACACTAGTACAAAGCAAGGATACTCTTAATTAATTGAGTGTTGCAAGATCAGCAGAAATCTCTGACAAAGCAAAACAAATCACACATTTAGTAGGAATGAACTCAACAGTGTCTCACAAGATTTGTATAAACTTTCAACTACAATTTATTA
This sequence comes from Hemitrygon akajei, assembly GCF_048418815.1. Taxonomy (NCBI): domain Eukaryota; kingdom Metazoa; phylum Chordata; class Chondrichthyes; order Myliobatiformes; family Dasyatidae; genus Hemitrygon; species Hemitrygon akajei. The sequence continues at coordinate 91,598,582 of NC_133132.1, read as the reverse complement.
CAAAATGCAACATGTATACAGAAAAATGCACAAGAGACAAGGTTATATTGGATAAATTACATCTCTCAGAATGAAGCAATTACATTATTGATTTTAAGAAACATCTCATTAATAACCAACTCCTAAGCTATCACAGCTGAACACCCCACGCTGTGTTTCTTAAGCTTTGGCAGATAAAAAACTTTGTGATTGCATTCAGAATTCGGTCTAAATTTTACTTTTCTCTTGCAAACAAAATGGACTTTGATGAAGCAGACAACAGCAATTTCAATACAGCATAATGCTGTGCAGGGCTGTTAACAAAAGCAAAATCTGACTGCACCATGGAACACCATATTACAGAACAGGTGAAGAAAAGCTTTGTGAGAGAGAATGGATTAAAGTGGTAGTGAAGAAAGAAAGTCTAACCAGTAAAGGTGTTTATGGAGAGAATCCCAGAGCATGGAAGCTGAAGCCACCAGCATCAGAGGAAAAGCAATTGAATTTGAGAATTTGGCATCAGAATTAAAGGAACAGACAAGGTGTAGAATGGGAAAAGTATGAAGATAGAGAAGGTTAAGACCTTAAAGGGATTTAAAAGCAAGGTAGTGATCCTGACAGGCAATTGGCATTTAATGAGATACCAGTCTCCTTGTATTCACTGTAAAGTTAGCAGATTGCAGATGTTCACATAGGCCTCAAGTATATTTGACAGATGCGAATGGTTAGTGTCATGGAGTTGTTGTGTAAGGAACTAGTGACAATGGTTTCTGTGAGGATCCTCATATTAGCACAATAATTTTCTCATCTGATTCATAGAAGCATCCAGAGAGATTGTTATATATCCAGAAAGGAGCTGTTGTTGGATGGTCACCAATGCTTGATATACACAGAGCATAGAGATGATGACGGAGACAAATGTGGAAACATTGTGGACTGTGTTTTAGTGCCATTCTGTAGGTTATGATCAGTCAAAGTGATTTGCAGCAGTTTACTAAGAGAAACTTTGGACAATGGGTCCGGTACTGAATCTTTTTCTCAATGTTGATGGTTGGGGTCAGACAGCTACAAGAGGAAAAACACACAATGTCCAAGGTCTGAATTTTTGCTGCACTATAGGCACATGGGCAGGCTGACAGGACATCTTAGCCTCTTGGGGCTAACCTTTGACCAGCAACTGACTTGGGTGATACTGGAAATAATGTGCTGAGAGCTACATTGATACAGGCTGGGGTTGTGACACCCACAGGCTACCTGATTTTTCAGGCAAGAATCCCGACATGCATATCAATCAGTTTTTGTCAGTAGACTGCCCCATTGCATTCCTTGTCTAGATCTTCTGCAACGGAACCTACCCTCCAGCAAGGAAGCACATAAGCAACAGAAACTAAGTGTTGGAGGAACTCAGGAGGTCAGGCAACATCTATCAAGAAAAATAAATAGTTGACATCTCGGCCAGAAACATCGACTCTTTATTCCTCTGCATGGATGTTGCCTCTCCTGCTGAGAACCTCCAGCATTTCATGTGTTTTGCTTATCTAGCATCTGCAGAGTCTCTTGTGTTTAGGATGCACACGGGGAACCCACCCCTGCTCCTTGAGTGCTAGGATGTTAGTGCCTGATGTCTCACCACATGCAAACACTGCCTCTACTAAAGAAGAAACCCCAAACAGATTTAAGTTCAGATTTAGAGTTATAGCACGGTAACAGGTTCATAGGTAACAGCCTAATGAGTCTGTACCGACCAATTACGTCAATGTGACCAATCAACTTACTCACCCGTGCATCTTTGGAAGGTGGGAGGATACTGAAGCACCCTTGAGGCCAGAGGGAGACTTCTTACAAGCTCCTTTCAGACAGTGGTGGAACTGAACCCAGGTTTCTGACACTATTATAGCATTAAGCTAACCGCTACGATACAGTGCCACCTCATAATTTCTAAGCTGTGTCAGGCTTGCTGCCACAAGCTGAGTGTTAAACTTAATTTAATTTAGCTCAGAAGACAATGTTTGAGCCATTTGGGAATTCTTGAGGGGTTGAAAGAAGAAAGATATGGTCAGATTGGCAGAAAAGTATGGTATTCCCTCAGGCTGGGAGACAAATGTATACTCCACCAGCACCGAGGTCTCATCACTAGGACATAGAGCTGTTTACTGTACTGTTTCCCTGTGCTGCTCAATTCATGTCTTTTGAATTATATTTTATTAACTTATTTATGGGAAATATTTTGTTTTCTGTGCTGTGTGTGATAAGCGTTTTGTAGTCCATAGGAATGTTGTTTTGTTTGTTTGTCTATATGTACAGACAGCTGACATTAAAAGTGAACTTGAACAGGAGATAAAAAGACAGGACGAGGGAGAGAGGTAAATGCTTTAATAGTATCTTCACTTTGTAAATCAGAGGAGTGTGGAGTGAGAGTCATTAATGTGCAAAGTACTGTGAAGATTGGATAAGACCAATCACCTGGACCCAGAACCTCTTTATAGCCTTTCCCCTGTTTATACTGTATACGATACACCCCTTCTTAGTCCACCAATCACCTGGACCCAGAACTCCCCTTCCCCCCTTTATACCAGTCATTTTGCCTCTCTATTCTGTGTTCACAGACAGGATTTCAACCTGCAATGTTGACAATTCTGTTCCTCCCACAGATGCTGCTCGACACACTGCATTCCTCCAGTAGATGGTTTGTAGCATTATATGAGAGTATACAGTGCCTATAGATAGTATTCACCAACTTGCTGGAAGTTTTCATGTTTTGTTGTTTGATAACATTAAATCTCAGTCGATTCAATTTGGCTTGTTTTGACACTTATCAACAGTAGAAGACTCTTCTGTGTCAAAGTGAAAACAGATCTCTACAAGTAGTCTAAATTAATAAAACACAAAATAAGTATAAGTACTCAGCCCCTTCAAATTGGTATTTAGTAGATGCACCTTTGGCAGCAATTATTGCCTTGAGTCTGTGTGGAGAGGTCTCTAACAGCTTTGCACATTTGGACACTACAATTTTTCCCCATTCTTCTTTAAAAAACTGCTCAAGCTCTGTTAGATTGGATGGGGATCATGAATCAACAGCTCTTTTCAAGTCCAACCACTCTGACTTGGCCACTCCAGGACATTAATTTTGTTGTATTTAAGCAATACCTGTGTAGCTTTGGCTTTATCCTTGGGGTCATTGTCTTTGTCTTGCTGGAAAATGAATCTCCCAGGTTGCAGTTCCCTTGCAGACTGCATCAGGTTTTCCTCCAGGATTTCCCTGTATTTTGCTGCATTCATTTTACCCTCTACTTTCACAAGCCTTCAAGGTGCTGCTGCAGTTAAGCATTCCCACAGCATGAAGCAACCATCACCATGTTTCACGGCAGGAATGGTGTGTTTTGATGATCTGCGGTGTTCGGCTTATGCCAAACATAGTGTTCAGTCTGATGGCCAAAAAGCTCAACTTTGGCTTAATTAGACCACAGAACCTTCTTCCAGCTGACTCCAGAGTCTCCCACATGCCTACTGGCAAACTCTAGCTGAGATTTCATGAGAGTTTGTTTTTCAACAACGGTTTTCTTTTTACCACACTCCCATAAATCAGTGACTGGCAAAGCACCTAGGCAACAGTTGTTGTATGTGCAGTCTCTCACATCTCAACTTGTAACTCCTCCAGAGTTGTCTTGGTGGCCTCCCTCACTAGTTCTCTTCTTGAAAGGTTACTCAGTTTTTGAGGACAGCCTGCTCTAGGCAGACTTACAGCTGTGCCACTTTCTTTCTATTGCTTGATTATTGACTTAACTGTACTCCAAGGAATATTCAGTGACTTGGAAATTTTCTTGTGTAACACTTACCCAACAGGCTGGTATATGTCTAGGGGAAAAGGAGATCCAGCCACTCACCAACCCCACCTCCTGTACACACAGGTGCTGTGAAAATGAAGTTTATGCCACGCGCACACACACCATATCAAACTCACACCAGATACCATTATGGAATACACTTTAAAGAGTTTACTAAAACTAAAAGAATACTATGCAATACAATATACATGAAGGAAAAGAAAATAAAGTAAAAGGCGCCAACTTATCAAAGTTCAGTCAGTTTAGTGCACATGGTTGGAGCTCAACCATCGAAGCATTCGACCCCTCGTCACTTTCCTCCGACCTCCACGTCCTCGCACCTGGGACCACCCTGGTGGTCGACCAAGCAGTGCAGCGCATGTCCACCTTCCTCGGCGTCTTCTTCCCGACTCCCCTGAAAAGACTGCAAAACCCCCATTCCCAGACCCACAAGACAAAATAACGTTCCCCATTGGTTAACAAATGAATACAATCCCGATATCAGCAAGTCTAAAGTTAAACAACTGTGAGAGAAAGCACTTATCATACAAAGAAGCATTCCTATTTTTAACAAAACAAAGAAGCCATTTTGATTAACATACACAGTACATTGTACACTTGTATCCATCTCCTGACGTGTTTCTCAATAACCTTTTTGTGGAGTTGCTTGGAGTTTTTTTTTCTATGCTGTAGTTTTTGCCAGGGTACTGACTCACCAGCAGTTGGAATTTCCAGATCCAGGTGTATTTTACTACAATCAATTGAAACACCTTGACTGCACAAAGATGATCTCCATTTAACTAATTATGTGACTTCTAAAACCAACTGGCTGCACCAGTGATGATTGGTGTGTTATATGAGGGGGGGGGGGGTGAATACTCATGCAATCAATTATTTTGTGTTTTATATTGTAATTAATTTAGATCACTTTGTAGAGATCTGTTTTCACTTTGACACAAAAGAGTCTTTTTTCTGTTGATCAGTACTAAAAAAGCCATATTAAATCCATTGTGGTTCAATGGTGTAAAACAATAAAAGTATTCCAACAAGTATTCCAAGCAGTCAATACTTTTTATAAGCACTGTACCATTATCTTCAATGACCTATGCATTGATGATAGCCACAGATTCAATAATGGTGAGCACATCAGCAAATCCAATCAACAACTGCACCATTTCACTCACATTGTGCTCCACACTGTAGGCTTCTCATAATAATGTTGTTAATCACTAGAATTCATGCTAACAGCTGCACTGCACCACATCTTCTCTTCCAGACCAGTGAATGTTTATGTGTCGGACATACTGCCATATTGTTGCTGTTGACATGAATTCTATACAATTACTTTTACAAGAGAGAGTGACTCAAATCTCAGTGGGTTGGTACTTGCTGGGAAATGAGTAGTTCTGCACCAAACAGCCAATTTTCCCATTCATTCACTTATGTCAATATCTAATCTGATTATTATATTCGCATCATTGCATCTTTCTCAGTTATCAGGGTGTGCAGAGCTTTGGCTGGAAGGAAAATGATTGTGAGAAACCAACCTTCTCTGAGTTCCGAAAAAGGACCTTGGAGAAATGGGGAAATCAAACAAAAAACAAACAAACGTGGGTTATGCATCATCTGTAGAAAGAAAGGGACAGTTAATGTTTCAAAATGAGCATCTTCATCTGTAGAATGCAAAATTGTTAAAAGTAATTTATTAATGATGTTATAGTAGGGCCTTTAGAAATAAACCAAGGTGAAGTCAGCGCAGTTTTCTGAAGATGGAATTATGTTTGACTAACTTATTGGAAGTTAGTTCAGAATTCAAAGTTTTTTTCAGAATTTTCAGCGTCCATTTTTCAGAATTTTCCAGTCTCTAGACCTAAATCTCTAAAGGCTGTGACCCTTGAACTTTCAGTCCAAGAATGTGGCTGCAGAGCATCTGGATTGAGAATTATGTTTTTACTCCAGCAGTGTTTACTTGCAATGGTCCTCCTATTAAGACTTTGTGCTTTAAACCATCAGGTATATAGGAATGCGGTGAATAGCACTGATTAGAAAACCAGTATGATGTTTTAAAACTAGCTTGATATCTACTTTGTAATTATGTTTGATTCATGGATGAAAAGCAAAGGACAACGCAGAGATCTCTGAATGTAAATAGAAATAATGAATGAAACAATTTGCACAAGAGGAATGAAGTCATTTCGATGTTATGATAGGCTGGGTCCACAAGTTGTTCAAATTACAGGTCACATACATATTCGTTTTAACTTATTAACTCCAGAAATAAAATATGTTCATGGAGTGATTTGTGAATTTGCTTTAATGGAATGTAAAGTAGAAATATTGGGAGCAGCATGGCAAGAAGGCAGGATGTTTATTTTTGGCACAAACGTGTTCTACTGATGTTGGAAATAACACTTGGACATCAAAATTTGTTTTATCTTTCCCAGATCTTTGAAGAGAGACCACAATGGTGGTAATCCACCTGGACAGAAGTAAATGCAAAGGCTGGAGTAAAACTGAAAGGGTCACAATTTAACACTGAAACGATTGCAGTTGGGCAATTCTACAAGGAGCGCTGACACAAGACAACAGCATCCAATAAGGACATCCACCATCTGGTCAATGCTCTCTTTTTGTGAATTCACTGTGAAAGCTTACTCATTGTTTGCATTCAAACATGGGTTCAAAAGATTTCGGCATATGAAAGAAATCGAAGGATACAAATAGAGCATGGAAGTGGTGATAACAAATTTGATCACTGTGATCTCTTTGGGACCAAACTGAGAGGTCACTCGGTATCGTACTCCTCTGTGTTGTATGTTGTTATGACACATGCCTTCAATAAGAGGTGGTGCCCAAGATATCAGAAGTATTTCAAGTTTTCATGTTCTCACTATAAATTTCTATTCTCAGGACAAGGATAGGCTGGTAGAGAACATTTGTTTGGTGACTTGGTACTGTGATTTAGTGCATAATGAATTAAAGTCATGGCTTATGGGCTTACACATAATGGGTAGAAGGTGGGGATGGATTTTTGCTGGCAGTCAAATTTGAAGATACTCCACAGTAATCCTTGGAGACAAAAACTTTTAAAGTGACCATTCGTGCAGCTCCCTATAGTTCTCTTGTAGGTGATATAATAAGAGTAAAGATTATTATGCCTCTATATGGAAGGAGTCCATAATGCAATTCAAAGAGTAGTTGCTTGGCTGCTCAGAGTAGGTGGTTGCAATTGAACATGACTTTGCCTGTGGTAGAAAAGGCCGCACTACATTTGCTGCAATCAGATTTCACACCTTTCTTGTTGGACAAGATTACACCATGCCAGCAGCATTGCCTTTCTTTTCCTCGATTTCTGAGACAATGTGAACTTTTGACTTAAGTTCCTCTCTGCCAATATTTTAAAAATTAGTACCAGCATAACATCCATTACTTCTCAGTTAGCATATGGCGGATTGGACTTATTATTGTTTCTGGGTAGAAGTCAGATCAAACTGGATAGTTTGCTGTGCAGCATAGTCTATTCTATCTTTGAGTGCTCACACCAAAGACATAATTATAGGCATGGATGTTTTTGTGGGTCCAACTAGCCAAAGATTATCAGGTTGTCTGTGGTGCATTATCTATGAAGATATGTCCTTATGCAGTCTTTAAGATATTCACTATTACCAAGTTTAGCAGTAGACACTGTAGAATAGAGGGACTGGAGCTTTCCAATGTACCATTGAACATTGTTTGCATGAGATGCAATTTAATAACATTCAGATGATCTGTGAGCAGCCTGGCCTGATAGGAATGTAGGTAGGAGAATTGGTGAGCCAGATCTGGAGCTTTGTAAGACTGAGCCTTCACGGTGTGGTCCCAAAGAATTTCAGTAATATAAAATCATCTTAAATTCTCTGATCAAATTTGATAGGATGCATTAATGAGTTTTTTTCCATTAATTAACTTCTTCATTGTTCTCCCATTGGGATAGAAATGTTAACACTGGTTATTCACAGTGTCTTTAAGTAACTATAGGTATGCCCGCTAATATCTTATTTCTTTGATTAATTTATTCTTTTTGACGGATTCCATGAAATGAATTGAAGTCGCATATGTCCACTGAGTAAAATGGTTAATATATGAACTAATTTAACACAAGAATGAGCACTATTGAGGCACTTTGCACTTTTAAATGGAGCTTAACTTGCTTTACCCAATTCATCAAATCTGACAACACAGTTTCTGGACCACAGCTGAGGAACTATTGTATTAATCTTAATGGGATATAGTATGTTTCTCCCCCTCAAAAACACTGAACTAAACACATACAATGGAATGAAAGCAATATATGGATGGAGGTTGCTCAAAATGACTGAAACAATGGCGGCTTGTGCTAAGGCAGCACAGGTCTAGTCAGAAACTTAATATAAATAAGCCTCATCAAAATAAGATTCTACAGATACTGAAATCCAGAGTAACACATACAAAATGTTGGAGGAACTCAGCAGGTTCGACAGCATCCACTGAAAAGAATAAAGAGTCAATGTTTTGGGCTGACAACCTTCACTAAAATAATAAATTTGAAGTTATAGTAGCAGCATATGGTCCCACTGTTCAATCAAATATAGATCCAGAGGTTTCTCAGAACTGATGGGTATCAAAGTTTATACCTTTACTGATGATATTACTGAGAAATAATATACAACTAGCAACTGTAAAAATGTTAGGAGATTCAAGACTCAATAAAAATAACAGCTGCAGCAGAAAGATATCAACAGATGCGCAAACCAAATTTGCTCAAGATTATGTCATATAGTCCCTGCTGCTGTACAAGTGCTGCAAACTGTAAATTAAGGTCTCCAAATAATTACAGCACGACAGAGGTAAAACTAATAAAAGAAAACACTTGCTGTGTCAAACTGTTTTAAAAATCCCTGTCAGTATGAAATTGAGTTAATTTCCAAGTGATGCAAAAACATCATGTTTATATGCAAGTTTCAAATTGCTCTACACACGTGAAGCAATTACATAATTTTAAGGGGACAATAAAATGGTATTGCCAAAATTTTAAAGACATAATGATGATGTGCAAAAGAGTGGGTGGCACTCTTATAAACATTCTGTAAATGCTGAACTGGAATTCCAGAGAAGGATAGACAATTGTGACTGAAAACAAAAAGGCGTGCATTTAAATATATTTTGTACATGCAAACTTTGATGAAAAATGAAGCCCAAAATGTCTTGTGCAACTATATAACCCCTTACACTTTGAAAAGTCTTCCTTTACAAGCTCTGCTTTTGCAGAGTGTGTTAGAGCTAAGTTCACAACTGTGGTCAGTACTATTAAAATTGAACAACCAAAAATAGGGAGAAAGGCTGGGGTAGGAGATGGCGAATGGAACTCTTGTTACGGGATCTGAGAGGATTCAGTAGTCAGGGATTTAAAAAAAGGGTTAGGTGAAGGGATTGCTAACATTCGACTGAGTGCTGAAAAGTTAGCTGGACCTTTTAACTGATAAATGAGGGAGACTAGAAAGTCAAATGATCGGAGGTAAGAGGGTGTTCAGTGAAAAGTTAAGTGCGGGGAGGAATTATTTGTGGGTAGGAGTTTGCGGCCAGCAGTCATAAGAGGCTGAATATCCATAGTTCAGGCTGGTTTGAAGAGCCATCCAGTGCTTCACACTCACTTGCTCCTGAACTCACTACTCACAGGATTTAACAGTCAGGCTAATGCTTCTCACAACTTGAGCAATACTGTACTGACAAAATGCTGGAGGAACTCAGGAAGGAAGGCAGCATCTGCGAAGGGAAATAAATAATTGATGTTTCAGGCCAAGATCCTTTATCAATCCAAAGATGCTGCTTGATCTGAATCTTCCAGCATTTGCTCTCGATCTCCAGCATCTGAAGAATCCTTTGTGCCTTTCATAACTTGCTCTTCCCACTGAACCATGAATGAAAAATATCTTGGAAACAAGTCCTTGTTCTTCAAACTACATTGCAGCGTGACTTGCAAATCCTTAGCCTAAAACTGTATTCAAAGGATCAAGCAGATTAAAAACTTGCTCTTGAGAGATGCTAGTGTCTGCATGGGAAGATTATGTTGTTTGATGTATTCAAACAAGCAGCTCACTGACAAAATCTGTTGAAATACATTGAACAAGGTGATTTTAATTGTGAAACTATTGGAAGTGAGTGGGATATAAGCTGAGGGTGACATAATTGTTTAGCTTGTAGAGCTGCTGCCTCACACATTTCCAGAGACCAGGGTTTGATCCTCTCTATGCAGAATTTAAGTTTAATAGATTATAGACAATAGACAATAGACAACAGGTGCAGAAGTAGACCATTCAGCCCTTCGAGCCTGCACCGCCATTCTGAGATCATGGCTGATCATCTACTATCAATACCCGGTTGCTGCTTTGTCCCCATATCCCTTGATTCCCCTATCCATAAGATACCTATCTAGCTCCTTCTTGAAAGCATCCAGAGATTTGGCCTCCACTGCCTTCTGAGGCAGTGCTTTCCACACCCCTACAACTCTCTGGGAGAAGAAGTTTTTCCTTAACTTTATCCTAAATGACCTACCCCTTATTCTGAAACCATGCCCTCTGGTACTGGACTCTCCCAGCATCTGGAACATATTTCCTGCCTCTATCTTGTCCAATCCCTTAATAATCTTATATGTTGCAATCAGATCCCCTCTCAATCTCCTTAATTCCAGCGTGTACAAGCCCAGTCTCTCTAACCTCTCTGCGTAAGACAGTCCGGACATCCCAGGAATTAACCTTGTGAATCTACGCTGCACTTCCTCTACAGCCAGGATGTCCTTCCTTAACCCTGGAGACCAAAACTGTACACAATACTCCAGGTGTTGTCTCACCAGGGCCCTGTACAAATGCAAAAGGATTTCCTTGCTCTTGTACTCAATTCTCTTTGTAATAAAGGCCAACATTCCATTAGCCTTCTTCACTGCCTGCTGCACTTGCTCATTCACCTTCAGTGACTGATGAACAAGGACTCCTAGATCTCTTCGTATTTCTCCCTTACCTAACTCTACACCGTTCAGATAATAATCTGCCTTCCTGTTCTTACTCCCAAAGTGGATAACCTCACACTTATTCACATTAAACGTCATCTGCCAAGTATCTGCCCACTCACCCAGCCTATCCAAGTCACCCTGAATTCTCCTAACATCCTCATCATGTGTCACACTGCCACCCAGCTTAGTATCATCTGCAAACTTGCTGATATTATTCTCAATGCCTTCATCTAAATTGTTGATGTAAATCGTAAACAGCTGTGGTCCCAATATCGAGCCCTGTGGCACCCCACTAGTCACCACCTGCCGTTCCGAGAAACACCCATTCACCGCTACCCTTTGCTTTCTATCTGCCAACCAGTTTTCTATCCATGTCAATATCTTCCCCTCAATGTCATGAGCTCTGATTTTACCCACCAGTCTTCTATGTGGGACCTTATCAAATGCCTTCTGAAAATCAAGGTACACTACATCCACTGGATCTCCCTTGTCCAACTTCCTGGTTACATCCTCAAAAAACTCCAATAGATTAGTCAAGCATGATTTGCCCCTGGTAAATCCATGCTGGCTCGGCCCAATCCTATCACTGCTATCTAGATATGCCACTATTTCATCTTTAATAATGGACTCTAGCATCTTCCCCACTACTGATGTTAGGCTGACAGGATGATAGTTCTCTGTTTTCTCCCTCCCTCCTTTCTTAAAAAGTGGGATAACATTAGCCATTCTCCAATCCTCAGGAACTGATCCTGAATCTAAGGAACATTGGAAAATGATTACCAATGCATCCGCTATTTCCAGAGCCACCTCCTTTAGTACCTTAGGATGCAGACCATCTGGACCTGGGGATTTGTTAGCCTTCAGTCCCATCAGTCTACTCATCACCGTTTCCTTCCTAATGTCAATCTGTTTCATTTCCTCTGTTATCCTATGTCCTTGGCCCATCCATACATCTGGGAGATTGCTTGTGTCTTCCCTAGTGAAGACACAAGTGAAGTGAAGATTAAGTTCAGCTTTATTGTTGTTCAACCATATACTGTACATGTATACCACCAAATAAACAATATTCTTACAGACAAAGGTGCACAACTCAGTGCATATTACTCGCACACAACACATAAAATAATGAAACCCCTTATACCGGGCATCTCTAGAGACACAGCTCGTTAGCCTCTTGCTAACTGGACTCAATGGTAAGAAAACCACCTTTCCCAAACTCTGGTGGCCCACCACAGTTGCAGATTTTTGATTTGTTGCTGCCTGCCCTCGATGTACCCAGTCCAATTCCTTCAGTGATCGGCCTGCTGGGCTTCTCCAGGACCCGCCAGGGCATGGAGTGGTAATCTACACACTTTCTCTGCTATGAGTATGTCACCCTTTGAAGTGCTTCATGGCTACCAACCTTCATTGTTTCTGCAACGGAGGTCCCATCTGCCAGGGTACTGTTTCACCGATGAAGGAGATGGTAGAGGGTATGGTAGATCATCTCAGCTGCCAATTGAGCCTTCTGCCACCAAGCTAACTGCCATCAGCACCCAGACACTCTACTCTGACCTGGGGACTGTGTCTGGCTGTCTACCCGAGATCTGCCTCTGCTCACCGAGTCCCACAAGCACTCACCCCAGTTCATTGACCCTTTTAAGACAACCCATCGCATCAGTCCAGTCACTTACTGCCTCTTGCTGTCACCATCCCTCAGGATTGTACCTACCTTCCATGTGTCCTGCCTCAACCCTGTGGCTAATAGACCACTCAACCTTCCTGACCCTGCACCACTGATGGTGGAAGGTGGCCCAGTTTACATGGTTCGCCAGTTGATGAACTTGGGTCACCGTGGATGAGATTTGCAGTACCTGGTCAATGGGTAAGTATGTGGCTTGAGGGAAGATCTTGGGCAGTATCTAGTTTCATCTTGAATACATCATTCATCGCAGAGTTCCACCAGATCCTTCTGGATCATCCTGGCTTGTCGGCTGCCAACCTTAGTGAGGATGGGGGACCTGCACAAGTAGGCACCTCCCAGTCTCCACCAGCCAACAGGAGTCACGTGCCCCTCATTTCCAACTCATCAGCTACAGCCTGTTTAAACCAGCTCTCACCTATGGTCCTTGTTCTCATTTGAACTAGACAGACTCAATCAGTTGCTCCTAGCCTTCAGTTACCTTGTTGCTTTGTCGTAGCTTGTTATTTTGCAGTTTTTTATTAAAGTGATTGATTGTTCACCACTACATTGTCTCAGCTGTTCTGCATTTGGTTGAAGCTCCCTCCACATTTCCTGACAGTATCAGGATACAATGAATTCGCAGGTAAGTTAAATAAAAAAATATTAATTAATCTTCATGGTGGATGATACTACAAACATCATAAAGATTTCTATTTGGCTAGTTTCAAATACTGTGGAAGAATTTGTGACATATTCAAAACCTAATGGAACAAAAGGCCATCAGGTCAACCAGGTCCTAATGAATTTCCAAGGAAGTGACTGCAGAGATAACAGGAGCCATTGTAATGATTTTCAAAACTCACTGAATCCTGGATAGGTCCCAGTGGATTGGAAAGCTGTGAATGTGACTCTATTGTTCACAGAATTCATTGCAAAATGCCAAAATATTAGGTCTTTGTAGTATACAGGCAAGACGAGGAAGTTTAGTAGTGGTTTATTTCTCCACACCTTGGTATTGATTTTCATATCGAAAACGATCTATCTTGTCTGCCAAAATATAAATCTGCTATAAAGTACCATATTTGAGCTGATTTCAAAAGTGAGCACTTGCTAAATAAATAGCATTTATCACTATAAAGCAGCCAAATCATTAAAGAGGAATAGAAAAGCTCTGGACTTGGACCAGAATGTGGTGTCAAAATAACAGTTTTATTAGTGGTTGGTATTATTGGCTTGAAAATTGACAAGCAACTTTTGTGAGTTGCATGAGATTGCTGAGCAGATTTTACTATTCTGCCATTAGCTATGCACAAAAAACATCTCATCATTATCCTCCCCATTATTCTGAAGTACTTGCTAAATTTGTACATAAACTGTGCTTTAAATTCACCACAGAAACATGTTTAGTGATTGTGTAAGGTCTCTTCAAATCAAGTAGTAATTAATAATAACAGACAATAAGTGTCTGCCAAGAAACTTAACAATTAAAAATGTGGACTCCTGCTTTGTCAACTCCTGAGATATTTAAAATGTGATATTATACATGAATCCTCCAAGACGACCATAATCTTGCCGTGGTTTAGAAGTTTGCATGCTTCAATGACCCAGAAAGCTATGCTGGCTGCAGTCAGGGATTTATGCTTTGGCTTTTGGTAGGGTCACTCATGCCAAACAGGTTAAAAGGTAGAGGCCAGACTAAGAGAGGTCCACCAGTCCTCCAGGTTTGGGGCTTCAGCTCAGAGCTAATGATCCTGACCGATAAAACAAAATTGTTATAGAAACAGTAATGAAGAATCCTTCTACATCTGTGTGTGATGGTATTCCTGAGTCTCCACCCAAGACAGATTTTCAACAACTCATATAGTAAAACTGAAGCAAAATGCTGCAGGAAAAAGTCTCACTAATGCAGTAGGCTCCTTCAGTAAATTCTTGCCTGTGATTTCCCTTCATATTGCATCTCTCTGGCAATGAGTGTTGCTAGAATTACAGTACTGATTTCCTTTGCCATATTATTGGGTTTCTTCACATTGAGGGTAATAGACTAATTACAAGTCTTTCTAAATTGATAGAACCATTTGGTGGAAATATGAGAAATTTTGTTTGTCAGCTATTTGAATAAAAATCACTGTCAGAAATATCTATCCAACAGAGAGACACTGAAACAGTTTTAATGAGGTTGAATTAAACGGAAGTTTTTGCTTTGAACAAAGATTGAAAATTCTTATATCTCTCAATAATTATTAACTTAAGTATATATCACTGTCCTAGCCAGAACCTAATCTGTTCCAGTCACCTAGAAATTGATCCTTCCCCACCTCACATCCAAAAGCAAGATGAGTAAGATATGCATAAGAGCCACACTGTGACAATGAAAATACATAATAGGTTACTCAATCTCCGTAGTTTTATTGATAAGCTAAAAGTAACAATCAGAAAATCAGAAGTGATTTTCTTTGCCATTCATTTTGAGATTTGCACATCATTGGCAGGACCAACATTTTTTGCCCATTCCTCATTGCCCTTAAGAAGGTAGTGGTGATCTGTTTTTGCAGTCCTTCTGATGAAGTTACTCCTACAGTATGCAAATGGGTAGAGTTCTAGGATTTACACTCAGTGATGATAAATGACTGCAATAAATGAAAGGCAAGAGCAACAATGTAAAAATAATGTAAAAGTAGTATATCAGTAACATGAATTAAAATGGAGCTTATGCCTCTAAAATGAAAACAGTTTAAATTCAATAGGAAGTGGAGAGTTAAGGAAATAGTCTCAGAGCAAGAGGACAAGGGGTATTGGGCAGTTAAGATAGAAAGGAAAGAAACACTGGAAAAATTGCCCAAGTCAAAGACAAACCCTTGAATCCTGTTAGATATTCAAATGAATGAGTTCATCCTAGTGTCTCCATTATTCATTGTAAATAAAAAATCAATATGGAAGAGATATCCTTTCAGAAGGCCAGTTAATATTGCATGATTAGAAATGGAAATTTCTACAGAAACTGAGTAGGGCAGGTAATATTATCATAGCAGAACTTTTCAACAAAATGTAACCCATGGCATTGAAAAAGGGACAACAAAACCATTAATTGAGCTGAGTGGCAGGATTGTCAGCAGAATGTATATTAGAGAATGGAGAACTAAATATCTACAGTTATATAATATTAGCAAAATCTCAAGCTAAATTTATAAAAGGAAGCTCATTTTCGTAACCCATGAGGTAGATTTCCTTAGAATTGCGTAGAGGAAAACTATACTAGACCAAAGGCACTGTAAAAAATTAGTGTTCTGCAGTTTAGTGTTAAGAGGGTTACAAGAGCCCTGCAGTGGTCATGTTGGATACAAATAATTTCAAGTGGAAAACCCGAAATAAGTGGAAGAAAAACAAATTTCTGGGGAAACTCTGCAGTTCAGGCAGCGTCTGTGTGTCCAGAAGAATGGTTGAATTTGCAAGTTCATACTTTGGATCATAACTGAGATTAGGGGGGGGGGTGGGAATAACCAGTATAAAGAGTGGAGAGGGGGGGACAAGGCAATGGCTGACCATGCTCAGGCAATAAATGGACTAATTATCCTTTGCTGATTTGGTAAAAGCAATGCATTTCACTGTGTTTTGATGTACAAATAAAGCTAATCTTTATTTGGTGTTAAATAAACAGCAATAACTATATATGACAGAATTGTGTCCAATTTAAACACCAGTAGATTATGCTTATTTATTGTCTTTAGAGCAATATGTCATTGCATGACTAAAAAGTGCAGCCAGAAAGAAATTGACTCTGGGTCATTTCCCCAGAAATTGCTTTACCAAATATTAACAGGTTTCTCAGTCAAACATTGTGACCCACAAAGAGTCACAGAGGCAGATAGCATAGAAACAGGCACTTCAGCCTTTCCAGTCCACACCAACCAACATTTGCACTGATCCTATTTCTATCTCCTGTACTTCTGTCAAAAGTCCTCAGATCCTGAGACACAATGAATAATTTACTATAGCCAATTAAGCAATCAACTCATATCTTTGGGATGTGGGAGGGATCCAGAGAAAACCCCCGCAAGCACATGCAGAATATGCATGCTTCCCACAGAGAGCACCCAAGTTCAAGACTGAACCCAGACTGCTGGAACTGTGAGGCACCAGTTCTACTGGATATGCAGATTTGCTGCCTTACCCTCTTGCCTATTGAATCTTCAATTTCCCACCATTCAGTTGTAAATGTTAAGCTTCAGGTTCAGGTTTATTTATCACATTTACATCAAACATGGAGTCAAATACACTATCAACCAACACACCCATTCATGTGCAGGGAGCAGCCCACAAATTTTGCCACATATTCCAACGCCAAGGAAACATGCCCACAGTGTTTAGAGGAACAAGCAGCAGCAGCAGCAGCAACAACAACAGAACTAAAAAAGACAGCAGACCACCCCCTTCCAGGTAGTAGTCTAGGCATGTGTATTTATTTACAAATAGGCCTTATAATCACGAAAGAACACAGATTTCTGTAACAGCAAAGCATTTACTGTGAGTGTTGACTCATAAAGTAGCAAAGTTTCACACAAAACAGGTCCACTGTAGGATGATTGTTTTGTGAATAAATAAGTCATTTGACTAGTGAAATGAAAATCATGCTGGAGACAATTTTTGGGAAATGCATGATTGTGGATGTTGCTGGGAAGGCTTTATGGCAGCCAAAGGTATTAATGCAAATGAAAGCTCTGTCAAATATTTAGATGAATTCTCCAAATGAGTGCTCAGAGCCCAGTAATAACACAGCATTTGTGTTATTGCTCTGTTATTGATTAATCCAGTTTTCAACTGCAACATACCCCCCTCCCCCAGTTTTGCTACGGGATTTACAGTATCAAGGTTCAGATGATCACATTCCTGTCTAAAGTGGAAGGTTTTAAGGACATGGAAATGATTCTACATTATTGTTGTAAATTCACCTTCCTCAACTGAGGAAAGCAATCCATTTAAATCTTGAAATCCTGCCTTAGTCTATGGGGAAAAATGATATGCTTCCCAAATGCATGGAGATAATAAAAATTTAAGGATCTAACTTAATTTACAAGTGACAGTATTATACCGATGAGATTTTTGTCTTAAAGTCAGGATGAAGATTGTTTCATGCGGATCATTTTGAGGCACACTACTAATCAAGTAGTTGCTCTAAGGAGGAAGTGTTTCAACTTAATTAACTTCTACATCCTCTCCTAGATATAAAATATGAACTAAGTTAAGGAAATAGATGGGGCACATTGAGCACAAAGAACAAAAAATGCTCCTACAAATATTCAACTGAGCAGCCTTAGAATTTTTTTAGTTGTCTCACAGCCTAGAAGCTCCACTTAAAATAGTTTAGTTTACTCAGAACTTCAACAAAAAAAGATAATTTATATTTACATGACTCAAAATATTCAGAAGGAGGTTTTAGTCTTCCCTGACAGCACAGATGAATATCTTGTGATTCTATGACAAGCAGTATGAGTGACACAGCAAAGCCCTTCAGGGAGGGGTAATTAATATTTCTCATTTTATACTGAGCTTAAATAATCTATTTAAAATCTAAAATTATAAACATTTGCAGAATATCTCAATAAAAGTAAAAATGATCAAAAACATCTAAACCTGTAATATTTTTGTAAAGCAATGAAACTGAGTAATCTCCTGTAAATTGGCAAGTGATTACTGAAGCATAACTCTACATATCAATTATATTGCAGCCTGCTATTCAAATTCTGCTGTGGGCTATTTTGGTTAGCAAGCTCGAGTAAAATTCCTCAGTGTACTAAATATTACAGCAACTGAAATTTAAACCTCAAATTGTCAATGAATTATTCACCATCTCATCAGCTGAAAAATACAGAACATAGCTGGGATATCAGCTTACTTTAAAGTGCTTGCTGAAAGATTTGTTTCCCATTACATCATTTGATCACACAACCTGTGCTTGACTTCAGACTCCGTTTTGCCTCAGTCCTAATGCACAATAAATTGAACTAAATGGTACTGCTTTAAAAAGTATAGCAAAGTGCATAGAGTACAGAAAATTGGTCCATATTTCTGCTCTATAGAAACTTATGCACTCCCCATATTTGTATCTCCTATCTACATATATTTGTTTGGAAATGTAGAGGAAATATGACGCAAATAAGACCATAAGACATAGGAGCCGAATGAGGCTATTTGGCACATTGCATCCACTGCTCCACCATTCAATCACAGTGGATCGTTTATTCCCCCTCCCCCCCAGCCCCACTCCCTGGCCTTGTCCCTGCAACCCTTGATGCCATGCCCAATCAAAAACCTATCAATCTCTGCCTTAAGTACACTCAATGACCTGGCCTTCACAGTTGCCTGTGGTAACAAATACCATAAATCCACCACCTTCTGGCTAAAGAAATTTCTCCACATCTCTTTCAAATGGATGCCACTCTATCCTGGTCTGTGCCCTCTTGTCCTAAAGTCCCACACTGTGGGAAAAATCCTTTCCACATCTACTCTGTCAAGGCCTTTCAACGTTCAAATAAGATCCCCCCCTCCGCCATCCTTCTGAATTCCACTGAGCACAGACCCAGAGCCAACATTCTTTGATATCCATTTCATTCCTGGAATTATCTTTGTGAACCACCTCTCGTCCATCTCCAATGTCAGTGCATCTTTTCCCAGATGAGAAGCCCAAAACTGTTCACAATATTCAAGTTGTGGCCTCACCACTGCTTTATAAAGCCTCAGCATCACATCCTTGGTGTTGTATTCTAGACCTCTTGAAATGAATGCTAGCTTTGCATTTGCCTTCCTCATCACTGACTCAACCTGCAAGTTAACCTTTAGGGTGTTCTGCACAAGGACTCCCAAGTCCCTTTGCATCTCAGAGTTTTTGGATTTTTTCCCCATTTAGAAAATAGTCCGCACATCTATTTCATCCACCGAAGTGCATGACCATGCATTTTCCAACATTATGTTTCATTTGCCTCTTCCTTGACCATTCTCCTCAGTCCTTCTGGAGCCTACCTGTTTCCTCAACACTACTTGCCCCTCCACCAATCTTTGTATCTCCTGTAAACTTGGCAACAAAGCCATCTATTCCGTCATCTAAATCATTTATATACAGCATAATAAGAAGCGGTCTCAACACCGACCCCTGTGGAACACCACTAGTCACTGGCAGCCAACCAGGGAAGAATCCTTTTATTCCCACTCACTCCCTCCTACCAATCAGCCAATGCTCTAACCATGTTAGTAACTTTCCTATAATACCATGGGCTCTTAACTTGGTAAGCAGCCTCATGTGTGGCACCTTGTCAAAGGCCTTCTGAAAGTCCAAATATACAACAACAACTGCATCTCATTTATCTATCCTACGTGTAATTTCCTCAAAGAATTCCAACAGGTTTGTCAGGCAAGATTTTTTCTCAAGGAAACCAAACTGACTTTGTACTAACTTATCCTATATCACAAAGTACTCCATAACTTCATCTTTAGCAATTAACTCCAACATCTTCCCAACCACTGAGGTCAGGCTAACTGGTCTATAATTTCCTTTCTGCTGTCTTCCTTCATTCTTAAAGAGTGGAGTGACATTTGCAATTTTCTAGTCTTCTGGCACCATGCCAGGCTCCAATGATTTTTGAAAGATCATTGCTAATGTCTCTACAATCTCTACCACTAGCTCTTTCAGAATGCTCGTGTTCAGTTCTTTTGGTCCAGGTAACTTGTGTACCTTAGGTCTTTCAGCTTTCTCCCTTATAATAGTAAATGCAGAGTAAAGATCACTTTAATAATAAACTACAAAATAACAAGCCACAGGGGGGCCACCAAACAAGAGAGAATGGACACTTAACACAACAAGGCAACAAACTAAAGGCTAGGAGAATTTAATCAAGGCTGGATGGCACAATGGTGAATAAATATGTGGATAAGAGGTGGGTTTAAATAGACTACAGGTGATGAGTTGGAAATGAGTGGTAGGTGATTCCTGTTAGCTGGGTGGAGACTGGGAGGTGCCTGCCTGTGCAGGCTTGACAAGACCCTTCCCTCCTATGCCCCTCAGCATCCAAAGGCCCTCAATGAATGATGGATTCATAATGAAACTGAATGGCACCCAAGAACTCTCCTGCAGGTCATAACTCTTCCCAGTTGACCAGGTAGTGCACCCCCAGTCCATGATGATGTGATTCCAACAACTGGCAGACAGTATACATTGGAACACCTTCCACCATTCTAAGTTCCAAAGGTGCAGGCACAAGTGGGTTGAGTGGTCGGGGGACAATAGGCTTGAGCAGGACACGCAGATGTTAGGTATGATCCTAAAGGGTGGTGGCAGCTGGACATGGTAAGTCACAGGATTGATGCAATGGGTGACATGGATGGAAGCAGAGAACTGGGACGAGAACGTGCAGGGATACGTGCACAGTGGCAGATCTCAGGTGGACAGCCAGACACTGCCCCCAGGCTGTTAGCCTGGCAGCAGTAGTGGCAGATGGCAGCTAGAATAGCCCTCTGTGCCCTCTCACAAGCATTCAGCAGCACCAAATAAGGGCTCTGGCAGACAGGACCTCCTCTGTTCCCTCTTCCATGGGGAACAATACGGGTTAGTGGTCATGAAGCACTTCAAAGGGTGATACGCCTGTGGCAGAGGAGGTGAGTAAATCGTTGGGCAGTTCAGCATTGAGGAGATATTCTTTCCATGTGGAAGGGTTAGAGGCAGTGAAACATTGCAGAAACTTTTCCAGTTGCTGATTGGCATTTCTGACTGGCTAATGGTGTGCAAATGATAGCCAGAGGACAAACTCACTGAGATACAGAGGAGGAGAAGGGAGCAAAAATGGAAGACAAATTGTGGATCCTGGTCTAACATAGCATCCTGAGGGAAAAGTTCCCTTTACTTGGGGAGCAGAGTAACATTTGCAAGCCAGCAGTTCTTAAGATCAACTAACAGTCCATGGGAACACAGGAAATATGCACCAAGCAGAAGTCTAGCCACATGAGCCAGGACTAAGTCCCATCTGTAATGCTGTACACTGAAGCAGTGCATCATCATTGTGTCCACGAGTCCGGATCCTGCAACTGTTGGCACCCTCCAGCGAGGTTTCATCACTCTTTCCCCTCTCATCAATAGGCAATAGTAGTAGCACTCTCACTTGAACATTTACGTCACACAGGAAAATTACCTAAACGGGTAATGAACAGTAGGCGACCCTGGCAGCTGGAACCCAGAGTGTTCACAGACCGCTGATGTCCTGATGCACTGGCACTGTCAGAGCAGCAAGGCATTTAGCATTTCCTACCGCTCCTACCAAAGCAAACTTGGCAAAAGCACAGGCGCAGCATCATCTGTAATGCAGCTGCAGGCATCCCTATGTTGAGAGCCTACCTGACCGAGCTTATTGAGGCAGGGAAGGGAGGAGGAATAGTGCATCATTGCCTTGCTGAGTGAGGGCTAGCAGCCATTTTAGCAAGCTCTTTATAGTCCTTCAGGGGTGCATTAGTAAGGACTATATGAACTTGATCAGGAATTTGCTGCATGAAGAGTTATTTAAAAATAACATAAGAATGGTGATTTCCCAGGAGAGTCTGCATGGAGTTTATGAGCTCTGATGGCATAGCATCACCAAGGCTGGGCAAGGAGAGCAACTGATAGACTGATTGTAGCCCTGGACCAGAGCCTGAAGGAAGGTAACCTTCAGCCAATGGGATGAAGATCCATCAATTCAATTGATGAGGAACACTGTAAGAGTCAGGAGCTCCAATACTTAACGGTGATGGCTCTTCAAGAGGACCCCACGGACACATGGAGATCAGGACCATGAGTAATGCTTGGCCAGCATAGACTCCTTTCATGTGTAATACCTTTTCTGTTTCTTGACTGTTCAAGGAGGGTCAGGGGTTCTAGTGGGTGTGCACATGGGTAGTTATTTTGTGAATCCACATGCTTTTCAGTTGAGGCAATAAAGATTACTTGTTGGTAATCACAGAGTCAACTGCGCAGCAGCTTTGTGTGTCCTCTGGACATAGACCCCAAGATCTCTCTGATCCTCCACACTGCCAAGAGTCTTACCATAAATACTATATTCTGTCATCATAGTTGACCTACCAAAATGAACCACCTCACACTTATCTGGGTTGAACTCCATCTGCCACTTCTTAGCCCAGTTTTGCATCCTATCAATGTCCTGCAGTAACCTCTGACAGCCCTCCACACTATCCACAACACACCCAATCTTTGTGTCATCAGATTATGCCACAAGAAATTGAACATCAGGGTTGTATGTGGTGATGTACATGTATTTTCATAATAAATTTACTTTGAACCTTCTACGTTCCTAATGTCAAAAACCTTGTGTAGCTCAGTGATGAATTCCTCATAGTTATTGCAAATGGCGATTATATTGTTCCAGTTAGCAGTAGCCCAGGTCAGTATCCATCCAGTCAAATTCTCCACTGATTTTTACAGGGCCATCTTACCCTTAGTGTCCTTTGTTCTGCTCCAACCCTGTAGTAAAAATATCATCACCTTATCTGCCTGAGCATCCTCATTTAACCAGGCAGCAACTATCACTGAATCATGTGCAAGTTACATGAGACTACTTCGATATGGAGTCATAGAGAAGACCAGAACAGAAGCAGGTCTTTTTTCCTATCTAGTCCATGCTGAACCACTTAGACTTCCTACTCCCACTCATCTGCACCAGGACCATAACCCTAATATCCATGTACCTATACAAACTTCTCTTAAGTGCTGAAATCGAGCTGGCACGCACTATTTGTACTGGCAGCTCATTTCACACTCCCAGATATCTTTGAGTGAAGAAGTTTCCCCTCATAGAAACATAGGAACATAGAAATCTGCAGCACATTGCAGGCACTTTGGCCCACAATGGTATGCTGACCATGTAACCTACTCCAGAAACAGCCTAGAATTTCCCTACAGCATAGCCCTCTGTTTTTCTAAGCTCAATGTACCTATCTAAGAGGATCTTAAAAGACCCTATTATATCTGCCTCTACCACTTTCACTGACAGTGTATTCTACACTTCCAACACACTCTGTGTGAAAAACTTACCTCTGACATCCCCTCTGTACCTAATTCCAAACACCTTAAAACTATGCCTGCTCATTTCAGCCCTGGGAAAAAGCCTCTGACTATCCACACGATCAATGCCTCTCATCATCTTATACACCTCTATCAGGTCACCTCTCACCCTCTGTCGCTCCAAGGAGAAAAGGCCAAATTCACTCAACCTATTTTCATAAGGCATGCTCCCCGATTCAGGCAACATCCTTGTAAATATCCTCTGCACTCTTTTAATATTATCCACATCCTTCTTGTAGTGAGAAAACCAGAACTGAACGCAATACTCCAAGTGGGGTCTAACTAAGCTTTTATATAGCTGTAACTTATATAGCTCAAGTTCCCCTTAAACTTCTCACCTTTCACCCTTAACCTATAACCTCTAGTTGGAGACCCACCCAACCTCAGAGGTAAAACCTGCTTACATTTACACTACCTATATTACTGATAATTTTGTATAACTCTATAAAATCTCCTGTCAATTTTCTATGTTCTAAATAATATTTTCCTCAGGTCCTCCAGAACTGGTAACATCCTTGTAGATCTTTTCTGTACTCTTTCAACCTTGCTTATTCCTTTTCTGTAAGTAGGCGGCCAAAACTACACACAATACTCCAAATTAAGCCTCACCAATGTCTTATACAACTTGTACTTAATACATTGATTTATGACAGTCAATGTGCGAGAAGCTTTCTTTACGACCCTATCTACCTGAGATGTTATTTTCAATTAATTATGTACCTATATTCCTAAATCCTGTTGTTCTACCACACTGCTCCGTGCCCTACTATTCACTGTGTAAGACTTACCCTGGTTGGTCTTTCCAAAGTACAAAATCCTTGCACTTGTTGCATTAAACTTCATCTGCCATTTTTCAGCACATTTGTCCAGCTGATTCAAATCTCTGCAAGCCATGATAGCCTTCCTCTCACTCTACTACACCCCAAAACTTGGTGTCATCCACAAATTTGTGATCCAGTTAACCACATTATCATCCAGATTATTGATATAGATGAGAAACAACAAACAACCCAGCACTGATTCCTGTGGCACACCACTAGTGACGGGCCTCCTATCAGAGAGGCAACCTCCACTACCCTTCTCTGTCTTTTTCCATAAAGTCAATATGTTGAGTTATGCTTCAAAGCATACATAAAGTTGGGTTTTAAAAGTTGCCCCTGTATATTTTACCCATGAATTGTGTCACTCAAATAGAAGAATATTTTCCAAAACATATTTTTTCTATCAAAAGGTTAACCTTTCAAGCTTTTCTGCTGAAAACCCCCTTCTCTTTTAAGTTAAAGGATCAGGAATTTAAGACAGAGATGAACAAGAAATCTTTCTCTCAAAGGGTCAGTGTTGTGGAGGTGAAGACATTTAAAGTATACAAGGCAGAAACTGAATAAGGGAAGCAAGGGATATTGGGAAATATCAGGAAAGTGGTATTGAGGCCATGATTGGATCAGTTAATATCATACTGAACAGTCTAGAATGTCAATTAGCCTATTTCTGCTCATCTTCTAGAAACCATATTCGAGGTTTGTCAAAATTGGCTCAGAGAATTGGCTATCCCTCCTGTAGAGTGACAAATGGAGTTTAACTTCATACCTGCGGTGACCTTCTCTTCAATTAAATCCCATCTTCCTCCAGTGTAAACATTGAAAAGCAAGTAAACAAGATATGACAAGAAAAGTACAAACTATAAAATCATGCAACTATTCAGGAGGTTTATCTCCCTAAGAAAGACACCTGCACTAAATGCATTAATGAACATGTTTTTTTCACCATGCGTAAAGTGACTTGCTTTTTAAATCTCTTGCTATAGCTTCTGCATATATTTAGACAGAAATCTCTGTACAGGTACATTATCAGAATCAGCTTTATTATCACTGACATCCATTATATCATGAACTTTGTTGTTTCTGTGGCAGCAATATAGTGAAATATATAAATAATCATGATAAATCATAATAGGAAAGATAAAAAACATGACTAACAGTGTAAAAAGGGAGCAACATAGTGTGGTAGTATTCCTGGGTTCCTGTATCATTCAGCAATCCGATGGCTGAGGGGAATGTGTCTTTAAGCTCCTGTACATCCTCTCTGATTGTAGTAATGAGAAGAGTGCACAGCCTGAATGGTGAGAGTCCTTTTTCACCTTCTGTATGTATTGTTATTGATAGATATATATATATATTTGAGATAATTCTCCTCTTGTTTGTATATATGGTCTTTTTAAATCAATAAAAAGATTGATAAAGGAAGAAGAAAGAGAGTCCTTAATGATGGAAGCACCTTGCTTGAGGTATCACCTATTGAAGATCTCTTCTGTTGGTAAGGTTAGTGCACATGATGCAGTGGCTGAGTCTACAATACTCTGCAGTTATTTTTTGATCCAGTGCATAGAAGCCTTCATATCAAATGGTGATTTAACTAGTTTGAATGCTCACCATGGTACATGTATAGAGATTTTCTAAATCCCTTGCTGAAATACCACCTTGCTTCAAACTCCTAATGAAGTATAGCCACTGGTGCGCCTTCTTCATGACTGCATCAATATGTTGGGACAAGGATAGATCCTCTGCGATGCCGTAACCAGGAATTTGTAGTTGATCAACCTTTCTATTGCTGACTCTTCAAGAGGACTGGTATGTGTTCTCCTAACTTCCCTTTTCTGAAGTTTAATCAGTTCCTTGCTCTTTATGATATTGAATGTAAGCTTGTTGGTGTGACTCCACTCAAGCAGCTGATCTCTCTAATTTCTGTACGCCCCTCATCACAGTCTGAGATTCTGCCAAAAACTTTTGAATAATCAGGAAATCTATAGATGGAGTTCTAGTATCTAGTCACACTGTCAAGAGTGTTGTCTGCAAACAGCTTGAAATAGTTTTTTTTTGAATTGTTATCTGCACAAAGCACAAAATTATGAAGGATTTAGATAAGGTAAATGCAAACAGGCGTTTTCCACTGAGGTTGGATGAGACGAGAGCAAGAGATGACATATTGAAAGGGAACCTGAGGGGGGACGTCCACAATCAGACTGTGGTACATTTGTGGAATGAGCTGACAGCAGAAGTCGTGGATGTGAGTTTGATTGCAACATTGAAGAGAAGTTTGGATAAGTATAAGAATGGAAGTTCTATGGTCATTAGGACTAGACTGTGTAACAGTTCAGCATGGACTATATGGGCTGACGTTCTGTTTCTGTGCAGTAGTGCTCTAAGAGTCTAACTTCTCCAAGCTTAGATTCACGTACAGTTTATGCCCAGAGACAAACATTTCCTTCAGTAAGTCAGTGAATCACAGCAGTGATCAAACCTATTGAGAAATATTTTAATAGGAGCTACAGGTGCCATAATCCTTACAGCAGGAGTACATTCCACACAGGCTCTTTTGTGGAGAAATCATAACCTTATTCCAGTATTTTGGTTCCTTGTCAATAATTTGTCAATGATCTCAAATAATTCAGTATTTTTCCAAAATCAACACAAATGCTTTGACTTTAATGATGCCCTTGCAAAATATTTCATATTTCTCTGGTCTTTTTTCTTTACTCTGTGAATAGCTTACATCATTAGACATAAGAAGATTAAGGCTTTTTCATATTTGCATTCCAAAATTTACAACGGTTTAGAATAAAATCCTATTAAGTCATTTCTGTGGAGCGAGAACCATAAGAATTTCTCCCCACAGAAGCAATTTTCTAATTGTGGAAACATTTTGATGGAAATGCATATGTTGTTGCCAATAGCTTGAATAACACTTTTATAATTGGGTGAAAGAATACAGTACTACAGATCTGAACCTGCCAATATTTCGTGTATATTGTTACGATACAGCTACAATGAATATAGAATTGAGTCAGGTGTCATAAACAAATAAAAATTTATTAAACTCTGCTCAACAAAAGTGAAAAATAAACAAACAACTAACTTAACCGAAAGTTAACTGCTATACGGAAACTCTGGAACAGTTCTTAAAGTTGTAAATGCGAACACAGTCTTAAAGGAGTAAATACGAAAGTCCAAGGGATTTATACAGCCAATTAGGAGAGACTTTCCTGAAATAACGAATTACTCGACGACATGACGTTACTGCTGATCCCAATATGCCCTATCCAAAGGATTCACGACAAAGGAAATAAAAACCACTTAAAGGAACTGACCTTTTTCTTGGCGAATAACACTACAAACCCTTTCTGCTCTTACAGGCAGGGGTTATCTCAGATACAGGTCACTATTTTCTGAACGAAGATTCAATAAGGTCGATCCTGTATTAAACTGCCAAACCACACCAACTTCACTTGATCCTTCGGGTTCCCATACTTCGGAAAAGTCTTCACTCTCCAATACTTAGACTTTAAAATTAAATCAAAGATACATCAAACAAACCTGGCAGCGACTGGCAAAACTGATGGCACAACAATTTTGTACCTTACAGTAGAAAGTAAAACTCCACTTTAAAACGAAACTGTGTCATGAGACAAATGCGCAGCATAACAGAGTAACTGACAAATTAAACAACGACTCAACTCAAAAACTCCTGCGTCACAGCAGGCTTTCCCATTTTATACTTGTTGGAACATGACATCACATGATCTCACATTGGTGGGAAATTACATCACCCCACCATCGCAAGACCATTACATCATGCTCACAAGATAATCAATTACAACATGGTCATAAGACAGTCACAAGATAGCCACGGGGTATGTAACAATATTCATCCAAATTGTTGCAGTCATGGAGCTGTACAGTAGAGAAATGGGCCCTTCAGTCCACTATGTCTATGGCAACCATTTTGCCCATCTATACTAATCCCATTTGTCTGCAAAATGCCCACATCCTTTTGTGCACTGCAGTTTTAAGTGTCTGGGTAAGTGATTTGAAAGTGAAGTGATTACATCTGATATCATCACCACTTCTGACAGTAAATTCCAGATATCAGCCAGTTTTGTGTAAAAATAAAACCCTAAAATCTCTTTTAAAGCTCCGTTCTCTCACATTAAACTTACACTAATTTGCTTTTGATACACCTACTATGGGAAAAAATACTGTCTGTCTAAACTATCGAAGCAATTTATAGTTTCCTATTGTGTCACCATTCAGCATCCTAAATTTCATGGAAAAACAATCTTAGCCTATCTAATCTCTTCCTTTATCTTAAATGTTCCAATCCAGGCAACATCCTGGTGGATCTTCTCTGCACAATTGTATCCTTCCAATAATGTGGTGACCAAAACTACACATATTTCTTCCAAGCACAATCTAATTGGTGATTTTTGTACAGTTGCAACACAATATCTTGACATTTATATTCAATTCTATGAACTATAGATAGATAGATAGATAGATACTTTATTCATCCCCATGGGGAAATTCCAACTTTTTTCCAATGTCCCATACACTTGTTGTAGCAAAACTAATTACATACAATACTTAACTCAGTAAAAAAAAAACCAAAAAAAAAACATAAGGACACCATACACAATATCTTCTTCACCATCTTATACATCTGTGTTGCCGTTTTTCAGGGAATTATGGACTTGAACCCAAAGATCTCTTTGCTCATCAATATTCCCTAGAATTGCACTTTATACTTTATTTGTTGTTCCCCTCTGACTTTGCAAAACACATCACCTCGCACATAATGGAATTAAATTCCACCTGCTTAATCTTCCACCCAACTTTTCATATCAAAACAGAGTTGCAAATTTAACCATCTGCACATTGATGGAATCATGTATTTGAACTCCTAGCTCCACAAATAGGGAGATCCATCCAGTGGGTAGAACTAAAGAGCTTCTCTGAGGGAGAGCTCGTACAGATGACAAACCAAATTTGTTGCATTAACAATTCTACGATTGGCTTGTATTTCTGATATAATGCCAGTCAAGCATGCACTAGTCTGTATACAATAAGCTCCCTTTTGAAATTTCCTAACAGTAATTCTGGAAAAAATGGCAAATGAACTCTGTCAGGTTATTTTTTTTGAATTAAGTTAATTTCAATTATCTTTTTTTTAGTGTTTTAATACATATAAGATGAACGATTCACTTGATAACCATGTCAACAAGATCAATGCTTATTGCCCATTGTTAACAGCCTTGAGAAAGTGGTAGGAGTCACCTATTCAAACTGCTCCAATTATTTTGCAAGTACTCCCACAAAGCTGTTGTGTAGGGTGTTCCAGGATTTATGCCAAAAAAGATGAAGAAAGCATGCTATGTTTCCAAGTCTGGATAGTGTAAAGCTAGGAGAGAACCTTCAGGTGGAGGTGTTTCCCTACATCCTGCAGCACCCAGGACATGCCATTTTCTCACTGTTACCAACAGGTAGGAGGTACAGAAGCCTGAAGGACCACACTCAGCAACTCAGGAACAGCTTCTTCCCCTCTGCGATCCGATTCCTAAATGGCCATTGAACCCTGGGACACTACCTCACTTTTAAAGTATATCTTATTTCTGTTTTTTGCACGATTTTAATCTATTCAATATATATACTGTAATTGATTTACTTAGTGATAATTTATTATTATTATTATTATTATTATTATTATTATTTTATTTTGTGTTTTCTTTCTTCCATATTATGTATTGCATTGAACTGCTGCTGCTAAGTTAACAAATTTCACAACACATGCCGGTGATAATATTCTGATTCTTCTTGCTAGTACAGATCACGACTTTAGGAAGTGCAGTCAAAGTAAACAAAGTGATTAAATGCAACACATTTTCAAAATAATTGACTAAAGAGTGACTGCTTTAAGTCTGAAGATGTTTAACTTCTTGAGTTGCATTTTTCCAAAAAAAAGTGTTCCATTATATCACTGATTTGTGGGAAGCATTTGAGAAGTCAGGAGGTGAAATGTTGAATATAGCAGTCTCTGACCTGCTCTTGTATTTGTGGGCCTGGTCTAGTCATTACCAGCATCCAGGTTGCTGATGGTCAGAGATTCTGCAATGGTATCGCCATAAAACATCTGGGAAAGAAGATCTGCCTCTCCCTTATTGGGATAATTATGATGTCACATTTGTTTCAGTCTTTTTGTATGCAATGTTAGATCTCTCACAGTTTAGGCAATTCTCAAGCACATGGTTTGAATTTTAATTATCTTCTGGTTCACATTAAACAAAAAGAAACATTTAGGAAGAATAAAAAAGAAACACCTATGACAAATTTTGCTCTGAATGCTGCAATGCAGTTTGTTTGGAACTTTGAATGAAGTTTGAGTTCTTAATGTTTGATCTTAATCATGATTTGAAAAGACATAGAAAATCAATATAAGGAAAGTGCGCACATACAAGAGAAAAACCTTTAAATATCAGTATTATCTGAGTGAAAAAAGGCTGTGAATTTTTGAACCAACACATATAATGTGTCTATATTCAATTTTAAACAATATGTCCAGAAGGATGAGGGTAAGAAATATTAGAATGAAAACTGAGAATAATACAAATAGAAAAGGTAAATAAAAAAAGAGGGTGGTGGAAGAGATTAACAGGAAAAAAAAGTGAAGCAAGCAAACATTACTCTGAAAGTGAGAGAAAAAAAAGATAAGCTTGAAAAGACCTAAGGCTCCTGGACTTACCAAGAAAGCAACCTGAAGCAAAGTTGTCAACCTGAAATGTTAACTTTGTTTTCTTTCTATGGGTCTACCTGGCCTTTTGAGTATTTCAGGCATTTTCCTGTTTTGTAAAAGAAAGCTGAACTACTTCAAAGACAGGTTGACTCTACATGGCATGTAATTAAGTATAATACAATAATGTCAATTTTTCCTCTTGTTTCCCTGATGGCTGGATGATTTATTTGTTCCCCTGACAGCTATTTGTTATTATTAATTTGTTTATCTTTTTGTATTTGTACAAGTTGTCGTCCTTTGCACATTGGTTGTTTGTACCTCTTTGTTTGTGTGTAGTTATTCATGGAGTTTATTGTGTTTCATTTCATTTTACTTCACTTTAATAAATGCTGCTTGACACCCTGAGTTTCTCCAGCATCTTACATGTTGCTCCAGTTCCGGATGCTATCACATGACTGAACCTAAGAGCTTCTCCATATAGGCAGATTGGATTTGCTGTGTTGCAGCCATTTTTGACAGGTGATAACCCCTTGTGATATTGCATCTTGCTGAAGGATCCGACTGAACTGCAGCCTAACCTAAGCTGGTTGATTGCTGCATTTATAATGACTGACTGACTATTGGAAGAAGGTAGGTTTTTTGGATTCCTAAATGGCCACAGATCAATCAAGCATTTTCATCCTTGAAATCATTTTTGGTGTTATCAGAATTAAGTTCAAAGGTTCAAAGTAAATATATTATCAAAGTGTGTGTATGCCACCATATACTACACTGATGTTTATTTCTTTGCAGCCATTCACAATAGAACAAAGAACTACAACCGAATCAATGAAAAGCTATAGACAAAGACTGACAAGCAATATGCAAAAGTCAAACTGTGCTAATATAAAAATAACAATAGGTAATTAAGTAAATAAATAATACTGTGAATATGCGCTGTAGAGTCATTCAAAGTGAGTCCATCAGTTTAGTGTAAAGTGAAGTTAGGAGCCTGGTAGTTGAAGAGTAATAACCGTTGCTGAACCTGGTGGTGTGAGACCAAAGGTTCCTGTACTTCTTGGCACTGGTCAGAAGAGGCCTACAGTTTGCTATGTCGCTGTCATTTAGGCAACAATGAAGTTGTTCCATCTCTGGTGGTGTTCAGGGCTTTCTTCATCATGTCAGTAGCTTCCTCTCTGTTTTCACTACTGTCAATGATGCAAGCCCCAGTCGGAGACTCCGGAACACTGTCACACTCAGATGCAGAAGGATTCTTCACTGCTGTTTCCATAACAATTTTGTTTTACCACTCAGGGTTGTCAGCCAGCCCGAAGCTGAACCACCAAACCTGGAGGTCGGGTGGACCACTCTTAGTCTGGCTTTTACCCTTTGACCTGTTTGTCATGAGTGACCCTACCATGAATCATAAGGCCCTGACTACAGCCAACATACTTTTCTGGGTCATTGAGGCACGGAAGCCTACAAACCACGACAAGGTTGTGGACCTCTTGGAGGAATGAGAAGAGAGCATAGCCTGAAATTTCAACTCCTAACATTTCTAAGGAAAAGTCCAGCTCATTAAATTCAAAGGAAGGCACTAAATATTGTGCACTGTCCATACATAAGCATGTAATATTTTTGTAAATATATCAAAGTGTAAGGTTATTTCTGTCAGTGTGGATCTTCAGCCTCAGTATTTTTTTAAACTTACATTAATAAGCACAGAATTAGGTGTAAATTGTGCCTAATGGCAACTTGTGTTGGTTCAAGAGTTATCATTAGCACAATGATATTGTGGAGGAATAAGGTGCCTCTTCTCAGAAAGTGCTTCAAAGATTGAATGCATATTCTATGTTTTACTGATCAAGATTGAACTCAGTATTCAAGTTGCAGTCTGTTCAGGGCTGTGTACACTATATTCTTATAATTTTACAAGGTATTTAAAATAATAACACAAACAGAAGCCAGCCAAACATGACACTGAATTTCTGAGGTATACTTACAATTCATATCCTTGGTTTTCATAAACTGAAAATTCAAGAACAGATGGTCCAAAATAAATGGTAAAGAAAAATCAAACTGCACAGATCTCCAACATGTGTAATAGTATAACTGGATGCTCCTGGCAGACGGTGGTATTTACAGAATAAGTGGGTTCGACTAAGAATCAATGGACCAGGTAATGCTGAATCTGACCTGCTACCTGGGCTCACACTAACAAGGTGCAGTGAATAAATTGAATCTTCAATGTTGACCTGCCAACAGGCAAGGCTTGTTGGGGAGAATGAAAGAGATCCATGGGATTCAGAGAAACAAATTTGTAGGGAGATCACCAACTGTTGCAAGAAACGTAAGGATATAGTAGGTGATTTTAACTTTACACATATTGACTGGGACCACCACACTGCAAAAGGACTAGATAGGATAGAGTTTGCCAAAAGTGTTCAGGAAAGTTTCATTAATCAGTACATAGAAGTCCCAATGAGTGAGTGTGATGCACCATCAATAACTCACTCTGAGACGTAAGAAGTGAGATATCGGCTTTTATTGACTGGAAGAATGAACAACACTACATCCTGGGGAATGAGGCTGGGCAACAGGCCTCAGTCGCCTTTATACAGGGGTCTGTGGGAGGAGCCACAGGAGCAGTCAGCGGGGGTCTGTTGGGAGCAAACCACTCTGGTATATGTAGTTCACCACAGAGTGTGTGATATTTGATCAGCTATTAGAGAATGAGACAAGGCAGGTGACAGAAGTTTAGAAAGGTAAACACTTTACATTAGTGATCAGACTACCATTGTTTCAAAGTAAATATGGAATAAGATCATTCTCGTCTGTGGGTTGAGATTCAAAATTGGAGAAATGCCAATTTTTATGATATCAGAAAGGATCTGGCAAAGTGGAAGGCCTTGATATTTTGAGAGTATAAAGCATGTAAATGTCTATCAGATTAAAAAGTAAAATTCAGCTTAGGGAACTGCGTTTTCTGGTAACAGGTCCCAGAATCTCTGTTACAATGTTGTAAATAAGCTCTAAGGGTTGACAAAGCAGTTCCACACTCCAATTGTCCGGAAGGGTGGAGTTTAAATGGTCAAGTAAAGACTCCATTGTGTTGCTGCTTTTCAGCTTGAAGATGTTCAGCCATCCTGGGGCTTTCTTTTCTGTGTGCGCCTCTTGGGCTGGATATTGATGTTCAGTTTAGAAATGATGAGACTGTGGTCTGTCCGACATTCAACACCGCACATAGATTTTGCCTCCCTTTTGTCCCGCCTCGCTCTCTTCCAGAAAGTGACATAGTCAATTAGAGGCCAGTGGTTACAGCAGGGATGCATCTACAAAGTTCTGTTAGACCCAAGCTGAGTCCACAGAAAACAGGTCACCACTAAACTCAGGGACAGGGTGGAGCACAAGCTCCAGCAAACATTGTTAAATTAACCCATGCCATCCCAGGTTTCCATATGCCAGGTAATGTGGTCTAAAAATACTATAATCGTCAGAATTACATGCCTCTCATAATCTTGGTCCTTGGGATAAACACAAGCCAGGCCTGACCAACCCTGACGGGGTCACCTGGTTGAGGGTGTCTATTGACTACAAAATCAAAACACCTAACGAGCCCAGGTTGCATTACTGATGATGTTTCCCAGTGCACAGATAACTAAGCCACGTGGTGTCGGGAGGTTAATGGAAAGCATCGACCAGATTAAAATGGCTCCACAACCCAACATACCTCACCACACTAAACTCCACAACCTTATCTCTCCCAGCCCCACATATACATCCACCTGCTCTACACTTAAACCTAATCCTAAAGTCCAAGGGGGCACACACCCCTACTAACCCAAGGCACACCTCGATTAACCCTTGGTCACACCTCCACAAACCTGATGACTTGTGTAAGGAGAAGCAAGATCCAATAAAGGCAAATGTTGGACCTGATTAATGAAGATGTGGGCCAGATCAAAGTGGCAAGGTTGCGTGACACAGAATCTTGAGTGACGAGATTGAGAAACACAAGAGGGATAGTTCTCCCACTACCCGCATACTCTCAACTCACATTGCAATCACCAAGGATGATAAGCTTGTCCACTTTGGGAACAGTAGCAATAACTGAGTGAAGTTCTTTATAGAATTTGTTCTTGATATCATTAGCTTGGTCATTGTTGGGGCATAAGTATTGACGATGGTGATGTGTTTCCTACCATGCAACAGAGGGAGATTCTTGGTTATGAGCCAATTACGCCCTTTGAAGGTCCAGCAGGTTTGTCACCAATCTCCATCTTCATTGCAAATCCAACCCTAGCCTCATGATGGTCTTGATTTCCTCCTCCACTTCAAAAAAATGTATGTCCCACACCCATTTCACAAAGTTTGCCCTCTCCTGCAAGCTGGATCCCACTCAGAGCAGTGATATTGATATTATATCAGGCCAATTCTCTCTCTGTTAGATCAGTTCTCCTTTGAGCATTGACTCTGTTCAACAGTATACACATATTGCGCACATGAGGGTGAGAGAATTAGTCCTTAATTTTCTCTTTGAAGTATTTTGACTGTTATGATAGAGTTCCTGCCAGCTGTGGTAAACTGGCCACGGAAAGAATGGAACAGGCAACATTTTTCTAGCCCTTTCCTCGAGCCATGGAGGTACACAGTGCATTCCTGAAAAGGGCTGCTCAGCTGGCTGCTGACAGCCACTGCTGCTCCATGTCAGTGGGCCCTATGACCTAAGCACCGGAGTGCAGATCTGCAGCTTTGGCTGCCAGTGTAGTTACACCTGACACTTCGTCGCTGGCCTGTTGTCACAGGACTTAACATTAGTTTGGGATGGAAAGGATGGTTATGACAAGAATGACTTGCACAAAGTTTTAGTTTAAAGTGAGGAAGATTTGTGCAGCTTCAGCTTCACTCACTTACCTGAAAGCACCCATATCCAGTGGCCAGACAGAATCAAGACAGTTGGAGATGGAGTCAGATGCAGAGGATGACCATGATGTCTTTAGTGCTTCGTCATGGTTTAAGTGCTCTACTGCTGTTTGTTGGGTTTGCCTTCCTGCCCATTGAGCCAAACTAGTGGGTGTGTTATGTGTGTGCATAATAAAGAACTTCATTCCCCAAAGTGCTACAAAACCTGGGTCTACCAAGAGAAAGGTGCATACAATTGCTGAGGAAGTCTTTGTGGATTCTCTACAGACTGCAAGTGCTGGTAAAACAGAATTAGTTGTTCCAGTGACTGTGAATGAGGCAATAATTCCATTCAAGTTTGACACCAGAGCTCAGGTGAATCTGTTATCTATGGATGATTACAAGACACTCAAAATAAAGATCAAGATTTACCGATGTGAATTTAAAAGTGAGAGGTTAAGATGGAGAGAACGTTTCTCTAAAAGAAGGCTGTATAGTGACCTTCAAGTGCAAGGGGCAGCACCTAAAGGCACAGCTGCTAATTGTAGGAAAGAGACTACAGCCAATATTAGGCTGAGTGCATGTTAAAAGCTCAACCTGATGAAAAGAGTTTTCATCGAGGCTTTACAGACCAAAGATGGCCACTCTTCCTTCATGGAAGAGTACGCAGTTGTCTTTGAGGGGCTCGGATGCTTACCTGGTGTACATAAAATTTACATAGATGAGACAGACATCTTAAACAGGAACTTGCAAGAATGGAATGTCATACCGAAAACTGAAGAAGCAACAGGTCGGGTGAACTCACTGGTCATTGTACAAAAGAAAAATGGAGCAGAGGATATGTCTAGACCCAGAGATCTCAGTAAAGCCATCAAGAGAGCATTTTGAATTGCCAACACAGGAGGAGATCATGTCCTAGTTAGTAGGTGCCAAATGGTTTAGCAAACTTGATGCGTCCTCTGAGGTTTTCGACAGATAAAGGTTGGTGAGGCAAGTTTGAGACTGTATTTTAACATACCACAGGCAAGATATCACTTTATTCACCTGCTGTATGGGATTCTGTTTGCACCAGAAGTCCACCATAAAACCATCCACATGATCTTTAAGGGCATACCTGGTGTCGAGACCATGATGGATGATGTCATCATCTGGGGATCCATCAAGGATGAACATGGTGAACAATTGAGACAAGTGCTTGATATGATATGGAACATCAATTTGAAACTAAATAAAGAGAAATGTAAGTTTGGTATTAAGACACCGACTTCCATAGAAGATGTCATATCTGAAGAGGAAATGAAACCTGTCCCAAGAAAGACTTCAGCCATTGAAAACATAGAGAGGCCTCAAACCAAATAGGAGTTTAGACATTACTTGGGGATAGTGACTTACCTGCTACATTCATCTCTTTATTATCTACTGCGGCAGCACCATTTAAGATCACTCATTGACCAGTGAAATGAGTGGATTTAGTCTCACGAATGAAAGTAGTGCCTCCAGATGCTGAAAAGTGTCCTAACTGAAGAGCCTGTGCTGAAGATTGTTAATCCGTAAAGGTGTACTAGAATCTCAGCTGATGCATCCCAGCACGGCCTTGGAGCAGTGCTACTGCAGCAACATGATGACACATGACAAACAGTAGCCGATGCATCAAGGGCTTTAACAAGTGCAGAAGCCGATTACAGTATATACAGATAGAGAAAGAGCTTCTTGCTGGTGCCATGCATATGAAACATTCCTTCAGTACATCTGTGGACAATCTTTTGAAGTGGAGACAGACCATAAACCATTGGTCTCAATTATGTCCAAACCTCTGAATGACCGTCTCATGAGGATACAGTGCAAGTTGATAAGACTACAGAAATATGATGTGAAGATGATCTACATGCTGGGAAAATATATGTTTGCTGCTGATGTGCTGTCTTGAGCTGCCAACAACAAAAAAAGAAAAGAGTCACCAAGAGAGTAATGCATATATACAGGCCTATGTTTACATGATTGTCACCTCCATTTCAGTGTCTCCACATAGAACAGAGAAGATTAGGAAAACAGCAGGGACAGATGAAAGAATGAAAGTTCTCTAAGATACAATAAGGAAAGGATGGCCAACAACTAAGAATGATAGGCCAATGTGTATTCCAGATTATTGGGCATGCAGAGCTGAACTTTCAGCAGCGGAAGATATGGTCTTCAAAGGGGACAGGTTTGCAATTCAAATCACTTTGCAAGGAAATGCTCCAGTAAATACATGGAGGATATCGTGGTAAGGAAAAATGTAAATGTAGAGCTCGTGAAGTGATGTACTGGGCAAGAATGAACCAAGACATCAGCTGGATGACTGCTTAATGTGTGATATGTTTTACCTACAGACCAAAGCAGCAAGCAGAACCAATTACACCACACCCTGTACCAGACTTCAAAATACTTCAAAGTTGGAGTGGATTTGTTTGATCATAATGGGAAAAGTCATATTGCAATATTGCCGGTGAGCGAGGATTAGGCCGAGGGGAGCCAAGCAGTGAGCGAAGCTGGACTGGGGATCGAACCTGGGTCACTACAGCAAGACTCTGGTATTTAATGGTGGGACTTTGGCAGATCAAGGATGTGGACCAGGAGATGAGCTCATCTAGACATGAAACGACAAAACCAAACAGGAACAGACGATTCATATCTTGATTCGGAGTAATGGCAAACAACCGGCAATACTCAGCTGGACACGAAAATAACAAAATGAAACAATGACTGACAATTCATATCTTGACTTGAAGTAGCGGCAAATGGCTGGCAAGTCTCAGCTGGACACGAAGACGACAAAATCAAACAACGACAGATAATTCGTATATTGGCACAGAATAGCACATGAAGCAGCAAACAGCCGGCAATCACTTAGCTGAACACGAAGAGACAGAATTCCTGAAGCAACCCCAGGCACTGAATTCACCATTCTTGGCGGCCCGGAACATGCATTGCCGCACTGGCTGAGGTGACGGTCCAGCCCTGAGTAGATGTAAGCTGGAGTTTTTATGCTGCCGGTTCAGATGAGAATCAGGTGCCCTAATCAAGGAGTCCAGTAGAACATGGGGAAAAGGGAATTAAAAGAAAATGAGGAATCAATGGACCGGACCGTGACACTCAGAGACTGATTGAAAGTTGTTGAGTGAAACAGGCTGGCTAGAGAATATAGATAACTTTGTTAGAAAGGATTATTGCTCATTGCAGTTTTTTGAGGACATAGTATTGTGTTTGCTTCTCTTTAAAGGGGGAAGATTTGTTATTATGTGTGCGCGTAATAACTTACTTCAGTTCCCAGTGGCAATGCAAGCAGTTCACCTGGAACTGGAAGCTATGGTGGTCAGCGGGTCACACACACTCAAGTGTTGAACACAGTTGAGTAATAAAATGTTCTGGAATTTACCTACACCAAGTTTGACTTTATTAAGAACAAACATAACAGTGGTTATCCCCATGCAGTGTGTGGGGTTCAGTCTGAGAGCTGAGTGGCAATTGGAGAACAATGGTGGATGAGCTACTCTTCAGGAAGCTTGACGTGGCTGCCACATCAAAGCTGTTACCCCTCCCTGACACCCCGTACTCTCATTCTACTGCATTCGGAGTAATAACCTGAAGCATCAGAATCCTCTCCAGGATTTCTAATGCTCCAGGCCCAAAGGAACTACGTGGAAACTATTGTTTTTCGAATCAATTCACCATCCAAAAGTGCAATGGATTTCAAAATTTTACATTATCACACTGCTCTTGTGCTATTGTCAAAGAACAGTCTAATCTGTAGTGATAAGAGGTTGTTCACTAAGCAACAAGTTATAGAGAGAATTTTTTATTTAATTAAAACTATTTTAAAGTACATACCAGCCATGATTTAAGAATGAGTACTGTAGACATAGGAGCAAAAAGCTGCTGAAGCTGAAAGTCTGAAACAAAAATTAAAAAGCCAGAAACACACAGGTGGATAGACAGCACCTGTGAAGTGAAATACGGGATCAATGTTTCTGATCAGCAGCCTTTCTTGAGAAAAGACACAGCAACTTCTCGTTCCTTAGCATGTATCTACAACTCCCATAACTCCAGATTCAACTTTTCACACAAGGTTTCCAAGTAAAGTTCCATCCTTCAAAGTTCGGATCCACCTATGATCACAGATATGTTCAAGCTATCCAGCAATTCTAATTAAGAGTTACTGATTGAACCATTGACTGTTCCTCTTTCCTTAAACGCTGTTGGACACATTGAGAGTTTGCAGCATTTTTCAGCTTTTGCTTCATAATTTACACAGCTTATTGAATCCAGGGATGGGACACTGGTGCGAAGATGCATTAGTCTAATCATTATTG
The DNA here is from genome assembly GCF_048418815.1 of Hemitrygon akajei. Lineage (NCBI taxonomy): Eukaryota > Metazoa > Chordata > Chondrichthyes > Myliobatiformes > Dasyatidae > Hemitrygon > Hemitrygon akajei. The sequence goes on along the minus strand of NC_133132.1, from coordinate 91,558,207 downwards.
CCTAATTCTTTAACACAGTTAATGAATAAAAGAATTCAAACAAAATGGTACAGCAAGATCTGAGCATGCTACATGCATTACAAACACTGAAAGTACTGCAAATAATCAGCTGGTCAGATAGTATCTGAGAGAAAAATAGAGTTAACATTTCTTCAAAATGGTCAATAACCTTTCATCAGAATGCTGTATCATTTTGTCAGATGACAGTGAATTAAATGGGTTTTTTATCTTCCAAAGATAACAGAGTCCTAATCTCATCATAAATGACACATTTTTACTGTACACTTTCCTGGGAGAGAAGAAAAGAATCTTGTAATCAATCCAACTTAACCCTCTTTGGAAAATTTGATCTAATAGAGAGGAAAAAATATTACCAGAAACTTTGAAAGAATAAAGCGCAAGAGTACTCTTGAGTGATTGTATTTTCATCCACTTTATGATGTAGCAATTATTCAGGATAGCTTGTACATTATGATTTTTTTAGAAAATGACTACTAATGGGTTTTTACACCGAATTTAGATATTTTGGTTCAAAACTTAAAAATGGATTTTATCATCCAGACTCCAGGCTCTGTGAGAAATATTTATCATAATGGTTGCTGTAGAAAAGTTTTAATGCTGGGGTTCCCAACATTTCTTATGTCATGGGCCCCTACCATTAACGGAGGGGTCTGTGAACCCCAGGTTGGGAATCCTTGCTTTAAAAACTAAAAGTGCAGTGTATGAACATAATTCTGCAAGATATTCTTAAAATTTGACAATCCAAAGTTCAGGCACTTAAACCTTTCAGTAAATGGCATGCCATAGTATCGTAGCGGTTAGCACAACGCTACTACAGATCAGTGTATTAGCTCAGTGACCAATTCCAGCATTCACTGTAAGGAGTTTGTACCTCCTCCTCCCGGTACTCTGGTTTCCTCCCACTATCTGAAGACATACCAGTTAGTAGGTTAATTGGTCACTGTAAATTATCCTGTGATTAGTTTAGGGTTATATTGGTGGTTTGCAGGGCAGTATTGCTTGTTGAGATAGAAGGGCCTATTCTATGCTGTGTAGTATCTCTAAATAACATAAAATAAATGAAAGTGGTGAGTGACGACATGCAAACTTAATGTGGGACAAGACGAACACCCAAATGTATGGAAACTACTTGGTTTACAGAGCTCACTCCCATGTTAGGATCATCAACTTTCACCATCAAACAATCTGCACCACATTTCCACAAGTGTTTGATCTATATCTCCACTCATTTACTTGCCAAATCCAATGAGATCAGACTCTTTTGCATCAAATCATTAATTGGAATCGATTTCTCGTTATCACATGTACTGAGATACAGTGAAACGCTTGCTCTGCATTGAACAGATGAACTCATTACAGTGCATTGAGGTAGTACAAGGTAAATCAGTAATAAAATACAGAATAAGTGAACATTCAAAAGTAGTGTTAAACCCTTAATAATGTTCAAATTTCAAAGTTCGAAGTAAATTAATTATCAATGTACCTATTTGTCACTATATACTACTCCAAGATTCATTTCCTTTCAGGCATTAACAGCAGAACAAGCAAAATGAAATTAATGAAAAACTGCACACAAAGACTGACAAATAACTGATGAGCAAAATAAGACAATCCGTGCAAATTCAAAAGAAATAATAGTATTAGTAATTATAAATAAATAATGCTGACAATATGAGTGTGCGATATCCTTGAAAGGGAGTCCATAGGTTGTGGAACACTTCAGTGTTGAGGTGAGTGAAGTTACCTATGCTGGTTCAGAAGCCTAATGGTGAAGGGTAACAATTGTCCTGAACATGGTGGTGAGGGCCCTCAGTATCCTGGACATAGCAAACCCTGGACATAATCCCCACCTGCTGCATATGCAACTTCTATCCCTTTTAGAGGTGACTAACAAGTACTATTTCTTCAGCAGTCCATCGGGATTGAGGATAAATTGCTTCCACTCATGGTTTGTGGGATCTAAGCTGATTGAATGTACAAACCACAGGCAGGGTTGGAAGTACATGTGGGTGAAGAGCTTGTGATGTGGTGAACTGTTTCTGACACTTTGTAGCACTTTCTATGCATTTGGGGTTTGCAGTACCATCCTAAAGTTCCTCCTCTACTGAAAGCATTCATGGACTCGATATTCCCAAGAGGCAGTGGGGAGGTTACATTTTTTCAAGAACGCTTTGAGCATATCCTTGACTTTTATCCCCCACCCCCCAACCTCCCTCTTCTTTATCACCAGAGCTCAGATTAACATTTCTGTTTTGGGCATATGGAGTCAGAAGTGCAAAGAACATGAGTACCGTACGTGAACATCACACAATAAGAGTTTTCCATCATTAAAGAGTGAGGACAGCAGCCTGATTCAAAAGTCTAAGACCTGTAATGTTTAGCTGTGTACTGTAGTCAGGAATTGCCAGCTCCAGGAGGTTTCTGGGGTGTCTTATGTGGACCAGGTTGGAAAGAATGTTCCCCACCCCAGCTGCTCAGGAAAGCTTTCTGCCTCTCCATGACAACTGCATAGCTGAATCTTGGATGGAGTTACAGGGCAGTGCAGCTCAAAAACAGGCCCTTTGGCCCATCTAGTCTGTGCTGAACTATTATTCTGCCGAGGCCTGCACCCAGACGGAAGACCTCAATACCCCTCCCTTCCATGTACTTTTCCAACCTTTTCTTAAATGTTGAAATCAAACCAGCACCTTCCACTTCCACTGGCTGCTCATTCTACATAGTCACCACATTCTGAGTGAAAATGTTACCCCTCAGGTTCCCTTAAACATTTCACCTTTTATCCTTAAACCATGGCCTCTAGTTCTAGTCTTACCCAACCTCAGTGGCAAAAACCTACTTGCATTTACTGTATCTAGACTCCTCATAACCTCATATACCTCTATCAAAACTACCCTCAGCCTCCTTCACTCCCGGGAATAAAGTCCTAACTTAATCAACTTGACCCTATAGCTCAGGCTCTCGAGCCCAACAACATACTTGTAAATTCTCTCTACACTCTTTCAAACTTACTGATATCTTTCCTGTCGGTAGGTGACCGGCAGTATGCATAATACTCCCAATTTGGCCACACCAACATATTATACAACTGCAACATAATATCCCAATTCCTGTACACAATACCTTAATTTATGAAGGCCAGTAAGCTAAAAATGTACATATCCATGTACTGTTAGTTTAGGTGTTTAAGTGGAAGTACTTTGACAAAGCACGGCAATGTGGCCCACTCATCAGACAATGAATCCAAGGAGCTTTTTGCTCTTGATTGGTCTATTGTGCTAACAATGCCTTTTGTTTGAGCAAAATGATGCACCAAAAACAAGGAAATATGAGGATTTCTATGAAGTCCATCTCTGGAAGGCTTTTGGCACTCTGGTTCTTTACATGCGTGCTGGAAAATTTCTTTAATTGATAGATTAATTGGCTTCTTTTATTATGAATAGCACTGTACTTAGCACACTGGACTACAAGGGTAAAGTGCCTTGTTAATGAAAAAAAGTCAGAGGAGAATGGCCAGACTGGCTCAAGTTGATAAGAGGCAACAGTATCTGAGTTACTCAAATTGAGTTGAATGTAGAACAGCAACTCTGAATGCACAACACATCAAACTCTGGAGTAAATGGGTTTCAGCAGCAGAAGACCCGAAAATACACTCAGTGGTCACTTTATTAGATACAGGAAGTAGCTAATAAAGGGACCACTGAGCCCATATTTCCAATTAAGTGATAGTTAAAAAATATTAATGCAGTCCATTCATAACTGTGAACATAACTGTTCACAACTCTGGATCACATCCACGTACCTTCCCTAAATATCTGACTAATTTGCAGCCTCCAATTGTATCTATAATGCTGAATATCATATTTTAAAATGCACATTGAATCCTTTAAGTATAGAATAAATATAAAAGGGTAGCATCAGGGCAATGAAAATTTCAGACACTTACTTATTGATTTATTTAGAGATATAGTGCCCTTCCAGCCCAATGAGACACACAGCCCAGCAACATACACTAGCCTAATCACAGGAGAGTTTACAATGACTAGTTAACCTACTGACCAGTATGTCTTTGGACTGTGTGAGGAAACCAGAACACTGAGGAAATGTAAGCTGGTTGAACTCTGAACTCTGGCCGATAGAATTTAATGCTGACAAGAGCGAGGTTTTGCACTTCGGTGCAACCAACCAGGGTAGGTCTTATACAGTGAACAGTAGGGCACTAGGGAGTGTGGAAAAACAAAGGGATCTGGGAATTCAAGTGTATAATTCTGTGAAAGTGGTGTCACAAGTAGATAGGGTTGTAAAGAAAGCTTTGGTACATTGGCCTTCATAAATCAATGTACTGAGTACAGGAAATGGGTTGTTAGGTTCAAGTTGTATAAAACACTGGTGAAGCCCAGTTTGGAATATTATGTGCAGTTTTGGTCAGCTACCTACAGGAAAGATGTAAACGAGTTTGAAAGAGTGCAGAGAAAATTTACAATGATGTTGCCAGGTCTGGAGGACCAGAGTTATAAAGAAATTTGTCAAGAGGGCAACAGTATCTGAGTTACTCAAAATGAGTTGAATGCAGAAGAGTATCTCTGAATGCACAACACGTTGAACTTTGAAGTGGATGGATTTCAGCAGCAGAAGGCCACAAATACTTAGTGCCACTTTATTAGGTACAGGAAGTACCTAATAAAGTGGGCACTGAGAGTCCATCTTTCCAATTAAATGATTGTAAAAATATTAATGCAGTCCATTCATAACTGTGAAAGACAGAATAGGTCTTTAGAATGTAGAAGATTGAGAGGTGATTTACAAAATCATGAGGGGTACAGATAGGGTAAATGCAAATAGGCTTTTTCCACTGAGGTTGTGTGGGACTACAACCAGAGGTCATGGGTTAAAGGTGAAAGTTGAGAAGTTTAAGGGGAACATGGGAGGAAACATCTTCACTCAGAGGATCGTGAGAGTGTGGAACAAGTTGCCAGTGCATGTGAGCTCGATTTCAATGTTTAAGAGTGTTATGAGTGATGAACAGACCTGATGGACAATGGGGTGCAGAGTTAACCATTCCCAACCCTCCTCCTGAGAACTACGAACTATTGCTGTTGTTATGCTGCTCATGAGAGAGAGATAAAGCCCAGGCAAGAACATTTGCTACAGATAAGAGGGGGAGAGAGACTGTTGATTTACTGTCTTATGACTCTTCCTGGATTATTTACTTTCCACTACAAGGACTTTGCTTTGCTCGTTAACATTCCTCAGGAGACAGCAGGAGTGGCCTGATTTGATGGACACAGTCATTCAGAGTTGATGGATAGCTGAGACCCCGTGAGTGGGGATAAAAGACAGGTCTGGGGAGACACCCTTCAGATACACCAGTGAACACTGACTGAGTGTTGGGAACCCACAGAAAGGTGGGGGCTTCAAAGACCAAACCAGGAGATTGGCCAATAAAGCTCACAGTATTACAGCAAGGCCGGTGGGGACTTGTGTGTGTGTCCACTCATGCCAGAGTGACGAGTCCACCACAGAAGAATGGTCTAGCTGAAGACCAGAGGGATCATAGCTGAATGACCACAATGATACGATGGATTAAGAAAGCCACAAAAAGGTTTGCCTGCCGCAACTGTTGCTGTTACATCTCGCTTGCTCTCTCTCTCTCCAACGATTTCAATACAACAACCATAACTACTTCAGCATTTATGAACTGAACTCTATACTTTCCTATGACAATTCATTTACCCCTAGACATCAATAGAGCTTGTTTATTATTGATTATTATTATTCCTACACTTTTAGGTTTATTACTGCTAACTTGTTTTATATGTATATTTGCATTTTTGATATTGTATTGTGTAATTTACTAATAAACACCTTTAGTTTGGTACCACCAGACTCCAAAGGATTCGTCTTTCTCTGCTGGTCAGACACCCAGTTACGGGGTATGTAACAAAAGAAATATGGATAGGTACATGGATAGTAGGGGTATGGAGGGCTATGGGCCAGGTGAAGATCAGTGGAAGTAGGCAGTTTAAATATTTCAGCATGGAGTAGTTGGGCAAAAGGGCCTGTTTCTGTACTGTACTTCTCTCTGACTCTGTGACTCTGACCGCTCTGAACTGTAATAGCATCAGTCTTGGTGCTATGCTGCTATGGTGTTGTCATGCCTCCATGGTGCCCCATTCTACTGATATGGAAAAAGCAGGGAGAAGCTGTTCTGACTGGCGGGACAGTTGTTAATGAGAAATCCATCTCTCACATAAATGTCAAGAATCCAGAGGATAGATGAGAGGAAATGAAAGAGCTGTGGAATCAGATTCTTGCAAGAAGGTCCTTTGTGGGATTAAGGAAAGACATTCCTATACAAATCAAGAGCGGATCAATGCTCCAATTAGCTTCTTAACTTCGCAAAACAAAATAAGTCATCATTATTGCAGATGTAAAAATAATCGATCTTGCCATCTCTTTGTCATTATTGTTTTATTGAAGTTTCTGTTCACACAGGAATATACCAAATCAAATTCTGCCATTTTCTTCATCCCTAATCAGGTGCAGTTTTCTCCCAGTAGGGATTAGTTTTTAGTTCCAAGTGCTCCTGTCACGTTTTGTCACCCTGTTAACTTATCCTTCAATCTCTCTGAATTATGGAGGACAGCATGTGTATGAATGTCTCTGTCCAGCAGAATTCATCATCTCCAGTATTTCTACTATTTTTTAATGTTTCTTAATCATACATATGATTTTTTAATGTTCTATTGCTGAGCAGCAGTGAACCATCTGATTGGCCTATCAGAGTTCTCTTTGCAAACTAGTTGACTTGATCAGCATTTCTGATCTGGCTATTGTTCACAATTGCACTTAATAAAAAAGTACATATTTAAATGCATTAATAGTGAATTAATCAGTTGCTAATTTATTTAACTGCATTGTTAGGAACTAAGCTTGCTATATGCTTCAAAAATCCACACCAGATAACATACATTTTTCATTTTTGAACCAAACTTATCAAGGGCATAACATATGCAAATCAGCCTTTGGTGCAGAAAAGAAGATTGTAGATATCATATTCATTATTCATACCACAAACATAAAATAAATACATGCAGACTGACTTATTCAAATAAATAACAGGCTTTTGCTGCATAATAGCAATTAAACTGACATGAACATGTAAGTTAGAACTAAGGCTAACAAATTATACTTGATAGCTGGTACACATGGGTATGGAGGAACAGAAATGGGAGATCTGCACCTTAGCTCCATGTAACGATCATTTCTACAGGTCCCTGATATCTTTAATAACCTGTAAACTTCTGATGGAAAGCACTTTTTGACGACGCATCCTTACTATTTTAAAAAAGTGAGTTGCAAAGTCCTATCATGGCTCTTTTGAGAATTCAAGCTTCTAAATTTCAGGGTTGTATGGCCCAACTCTAATTTATTCAACATTTCCTGGAGTTTTTGATTTCAAGTGCTTATGACAGTATAAACAAACTAATCAAAGCTTCCCTCATGCGTTGATCTCAAGGAAGTACAAGTCAAGTTTATGAACTTTTCCTTATTTGTTAATTGACTGAGTGAGATATTATAAATATATGTATGAACTACTCCCAACATCTGAATGACTGTCCATATATTTTATCATAACCCTTTTTAATACATGTAATGTATTCATCTTAATTTCTCAGTGTTTTGTAGTATAACAAGGTGTTTTCTGCTGCTCTTTTAGTAAAGTGATTTGCACATTTTCTAACATGGGCCAGAAAATAAAGTCCATTTCCCTAAAATGGTTACCTTAGGTGCAGAAAAGAACTTGTCTTAATCACCACAAAGTAAAAGCCACACTGGGCAAACATACTAATCGTATAGAGTCAAACATTATATAATTCTGTGTAAGAGAACCTTACTTGTGAGAGGGTGGTGAGCTCAGATCTTGTGGAAGTAGTCCTTAGCACGTCTTCACTGGATCTCCTCATAGGTTCCTAGTCCTAAAGAAAGATGCCAATAATTAATTAGAAGTCTTTATGATTACAGTATTTGCAACACTTGTAACATTAACCCACCACCAATACTTTATCAATTCCTGTCAGGGTCACCTTATGTACAGGCACTCCTGTGCCTTGCATCACTCTATGGAGATACAATCAATCGCTGCACAGTATGTATTTATATTTATTGTGTTTTTATCTTATTCTTTTTGTTTTGTGCTGAATTGGATCTGAAGTAACAATTATTTCATTTTCCTTTACACTTGTGTACTGGAAATGGTATTAAACAATCTTGAATCTTGAATAAAAATCTCATCAATAAAACAACTACAAAGACACTTGAGTCTTATTGTGACCCTGTAGACCCTCCAGAAACATTCAATTGGAATCTAAAGTATAAACTACAGTCACTATTTGCTTGTCAGATATTGTCAGGTAGCTAAGCAAGGCTAACCTTAATGAATAATTGCAAATATGCTGCATATAATCGAGTCATAACTTGATAACATGAGTAAAATATTTTCGAGTGAATCTGTAAATGGAGACATGAGAGACTGCAGATGCTGGAATCTGGAGCAACAAAAGAACTCAGTATTTTGACCCAAACCATCAACAATTCCTCCTCCCTCCCCCACAATACTGCTTGACTCACTGAGTTCTTCCAGCAGATTATTTCTTGCTAGCATATCCATACCTGAAAAGCGAAATATTGCAGATGCTGAAGATTAGAAATGAAACTTGTAAAATGCAAAGAGTTTTGGTTTAACAGAAAAAAGTATCAATGATAAGGTGGGGATTAAAAGAGATTGAATGCTCCTGTTCTTTCACAAGTATTCTCGCAGTTCAATCTTTCTACTTCTCTGCAATCTAAAACATATTTGACTTTATCTTACCCCTGTGCTGAAAGGTCATTGAAATGAAATGTTAATTATTTATTAATAACGAATTATTAAGAAACAGAATGCTGCTTCTGGATCTTCAACTTTCAACAATATTGTCCCACAGACTTTGGTAAATAAACTCTTACTAAATGCACAATTGCATAATCGGATGTTGGGCTTCCTATCCAACAGACCTCAGATAGTCAGCATGCACAACTAGCCATCCCTTCACATTATTCTTCATTACTGCCTGTCCGATGGAATGAGAGTTGCTCTTCCCCTCTTCGCCTGTGAGTACAGCTTCCCTCAGCCTTGAAATTTTCTCTATGATGGCAATGTGAACTGGGGCAGCGGAGGCGGGGTAGGGGGAGGTGTGTGGAACTGCAGCTACACCACATCCAACAATGAAAAGTGAGAAAGACAGTCGAATGCAACATTCTGCCAGTCCCCACCAAAGGACCACACATCGGGTGGCAGTGATCACACCAGCCTACACAACACTTGTGCTCATAAGCAACCACTCCACATTAAGCTCTGAGTGATTCACTGCCAGGCTCGCACCAGGTTCCTGGGATGGCAGAGACGGAAGGGTTTCACACTACATTCTCGATATACCAGCACTGTCTGGAACACATACGTGTATGCATAATGACTCCTTTCAGCAATGATTCCATGCTCGTTCCTGGATTCATATTCCAACTGCAAAGCAAGGCACAAGTGTAGTCAGTAGTAGTGTTAAGGAGTCCTGCAGAGGACGACAGATTGTAACAGCCTAGGTGTCCTCAACTGGCATTATTTAACTCGTTCCTGTCTGTGTGACAGATTTTATGCAGCCATTAGAAATATTGAAGTAGCTTCAATGATTTCCTGCTGCACTACTGGACAAGTGGACACTTGCCTCCCTTTTCAGACTTGAAGCCCTACTGTTAGTAAATTCTGGATGACTTTAGACATGTGAAATATAAGATAAATAGCACGTACAACAAGCTGGAGGAACTCAGCAGGTCAGGCAGCATCCGTGGAAATGAGCAGTCAACATTTCGGGCCGAGATCCTTCGTCTTGGCCCAAAACGCTGACTGCTCATTTCCACGGATGCTGCCCGACCTGCTGAGTTCCTCCAGCTTATTGTACGTGTTGCTTTAACCCTAGCATTTGCAGTGTACATTGTGTTTAAAATAAATAGCAATTGTTTAATACATTTTGGTGGTCAAAATAGATGTAAGTAGATTTTTACAGGAGATCCTCAGAAGAAAATGAGGCATCAACAGCACAAGGCCACACCACATTGGTTTCTGAGCAGTGCCATTTATGTGCACGTTTATAAGGTAACAGAATTACTTGCCTCAACTATCTTCAGCTTATTCAGATCATCAATTTTAGAATATAGAACATTGAATGCTACAGCACAGTATAGGCCCTTCAGCCCATAATGTTGTGCAGACTTTTTAACCTACTCTAAGATAGACCTAACCCTTCCCTCTGAGATAATCCTCTACTTTTCTATCATGCACAGGCCTCTTTAAGAGTTTCTTAAATGCCCCTAATGTATCTGTCTCTACCGCCACCAATGGCAGGCTGCTCCATGGACCTACCACTCTCTGTATAAAAACTTACCTCTGGCATCCTCCCCTATATTTTCTTCCAGTCTCTTTAAGATTACGCTCCTGATATTAGCAATTTCCACCCTGGGAAAAAGTCTATGGGTATCCATTTGATCTATGCCTTTTATCATCTTGCACACCTCTATCAAGTCACCCTCATCCTCCTTCACTCCAAAGAAAAGAGTCCGAGCTCACTCAACCTTTCTTTATAATACAATTTTAATGCAAATCTGACTAAGAGTCAAGAAAAAGCTTTGTCATCAGTTGTGGCTGTTTATCCAAAGGTAGGATAGGAAGAACTAATATTGGCTAGGCATTCATTTCAGATGGTCTTATCATGGACTGCAATCCCAGACAGTTTCAATCTCAGAGCCACTCAAAAAGCTCAATACACATACTTAGAATGAGTTTGATAAGGTTGGCAACAAACCATTGGGCTTGCTCCAGCCACAATTTTCTTTTCTCTTCTCTCATAAAATTGCTTCTAGTCGAGAAACTGCACGAATATCTCTTTCCAGTTCACTTGTCAAAATGCTTGTGCTGACTTGCAATTCAGCTCCAATTACTGGGGGAGCTTGGCAGCAGAGAAGGAGCAGCCAGATGCTTTACTCATCTTCTAAACTCCACTTGAACACTGCTATTAAAACTTTATCTGGAGCAGCTCATCTGGACCATCATGCCTGCAAGCCCCAGGTCTTGAACTGTTTGCAGTCCAACTTTGTCTTAGACCTCTCATTGTTTCTGCCTTGTCAAACTCATCTATCATTTCCTGCTTCTAGACATTGACTGTAGCAATTTGTAGCCAGCTGATATCTATGAGTTTTGTTGCTGGATCTCTGTCCAGTCAACTCACTAATTCTGAAGGGATTCAGATCTGCATAGTTACTCCAATAAAACATAACACTTGCCTGAACATTCCCACCAGGACATCTAACACAGGGCAATATGGTAACATCTTACAGTACCAATGTTTGGGGTTAAACTTCCATCACTATCTGTAAAAAAGTTGTATGTTCTCCCTGTGACCATGTAGATTTTCTCCAGATACACCGGTGTCCTCCCACTGACGTACGGATTAGTAAGTAGTGCGCATACTATGTTGGCACCTGAAGCATGGCAACACTTGCAGGCTGGCCCCAATATATCCACAGAGTGTGCTGGCCCTTGATGCAAAACAGCATATTGCACTGTATACTTCTATTCTTCTATGTACATGTTGCAAATAAAGCTAATCATTAACTGTAAATCCATCACCTTATGCAGCAGCAGGCTTTTACAAAGATTGTCAGACCACGGTTAACTGACTTTCTTTATACAGATCTCCAGTTTTGCACCCTTGAAAACCAAGGATAGTAAGCTTGACTAAAATTAAAAGCATTTTAAATTATGTCTGGAGCACATCCCTTTAAATATGCCAACACAGACTTTCCCGGTCTTGAATGGACCAGGATTTCTGAACAGCTTTAGGAAGCAGCAGCAATAATACTAAACCAACATGGTAAACACATGGTAAATGGTTCCATTATACAACATTTAAATATAGTACTAATTGCTTTGAGATCACATACAATATGCAATGGTCCTTCGATCAATATTTTTTCCAACATCCTCGTTAGTTTTCATACAATAACCAGCATGTTCATGAGAAAAATATCAAAAGAAGATAAAAGTGTCTTCTCCCAAGTTCTCAGAATAAAGAACCGTATCAACATCAAAAAGTTAGATTATCTTGTCCTTCATCACATTCTGTTTATGAGATCATTCTGTGCATAACAGGAACTACCATTCAAAAGACAACTAATTGTAGTGTTTGTGTAGGTGACAAATGCTGTCCAAATGCACATAATATCAGAATCAGAATTATTATTTAATGATAATAGAGTATTCTTTACAGCAATATTATTTCTACTCCAGGATGAAATATCAATTACATTTCCACTCCAATCCACCACTAATCTGTGTGTTTCACTGACTAACCTTAGGTCTAAACTTAAACTATCCCCTTTGCTGTCACGGATGAACAAATGCATCAATTCCAGAAGATTATATTTGATTCCTTACTTTGATGGAATTCATATCAATACACCAAAACCCATTTATTGCCAGCATGGCCTGTATCATAAAATATTTATCACTGAGGTCCAAGACAACAAGCTATTTCCTATTAATGTCCGGCCCTATTTTACAAGCAACCTGGTAAGCAAAGCAATTTGAATTCCTCAAATACTACCAGGCTTCTCACCATAAAATGGATAAAAATGTCACGAACTCTGGAAATATTTTGATAAATAAAATCGATTTACTTGTCTTTATATTTTCTCATTCCAATAATTTTATGATTTTTTTTCTTATCAGTTACCAATTTAATGACTTCATAACAGTTATTCTATTTGAACTCATAATTCTGTTTATTGATTTTGGTTTTAGAAACTAAATGGCAAGAGAAACGTTCTCATTGTAGACTCTTGGTAGTGTGGAGGATCAGAGAGATGTTGGGGTCTGAGCCCATAGGATGCTCAAAGCAGCTGTGCAGGTTGACGCTGTGGTTAAGAAGGCGTACGGTGTATTGGCCTTCATCGATCATGGAATTGAATTTAGGAGCCGAGAGGTAATGTTGCAGCTATGTAGGACTCTGGTCAGACCCCATTTGGAGTACTGTGCTCAGTTCTGGTTGCCTCACTACAGGAAGGATGTGGAAGCCATAGAAAGGGTGCGGAGGAGATTTACAAGGATGTTGCCTGGATTGCGGAGCATGCCTAATGAGAATAGGTTGAGTGAACTCGGCCTTTTCTCCTTGGAGCGACGGAGGATGAGAGGTGACCTGATAGAGTTGTATAAGATGATGAGAGTCATTGATTGTGTGGATAGTCAGAGGCTTTTTCCCAGGGCTGAAATGGTTGCCACAAGGGGACACAGGTTTAAGGTGCTGAGGAGCAGGTACAGAGGAGATGTCAGGGGTAAGTTTTTTACTCAGAGAGTGGTGAGTGTGTGGAATGGGTTACCGGCGGTGGAGGCAGATACGATAGGGTCTTTTAAGAGACTTTTGGATAGGTACATGGAGGTACATGGAGCTTAGTAAAATAGAGGGCTATAGGTAAGCCTGGTAATTTCGAAGGTAGGGACATGTTCGGCACAACTTTGTGCGCCGAAGGGCCTGTATTGTGCTGTAGGTTTTCAATGTTTCTCTGTTTCTAAAAGTTCTGAAAATTAATATCAGTTTGTCTTTTTCCTGCATTTCATTGGTTTATTGTTCATTATTTTTAATCACCCATCTTCTACAGATCTGAAACCAAAATTTACACTCATAGCCACTTCATTAGGTACATGTGTGCACTTATTGTTAATGTAGTTATCTAATCAGCCAATCATGTGCCAGCAACTTGATGTATGAAAACATTCATACAAGGACAAGAGGTTCAGTTATTGCTCAGCCCTAACCTCAGAATGGGGAAGAAATGTGATGTAAATGACTTTAACTGTTGAACCACTGGTGACAGATGGTGTGATTTGAGAATCTCAGAAACAGCTGATCTCCTGGGATTTTCATGCACAACAGGCTCTAGAGTTAACAGAGAATGGTGCTAAAAACTAAAAAAAAAACATCTAGTGAGCAGCAGTCTTGTCAGCAAAACTACCTTATTAATGAGAGAGGTCAGAGGAAAATGGCCAGATGAGTTCAAGCTGACAGGAAGACAACAGTAACTCAATAACCACGTGTTGCCACATTGGTTTGCTGAAGAGCATCTCTGAACACACTAAATGTTGAATCTTGAAGTGGATGGGCTACAGCAGCAGAAGACGACAAACATATACTCAGTAGCCACTTTATTAGGGGACACCTGATAATGTGGCCACTGAGTGCACAGCATAGGATATTTTTTAATTCAAATTGCTCAGACAGTAAAACTGGAGCAGTTCTTTTCTTCTGTTTAGTGTTGATATTACCAACTGCCCCTCCTCACTGATCCTGATTTTCTTAAATATAAATTCCATCATCTCCTTCACCTCCCAGTTTGGAGAAACATGACACTTGGTATTCATTGGTTTCCTTGGACTTGAAACAAAAACAACTTGACAGTCAGGGCACAAACAAGAGAAAATCTTCAGATGCTTGAAATCTAAGCAAGCAACACCCACAAAATGCTGGAGGAACTCAGCAGGCCAGGCAGCATCTATGGAAAAAAGGACAGTCGACATTTCTGGCTGAGACACTTCAGCAGGACTGGAGAAAAAAGGTTGAGGAGTAGATTTAAAAGGTGGGGGAGGAGAGAAATAAACACATGGTGATGTGAAACCTGAAGGCGGAGGGGAGAAGGGATGAAGTAAAGAGCTGGGAAGTTGATTGGTGAAAGAGATACCAGACTGGAGAAGGAGGAGTCCATTAGAGAGTACAGAAGGCCTTGGAAGAAACAAAAAGGGGGAGGAGGAGGAGGAGGAGCAGCAGAGGGAGGCAATGGGTGGGCATAGAGATAAGGTGAGAGAGGGCAAAGGGGACAGGGAATAGTGAAGGGTGTGGGTGGGGCATTACCAGCAGTTCTAGAAATCGATGCCTCCAACCTGATGGCATGAGCATTGATTGTGGTGGTTAGTGTTGCTCCTTTAAGCAAGCAGGGTAAAAGGTATAACCCTGGAAACTACAAACTGGTGAGTTTCATGCCAGTGTTACGGAAGTTAGTGGAGGAGATTCTTTTATGTAGGCTATTTGAGCATTTTGAAACGTTATGTCTTACTAATTTGATAAATGTTTTTGAGAAGGTGACTAGAATATTGATGAAAATGGCATCAGATGATGAAGCCATGGACTTCTGTAAGCTGTTTGACAAGGACCCTCATGGGAGACTCAACCAAAAGATTAAGATGCATGCTATCCACACTGCTGGTGTGGTGGTTGGTGCAAATCTGACAGAGGTGATCAACAGGCTCTTAGATTGGCATACCAGTGCATAGGAGCCAGAAGGATTTTGTAGACAGAAGAGATTATTTTAGTTGGGCACTTGATTACTCTTTTACTTTGTTTGGCACAACCTGGTAGGCCAGAGGGCTTGTTCCTGTGCTGTACGGTTCTATGTTCCATCTTCAGACCTCTCACTGACTCAGACTGAGGTTTCCACCTGTTTCAAAGAGCAACAATCATACTCCTGAGATGAGTAGGGTGAGCTGCCTCAACCACAATTCCCCGGTTTAGATAGATAGATAGATAGATAGATAGATTCTTTATTCATCCCCATGGGGAAATTCAACTTTTTTTCCAATGTCCCATACACTTGTTGTAGCAAAACTAATTACATACAATACTTAACTTAGTAAAAAATATGATATGCATCTAAATCACTATCTCAAAAAGCATTAATAATAGCTTTTAAAAAGTTCTTAAGTCCTGGCGGTTGAATTGTAAAGCCTAATGGCATTGGGGAGTATTGACCTCTTCATCCTGTCTGAGGAGCATTGCATCGATAGTAACCTGTCGCTGAAACTGCTTCTCTGTCTCTGGATGGTGCTATGTAGAGGATGTTCAGAGTTTTCCATAATTGACCATAGCCTACTCAGCGCCCTTCGCTCAGCTACCGATGTTAAACTCTCCAGTACTTTGCCCACGACAGAGCCCGCCTTCCTTACCAGCTTATTAAGACGTGAGGCGTCCCTCTTCTTAATGCTTCCTCCCCAACACGCCACCACGAAGAAGAGGGCGCTCTCCACAACTGACCTATAGAACATCTTCAGCATCTCACTACAGACATTGAATGACGCCAACCTTCTAAGGAAGTACAGTCGACTCTGTGCCTTCCTGCACAAGGCATCTGTGTTGGCAGTCCAGTCTAGCTTCTCGTCTAACTGTACTCCCAGATATTTGTAGGTCTTAACCTGCTCCACACATTCTCCATTAATGATCACTGGCTCCATATGAGGCCTAGATCTCCTAAAGTCCACCACCATCTCCTTGGTCTTGGTGATATTGAGACGCAGGTAGTTTGAGTTGCACCATATCACAAAGTCCTGTATCAGTTTCCTATACTCCTCCTCCTGTCCATTCCTGACACGCCCCACTATGGCCGTGTCATCAGCGAACTTCTGCACATGGCAGGACTCCGAGTTATATTGGAAGTCTGATGTGTACAGGGTGAACAGGACCGGAGAGAGTACGGTTCCCTGCGGCGCTCCTGTGCTGCTGACCACCGTGTCAGACCTACAGTCTCCCAACCGCACATACTGAGGTCTATTGAGTAAATTTACTCAAATTTACTGTAATGAAGTTCTTCATGAAGATGGTTATGGCTAGAATTAACTCCTACCTGAGCAAGGACCTGGACCTGCTGCAATTTGGCTATAGCTAAAGCGTGTACCAGCTCTCACCAGGGGTCAGCTGTGGAAAGAGTGAAGAGCTTTAAGTTCTTAAGTCTTGGAGGATCTATCCTGGGCCTCTCACAATGATGCCAGCATGAAAAAGGCATGAGTATAGTTCTACTTTATTAGCAATTTATGGAGATTTTGTACCTAACAAATTTCTATAGATGTAGGGTGGAGAATGTTCTGACTAGATGCATCACAGCCTGATAGAGGGGCTCCAATGCATTCGTTTGCAAGATGCTGCAATGGGTTGGAAGAACCAGCTCACCTTCTGTGCCTCAGGAAGGTAGCGTCCATCATTATGGACCTTCACTATCCAGGACATGCCCTTCCTTTTTGCTACCATCAGGGAGGAAGTACAGAAGCCTGAAGACCCACATTCAATGATTTATAAGAAAATTTCTCCCCTCCACCATCCAACTTCTGAATGGTTCATGAACACATTTTCATTATTGTTTTTTATTTTTTGTAAGTTATGAACTTACACTGTACTGCTACTGCAAAACCATGAATTTCCTGTCATGCAAGTCAATGATAATGAATCTGAACAACACGTACAAAATGCTGGAGAAACTCAGAGAGCAGGCAGCATCTATGCAAAAGAGTACAGTTGATGTTTCAGGTCGGGACCCTTCATCAGGACTGCATCGGGATAATAAATCTGATTTTGATTCTGAAATCGCGGTCAGTGTTTTTTTTTGTACAAATAGGAGTACGATGGTGAAAGGGTTAATCAAAATAAGAACTATAATTACTTCAAATGCTTACATTGTTTTACATCTCGAATTCACTATTATATTTGGCATAGGCCCATGAATAGTTACTAAAACCCATTTTTGTTAATAAATTAAATTACAAGATTCCAATTCATCCATTACAAAAATATTATTTATTTATTTATTTATTTATAATTGATTTTTTATATTAACTACTTATGCTTGCTGGAATGCAGTAGTGATTTCTATACTGTCATAATCAAACTTTAAAAGTATTGTACTGACATTTAGCAGAAGTGAAACTCATGGTAATTTGGTAAAAGACATAACACTTCCTTCAGTAACACAGTAGCATGTATTTACTCTCAACTGGACATTTGTTTTCATCTTAAGTTATCTACTCAGCCTGCAGAAGTGAACCACATGAAAGAGAAATTAGTAGAATACAAAATACATAAAGTCACTCAGATAATCATAATAAGGATGTATTTAGAGCTTGTATGGCAAAAAAAAGAAAAAAATATTAAACACATCTTTAAGGAGCGCTGTCACAGGAAAGCAGCATTCATCATCAAGGACTCCTACCATCCAGGTGATGCTCTCTCCTCACTGCTGTGATCAGGAGAATTAGGTCCCACACCACCAGCCTGAGGAATAGTTTTTACCTCTCAACTATCACTTTCTTGAGCCAGAGTGGATACCTTCACTCACCCCAACCTAGAACTGATTCCACAACCAATGAACACACACTCAGGACTCTACAACTTGAATATTTATTACTTATGTATGTATGTGTCTATTTTTAGTATTATTTTGTTTTTGCTTTCTTTTTTCATTTGCATTATGTTGCCTTTTGTACATTTGTTGTTTGCCTTTGTTCTGTACAGCAATAGTTGATATCAGAGATGAGTAGCGGCCAAAATATATTCACCCAGACTGAGTGACAGAGTGTATAATAGTTAAACAGGAGATTCACAAAGAGAAAGTCATGCTACGAGTTAAGAACAAAGAAATTACAACCAATATTTTACTCTTAATCAACAACTTTGAACTTTTAAGCAAATAGTCTGCACGATATCACATCACCATTTGTGGATGCTGTGGGCAAATTAACCTCCATGTTTCTTACATTACAATAATAATAGCACTTCAAATGTACTTTGTTGGCCATGAAATACTTCATAATATCAAAAGGGTGTACAGGGTGCTGCATGACTGCAGTACTTTCCTTTTTTTAGATTAAATTATTTCAGTCATCCAAAAATTGGTCAGCTATGACTCATCTGAATGGGACTCTCACCTCTGGGTCGGAAGGCTGTGTATTCAAGGCCCACCTCAGAGATAGGAAAAGGGTGAGTAGCTTCAAGTTCCTGGGATTCAACATCTCAGAGAATCTATCCTGGTCCCAGTGCATTTATATATTCAAGAAGACACGCCTACTTCATTTGGAGTTTGAGGAGATTCTGTATTCCACCAAAGACTCTTACAAATGTCAGTAGAAGTAGGGTGGAGAATATTCTGACCAATTGCCTACCAGGCTGGTATAGTGGCACCATTGCACAGAGACTGCAGAGGGTTGCAAACCAAGTCTGCCCCATCACAGGCGCAACCCTCCGTCCCATTGAGCACATCATCTAGAGATAGTGCCTCAGAAAGGCTGCATCCATCATTCAGGGCCTTCACCATTCAAGAAGTGCACCCGTTTAGGGTGGAAGAGTAGGAACCTGATGACACCCCACTCAACATTTTAGGAACTCGCTTTCCTTCTGCTATTAAATTTCTGAATGGTCCATGAACAGACAATCATCACTTACTTTTTATTTCTTTCTTTTGTACCATTTATTTATTCTTGTAATTAAAAGTAATTTTATGTCTTTGCACAGGACTTCTGGTGCAAAACAATAAACTCCACATCATTTCAGTCAGTAATAATAAATCTGATCCTGTTTCTAAGACTTGAAAATAAAGTTAGGCTGATGTTCCAGTATTGTAATGAGATTTACATTGCTTTACAAATCTAAGACACTGTTAGATTTGGCATAAACCCACTAGCAGATATTAAAACCCATTTTAGTTACTAAATTAAATTACAAGATTTCATTTCATCCACTACAAAAATATTAATTTCTATTTATGGATTTTCAATATGTTAACTACCCATGCTCACTGGAATGCACCAGTGATTTCCATACAGTCATAATCAGATTTTTAAAAATATTGTACTACAATTTAAGCAGAAGAGATATTCTCAGTAATTTGGTAAATGACATAACACTTCCTTTAGTAACACAGAAACATGTATTTACTCTCGAGTGGACATTTGTTTTCATTTTAAGTTATCTACTCAGTCTGCAGGAGTAAATGAACCACATTAGAGGGAAATTAGAAGAACACAAAATACATAAAGTCGCTAAGATGATCATAAGAAGGATACATTGACAGCCTATATGGAAACGGGCATGTAAAATATTGAACAGATCTACAAGAAGGGCTGTCTCGGGAAATAGACATCCATCATCAAGGACTCCAATGAAATTTCAAGTTCAAGTTTAATTATCATTCATCCCTTCATGAATATCTCCCATTGAAACAGCATTGCTCCAGGGCCAATGTGCAAAATGCATTACCACACAGCATAATGCATATAGCACAAATAGTTATGATTTCAGAAATCCACACAGTCACAAAGAGAAACAAATAGAGCCCAAGTCCTTGAGTTGTCCTTGTTCAACTTATTCTTAAATCCAGCAAAAACTGGAGGGTAGCCCCAAGCAAACACCGGAAGGCAACATCAAGTGAAGACTGGAATGCAGTACAGGTGGGCAGGGCCAGCCGCCAATACTCCAAGGGTGGTCTCATGAGTGCCTTGTAGCACCCCAACATCACATCCCTGCTCTTACATTCTATTCTCTAAAAATGAGTGCCAACATTGCATTCGCCTTCTCCAATGCTAACTCAACCTAGAGGTTAACATTTAGGGTATCTTGCACAAGGACTACCAAGTCCCTTTACATCCCTGCAGTTTGAATTCTCTCCCCATCTAAATAATAGTCTGCCCGTTTATTTCTTCCACCCAACTGCATGACCATACACTTTCCAACATTGTATTTCATTTGCCACTTTTTTGCCCATTCCTCTATCTATCTAAGTCTCTCCACAGGCTCTCTGTTTCCTCAACACTACCTTTGCATCATCAGCAAATTTAGCCAAAAATCCATGTATCCCATAGTCCAAATCATTGATATGCGTCATAAAAAGCAGCAGTCCCAACACTGGCACCTGTGGAACTCCACTGGTAACCACAGCCAGCCAGAATAGGATCCCTTTATTCCCACTTTATTTCTGTTGATCAGCCAATGCGCCACCCAAGCTAGTAACTCCTCTGTAATTCCACGGGCTCTTATCTGGCTAAGCAGCCTAATGTGCGGCACCTTGTCAAAGGCCTTCTGAAAATCCAAGTACACTGCATCTACTACATCTCCTTTGTCTACACTACTTGTAATTTCCTCAAAAATTGCAGTAGGTTAGTCAGGCAGGGTTTTCCTTTCAGGAAACCATGCTGGCTTTGGCCTATCTTGTCATCTGCCTTCAGGTATTCTGTAATCTCATTCCTAACAATTGATTCCAACAACTTCTCAACCTCTGATGTCTGGCTAATGTCTATAGTTTCCTTTCTGCTGCCTCCCACCCTTTTTAAATAGTGGAGTAACATTTGCAATTTTCTAGTCATCAAGTACAATGCCAGAATCTTCCCATTCTTGAAAGATCATTGTCAATACCTCGGCAATCTCTCCAGCTACCACCTTCAGAACCCAATGGTCCATTCCATCAGGTGCAGGAGATTTATCCATCCTCAGACCATTAAGCTTCCTGAGCCCTTCTCAGTCATAATTTTCACTGTACATACTTCACTTTCCTGGCACTCTTGAATGTGCAGTATACTGCAGATGCCTTCCACTGTGAAGACTAATGCAAAGTACGCATTCAGTCCTCTGCCATCTCTGCATCTCCCATTACAAAATCTTCAAAGTCAGCATCCTATATCTACCCTCAACTCACTTTTACCCTTTATATACTTAAAAAGGCTTTTAATATCTTCTTTGATATTAGTCACCAGCTTCCTTTCATAATTCATCTTTTCCTTCCTAAAAACCTTCTTAGTTTCCTTCTGCAAGTTTTTAAAAGCTCCCCAATTCTCTGTCTTCTAACTAGCTTTTGCTTCCTTGAATGCCCTTTCTTTTGCTTTTATATAAAAATGTTAATCACTGAAATGATAAGTTTGAAATTACTTGATTGTCATAAAAACCTATTTTATTCAAATATGCACTTCAGAAAAGTAAGTCTTCTGTCCTCGCCCAATCATGTTTAAATCTGATTCCTACAAATGTAATTGACTTTGAAGTAGAGCTCATTGTCACATGCACAAACACAGTGAGGTAGAGTTACAATGAAAACTTCCTTCTAGCAGCATCACAGGCACAAGGTTTCTGAAGTCACAGAGACTTCTAACTGCCTCCCACACTCAGGGGCAATCAGGAATGAAAAATAAAAGCTTTTACTTTGCCAGTAACAATCTCATCTCCAGAAGATTGTTACAAGACCACAGATCAAAAATTTCCCTTTTTGGGGGGAGGTGTTATGAGACCGCAGGTTTCATTCGCTGTGGACTGTCACTTTAAGAGACACTTGGATGAGGCAGGACTATGATGTCAGTATAACAAGCTGCGGTCAACAGCTGCTGCTCAGTAAGGAAAGAGAGAGAGAGACAGGCTGTTGGAACTTGTTGCTGCTATGGTTCGGAACTCTGCCATGCCCAAAAGAGTGGGTTGATCATCGGCACGCAGTGCGCAACGGATGTGTGACTGTCACTTCATCTAATCCATATGTGTGGATTTGTTGGATTATCCCATGGTACCACTGTTGTTGGCCCTTACCTGGAATTGGGGTGTTATGTGTTAGCCACTTGAAGAAGTGATATTCCTGTGACTGTCACCTGGTGATATTTCGACGTGAATTTCGGAACGACTTGACAGATAAAGTCTTCGGCAACTGTTATTCTGTTTATCCAGCGGGGAACTTGTGGAACTTGATGTAATCACCTTCATTCTACATTTTACCCTGGATTACAAATCTCTCTCCCATCATTTACTTTGCGGATTACTGGACTTTTCTACTTTACCATCTTAAGACTTTAAGAGTTATTCATGAGCTTGACAGTTTGGAACACACACACCCACACAGTTAACTTCTGTTTATCTTGCTTAAGTTATTATATTATTAGTAGATACTAATAAAGATAGTGGTTTTAACATTAAAACCCAACTCAGTGTATAATTTATTGCAGCTGGTATGCTACGAAATCATAACAAGATATAGTTAAAAAGCTGGATTATTGCTTGTAAGAATTAGCACAGATGTGAGGCTGAATGATTGTCATTCTATTATTCCATATTTTGCAATTTGAAAAGGCAAAAGGTGAGTTTATCCTAGATTGACCCAAATACTTTTTGATCTGTGGTCCCTTTGATAATCTCCAGTCCAATTACTAATTCAAGCAGTCAACGTAAAATGTTAGAGAATTCCAGAAAGTTGACTCTTGTACATGCCTACTGCAATGTTTTCTGTCTGCCCAGATTCCTATTGGTCTGATTCATTCCCTCAGTGAACCCAAACATATTAAGCTATCTTCAGTGACAAATCTATACTTATTAAACAACTAAGTAGATGCTTGATACACTAACCAATGCTGTGATTGAGATGAAGAAAAACAGATAGGCATGTGGTTGATGTGGAGCTAGCTAATGGCCTACAAGGTTCCCATCACCATTAATTTCAAATACTTCACCAATGTAAAAGGCCAAAATTTCTAAATCAGCAATGAACATGGTTCAAAACAGAACACAGCAAGCAACAAAACAATAGCAAAATGAGCCCAGTTCCTCCCTCCCACCAACAGTTCTCTGGCCCTAAGACAGGCTACCTTCTTCAGCCTCCAGCCACTAGTGGACTCAGATTCGGACTCGTAGATACTGGGCCTTTGACAACCCCAGTGGAATCGCAGTTGAGGCTCTGGCAAATGGGCCTAGACTTTCAGAATTACAATACAATCCTTGGATGAAGATGCTTGGCTCCAGGACCTGGCAGTTCACTGAACACTAGGCCTCAAACCTCTGGATTCTCTGATAATGGGATCCCAAACACTCTGCCTCAAACCCAGGTTTTACCAATTCACTAATCAGGAGGTCATTGAACCCCATTCCTCCTGCCCACTTGAAACTCAGACTCCAGAACGCAGCAACAACTTGCTGACATGGGGGGGGGGGTTGCAACCAGCCTTCATCTTCAAACACACTGCTTTGCTGGTCCAACATCCAACTGGACTTCCCAGCCTGGCCTGAGGATGTCCCTCATCCATGTCACTGGCCTTTGAATGTGGAGCAGAGACTTAGGATTCCAGCCTGTCCTCTAATTCCCCCACATCCCTGTCCCTAAACTCTAACTTTATCCCTAACTCCCCTCTCTGTCCCCCAAACCATTACACAAATGCAAAAAAACCTAAGAAATAACTAAAACTGAACCACAAACTCAATATAAACCCGTGCCAACAACATCTCCTTAAGCATATCTTCAACATTCCCATCCCTGAAAAAAGATTCTTAATTTCATTGTATATACCTCCATCAGGTCACACAAGCCTCCTCTACTACAGGAAAAACAAGCAGCCCAACAAACTGATGAAGCTCTTCCACATAAAGTTGATATATCCTTAATTACCTTTCTGAAATGCTCAGTAATGACCATTTTCAGCCAATCATCTACCATCAATGGGAGAGAATGTAAGATTAAGTTGTAGGCATCACAATATTGTACAGTTTAATAACTAGCAATCACAGGCAACTTAAGAGGCAATCAGTTGCCCATTCATCTCCTGGGCAGCCAAAACATCAATACCTTTATTACGATGATATTTTGTACAAAATACAGAGTAAACCATTTGTTTCTGTCCTGGACTCTTCCAGAATTCTTAATAAACTAAAATGCCAGGATAAATTACTCCTGAACTCTTTCATTTGCCTTTTCACTTAGGGAAATATTCCCTTTCTTTTTACAATGTTTCAACAACTGTTTGCTAGAATTCTAGCAATTGTGAGAAATGTTATTTAACCTATTTGACTTCCATATTGTCATGTATATGCATGGTATATGGATTCTTGTTATCATCATGCTGTTTATTGACTACAGCTCAGCATGTAACACAATCATTGCCACAGTTCTGATCAAAAAGCTCCCAAACCTGATCACTATCTCCCTCTGTAGCTGGATTCTTGACTTCCAAATGGGAAGACCACAATCTGTGTGGATCGGAAGTAACATCTCCACCTCACTGTCAATAAACACTGTTACACCTCAGGGGTGTGTGCTTAACCCACTGTTCTACTCTCTCTACTATGACTGTGTGGCTAGACACAGCTCAAATACCATCTGTAATAGAATATAAAAACAACGTTGTAATGTTGAGACTTTATAAAGAACTGGTGATGCCTCACTTGGAATATTGTGAGCAATTCTGGGCCCCTTAGCTTAGAAAGGATGTGCTGAAGCTCAGGACGGTTCAAAGGAGATTCATGAAAGTTATTCCAGGATTGAATGGCTTGTCATACGAAGAGTGCTTGATGGCTCTGGGCCTGTAATCAGAAGAATGAGGGATGCCCTGATTGAAACCGATCAAATTGTGAAAGGATGTGGAGAGGATGTTTCCTATAGTGGGAGAGTCGAAGACCAAAGGGCACAGCCTCAGTCTAGAGGGGCATCCTTTTATCATGGAGATGAGGAGGAATTTATTTAGCCAGTGAGTGGTGAATCTGTGGAATTCTTTGCCACAGCTGGCTGTGGAAGCTACGTCTTTATGGATATTTAAGGAAGAGGTTGATAGATTTTTGGTTGGTCAGGGCATGAAGGGATATGGGAAGAAGGCAGGAGATTGGGGCTGAGAGGAAAATTGGATCGGACATGATGAGATGGTGGAGCAGACTCAATGGGACAAATGGCCTAATTCTGCTCCTCTATCTTATGGTCCTATAAATTTGCTGATCACACAACTATTGTCAGAGTTTCAGATGGTGATGAAAGGGTGTACAAAAGCAAGATATATCAGCTAGTTGAGTGGTGAGCAGCAACAACCTTGCATTCAACGTCAGTAGGACCAAAGAACTGATTATGGATTCCAGAAAGGGTAAGATGAGGGAACATATATCATTCCTCATGGAGGGATCAGAAGTGAGCAATTTCAAGTTTCTTAGTATCAACATCCCTGAGGATCTATCCTGGGCCCAACATATCGATGCAATTACAAAGAATAAATGATAGCAGCTGTATTTCATTAGGATTTTGAGGAGATTTGGTGTTGCACCAAAGACACTCACATATTTCTACAGATGTTCTGTGGAGAGCATTCTAACTGGCTGCATCACCATCTGGTATGGGGGTGGGCTGCTACTGCACAGGATTGAAGCAAACTGGAGAGAGTTGTAAACTTAGTCAGCTCCATCTTGGGCACCAGATTCTGTTGTATCCAGGACATCTTCAAGGACTGATGCCTCAAAAAGTCAGCATCCAACATTCAGTAACCACATCTCCCAGGATATGCCCTGTTCTCTGCTACTATCAGGAAGGGGACACAGGAGCCTGAAGGCACACACCCAGCGATTCGGGACAGTTTCTTTTCATCTGTCCTCTGATTTCTAAATAGGCATTGAACCTTGGAATGCTACCTTACTACTTTTTTATTTTTTATTTCCGTGCTACTCATTTAATTTAACTATTTGATATATAGATTTACTGTAATTCACAGATATTTTTCTCTATTATTATGTATTACATTATACTGCTACTGCAAAGACAAAAATTTCATGATATCAATCTGAGGAAAGACATTCTTGCCATAGAGGGAGTACAAAGAAGGTTCACCAGATTGATTCCTGGGATGGCAGGACTTTCATATGAAGAAAGATTGGATCAACTGGGCTTATACTCGCTGGAATTTAGAAGATTGAGGGGGGATCTTATTGAAACGTATAAAATTCTAAAGGGATTGGACCGGCTCGATGCAGGAAGATTGTTTCCGATGTTGGGGAAGTCCAGAACGAGGGGTCACAGTTTAAGGATAAAGGGGAAGCCTTTTAGGACTGAGATGAGGAAAAACTTCTTCACACAGAGAGTGGTGAATCTGTGGAATTCTCTGCCATGGGAAACAGTTGAGGCCAGTTCATTGGCTATATTTAAGAGGAAGTTGGATATGGCCCTTGTGGCTAAAGGGATCAGGGGGTATGGAGAAAAAACAGGTACAGGGTTCTGAGTTGGATGATCAACCATGATCATACTGAATGGCGATACAGGCTCAAAAGGCTGAATGGCCTACTCCTGCACCTATTTTCTATGTTTCTATATATACCAGAGATATTAAACCTGATTCTGATTCTAATCATACCAAATACTACACACTTTTACTACTAAAATGAATATAAGGTCCTTTTAAGTTTCTCTCGAGGTAAAAAGATAAACTGGTGATATCTCACTTCATGGCTATAACTATTAATTACATTTCATATGAAGGTGGATCTATACTGCAGTTTTCTATTGCATTCCTATCTGTTCCAAAATACTGCCCCTACGCCAGAGCACAATACACCAGCTGTTTCAATAGTTTGCTCTTAAGCATTCAAAAACAGTACCATCATCAATTTCCCTATCATAAAAGTGTAAAGGATTATAATTTATCAAAATTTAGCTGCACGAGCCAGATAAATACTGTGGTAGCAAATGCAGGTCTCTGAGTATCATTTGGCAAGCAACTTATCTCCTGGCATCCCAAAGCCTTTTGCTGCCTCCGAGGCACAAGTCAAAGGGCCTACACTTGCCTGGATGAATGTATCTTGGCAACATTCTAGTAGAGCAACACCCTTGATTACAAAGCAGTTCACTTGACACACCCCAGCCACGTTCTGATAAATTCAAACCCTCCCTTACTGTGATGTTAGTATCAATGATAATTACTACTGCAGTTATTCCCTAATGCTACACTAGCAGCACCTCGCAAACCTGCAATTTCTACTACTGAGGACAAGGGCATAAGGTGCATAGGAATAACAATGTCTGCCATTTTTCTTCCAAGTCATAGAACATCCTGATATTGCCACTACTTTACAATAACTCTGTCTGCATCCAGAAAGTTCCTATTCAATAATATTATAGAGGCATCTTCATCAAAACTTGCCATTTTTTGCTGCCTCCAAGGCACAGTCAAGGGGTATGAACTTGCCTGGATGAATGCAACTTGACAACGTCTGAATTGTGCAACACACTTGAAAACAAAGTGGTTCAAGAAGGTGGTAATCCACCTCTCCAAACACAGTTTGTAATAGTCAAAATTACTTGCCTTTCCATTTGTTCCCACTCTCATTAAACTGATAAATGGCTAGTGTAATGTGACATACACAAAGAGATAGAGGAACTCAGCAGGTCGGGCAGCATCTATGGAGAGGAATAAATTGTCAACATTTTGGGCTGAGACCCTTCATTACAGACCTGAAGAAGGTTCTCAGCCTGAAAAATCGACTATTTATTCCTCTCCATAGATGTTGCCTGACCTGTTGAGATCCTCCAGCACTCTGTGTACATTGCTCAAGATTTCCAGCAGAACCTCTTGTGTTTATGATCTATGTAAACGTGCTTTTGTTTTCTGTGATATTAGTTATAAGAATGAAGATGTGGTTTCCTTGTTGTAGTTCTTGTTAATAAATGCAGATATTTAAAGTTAACAGTCTATACTGTCATTTCTGCTAATCCATTTCAATTAAAATACTATGATCTGAAATGTATTTCATTCTCTGAAAAAGTGCCTCATCACATTTGGTGTACAAATGTATTTGCTCTCTGTGCAACATGCTGTGCTCCTGATATCCTCCTGTAATCTTTCAAGTCTTGTTTATATGTCAGTATCATCTTGGTCTGATCTGAGTATATCCAAAGGTACCAGACACCCTATGCTCCTTAATTGTCTCACCTTATTTACCAAATCCTGAAGGCCATCTTTGCCACTCCAAACATCCATCTAGTATTTTCATCCTGTTCTGTCAGCCTTCTCTCATGAGTTTTAATCAGGGGTCATGCCCTCCTTCCCTGTAATAGAACTGGATGCACACATTCTTCACTGGTATGCCCCTACTAAACAATATTTCTGCCACTAGTTTTCAGAATAACATCGTATTGCAATTTGATGATTGATTTCTTCAAATAAATCTGGTTAACAGCTGACACAAGTCAACTTTTAACCTCATTGTAGCTTTTCAAACTCTTTTTTCAAATCAGATCACATTCCCACCATTAGGAACTTAAGAGAAAGCATAAGTTATGTTCTTTTTTGGATCAACTAATAGTCATCTCCCTGGCATTTCACTCTAATGGCCCAACCCAGCAGTCACTTCCTCAGCTCTTGGTGCAAATGACCACATTGATTACAAAGATCATATTCTAAAGTGAGCTACAGCATACTTAAGAACTGAATATACAACATAAAAATAGGCATTGCTGAGCTCATGCTTCATAACATGATAAGACTATAAGACAGAGTTTGCACTTCAGATTTTTGTATTTTCTCTCCACTTAGGAAATAGACGATGCTTTCATTTCTTCCACTAAAGTATATGACCATACATGTCCTGACACTGCATTCCATCTGCCACTTCTTTGCCCATTCTCCTACCCTAAGTCCTTCTGCAGCCATTATACTTCTTCAAAGCTACCTGCCCCACCACCTATCTTTGTATCATCTGCAAAATTTGCAACAAGAGCATCAATTCCATTATACAATCATCAACATATAACATAAAGAATCAGTCCCAACACAAACCTTGTGGAAGGCCAAGAATCACTGGCATTCAATGAGAAAAGGCCACCTTTATTCCCACTCTGCCTCCTGCCAGTCAGCCACTGCTTTATCCATGCTAAAATCTTCCCTGTAATACTATGGGCTCAAAGCTTGTTTTGCAGCCTCATGTGTGGGACCTTGTCAAAAGCCTTCTGAAAATTCAAGTGCACAGCATCAACCTATTCTCCTTTGTCTATACTGCTTGTTATTTCTTCAAAGAGTTCCAATAGATTTTATCAGGCATGAGTTTTCCTTGAGGAAACCATGCTAGCTATGGTCTATTTCATCATGTACCTCCAAGCACGCTAAAACCACTTTCTTAACAATCGACTCCTATATTTTCCCAACCACTGAGGTTAGACTAACTGGCCTATAATTTCCTTTCTTCTGTCTCTCTTCCTTCTTGAAGAGTGGAGTGACATTTGCAATATTCCTGTCTTCTGGAACCACTCCATAAGACAATAAGACATAGCAGCAGAATTAGACTATACAGCCCGTTGAGTATGCTCTGTCATTCCATCATGGTTGATTCTGGATCCCACTCAACCCCATACACCTACATTCTCACCATATCCTTTGATGTCCTGACCAATCAGGAAACTTTCAAATTCCTCCTTAAATATACCCACAGACTTGGCTCCACCACAGTCTGGGCACAGCATTCTACAGATTCACTACACTCTCTGTTCTACAAGGTCACCCTCAATTCTGAGGCTGAGCCCTCCAGTTCTGGATATCCCCACCATTGGAAACATCCTCTCCAAATTCACCCTATCTAGTCCTTTCAACATTTGGAGATTTCAATGAGATCTCCACACATTCTTCTAAATTCCAGTGAGTACAGGCCCAAAGTTGCCAAATTCTCCTCATATGTTAACCCTTTTATTCCTAGAATCAACCTTGTGAACCTCCTCTGGAATCTCTCTGAGATACGGGGCCTAAAACCATTGACAATTGTGGTAAACTATGTATACCTGTCTGGACACGCCCCTCTGCTGACTGCTCCTGTGGCTCCTCCCACAGACCCCTGTATAAATGCGATTGGGGTACTGCTCCTCCCTCAGTCTCCAAGATGTCATGGTCCCTTTTGCTGCTAATAAAAGCCTATCGTTCACTTCCCGTCTCCGAGAGTTATTGATGCTGCATCAACAATATTCCAAGTGCCTCTTTTTTGCCCATTCTTCCAATTTGTCTGAGTCCTGCTGCAATCACATTGCGTCCTCAGTGTTACCTACCCCCCCCACCTATCTTCGTATCATCTCAAACTTTGCCACAAAGCCATCGATTCCATTATCCAAATCATTGACAAACAATGTGAAATACTGACCATTGAGGGACACCATTAGTCACTGTCAGCCAACCAAAAAAGTTTCACTTTAATCCCACTCCTTGCCTCCTGCCTATCATCCATGCCAGTATCTTCCCTGTAACACCATAGGATCTTATCCTGTCAAGCAGCCTCATGTGTGGCACCTTATGAAATGCCTTCTGAAAACCCAAGTAAATGACATCCACTGCCTCTTTTTTTGTCCACCCAGCTTGTTACTTCCTCGAAGAACTCTAACAGAAAAGATTTCCCTTTACAGAAACCACGCTGACGCTGACTGATTTTATCATTATCCTCCAAGTACCCCAAAACCCCATCCTTAGTAATAGACTTCAATAATTTCCCAGCCACCGAGGTTAGGCTAACTAGCCTATAATTTCCTTTCTTTTGCCTTCCTCCCTTCTTAAAGAGTGGAGTGACATTTGCAATCTTCCAGTCCTCTGGGACCATACCAGAATCAAGTGATTCTTGAAAGATCATGACCAATGCATCTGTTGTCTCTTCAGCAACCTCTCTCAAGATGATTTACCCACCTTAAGACCTTTAAGTTTGCCTAGTAATTTTTCCTTTGTAATAGCAAAGGTACTCACTCCTAGTCCTCGACACATACGGACCGCTGGCACACTACTAGTATCTTCCACAGTGAAGACAGATGCAAAGTACCCATTAAGTTCATTACCCTCAGACCTTTCAGTTTTTCAAGAGCCTTCTGCCTAATAATGGCAACCAAACACCCTTCATGACCCCTGACAATTGGATCTTCCTCCATTCTGTTAGTGTCTTCCACAGTGAAGACTAATGCAAAATACTTATACAGTTTGTCTGCCATTTCCTTGTCTCCCATTACTACTACTCCAGGAATGTTTTCCAGCACTCCAATATTGACACCCTCACTTCTCTTTTGTGCTTCATGTATCTGAAGAAACTTTTGGTATCCTCTTTAATACTATTGGCTAGCTTACTTTTATTTTCCGCCTTTACCTTCTTAATGACTTTTTGTTGCCTTCTGTTGGTATTTGAAACAGTTGTGCCATCTTGCTTTTAGAATACTTCTTCCTCTTTGGGATGTATTTATATCCTATACCTAAATTGCTTGAGAAATTCCAGCCATTGCTGCTCTGCTGTCATCCCTGCCAGTGGTCTTTTCCAATCAATTAAGTCTAACTCCTCTCTCATGCCTCTATAATTCCCTTTTCTCCATAGTAATACTGACATATCTGATTTTAGCTTCTCCTTCTCAAAATTCGGGGTGAATTCAATCATATTATGATCTCTTGATCTGAAGGGATCTTTTACCTTAAGCTCTATAATCAATTCTGGTTCATTACACAACACCCAATCCCAGATTAGCTGAAGTCTGAGTAGGCTCAAGCACGAGCTACTCTAAAAAGCTATTCGTAGACATTCTAGAAATCACTCCTCTTGGAATCCAACACCAACCGGATTTTCCCAATCTACCTGCATATTGAAATCCCCCATGACTATTGTAACGCATCCCTTTTAGCATGCATTTTTTTATCTCCCATTGTAGTTTGTAGACCACTTCATTACCACAGTTTTGGGGGTCTGTATATAACTCCCATCAGGGTTTTTTTACCCCTCCAGTTCCTTAGCTCTATCTACAATGATTCAACACCTTCCGACCCTATGTCACCTCCTCCTAATGATCTGATTTCATTTTTTACCATCAAAGCAACACTGCTCCCTTTGCCTTTCTACCTGTCCTTTTGATACAGTGTGTATCCTTAGACATTAAGCTACCAGCTGGAATCTTCTTAAGCCATGATTCAGTGATGCCTTCATCATCATACATGCCAATCTGTAACTGTGCTACAAAATCAGCTACCTTATTCCATATATTGCACACGTACAAATATCATACCTATAGTTCAAGTCCTGACAAAGGGTTTCGGCCCGAAACGTCGACAGTGCTTCTTCCTATAGATGCTGCCTGGCCTGCTGTGTTCCACCAGCATTTTGTGTGTGTGGCTTGAATTTCCAGCATCTGCAGATTTCCTTGAGCTTGCATTTTTAAATTCACTCTTTTCAATTTTGTCCGCCTTTTATGTCACAAACACATCCTGTTGACTCTAATTTTTTCCTATTGTCAGCCTTCCTCCTTACTAAAGTCTCACTACACATTACCTCTGTTTGTAAACCAAATTCCTCATTTTCAGCACTATCACACCGGTACCCAACCCCTGCCAGATCAGTTTAAACCCACCTGAATAACTCTAGCCAATCCGCCTGCAAGGATATTGGACCACTTCGGGTTCAGGTGTAACCCATCTCTTTTGTACAGATCATACCTTCCCCAGAAGCAATCCCAATGATCCATAAATTTGAATTCCTGCCCCCTGCACCGCTTCCTCAGCCATTTGCAAAGTCATCCTATTCTTACCCTCACTGGCGCGTGCACAGGAAGTAATCCAGAGGTTACTACCCTGGAGGTCTTGCTTCTCAACTTTCTACCTAGTTCTCTAAAAACTCACTTCAGGACCTCCTTATGCTGACTACAGTACCAATGTCATTGTTGCCAGTCTGTATCAAGACTTCTGGCTGCTTATCCTCACCCTTGAGATTGCCATGGACCTGATCTATTCATTTCCCCTCCTTCTCCTGACAGTCACCCAGTTACCTGTCTACGGCAACCTAAGGTGTTTACCTCCCTGCAGCTCTTGTCTATCATCTCCTCATCCTCCCATATGAGTCAAAGGTCATCAAACTGCAGTTTCACTTCCTTAACATTTTCTCTCAGGAGCTGCAGCTCGATGTATTTGGTGCAGATGTGTTTACCTGGAAGACTAGAGGTCTCCCAGACTGTCCACATCCCACACACAGTACAACATACTGCCCTGGAGCCATTCTCACTAATCTACCATGAGGAATGAACAAATGAGGGGGAGAGGCGGTGGGGGGGGGGTAGAGGGGGTGGAGCGGTAGAGGGTGTGGAGAAGGGTGCAGGGGGGGAGAAGGAGGGGTGGAGGAGGCAGGAGGAGGGAGAGAGAGAGGGAGCAAATTAATGATTTACCTCATGCAAACCTGATTTTGCCTGAGCCTGATGAACCAAAGCAGCTCTAAACATGGCACATTCAATATAATGGCCACTCCAGGAATGACAGACAGACAGACATACTTTATTGATCCCGAGGGAATGACTGCTCCACTTGCACCTAATGAATCCCTCTTGCTGATTGGTCACTCCTCGACTCAGAGAAACTGCCACAAAACTCTGTCTTTGAAATCTCGATCACCCTCCTGTTTAAAACATAGCTCTTTTCACGCAACCCTGATGTAGATTGTCCAACTCAGGTAAAAATGGCGCAAAGCCCTGCTGTTAAATCTTGAACATGGATCTCACTGAAAGGTACATATCTCTTTTTATGTACTGCCTCTTGCTGATTGGTTACTCCTTGACTCAGAGAAACAGCTGCGAAACTCTGCCTCTGAAATCTCAATCATCCTCCTTATTAAAAGGAAGCTCTTTTTACGCAGCCCTATTGTGGATTGTTGACTTGACTCTCCCGTCTTTTTTCATCTTTGAACCCTTCATTCCCACTCACACCTATGCAAGTCCAACCTCCCTTTAAATATATCTTTACTATTCACTTCCCCACTTCCTGTAGTTCATATTCTCACTATTCTTGAAGTAAGGCTTATCTCAATTCCCCACTGTTTTCCTCATGACTTTTGTATATTAATGTTCTCTAGCTGTGCTCTTCTCCAGACATGAAATTATTCTCTGCATCCAGTTTATCAAAACCTTTTATTGTTTGAAAGACCACTTAGGCATTCCTTCTCAAGAGAAAAGTGAGTTTGCCTGTTCATCTTTTCTGAATTTGATGATCCTCATGCAGAAAGTGTGTTTTTCCAAGCTTTCTCTCCATTGCAGTTCAACTTTGCAATCTGGAATAGGATGGATGATTAGATTCTTCAGCCAAAGAGCTTCATTGAGTTTGTATCTAATACTTTCTACAAGAACAATCAATGCTCTTACCAGTACTACAAGTCCCTTTTCTCCTTTCAAATCTCAAACTTAGCCAACTGTTACTGTGTACAAAATGCTTCTCAGTCAACTTGTGTCTTGAATTGAGGAAATCTTCCTCTGATCACAGTTCTAATCATCACAAACTTTGTCCTTATGTTCAGACCCCAACTTTGTCCATATTGGTCACTGCTGTGGGTACATGATTTACCACGTGATTGGTCCCGATAGGCCACCTGATTACTGTTCTTCCAGAATATGATTACTGGATACATTCCCTGTACCATATTTCTTCATTAATATCTTGGCATGCAGGACTGAGCTGTTAACTTTTGTTGAAAATGTTCTCTTCATTAAGTCCATGAACCTGCTTTGTCAATGTAAACTGTCTTCTGGCACATCTCTCAGTTAGATTTTCTAATAATCATGAACTGTAAATGTATTCTTTGATTTGTGAATGTTTAATTTTTGAATTTTTTTATTATAAATCCTTAGTCTTTTGGGCACATATCCTCAACTTACTAATGTATCCTTCACCAGAACAAATAGACACTCCTCTCCATCCACAGAAACACCTTATAAAACTACAGACAAAATACATTCACACATCTTTTCAATTTTATTTATGTTCTTCAGACAAATTCCAGAAATGCAATCTTTTCGTAAATTAATTATGTTGTAGTGCGGTCTAATTTAAGCTTGATGTAGACTTCAAAGCTTATCTTTCTGAAAATAAATATTGATGCCTGGTTAGCTTGATTTTAGGGCCTGGGTAATCAGTGCAGCAATGTTCACCAAAAGCTGAAATTGTACTCTAAAAACTTTTTGTTCTTCTATACTATACTTCTATACTCATAACCTTTAAAAATTAAACAACTCTCTTCTTCGCCCTATCAAAACAGACTCTCTCAAACTAATCTGTGGCGGACTTTATTTGACAATGATTTATCGTGTTGTATGTCTATTAATATCCTCCTGTAATAGAGTTCTCCTCTAATACTGTTCCTTTCTATTTTTGCTGAGCTTACTAGTAGTTACACCTTAAAACTAATAATTTCATGCAGATGGGGCTCATCAGCTGTAGTTGGCAGCTTACATCAGTGAAGGATATCTTCAAGCTCAACTCCCCACAGCCTTGCTGTTATACCCACTCACAGGGAAAGCTTCAGGAGTAAACCCCAAGGTAAAATCTGGAGGTGGAGTCCTCCAAGGCTCTGTTGAGTTTAACACTGACTGGCAACACCTGCAATGCCACTGGTGCCAAACTGTATCACTAGTTTCTTTGTCTAACATGATCGCTAACTTGAAAAGCAAAGTCATTTACGGGCACAAAAGCACAAGGCAGAATACTTCAAAAAGTGTCGAACTGCCTTCCAAATGCATAGAAATGATTATGCTTTATCAAAGCACTGTTCTATATTGAAACCCATTGTTCTGAAAAATAACAAGCAAATAATAGTGTTCACTCACAGAAACCACATGTAGCTTTTCAACAATTCATAAAAGAAATCACAAAATGGTTCAGAATCTTAGAACAAATAATTTCCTTAATCGTTCTTTTAGCATGTTTTTGAATTCGATGTTACACATGTCCAAATCTAATAAATGCACACAGAAACTATCTCAATGTAGAGATATATTGACAACATTCTCAATAATACTCAACGTAGGAGGAATTAGACATCCCTGGAAAATTCATGTTGAAAATGCAACTAATGAAGGCTGACTTAATAGAGAACATAAGCTCCTACTTAACAATGATGATTCTACTGCTCAGAGCCACTGTTACATATTCAAGCTGAACTTTCATGAGTTGCAAGCACCAACTGAAGGTAGGGTGTGCTGCAGAATCCATGCCTGAGACTGCAAATAGGAAAAAAATCTGCAGATGCTGGAAATCTGAGCAACACACACATAATGTGGAGGAACTCAGAAGGTCAGGCAGCATCTGTGGAAAAAAACTGGTTCAAAGTTCAAAGTAAATTTATTATTAAAGTACATATATGTCAAAATACTGTATGAATACTAAACTGAGATTCTCTTTTTCCAGGCATTCCTGCAGAACAAAGAATACAATGGAATCAGTGAAAAACTACATCCAAACTAAGACTGACAAACAGCCAATGTGCAAAAGAAGACAAACTGTGCAAATACAAAAAAAAACTAATATTAATAGTAATAATAATAATGAAGTAAGTAAATAATATTGAGAACATGAATTGTAGTGTCCTTGAAAATGAGTCCATAGGTTATAGTTAGTGAGATTAACCACATTGGTCCAGGAGCATGATGGTTAAAGGATAATAACTGTTTCTGAACCTGGTGTTGTGGGACCAACTGCTCCAGTAGGTCCTTCCCGATGGTAGCACTGATAAGAGAGTGTAACCAGTATGGTGGGGGACCTTGCTTTCTTGTGACGGTGCTCCTTGTAAAGGTGCTCAATGATGGAGATGGCCTTTCCTGTGTTGGATTGAGATACTTTCTGCAGATCTTTCTGTTCTTAGATAGTTGGGGAGTTTTCTCGAAACATACAGCATATATAAAGAACTTAAGGGTACAGTAGATGCTGAAAGAATGTATCCATTCATGTAAGATTCTAGATCTAAATAGCTTAGCTTTAACATGAGGCACACCTATTTAAAATAGAAAACAGAATTTCTCAGAGGTTTGCAAATCTGTCAAAATCTCTATCTCAAAGAACTGCAGATGTCAAGATAATATTTGGTCTTTGGAGGAGTCAAGGTTTTCGGGGTCAAGTTGAAGTTGAGGGAGCACAGACCAGTCCTAATTGAAGGATCAGCAGTGCAGAGGGTGAACAGTTTCAAGTTCTTTGGTGTCAGCATCTTTGAAGATCTATCCTGGGTCTAACATATTGATACAATTACCAAGAAGGTATGACAGCAACTATATTTCATTAGGAGTTTGAGGATACTTGGTATGCCACCAAAACCTCTCACAAATTTCTGCAGTTGTACCATGGAGTTTTCTAACTGGATGCATCACCATCTGGTATGAAGAGGCCACTGCACAGGATCAGAAAAAGCTGTAGAAAGTTGTAAACTCAGCCAGCTCCATCATGGGCACTAGCCTCCCCAGCATTGAGGACATCTTGAAAATGCCATGCCTCAAGAGGTTGGTATTCACCATTAAGGAACACTATCACCCAGGACATGCCCTCTTCTCATTGCTATCATCAAGGAGAAGGTAAGGAGCCTAAACATACACAATCAACACCTCAGACACAGCTTCTTCTCCTCCACCATCAGATTTCTGAAAGGACAATGAACCATGAACACTACCTCAGTGTTCCTTTGCTCTCATTTTGCACTACTTAATTTAATTTTATATACATTTCTTATTCTAAGTTATAGCTTTTTAAAAAATATGTAATGCAATGTACTGCTGCTGCCAAACAACCAATTTCACAGCATATGCCAGTGCTAATAAACCTGACTCTGATTCTGATATCTTGAAAAGTGCAGCCATGATCTTCCTGAGTGTCATTGAGAAGTTTACTAGCTTTCTTGCATCAATGCTAGAAGTCACTCCAAAAGAAAACTAGATAGGTTATGACATGCTACATTGTGGTAAGACAGAGAATGGGTACCCTAATTTTCACTTGTGACTCTGGTAACCTTCGACAAGAGGGGAGTGAAGGGGAGAAGTCTACTACATGCATCATGAAGCAGAAGTGGCAGCAGGTAAACTTATGGGTTTATTGCCAGAAGCTGTGTACCAATGAAGTGGGTGAGAAGATTTATATCAGATTGTCAAAGAGGATATTAGTAAATCTTATTGCCCACTCCATCTTCCATCCTTTAGTCAAGAACTATCTATATTAACCAAGAATCCTTCCTAATATCTATGTATCTCCATAGACTTGCATAAACTTAAAATAAATCTGATATTCACAACTGCATCACACAACCCCTATTCCTTCCTCCATGATAGCTGCCATATCCAAACACAGTGCAACCAAACCTGTCATCACATTTACTTCCCTCTTACAGGAGAAAGTGCATAAAAGGATACGTTATAAGATAACCAGCAGCATTGACGGAACAGTGAAAAGAAGACATTGAGCCAGGGACTTGGGAATATCTCGTCAAGATTGAATGCCAGCGAGGTTCAACAAGAGTGAGTAATATCTGAATACAAGTTATGAGTTTTGGAAGTTGAGTATGTAAACTAAAGAATTATATATTTAGGTATAAGTGTTGTGAAACTAAAGAATTAAATGGTTTTCTCCAAGAGTTCACAAATTTACCAGTTAGTAGATTAACTTGTCATTGTAAACTGTCCTGTGTTTAAGCTAGGTTTAATTCATGGGTTGCTGAGCAATATGACTTAGGGTTGGAAGAGCCTATTTTGCACTGTATTTCAATAAAATAAATAAATAAATTATCAAAGTATGTGTATGTCACCATATACTTCCAGTGATTCATTTTCTTGCAGGTATTCACAGTAGAACAAAGAAATATACTAGAATCAGTGAAATACTACACACAAAGACTGATAAACAACCAATGTGCAAAAGAAGACAAACTTCAAATACCAATGATAATAATATAAAAAATAACTTAATCCCTATAGACATATTAAAACAAATAAAACATGAAGTTGAACAAGAGCTAGAAAGAAACCAACGTAAAGACCACAACAAAATAATGAAGATGCTACTCATTGATGCACTGATGAAAATACAATTACTTCAACTGCTTCACAATCGGATGTTAACAGCAGCGACACAGTTCCAGAGACTCCGCAGAATGCTGATGATGAAGCTGAGTTTACAGACAAAATTTTTTGAATATTTAACATCTCACTAACAGAATATACGGGCATTGACCTAACAAAAAGGCCCTACGTACCAAAGCAAAATCATCATCAAAATTTGCAAACCTATCAACAATATATTACCACAACACTTAAGAAAACTTGAAACAATTGAAGAACTACACACAATGGAGCTTAGAAAAATAGAGCACGATGGGCAACCCTAGGTAATTTCTAAAGTAAGTACTTGTTCAGCACAACTTTGTGGGCCGAAGGGCCTGTATTGTGCTGTAGGTTTTCTATGTTGCTATGTTACAATACTATACAGTACAGTGTTAACAGCAGTGTAATGCAAAAGCTCCAAAATTGAGGCACTTATTAATAGAAACTCAAAACTGAGTATTGAAATGAGAACACTGAAATGGCAGAAAAGATTTTAAAAAATCAAAATTGAAACCTTAAGAGCTGAAATAGTATGCTTCATGGAGTATTAAAAGGATGACCCGGGCAAGAAGGTTAAGAGAAAAGCTAAGGAAATACTAAAGAAATATAAGGACCAATCAAGATATGATCAGCCTAACGAAAACATGTTAGAGTTTATAAATATATTAAAACAAAAGCTTAGTGCATAGAAAGCCAGACAAAATAGATACATGAAATGCAGATAGAGAAAACAGAATTATCAGGTTAGGAGCAATTTTAAAAGTTTATATAGGACATTGAAACTGAATTCAACACACCAAAATGTCAGCAACCCCAGCACAGAATTACCTGCAAACACATAGATAATGAACTTTTGGTCTAATAGCTGGTCAAACATGGTGACACGCAATCAAGAAGTAAACTGGATTAGGGAGGAAAAGGATTGAAGAAATGCAAATACCTGAAGTTACAACGGATATGCTGAAAGGGGTTATAAAATAATACCCTCAACTGAAAAAGTATGGGAAGTGATAATATTCATAATTACTGGTATAAAAAATTAACTTGCATTCATCTGGACCTATTATTACATATCAACATATTGCCTGAATGTTTGACAGAAAGTAAAACATATCTTTTACCTAAAGAGGAAATCACAAAAGATCCATAGAAGTATTGTCCTATTACTTGTTTACAAACTATATATAACATTGTAACATGATGCATCTTGCAACCAATCACTACTCACTTTGATAACTACAATATACTTACAGAAGAGGAGAAAGGATGTCAGAAGGTATGGAAGGGTGTAAAGAACAACTGATAATAGATTCCGTTATTCTAAATCAAGCCCTGAGGAAATGCACAAATTGTTCATGTTGCTATATTGAATATCAAAAGGCATTTGACTCCATCCCATACTCATGGTTAATAGAAGTCCTTCATATATATAAACTATACCCAATACTCATGGATTTCCTGCAACATCTGATGAGGCATTGGCATACTGTAATCACCCTATCTATTAACAACAGAAAGAAACAACCACCATTATCAAAATAAACTGAGGCATTTTCCAAGGCAACTCTCTTAGTACACTGTGGTTCTGTCTAGCGTTAAACCCACTCTCCAATTTGCTGAATTGGACAAAAACTGGGTACCAAATCAGAAACAATGATTTATGGGTACCAAGAAATCTGGGTACCAAATCAAGGGATGATTTGAAATTACATGCTCCTTCATTAGCTAAGCTAGAGCAATTAATTCTAAGAGTAGAACTATTTTCAAATAATATAAACATGAGCTTTGGACTGGATAAATGTAGAACATTAAACATAAAGAAAAGTGCAATAGAGCAAAATTCTTTTTTGCATTCGAGCAAAAAGAATACAAAACAGAGCAGCTGGTTACAATACAACCGATGGATGAATATGAAACACGTTGATATCTGGGATATCAACAACGACAGAAAATAGATCATAGCATGATAAAGGAAAAACTTTTGACAGAATTTACTTCTGCCAACAGAGTTTAACAGTAATAACTATAACAAAGGCAATAAACACTTTCACTGTACCTACATTAATGTATTCTTTTGGCATAATATCTTGGTCTGAAACTGGTCTTGAAAATTTACAAAGAAAAATAAGAACTTAAATGACAAATTTTAGAAAATATTATGTACATTCAAATGTGCTTAGATTAACACAACTGAGAACAGAAGGGGGAAGAGGAATAACAGACATTGAAAATTTACACAACAGTCAGATAAATCTTCTAAGGATATACTTTCATCAATGAATAAAGAATCAGCTCTCCACGCAAGCATATGCAATTCTGATAAGAAGTATACACCACTAAACTTAAATGAGGGCACAACACAGAATAATGAAGACATTATCAATATTGAACAAAAAGTCAACCAATGGAAGAGCATGACCCTCCATGGAAGACATCCCCATGGTCTGAGCAGACTAGATGTCAACAAGGAAGCATTGAACACCTGGCTCGAGTTGTAGATCTCTTCCCAGAAACAGAAGGGTTCCTTCTAGCAATGGAGGACCGCGTGGATAACACAAAAAATGATCAAAAGTACACAATAAAAGACCAACAAATACAAAATACTATATGTAGAAAATGCCAAGAAAAAACAGAAACAATCCAACATATTGCAGGATCCTGTAGCATTTTAACACAATCTGGTGATTTACACAGGCACAATCAAGTGGCAAACATCATTCATCAAAAGCTTGCTTTGAAATACAAATTCCTAAACAAAATCACACCTTACCATAAATACAAGCCTGATCCCATTCTAGAGTCAGAGTCTGACAATTTATATTACGACTGATCAATTATTACAGCTAGGACAATCCATAATAACCATCTGGAGATAATATTACAGGATAAACAAGCAAGAACAAATTATTTAATAGACATTGTGTACAGTTCTGGTCACCAAATTATAGGAAAGATGTCAACAAAATAGAGAGAGTACAGAGGAGATTTACTAGAATGTTACCTGGGTTTCAGCACCTAAGTTACAGGGAAAGGTTGAACAAGTTAGATCTTTATTCTTTGGAGCGTAGAAGGTTGAGGGGGGACTTGATAGAGGTATTTAAGATTATGAGGGGGATAGATAGAGTTGACGCGGATAGGCTTTTTCCATTGAGAGTAGGAGAGATTCAAATAAGAGGACATGAGTTGAGAGTTAGGGGGCAAAAGTTTAGGGGTAACACGAGGGGGAATTTCTTTACTCAAAGAGTGGTAGCTGTGTGGAACGAGCTTCCAGTAGAAGTGGTAGAGGCAGGTTCGATTTTGTCATTTAAAAAAAACTTCGATAGGTATATGGACAGGAAAGGAATGGAGGGTTATGGGCTGAGTGCAGGTAGGTGGGACTAGGTGAGAGTAAACGTTCGGCATGGACTGGAAGGGCCGAGATGGCCTGTTCCCGTGCTGTAATTGTTATATGGTTCTGCAGGTCTTGAAGCCACCTGTGCAAGTTATGACAAGGGAGAAGACTGCTGCAACAAGCAATGTCAGGAGGTAAATATTAAGACATAGCCATTCCAAACACACATCACTTACAGAAATCAATGTGAAAAACTACCAGAAATATGCTGAATTAAAAGAGGAAATTCAAAGACTGTGGAACGTAAACAGAGTATACATTGTCCCGAAAGTAATATCTACAACTGGTGTCTTCCCAAAGGCATTACAGAATAGCATTAAACAATTATGGCTGCACAGTAATATCTATATAAATCTTCAGAAAGCCACAATACTAAACACCACTGGAACAGTTCAAAAGTTCCTAGCAACTGACAAATGAACATGCTTAGCAGGTTTTACCAGCTTGAGCAGAGAAAAAATAAAAATACAAATAATAATATATTTAAGTAAATAAATCATACTGATAACATGATGTGAAGAGTCCTTGAAAGTGAGTCCATAGGTTGTGCAACAGTTCATTGTTGAGGTGAGTGAAATTATCCATGCTGGTTCAGGAGTCTGATGGTTGAAGGTTAATAACTGTTCCTGACCTGGTGGTATGGGCCTCAGGCTCCTGTACCTCTTAACCGATGGTGGCAATGAGAAGATAGTGTGGCATTGACGGTGGGAGTTCTTGATGATGGATGCTGCTTTCTTGTGATGTCACTTACTCCAGATGTGATCAATGAGAGCTTTTCAATTGATGGACTGGGCTGTATCCACCACTTTTATTGTTTATTTTTAGATCTTTGTAGATGGCATAAATATTGAATGAAAGGCAGAATGTAGAAAGCTGGTTTCCACACTTTGAATTAATGCCAGTCCCACTTCAAATTTCACTCCATTTTTAGCCATTATTCAATGGGCCTTAAAGACATGGACAACTATTTTGCTTCTACACACCCATTCCCAACCCAAGCTACCCTACGGCCTGCTTTTAGCACCTGCTGAAAACCTCAGCAGAATTGACAGCTGTGACAAGATAATTAATGTGAGAGGATTCTCTAGCTGTTAGAGAGATAAAATTGAAGACAGCAAGTAGTGAAATTAATTATGAGTACTTTGAAACTCCAGTTTTGTCATCTGAATAACTAAACTAGGTTGTTGCAATCAGAGGTATACAGGACTTAGTGTGAGTTAGAACACAACCAGTAATTTAAGCAGATATTTATGTGGAGAGACCAGCTAGGAGTGAGCAGAAACACTTAACTCTGATCTACAGATGAAAAGTGAATGGATAAGAGTTTAAACAACAAATAAGAGTACCTTAATGGTCATAGTGAAAACACATGGTTGCATGTTCACCTGGGGTCAAGAACACAAAAGTTGCAATGAGTCTGGTCACCCTCAGCCATTCCCAACTAAATCACAGTGACCAGGAAATAGAGTTTAATGAATGGACTTGAAACAACATTTGTGTTCTTCCCAGTATACTGTATATCACAACATGGATTCAGCACGGAATCTGTGATCCTTGCAGGCAGGCTACAGAATGGATTTGCCAATCACACTCATGATTCATAGTCCAGCCAATTTGTGTTTCATTGTGGTGGTATTTAACCCCTTTCCTTTCATTTCAGTCTTGACGAGACTTGACCAAAAGCA
Source organism: Hemitrygon akajei (assembly GCF_048418815.1). Taxonomy (NCBI): domain Eukaryota; kingdom Metazoa; phylum Chordata; class Chondrichthyes; order Myliobatiformes; family Dasyatidae; genus Hemitrygon; species Hemitrygon akajei. The sequence continues at coordinate 91,513,633 of NC_133132.1, read as the reverse complement.
GAGCAATGTCAATGCTCCCTGCTTCCTGTTGTCCTGATTCATGGGAGGCAGACTTTCATTTAGTCTGACATTATTAAGGAGCAGTATGTGTTTAGTATTAATCTACTACTGCCAAGTTGCTGTATTGGCGTTAGCTTTCATTTGAAGTTCTAGAATACGGACTTGTTGGCTTAACATTTATTGTTTTTACTTTATTTCTGCACAGTTCCAATTAAAAGTTAGTGAACTGCTGATCCGCTTCAGCGTCTCTCTCTCTCTCTCTCTGCACTCGGGCCATAATGCACATTTTTGTCAGTATATTATTGAAGAAAATTTCTGCCCCTCCAGTCTGACAATTTAGAGACAGTGAACATCTTGACAATTGAGATAGCTAGCTTAATGTGCCAACTATATGTCAGGAATCCGATGTGTTTTCATATGACATGAAGAGGTATCACAAAGGTGACAAATGGGAGGGATTGAGGACAGTTTATTAAGGAACACCAAACAAAATGATTGAGCATTAAGAAATGACCCAATTATTGGAGATTCTTTGGCTACAAGTGGAAGGAGAATGGAAACAACTAAAGGTATTCAACCATGGGGTTGGAGGAATGTAATGTGGTAAATTGCATAAATTTTAGAATTTAGAATGTACAGCTTTATAGCGCAGGAACAGGCCTTTAAAAAATTCCCATCTGCCTGTACATAATCTATATCCCTCCACTCCCTGATTGTGCACATACATGTGCAAGTACCACTTGAATGTTTTCATGACTACTTTCAACATCTTCCTTGGCAGCACATTCCTGGCACCTACCAGTCTCTGTTTAAGAAAAACAATAAGATGAGAAAGGTAAGGAGAAATAGTTCATGATGGTTACAGCCACATAATATGACATTTTTAACTTCATGAAAATATAAACACTGTTTTTCTGAGGACATATTTAATGTAATGAGTTGATGCTGAGGTAAAAATTTGCCAGTATGCATTTTAATGGATAAAGAAATCTTAATGGAAGATTTAGATCAAAAGCTAGGAAATTCTCTTCAGGGTCCTTATGAGAAATAGATAGGAAGAATAAATTTTCTGTGCAAGGGCTGTCAAATACAAGAAGGTATTGTTTTAAGGTGAGTGATAGGAGGTCTAGAGAAGAGATAAAGGAAGATTTTTTTCTCATAGAAAGTAGTTGGAATATAGAATGCATTGCCTGAAAAAGTAATGGAGGCACATATTCCTTCAATATTTAAGAAACATTTAGACAAGCACTTGAATCACCGAGACAGGAAGGCTAGGGATTACTATTGATTATACAACAATCTGCATGGACATGGTGAGCTGAAGTCCAACTCAATGACTATATGAGTCTATAACATCTTCAAGTCATCTATTCATCTATTTACTCATCTTCTCAGCAGTCAATTTTTCCAATTAAACATTTCATTACATGAACAAGTCTCACAGTGCAATGACTGCAAAAAGGTCTGCTTCTTCCTTGTCAACAAACCCCTGTTCATCAGAGGATCTCATCAGTTGGAAATTCCTCTAAAAAGTCATTTCTTGGTTTTGTCATTAATTATCACAAACGTCAACAGCTCCTGAATTCCTATAACACTCCAGGAATTTCAGTGGAACTGGCTAGAAATCCATTTGTAATATAGCTTAGATAATCTTTTTCTCTCTTTCCAATGGCACCACCTAATCTGCTGGGCATTCCCCGCAACTCTATATTTCAGTTTTTACATTCCTTTATCTATACCCTCTCTCTCTGAAAATTCTTATTAATCTATCAGAAGTTCAACTGGCATGTTATTCTCCTTGACCTATCCATCCCTTCCAAACATTCTTGTCTTTCGTCATTCAGGATCTGATGAAGGGCTTCCACTTGAAACATTAACACTATTTCCCTTTCCACAGATGCTGACTTACTAACTGAGTGTTTCCAGCATTTTCTGTTCTAAAAATAATCTGGGAAATTATTGTTTTATAGACCTGCACCCAGACCATAGCATTCTGTACCCATCCCATCATGCACATATCCAAACCTCCCTTAAATGCTAAACTAGAAGTTGCATCCAGCACTTGCACTGTCAGCTCGTTCCACACTGTCACCACCCTGAGTGAAGAAGTTCCCTGTCAAACATTTTACCATTCACCCTTAACCCATGAAATCTAGGTGTAATCTCACCCAACCTAAGTGGGAACAGATTGCTTGCATTTCCCTCATCTGCACTATTCATAATTTTGTATACCTCCATCAAATCTCCCCTTAATCTTCTACATTCCAAGGAATAAAGTTCTAACCTACTCAATCTTTCCTCATAATTCAGAGCATCCAGTCCTGGCAACATCCTTGTAAAATTTCTCTGTACTCTTTCAATCGCATTTATATCTTTCCAGTAGGTTATTGACCAAACTGTACACAATATTCCAAATTAGGCCTCACCAACATCTTTAACATAACATCCCAATTCCTGAACTCAATACTTTGATCCATGAAAGCCAATGCACCAAAAGCTTTCTGTACAGCCCTATCTGATAGTGACATCAACTTTCAATGAATTACAGTAAGGACTTGTAGTCTCAGATACCTTTTGTTCTACCACACTCCTCAGTGCCCTACTGCTCACTGTGTAAAACCTATCCTGGTTGGTTCTCCCCAAGTGTAGCACCTTACACTTCTCTGCATTAAATTCCATCTGACATTTTTCAGCCCAATTTTTCAGCTGGTCTAGATCCCACTTCAAGCTTTGAAAGTCTTTATCACTGTCCACTACACGCCTAATCTTGATATTATCTGCAAATTTTCTGATCCGGTTAACCACATTATCATCCATTGTTGATGTAGATGACAAACAATAACTGACCCAGCACCAATCTCTGTGGCACTCCACTAGTCTTGGACCTCCAGTCAGAGGGGTAACCATTTACTTCCACTCTCTGGCTTCTCCTGTGAAGTCAATGTTTAATCCAATTTACTGCCACATTTTGAATGACGAGTGATTGAATCTTCTCAACCGACCTCCTGTGGGGGACCTTGCCAAATGCCTTGCTGAAGCCCATGCAGTCAACATCCACTGCCTTGCCTTCATCAACTTTCCTGGTAACTTCCTCTAAAAATTGTGCAAGATTACTTAGAAACAACCTATCACAGACAAAGCTATGTTGACTCCCAGATCAGTCTATGTCTATCCAAATATTCATATATCCAAACCCTTATAATGCATTCAAATAACTTTCCCACTACTGATATCAGGCTCACTAACCTATAATTTCCTGGTTTATTCTTAGAGCCTTTCATAAACAGCAGAACAACATTAACTATCCTCCAGTACCTCATCTGTTATGAAGGTTAATTTGAGTATCACTGCTAGGGACCCTCCAGTTTCTGCACTTGCCTCGCGCAGGGCCACAGGGTACACCTTATTAAGGTTTTGAGATTTATCCAACCTAATTTGCCTCAGGACTGTAAACACCTCCTCCTCTGTAATCCATAATGGGTCCATGTTGTTGATTGCAACTTCAGCGCACTTGTATAGTTTTTGTGAACATCTTCTGAGTAGATACAGGAGCAAAAAGTTCTTTGTTCTTTGCAGAAATGGAACCCACTCTCAGTACCTTTTGATTGGTTGCTTTTCGATATGCCAAGGACACGGCCTGGAAGACTAGTGCACCTTCAGGTAGCCAGATTTTCGTGGCTCTGGAGGCAGGCGGATCTGAGGTTGATACCACTGCCTGAAACATCAAGGGAATACATGGAAGATTGAAAGCAGCGAGATGGCTGCTGATTGTGTGCCCGGAAACCCAAGATCTTTGGGCATAGAACTCAGAAAAAGTGACGCAACAGAGGTACTGCAAGTCTGTGTCTTTACTGATGCTTTGCTGCATGCTTGAGTTCTTAGTGGAGGGAGCAGATGCTTTTTTGCTGGTGGGAGAGGGGGTGGGGTTGTCACTTTGTTGCTGTTTTTGTGTGGGAGGGAAAGTTGAGGGGGAGGCTTTGAGGTTCTAACCTTTAACTGTCATTCATTTTTTGGGGCACTCCTCTGATTTTATGAATTTTTACGAAGAAAAAGAATTTTAAGATGTACATTGTAGATATTTCTCTGACATTAAATGTACCAGTTGAAACCTATTGAAAAAGTCCATTTAAGATCTCTCCCATCTCTTTTAGTTCCACATATGGATTGCCATTCTGATCTTCCAGAAGTCTAATTTGGTCCCTTGCAATCCTTTGCAATTAACTCATTTGTAGCTCTTTGGATTCTCCTTCACCTTGTCTGCTAGAGCAACCTCATGCCTTCATTTAGCCCTTCTGATTTCTTTCTTGTGTTCTCTTGCATTTTTTTATACTCAAGTACTTAATTTGTTTCTACTTACCTAAACCTGCTATGCACCTCCTTTTTTTCTTATGTAGAGCCTCAATCTCTCTCAAAACCAAAGCTACCTAAACCTGTCATCCTTATCTTCTATTCTAACATTCACATACAAGATTTCTGCTCTCAAAATTTCACCTTTGAAAGCCTCCTACTTACCAAGTACGCCTTTGCCAGAAAACAGCCTGAATCAGTCCACACTTGTCAGATTCTTTCTGATACCTTTAATATTGGCCTGCAGACCTGACCTATCCTTTTGCATAATTACCTCAAAATTCATGGGTTATGATCATTAGATGCAAAGTGTCTCCCTACACAAACTTCTGTCACCTGCCTTGTCACATTCCCTAATAGCAGATCAAGCAATACACACTCTCTCATTGGAACTTCTTAGTACCGATTAGAGAAACTTCCATATCTATTACTTTTAGAGCATGGGAGTATCAATCAATATGTGGAAAGTTGAAATCTCCTCCTATTACAACCGTATGTTTTTGCAACAGTCTGTGATCTCTCTAAAAATTTGCTCTTCTAAATCTCGCAGACTGTTGAGTGATATGTATTGTACCCCACTAATGTGATCATACTTTTGTTATTCCTCAATTCCACCCATAAAGCCTCACTAGCCAAGTTCACCAGTCTGTCCTGACTGAGCACTGCTGTGACTTTTTCCCTGACTGGTAAAGCCAATCGTCCCCCTTTAATCCCTTCTGCTCTATCACATCTTAAACCACAGAACCCTGGAATATTAAGCTGCCAGTCCAGCCCTGCCTGAAACCAAGTCTCACTGATGGATACAATATCATAATTCCATGTGTTGATCCATGCCCTGAGCTCATCTGCCTTTCTGACACTAGCTCTTCCATTGAAGCAGATGCAACTCAGAACAATAGTCCAACCATCTCAACCTCTCGATTCTTGACTCTGTCTGAGGTCTTAACAACATCTATCTTCATAGCAATCCATGAATTGCTTTGGCACTCTGGTTCCTTTCCCCTCGCAACTCTAATTTAATCTCCACATGCAAACTAGCAAACCTTCCCACTAGGATATTCGTCTCCCTCCTGTTTAGGTATAAACTATCTCTTCTGTACAGATCCCAACTTCCCTTGAGGAGAGCTAAAACATTCCAAAAATCTGAAGCCATTCCTCCTATGAAGCTCATTAGCCATGTGCTCAACTAAATGATCTTCCTATTTCTGGTCTCATGAATATGCGGTATGGGTAGCATTCCTGCAATAACAACCCTGGATGCCCCGTCCTTGAGCTGTCCTGCTATCAGACCGCAACTTTGCCTCCAACTTCCACACAGCCCTTAAGTTCACTTCAACAATTTCTGATATCTCTTTTCCCTTTCTTGATAAATTCTTAGTTTTCTGCTGCATCATATGATTTGGCTTTCCTTTCCAGGACATCAGAAATGTCCTCCTCCTTCAAAGAATGTGGTTTTCCTTCTTCCACCATTGATGCAGTCCTCACATGCATCTCCTCCATTTCCTGGACATCTGGGCCCCCTCCATCTTCCTGCCACCTTAACATGGACAGAGTTTCTCTTGCTCTCACCTACTACCCCATCAGTCTCCAAATCAAACTCATTATTCTCCACAATTTATGCCATCTTCAACAGGCCACTACCACCAAACACATCTTTACCTCCCCCCCCCCCACTCTTCATTTTCCACAAGAGATTGCTCCCTCCATGACTCCTTTATTCCTTCCTGCTAATCCCCCTCCTGGCCCTTATCCCTGCCAGCAGGCTAAGTGCTACTCCTTCCCATTCACTTCCTCCCTCACCGCCATTCTGCACAATTCACCTGCAAATCTACTGGATCCAATGCTTCTGATGCAGCCTTTTCTATAATGGTGAGACCTGACGTGGATTAAGTGACTACTTTATTGAGCACCTCCACTCCATCTGCATAAAGCAGGATTTCTCAGTGGTCAACCGCTTTAATTTCCATCCCCATCCCCCTTCTGACATATTGGTCCATCGTATCCTCTTCTGCCATGACACAACAACTCCCAGGTTGGAGGAGTAACACTTCATTTTCCATTTAGGTAGTCTCCAACCAAATGGCATGAGCATTGATTTCTCTAACTTCCAGTATTATTTTTCCCTTGTCCCTTCCCTCTTCTTTAATTCTCCATTCTGGTCTCTTACCTCTTCGCTACCCATCACCTTTCCCTGGTGTACCTCCTCCATCCCTTTCTCTCATGGTCCACTCTCCTTTCCTATCAGATTCCTTCCTCTCCACCTTACCTTTTCCACCTATTAACTCTGAGCTACTTATGTACTCCCCCCGTCACCTGGCTTTACCTGTCTCCTTCAATATTGTACTCCTTTCCCTCCCCCCACCTTCTTTTTCTTCCCCATTCCTTTCCAAGGTCTCAGTCTGAACTGTCAAATGTATATTAATTTCCACAGATGCTGCCTGACTTGTTGTGTTCCTCCAGCGTTTTGTTGATGTTGCTCAAGATTCAAGATTTCCTTCTTTAACTATTCTCTGCTAATTGCACTTATGTTAACAAATGTCACGATGCATGCCCCTGATAGTAAACCTGTTTCTGATTCTGATCTGCATCCGTCACTTGCCAATTTGGACTGTACCCTTTCTACATCTTGTTCTCTTCCCTGGAAAACCAATTATGAGAATTCTATTTCATTTAATCATTGCGACTGAAATTAAAAACTTGTCAGATAGGTAACACAATGCTCTAGACTTTCCAGGTGGATGAAAGAACTCCCTGGCATTTAATTCATCATCTTCTCTTTTAATTTTGTACTTCAGTAAGAACACCTCAGAATTGGAATCAGAATCATATTTATTATCATTGATATATGCCACTAAAATATGTTATAATTTAATATACAGTGTCTTAAAAAGTATTTAGCCCCCACGACTACTTTCACATTTTACTGTCTCATTTTCTAAATTTAAAATATATTGAAGTTCAATTTTTGAGCTAATCTACAAAACATTGTGTATTATATCAAATTAAAACAAAATGTCCAAAACCTGTGAACAATGTACTAATAATTAAAACCCAAAATTGTGAGGCTGAAAAAGTATTTGTCCCCTTTACAATTATTGTGCTAACTTTGCTCAGGTGCAATATTGTATATTACCTTAAAAATTCACCCAATTTGCTGATGTAGAAAATTAGAGGATCACCTAAATAAACACTCCTCTGTCTGTAAAGTCCAACAATATGTTAGATTTTCAACAGACCAAACCAAAACTGAAGACAAAAGAGCATTCAAGACAAATGAGGGAAATTATAATAAAGAAGCACAAATCTGGGGAAGGGTACAAGACCATTTCAAATGCACTGAACGTACTTTGGAGCTTAGTGCAGTCCATTGTGAAAAAGTGGGAAAAAATATGAAGCCACTGCCACAATGTCTAGGTCATGCAGTCCCTATAAACTTCATCACAAGAAAAGAATGGCACTTGTAAGAGGCTATTGCGATGCCAACAGTCACTCTGAGTGAGCTGCAGAAGTCAGTGGCTGCAATTGGAAATGAAATTCATGGCTTCACAATCTCTAAAGTCTTGCACAACGTTTATGGAAGAGTGGCAAGGAAGAAGACATGGCTAAAAAAAAAGAATAATATTCTTGCCCATAAAGACTTCGGAAAGCATCACGAAGATGATACTGTAGATACTGTAAAGATGTGCAAGAAGGTCTTGTGTGCCAGATAAGACTGAAGCAGAACTGTTTGGCCTCAACAGTAAGCGGTACATGTGGAGTAAAACGAATATCGTGCATCAGCCAGGTAACACCATCCCCACTGTAAAGTATGGTGGACATAGCATCATGCTATGGGGATGCATTTCAGCAGTAGGTACTTGAAATCTTGTCAGGAATGATGGGAAAATGAATGCTGCTGAATACAGACGGATCCTGGAAACAGCCAGAGCAGTTGACATACCAAGCCATAATTCACCCAGATGGGAAGCTTTCCATGGTAAATGGTCGATGGGGACATGCACATCTTTGCAGCTTCCTGACGAAGTAAAAACCCTGGAATGTTGTCCTGGCCATGGCACCTAAGCGGTTGTTTATATATTGTTGATATCTTCTTTTTCATATTTTTGCTGAAGTTCTCTTTATGTACTTCTTTGCATTTCTTATTAGTTTGCTCACTCTTACTTTCACACTTTTTGTCAATGTTTTGATGCAACATTTACAGATTTCTATTACTCCTATTTTTCAAACATACCTATCTATCTCACAAAAATCATTCAATTTTTCTTTTAATCCTTATTTTAGCTCTGGTTTGCTACAAATGGGCAATTTGAACTATGGTCTTCATTCATCAATGTCATATATTTTCATTGAAAATTATGAATCATTTCTCTATGTAGTTAATATCACATCCAACATCACTTGTCTTAATCTAATATTCCATTATGTCTTCACCCAATGAAATGGGCTTTCTTTAACTTGAAGACTCAAGATCCCAACAAACTACCAACAAACTTGGAATAAAATTCAAACTTACTATCATCATATGCCACCATATAGGGCTAATAAGCTATTTATAAAACAACGAGACAATGGGGTGACCCATTGGGGCACCCTTTGAGACAAGGATAGTGCAGTCCGATGTGACCAGAATGAACATTAAATATTCCTGAATGCTATTGGTATCGCTTTGCTTTTGAAATTGAAGAAGAAAACCTCAGTTTATTAAAGAAGAACAATGCATCCTCGTTTAATGAAAGACACTTTTGATGGTATCATTTCAGTTTGATCTGCCACCCTTGTGCCTCTCGTTGTCATTTTGGAGACACACAGCCCTTTCATCCCCTGTCTCTTCATCTCTTCTGCTGTTTGTTGTTTGTCTCTGATCCTGGAGATGTGCATTTCTCAGCTCCTTTGTCTCTTCCTCTCTCCTTCTGTGCCAGTTGTTGTCATTTTGGAGACGTGCATGCCTCTCCTCCTCTGTCTCTTCTTCTCTCACCTTTTTTGTCTTGACTCTTTGATTTTGGAGTCGTGCGGCCCTGGCCTCATCCGATTCTTGTTCTCTCCCTCTCCTTGCCGCTTCCCGATGACGTTTGGAGTCATCTCTTGACCATAATGTCCCCCTTCCCTTTCCACGCAGCATAATTAGGCTGACCATATTATTTTTACCCTAATGCTGGATGGAAGATATGAAGCAGTAACACCAAAGCCTCCAGGATGCTGATTATTGTTGATGATGTAGTTGGCGCTCTCCTAAATGGATGTGATATAGTCACCGCTGTCCTTTGACTGCAGCAAAGGTTTTGATGGGTGTCTCGAAGTATGTCATTACAATAAGATTTAATTGTCTTTTATTGATGGGTGGCAGTTAGATTTGTCCCAATCCTGCACATGCTGATGGTGATTAGCGGAATGTGACTGCTCGAAATAGAGCTGCCCTGCCCTTTTGCTCCGGTTGGTGTCGCTGCTGTGAGCATCGTGAGTCGCTTCTGAGGTTGGCCGTGCGCATGTGTCGTGGTGTCGTGTCGCGGTTTCCATCATGGCTGACATCAGCTCTTGGGTGAAAGCGGGCTGTTGATTTTGGCGAGTGAGCAATTTTATATAAACATATAACCCTGAGAACTTTGCGTGCATTCTGTAAGTTAGTGCATTTTAAGTCTATTTAGCCAAAAATAGTGCCGCTGTAATGCTGTATTTGCGCTAATTGGAGGTCACAAACAAACAGAGCGTGAGAGTTTCAGTAGTATATAGATAAGACCATAATACATGAGCAGAATTAGGGCATTTGGCCCAACACGTCTGCCTTGCCATTCCATCATGGCTGAATTATTATCCGTCACAACCCTATTCTCCTACCTTCTCCCTGTAACCTTTGATGCCCTTACTAATCAAGAACCTATCAACCTCTATTTCAAATATACCTAATGGCTCGGCATCCATAGCCATTCGCGCCAATGAATTGCACATATTTACTGCCTCTGGTCAAAAAAAATTCTCTTCACCTCTCTTCTAAAGGGATATTCTTGTATTCCAAGGCTGTACCCTTTGGCCCCAAATGCCCCCAATATATGAAACATCCCCTCCACATCCTCTCCATATGGACCTTTCAATATTCAATAGGTTTACATGAGATCCCATCTCCACTCCCACCACATTCTTCTAAAGTCTGGCTAATATTGGCCCAAAGCCATCAAAAACTCCTCATAACTTTTCATTCAGCGCTAAAGCCAAATTAGAGCTCCTGTCATGAATTACTAAATTGGACAATCTTGAATGAAAAAGTGCATTAGGGTGGTTTACATCCAGGGAATGTGCTTAAATGGAACCAGCACCATTCCTGACAGGAACTCATTTAAGTTAGCTCATCTCCTACTCTACAAACAAAGAAAGGGCATCGGTCCTTTCAAAGACCCCATGGCAGTCAAACAGTAGCAGCACACAACAAATCTACCTGGAAGAGAGAAAAAAAGAGAAAAAAGTTACAAGAAAGAATCTGTAATTTTTCTCACCTGTCTGTCACTTCCATCCCAGTGCCCCTCCTCCTTTTTCTCGAATGGTCCACTTACCTCTCTTATCAGATTCCTTCTTCAACGGCCTTTATTTCATCTCCCTTTCCCCCTCTCCTGATTTCTCTTATCACTTTCCAGCTTGTACTCCTTTCCCTTGCTCCACTTTTTATCCCTTTCTTTCCAGTACTGTTGAAGGGTCTCAGCCTAAAACATTGACTGATAATTCCTCTCTATAGATGCTGCTTAACTGCTGAGTTACTCCAGCGTTTTGGATGTGTTGCTGAGGAAAGATAGAGCTTTCACAATTATTCAAAAGAACATGCAAGCTGATACAAGCCAAGAAAGAGATATGTGCATCAAGAATGCCATTTAAAGAGCAGAAAGTAGTTCACACCTTTGAAGTTGAGATCTTTACAAAAATATCTTCTTGATGAAGAGGTCTGCGATCTTTCAGTGAGTTCCCAGTTATCAGGAAACACAAGACAAAGGAGCAGCATTAGGCCATTTCACCCATCAAGTCTGCTCCACCATTTCATTATGCTGATCCATTTTTCCTCTCAGCACAAATCTCCTATCTTCTCCCCGTATCCTTTCCTGACCTGACCAATCATTAACCTATCAAACTCTGCTTAAAAATATGTAAAGGATTGGCCTCCACAGCCACCTGCTTGAATGAATTCCACAGATTCTCCACTCTCTGGCTGAAGAAACTCCTCCTCATCTTTGTTCTGAAAGGAAGCCCCTCTATTCTGAGGGCATGTCTTCTGGTGAGACTCTCCCATCGTAGCAAACATCCTCTCCATATCCATTCTATTCAAGACCTTTCAACATTCAATAGGTTTCAATTAGGTCATCTCACCCTTCATTCTGAATTCCAGTGATCAGACGCTCTTCAGATGACAAGCCGTTCAATCCTGGAATCATTTTCATGACCTCCATTGAACAGTCTCCGGAGTCAGCATATCCTTTCTGAAATAAGGGGCCTAAAACTGCCTACAATACTCCAAGTGAGGTCTTACCAGTGCTTTATATAGCCTCAATGTTACATCCTAATGACATATGGAGATGTCATTGCATGACATTTAAGCAAATGGAACAAGGTATCAATCATCCACATTATAATCAGGAAATATGAACCTACAAAGTAGGATGTGAGGTTTTTTATGTGTTAACTAAGTTCTACTATAGGGTGCAACATGCGCAAAATGCAATTAACAATACACTTTAGTGGTAATATTCAAAGTGTAGAGAAAGTAACTAAGACTGCACAGGAGATAACATTTTGCAGCTTCGTTAGAAGTAACTATCCTGCAAGGTAGGAATGAAGATTTTTTTTGTGTTTACCTGATTCCACTATCAGATAAATACAAGTACTCTGCTTTTGGTAATAAGCTAAGTGTCGAGAAAGTAACTGGACTGAAGACTGATTGGACTGAAGATTACTATTTTACAGTCTCCTTAAAAATAACTATCTGTGAAGGAGTCACTAATAACTTTGTATTACTAACACAGCCTTGCTTCAGCTATCTGAGAGGTGAGTCTATGGATACTGAGTAGGGAGATCTCCACAGTTACCACCTTCTGCCCCTAGCCCTCTTGCTCTTGCTGCACTTCTGACAGTGTGTCATGGCCCCCAGGCCACAGATCCCTTGCTCTGGAATCAGCTACTGCCTTTGGTTTGCTGGGTAGTACAGCATGCATAACAATGTGATGACATCTCCACATCTACTTGCTGTGCATGCCTGAAAGAGCCCAGCATGATAAAAGAAACCAAATACTATCTAATAATATTTTCCACCACCAGTCAGTACTTTCAGAGATATCAGTGCATCTCTTAAACTCTAGGAATTCCACAGATGCTGGAAATACCAGACAACACACACAAAATGCTGGAGGAGCAGGTCAGGTAGCATATTTGGAGAGGAATAAACAATCAACATTTTGGACCAAGGCCCTCCATCATGAATGGTAAGGAAGGAGGAACAAACTGAAGTAAGAAGCTGGGGGGAGTTGACAGATAGAAAAGGTAAAGGGCTAGAGAAGAAGGAATCTGATAGGAGAGGACAGTGGATGATGGTAGAAAGGGCAGGAGGAGGGTGCCAGAGCAGATGGACAGGTGAGGTGAAAATAAGGGGTAAGAGGGGAGCTAGAATGGGAAATGGATAAAGAAAGAAGGGGAAGGGGGAAAATTACCAGAGATTAGAGAAATCAATGTTCATGTTTATTCCTCTTCATAGAAGCTGCCTCACTTTCTGAGTTCCTCCAAAATTTTGTGTGTGTGTTGCTCCTAGTATCTTTGGTTGTAGTGGATAATGAATGAGCGGCTTTTGATCTTAAGATCCATCCCTCCAAGCAGTAATAGCTGCAGAAAAGATCTGGGCATGTGCTCTCACACATGTTGAAGGAATCACACACAAAGACATTGACCCTGTGGACATTTGATGCACAAAAACAAGCAAAGTAAGGAAGTGGAAATCTTTTCTACTGGTGAAATGGACTGTGTTCTTCGTAGAAGCCTTCTGGGAATGTAAGTGCAGTCAATGCTTCCCTACACATGTAGGAGCCCAATAAATCAGTGTGCCAAATGTGGAATTTGTATATCATTGAAATTAATATTTGTGAAATAATTACTTGCAAAGACAGTGCCTGCAGACCTCTCGACTGCAGCAGTAGGGAGGAGATTGATTGGTGAAGGAAGAGCAGTAGATGTGGTGTATATGGATTTCAGCAAGGCATTTGATAAGGTACACCATGCAAGGCTTATTGAGAAAGTAAGGAGGCATGGGATCCAAGGGGACATTGCTTTGTGGATCCAGAACTGGCTTGCTCACAGAAGGCAAAGTGTGGTTGCAGATGGGTCATATTCTGCATGGAGGACGGTGACCAATAGGCTGCCTCAGGGATCTGTTCTGGGACCCTTACTCTTCATGAGTTTTATAAATGACCTGGATGAGGAAGTGGAGGGATGGGTTAGTAAGTTTGCTGATGACACAAAGGTTGGAGGTGTTGTGGGTAGTGTGAAACACTGTCAGAGATTACAGCGGGACATTGATAGGATGTAAAACTGGGCTGAGTAGTGGCAGACGGAGTTCAGCCCAGATAAGCGTGAAGTGGTTCATTTCGGTAGGTCAAATATAATGGCAGAATATAGTATTAATGGTAAGACTCTTGGCAGTGTAGAGGATAAGAGGGATCTTGGGGTCTGAATCCATAGGACGCTCAAAGCAGCTGTGCAGGTTGACTCTGTGGTTAAGAAGGCATACAGTGTATTGGCCTTCATCAATTGTGGAATTGAATTTAGGAGCCGAGTGGTAATGTTGCAGCTACATAGGACTCTAGTCAGACCCCACTTGGAGTACTGTGCTCAGTTCTGGTCACCTCACTACAGGAAGGATATGGAAACCATAGAAAGGGTGCAGAGGCTTTTTCCCAGGGCTGAAGTGGCTGCTACAAGAGGGCACACGTTTAAGGTGCTTGGGAGTAGGTACAGAGGAGATATCAGGGGTAAGTTTTTTATTCAGAGAGTGGTGGAGGCAGATGGGTCTGTTAAGAGACTTTTGGATAGGTATATGGAAATTAGCAAAATAGAAGGCTATGTGTAACCCTAGTAATTTCTAATGTAGGGACATGTTCAGCACAACTTCGTGGGCCAAAGGGCTTGTATTGTGCTGTAGGTTTTCTATGTTTCTATGTAGCAGGAATTTGCTGTGAGTACATAGTAAAATCCAGTGGCAGTGAAGTTTAAAATTAATGACCAGAGGTCATCTTCTCTGTTTTCTGTTTTTGTTTCAGAGTTCAAGCATCTGCAGATTTTTTTTTTCAATCTATTTTCTTCAGCAGCTTACATTAACATGTTTTTTCACACAAATGAGTACCTTGGTGATATCAATGAAAGCAATATAGAATGGGCTTCTATAAATGAATAGAATATGGTGACTTATATGCACTTTGATAATAATTTTATTTTGAACTTTGATGTCCATTAATGAGCTGCTGATTCAGAAACCATCAATGGCACCCCTGGTAAATGGATTTGGACAGGATCTGCACTTCAGCCAGAGGAAATAGTTACCCCAAGAAACTGAACATGGAAATGCCTCAGCATTTGCTCTAAATATCATAAACTTTGCTTCCCAGATGTTCTAGAACACACCTTTTTCCATCGAAAGGAGAGAACTTCAAAACCAAGCTGCAGGCTGGCCAACACCGTTAATTTTATGAGTTTAAATGGAATGGAGCTTAGCTCACAGCACGTGAATCAATAGTTTTACTGTGGTTTTGGTATCCAACGCATCCGTAACATTCAGGCTCCCCATGTTGTCTTATTGGTGATCATGTTTTCTTTGGAGTACTATTTGCAGTTAAAGATAGATGATTAGAGCTGCTGATAGGCATATTTAACAGTGTATACCTGTCAGGGCAAAGGGCCTATGCTTTAAATACATTTCATCATTGTACATATGTTGTTGCTTGACTAATGTAAATCAGCTATCTTCCTCTTGTACCTGCTAACTCTAAAAAAAATCAGTGAAGGAGAGGAATTTGGAAATAATCAGTGTACAAATACCAGAGCTGCTGTCCTTCAATCCTTCAAATACTAGTATCTCTACAAACTGAGAAGCAACAGTTAACAGCCCTGTGTCTACAGTTATTAACAATGAATCTTAAAAGATGTAAGAGATCTTACTGAAGAAAATTAAGGAAGGATCCAAAAATATCCACGGATTAGTGAACATTTTATATTCAAAAATATATTACTACTCAATCAAGTTAGTTCTCCTGTAGATTGAAAAGACATTTTAAGTTTGAATAATTCATGCTTTGTAACTTTTTAAATAGCTTTTCTGAATGAACTGACTTAGAAAACATAGAAAACCTGCAGCACAATACAGGCCCTTTGGCCCACAAAGTTGTGCTGAACATGTCCTTACCTGAGAAATTACCTAGGCTGACCCATAGCCCTATATTTTTCTAAGTTCCATGTACCTATCCAAAAGTCTCTTTAAAGACACTATCATATCTGCCTCCACCACCGTCGCTGGCAACACATTCCACGCACTCACCACTCTCTGCGTAAAAAACTTACCCCTGATATCTCCTCTGTACCTACTTCCAAGCACCTTAAAACCGTGCCCTCTCATGATAGCCATTTCAGCCCTGGGAGAAAGCCTCTGACTATCCACACGATCAATGCTACTCATCATCTTATACACCTCTTTTTCAGACTTCAGAACATTTTTCTTAGATGATAATCCACAACCCCCTTCTTTTCCCTGGATAATGATAGATATCTGCTAAGGAACGCCAGAAGTGGATATCCTTTTTGTACGAAATCCACTGTTCTCACTGAACACAGCATGATCTCCTCTGCATTAAACTTACTAAACACAGCACATGTATCTGTTTGCAACATACACAAAATACTGGAAGAAGTCAGTAGGTCAGGCAGCATCCATGGAAATGAATAAACCGTCGACATTATGGACTGAGGCCCTTCTTCAGGACTGGGAAAGAAGGGGTAAGTCACCAGAATAAAAAGGTGGGAGGAGGAAGAGGAGGATAACCAGGTGATAGGTGAAGCCAGGTAGGTGGGAGAGGTAAAGGTCTGGGGAGGAAAGGATCTGACAGGAGAAAAGAGTGGACCATAGGAGAAAGGGAAAGAAGGGGGTGGGGACTGGGGAAGGTGATAGGCAAGTGAGAAGAGGTAAGAAGTCTGAGTGGTAGGGGGAGGGGGAAGGAAACATTTTTACCAGAGGGGGAAATTGATATTCATGGCATCAGCTTGGAGGCTACCTAGACAGAATATAAGAAGGTACTGCCCCTCCAGCCTGAGGATGGCTTCATCGTGGAACAAGAGGAGGCCATGGCATAACGGGAATGGGAATGGAAATTAAAACGTGTGACCACCAGGAAGTTCCACTTATAGTAGATGGAGAAGATGTGCTTGACGGTGGTCCCCCAGTTGATGACGCATCTCACCAAAGTAGAGCAGGCCACATTGGGAGCAATGGATTCAATAGACAACCTCTGCGGATTTACAAGTGAAATGTTGCTTGACCTGGAAGCACCATTTGGGACCCTGAATGGAGGTGAATAGGCAGGTGTAGCACTTAGACAACTTGCCAAGATAAGTGCCAGGAGGGAGAATAGTGGGGAAGGATGAATGGATAAGACAGTTATGGAGGGAGTGATCCCTGTGTAAAGCGGAGAATGGATGAAGGAAGGATGTATATCCGTTACACATAGATGGCTATCCCTGTTGCCAAATGCCTCCATCCTGTTCTCATGCACCCTTGCCCTCCCTCTGCCATTCATCATCACAAACATCCAAAATTTCCAAAGAAATACTTAAAATATAAGTTGCATTTTCCTCCTTTGAAAATTTATCTTCTAACTTCAGAACTTGTTTACATTTTGATTGCACTTTTGATGGGGTAGATTAGTGGTTCCCAAAGTGAGTGATATTGTCTCCCTGCAGGCAGGTGTGAGTGTTTGCTGTGTGAAATAGTTCTCTCAGATGAGGCTATGAAACCATGCATGCTTCTTGAACTTTTGAAGAGAATACACTCTGATAAAGCAAACACCAACTTGGCTTATTTTCAGTCACTTCATGAAAGCTTTCAAGAAAGGAAAATACTTCAAAATATGTTTGCCTGCACTTCACAACAAAACAGTGATGGCTTGATTGCTTCAAAAAACATTTCAAGCCCCATAAAACTGGAGAATAACTGATTCTGCCAGCAGTAAGGGAAGTTCTGAATATGGATTGCATGAATCTCTTGACCAAATAATTACAGTGATGCCACTCAACAACAACTCTATTCAAAGACAAATAGTTAATTATCTGAGAATGCGAAACACACATTGTTAAGACAACAAAATGTGCTCTGCAGATGGATGAGTCAACTTTGCCAGGCAACGATTCTTTACTTATTGGTTATGCTTGGTTAATAAAAGATGAAAGCGTGGTTCAAGATTTGTTATTTGCAAGGGGACTGGAAACAGATATGAAAGAGTAGTCAATATTTCAGGTTGTTAAGCAATTTCTCAAAGAGAAGGATATTCTGCTCACCAGCATTCTTGCAAGTGCAACAGATGGGGCACCATCAATGACACGATTCCACTGTGAGGTTATTTCCTGAAAAAAGCTGAACTTAAAATATTTCCCATTCACTGTGTAATTCACACACAACATCTGGTCACAAAGATATCTAAGTGATTGGCTGCACAACTCATTAAATACAGTTATCCCAGCGGCAAATAAAATCAATTCCTATGCTTTCAATTCTCAACTATTTTGAGAGCTTTGTATTGAGAATGATAATAGCTTGAACACTTGCTGTTGCACACAGAACTCAGATGGATCTCAAAAATTGCCTGAGACAATTTTATGCACTTTTTTGAAACTGTAATAAAATTCTTTCAAAACACAAATGCTTCATTCAGTAATCCACTAAAGAATATTTGGCATGACACTGTTTACTTGTCAGAATTGTTCATAAAATTTAATGAAATACATCTTCAAATGCAAGGAAATTATGTGAATCTTACCATTGCCAAATCAGTCATCTCCACATTTCTGTTCAAGTTAACTCTACTTAAATGCAACATTGGCTACTGTGATGCTTTACAATTTCTAAGCCTCTCTGAGTGGGAAGAGAAAGGAGGAATACCAGACAATCTTCAGGTATACTGTGCTGACCAGACTGAACTGTACCAGGACATGTCAAAGAGATTTTAGGATCTTCACTCAATCCGAATTCCAGACTGGGTAATAAATCCACTCGTGAACATTTGTAATGAGGAATTACCAGGTAGGATGGAGGAAGATCTGATCTCGTTACAAAATGACTTTAAGGTGAAGCTAAAGTTTAAAAATTCATATCAAGACATTTGGTGGCAGAAATAAATCCCTGAATGGTATTCTGCACTATGGAAAAAGGTTGTTGTGTTCTTTATGTCCTGCCAAAGGGTTTCGGCCCAGAACGTCGACTGTACTTTTTTCCATAGATGATGCCCGGCCTGCTGATTTCCTCCAGTATTTTGTGTGTGTTGCTTGGATTTGCGGCACCTGTGGATCTTCTTTTGTTTGAGGTGTTCTTTATTGCCTTTCAAACATCATATTTAGTGGAGCACTGTTTCAGTGCATTTGCCCAACTTCTGTTAAAGGAACGAACCAGACTGCAAATTACTGACTGTGGGGCTCTGAGACTCCTTCTGAGGGACATTCAGCCTGACATTGAGATCCTTCTCATTGAAAAGTGAAAAATTTGAAAATGTTTTGCAAGTATTTGTCACTGCTTTGAATTTGCAGTTCCTATTTTCTTTCACTACGCATCATAAATCAAGATTCTTTATAGTGCTTATGTAATGGCTGGAAAGGGAAGCACTGGGGTGCTAGGGATGTTGTCAGGGAGCCAAAGGGGCAGTAACACAAAACTTTTGGGAGGCACTGGGGTAGATCATGAAAAACTGACAGAAGTGCCGGCATTCCAATTAGACAAATCTTGAGGTGAAGGATGATTTACTTCCATTCCAGTTTTATGAGCAATGCAAAGACTAATGAAGCCAATATGGGATCAATGGTCTTCCTCACAGGTCGGGCAGAAGGGATGTAGTTAGTAAGGTGATCCACATGATGATCCCTAGTCTCCTCCTATGCCAAGATGAGGCCACTCTCAAGGTGGAGGAGCAACATCTTATATTTTTCTGGGTACCCTCCCACCTGATGGCATGAATAACTATTTTTCCTTCCAGTGAACAAATTTCCTCCGCCCTTCCTTTATTCCCCACTCATTTCATTTTTCTCACCTGCTTATTATTCCCCTCCTCCTTCTCTTTCTTCTAATGATAGGAGCAGAGAATGGACAGATTATTTATTCTTCAGTCCTTAACCTTTCCCAACCACCTTGCTTCTCCTATCACTTTCCAGCTAGCCTTTTCCCCCATCCCCACCTTTTTATTCAGCCATCTTCCACCTTCATTCTCAGTCCTGAAGAAGGACCTCAGCACAAAACATTGACTGTTGATTAATTTCCATAGATGCTACCAGACCTGCTGAGTTCCTCCAGCATTTTGTTTGTGTTGCTTCGGATTTCCAGAACCTGCAGACTTTCTGCTGTTTGTGATGCAGCCCTCCTGAAGTTTTCTTTGGCCTCCCATGTGTTCCGAATGGACTCAGTGCCATCACAGGTAATATTTCTCCAACCCGAGAAGTCACTGAGTGAAAATTCTCATTAGTAAATGAGATGATGCATTTTTTACTTCAAGTAAGTGTTTGTGAACAACCCAAGGGTGTTTGCTTTACTTACCTGGAAATCACTTGACATAGATGGACATAGTATGTTTTACGTGGGAGTCTGCTCTCATGCATGTAATTAATGTGGCCTAAGTTAACCTAAAGTTAATGTGAAACATCAACTCTGTTTATTTCTCAATTTTTGCTGCAACATGCTGTGTTTCCAGCATGTTCTGTTTCTGACTAAAATCTTGACTTTGGCAGATCTATCAAAGAGCCTGCACTGTATTATCAAAATGTTAAGAAAGGAAGAATGCTGCCATTGGATTCTGAAGAGTAAGAGTGGGTTGCCATAGCAGCAAATTCATTATATTGAAGTATTGTTCTAACATTAAGTCAGTACCTGGATATAATCAATGCTTTTTTTCCATGTCTGGGTGGGCTGTTAAATTTTCTGAAGTTTCAGTTACACAAGAGATTCTGCAGATGCTGTAAATCCAGGGTAACACATACAAAATCCTTGAGGGATTCAGCAGATCAAGCAGCATCTATGGAAAGGAATAAACAGTTCACATTTGGACTGAGATCAGGTCTCGCCCCAAAAGGTCGACTGTTTCAAAGTTTAAAGTAAATTCATTATCAAAGTACATACTTGTTAACATAGAAACATAGAAAATAGGTGCAGGAGTAGGCCATTCGGCCCTTCGAGCCTGCACCGCCATTCAGTATGATCATGGCTGATCATCCAACTCAGAACCCTGTACCCGCTTTCTCTCCATATATCATATACAACCCTAAGATTTGTTTTCTTGCAGGTACACTCAATAAGTCCAATAACCATAATAGACTGCACTAACAGAGTGTGCAACCAGTGTGCAAAAGGCAGCAAACTGTGCAAATACAAAGTGTCACAGCTGTGAATCATGGAGTTGTCCGTTCAGGGCAGAAATCAAAAGAAGTATAATTCAAAGGACAATGAATCTTTGAAATTTTCTGCCTAAGGGAACTGTGGAGATTCATTTAGTGAGCCTCATCAAAACTGGAATAGATACATTAGTCAATATCGATGAAGTAATAGAAATGTTAGAATACACCTCGCCAAAAAGCAGCTGAAAAATATCTTTGAGGCCCGAGTTAAGAAGTTACAAAGCAGGTAGGAAGCAGTAAATGAGGTACTTGAGGAGTAGAAGAAATGCCAGAGAATACTTAAGAAGGAAATCAGGAGGGCTGAAAGAAGGCATAAGGATGCTCTAGCAGACAAGGTGAAGGAGAATCCCAAGGGCTTGCATTAATTATACACATATATGAAGTGTAAAAAGATAGCAAGGGACAAAATTAGCCCTCTTGAAGATTAGTGTGGCTATCTATGCATGGAGCTGAAAAAGATGGGGGATATCTTAAATGGATTTTGTGCATTGGTATTTGCTTAGGAGACAGACACAAAGTCTATAGAAGTGAGGCAAAGCAGTAAGAATGGACTACAGAGGGGGAAAGCAAATTGGGGTGGATAAATCTTCAGAAACTGACAATGTGTTCCTTGGACCCTGTGCGAGGCCAGTGCAGAAATTGTAGGATCTCTGACAGAGATATCTAAAATGTCCTTAGTAATGGGTAAGGTGCCAGAGGACTGGAGGATAGCTAATGTTGCTCCAATGTTTAAGAAAGGCTCTAAGAATAAATCAGGAAATAATCAGCCTGTGAGTCTGAATTCGGTAGTGGTTAAGATATTAGAAGGTATTTTTTGCATCCAAATATATAAGTATTTGGATAGACAGGGACTAATTAGGGGTCGTCACTATGGCTTTGAGTGTGGTAGGACATGCCTTACGAATCTGACATAACTTTTTGAGGAGATTTCAAGGAAAGCTGGTTATGGAAAGGCAGTGAACGTTGTCTACACAGAGTTTAGCAAGGCCTTTGATAAAGTTTCACATGAATGGCTGGTCAAAAAAATTCAGTTGCTTGGCATTCAGGATGAAGTAATAAATTTGACTGAACATTGGGAAGAAGCCTTAAAGTGGTAGCAGCACTATGCCTGTTTAACTTATCACCCCTCCTTCATTCATCTATCACTTACAGCTTGTCCCCTTTCCCTTCCCCCACCTTCTTATTCTGGCATCTTCCCCTTCCTTTCTGGTTCTGATGAAGTATCTTAGCCCTTAACATTGACTGTTTATTCATTGTCTGACCTGCTGAGTTCCTCCAACATTCTTACAAACAATAGGCTCATAAGAGAGCTTTTGGCTTCTTGGCCTTCATAAATCAAAGTATTGAGTACAGGAGTTGGGTTGTTATGTTGAAGTTGTAATAAGGCCTAATTTGAAGTATTGTGTGTAGTTCTGGTCACCTGCCTACAGGAAAGATATCAAAAAGATTAAAAGAGTGCAGGGAAAATTTACAAGGATGTTGCCAGGTCTTGAAGACCTGAGCTGTAGGGGAAGGATTAGTAGGTTGTAGCCTGGGGAAAAATGCACACGCAGGACAAGTTTTGGGTCTTAAATTCCTTCATCTGTTTTAGATGTGTTACTGCAGGAAGAGGGTATCAAAATAAAAACAACAAAATAAATTAAAAACAGTTCTCACTATTACAATCTCAGCTTAACTTCAGACCATACCCTTGTAAGAAAGAGTAACCCTTGTTACGTATGCAGTATGAAAATAACTAAAACTAAATATAAAAAACTGTGCTTAACCTCCAAACATATATAGGCAAGAACTTGAAGTGAGTTCACCTCACTCACGCTAGTAAGGAACTTTGTATCACACTATCCAGCACTGATCAATTTACTTGTGACAATCTTTCCTCACCAAACCTGGGGAAAGCATTCGAACATCATCCTTTCAAGAACATGGCAACACTTTGTTCTACTCCACCCATGCAAATGACATCACTGTTTTCTCTTAAAGGCACAGGGAGCTATTTTAGCATTACCAAGGTGAACACATAAGTGCACTTTAACAATAAAAAAAATTATATTCAACAGTCACCTAGTTACTAATCAGCGCTGGACAGTGTGATACAAAGTTCCCTACTAGCGTGAGTGAGGTGAACTCACTTCAAGTTCTTGCCTATATATACATTATACCTATTACTATACTTTATTCCCTAGAGCTGAGGAAATTGAGGGGATATTTGATAGAAGTATACAAAATTATAAGGGGTATTGATAGGTCAAATGCAAACAGGCTTTTTCCACTGAGGTTGAGTGAGACTAGAACTAGAGGTCATGGGTTGAGGATGAAAGGTGAAATGTTAAATAATACATGAAAGAAACTTCTTTGCTCAAAGGG
Organism: Hemitrygon akajei; assembly: GCF_048418815.1. Lineage (NCBI taxonomy): Eukaryota > Metazoa > Chordata > Chondrichthyes > Myliobatiformes > Dasyatidae > Hemitrygon > Hemitrygon akajei. Next base: position 91,490,272 of record NC_133132.1, on the reverse strand, counting down.
TGGTGAGAGTGTGACTTCAATTTCAGCACTTAAGAGAAATTTAGATCGGTACATGGATGGGATGGGAATAGAGGGCTATGGTCCAGGTGCGAGGTGATGGGACTAGGCTATTATGCATGGACTAGATGGGCCAAAGGGCTTGCTTATGTCCTGTAGTGTTCCATGACTCCATAACTCTAGCTGAGCTCCTTTCTATTGTTTATACTGTATGTTCCTACACTACTGATTCACATTAATTTAAAGATTAAGTAAGGTATGTCCAAATAAACTGCACTTGTATTTCTTGCATCCAGATATTATTATAAATATTGCATATGTGAATGCTCATTTATTGCTGAAGCTACAACATTATCACATGGCTACATTTATTTTCAGAACATCTTTGCTCTATTAAGTCTAATAAAATTGAATACATGTATATTGAAAACATGAGAAATTCTGCAGATGCTGGAAATCCAAAGCAACACACACACAAAATGCTAAAGGAAATCAACAAGTCAGGCAGAGTCTATGGAAATGAATAACCGTCAACATTACATGGCAAGACCCTTCTTCAGGACTGCTGGAATGGAAGGGAGAAGATGCCAGAATAAAAAGGTGGGGGGTGTGGAAGGAGGGTAGCTCAAAAGTGAAGCAAGGTGGGTGGGAACGGTAAAAGGTGGGAGAGGAAGAAATCTGACAGGAGAGGAGAGTGGACCATAGGAGGAAAGGATGGAGAAGGGGATACGGGGTGGGGGGGCGCAGTGATAGCCAGGTGAGAGGGGTAAGAGACCAGAGTGGGGAACAGAGGAAAAAGGATTACCCCACAATGACATCTAAATGACACCTGGTCGGCATATTTTAACTTTTTTAGATAGAAATCATACAGTAGTTTGATCCCCTTTTACAAGAATGTCTCCTGATAAACAGAGCCTTGCGGTTTAAAATTATTAACTGTGGCCATAAATTTGCTGCAATTATGTTCGTGTTTCAAGAGCACTGCTTGGTCAATATTTTCTTACAAACAATTTTTAAAAATTATACTTCATGATCTTTCTAAAGACTGCAGTGCTGCACTTTGAAGGTAACAGCCTTTGAAAAGTAAATTTCAGTTTTGTGATATCATTACTTACAGAGCACATTTCCATCAAAATGTAAATTGAGTGTCGCTTGGTTGAACTGCAATGTAAATAAATCCAAACACAAATAATCTCTGAGGTATGTTGTGCACTTTTGACGGAGACTACACATGTAGAGTGAGCAGAGAAAATACAAACACAAAATAGTGTGATATTTGCTGACATTTTCAGTGCATCAGAAGGTCAGCTGGTATATCAGTAATGGTAAAGCAATTATAAAACCTGGCCATCTTGCAGTTCAATGTCAGATAATATGCAATACATTGATTTGGATATACTGTAGATTAGTACTATAATGTGCAGGTAAGTGTGTGGGGACCCATCTTGAGGAGAGAGCTATATGGAGAAGGCTGAAGAGAGCTGGACTATGCACATCAATACTCTCATCCTTCTACAGATGCTCAGCAAAGACCATCCTGACATGCTGCATCACTGCATGGTAGGGAAACTGCACTGTGGTGGATAGGAAGGCTCTACAATGGATAGCCAAAACTGCCCAATGCATCACTCACATCAGCATACCCAGCATCAAGGACGTATAATCAGAAAGGTGCCCGAAAAAGGCCAGCAACATCATGAAGTATCCCTGCTCCTGGACTGTTGTCCTCCTTCCATTAGAAAGTCAGTTACTTAGCATCCATGCCAGGACCACCAGACTCAAAAGCAGGTATTTTCCCCTAGCAATAAGGCTGATCAACACTTCTACCCACAAACACACTCTACTACACCCCCATCACTACTACTTCAACATCTCCTACCAGAGTCATCTTGCATTACTTTATGGACAATCGATCTACATACATCTATAAGTTAGCTTATGTATTTATATTTTTTATTATTGTGTTATTTATCTTGTTGGGTTTATTTTTGTGCTGCATTAGATCCAGAGTAACAATTATTCTGTTCTCCTTTACACGTGGGTACTTGAAATAACATTAAACCACCTTGAAGTGGTAAGGGAGAGACTTACCTGAAAGATTTTCCCAATTGTTACTTGTAGGAACACAACAAATTCAAAATGCACACCTTAATGATATCACAGCAAAATTATTTCCTAGATTTTAGATATCAGCTGTGGTTTGGTAAGCAAACTTTAAACAATGAGTCAGAAGGTTGTGGGAGGAAATTTAATCAAAAGGCAGATATTCATTTATCTATGTCTGATTGACATACCATTTATGATGATGTGATTTTTTTATTTATTGCTTTCTTTTATATTGTTCCAGCTATTTTTTTGAGATTGAGTATAAATAACTTTGTTTTGAATACTGAAATTACTTGATAGAAAGTATGGAAAATTTGAATCAATTTTAAAAAATGATAAACTTAAATATTGTTTCCCCATGTCTTCTTGGGCACAAATTACAGATAGATAACACACAGAATAAACATTGCAGTAAGCAGTAAGTAGCACAAAGCTACAGTGCATGAGTAATGGGCTCCTGAAATTCTGTCACATTGAACAATGATTATTTTCGCTTTGAATTAGCATTTCTATGTACAGGTCCTGCCCATCTTACAAATGCCCAAATTATGTACACTCATGCATGAGTGAGCATTTGGCTGAACTATGGAATGGATTTTCCAGCTACTGTAAGGCTAAAGGCAATTTTTTAAATTTGGGAATTAAGTATGCAGCCTCACTTACGACTTGCAAACTGTTCGAGTTACAAACTGTTTACGTAAAATCTGTCATAATCTGGGGAAGATCCCTATCGGGGGAAAAAGTGAGAAGTAAAATATGGAACTTTGAGTGATCTCCACAAAGACTACATTTTTTTTCCTGTTTTTTTGTGCCTGATGCATTAGTGCACGGAGATACTCAGACATACATGGTGGTGCCCACAGACATGTAACACAAGCCTGGATTTTAGAAAGGTATTTTAATCCAGCAAAGCTGAATTCTCATGCAGAAGGTGGCCTTCAATAGCATATGAGACCTATTTAAAGGGGACCTACCCAAACACATAACATGTGGAATCTAGGACTAGGAACACATCTCAGATAAGCCTTCTTTTAAAGCGGAAGCCAACACTAGCAAAGCTCTTCCTGGTTAACTCAATCACCTTGCTCTGGTTGAAAATCCAACCATTTTTGCCAGAGATGGCAATATTCTTCTTGACCCCCTAACCCATTCAGAAGCTTGCACTCTTCTGTTGATCCAGTGATTGAGCCACCGCTTCCCCCAGCTACCCCAACTACTGATCACGACTCCATCCCTCCAAAGACCTGAGAGCCTCAAGGCCCCTACCATCCCATCACCCCCACAACAGATGCAATGGGCTCACCTGCCCACTTGTCCAATGAATTCTACCACTCTTAAAAACTGCACAGAGATTGAGAACTAACTTTCTTCAGACCATTGGCCTTTATGTGTTTCAAAATTATGCCCAAATTAATTTAACAAAGTCTCCAAGTTAAGAGGCTTTGCTATAGAGTTTTGGAACTAGCCCACTAAGATTACTACATGTAGATCTGATCTCATTCCTACGGGCAAGATATAGTTGCAGTCAAGAGGGCTAACTAAAGTGCACAGTCAGGATTCCAAGATGAAATATGCTGCCATATGTGGAGAGGAATGTGTTGGGTAGTAATATGGATAACTAGAAAATGAGGAAACAGGTGTGAAATTAACTAACAACATTGATATCTGTTAACTTGTATAATTACTGCAACAAACTTGTGCAAGTAGCCCTGTTGTGAGTAGCACTGTTGTCAGTGTCATTTAAAGCAAACATTGAATCCCACAGTGGGTGCTGGGAAGCAATCAGAGCACATTCTGATAAAGAAGGTATTAAACAGAGCCTTTGCACAGCTGCTTAGAAGATTAAGGAAGATTCAGCTGAAGTTTTCAAAATATTTTATTTTTACTGGTTACTGATTGGTAGATTGGAATTGGGGAGTCGAGCCTGAAAATTAGAACCAGGCCCAAGAAAAAACTTATACTGTATGCAATATTAACTAAGCATCTGCATTAACTTAACGTGACAGTTGAGATTATATCCGGCCTCAGTTAGCAAACACTGAAATGTGTCCAATAAGAACACGACAGAAAGACAACACTTACTCAGTGTTCAGTGGAGAACATTGTGGATAACCTTAGAGACCAATCCAATGCAGCATTCCAAAAGAAAGACACAACCTCTTTCCCAAGGGGCATCAGGGTAGTGTAAGAGATGGTCCAGCACTGTAGGGGCAGCACAGTAGTGCAATGGTTAGCAACACACTTTAAAGCACTAGTGTTTGTGGTTCAATTCCTGTAAGGAGTTTGTATATTCTCCCCATGACCATGTGTGTTTCTGCTGGGTGCTCTGGTTTCCTCCTACATCTCAAAGACATACTGTTATGGTTAATGGGTTGTGGGCATGCTACGTTAGCACCAAATGCATGGCAACCCTTCTGGGCTGTTCAGCACAATCCTGACTGATTTGATTTGATGCAAAACGAAGCATTTCATTTTTTAGTTGGATGAGCATGTGACAAATAAAGCTAATCTTAATCTTTAAAACTTCAGAAAGAATTTTTTGGATACCAACAAAGTCGAAAGACTGTACATATAATGAAACACTCACTGGTTTTTCCTTGCTTGTATGAAGAGAGAGCTGCAACAGTAGCCAAACAGTAGCCAACAGGCAGCATACAGGCACCGTTCCATGAGTTCACTAACATGGGGAGATAAAATCTAGCAATAACACTAGAAGATATAGGAACAGGAACAGACCATTTAGACCATCAAGTTTGCTCCACCATTCATTCAGGTTGATTTGTATTTCCCTCCCATCCCCTTTCTCCTGCCCTAGAGTCTTCGAGTCATAGATCACTACAGCACAGAACCTGACCCTTCAGCCTATTTAGTCTGCGCCGAAATGTTGTACTGCCAGAACTTGCTGATGACAAAAAATAAAGAAGCTAGAAGAGGATCTGAACTCCGGGCAAGCTCTGGACTCGCTGGTGATGGTACGCTGAACACAACTCCGTAAACTCTGCTCTCACCAATTTGCTTAATGTACATCGAGGCCCACTCCCCCTGTCGTCAAATGTGGAGCAGAGGCTTAGAATCCAGATTGTCCTCTAATTCCTCCATTTCCCTGTCCCTAAACCATAACCTGATCACTATCTCCCCTCTCTGTCTACAAAACCATCCCTACAGACCTAAAAAGCAACCAAGTATGAGCCACGGCTTTGAGAGAAACCGCAATTCTGAGCCATCTTAAAAAAAAATGTGATAAGCTCTCACCTCATTTATCAGAGTCAGAATCAGTTTCAATATCACTGACTTATATTGTGACATCTGGTGTTTTGTGCAGTAGTGCATTGCAATTCATAATAATAAAAACTATAAATTACCATAAATATATATAATTAAATCAATAGTGCAAAAGGAGAGGGAGAAATGCTGAGGTATTGTTAATAGGTTCATTGTTCATTCAGAGATCTGATGGCAGAGGGGAAGAAGCTCGTGCTGAAATGTTGAGTGTGTATCTTCAGGCTCCTGTACAGGAAGCAATGAGAAGAGAACATGTCCTGGATGATGGGAGTTCCCTCTGAGCCGTCAGCTTTTGAAGGTGAACTGGATGCTGAGGAGGCTAGAGCTCATGATGGAGCTTTTTCTATTACTATGCAGTGGCCCCTCCGTACCAAATGATCAGTTAGAGTGTTCTCCACAATACATCTGTTGATATTTGTGAATGTCTTTGGTAACGTCAATTGTCCTTAAACTCCTAATGAAGTATAGCTGCAGTCCTGCCTTCTTTGTAATTGCACCTATATGTTGGGCCCAGGATTGATCCTCAAGGATGTTAACACACAGGAACATGAAATTGTTCATCCCTTCCAGCTCCGATCCTCAACAAGGACTCATGGGGTTGTCCCTCGACTTCCCTTTCTGAATTCCACAATAAATTCCTTGGTCTTACTGACACTGAGTGTTGTTGCTGTGACACTACTCAACCAGATGATCTATCTTTCTCCTCTATGCCTCCTTGTTACCATCTGAAATTCTGCCAATAATAATTGTGTCATTGGCAAATTTATAGATGGATAGAGATTTCAGTGAATAGAGATGCAATCGAGTTGCAATCAGAAATGAGAGTGAGCTTGAACAAAATTACAGCACCAAAACAGAAACCAGCCTGGCCAAATTAATTGTGTTACCAGTGTGGCAGGGGCTCACATACACAAAATAAATGTAGATTTAAAGACAAACCTTGCAGAAAATGCAATGAAGTAGGACACATACAAAGAGCATGTTGGGCAGACAAATAAATGATCTGCACAGGGATGAGAAAAAGATAAAAAGTCAGGTTGCAGTTTCAAATAGAGTTCTGATTTGCCTGCTATTGATGAAATACCTAATAATGATGAGAGTGATACAGGATTGTGTAGCCTTGAGATTTACAGTGTGAAAATTAACAATAGACATGCAGCACTGCTTACATCAGAATCGAATGGCAAATTAATTAAAATGGAATTGGACACTAGTTCAGCTGCTTCAGTCATTCCACAAAATGAGTTCAAACAGCAGTTCAGAGGTACTAAACTGAAGCCTGCAGATATCCAACTAAGAACTGAGAAAAGACTGGAGAAAAGATAACTCCTGTGGGAATGGCACTTGTGACAGTGAAAAACAACAGCCAGTCACACTGAGCTTGCATGTGGCAAGAACAGGAGGACCAGTATTGTGGGGCAGGTTTGGCTGAGAGGAGTACAACTTGATTAGAGTTTCATCCACAATTTGCATGTCATAACCCCTGCAATGAAGCCATCTGAAAGTGGACACTCCACAACCAACAACTCACCAGCAACACTGTTCCAGATTCATCCCTTGTGTTCACACTTGGATCTCCTCAAACCCAGTCTCAGGAGGAGGATGCAGGACAAACAGTTGAGACAAACTGAAAGCTCCTCAAGTAAGACATTTTGATGTTTCACTCCTGGACAAACAGTCCTGGTGAGGGACTACACAGGTGATCAAAGGTGGGTACTCAGAAAGATTAAGGACAGAATGGATCACTCTCTTACACAGTGGAGTTTGAAACTGATGTCATCTGGAGATGATTCATCCATCAATTGAGGAGAGCAGAGTCAATTGTGAGAGAATAATGTTGGCTACTGCCATCAAAACCACTTCCTGCAGTCTCAGAATCATATCCTACAACCACCAATTCATTTTTTCCTCTATATTTATCACATATTGCATTGTACTACTGCTGCAAAGTTAACAAAGTACACGACTTATGCAGATGGTAATAAACCTGATTCTGAGAACTAAATAATGTCATCAACACAGAACCAGACCATATGGCTCAGCTAAAAAGTTAGGTACTACCAACCCACTTCATCTCACCGTTGCTGTTTTCAGCTGTTTACCATTAGTAGACTATGTTAACTTGACTGGATGTGCAAGCACAGTAAGATAAAAGCTGACACAGATGGTAAAATGCCGATAATCTGGCTCAGAGCTAAACTGGGCAAAATCCAAACCAGGGATTACTAACAGCTAACATCGATAGTCTGTGTAAAACATAAATGTTAACAGCAAATGGCATCAGATGTGGGCAATATCCAAATTTATATAACAACAAAACAGGCTTCTGAGAAAAGAAAGACATGTTTGAATACTTGCACTAAAAAACAGTCAATTAAAATTGATTTACAAAGAAATCTGTGAACTTGTTGCAGTCTGATACTGTGGACACCAGAATCTGTTCGTCAAAATATCAAAGGTTCTCTCTGAATGGGTACTGTTGGCATTCAACTATTATTTCACAAGAGAAATTTCAAAGCATATAGACATGGCAGTGTTAAATGCTTAGAGGCAACAGAAGAGCAGATCACTCCCGTGATGCATTTTAGTTCTAACTTTGGTTCAAGCTAAATCACATTGATTTGTCATAGGTTTACGTTGACCATAATTCCACCCTGGCAAAAATTCACTTCGGCATGAATTGTTTGGCACAGACAACCCCAGAGAAGTCCAGTTTAGTTACACATTGTGCATCATCACAGGAATTCTCCAACTAATGCATCTTTCATGCCTCCTGATTCAAATGACATTACATGCCGTCAGAGTGCAGAGAGATTCAGTAAGCAAGCCTCTCAGGAAAGTATTAACCCAGGCCTTCCTCTGTTCTGTCATCTTTTCAGCCCACCATCTTGTGTCACAACGTCCTCTGTGGATTAGGTTGTTGCACCAAGTGATAACAGAGGAGGACCTGTGGCCAGAAGACTGGAACCTGATCATCCAGCTACCAGTACTTTATCATTTATCACAGAGCTCAGCCACATGCATAGGACCAGCTGCATTGTCAGAGGACCCTTCTTGGCCATTTCCAGAGGGGGCAAAGCCTCTCAAGTAGTAAATCAACACTTTTGGAGGTCTCGTGATATTCTAATCATGCAGACTAAATCAAAACATACATTGCACATACCCATAAATAAGTTCAATACCAGGGTCCATGAGCTACACATGGATACCAAAAATGTTATTGTCAGAATCAGAATACAAGCAAATAAAATATAAATACATTACTGGTTATGTCACTTTGAATAAATATGGGTTAAGATGAAGGGACAAATATTGAATCCACTTGAAATTAATCATTTATGTAATTATGTGAACTAACCATCTATTTGAGTAAATAATAAAATCCAAACTATTTATATTATAAGATGGGGTCTTAGCTGTTTTAATTTGCATCCTATGTAAAATTATTTATTATTGCAAAGCTGGAGATGGGGTGTGAGCCCATGATCGACTCCATTGCTTCTCAGCAATTAAAGTGTCAAGCAAAACTGAAGTTGACGAGGACAAGAGTGGAGGACAGGCAGGTAGTTGGCACCATCCACGTGCATTTAATTAATAAATCTCTCTCTCTCTCTCTCTCTCTCTCTCTCTCTCCCCTCCCCCCCCCCCCCACCCGATTAGAGGAAAGTGCAGGAATCCTGGGATCCAAGTTGCCAGGATTGATTGACAAGGCTGTGTCCTTGTTTTGGGGGACTTTGAGGATCATGTTGCATGTGTTTATGGCTCCAGATTACTTTTTTTGCTGCTTTTGAGCAGCTTGATCAGGGTGATCGATGTGGATTGGGGCATTTTGGCGAAGAATAGCTCTGTGGCCTTCAGTGTGCTAGCGGCGGGATACTGAACTGAGCTAAACTGAATACTATTGGAACCTGGTTTGATTTTTGATACTCTATATGCTGTTTGCTCGCAAATCTGTTCTTTCTTCCTTCATTGGGCTTTTGATGTTAACTTGAAGGGGTTCCGTGTTGTTTCTTTGTTTCTTTTCTTTGTGGCTGCCTGTGGGAGGAGGCAGTCATATTCTGTATACATACTTTTATAATAAATATACTTCAAATCTTTAACACTGCTGATCATACTTAAATTGGCTCCAATTTCATATAAATTGATCAAAAAATCCTCATTTATTGAAAACAATGATTAATTTGCTTGCAAAAAGCAATATTTAGAATTGTTTTTGAATCAGAAATGCTTAGAATGAACATCTATCTGTTAACGCAACTCACCATAGCATTTACTTCAATTTGCTTAAATAAATACTGGACTGAAGAGATATATCGCTGCCAGCATTGGCATTTTACCAGCAGACAGGCTTATCTTCTGACAACTGGCTGCAATTTCATATGAATCAATTATGTTTTGAGCTGAAAACAGTTTGACACCAAAACAGAAAGACCCAGAGACACCCAGGTTTGTCTACTATCAAGTAAGTGTGGCTAATTTTCAACTTCAAATGAAATACTTAGAGTCTGCAGTCTTGGAGGGGGCAATGGGGCAGTATTAAGCTAGATCTCCATGGAAATGGAAGATTCCATAATTATGCATTTTACATAGTCTTTTGGAACTGGGATAACTTCCACTCCAGCTTTGTGGCTGAAAAGGCCCTTCTCAGAACCACAGATGGAACAAGAGATGCTTGTAATGGCATGCATGTGGGCAGTTTGTGAGGTGGCACACCACTTCTGCAGATTATGCAGGGCTTGTGTGTGCAGGCAGTTGACGTTCTCAATAATATTCCAAATGTTCCTCCTCCTCTTGAAGCAGCACAACCCAGAGACTCCCAGGAAGTTAGTGGGAATGTTGCATTTCTTCAAAAAAGTCTTGAGCATATCTGGGAAATCTTTCCTCCAGCTATGAAATAACCTCTTCTCACTTCCAAGCTCTGGAAAAAAAGTGTCTGTTTTGGGAGGCTGGTGTCGGAAATACAAATAACATGGCCTGCCAGTTGAACTGATAGAATATAGCAAGGGCCTTAATACTGGAGATGCAGACACAAAAGAGAACTTTGGTGCCTATTCACTTACACTTCCAATGAATTTGGAGGAATTTGTATAGATAGACTTAGTATCATCTTTTCAGTGTATTAAGGTGTTGAAAGTAGGTAGCACATGTTTCAGAAATCTACAAATAGACAAAGATCACTGCTGACTGGTAAACTAACATTCAGCTCAGCATTCAATACTATTATCCCCTCAAAATTAATCCATTATCTTCAAGACCTTGGCCTCAATACCTCTATTTGCATTTGGATCCTCGATTTCTTCACTTGCAGACCCCAATCAGTTCGGATTAGCAACAACATCTCCTCCACAATCTCTATCAGCACAGGTGCACCATAAAGTTGTGTGCATAGCTCCCTGCTTTACTCACTTTACACTTATGGCTGTGTGGCTAAGCATAGTTCAAATGCCATTTTCAAGTTTGCTGTTGACACCAATGTTTGTAGGCTGAATCAAAGGTGGTAAAAAATCAGCATATAGAAGAGAGATTGAAAATCTGGTGGAGTGATGCCTCTTCCTCAATATCAGCAAAACAAAGACACTGATTATTGACTTCAGGAGGAGGAAAAAGGGCATCCATGAGCCAGTCCTCATAAAAGGATCGGAGGTGGAGAAGGTCAGCAACTTTAAGTTCCTCAGTGTTATCATTTCAGAGGATGTGTCCTGGGCCCAGCACACTCGTGCAATCATGAAGAAAGCATGGCAGTATCTCTACTTGCTTAGCATGACATCTAAAATTTAGATAAACTTTGATAGATGTGTGGTGTTGCATGTATTGACTGGCTGCATCACAGCCTGGTATGGAAACACCAATACCCTTGAATGGAAAATCCTACAAAAAGTAATGGATACAGCCTTGTTCATCATGAGTAAAGCCCTTCTCACCACTGAGCACATCTACATGGTGCATTGTTGCAGGAAAGAAGCATCCATCCTCAGAGATGCCCACCACCCAGGACATGCTCTCTTCATGCTTCGGCCATCAGGCAAAAGCTACAGGACTCACACCACCAGGTTCAGGAACAGTTATTACCCCTCAACCATCAGGCTCTTGAACCAAAAGAGATAACTTTACTCAACTTTTCTTGCCTAATCAAGGAAATGTTCCCTAAACGTATGGACCCACTTTCAAGGACTTTATATCTCATGTTCTCAATATTTACTGATTACTTATTTATCATTATTATTATTATATTTCATAAATGCCTAGTTTGTTGTCTTTTGTACACTGGTTGAACACCCAAGTTGGTGCAGTATTTCATTGATTCTACTACAGTTATTATTCTATTATGGATTGATTGACTATGCCCGCAAGAAAACGTAACTCAGGGCTGTATTTTTGACATATATGTAGTTCGGTAATAGCTTTACTTTGAACTTTTTCTTATTCAATCAAATTTTGTCTAGGCCCAATTAAGTCTTTGCTGATATCCATCACCAATTTGCTTTTGTTAAGGTGCCCATTCAGATATTTGAAGGGGTCTGGGTTTTATAAGGTCGAAATGTGAATCTTTATTGTTAGAGAGCAATGTGGTGTAGTGGTGACCAGTGCATGGCAGGGGTGGTTGGTGGGGATTGGGAGTAGAATCCTTAGCCTGTAACTGGCTAAAATGAAGATGGAATGGTGCAGCATCTAAGAATTTTTGCTGGGAGCCCATCAGTCACACACCTCTTGCACCACATTGGCAGAGATTGTTGAACCCATATCGATCTCAGTAGTCACCCCAGAAACCTCAGTACTAAAATAGAAGAATGCCATCCTTAACACTGAAAGACCATGCAAAAGAAAATGGCAATTTTGAGAGATCCTAAATAAAGAACTTGGGAAGTATATCAATCTGGAAAGTGACACCATTTCTGAACACCCTTTTCAAACTCCAGTACTTCCAAAGCCATTGAATGCATTCTATTCAAAGCAACATTTTACTGTTGAAATAGGTTCTTCATTTTCACCTTGTTTGCAATGACTTAGAGAACTTCTCATTTTTATGGTATTAAATTCACTTATATCTTACCAGCAGAAGCTCACTGAAGCTAATTACAAGAATTCATCATCATATTTTGTTGCTGTCAACCAATGCAAATTAAAATGACAAGATAAAAAAAAAACAAAGCCATTTTACAGGCTTACATGAGTAATCACTATTATTAGAATTATTTCCTTCTGAGAAAGCTGGAAATACAATGAATGAAAAGTCAAAACAAAAATAACAATTATTAAGATGATGCATTTCAAAAGTTCATTTGCACTATAAAGGTACAGTAACCCTTTGTGAATATCAACTCTGACAACTCTGGATGTGGAGGCCAAGTCATTCAATACAATTAAAGTGGAGGTTGATAGATTCTTGATTAGTCAGGGCTTCAAAGGTTATGCAGAGAAGCCAGGAGAATGGGATTGAGAGGGATAATATTTATTATCATGGTGAAGCAGACTTGATGGGCCGAATGGCTTAATTCTGTTCCTAAGTCTTATGGTCTTAATAGGCTAACGCAAACTGTTTACTCTTGCAGCTCCATAGCGACCGCGTTAGGGAACTGGAGTTGCAGCTTGATGACCTTCATCTGGACAGGGAGAGTGAGGAGGTGATAGAGAGGAGATATGGGCAGGTAGTTACACCAGGGCCTCAGGGGACAGGTAAGTGGGTAACAGTCAGGAGAGGGAAGGGCAAGAGTCAGATCCTAGAGAGTAACCCTGTGGCTGTTCCCTTTAACAATAAGTAATCCTGTTTGAGTACTGCTGGGGGGTGGGGGTGGGTCAGCCTACTTGGGGGAAACAACAATGGCTGCGCCTCTGGCACAGAGTCTGGCCCTGTGGGTCAGAAGGGTAGGGAAAGGAAGAGGATGGCAGCAGTAATAAGGGACTCTATAGTTAGGGGGTCAGACAGGAGATTCTGTGGATGCAGGAATGAAACTCGGATGATAGTTTGCCTCCTGGGTGCCAGGGTCCGAGTTGTTTCTGAGCACGTCCATGATATCCTAGAATGGAAAGCCAGAGGTGGTGGTACGTATTAGTTCCAACAACATGGGTAGGAAAAGGGAGGAGGTCCTGAAAATAGATTACAGGGAGTGAGGAAGGAAGTTGAGAAGTGAAACCTCAAAGGTAGTAATCTCAGGATTACTGCCTGTGCCATGTGACAGTGAGTATAGGAATAGAATGAGGTGGAGGATAAATGTGTGACTGAGGAATTGGAACAGGGGGTAGGGATTCAGATTTCTGGATCACTGGGACCTCTTTTGGGGCAGGTGTGACCTGTACAAAAAGGACAGGTTGCACTTGAATCCCAGGAGACCAATATACAGGCAGGGAAGTTTGCTATGGCTATTGGGGAAAGTATAAACTAGAATTGTTGGTGGATGGGAACTGAACAGAAGAGACGGCAGAAGAAACCGTTGGCTTACAAATAGAGAAAGCTTGGAGTCAGTGCGAGACGGAGGATTGGCAGATGATAGGGAAAGGATACACTCAGACCGATGGTTTGAGATGAGTCTATTTCAATGCAAGAAACATCATGAACAAAGTGGAAGATCTGATAGCATGGATCAATACTTGGAGCTATGATGTTGTGGCCATTACAGAGAATTAGATGGCTCAGGGGCAGGAATGGCTACTTCAAGTGCCAGGCTTTAGATGGTTCAGTAAGGACAGGGAGGGATGCAAAATAGGTGGGGGCGTGGCACTGTTGATCAGAGATGGTGTCACGGCTGCAGAAAAGGAGAAAGCCATGGACTGATTGTCTACAGAGACTTTGTGGGTGGAAGTTAGAAACAGGAAGGGGGCAATAACTCTACTGGGTGTTTTTTATAGACCTTGCAATAGTAACAGGAACATCGAGGAGCAGATAGGTAGACAGATTCTGCAAAGGTGTAATAATAACAGGATTGTCCTGGTGGGAGATTTTAATTTCCCAAATATTAATTGGCATCTCCCGAGAGTGAGGGGCTTAGATGGGGTGGACTTTCTTTGGTGTGTTCAGGAAGGTTTCTTGACACAATACATCGATAAGCCTACAAGAGGAGAGGCTGTACTTGATCTGGTATTGGGAAATGAACCTAGTAAGGTGTCAGATCTCTCAGTGGGAGAGCATTTTGGAGATGGTGATCACAATTCTGTCTCCTTTACCATAGCATTGGAGAGGGATAGGAACAGCCAGGTTAGGAAAGCATTTAATTGGAGTAAGGGGAAATATGAAGCTATCATGCAGGAACTTGGAAGCATAAATTGGGAACAAATGTTCTCAGAGAAATATACGGAAGAAATGTGGCAAATGTTAGGGGATATTTGCATGGAGTTCTGCAAAGGTACAGTCTAATGAGACATGGAAACGATGGTAGGATACAGGAAATGTGGTGTACAAAGTCTATTGTAAATCTAGTCAAGAAGAAAAGAAAAGCTTATGAAAGGTTCAAAAAACTAAGTAATGATAGAGATCTAGAAGGTTTTAAGGCTAGCAGGAAGGAGCTTAAGAATGAAATTAGGAGAGCCAGAAGGGGCCATGAGAAGGCCCTGGTAGACAGGATTAAGGAAAACCCAAGGCATTCTACAAGTAAGTGAAAAGCAAGAGGATAAGACGTGAGCGAATAGGACCAATCAAGTGTGACAGTGGAAAAGTGTGTATGGAACCGGCGAAGATAGCAGAAGTACTTAATGAATACTTTGTTTCAGTATTCACTACAGAAAAAGGATGTTGGTGATTGTAGGGATGACCTACAGTGGGCTGAAAAGCTTGAGCATTTAGACATTAAGAAAAAGGATGTGCTGGAGTTTTTGGAAAGCATCAAAGTTGGATAAGTCACTGGGACCGGACAAAATATACCCTAGGCTACTGTGGGAGGTGAGGGAGGAAACGGCTGAGCCTCTGGCGATGATCTTTGCATCATCAAAGGGGATTTGAGAGGTTCCAGAGGATTGGAGGGTTGCAGATGTTGTTCCCTTATTTAAGAAAGGGAGTAGGGATAGCCCAAGAAATTATGGACCAGTGAGTCTTACTTCAGTGGTTGTTAAGTTGTTGGAAAAGTTCCTTAGAGGCAGGATTTATGAAAATTTGGAAAGGAATAATATGATTAGGAATAGTCAGCATGGCTTTGTGAAAGGCAGGTCATGCCTTACAAGCCTGATTGAATTTTTTGAGGATGTGACTAATCACATTGATGAAGGAAGAGCAGTAGATGTAGTGTATATGGATTTCAGCAAGGCATTTGATAAGGTACCCCATGCAAGGCTTATTGAGAAAGTAAGGAGGCATGGGATCCAAGGATACATTGCTTTGTAGATCCAGAGCTGACTTGCCCACAGAAGGCAAAGAGTGTTTGTAGACGGGTCATATTCTGCATGGAGGTCGGTCACCAGTGGGGGGCCTCGGGAATATGTTCTGGGACCTTTCCTGTTCGTGAGTTTTGTAAATGACCTGGATGAGGGCGGATCGTTTAGCAAATTTGCTGACGACAGAAAGGTTGGGGGTGCTGTGGACAGTGTGGAGGGCTGTCAGATGTTACAGCGGGACATTGATAGGAATGGAAGTGGTAGATGGAGTTCAACCCAGATAAGTGTGAAGTGGTTCATTTTGGTAGGTCAAATATGATGGCAGAACATAGTATTAATGGTAAGGCACTTGGCTGTGTGGAGGATCAGAGGGATATTGGGGTCTGTGTCCATAGGACAGTCAAAGCTGCTGGACAGGTTGACTCTGTGGTTATGAAGGCATATGGTGCATTGACCTTCATCAATCATGGGATTGAGTTTAGGAGCCGAGAGATGATGTTGCAGCTATATAGGACCTTGGTCAGACTCCACTTGGAGTACTGTGCTCAGTTCTGGTCGCCTCACTGTAGGAAGGATGTGGAAGCCATAGAAAGGGTGCAGAGGAGATTTACAAGGATGTTGCCTGGACTGGGGGGCATACCTCATGAGAATAGGTTGAATGAACTCGGCCTTTTCTCCTTGGAGCGACGGAGGATGAAAGGTGACCTGATAGAGGTGTATAAGATAATAAGAGTCATTCATCGTGTGGAGAGTCAGAGGTTTTTTCAAGGGCTGAAATGGCTAGCATGAGAGGGCACAATTTTAAGGTGCTTGGACGTATGTACAGAGGAGATGTCAGGGGTAAGTTTTTACACAGAGTGGTGAGTATGTGGAATGGGCTGCCGGCAACGGTGGTGGATGCTGATACAATAGGGTCTTTTAAGAGACTCCTGGATAGGTACATAGAGTTTAGAAAAATAGAGGGCAGACGACACTACCATCATCGGACTCATCCAGAATAGTGATGAGTCTGCATATCGACAGCAGGTGGATCAACTGGCGCTCTGGTGCAGTCGGAACAATCTGGAGCTGAACACGCTCAAGACAAAGGAGATGATAGTGGATTTCAGGAGACATCCCTCCGCTATGTCTCCCCTCACAGTCCTCAGCAGCCCTGTGTCCACCGTGGAGAACTTCAGGTTCTTGGGAACCACCATCTCTCAGGATCTGAAGTGGGAGCAGAACTTCAGCTCCATCCTGAAGAAGGCCCAGCAGCAGATGTATTTCCTGCGGCTCTTGAGGAAATATGGTCTGCCTCAGGAATTGCTGCTGCAGTTCTACACTGTAGTCATTGTGTCTGTCCTGTGCACCTCCATCATTGTGTGGTTTGGACTGCCACCAAGCAGGATAGAACCAGACTACAGCGCACAGTGAGGACTGCCGAGCGCATCATTGGAGCCTCCCTGCCCTCTATTGTGGACCTGTACTCTTCCAGGTTAAAGAAGAGGGCGGGGAACATCATAAAGGACTCCTCCCATCCTGCGCACGGACTGTTTGATCTGCTTCCGTCTGGTAGGCGCTTCAGATCCCTCCAGACTAAGACTAATAGGCACTGGAGAAGTTTTTTCCCTACTGCGGTCACTTTGCTGAACAGTTAACTGCCGGTTAATTGTCGGCTAACTATTACTTGGATTGCACTACCTGTATGTATAATCTATATTTTCATTTATATTTATCATTATTATTGTTATGAGCAGAGAGACAACATCTGCCGGAAGTAAATTCCTTGTATGTGCATAGGTACTTGGCGATTAAAGTCTGATTCTGATTCTATGGGTAAGCCTAATAATTTCTAAGGTAGGGACATGTTCAGCACAACTTTGTGGGCTGGAGAGCCTGTATTGTGCTGTAAGTTTTCTATGTTTCTATGATCCAAGGTTATAGCTCACCATTATGAACTCTTAATGATGCTGGCATTCAGGAGCTATATCTTGTACAACAGTAATTGAACTAGTAACATTTCTGATAACAAGTCACAGAACCATGCCAATCTTCTTTTTGTAAAAAACCATCAAGAAAAATCTGAAGAGATTTTCGTATTTTCATAACAGTGTAAAAAAGAAAAAATAGGGCCATGTGACAGACACATTATTCAGCACAGGTAGCTTTAAACTTGTAAGTTTAAACTTGCAGCTTGCATTTGTGCTTGTGCGTCCATTATCAAGGGAAGAAAAAAGAATAGGGCAAAAGATGGTGAGAACCAGTGTCAGATAAGTATCCCATATTTAATATCGCTCAAGAAAGGAGCTTCCAACCCAAAAGTTTGCCTGGCATCATCAGTTTATTAATGTAAATGGAAATAAAATCTTCATATGCTGGTATTCTTAAATAAATGCAGGAAATATTGATTCTCTTTCAGCAAAATAGCCAGCATCTGTGGAAATTGAAACAAAGCTAATGATTCAGGCCAAGAATATTGAGAAAGAAAGACAAATAATGTAGATTTAAATTATCGTGACAGTGAGAAAGTAGTGGAAGGAGGAAGTCTGATGGTGGTAAATTGTTGAATAGGTTAATTAGATAATGCGTGAAATTAGAGAACGACAGAAAGAGAAAAAAAAGGAACGTTGTGAAATACAGATCAAAGCTATCTGAAAGCTATTGAAAATATCCAGGAAAACATGCAGTGTCTAGGGCGAGAGAAAACTGAGTAAAATTTACAGATGTATAACCTACAGCTGAATTCGAAAGTAAGCAGAACGGCATGAATTTACAGTTTACAGAATTGATTCAAAGTTCAAAGTATATTATATTATCAAGGTACATATATCTCATCATATACAACCCTGAGATTCACTTCCAGGATTGTATAGTTTGATGTCTATGTACTCTGTTAATAAAACAAGGATTTCAAGTGGAGAGATGAAAATTTTTGAACCCAACAGCAATGCAAAGATTTAAAAACTTATTGACAAATAGAGTATCCTCAATAATAATGATAGCAATTTCTATCTTAAACTATTCACTAGCTTTGGCTGAAAATGGACAGAGCTAATAAACAATAAACACATTTAATATCCTTCTGTATATATATCAGATTCAGATTTATTTAATCATATGTATGTGGAAACATGCGGTGAAATGCTCCATTTGCATTAAAAACGAACACACCTAATAATGTGTTGGGGGCAGGCCACAAGTGTCACCACACATTCCAGCACCAATATAGCATGCCCATCAGTGCCTGGCACAACAACAGAGAACACAACAAAACAGAACACAAGAAACAGCAAAAAAAAGCCCTTTCTCCCTCCAAATTCTTAATTATTTTGGAACTGCTTCATAATTGGTTTTCAATTTTACATTTAAACAGATATGTGTCAATTTTTATGAGAATGAAGACTACTGTCATGGTTAGTTTATCATCTGGTAACAGATTGTATTTGCACTGTGGGATAGTTATAATTTTTCCACCCATCAGTTTTGCACCTTACCTACTGTTATTTTCCATTTAAGTCAACAAAAAGTGCTGAGCAGGTTGTAAAATGTATTTGACCCAATTTTGAGTGTTGCCTGTCTAATAATATAGTTAAATTATTCTCTGAGTGTTTATCGTGAACAATATCCCATGTCTCACAATCTGTATGATTCTGAAATAATGGGTGCAGAGCAAAGGCTTAATTCAGCTTCCAAAGCAAACAGCATGAAATCTACTTGAAGAAAACCGCCTACAATTTTTTGATCTATGATTTCCAGTAGGCAAGCTCAAAGCCAGGAGCATAAATTTGTAAATTTGTTATAAGTATAAATATACCTGCGGTAGCTATGGTAATTAATTCAAAGTTTTTATTTAGCTATTTAATAATATATGTTCAATTATAGGCTATGTTCATTAAATATGCCAGCAGTAGATCATTTTACTTAATTACTGAATGCTACTAATCAAAATTCTTATTCTTTTTAATGGATGAACACCACCTACCTGCCTTTTTGTCTTTTGCAGAGATGATGCAACACTAGGGAGAGCATGTAAAGCAGCTGGATTAGCTTTGGATTATTCTTGCAAAGCTGTAGCACAAACACAATGGAATGAATCCCTTGTTTCTGCTTTTTAAACTGCTGCATTGCTGCCTGTTGTACAAATTTATATTGTCCCTTCAATATTTCTCTTCTTACATATTTATTTTTCATTGGCTAATAGATGTCTCCCTTAGTATACCTTCAGCATTGATAACTTCATTAAACCAATTTTTATATGAGGACTTTATTACACTAAAAGCAACCTTTCATTCTGCTAGAAATATTTTCTTTGTTCTCTGGATAAGACTCTAAAATAACTGTGCCAGGTATGGAATTGAAGAGTTCAGGCTTTTAATGTATGCTTCTATAAAACAACAAACACTGGTACACTATTAGAAAAATAGTCTTTGTTGGTAGCTCCTTCTACTTTTGATCAACTAATTTTAACATGATAAAGGCATGCTTTATCCCTCTGTGTCTCATAATATTAAAACATAGAACAGTACAGAAAAACAGGCCCTTTGGCCAATAATGCCAAATAAATTTGTAATCAAATGGCCAGCTAAACTAGTGCCTCAACAATGTCCATCTCCCTTTACTTGCCACAAATCCATGAGCCAATCTAAACATCTCTTAAAAATCCTTAATAAATCTGCCTCTACCAGCACCCTTGGCACCCAGCACTCTGTGTAAAAAAACTTGCCTCTTATACCACCTTTGAAATTATACCCTCTCACCTTAATTGCAAGCTGTGTGGTATTAGACATTTCAACCCTGGGAAAAAGATGTCTTCTATCTACTCCATCTTTGCCTTTCATAATCTTATTAATGTCAGGACTGCAAGGGCAGGCACCTCCCAGTCTCCACCCAGCTAACGGAAGTCAA
The DNA here is from genome assembly GCF_048418815.1 of Hemitrygon akajei. Classification (NCBI taxonomy): domain Eukaryota; kingdom Metazoa; phylum Chordata; class Chondrichthyes; order Myliobatiformes; family Dasyatidae; genus Hemitrygon; species Hemitrygon akajei. The sequence continues at coordinate 91,469,704 of NC_133132.1, read as the reverse complement.
CTGCCAGTCAGTTTCATTTAATCTCTATTTAGACCCAGCTCTCACCCACAATCCCAGTTTCACCCATCCTGACAGGAAATGTAGAAGAGGCTTGATCCAAAAGCAGAGCAGTGGAGATGATTTAGTGGGAAATGACATTTTACCAAGAAACTGCAAAATAACGTTACGAGGGGCCACAAGTAACAGTTATTTAACATGACAAGACAACAATGTAACTGAACAACTGGTTGGGGCTCAATACAAGTAACGTTGAAATGTTATTTTAAATTACTTTAAATTGTTAATTCACCTGTTGTCGGTAGAGTACTGTGCAAAAGTCTTAGGCATATTATATACAATAGTAGGTAGCTGTCAATCCGAGGGGATCATAGGTTTGCACCTCCGGTGGACTGTGTCTTCTCCAGGGTGCAAGCCTGGACAGGAAGATTTGAGGAACCAGCTGTTGCCCATACAGCAGGTTCCCCCTCTCCACATCACTGATGTAGTCCAAGGGAAGAGCAGACACCGATACAGCTTGGCACCAGTGTCGTTGCGGAGGTTGTCAGAGTGAAGTTGTAAATAACATCGAACTGCCTTAGGGACCCCGGCTCAGGATTTCTTTCTCGGGGTTTACTCCCAAAGCCTTTCTCATGGGTGGGTATGGCTGCAAGGCAGCGGAGGTTTAAAATCAGAATTTTCCTTCTTCTAGGTGGGCTGCCGTCCAAGGCTGATGAGCCCCACCTGCCCGAAACAACTAGTTCTGAGTCGCCAGTGGTCCACCTTTCCCCCTTCTCTTGTCAGTAGAAACTGTTCCGTCCAGCCTAGCTGTCAGAGATGCATGCTATTTGGAGCAATTTATAAGTAGTGGGAACTTACCCCAATACCACCCCGGCTATGTCAACTATATATATAGTGTTTCATCAACTTTTGCACGATACTGTAGTGATTTTATCATTTGCATTTTTACCTCTGCCACAAAAAAAAACAATTTCCACATATGTATGTGATGATAAACTTGATTCTGATATGGGTTCCTATTGTGGACTGAGGGTGGGAAGGGACAGGGAGATGGGAATCATGGTTGGGAAAGGGGGAAGGGAGAGGGGAGGAAGTGGAAATCACCAGAGAGACATTCTTTAATCATCAATAAACCAATTGTTTGCAATCAAGTGACCTTGCCTTGTGTCTCAGGGCTGGCGACCCATGCTACCCTCCACCCCAGCACTCCTTCTCTACCACCTGTCTCACACCCCGCCCACAGCATGCCACACTCGCCTTTCCCAACATCCTTTGCTCCTGCTAGCTTTACAAACTTGCTCTCTGCTCCACATTGAAAAATACAGTATTGTGCAAAAGTCTTAAGCAACCTAGCTGAATATGTGCATATGACTTTTGCACAGTACTGTATATTGTTCACTAAATACTGGCTGAATGAAAGTTAGCAAAGTGTCATCTTAGAGACTATGTATATATGGGTATGCTCCATGTCCTCAGGATGATGTGAAGCCCCTTATAGCCTATCCAGTATTTTATAGTTTTAGAACACCACAGCACAGAAACTGGCCCTTTGTCATATCAAGTCCATAATGAACTATTAATCTGCCTAGTCCCATCAACCTACACATGGAGCATAGCCCTCCATACCCTACCCATTCATATACCTATCCATGTTTCTCTTAAGTGTTGAAATCAAACCCACATCCACCACTTCTTCTGGTAGTTTGTCCACACTCTCACAACCCTCATGTTCTTCTTTAACATTTATTTCATGCTTAACCCATGATACCTCGCTCTAGTCACATCCAACCACAGTGGAAAAGAGCCTGAGAAGTAGAATAGAAATGGCTGGCCACCAGGAGATCCATTCATCCCTCCTCACTGATCTCCCTCCTGGCACTTATTCTTGCAAGCAGAATAAATGCCACACCTGCCCCCACATCTCCATTCAAGCTCCTAAACAGTCCTTCCAGTTGAGGCTACACTTCACTTATGTGTCTGTTGGTGTCATTCACTGTAATCAGTAACCCTGAGTAATCTGACATAGACTGGGAGACTGCTTCACCAAGCACCTACCAGAAAATGCTGGACCTCCCATTTCAATTCTACTTCACATTCCCATTTGAACATGGCCTCCTGTGCTGCCATATGATGCCACACTCAGGTTGGGGGAGCAACACCTTATACTCTGCCTGGGTAGCCTCCAACCTGATGGCATGAACATCGATTTCTCAAATTTCCAGTAACTGCATCCTCTTCACTATTCCCCCATTTCCCTCTGTCACCTTATCTCCTTACCTGCCGATCACCTCCCTCTGTGCTCCTCCCCCTTCCATTTCTTCCATGGCCTCCTGTCCTCTCCTATCAGATTCACCCTTCGCCAACCCTTTATCTCTTTTACCAATCATCTTCCCAGCTCTTTACTTCACCCCTCCCTTTCTCTTGGTTTCACCTACCACCTACCTGCTTGTACTTCTTCCTCTTCTCCCTCCACCTTCTTGTTCTGACTTCTCATCTTGTTTTCCAGTCCTGATGAAGAGTCTCAGCCCGAAATGTCGACTGTTTACTCTTTTCCATAGATGCTGCCTGACCTGCTGAGTTTCTCCAGCATTTTGTCTGTGTTGCCAATTATCTACCTGTGTCTAAAAAGTATTTAGACTCTATTTCCATTTCCCTTTGAAAAAGTGTTGCAAAGGCATACAAGTCTCGGAGAGAAAAAGTGTTTCTTCTTTGTCTTAAAGGTGTATCTTGTTATTTTTCACACGGCAATACTATAGTTCTAAATTCCTCTATTAGGGCAAATATTCTTCCCAATTCCACTCCTCATGATCTTGGGTATCTCAATTAAGTCACCTTCCACTCTTCTAAAGTCCAACTGATTCAAGTTTAGTTTATCCATCTTGTCCTCAAAAGACAATTCATGTATTCCAGGTATTAGGTTTACTGAACCTTTCCTGAATTGTTCCAGCCATCAACATTTTTGCTTAAATATAGATACTATGGAAAGTATTCCAGATGTGGTCCTCCATGCCTTATTTAACTATAAGTGAACTCCCTAACCTTGGTCTTCAATTCCACTTAAACTTAACAACAATATTCTGTTAGCTTGCCTAATGATGTGTAGTTAAAGAGCCTAATATGGGCAAATGGGATGAATGTTGACAGGCATCATGCTTGTTATGGATGACATCGGCAGCAAATTCCTGCTTCTGTGTTGTATGAGAAGCTCCAGGACAAGAGAGTTGGCTCATGGATGGCAGATATAATGTGGATAAATGTGAGGTTATCCATTTTAGCTACCGAAATAAGTAGGCAAATTATTATCTGAATGGAGAAGAGATTTGAATGAAGAGATGGGGAGGACAGAATAATCCATCCCTGCTCCTGTTTTCTATGTTTCAGGGTAATTGGGAAAGCAAATGAAACCTTAGTTTTCACTGCAAATGGAAGAGAGTCTTGCAATAATTGTACAGGTTTTGACAAAGCCATATGAAAAATACTGTAAACTTTGGTCTCCTTTCTTAAGAAGGGATGTACTTGGATTGAAAGCAGTCCAGAGAAGGTTCATTCAATAGATTGTGGAGTTGAAGAGGTTGTCTTTTGAAGAAAAGGTTGGACCAATATTTAATGAATTTTCCATAAGGGGTTATTTCTCATTTCTTTAGAGATACAGCAACAGACCCTCCTGCCTCACTGAGTCCACACCAGCCAATTATACCCTCATGACCAATTAACCTACTAACTTGTATGTCTTTGGGATGTGGGAGGAAACCAAAACACCCAGAGGAAACCCACACAGTTACAAACTCCTTACAAATTATGGCCGGAATTAAACCTGGATTGCTGGAGCTGTAACAGTGTTACACTAACTGCTACCTACCATTCTGCTCACAGTTTTTAGAAACTAACAACATAATGGTACTTGGAAGTTTAAAGTTCAAAGTAAAATTTACTATCAGAGTACATACATGTCACCACACACAACCTTGAGATTCTTTTTCTGCACCATACTTAGCAGACCTATGGAATAGGTACTGTAAACAGGATCTGTAAACTGTAAACAAACTGCAAATGCAGATAATAAATAAGTAGCAATAAATAATGAGCATGAAGCAACAAGATAAAAGAGTCCTTCAATATGTGTAGTTACCCCTTTTGTTCAAGAGCTTGATGGTTCAGGGACAGTAACTGTTCTTGAACCTTATGGTGTGAGTCCTGAGGCACCTGTACCTTCCACCTGATGACAGTAGTTATGGTCTGGGTGGTGAGGATCTTTGATGATAGATACCGCTTTTCTACTCAATGCTTGGGAGGGTTTTATCTCTGATGTACTTGGTCAAATCCATTACCTTTTGCATCATTTTCTACTTAAAGGCATTAGTGTTCCCAAATCAGTCCATTTTGTAGCCAGTCAGTACATTTTCCACCATTCAGCTATAGAAGTATGCCAAGGTTTTTCATGACATGCCAAATCTCCGTAGACTCCTGAGGAAGTAGAGGCACTGTTGTGCTTTCTTTGGATTTATATTCATATGATGAGTTCAGGACAGGTTATCTGAGATAGTGACACCCAGGAACTTAAATTACTGACCCTCTCTACCTCTGATACTCTGATGATTACTGGATCATAAACCTTTGGTTTTGCTCTCCTGAAGCCTACAATCAGTTCTTTGGTCTTAAAGACATTAAGTGAGAGGTTGTTGTTATTACACCATTGAGGCAAATTTTCAGTCTCCCTCCTGTATGCTGATTCATCAACAGCTTTGATACAGCCCACAACAGTGGTGTCATCAAAAACTTGTCTATAGTGTTGGAGCTGTATATAGTCACACCGTCACAGGTGTAAAGCGTGTAGAATAGGAGGTTAAGTACAAATTCCAGTGGTGCTCTGTGCTGATGGAGATCGTGGTGGAGATGCTTTTGCCTATCCTCTACAAGTGGGGATATTCAGTATGCAATTGCACAAAGGGTTTTTGAGGCTCTGGAAGAGTTTACTGGAGGGAATGATAGTACTGACAGAATGGATGCTGAGAGGATCTTGCTTTCTATGGGCACATCCAAACCCAAGGTGCATGGTTTCAGAATAAGGAGGTGAAAGTAATTTACTTTCTCAGAACATTGAGAAATTTGGAATCCTCCATCACAAAAATGTTAAATGATGAATCACTGATATACTCAATGCTGAAATAAACAGGTTTCTGGTCCATAGAGTCATTGGGAGTTATGGAGAACAGGCAGGGAAGTGGCCAAAGGTCGCTATGATCTTACTGCACCTGTCTAAATCCCTTTCAAACATTGTAAATTTATCACAAAAATGAGAAAATTTGCGGATGCTGGAAATCCAAAGCAACACACATAAAATGCTAGAGGAACTCAGCAGGCCAGGCGGCATCTATGGAAAAAGTAAACAGTCAACATTTTGGGCTGACACTCTTCATCAGTAATGTATCTGCCTCCACCACCTTCTCCAGCTGCTTGTTCCAAATATTCACTACCTTCTGTTATAAACACACCCATCAATCTCCTTCAAATTTCTCTGCTCTCACCTTATACTCATGCCCTTTAGTTCTACACTCCCTTCACTGGGAAAAATACTCAATACCAGTGGTCCCCAACCACTGGGCCGTGGACTGGTGGTTGGGGACCACTGCTCTATACTGTCTATGCCCGTCAATATAATAAACTTTGATAAAGTTACCTCTCAGCCTCCTACATTCTAGTGAGAATGAAACCCAGCCTCCGTAACTTTTCCTTATAACTAATCTCTCTATTCCAGATAACATCTTGGTGAATCTCCTCTGCACTCTGTGTGGAGACTAACACATTACACAGAGCCCAAGTGCAATTAACCAATGTCTTGTATAGCTGCAATAGAATAGCCAAGCACTTGCACTCGATATCTCAGCCTTTGAAGAAAAGCATAGAAAATGCCTTCTCACTACCTTTTTCCACCTGTGTTGACACTTTCAGGAGGCTATGGATTTGCACCCCAAGGTCTCTCTCTACATCAATACTCCAAAAGACCTTATCATTTACTTGATGTGTGCTTCCAGAATTTGACTTCCCAAAGTGCATCATCTCACACTTGATGGATTCAAATCCATCTGCTTCTGCCCTGTCTAATTTTCAAGCTGATCTATCTCCTAATATATCCTCAGATTACCCTCTTTGCTATAAACGAGTCCACCAATTTTATCCTTGTTTTACTTTTGATGCAAACCAACTCACAATCCAAAAGCTTTCATTGCTTTCCTATTCTTCAACTAAAGAGAAAATGTTCATGTATTACTATATACCATGTGTCCACAAACTAGAGATGAATTTTTTCATCAAACGTTTTAAAAATATGAACATCCACTTGAGATACAGAATAAATTATTATTTCATTGCAAGATAGAAAAAGAACTTTAAATTGCTAAAAAGGCTAGAGGGATAAGTGTCTCTGCAAATTCAGAAATATTTCTAAAGACTTATGTTTTACTGTACATAATCTCTCTCCAGAAGTATGTCCCTAAAAAAAGCTTTTTGACTGCCACAATGCCCCACTCACGTCCCCCTCTCACCCTTAGCATCATTGGAATTTCCTTTATTCCTGTGTTCCAAGGTAAAAGAGCAACACAAAAATAAATCTCTCTCAGTTTGGAAAATTGTTCATCAGCTAAATCTCTGCCTGCTTCTTTTGGCTGACAGAAATACAGGCAACACTCCATCAGTGAAATCAATGCCTCTCTTGTCCTGGCTGACTGTTTCTCGAAAATGCCTACCACAATCAAACAGTTATCTTCTTGGTAAATGTATCTATTTCTGAATTTATTTTCTTTATATAGACAGAGTTTTAGGATTTATCACACCTTTTCATATAAAGACTCTTCAAATTGACAATCCATCTATCTCACTGCAACAGTCAAATAAAATGTTCCATATTCCTATTAATTCACTTTTATTTGCTTGAATGCACTTTGCAGCATCACCACCTGCTTAGAGAACATGAGTTTTCTTATGATAACAATGCATTTGTTAGATGGGCACTTCTGTCAAGATCAGCATTTATTATCCACCATGATAGATATAAGAATGTAAAAGCGAGTATCTAATGCTGAGGCTTTTTAGATATTGGTCAGACTGCACTCAGATAGGTTACCTAGTTGGCAGTGCATGGACTCCTTCAGGCCCACAAACATTGCCAAAAAATTCTTCATTTTCATGCACTAGATTTCTCTTCAGAGGTCGGGTTTTCAAAGGTCCAGGAAATAAATACAGAGTGAATTAAAGTATACAAGCTATTTAGAATATTAATCTACATTCTGAGAGTGGGTTACCACCATTCCAACCTCACCTTGTTAAATTCGGTAGGTTTGTTACTGATTTCAGATAATAACTTTTTATGTTCCATCTAACTCAATGTATTATTGTTTATATTAACATCACCAGTACTTTTTGCCCGTCATAGAGACAAGCCACTTTCTTGAGCTACTGAAATCCTTCTGCTGTAGAAAATGATAACGTGCAGCCAGGTAGAGAAATACAGAACTTAACAACAATGAATACGAATTGGCAACATATTTCCAAGACAGCATAGTCTGTGTTGGACCGGAAGAACTACCGGAAAATCAGTGAATTTGAATGAATCAAGGAGAGTGGAAGCCAACAGACCAATTGTTTTTGAGTATAAAGTGTATAAAAGAAGAGACTTCAAATGCAAAGCAGCGACAACTCTCCAGAAGCCAATCATCGTGGATGGGGAGTACCCCAAAGACACATGAAGATTAGATTGGGAGTGTGAGGAACACCTGGCCAATATAGACACCTTTCCCAGGTATCACTTTTTCTATTCTTTTCTATTCTGGAGGTTCAGGGAAACTTAGTAGGTGTGCATACAAGTATTCAGTTGTCTAAATTCAGTTGAGACAATGAAAGTACTTGTCGGTAAATATAGATTATCTCTGTGACTAACTGACCATTATTAGTAAGGGGTAAATCCTTGTAACATCTGTGACAGCTGCCCTTATCCTTCTTAATAGTAGAAGTCATGAGTTTGGAGTAGCTATTGGAGATGCCCAGATATGTGACAGCAATGCATTTTGTGGATAGTACGCATTGCTACTGCAGTTCAGCTGTGGTGCAGGGAATGTGTGTCATGGCTGATTTCTCTGACGGTGTTGCACTTCTTTAATGTTGTTGGAGCTACTCTTATCCAGGTAGGTATTGGAATATAGAACATAGAACAGCCCGGCATGAATACTTTAAGCCGACAATGTCTGCATTGAACACAGTGCAATTGTGGACTTGATTTAACCCACAGAATAGAAGAGTTGTAAGAAAAAGGCAAACCGCATGGACAGGAATGCTGGTGAAAACCTCACTGCATGAAATTGGAGGTGAGACTTGGAAATGTATGCAGTTCTGGGTGGTGCCTCACTGCTTTCAAATGATGAGCTGCTCTGATGGTGGGCAGCTATAAAAGATAAATAAAATCTGCTCAAGTCCAATGTCTTAGCTTTCGCATATTCATGCACGAGAGAAAAATCAAATGTGAATCAGAAGACCAGATTAAAAAAAGATCTGTTTGTTGCCCTATTTACATAGAATATTAATCAACTTCTGAATTGTGGGCATGCTTTATCAAAGCATGTTGCGAGTCTAGGTCATGCCTCTTCAGATAAGATACATATTCAGCAAATAAAAATGTAGATGTAAAGAAAATCTATCACTTCATATGATACACACAGACAATATCTTATATCACTGTAAATCAGTCCAACTGGACTCTGATCGGTGACTTTTTGCATTCTGACAACCTCACAGAATATATTGCTGATAACAAGCAATCAAGTCATTTTCAAAGCAAATGTCAGAGCAATGAAATTTCCCAGTGCATTTTCAGTACAGATTTGCAGCCATTTCAAAGTTCCTCAGATTATTGACATAATTTTGGTGACATACTAGTTAATATACATTCGCAAATTGTAAAATATCTGTCAATTAGTCCATCTATATCCAGATAAGATGCAGCTCTTTAGTCCCTTTGCATAATGACCGTTCATTTCCATTTCACAAGCTGTTATTTAAATGAATTTCCATATTGCTATTATGAGGCTTTGGAGAAAGAACATCTTGTATTATACATAAGGAACTGCTGAAAATGCACAGTTCCATCTTAACAATACAACCAAATTATTAGCATGTTCATTTGTGTCACCCTTTGACCACAGAACCTAAAGTGCTGACAGAACTTATTAGGAAGATTACCCACTGATACATCCGAATTTGTAGTGAATTCATTCCTTTGTGATTTTTCACAAGCTAAGGAAACAAATTATCTGAAAGTACATGATAACAATTCTGCTAAAAAGAAAAGGAATTGGAAATATGCAGAGCTTTGGGATAGAAATGAGTTTATGCCGAAATCTGCATGCAATGATGGAGAGTTGTAGAAGATTCATGGCATTATTTCCTGCTATTGGTGACATGACAAAATAGCATGTACCCCTTATACAATAATAAGTGTTATTCACATAATTGCAGTGCATATGAAAGGGAGTCCCATGTTCCTAGTGAATACAGCCCGCACAGATTTAAAACATGCATGCCAATCTCAAAGGAATGAAGGGTGCAGTTTTTGGATATAGCTATTCCCTGCTGGAGAATAATACAGAGCTTGAAGAAGAATAAGGGAAATCTTGCCAAGCCAGAGATACAGACATCAAAAAATCAACAGGCATACTGAATGACGGCCACATAAGCCTATCCCTGCTTTAATTCCATATTGATGAAAACATTTTGACAATGACGCAAAGCATTGGACTAATCAAGGCCAAGGAAAAACAGGCAAATTTGGGCAAAAGTTATTCAGTTGCATTCAAAAATAGAAATAAATCAACATCCTATCCATAATTAAAGCATGTGAATATCTACTGTGGTTATCTTTTGCAAATGTATGTTGCTAACACCCAAGCAGCAACTGCGTTTAGCCCTTTCATTTCCATTTTGGGCAATAGGCAATATCAGTCAAACTGCCCATAGAAGTGCGTGCAGTTTGGCAGTAAACTAATGAACTGAATAACCTATTAATGCAAGTACATTTGGAACATTGATGCACAGGTATGGAAATAAACATGCACAAAATATGCTGGTAGATTCCAGCTGACAAGCCCATTAGACACAACAGATACATTACAGCTGCATGGTACAAAGTAGAAATAAAGTGAATTCAGTTTTGTTTTTAATTGGTTTTGCATCAATGTTTTTAATCCTTTCAAAGAATTTTCATTTCTTAGATTAATGTTTTAAAATATTATTAAGTTTTTAATTGTATGTGTAATTCTTAATACCTTTAAATGTTTGCAAATAGCAGCCCTTAAAGTTTTTCAAAGATTTTCCCAACAGTTTTTGAATGGGCTTGTTCTGGTCAGACATTTGACATGATTACATCTCTCCAAGTCCAAATCCCCTGCAAAAACTCACTAAAACAGTCCAGGACAGTGTAGGTCAAAGCTGAATCTAAGTTTCGGGTGCAAGTACTGAGTCCAATTCAGATAAATTTCAGCTGATTCCTTCATTTGCTCATTCTTGGGACTGGGTAGATTAATAGTTTGTGTTATGTACCTGTGGGTATCTTGTGCCTGTCACATGACCATGATGTAATTGATGCTCTGCTGGGCATGATGTAATGGTCTTGTGATGGTGGAGTGACGTAATTTTCCTGCCAGTGAGAGGTCATGTAATAGTTTTTTCCAACAGGGTATAAGAGGAGATCCTCTTCCTGTGACGCAGGTCAGTTCGTGGTTGAATTCGTCAGTGACTCCGTTCTGCTACATATTTGATGTTATAACACAGTTTTGTTTTAAAAGTGGAGTTTAAATTTCTACTGTGAGAATCATTGTGCTGGCAGTTCTGAAAATCACTGCCAGTTAAAGTCCGGTTGGGGAGTGAAGAGTTTATTGAAGTACGGAAACCCTGAAGGATCGGAAAAAGTTGGTGTTGACGGCGATAAATTGGTTTGACCTTAATTAATCTTCATTTAGAAGGAATTAATGACCTGCGGTCCAAGATAGCCTCTGCAAAAGGGCAGAAAGGGTTGGAGCAAGGTTTCGCCAAGGAAAGGTCAGTGCCTTTAAGCCACTTTATTTCCTTCGCTGTGAATCCTTCGGGCAAGGCATATTTCAACTAGGATCAGAAGTAATGTCATGACGTTGGTGAGGAATTCGTTACTTCTAGGAAGAACTCTCCTAAGTGACTGTGTAACTCATTTGGACTTTTGCATTACTAATTCTAAGAACTGTTTTTGCATTATCGCTTTAAGAACTGTTCGAGCTGCCGTATAGCAGTTGACTTCCAGTTAAGTTAGTCATTAGTTTACTTTTGGTTTTTTTTTAGCAGTGTTTAATAAATGTTTTATTTGTTATAGAAAAACCTGTCTCAATTCTATATTCATTGTTGCCGTGCCAAAACATTTGGCACAGTCTAGTTGGGCCAAAGGGCCTGTTTCTCTGCTGTAGTGTTCTACCACTCCATGGCTCTTGTCCACTGGGGAATTGTCCATCACTAAATGTCCTTGAAAAGATGCAGTGAGCTTTCTTAAACTCCTGCAGGCCTTCCCATGCTTTTGGATATAGAGTTTCAGGATTTTTCACCCCACACATCTGCTATCCTTGTACTTTCAAATGGTTTAAGAACAGCTTCTTCCCCTTTGCCATCAGATCTCTGAATACTGACTAATTATTCCATTATTTGCATTTTTAAAAAATGTTGTAATATATAACATGCCTTGCACTGTACTGCTACCACAAACCAGTGAATTTCCCACAACATGTCAGTGATAATAAATCTGTGCCTGATTCTTGTCAGGTAAGTTGAGTTTGAGTGGACAGTGTTCCATAAAGCTCTTGCTTTGTACAGGGTAAAAACGTTTAGGGGTATCATGAGACAAGTCATTTGCTGAAGGATACCTTGTCACTAGCCTGTCTTATATAGTACTTGCATCATTTTTTCAGCTTTGTATTTGATGAATGGTGACCTCTCAGTGAGCTGATAGTAGGGACCCAGCATTGAAAATACTATTGACTGTCAATGCAAGGTGGTTAAACTCTGATTTGTTAGATACAGTCATAGCCTGACACTTTTTTGGCAAGGTAAGACCATAAGAAAAAGAATGGAATTAGGCCATTTGGCCCATCGAGTTTGTTCCACCATTTCATATGGCAGATCCATTTCCTTCTCAGCCCCAATATCCTGCCTTCTCTTTGTAACTCTTCATACCCTGATTAATTAAGAAACTGTCAAGCTTCACCTTGAACATACCCAATGGTGTGGCCTCCACGGTCATCTGTGGCAATGAATTCTACAGATTCACCACCCTCTGGCTAAAGAAATTCCTCCTCATCTTCATTCTAAATGGATGTCCTTCTATTAAGAGGCTGTGCTGCCTGATCCTAGACCTCTCCCCCACCATAGGTAACATCCTCTCAATATCCACTCTAGCAAGGCCTATTGATAGGTTTTGAGGAGATTTCCTCTTATTCTTCTGAATGCCAGTGATTATAGACCCAGATCCTTCAAAATCATACTGGATAACCTCCTCTGAAGCCTTTCCAATGTCAACACATTCTTCCTTCGATAAGGAGCCTAGAACTGCTCATAATAAAACTGCTTGTTACCACTGCTTTATAAAACCTCAGTATTACATCTTTCCTCTTGAAATGAATACTAATATCACAGATACCTTCCTCACCACTGACTCAACCTAAAAGTTAACCTTTAGGGAATCCTGCACAAGGACTCCAAAGTCCCTTTGCATCTCAGATTTTTGAACTTTGTCTCCATTCAGAAAAGACACTATGCATTTATTTCTTCCACCAAAAGTGCATGACCATACACTTGCTGACACTGTATTCCATCTGCCATTTCTTAGCCCATTCCCCCAATCTGTCTACATCCTTCTGCAGCCTCCATGCTCCCTCAACAGTACCTGCCCCTGCACCTATCTTCATATTGTCCACAAACCTGGCCACAAAGTCATCAATTCCATCATGCAAATCATTGACATATAAAGTAAAAAGAAGCTGTCTCAACACAGACCCCTGTGGAACACCACTAGTTACTGGTACCCAACTAGAAAAGACTCCTCCATTTCCGCTCTGCACCTCCTGCCAACCAGCCAATGCTCTATCCATGCTCGTATCTTTCCTGTATTACCATGGGCTCTTAACATGATAAGCACACTCAAGTGTGACACCTTGTTAATCCATTGACTGTCCATTGAGGGGGCAGAGTTTTAAGGTGCTTGGAAATAGGTACCGAGGTGATGTCAGAGGTAGGTTTTCCAGTGGTGGGTACATGGAATGCACGGTCGGTTGTGGTAATGGAAACGGATACAATGGGGCCTTTTAAGATCCTCTTAGATAGGTACATGGAGCTTAGAAAAATAGAGGTCTATGCACATGTTACACCCCTGAAAAACGGGGAGAGATAATCACTACAAAGACGTGATGTGGTTTCCTCGTTGAGAATGATTTACTCAAGTGAAGAAAGTACCGCGATGTCCCCTGGGTATGTGGGTGGGGACAGAAGCAATCGACCTCTGGCTAGCAGATCAAGGCTATTCTGCAGATCTCTGATAATACTATCAGGGCTTAACTTTACACAAAAAAGAATGAAAGAAACAATGAAATGAATTAAATACCTGTTAGTATTTTAGCCCTTTTTAACACGTGCTTTCACTGGTTTTAAACAATTTTTGAACTTAACAGATCTTTAGTGTCTTATCCTTTAACTTGTCACACGCAAAGGAAATTCTAGGCAGTTTCTAGAGTAGGTTACATGGTCAGCATAACATTGTGGGCCAAAGGGCCTGTAATGTGTTGTAGATTTCTAGGTTCTATGTTCTGACAGATTGCTGATGGCTTGGATCATGCAGACCGACGTAAAACACCTATTGCGTTCATTCCTCATTTCTTTGTCCCCCAATGCTACCTCTCTCGCACCATTTTACAGTGGTCCAATATCCACTCTTGCCTCTCTTTCACTCTTTTATATTATTACCTAGCTTACCTTCATATTTTTTATTTCGTATGGTTATTTTTGTTGTCTTCTGTTGGTTTTTAAAAGCTTCCCAATCTACTATATTTCCCAATCCACTAACTCCCCACTACTTTTTGCTATGTTATATGCCCTCTACTTTGTATTCAAGCTGTATTTAACTTCTCTTTGTCAGTCACAGTTGCATCGTCCTACCTTTAGAATACTTCTTCATCATTGGGATTACTGTATCTGTCCTGCGCATTCCATATTGCCCCAGTAGCTCCGGCCATTGCTGTTCTGTCATCAGCATTATACTGGTACATCTGAATTTATCTTCTTTTTCTTAAACTGAAGGGTGAGAGAGGCAAATTAATTCTATTTAAAGTGATAATGGCTCCAGCATCCTTTCACCGGATAGCCGCATGTTCCTTATTACAGGATTTCGTCAAATAGAAAAAAAGTAACTTTTGTTGCTACTAAGTGAAACTATACACAATTTTAATTCATGCCTCTGCCTCTCATTTGTTGAACTGATTCTTTGAATTTTTATTAACTAAATTACAAGTTGTGACGTTTAAAATTTAATCCCACACCAAGGTGCATCTTGCCAAAAGAATTTCGAGTGCGTTCAGCAAAAGTGTAGCCATTCCTATCTCTATTAGTCTCATCGGGGGATTTTAAAAAAATACATAGCAAAGTTGAAAGTACATTTATGTTCATGATCAAAGTATGTATACCATACAAAATCTTGAGATTTACTTTCTTGCAGGCAAAGAAACACAATAGAATCCATAAAAAATTCCACACAAAGTCAGTCAAACATTCAAAGTGTGAGTAAGAAAGAACAAATCGTGCAAACAATAAAGAAAACGCCAACAAAAATACTCAGAATGTGAATCATAGAGTCACCCAAAAGTGAGGATCCTCGGATCCAGTTTAGTGCTGCAGCCGGTCCAGGAGCTGATGGCTGCAGGCCACATCCAAGGAGCCAGTTCAGTGCTGAGGTGAGTAAAGCCACACAGAGTAGTGAGCTTAACATCATTTTGTCCTTTACCCTGGTCTTTGATGCCTTATTCTTTTTTTAAAATATTCAAAATAGCCAAAATACTAGATGTTTAAATACGAGTAAATAACAAGTCTCTTTGATGTGGTAGCACAGCTGTAGGCAATGTCAGAATTATTTTGGTGAAGTGATAGAATAGCATTGTATAATGCTATTAGAGCGCGTGCAACCAATTCCACTGCTGTCTCTAAGGAGTTTGTATATTCTTCCTGTTTCCATGTGGATTCCTCTGGGTGCTCACATTCCAAAGAAATACAGCTTGGTAGTAATTGGTAACATGGGTGTAATTGGGCGGCACAGGTTCATTGGGCTGAAGGGCCTTTAACTGTAACACTAAAACAAAATCATAGGAGGCAGTGTGATAATACCAGTAGTACTGTAAACATGACTGCCTACTTAACATTTTGAAGAAGCCTAGGAACATGGTATGATTAGCTTTGGCTAAGCATTTGATTTTATATGCTATAGAATGTCCAACACTGTGCTGAGGCATCAACTATTCACCATGTATTAATGATTCGGATAACACAATAATGTGTTTTATATTGAATTTTGCCAATGGCAAAGGCATAATAACTAGTTGATCGGAGCATAAAGGTACTAACTGAAATTGATAATTTACTGAGCATGCAGATAAATCCAGTTTGTTAGATGAATTTCAATAAAGGCAAATACTGGAGCAAATATCCAGCTTCTGATCACTTCTGTATATTCAAGGCAAGTACTGAAATAAGTAAGAGATTCTGCAGATGACGGAATCCAAAGCAACACACACAAAATGCTGGAGGAACTCAGCAGGTCAGGCAGCATTCATGGGATAAACAAAGAGTTGACGTTTCGGGTTCAGACCCTTTTCAGAACTGGAAAGGAAGGGGGAAGGTGCCAGTATAAAAAGGTGGAGCAGAGAGGAAGGAGAGTAGCTAGAACGTAATAGGTGAAACCGGGTGGGTGGGAAAGGCAAAGAGCTGGAGAGGAAAGAAACTGAGTGGACCATAGGAGAAAAGGGACAAGGAGGGTGCCCAGGAGGAGATGATAGGCAGACGAGAAGAAGCAAGAGGCAAGAGTGGGGAACAGAAGAAGAAGGGAGGGAAAATTTTTTCTACCAGAAGGAGAAATCAACATTCATGCCACCAGGTTGTAGGCTACCCAGATGAAATATAAGGTGTTGCTCCTGTACCCTGAGGGTGGCTTCATCATGGCTAAAAGGGAGGCCATGGTCTAACATGTCAGAATGAGAATGGTGATGGGAATGAAAATATTTGGCCACTGGGAAGTTCTGATTTTGGCAAAGGAGTGGAGGTGCTCAATGAACAATCCTCAGATTTATGACTAGTCTCATCAATATAGAGGAGGCTGCACCAGGAGCACAGCATATAATAGACACCCCTGACAGACTCACAGATGAAGTGTTGCCTCACCTGGAAGGACTGATTGGGACCCTGAAGAGAGTTGAGAGAGGTGGTGAAAGGGTGAATGAGCACGTGTAGCACTTACCTGCTTGCAGGGATAAGTGCTGGGAGGGTAATTAGTGGAGAGGGAGCAATGGACAAGCAGATCACAGAGGAAGCGATCCCTGCAGAAAGCAGAGAGTGGTGGGGGGAGGGGTGGGTGGGAAGAGGAGAAAAAGGTGTGTTTAATGGTAGGAAATCCTTGTAGATGTCGAGGTTGTAGAGTTGATGTGTTGGATGCAAGGGCTTATGAGGTGGTAGGATCCCTTTGGCAATGGCAAAAGGTGTGAAGAATAATCTGTTGGATGTGGAGGCTCATGTGGTGGTAGGCAAGACAAGAACTTTATCACTGTTAAGGTGGCTGGAAGATGTGTGAGCACAGATAGTCTGGAAATGGAGGAGATGTGGGTGAGGGCAGCATCAATGGTGGAAATATTACTGAAATAGTGGTGGGGTGATAGATTTCAAAGTTAAGATTGGGACTGTCATTCATAAAACAGTCACCTTATGTACAGATACTCCAGTATCCAGTGTCACTTTATGTACTGTATGTCACTGTATCTAACATAATATTATGTATTTATATATTTTGTGTTTTCTTATTGTGTTCTTTATACTTTTTTTTGTGCTGCATTGGATCCAGATTAACAATCATTGTGTTGTCCTTTACACTTGTGTATTGAAGAATGACAAAAAACAAAGAGATTTTATAGAGATATGCAAGATCAAATAAAAGGAAACTATTATATTGATCAGATAGTTCAAGAGCCAGGAATGTAGATTTAAAATTGTAGACAAAGAATAATGGGACTGTTAGGAAGAAATATTTACACATTGTGCAATTATTGCCTTGAATTCAAAGCCTGTAGGGGTGGTGAAAACAGAATTAGTCAACACTTTCAAGAGAGAACTGGATCAGCCCCTGTGGAAAAATAGTTTCCAAAGCTACTGAGAAAGAGAGGGGAAAAAGAATGACAAAATTACCCTATGAGGATCCAATGAAGATTTGATAGTCTTAATGGCTTCATTCTGAAAGATAACTATTCTATCAGGCAATGTCAAGTATGTAAAGGTCAAGAGAATTACTTTGAAATGCAAGATTCTAAGATAGAAAGATGGATAGATACTTTATTGATCCCAAAGGAAATTACAGTGTCACTGTAGCATTACAAGTATAATATACAAATATTAGAAGTAAAAAAGAATGAAAAATAAGTTACCTCAAACAGTCTAACAGAAGGGGTCATCACTTTCCTGGCTGTAGTTTAACGTAATACAGCCTAAAGGCCGAGGATAAAAATGATCTCATATCGTGCTCTTTGGAGCAGTGCAGTTGTCTTAGTCTATTACTATAAGTGCTCCTCTGTTCAGCTAAGGTGCAATGCAGAGTGTGTGCTACATTGTCTAGAATTGCCAGGATTTTCTGTAGGATCCCATGTTCTACCACAGCCTCCAGTGTGTAATAGATTAATGGTGTAAATATTCAGAGGAGGTGCAAGAACAAGGGTTGTGTCTCTTGCAGTTGCAGGGGTAAATGCCAAGGGTCAAGGCAGGTGGGTGAACAGAGATAAGCAGATAAGGGATGATCCCTGTGCAAGGCAGGAGGAGAAGATGTAGCAAGTAGTGAGATCTTATTGCAGCTTACAGTATGTGAAGAGCAAGAGGAAAAGACATGAGAGAATAGGACCAATCAAGTGTAACAGTGGAAAAGTGTGTATGGAACTGGAGGAGATTGCAGAGGTATTTAATGAATATTTTGCTTCAGTATCCACCACGGAAAAGGATCTTGGCGATTGCAGGGATGACTTACAGTAGACTGAAAAGCTTGAACATGTTGATATTAAGAAAGAGAATGTGCTGGAGCTTATGGAAAACATCAAGTTGGATAAGTCACTGGGACTGGATGAGATATACCCTAGACTACTGTGGGAGGTGAGGGGGGAGATTGCTGAGCCTCTGGCAATGATCTTTGCATCATCAATGGGGACAGGAGAGGTTCCAGTGGATTGGACGGTTGCGGATGTTGTTCCCTTATTCAGGAAAGGGAGTAGAGATAGCTCAGGAAAATATAGACCAGTGAGTCTTACTTCAGCAATTAATGGAGAAGATCCTGAGAGGCAGGATTTATGAACATTTGGAGAGGCATAATATGATTAGGAATAGTTAGTATGGCTTTGTCAAAGGCACGTCATGCCTTACGTGCCTGATTGAATTTTTCGAGGATGTGACTTAAACACATTGATGAAGGTAGAGCAGTAGATGTAGTGTATATGGATTTTGGCAAGGCATGTGACAAGGTACCCCATACAAGGCTTATTCAGAAAGTAAGGAGGCATAGGGTCCAAAGGGACATTGCTTTGTGGATACAGAACTGGCTTGCCTGCAGAAGGGAAAGAGTGGTTGTAGATGGGTCATATTCTGCATGGTGGTCGGTCACTAATGGTGTGCCTTAGGGACCCCTGCTCTTTGTGATTTTTATAAATGACCTGGATGAGGAAGTGGAGGGATCATTTATTAAATTTGCTGATGACCCAAAGGTTGGAAGTGTTGTGGATAGTGTGGAGGGCTGTCAGAGTTTACAGTGGGACATTGCAACACTTGGCTGAGAAGTAGCAGATGGAGTTCAACCAAGATAAGTTTGAGGTGGTTCATTTTGGTACGTCAAATATGATGGTAGAATATAGTATTAATGGTAAGACTCTTGGCAGTGTGGAGAATCAGAGGGATCTTGGGGTCCAAGTCCAAAGGACACACAAAGCTGCTGTGCAGGTTGAATCTGTGGTTAAGATAGCATATGGTGCATTGGCCTTCGTCAATTGTGCAATTGAGTTTCGGAGCCGAGAGGTAATGTTGCAGCTATATAGGACCCTGGTCAGACCCCACTTGGAGTACTGTGCTCATTTCTGGTCGCCTCACTGCAGGAAGGTTGTGGAAACCATAGAAAGTGTGCAGAGGAGATTTACAAGGATGTTGCCTGGATTGGAGAGCATGCCTTATGAGAATAAGTTGAGTGAACTTGGACTTTTTTCCTTGGAGTGACGGAGGATGAGAGGTGACCTGATAGAGGTGTATAAGATGATGAGAGGTATTGATCATGTGGATAGTCAGAGGTGCTTGGAAGTAGGTACAGAGGAGATGTCAGGGGTAAGTTTTTACACAGAGAGTGGTGAGTGTGTGGAATGGGCTGCCGGCGACGGTGGTGGAGGCGGATATGATAGGATCTTTCAAGAGACCCCTGGACAGGTACATGAAGCTTAGAAAAATACAGAACTATGGGTAACCCTAGGTAATTTCTAAGATAAGGACAAGTTCAGCACAGCTTTGTGGGCCAAAGGGCCTATACTGTGCTGTAGGTTTCTATGTTTCTAAACACCAAATGGTAATATGTTGGATGCGAAGACTGGCAGGGTGAAAGCTGAACACTGTAGAACTCAATTTCTCCTCGGTCTTGGGGGCTGGCTGCATGGGAGGGGGAGACGGTGAGACCAGAGGTTTCAGAAAATGGATTTGCAAGTAAGGCCTCCATCAACCATAGTAGAAAGGAAGCCACATTTCACGAAAAAGGAAAACATTCCAGATGTTCTGAAATGGAAAGCCTCACCTTGACAGCAAATATGGTGGAGATGGTGACATTTGGACAAAGGATGTCATCTTTTCAAGAGACCAGATGGGAAGAGCTTAGGGACGTCTTGCTAATTTCCATGTAAATTAGTACTTCAACATCCTTTACAATAGTTGATGGCTTATAAGAATACACAATAGATGGCACATTTATTGTTTGTCAATTCTAAACAGGGTTGTTTCCTTCCAGGAAATCTTCTCTCTCTACTATTGTAATAAGTCCTTATTAATCCTACTGGCAGAGCCCTTCTCCCTTTCCCACTTTGCTTTCACTTCTTGCCTTTGTCTATTATCTTGTGTCCAGGAATAACCAGAAATAAATCCTTCTCATTTAGGTTGAACCTCTGTTACTGCACTGTAATTTCATATGGTTAACTGCAACTCCTCACAGACAACAGCAGGGATTGAACCCAGGTTGCTGGTGCTGTAATAGTGTTACCCTACCCACACGCTACCCTGCTGCCAATTTGTCAAGCAGAACTAATGAATCCTTATCACTTTCTAAAATTTTCTGCAAATCACTGTATTTTATTATCAATTTGGAAAAAGAAATAAATAGTGTGAATGGCTGCCATGTAATCTGGAAACTATAACTTGATATGGGTAATATCAATAAACAATGCAACACTTTTCCAGCAGTATCAAGAGCTCTTTTCATATCCTGAAAAAAAGTCTTCCTTTAAATACTCAGAGATCAAGCCTTTTTTTCCCACTTTGGAGCAATTACAGCTTTTCTGAAAGTTCACTTTAGTCAGAATCAATACTTTCTCAGAGACACAGGCAGCATCATCCATCAGGTTAGTTAAAATCTCAATGCAGTGAGCACAGACTGAAACAACTCAGTGTTAATATTGTATCAACTGAATGAAACTCAAAAAACAACAATCCAATTTATCTCTGAACTAAGTACTTACACCTGAGCATTGTGATTCACAGGCATATCTTATTTCATCTCATATTATTAGTTTTATTCTTGCTTTTAAATCAAATTTTGAGATGTTCATTGACCATTGCCAGTTAATCTTGATCATGCAAACACTTTTGTTTCTGAGTTTGAAGGATCAAATCCTATTTCAGAAAAATATAGAAACTTCATACTCTGGCTTCTTCCCTCTTTCTTTCCAGTCCTGTTGAAAGATCTCAGCTCAAAACATTAACTCTTTATTCCCTTCCATAGATGCTGCCTGACCTGCTGAGCTCCTCCAGCGTTTTGTGTGTATTATTCTGTATTTCCAGCATCCACAGAATCTCTTGTGTTTAGTACAAAATATAAGCTAATTCTCCAAAATACCCCTGCTTTTGGATGGAACATTAAACCAAGGACTATCTGACATCCCTTGAGGATACAAAAAACCTTTGGAGGTCATAAGCAGGGAAATTATCTTCCTGTTATTACATTGCAATGGGACTTGCCACCTGCAAGTAGGTCACTGCCTTATAATTTGATTTATTATAATTTATTAATACATTATAATGCATTTAATTTATTAATGCACTATATTTTAATTAATTTATTTTTTATTTAGAGATACAGCTTGGTAATGGGTCCTTCCGTCCCAATGAGTCTGTTTCACCCAATTACACCCATGTGACCAATTGACTTATTAACCCATGCGCCTTTGGAATGTGGGAGGAAACTGAAGACCCGGAGGAAACCAGCAACATCATGGGGAGAATATTTTCACATCTTACTTAAATGAATGCAGACCGCTGGCACTGTAATTGTGTAACACTAATTGCTATGCTACCATCCCATATATATAGTGACTGTACTTCCAAGAAAGTTCAGGGATGACCTGAAGTTATAAAGGACGCCAAATAAACTCTTCTAGGGCTTCCAGCCGGGTACAGGTATTGATTTCCAAAGACAAATTCTGCCATCTTCATCAGGGATGACGCCTAGGTATGTCTAGTTGGGTGGTATATGCTCAACATCCGTCCCTCTTAATTGATTAGTCCTCATCAGGTCATGTTTCTGTTGTCCCACCTTGTTTACAATCAAATTCCAGTTCCTACTTAGAGCAAGACCTTCAACTTTGTTAAAATTCTTTTCCTCATGACTTATTTTAATGGCTTCCTTCACCAGGTAGTCCAAAACCCAACGGCTTGATAAAGTAGTTTTGTGCCAAAGTCAATCCTATGGCCTTTGCAAATGCAATGTTCTGCTACTGCCAATCTCTCTGGGTAGCTAAAATGGATACACCTTCAAAACTCTTTGATGGAAGTTTCCAGCGTAAACCCCATCTGGTTGATATATGCTGCTCCACATTCACAGGGAATCATGTAAACACCAGCCTTTCTGAGTCCCAGGTCATCTTTGACCACATAAGCTGGGACCTGAGCTTCCTTATGGGTTTGTAGATGGTATTAATTTGTATTTCTTCTCGATCCTGGCGACCCTTCCAGAAACCATGGAAATATAGGAAAGACAGGCAGCAGCTGCAGGTTCCTCCTCGTTGTTATGTTTCCTGGTTTTTCCATTGGCCCTTTTAAGGGCCCAATTGATTTCATTCACCTTGTAGCCATTCTGTAGGAACATCATGTGTAATTGGCTTATTTCCTCATGGAGGTTCTCCAGGTCCAAAATAGCTTTTGCATGGTTAAACAAAGTAGAAAGAACTGCTCTACATTGGGAGGTGTGACGGTGGCAGTTATTATTGAGGTGTAAGTCCGCGTGAGTGGGATTCAGATAGATACCATGCCCAAGGCTACTGTCCAGTTTCCATCATATTAGAATGACCAGGAATGGGAGGCAACCATTCTTCTCCATCTCCAAATATTTTGATATATACTGCTCAGGTGGTCATGGAACCGCTGGAGTGCTGGAGTCCATATTGCTAAGGTGTCATCGATGTACCTGAAGAAGAATTTGAAGCATAAGAGCGATGAGCTCAGTGCCCTCTCCTCAAAGTCCTCCACATCGGTGACAAGGGCAATCCCATTTGTTCATAGTAGTTGCCCTTACAGAGGAAATACATTGATGTCTGTTCAAAAATGTTAATGGTAATGTTAAAATGTTAATCAGACCTTGACCGCAGGAGCATCAATGTATCCTTATTGGGAACTCACGTGAACTATGTCAAAATTGACCATTATGTCTTCTGGGATAAGCTGGATGTTGGTTATCATTTTCATGAAGTCAGATGAATTTGTGATGTGATGCTGACAGCCTCCAACAAAAGGAGACAGCATGGTTGTTAATTGCTTCATAAGGTAGTAAGCCGGAGAAACTATTACACTGATGATAGGCCTCAGGGTTTGATGCAACATCAATAACTCTCTCTGAGACGTAAAGGCGAGGTATTGGCTTTTATTGACTGGAAGAAGGAACAAGCAGTGATTGACCACCATACTACATCCTGGAGACAGAGAGGCCGGGCTCAGACCTCAATCACCTTTATACAGGGGTCTGTGGGAGGAGCCACAGAAGCAGTCAGCAGGGGGCGTGTCCAGACAGGTATATGTAGTTCACCACAGGGTTGAACCCTTCTTATGTTCATTGGAACCTGTAAAGTCTTAGTGGTACCGACACTCGAGGTAGAAATGCCTTTCATTTGTCTGTTGGCAGGTCGAATTTCTTCAGTAAAGCAGAGGTCATCTTCACAACTGAATCCATGGGATCCCACTGTAGAACTCTGTAGGTGGAATCATCCAATATCTGTTGGCCTTTCCTGTGGTATTCCTCTAAGGACACCAGGATTGTCACATTAAAATTGATATCTATACCCGGCTGGAATTCTAAGAAGAATTTATTCATCATATATGCCAGAAAAACACTAGATCCTCTTTCTATAAAAGATGCTTTTCCTTAAATATATCTATGTTTTCATAATCCAGCTGTTCATAGTGTACGTATCTCCTGAAATCCCTACTTCATTATAACCTTATATTTATGTTCTCTCATTTTTAAGTCACAACCTCAAGATAATGTCTGTCTTGTCAATCTCATCATTTATTATAGTATATATCAGGTTGTCTTTTCAGTGTCTAATGCTGCCCAATGGGGCTGCAATTAAATCACAGAAAGTATCTGCAGGTCATATATTAATCGGTAGCATATGTCAGTGACAAGTCTGGGCACTGTTGCAGTAAAACAGCTAATTCTGGGACAACATACACTGTAGGGCACATTGTGTGTGTTCTTTGTGTGATAGCCTCTGCTGCCAGGCCTGACAATACTATTTTACCAAGAGCACATCTCTAAAATTGCTAGTGCCATCAGCCCAAGTAAATTGGCTATCTGACTGAAAAAGATTGCTGCTGACCCCTCCATCAACTATATCAGCAACTTTTATATATCTAGCCTTAACAATTATTTTGGCAAATATTGCAGAATAAATGCAGCTGAAGTTAGCAGAAAATACTTGACATGAAGAAAACTTGCACAGAAAGGATGAACACTCTTCAACATAAGTACAAAATAATCATAAGCAATTCCAACATGAGCTACAACTCAAAGGATTTAGCGTTATTGCATATTGACAACAATGCATGCCTGAAGCTCTGGAATAAGCTGCTTCATGCCTATCACAGGAAGAGGAATCTCAAAGACGTGTCACATTCCAACATATCAGTCCGTGGACTCCTCTATTGCCATAGTGAGGTCCCTGTCAGGTTGGAGGAGCAACACCTCACGTTCTATCAGTTAGCCTCCAACCTGTTGTCATGAACACTGATTTCTCCAACTTCTGATCATTTCTCTCTGCTCTTCCTCTTTTTTTCCATTCCCCATTCAGTTTCCTCTCTCTCCCCTTCATTTCTCCTCATTTTCCTCACCTGCATATCACCTCCCTCTGGTGCCGAACCCCCACTTCCCTTTCTCCCATGGTCCACTGTCTCTCCTATCAGCGTTCTTCTTCTTCAGCTCTTTACCTCTTCTATATTTCACCTCCCAGCTTCTTACTTCATTCCCCCTCTCCACTCACTTTATTTCACCGATCACCTGCCAGCTTGTACTCATTCTCCCCCTCCCCCCATTTTCTCATTCTGGCCTCTTGCTGCTTCCTTTTCAGTCCTGATAAAGGACGTTGGTCTGAAATATCGACTGTTTATTCCTCTCAGTAGATGCTGCCTGAGCTGCTGAGTTCCTCCAGCACTTTGTGTGTGTTCCTTAAGATTTCCAGCATCTGCAGTACCTCTAATGAAAGTAGATTTTTTTTTTCCCAATTGTAACAATTCTTAATACTTTCAAGCATTCATTATTTCAATATCATATCACCTACAGTTCGGGAAAAGAGAAAAGGGGAGAAATTGGTCGTGTTATGTATGAGAATGTGGGCTGCCAGTTTTCTTCACATCACACACTATGTTATATTGACACATTATGGATCCAAAGGAGTGGCATTGATTAAAATTACCTGATGATACTCTGGTTTATGTTTACTCACAGCACCTTAAGACTATTTTCTGAATATGTCTATTTTTCATTGGATATTCAAATAATACTAAAATATTATTTTTTTCACCATACCAATAAATAGCTTTCCAACACAAGAAAATGCATATTCTGAGAAAAGAATTAATTTAGAAACTGCACAATATATTGAATATTCAAAAATCAATGCAAATTACTTCTTTGGTGTAACCTTTTTGTGAAACTCACTAGCATGTGTAATACTTGTTTTTCATCAAGTGCCTTGATTATAAGAAACAAGACCATAAAACCATAAAATATAGGAGCAGAATTAGGCCATTTAGCCCATTGAATTTGCTCCGCCATTTCATCATGGCTAATCCATTTCCCTCTCAGCCGCAATCTCCTGCTTTCTTCCTGTATTCCTTTGTGCCCTAACTTATCATGAATCTATCAATCTCTGCGTTAAATATACCTAATGACATAGCTTCCACTGCTGCATGTGGAAACAAATTCCACAGATTCAACACTCTCTGGCTAAAGAAATTGCTTCTTACCTCTGTTCTAGACGAACATCCCTCTGTTCTGAGACTGTCTCCTCTGGTCTTAAGAGACTCTGCCACCATGGGGAACAACCTCTCCACATCCAGTCTACTGAGGTCTTTCAACATTCGATAGGTGTCAATAAGATGATCCCTTATTCTTTTGAATTCCACTGATTATAGGCCCAGAGTCATCATACACTCCTCATACGATAAGCCTTTCAATTGCAGAACTATTTTTGTGAGCCGCCTTTGAACCATATCCTATGTCAGCACATACTTTCTTAGATAAGGGGCCCAAAATTGCTCACAATGATCCAACTGAGGCTCACCAGTGCCTTCTAAAGCCTCAACGTTATGTCTTTGCATGTTGTGCAACTGGCAACAAAACAGTTCAGGCTAAGTAATGCTGGCATATTCTCATATCTTAAGGAATCTATAAACCACTTGAATTTTTAAAGAGCAACTATTAAGTTCAAGTGAATTCAGTTCATTATTTTGTGATGGTATTGAAGGTTGGCTACGTTATTGGACGTGCGACTCATTGGTTCAGCATTTTGTGTTTGGGATTTGTTACAAATTTATTAGAAACTTTTATCTTCTGTTATTAGCTCATTGAAAGCTCTGCAGGCCACTTCTAAATTAAGAAGGCTTCTTGTCGTGCAAATCGAAACACAGATGACTGGAACAAATAATCTAATTACTACAGGAATATTACATTTTTGCTAATTATGTCACATCCCCATCAAACTTCAGAAAATTCTTTAGATACTTCCGGCTTCATCCGAATATTATTTAGGTTGCTTGAGCAGGGTAAAGAACATCCATCTGTACAGTTCAAGAGAATAGATTCTACCTGAACTATTGACAAAGTATTGACTTTTAAAGATAGTAAAAGTTAATTTAAATTTAAAAATAACTGCAATCATATTAAGATAAAAGCTATACTACATATTCTTCTGTAGTCAACAAAATCTGCATTACTTTTAGTTCCCAAAGAGCTAGCTGTTTTGTACTTCCATCTTCTTATCTGAAGGTGCTGTGATATTGTTAAATATTAAAAGGTAATAGAGCTGTAAAGGAGAAAATAGAATATTATAAAAAGAAAATACATAAGATGCTTGTACTTCAAGACAAAATTAATTATTAAAAGTACACCTTCAAAATACTATCCTAAGGTTGTTCTGCCCTATGTTCAGAGGCAAAAATGCATGTTACAAAATTAACTACAAGGTCATCAGAATCCAGATAACATTTTAAGAACAGAATGCAAATAAAATGTCTTACAGAAACATTGGAGGCATTAAATTTTTAAAACATTTGACAGTTGAGATAATAAAAGGATGCATGTCATGGAGAAATGAGCTTGCTGACGAATGAGTTTCAATCAATCAATGAAATAAGAGCTACATTTTCAGGTAATGACTCCTTGAAACTCCTTTCCTGTAGCTTGGACTTACAATATCATTTTCTCCTCTAACAGTGGACAAGCCCTCAGTGGAAGGATTTATAGCCACTAATTAATGACTGCAGCTGTTGCTAAAGCAGTACATTTTCAATGAAAGTGACCAGCCTCAGGATTTCCAATTTATTATTGTGATGAGGTAGCCACACATTACACACAAGTTGGCATGTTTTTTTACACTGGTCCAGCAAAAATAATAGCTTGTATTAAGGTCCATATAATACAATAAATTCCCCTGAAGAGAAAATGGATAGAAACTAAATTTAATTTTGAGCCACTTAAGGAAATGGAATCTTCGGGGTAAAAAAGCAGGCTTTATGAAGAGTGAAGGTAGAAAGGCAAAGGGAATTCCAGAGCTTAAGGCCTCGGTAGTCAAAGACCCAGCTGCCACAAATAATGCATTAAAATCTGAGCAATCTCAATTGGCAAGAAGTGGAGACTATGACTGGGATCTTTAGAGGCTGGAAGAGTAGAAGAGATTAGAGGAACAGAAGGAAGAGATTTAAAAACAAATAAGATAACGTTAAAGCCAAAGCTTTGAACGACAAGTGTCAATGTTTATTAGCAAGCACAAAGATGATAAATGAATTGGATGTGATGCAAGTTATGAAAGGTGGAGCAGAATTTTGGATATTTAAGCTTTAATATTTCTAATCAAATATCTTCCTTGATGATTCCAAGACTGCATGCCCAATTCTGCAGCAAGGGAGGTCCAAACTATGCCAAAGCATTATGAATAATTAACTGACCAATTAAAATGGATTGGAAAGATAGAATCATTAAAGGAAAATGTAATTCTTTGTCATTGGCTTCAAATAACCTTCAAGCAAATATCTTTAAAGGTTAAGTGACAGGCAAACAAACTCCCTAAGCTGAAATCTGAAACAAAAGCAGAAAAGCTTGGAAAGACTCAACAGGTTAAACAGTATCTGTGGAGAGATCTTTCATCAGAACTCAACTATTAATTCAATGTTTCTGTCCTGACCTGCTGAATACTTCCAGCATTTGGAATAAAGTTGGAAATCAACATGTTCTATTGCAGTAAGTGGGAAAGGGTGGAAAGAACAAAGGGATAATCTGTATTTACCATCAAGCTTAAGAAAGTCTCAAAAGAATAGCTTTAGCAAACAATGATTCATAATAGGAAATCTATCTGCTCTATTAGTATATCATTTTACTAGTATCAATATGAATGGTTCAGGAGTCATTGAAATAAGCCTCTTTTCAAATAATAAATCAATTATCTAAATTTAGGTTAGGTAGGTCACGAGCCAGGTACCATATGATACTTTGAAGTGAAATTAAATTGGGTAGGGAGAACCATACCTGCTTTCGAGACCCACGGTCTAGAAATACTACTATGAATAAAAAAACCGCAAAAATAACTTTATCTACACTATCATCAAGGGAATGGGTGGGTGAGAAGTGACTGAGAGATTTATGGGTGCAGAGTGAATTCCATGAAAAGGGCAGGTGGTGGGAGGATTGAGGAATGTGTAGAATCAGGAATAAGTAGGTATGTGCTAGACGGTCACACTAATGCTTTAGTATTTGGGATTAGTGCCTGATGAGACAAGCAATTAGATGTTGACTGAAAAGAGGACGAGGAGATGGATGGAAAAGTGCTTTAATGATCTCTGTGTAGTTACTGACTTACATTAACCATTTAGACTTCTAACAAAATTTCCTGATATCTGCTTGACTTTTCCAGTCAGTATCCACCACACTCATTCTCCATTCAACCATTCTGATTTCTTCCCAAATGATTCCAAGTCTTCTTTGAATACCAATGCTAAACCAGCAGTGTAACAGAGGCAGGATAAGGGTTCAAAGTTCAAAGTGAAATTTATTATTGGAGTACTAACATGTCACGATACACAACCCTGAGATTCTCCTTTTGCAGGCACACTTAGCAAACTATAGAACAGTAATTATAAATAGAATCTGTAAACTGGAAATAAGCTGTGCAAATGCAGATAATAAATAAATAAAAATAAAGTACGAATAAGAAATAACTATATAAGAGTCCCTAAATGACTGTAGTTGTGCACTTTTGATGAAGAGCCTGATGATTGAGGGGTAACAACTGTTCTTGAACCTGGTGGTGCGAGTCCTGAGGCACTTGTACCTTCTACCTGATGGCAGCAGCGAGAAAAGAGCATGGCCTGGGTGCTGAGGACCTTTGATAATGGATGCTGCTTTCCTACGGCAACATTTCTTGTAAATGTGCTCAGTGGTTGGAAGGATTTTACCAGTGATGTACTGGGCCAAATTTGTTACCCATACCAGGCCATAATGTAGCCAGTCAGCATACTTTCCACCACACTAGAACTTTGCCAAGGTTTTTGATGACATGCCAAATCTCTGCAGACTCCTGAGGGAGTGGAGGCACTGCCATGCTTTCTTTGCAATTATATTTATATGATGTGATCAGGACAGGTCCTCTGAGATAGTGACACCCAGGAACTTAAAGTTACTGACCCTCTCCACCTTTGATCCTCTGATGATTACTGGCTCATGGATTTCTGGTTTCCCTCTCCTGGCATCTGCAATTAGTTTCTTGGACGTATTGGCATTGAATGAGAGGTTGTTGCTATTACACCACTCAGCCAGATTTCAAATGTCCATCCTGTATGTTGATTCATCACTATCTTTCATACAGTGGTGTCATCAGCAAACTTGTATATGGTGTTGGAGCTATACTTAGCCACACAGTTATAGGTGTTAAGCAAGTAGAGCAGAGGGCTAAGTACACATCCCCATGGTGCTCCTGTGCTGTTGGAGATAGTGGAGGAGATGTCTCTGCCAATCCGAACTGACTAGGGTTTACAAGTGAGAAAAAACAGTATCCAATTGCACAAGGGTGTATTGAGGCCCAGGTCTTGAAGTTACCAATTTGTTCAGAGGGGACGATGATGTTAAATGTTGAGCTGTAATCGAAAAGCAGCATCGTGATGTATTCATCTTTACTGTCTTATGTGCTCTTATTTGAAGAGCTAATGAGATAACATCTGCTGTAGACCTGTTTCTTCCAAAGAGGAATTACAGTGGATCCAAGTCACCATTCCAATAGGAGCTGATAAGCTTCAACACCAGCTTCTACTGTGGATGTAAGTGCCACTGGGCAAGGGTCAGTTAAACAGATTACCACACTCTTCTTGGGCGCGGGGATGACTGGAACCTGCTTGAAGCAGTTGGGAACCACACACTGCCAGAGTGAAAGGTTGAAGACATCCTTGACAGATAAGCAGAATTCTCTTCATTTAAATAATGAGACTCTTCTTCCGCCATAACATATACATATCTGTTAGCAAATATGATTTCACCGAATAAATTGGTTCAAATATTTTGAAATTCTACTCTAGCCAATATTGGGGGATCTATTCTGAATCAGGTTGTATTTGAACTCTGTAAGGTTCACTAATTCACATGTTGATTAGTGATATCATTTCACCAATTATTTTCCTCAGTTTTGTGGTCTGTCTGTGGCTTCACAAGTTATAACACTTTGGGGAAAAATTAGTTCATTCACATAAGTTCTTACTGCTGCTACCTTCTTAAAATCAGTTTTCTTCTCAATTATCTTGTTGATTAATTTGTTCCCATTGTCATTCAAGTCCTTAATATCTTTCATATTTTACATGTTTAAGATCTCCTCTTGGGCTGTGCAAGTTGATTGTGAGCTTTCTTAGCTTTTACTTATGTAAATAGAGTGAAAATTACTAAATCTGCAGCACATTTGCCAGCAATACACTATCTTTAATATATTTTGGGAATGTCTCAGATCATTCTTTAGAATGTTAAAACATCATTGGTGATGAATGGGCAACTTTGAATGACCCCATCTTGCTCCTTATTTGAGCTTGGTGAGTCTTATGTTTGGCTTTTCTTCGAGCTGGATAATATCCAAGAATTTGCCAAGCACCAGTAAATATTCTTGATGATTTGTAAAGGCCACATGAGGCACAGCATAAACTGTCTCTTGAAAATTACTGTAAGCAGAACCAGTGGGTTTCTATAGCAATTCTATAGACTTCAGCAATTTTCTAAAATCCTTAACTTCAAAATGTTTTCATAACTGCAAAAATCCTTTGTTTTCTTCCCATTATTACTCTCATATCCTACTGAGTCTGTGATGTATACAACTTTCAAAGCGAGAAAGGGCCACAGTAACTGCAACAAATATTGTTGAGAATCTGCTGTGAATGTGTGATAACTCAAATCGAGAATGATGTTTTTCCAAGGGGTTATTCCCTTAATTGAGAATGACTGTGCTTGACTTTGTTTATCATGAGGAGGCTAATGCACGGGCAGCTACCACGCTGTCTTTGACAGATCAGAGTCAGGGTCAGGGTCCAGTGGCACAGAATGTATGATGGCAGGGGTGCTTCATTGCTGCAGACTTCCTCTGCCCTCACTACCTTTGTGATGTTTTATCATCTTCCAGTACCTTCACTGCTGAGGTCTTGGTTTGATTTCTCTTTGACTAGAACTTCCCCCTTCACCTTACCGCCATGGGTGACCCTACCAAGAGCTAAGCTCCTGATGGCATCACTCTGTAGATCTCGGGAACTCATAAGTCTCTCCTCCATGACGATAATGCTTGAAGAGAGAAGCAAGAATATGCCTACACCAAATAGAACTCTGTTTCCCCAGAGGTACAACAGCTAAACAGTGAATAGATGGACATATTCCATCTCAATCTGACCACTCTTAACAAGCATTAATTTAAATCACTTACACTCAACTAATAACTTAGTGTAGAATCTCCTTCCACTCATCAAAATGATTCCACAGGCTTTCTATCATTTTCATTCAATCTCCAGCCAGATAGATCATTGGCCAACAAATTCTCTTTGACTAGAACTTCCCCCTTCACCTTACCGCCATGGGTGACCCTACCAAGAGCTAAGCTCCTGATGGCATCACTCTGTAGATCTCGGGAACTCATAAGTCTCTCCTCCATGACGATGATGCTTGAAGAGAGAAGCATAAGAGGACACAGTTTTAAGGTGCTTGGAAGCAGGTACAGAGGAGATGTCAGGGTGAAGTTTTTATGCAGGAAGTGGTGAGTGCGTAGAATGGGTTGTCAGTGACAGTGGTGGAGGCGGATCCGACAGGGTCTTTTAAGAGTCTCTTGGATAGGTATATAGAATTTAGAAAAGTGGAGGGCTATGGATAACCCTACGTAATTTCTAACGTAAGTACACATTTGGCACAGCATTGTGGACTGAAGGGATTGCATTGTGCTGTAGGTTTTCTATGGAGGTATGTTTCCATTACCATATCAGGCAATGTATTTTGGATCCAAACAACCTACAAAGTCCTGGAAAAACATTTTTAATTCAAATTCATTGTGCTAATTTTTGCCATTTCTATTAACACTCTTCCTCCTGTTTCATCTCCATATTAATTCTCTTGATCTTGGCACATCAAAGATTACATGTACCACTTCAAAGCTTTCTTCTCAATCTTTTAATTTTAGAAGGTATTGTTACGTACTCGTGACACGTGACAGTGGTACCCTTGTCACGTGACTGGGGTTGAAGTTATACTGGACATGAGGTAATGGTTTTGTGATGGTGGAGTGATGTCATTTTCCCGCCAGTAGAGGTCATGTGACAGGTTTTTTCTACAGGGTATAAAAGGAAGACCCACCCTGTCAGGTGGGGCAGTTCGTGGCTGGATTTGCCAAGATGACTTCATGTTACTGTGTGATTTAATGTGATGACGCAGTTTAGTTAAAAATGAAGTTTTATATAATGCCTAAAGTTTAAAAGGTCAGAGCCAACGGTTTCTTTGCTAATGGAGAGTGAAGAGAAGAATCGATTTTCGATGGATTGACTTCGACCTTGTGTGATCCTCATTCGGAAGGATTTCGTTTACTATTCTCACGATAGTCTCCGCTGGAAAAAGCGGGAGATTGAGAATATTATGGAAGGAAGGTCAGTCACTTTAAGTTGTTATATTTAATAAAATTCGACGTGGGAGTTCGACGCTGGGAATCGAAGGACATCGACGTGGAAGAGAATTTACATCGCTTTAAAAAGTCTCTCCTTTTTAAAAGTACCGTGAGCTTTTGAACTGTCGGCATATCGTTTTAAAGTCTGTTTTCTTTCGGCATATCGCTTTAACGAACTGAGTTTGTTTCAATACCGCTTTGAAGACTGTTTGGGACTGCAACGCTATTAAGGACAGTTTGAGCAGCTGAGCTCGGATCATTGTTTGGGTTTGTTTACATTTGAAGGGGGTTTGTTATCAAAGTTTAATAAACGTGGTATTCGTTATAAAACCCCTTGCCTAACTCATCCATATTATTGTTGCCTGAATACGTAACATAATTATGGGGGCTCGTCCGGGATTGAATTATTTGAGTTTAAAAAGTTTTTTGAATTTTGAATCGGTGTTTTGGTAACGGGGATTGCTCGATTTTTTTTGTTTGATTGGCTTGTGAGTGGTATTCGGCAACGATGAATATTGATGAGTTTCTGGATTCGCCAGACGCGGACTTGTTAGCTAAGGCGAAAAAAACTGAAGTCTCTGAACTTGCTAATCGGTTGCATCTTAAAGGGGTTTTGCCAACTACATCAAAAGCTGTAATACAGAGAAAGATCGCATCACATTTTGTGGCTTCGGGTCATTTTGAAGAATCGATTTTAGAATCGTTTCCAATAAGTAATCTGGAGATGCAGTTGCAAATTGAACAAATGAGGTTGGAACAAAGTAAAGCAGAGTTAGAGAGGTGTAAATTGGAATCTGAGCAGAAGAAAAGAGAATTTGAATATGCAATGGTGAATTTAAGGTCTGAGAATCAGTCTTCTGATTCTAGAAAACCATTTGTTGCTAGCCAAGAAATTAAATTGGTCCCTCCATTTAGTGAAACAGAAGTGGAGAGATATTTTCAACATTTTGAAACTATTGCTCGGATGTCAGAGTGGCCGAAAGATAAATGGTCAGTGTTATTACAGAGTGTAATCAAAGGCAAGGCACGACACGTTTACACAGCTTTAACTGCTGCGCAAGCATTAGATTATGATATTGTGAAAGAAAATATTCTCAAATCGTATGAATTGGTCCCAGAAGCGTACAGGGAAAGATTCAGGAGTTTGAAAAAGTCTGTGGAAAAGACTTATGTGGAATTTGCCTATGATAAAGCTATGTGTTTTGAGAGATGGGTTTCTTCTAAAAATGTAAATGAGGACTATGAGACTTTGAAAGAGCTGATTTTGATGGAGGAATTTAAAAGAAGCATTCCTGTTGAAGTAAGGACCTACTTAAATGAGAGGGATACTGATAAATTGCAGGACTGTGCTAGATTAGCTGATGAGTATGTTTTAATCCATAAGAATAAATTTCCTCAGGGTAGAATTTTCAAGAGGAAAAATAATATGGAGACTCAAGGTAAATCAGAAATTAAATTAGAGGTTAATGAGAGAGGTAAGGAGGAAGGAAAACCTGTGAAGGAAAGACAGTTTGGTCTTATTTGTAACTATTGTAAGAAGCCTGGCCATGTAATAGCTAACTGTTTCAAATTGAAAAAGAAAGAGAAGGAAGCAGTTCCGGATGCTTGTGTGCAACATACTGAAGCACCTGTAAAGTTACAGGGTTTGGTAAACACAAATGAGGATTTGTTAGAGTCTGACAAAGTTAGAAAGGGATATGATCATTTTATAACTGAAGGGTTTGTATCCTTGAAAGAAGGATCTACTCTGGTGCCAATAAAAATTCTTAGGGATACTGGAGCTTCTCAATCACTGATGTTAGATAGTGTGTTGAAGTTTAATGAAGAGAGTGATACTGGTGAGGTAAATTACATAAGAGGTGTTGGAAGTGATTTTATGCCTGTACGTTTACATGAAGTAAATTTAAAGTCAGGGTTAGTTACAGGATTTGTTAAGGTAGGACTACAGCATAGCTTACCTGTGAAGGGTATTTCTTTATTGTTAGGTAATGACTTGGCAGGTGGACAAGTTTTTCCTGAAGTGCATTTGACAATGGAATCAGAGGTACCTGAGGTGAATTCTAACGCAGATTCTTCCTGTGTTGTGACTAGAGCTATGGCTAAAAAAATTGATGTGCAGAATGAGGTTGTTACTCATGACTGTTCAACTCAGGATTTGAGTTTTGAGGATGTGTCAGAAACTTTCTTACCTTCGTTGTTTGAACAAGATTCTGGGAGTAAGTCTGACTATGAAGATTTATCTCTGTCTCGGAAGGAGATGATAGCAGAGCAGAATAGAGATCCTGAGATTGTAAAATTAAGGGAACAAGCTTTACTAGGTAGTGAAATTGAGAAGGTGTCAGTAGGATATTACTTGGAAAAAGGAGTGTTGATGAGGAAGTGGAGGTCACCTACAATTCCTGCAAGTGAGGAATGGAATGTTGTTTACCAAGTGGTTGTTCCTAAAGTTTATCGGAATGAGATTTTGACTTTAGCTCATAGTGTGCCTTTAGGTGGACATCAAGGGGTAAGGAAAACTGTGGACAAGATTTTAAAACATTTTTACTGGCCTGGTTTAAGAAAAGATGTGGCGATGTTTTGTAAGACGTGCCATACTTGTCAATTTGTGGGTAAACCAAATCAGGTTACACCAGTAGCTCCATTACAACCTATTCCAGCATTTGGTGAACCGTTCTCTAAAGTTATTGTAGATTGTGTTGGTCCATTACCAAAGACAAAAACTGGTTATCAGTATTTGTTGACTATCATGTGTACTTCGTCTAGGTTTCCAGAGGCAGTACCACTTAGGAATATAAAAGCTAAAACTGTGACGAAGGCTCTTATAAAATTCTTTACTTATTTTGGATTGCCTAAGGAAATACAAACTGATCAAGGTAGTAATTTTATGTCTGGATTGTTTCAACAGATAGTTTATAAATTGGGAGCTAAGCAAATTACTTCGTCTGCATACCATCCAGAATCGCAAGGTGCCTTGGAGAGGTTTCATTCTACTCTCAAGAATATGATTAGGACATATTGTGTGGAGAATGAAAGTGACTGGGATGAGAGTATAAACTTACTTTTATTTGCAGTAAGGGAATCGGTACAGGAATCTTTAGGGTTTAGTACATTTGAACTTGTGTTTGGGCATAGAGTTAGAGGACCTTTAGCTTTATTGAAGGAACAGTGGATTAGTAAGGAAGTGCATACTAATTTGTTGGACTATGTTTTGAAATTTAAGGACAGGTTACATAAAGCTTGTAGCTTAGCCAAGGAAAATTTGAAGTTGGCTCAGGAGAAAATGAAGACTTGGTATGATAAGGAAGCTAGGGTGAGGATGTTTAAGCCTGGAGATAAGGTGTTGGTTCTTTTCCCAGTGCAGACAAATCCTTTACAAGCTAGATTTCATGGACCTTATGAAATTGTGTCTAGAGTTAATGATGTGGATTATGTAATAAAAACTCCAGATCGTAGAAGGTCAACACAACTTTGCCACATAAATATGATTAAACCATATTTTGAGAAACAATCTGATACTGTGACTGTTGTGGTTAGTGAGAATGAGTTGGATTTAACTGGGAACATGATAGATGATTCATCTGACTTTCATTCTAAATCTAACATTGTTTCTGTTAGGTTACCTAATTCAACTATTTTGGAAAATATGGATGAGAAATTAGCACATTTACAGCTAGAGCAGAAACAACAGATGAAGGAATTGATTTTTAAGTATAAGGATTTGTTTCCAGATGTTCCGAGAAGGACTACTATAGCTTCACATGATGTAGATGTTGGAGATGCCAAACCTATTAAACAACACCCATATAGGATGAACATAGAAAAATGTGAACTTGCTGAGAAAGAAATTAAATATATGTTAGAGAATGATATTATTAGACATTCTAACTCGAATTGGAGTTCGCCATGTGTTATGGTGCCAAAACCTGATGGTAGTATTAGGTTTTGTACGGACTATAGAAAGGTGAATGCTGTAACGAAAACAGATGCATATCCAATTCCTAGAGTAGATGATTGTGTAGATAAGGTTGGAAAAGCAAAGTTCCTTACAAAGATTGATTTATTGAAAGGGTATTGGTGTGTTCCACTAACGGACAGAGGTAGAGAGATTTCTGCATTTGTAACTCCATCTGGGTTATATGAGTATAATGTTCTTCCATTTGGGATGAAGAATGCCCCAGGTACTTTTCAGAGGATGATTAATTCTGTGATTCAGGGATTGAAAGATACTGATGCTTATATTGATGATTTAGTGACAGGAAATGATACTTGGGAAGCACACATTATTGCGGTGGAGAAATTGTTTGAAAAGCTTTCAAAAGCTAACTTGACTATTAATTTAGCCAAGAGTGAATTTGGACATGCTACTGTGACTTACCTTGGTTATGTTGTAGGTCAAGGTAAGGTAGCTCCTGTTCAGGCAAAAGTTCAGGCAATTTTGGAAATTCCCACTCCGACGGGAAAAAAAACTCTCAGAAGGTTTTTGGGAATGGTAGGATATTATCGAAAATTTTGTAAGAATTTTGCTAATGTTGCCCTTCCATTAACTAACCTTCTGCAGAAGAATGTGAAGTTTGTGTGGACAGTGTTTTGTCAGAAAGCATTTGAAAAATTGAAAACAATGATATGTGAACAACCTGTGCTTAAGGCACCTGACTTTGAAAAACCTTTTTCATTAGCTGTAGATGCTAGTGATGAAGCTGCGGGAGCAGTATTGATGCAGAGGAATGAGGGTGATGAGGTTGATCATCCAGTAGCTTACTTTTCTAAGAAATTTAATAAGCATCAAAGAAACTATTCAACAATAGAGAAAGAATTGTTATCTCTTGTTTTAGCTTTGGAATATTTTGAGGTATATGTTGGTACAACTCAAAAACCACTTATTGTTTACACTGATCATAATCCGTTAGTTTTTCTGAGTAAGATGAAAAACAAAAACAGAAGATTGTTAAATTGGAGTTTGATGTTACAAGAGTACAATATTGTGATAACTCATATTAAAGGTAAAGATAATGTGGTTGCTGATTGTCTATCTCGATATTGAATGTACAATGTTTTTTTTTGGAGTGTTTTTTTTTATTGTAACACTCCTACTGTATTGTATATTGTGTATGTTATATGATTTATACATTTGTTTTTTTTCTTGTAAGTAATTGTTAAAATTTTTGTTCTTGTCCGACCAAAAATGTTTTTTTGGAGGGAGGTGTTACGTACTCGTGACACGTGACAGTGGTACCCTTGTCACGTGACTGGGGTTGAAGTTATACTGGACATGAGGTAATGGTTTTGTGATGGTGGAGTGATGTCATTTTCCCGCCAGTAGAGGTCATGTGACAGGTTTTTTCTACAGGGTATAAAAGGAAGACCCACCCTGTCAGGTGGGGCAGTTCGTGGCTGGATTTGCCAAGATGACTTCATGTTACTGTGTGATTTAATGTGATGACGCAGTTTAGTTAAAAATGAAGTTTTATATAATGCCTAAAGTTTAAAAGGTCAGAGCCAACGGTTTCTTTGCTAATGGAGAGTGAAGAGAAGAATCGATTTTCGATGGATTGACTTCGACCTTGTGTGATCCTCATTCGGAAGGATTTCGTTACTATTCTCATGATAGTCTCTGCTGGAAAAGCGGGAGATTGAGAATATTGTGGAAGGAAGGTCAGTCACTTTAAGCTGTTATATTTAATAAAATTCGACGTGGGAGTTCGACGCTGGGAATCGAAGGACATCGACGTGGAAGAGAATTTACATCGCTTTAAAAAGTCTCTCCTTTTTAAAAGTACCGTGAGCTTTTGAACTGTCGGCATATCGTTTTAAAGTCTGTTTTCTTTCGGCATACCGTTTTAACGAACTGAATTCTTTTCAATACCGCTTTAAAGACTGTTTGGGACTGCAACGCTATTAAGGACTGTTTGAGCAGCTGAGCTCGGATCATTGTTTGGGTTTGTTTACATTTGAAGGGGGTTTGTTATCAATGTTTAATAAACGTGGTATTCGTTATAAAACCCCTTGCCTAACTCATCCATATTATTGTTGCCTGAATACGTAACAGTATTACTTAGCAAGAAGTAGCTTTAGTGTATGATTGTACATATGGAAGCAAGGAAATCATTGGCCACAGCATCTCGTCTTAATCTTCAACATCAGCAGTCACTTGGAATGGTCACTAGTCTGATCACTAAAATTTGTTTGGATGGTTGAGATTTGGTCAACGGATACTACGACTGACTACAGGATCATTCAATGGGAGACACTCTTTTATATATAAAATTCACAGGCAGGATGAGATGATTCAATTCACCAATCAAAATCTACACTGAATCTCAGGAAATGAATATTAAACCAACTGCTGTTCCAATACAATCCTGTATTGCACATTCATATAGATCTGTCTTGCAACAGATAGCCTCTTTATACTTGGGCGTACCTGATGCTGCTCCCTGTATTTCATTCTGCACTGAACCAGAGTTCATCGTTATCTCGATAGGGACAATTAAGTCAAGGGCATACCAGGCTACGTGTTCACATAGGTATTGGTAGTGTACATTTTTGCTGCTAAAAGTACCTTACAGGTGTCCAACTTACAGCTGACAGGTCTGCCCCATGCCCTGTCATTTAGCATGACTGTACTACCACACAACATGATGGACGATGTCCTCACTACAATAATGGAGCCTGGTCTCCACAAGGATTGCACAGTGATCACTTCTGCTAATACCTTCATGGATGAATGCATTTGCCACAGGTAGAGAATGAGGAAAAGTAAGTTTATTCCTTATGTTGCTTCACTGACTACCAAAGTACTGCTAAAAGGAGATACTGTCCTTTCAATGAAATATCAGCCCACAACCTTATCTTTCCTTTGGAGTTTTGTGAAATATTTTATGCCATAACTTGAAGCTAACCACTTCTCTCCAATGTCCTAAGCAGAATTTATACCAAAAGCATCATTGCTAAAAGCATGATGATCTCATTACCGTCGAACCCTGCCAGGTACAAATTACCCACTGCCTTTTCCTCATTAAAAATGAAAATATCCATGAATGTCCAGTTCAAGTGGATAGGTCATGTCACCTGTCTAACTTATGCCTCCCCAAAAAGATCTTTTACTCCTGGTTGAAGGAAGGTCAGCAAGCCCTTGGTTGGTAAACATTTCAAAGAAAACATCAAAATCAGCCTGATGAAATTCAACATT
The DNA here is from genome assembly GCF_048418815.1 of Hemitrygon akajei. Classification (NCBI taxonomy): domain Eukaryota; kingdom Metazoa; phylum Chordata; class Chondrichthyes; order Myliobatiformes; family Dasyatidae; genus Hemitrygon; species Hemitrygon akajei. The sequence goes on along the minus strand of NC_133132.1, from coordinate 91,429,066 downwards.
ACAATCTCAAAACTGGGATGACATTGTTTTCAATAAATACATGATGCACCATCAAAAACTCTGAGACGTGGGTTAAGTTAGGCTTTTATTGGCTGGAAGAAAGCACAAGCAGCAAGTGACCACCACACAACATCCTGGAGACTGAGGAAGTGTCTGTGCCTCCAATCGCCTTTATACCGGGGTCTGTGGGAGGAGTCACAGGAGCAGTCAGCGGGGGACGTGTCCACCACAATACACCTGGAGGAAATCTGTTCAAGAGGGAGCTGTGCTACATGACTTCCATTGTGCCACAGAGAACAAGCAGCAAAAGTGAAAGGAGAGACTGAACAACCAGAAGACCCAGCCACCATTTACTCTTGTCCACACTGACCCAGAATATGTGGATCCCAGATCACATGAGCACCCAACATAGAAAACCCCTCAGGAGAACGTCATACTCCATTCAAATAATTGCACTACTACTGAAATGTCCTAGGGTCTTGAATGTAAGAAGTTACATTTTCAACAAATGCTGCAAATGTCATTTATTATGGTTCCTCTATCTTCTGGATTTCTTTGCTTACAAATCAAGTAATAGAAACATTGAAAATCTACAGCATAATACAGGCCATTTGGCCCACAATGCTGTGCAGAACATGTACTTAATTTAGAAATTACCTAGGGTTACCCATAGCCCTCTATTTTTTTAATCTCCCTGTATCTATCCAGGAGTCTCTTAAAAGACCCTATCATATCTGCCTCCACCACCATCTCTGGCAGCTCATTCCAAACACTCACTACTCTCTGCGTAAAAAACTTACCCCTGACATCTCTGTAGCTACTTTCAAGCACCTTAAAATTGTACCCTCTCGTGTTAGCCATTGTATATTACTGCCATTGTCCCACACAAAGTATATTGTCATGTGTATTACACCAGTTGCCCTCTGAATTATAAGGGGGCAAATTGATATTCTCCTTGTTCATGCTTTTTTAAAAATCTTTTTCCTTTGAGAATTTATTCAGTTGCTTGACTAACTCCTTGTTGCTTCTCAGTCAGAAGTTCCAGTGGTGAGCTTTCTTCACAGCTTAACTGGTCTCCTCTGAATGCTTTAATCCTCTTTCAGTTATAATCAGACTAAACACAAAGCCAAAAGTTTTGTAAATACTGTCAACAGAGTGGTGTAAATGTGGGTTTTGGCTTCAAAATTAAGGAGTCAAATGGAATCCTCTGAAGATTTTGAGATTGGCTAGAGACTGAGGTAACATGTCATTGAAAATGGAAAATCCATGGTAATCAAGCACAGCAAAATTCTTTTAAAGTTATAGTTTGTAGAACTCACAAATAATACAAAAATAAAAATGTAGAGCATGAAGATGGTAAAAATAGAAGCCAATATGTTGGGTTGGGTTCTTCTCCAATCTCGGCAATCTATTTGCAAATGTTTTGTCACCATACCAGGAAACACCACCAGGGCACTGTTCATTGGAGGCATGTCATCCAAATGCTTGGCCTTTATATACCTATTAATCAGCAGATTGGTCATCATTATGAAAGCTCAGTAGTGATGTAGGGAGGGTGTCTCATTGTTCATCGGTTGGTGGTGTGGTGAACTCTCTATGTTGTGGTGTGGAATTTTGCCCAATTTGGCTTATAAATAGGATTACAAAATTGTTTGTGGGAGACCATGCATCTAGGGATTCTTTAGCCTACCCCATGTTTGCTTGCTGTGTCAGTATGTTGAATACTTGATTTGAAGGAGTAAAGCTATTTCTGTCTGTGTTTTAAATTTAATCTTCATGTGCACTGGGATTTATCTTGATAATATCCACTGTAATATATTGCAAATGGCTTGTCACTCATAGGATGTAATTACACTGTTGAAAGGTCATTTTGCTGTATAATTAGCCTGTTGGCTTATCATTTACTTAAATACAACATAGCGATTATACAGCAATATGGAGTTTACTAGAAGTTTATATATTAGTGTGACAGCATAACCTGATGATATATATAAATACCACATTAGGACAAATACATAAAATACTGATTGCAGTGTGTGCTGATTTCATGATCAAATTTTATATTTTCGAGATAACTAGAATTTTTTTTTCAAACATGAGAAAAATCTACAGCTGCTGGAAATCCAAAGCAATACACACAAAATGCTGGAAGAACTCAGCAGGTCAGGCAGCATCTGTGGAAAAGAGTAAACAGTCAGTGCCTTGGGTCAAGACCCTTCATCAGGAGAGGAAAGGAAGGGGAAGTGGTCAGAATATTTGTTAAGTATTTTATCCATTTATAAATAGTTAATATAATAATGCTGATCTCTAAAACCAGAGGTTTGTATAAAAACAAGTCTTGTTTACTGAAATCTTTCAGGGAAGGGAAGCTTATTGATTCTGATGTAAAGATGACACCGCACCCACTTGAATGTGATTAACTCTGAAATAGCCCAGAACCAACACTCAATGGAAAATAAGCTTATGCAATACATCCACACTTGCCAATGTAATGGGCATTCAGTGAACACACAAGTAAAGTCAGTATTAATTTGTCTATCAAAACGATGTGAGCAAAGTGTAAATTCAATCTATAAAAGAAATTAGATTTAGATTTCTCAATATAATGATGGATTAACTTGCACATTCATATACAAGCATATAATATACTCAGCAAACACAAGGAAATCTGCAGATGCTGGAAATTCAAACAACAACACACAAAATGCTGGTGGAACACAGCAGGCCAGGCAGCATCTATAAGGAGAAGCACTGTCGACGTTTCAAGCCGAGACCCTTCGTCAGGACTAACTGAAAGGAAAGATAATAAGAGATTTGAAAGTAGAGGGGGGAGGGGGAAATGCGAAATGATAGGAGAAAACCGGAGGGGGTGGGATGAAGCTAAGATTTGGAAAGGTGATTGGTGAAAGTGATACCGAGCTGGAGAAGGGAAAGGATCATGGGACGGGAGGCCTCGGGAGAAAGAAAGGTGGGGGGGGGGGGGGGGGGAGAAGCACCAGAGGGAGATGGAGAACAGACAATCAACTAAATATGTCAGGGATGGGGTAAGAAGGGGAGGAGGGGCATTAACGGAAGTTAGAGAAGTCAATGTTCATGCCATCAGGTTGGAGGCTACCCAGCCGGTATATAAGGTGTTGTTCCTCCAACCTGAGTGTGGATTCATTTCATGCTACCCAGCCGATATATGAGGAGTTGCATGCCTAATCCAAACTCAGAAGGGTCTCGGCCTGAAATGTTGACAGTGCTTCTCCTTATAGATGCTGCCTGCCCTGCTGTGTTCCACCAGCATTTTGTGTGTTGTTGATATATATACTCATAACACCTTGTGTCAAGTACCTTACCTTGACCACTGATGAAGAAAGGAATGGTATCTGACTAATGTACTTGAGTTGCAACATGCATGGGCTGAAAATGTCATCAAGGAATGAGTAAAGCACTAATGTAACGTGAAGGAAGATTAGTTGCTATGAAATGATTTGAGTGTCTATATATGTGGAGTACAACAGCCTGACAACTGTTTTTATCAAAAGAAAAAAATAATGCTAGCACAGTTGGAGGCCTGTGTGACCTATTTTTATTTCAGGCTCAAAGAAAATAAAATAAACAATTAGTTAACATCCAATGTCCTATTTTCCTGAAACTGAAATTTTATTTTGATCAAGGGAAACTTGAAAAGCCCTCACTCTCCCAAACTTGAAACAGTTGGGTAGCACCAGAGGAATAATATGAAAAAGAAGAACAGTTTCAGTCTAATCCTTTTAAAGTTACAATGACTTTTTCATATCAAAATGGAAATAGCTTAATATGCAGTGCCTATAAAAAGTATTCTCTCCCCCTTGGAAGTCTTCATGTTTCATTGTTTTACAATAATGAATCACAGTGGATTTAATTTTGCTTTTTGGACACTAATCAGAAAAAGACTCCTTAATGTCAAAGTGAAAACAGATTTTTACAGTGATTTAAATTAATTACAAATATAAAGCACAGAATAATTGATTGCATTAAGTATTCACCTCCTTTAATATGATGCAACAAATTGTCACTGGTGCAGCCAATTGGTTTTAGAAGTTGCATAATCAGTTAAATGGTGATCTGTTTTTGCAGACATGTGTGCAGTCAATGTGTTTCAATTGATTGCAGTAAAAATACACCTGAATCTGGAAGATCCAACTGCTGATGAGTCAGTATCTTGGAAAAAACTACACCAGAAGACAAAAGAACACTTCAACAACCCTGCAAAAAGGTTATTGAAAAGCACAAGTTAGGAGATGGTACAAGAAAATTCTCAAGTCTCTGAATATCCGTTGGAGTACAGTTAAGTCAATCATCAAGAAATTTAAAGAATATGGCACAGCTGTAAATCGGCCCAGAGCAGGCTGTCCTCAAAAAATGAGTGACAGTGCAAGAAGTGTTGAGTGAGGGAGACCACCTAGAGACCTATGACAATTCGGGAGGAGTTACAAGCTTCAGTGGCTGAGATGAGAGGGACTCTACATACAAATGTTGCCTAGGTGCTTCACTAGTCGCACTTTTCGGGGAGAGTGGCAAGGAGAAAGCCACTGTTTAAAAAATCATGGTGAAAGCTTGCCAGAAGACATGCTGGAGAATCTGAAGCCAGCTGGAAGAAGATTCTATCATCTGATGAAACCAAAATTGAGCTTTTTGGCCATCAGACTAAATGCAATGTTTGGCCTTAGCCAAAAACAACACATCGTCAAAAACACATCACTACTGTGAAGCACGGTGGTGGCTGCATCATGCTGTGGGGATATTTCACTGCAGCAGGCTCTGGAAGGCTTGTGAAGGTACAGGGTAGTAGTAGTAGTAGTAGTAGTAGTAGGCCTCCATTAATCTCGGCATGGATTTGCACCTTGGAAAATTTCTAGGGCGCAAACCTGGGCAAGGTTTTTTTTTATGGAGGACTGTCAGTTGTCCAAGCTGCAAGTCTCCCCTCTCCACACCACCGATGTTGTCCAAGGGAAGGGCATTAGGACCCATACAGCTTGGCACCGCTGTCGTCACAGAGCGATGTGCGGTTAAGTGCCTTGCTTAAGGACACACACGCAGCCTCAGTCAAGGCTCAACGAGCGATCTTCAGATCACTAGATGAACACCTTAACCACTTGGCCATGCGCCAACACTGGTAGAGGGTAAAATGAATGCAGCAAGATACAAAGAAATCATAGAGGAAAACTTGATACAGTCTGCAAGTGAACGGCAACTTGGGAGAGGATTTGTTTTCCAGCAAGACAATGACAACAAGCATAAAACCAAAGCTACATAGGAATAGCTTAAAAACAACAAAGTTAATGCCCTGCAGTGGCCAAGTCAGAGTCCAGACCTCAATCTGGACTGGACTTGAAAAGGGCTTTTCTTTCACAATCCCTGTGCAATCTGACAGAGCTTGAGGAGATTGGTAAAGTGTCCAGATGTGCAAGCTGGTAGAGACCAATCTACACAGGCTCAAGGTTGTAACTACTGCCAAAGGTGCATCTGCTAAATGCTGACAAAGGGGCTGAATACTTATGCCATCAATTATTTTAAGTTTTATATTTGTAATTAATTTAGATATCTTTGCAGAGATCTGTTTCACTTTGACACGAAAGATTCCATTGCTCAGTGTCAAAAAAGCCAATTTTGCCAGCACACGCTCGGCAGTCTGCTTTGATAATTCAAGCGTTTGTCCAGATGCTTCTTAAATGCTGTGAGAAAATCTATATCTATCTCTTCTCAGGCAGTGTGTTCCAGGTTGCGGCAATTCTCTAAGAGTGAAAAACATGTCCTTAGATACTCTCAAAATCTTTGACTTTCATCTTAAATGTATGCCATGTTACCTTAAAGACATGTGTAATGGAATAAAGTTATTTACCATCTGCCATATTTATGCTTTTTCCTGCCATATCCACTATCTGGTGTTCCCTCAGCCTCACTGCTCTATGGAAAACAAGACCTGCTTATTAACTTTCTTCATAAGTAAAACATTCTACCGCAGGCAACTTCCGAGTGTATCTCGTCTGTGGATACTCCATAGGAAACAAACATGGCAAACAATATCCGCACAATATTCTAGCTGTGACCTCATCTAATCTGATGCAGCATTGCTGTGCTTCAGAGAACTATATACAGACAGACAGACATATTTTATTGATCCTGAGGGAAATTGGGTTTTGTTACAATCGCACCAACCAAGAATAGTGTAGAAATATAGTCATACTGATGCACCATCAATAACTCACTCTGAGACGTAAGAAGTGAGATATCGGCTTTTATTGACTGGAAGAATGAACAACACAACATCCTGGAGAATGAGGCCGGCCTCAGGCCTCATTCGCCTTTATACAGGGGTTTGTGGGAGGAGCCACAGGAGCAGTCAGCAGGGGTCTGTTGGGAGCAAACCACTCCGGTATATGTAGTTCACCACATTCACCCCCCCTTTGTTGGAAAAGAGTCCCCAGGTGGCGAAGTTTCTTACAAGTATATTTACAGGTTAAGTCTATCAGGTGGTTGAATCTGTCGCTGCGATCTGCGTAGTTCCGGCTGTGATTGCACAGGTGCCGGAGGTGGTGATAGCTCAGGGGACGGAGGTTGTGCTGGTTCTGACCTAACTGGAGGTGGCAGTGATCCCTCACATGTGTGCGAGGCGTCCGGACTATACGCGTACGAGGTGTCTGGTACATGAGTGTCGTGAGGAGTCTGTGCTGGGCATGGTGTGCACGGTGTCACCTCGGGTACAGGGTTCATAGTTACCGTGGAGTGTTCGGGGTAGGGGTCTGCTGCTCCTGCGGGCGCCAGGTCGTGGACAGAGACCGTGTCCTCCCGCCCATCAGGCAAGACCACGTAGGCATACTGGGGGTTCGCATGCAGAAGGTGAACCCTCTCGACCAGCGGGGAGTATTTATTACTCCTCACATGTTTTCGGAGCAGCACTGGCCCCGGGGACGTCAGCCAAACTGGTAGGGTGGTCCCAGTGACAGACTTCCTGGGAAAAGAGAATAGGCGTTCGTGAGGGGTGGCATGGCATTGGTGGACGTACATAACAGGGAGCGGATAGAGTGGAGTGCCTCAGGGAGGATCTCCTGCCATCGAGAGACCGGCAACCCTTTTGACTTAAGGGCTAAAAGTGTGGCCTTCCACACCGTGGCATTCTCCCTCTCCACCTGTCCATTCCCCCGGGGATTGTAACTCGTGGTCCGACTAGTAGCAATGCCCCTAGCTAGCAGGTACCAGCGCAGCTCGTCACTCATAAAGGAGGACCCTCTATCACTGTGGATATAGCAGGGATATCCGAACAGAGTGAAGAGCTGGCGCAGGGCTTTTATGACGGACGCGGTAGAGGTGTCGGGGCAGGGAATGGCAAAGGGGAACCGCGAGTACTCGTCAATAATACTGAGAAAATAGACATTGCGGTCGGTGGAGGGAAGGGGGCCCTTAAAGTCAACACTCAGTTGCTCAAAAGGGCGGGTGGCCTTGACAAGTTGCGCCGTGTCAGGACGGTAGAAGTGCGGTTTGCACTCAGCGCAGATTTGGCAGTCCCTGGTCATCGTCCTGATGTCCTCCAGGGAGTACGGCAGGTTCCGGGCTTTAACGAAATGGTAAAATCGGGTAACCCCCGGATGGCAAAGATGTGCATAAAGGGCATACAGCTGGTCGAGCTGTGCGCTAGCACACGTTCCCCGGGATAGGGCATCAGGGGGCTCATTGAGTCTGCCAGGCCGGTACAGGAATTCATAGTTGTAGGTGGAGAGTTCCATTCTCCACCGCAAAAGTATATCATTTTTGATTTTGCCCCGCTGTTGGTTGCTGAACATGAACGCAACCGAGCGCTTGTCGGTCTGCAAGGTGAACCTGTTGCCGGCGAGATAGTGCCTCCAGTGCCGAACAGCTTCCACTATGGCCTGGGCTTCTTTCTCCACCGCGGAGTGCCGAATTTCAGAGCCTTGAAGGGTACGAGAGAAGAATGCTACTGGCCTGCCGTCCTGATTGAGGGTAGCAGCCAGCGCAAAATCGGAGGCATCACTCTCTACTTGGAAGGGAATGGTCTCGTCCACCGCATGCATCGTTGCTTTGATAATGTCCCCTTTAATGCAGCTGAAAGCCGCGCAGGCCTCAGCAGAGAGTGGAAAAGTGGTAGACTTGACCAGGGGGCGGGCCTTGTCTGCGTAATGGGGGACCCATTGGGCGTAATAGGAAAAAAAACCCAGGCACCGTCTGAGGGCTTTGAGAGTGGTGGGAAGAGGAAGTTCTAACAGGGGGCGCATACGGTCGGGATCAGGGCCAATGACCCCGTTCTCCACAAGATACCCAAGGATAGCGAGTCGGGTGGTTCTGAACACACACTTGTCCCTGTTATAAGTAAGGTTCAAAGCCGTGGCCACCTGGAAAAATCGTTGGAGGTTGGCGTCGTGATCCGACCAGTTGCGACCACAGATGGTGATGTTATCCAGGTAGGGAAATGTGGCCTTCAGTTTGTACTGGTCCACCAACCGGTCCATTTCCCTCTGGAAGACCGAGACACCATTGGTGACACCAAATGGGACGCGCAGTAAGTGATAGAACCTGCCGCCCGCCTCGAAGGCGGTGTAGGGGCGGTCCTCTGGGCGGATGGGGAGCTGGTGATAAGCGGATTTCAGGTCTATTGTCGAGTACACCTTGTACTGAGCGATCTGGTTGACCATATCCGCGATGCGGGGTAGAGGGTACGCGTCAAGCTGCGTGAACCTATTGATGGTTTGACTATAGTCCACAACCATCCTACTTTTCTGCCCAGTCCGAACAACAACCACCTGGAACCGCCAAGGGCTTGTGCTTGGCTCGATGATCCCCTCCCTGAGCAGCCGCTGCACCTCTGACTGAATGAAGGCCCTGTCCCCTGCGCTGTACCTCCTGCTTTTAGTTGCCACAGGTTTACAGTTGGGGGTCAGGTTGGCGAACAGCGATGGGGGAGGGATCTTGAGGGTTGAGAGACTGCAAGTAGTGTCAGTAGCACAGCTATCGGCATGGTGTTGGGCGGGACGTGTGGTTCGGTGTGTATGTGTGTGCAGTAACGGGGTATATGGCGAAGTCCCACCAAACTGAGGATTCCTGACAGTGAGCGGTGGGAGGGGCCCATCATATGCCATAGTCACACTTTCGAGATGGCTCTGGAAGTCCAGCCCCAATAGCACAGGTGCGCACAGTTGAGGCATGACCAGTAGCGCAAAGTCCCGATATTCTGTGCCCTGCACCACCAATGTCGCTACACAACCCACCCGGATGTCTGTGGAATACGACCCAGAAGCCAAGGTGATCCTGTGACGTACCGGCCGTGTCACGAGTCCACAGCGTTGCACCGTGTCCGGGTGAATAAAACTCTCAGTGCTGCCCGTGTCAAACAGGCAGCTAGTCCTGTGGCCCTCCACCAGGATGTCCATCATTGACCTGGCAAGCTGGTGTGGGGCGCTTTGGTCGAGGGTTACGGTGGCCAGAGTTGAACTGCTGTCTTGGTGCCCAGTAAACACCGGTGAGTCGGGAGCGGGGCTCGGTGACGCCGGCAAAGATGGCCACTCACGTCCGGGCATGCAAGATGGCGGCCCCCACGGCTCAAACGCAGCGCAGCTGGACTCCGCTTTTGATTTAGACTTACAGACTCTGGCGAAATGACCCCGTTTTCCGCAGCTGGAGCAGGTCGCTTCGCGGGCTGTGCAACATTTTCGAGGATGTTTCTCCAGTCCACAAAAATAACAGAGCCCCGGCTTTTGCTTGGACGCCGCCGCGGACTGGTTCGGGGAGTTCGTGGAGTCGTGACTGGCAGTGGCGTTGGCGAATTCGCTCGCGGGAACCGGCGGCGGTGGGGTCTGAGGCGTCCACGAATCCGACGGGGAATCGCACGGCTGGACGGCGTCAGCATAGCGTAGAGCAACCTCGAGTGTTTTGGCCGTCTCGATCGCCGAGCGTAAGGTGAGGTCGGGATTTTCCAGCAAACGCTGCCGCACATACACTGACCTCAGTCCCGTCACAAAGGCGTCTCGTACCAAGAGTTCCGCATGCTGTTCCGCTGTGAGCGTTTGGCATTCACAAGTCCGCACGAGTGTCTGTAGAGCTCGGAGAAATTCGGCGCACGATTCCGCAGGCTGCTGCCGTCTGGTAGCCAAACGATGTCTTGCGTAGACGGTGTTCACCGGCCGCAGGTACTGTCGTTTGAGGGCGGCCAGAGCCCCATCGTAGGTCGAGAGGTCCCTGATGAAGGAATAAACTTTTGGGGTGACTTGCGAGAGGAGAATCCTGTGCCTAACAGCAGGGTCAGTTGCATGAACCTCCTCCAAGTATGAGTGGAAGCATGCAAGCCAGTGTTCAAAGGCAAGAGCCGCTTCAGGGTCCTGGGGGTCCAGATCCAATCTTTCTGGACATAAAACGGTTTCCATGCTTAAAAACTTCCAGTCAATAAAATTGATGCACCATCAATAACTCACTCTGAGACGTAAGAAGTGAGATATCGGCTTTTATTGACTGGAAGAATGAACAACACAACAACCTGGAGAATGAGGGCCGGCCTCAGGCCTCATTCGCCTTTATACAGGGGTTTGTGGGAGGAGCCACAGGAGCAGTCAGCAGGGGTCTGTTGGGAGCAAACCACTCTGGTATATGTAGTTCACCACACATTCAAAACTATAAATAATTGAATAATAATAAGCAAATTATGCCAAGTGGAAATAAGTCCAGGACCAGCCTATTGGCTCAGGGTGTCTGACACTCTGAGGGAGGAGTTGTGAAGTTTGATGGCCACAGACAGGAATGACTTCCTATGACGCTCAGCGTTGCATCTCGGTGGAATGAGTCTCTAGCTGAATGAACTCCTGTGCCTAACCAGTACATTATGGAGTGGATGAGAGACATTGTCCAAGATGGCATGAAACTTGGACAACATCCTCTTTTCAGAAACCACCATCAAAGAGTCCTGTTCCACCCCCACAACATCACTGGCCTTACAAATGAGTTTGTTGATTCTGTTGGTGTCTGCTACCCTCAGTCTGCTGCCCCAGCACACAACAGCAAACATGATAGCACTGGCCACCACAGACTCGTAGAACATCCTCAGCATCATCCAGCAGATGGTAAAGGACCTCAGCCTCCTCAGGAAGTAGAGATGGCTCTGACCCTTCTTGTAGACAGCCTCAGTGTTCTTTGACCAGTCCAGTTAATTGTCAATTCGTATCCCCAGGTATATGTAATCCTCCACCACGTCCACACTGACCCCTTGGATGGAAACAGGGGTCACCAGTGCCTTAGCCTGCCTCAGGTCCACCACCAGCTCCTTAGTCTTTTTCACATTAAGCTGCAGATGATTCTGCTCACACCATGTGACAAAGATTCCCAGCGTAGCCCTGTACTCCGCCTCATCTCCCTTGCTGATGCATCCAACTATGGCCGAGTCATCAGAAAACTTCTGAAGATGGCAAGACTCTGTGCAGTAGTTGAAGTCCGAGGTGTAGATGGTGAAGAGAAAAGGAGACAGGACAGTCCCCTGTGGAGCCCTAGTGCTGCTGACCACTCTGTCTGACACACAGTGTTGCAAGCGCATGTACTGTGGTCTGCCAGGCAGGTAATCAATAAACCATGACACCAGAGAAGCATCCACCTGCATCATTGACAGCAGAGAAGGGCGGATGGTGTTGAACGCACTGGAGAAGTCAAAAAACATGACCCTCACAGTGCTCGCCGGCTTGTCCAGGTGGGCATAGACACGATTCAGCAGGTAGACGATGACATCCACAACTCCTAGTCGGGGCTGGTAGGCGAACTGGAGGGGGTCTAAGTGTGGCCAAACCATAGGCTGGAGCTGCTCTAGAACAAGTCTCTCCAAGGTCTTCATGATGTGGGAGGTTAGTGCCACCAGTCTGTAGTCATTGGAGCCACTGGGGTGCGGCATCTTTGGTACAGAGGTGAGGCAGGACGTCTTCCACAGCACAGGAACCCTCTGGAGACTCAGGCTCAGGTTGAAGACATGGTGAAGTACTCCACATAGCTGGAACTGGACTCAATAATCAGCTTACATTGGAAACCTTGTGAGAAAACTAACAACTGGGAGAATATAATAATTCAATGTGGGAACATAAGTATTGGAATTCATGTACAAATATTCTGTAGAATGCAAAAACATGCAATTATAAAATAACAGATAAAATATTTAATAAAGGTATATGCTAGTTGCCTCTGACATCAATATCAGCTTTGATCAAGATATACACAATTCATTTGCAATAGACTCATTGCACAAGAAATCAGATATCCAAACCAGCAGATTGAATTCGTAGTTTAATAAGAATATCTGCCAGTGTTTCATAAGCTTAATTTAAAAACACATAAACTATAGTAGGAATTACTTTTTAAATATGTTAATATACATTTTCTTTTTTCTTTAGCACACTTTTGGGAAAGCAACATTTTGCTCTGAGCACTTTCTGTATGATTGGATGTTCTGAAGAGAAGGTTAAACTGAATTTGACTGCACTAATTCCTCTGAACTGCATGTTAAGCTGCTGACCTTGCAGTTAATGAGCTCAACCTTGGGTCTGCTATAATGGAGTACACAGGACAGTAATACTTTTGACTTTGGTAACATGTGAGAAACCTGGATGGCATAAAAGGTCCTTTTGCTAGATTTCTGAAAATCCTGAAAATCTTGCTTTTTATCTTTTTAATTTAAAAACATGCAATTATCCAATGTACACATAGCATGGGAATGTTGACCTCATATGTTCAAGAATTACATATGTAAACTAAGTATCTCATCATTAAAAATTCCCACTGATCTGAATTGATTGCTTCAGATTACCGTAACTGTCACTCAGATGTAGTCAAGGAAGGAAAGACGTTTGATCACTAAGCAGCAGCCATATGTCCAACCAATTTCTCCTTCCAAAGGTGCAATTACTCATGAGGAGCAGCTCTATGTGCAAATCAAATGAATTAAGCATCAATTTCAAACCACATTTTGGGTGTTACTTTGCTCCTACAAGTGAACTCATACATAAATTATTTTTGTAATGGATTAAACTCATGGCAATTGGTAAACAGCATCCAGTGAAACAAATTGAAAGGGTTTGTCAAAAAGCTACCTTTAGCACAATAGGCTGCATGTGTGCAGAATCACTTGAGAACCTCACACTAGAACCATCGGCTGAGTGACTGGTCATGGAGGACACTGTCCTGACACCACAAAAAAAAAGTAAATTATATCTATTGATGAAATGAATTAGTGTGTAAAAATACCCTCTGCGAATTTCTCTTAGTGGACTTTTCATCCCTGAATCTCATTACATTCTTGGAAATTTCATCACAATCTTGTTTATTGCTTACTTCGAGTTTCTGCCTATAAATTGTTCCTTAAAGAAGATTGTATTGTAAGGAATTTAGTTCATGCACTGTTCTGCAAAACTATACACAAAAAGATTGAATGCCAGGACTGCAGCAAGGGAGGTTTTACCTTGCGCCTATGATAGACAAGTACTTTGTTGCTTACATCGTGTGTACAGAGCAGGAAAACAGCACCAATCCTCTAACACTAACCTTATTCTATCTAACTAAGCAACACAGCTATTTGTATAGACTTGATGTTTTTTCTCCCCCACAACTCATCCCAAGAAACCTTACAAGAGTACCATCAAAACTAAGAATTGAGCTAGATGCACAAAAGGACAAATAAACAAAAGACAGAAGATTTTAATTAAAAATTGCGAGAGAGTGATTCAGAATCAGGCTTATTATCACAGACATATGTCATGAACATTGTTCCTTAGCTGCAGCAGTAGTGCAAGGCATAAATAAACGACTATAAATTACAAGAAGAAATAAAAAAGTGAATAATGCAAATGAGGAACAGTGGGGCAGTGTTCATGGGTTCATGGACAAATCAGAAAACTGATGATGGGGGTCAGAAGTTGTTCCTAAAATGAAGACTCTGCATCTTCAGGCTCCTGTACCTCATCCCTAATGGAAGTAATGAGAATTAGCAAGTCTCAGATGGTGAGGCTCCTTAATTATGGATGCCACCTTCTTGAGGTACTGCCTTTCGCAGATGCCCTCAATGATGGGTAGGTTTATGCCCTTGATGGAGCCAGCTGAGTCTACAAACTTCTGCAGCCACTGTTAATCCTGTTCATTGCAGCCCCCATACCAGTCAGAATGCTCTTGGGCATACTTCTGTAAATATTTATTAAACTTTGGTTACATACCAATTCTGCTCAATTTCCTAATGAATTATATCCAAAGGTGTACCTTCTTTGCGACCACATCAATATGTTGGGCCCAGGAACTTGAAGCTGCATACCTTTTCACTGCTGACCCCTCAGAGAGAATTAGTGTGTTCTCCCAACTTACCCTTTTTGTAGCCCACAACCAATTCCCTGGTTTTGCAAAGGATGTTGTTGTGACACTACACATCCAGCCTATCTTTCCCATTCCTGTATGCCTCCTAAGCAGCCTAATGGGATGGTCATCAATGAAAAGCAACAAAGTTCTGAGATTATCAATGTCAGAGGAGGAGATGAACAGATTCCTTAGTAGATTATGTGGCTGAAGGACGTGACAAGAATAAAGATGTGTGAATTTGTTAGGTGTGTTCAAGCAGGTTTCTTGACACAATATGTAGATAAGCCTACAAGAGGAGAGGCAGTACTTGATCTGGTGTTGGGAAAAGAACCTGGTCAGGTGTCAGATCTCTCGGTGCGAGAGCATTTTGGAGATAATGATCACAATTCAGTCTCCTTTACCATAGTATTGGACAGGGATAGGAACAGAGAAGTTAGGAATCCATTTCATTGGAGTAAAAGGAAATATGAGGCTATCAGGCAGGAACTTGGAAGCATAAATTGGGAACAGATATTCTCAGGGAAATGTACGGAAGAAATGTGGCAAATGTTAAGGGGATCTGCATAGGTACATTCTAAAGACATAAGAAAAACGATGGTAGGGTACAGGAACTGTGGTGTATAAAGGATGTTGCAAATCTAGTCAAGAAGAAAAGAAGAACTTACAAAAGGTTAAAAAAACAGGTAATGATAGAGATCAAGAAGATTATAAGGCTTGCAGGAAGGAGCTTAAGAAAAAAATTAGGAGAGCCAGGAGGGGCCATGAGAAGGCCTTGATGGTGTGATTCAAGAAAACCCCCAGCATTCTACCAGCATGTGAAGAGCAAATGGATAGATATGAGAATAGGACCAATCAAGTATGACAGCGGGAAAGTGTGTATGGAACTGAAGGAGATAGCCAACATACTTAATGACTACATTGTTTCAGTATTCACTAAAGAAAAGGATATTGGTGATTGTAAGGATGACTTACAGCAGACTGAAAAGCTTGAGCATGCAGATACTAAAAAAGATGATGTGGAAAGCATCAAGTTGGATAAGTCACTAGGACCAGACAAGATGTACCCCAGGCTACTGTGGGAGGTGGGGGAGGAAATAGCTGAGCCTCTGGCAATGATTTTTGCGTCATCAATGGGGATGGGAGAGGTTCTGGAGGATTGGAGGGTTGCGGATGTTGTTCTATTATTCAAAAAAAGGAATAGAGATAGCCCAGGAAATTATAGACCAGTGAGTCTTACTTCAGTGGTTGGTAAGTTGATGGAGAACATCCTGAGAGGCAGGATTTATGAACATCTGGAGAGGCGGAATATGATAAGAAATAGATAGTATGGCTTTGAAAAAGGCAGGTTGTACCTTACGAGCCTGATTGAATTTTTTGAGGATGTGACTAAACACATTGATTAAAGTAGAGCAGTAGATGCAGTGTATATGGATTTCAGCAAGGCATTTGATAAGGTACCCCATGCAAGGCTTATTGAGAAAGTAAGGAGGCATAGGATCCAAGGGGACACTACTTTGTGGATCCAGAAGTGGCTCGCTCACAGAAGGCAAAGAGTGATTGTAGACAGGTCATATTCTGCATGGAGTTTGGTCACCATTGGTGTGCCTCAGGGATCTGTTCGGGAACCCCAGCTCTTCATGATTTTTATAAATGACCTGGATGAATTAGTGGAGGGATGGGTTAGTAACTTTGCTGATGAGACAAAAGTTGGGGGTGTTGTGGAGAGTGTGGAGTGCTGTCAGAGGTTACAGTGGCACATTGATAGGATGCAAAATTGGGCTGAGAAAGGGAAGATGCAGTTCAACCCAGATAAGTGTGAAGTGGTTCATTTTGGTAGGTCAAATATGATGGCAGAATATAGTATTAATGGTAAGACTCTTGGCAATGTGGAGACTGCGCAGGTTGACTCTGTGGTTCAGAAAGCATGCAGTGCATTAGCCTTCATCAATCAAGGGACTGAGTTTAGGAGCCGAGTGGTAATGTTACAGCTATATGACACGGTGGTCAGACCCCATTTGGAGTACTGTGCTCAGTTCTGGTCATCTCACTATAGAAAGGATGTGGAAACCATAGAAAGGATGCAAAGGAGATTTACAAGGTTGTTGCCTGGATTGGGGAGCATGCCTTATGAGAATAGGTTCAGTGAACTCAGCCTTTTTTCCTTGGAATGACAAAGGATGAGAAGTGACTTGATAGAGGTGTATTAGATGATGAGAGGCATTGATCGTGTGGATAGTCAGAGGCATTTTCCCAGGGCGGAAATGGCTAACATGAGAGGGATAGTTTTAGGTTGCTTGGATGTAGGTAGAGAGATGTCAGGGGTAAGTTTTTAATGCAGAGAGTGGTGAGTGTGTGGTATTGTCTGCCGGCGACTGTGGTGGAGGTGGATTCATTAGGGTCTTTTAAGAGACTCTTGGACAGGTATATGGAGCTCAGAAAAATAGAGGGCTAAGTGTTACCCTAGGAAATTTCTAAAGTAAGGACATGTTCTGCACAGCTTTGTGAGCTGGAGGGGCTGTGTTGCGCTATAGGTTTTCTATATTTCTATGTTACACAAAAATTTCAAAAAAAAACTTTTCAAATCAAGGTGGTAACTTCGTCCCTGTACAGGTTAGCAAGCAAGAGAATGAAAGAATTCATGATTTTTTTAGATATCAATTTCAACCCGTCTTTTTTCTCCCAACAAAATCTGTTCAGATTTATTTTCCCTGCAAGTTTTTGACCTGTGGTCCAGTATCATTCTTGTAGTTCATTTTCACATCAGTTTCCTTGCCTTAAAGTTTGACAAAATAGGATAGAAGCTGTGTAATGAGCCAGTTATTCATAAGATTACTATGCTGCTGAACATAGCTAAATTCTGGGCTAATGATCATCCAGAATTCAAATGTTACTCACAGAAATTTTTACTTATTCGACTCATACTGGTCCTCCAGAGGAAACAAAAACTGTCATTCTGGGCTCTAATCTTGCCATTTGCTGACTCCAATCTCGCAATAGTGTTTGTCTCTTAAATGTCCATGACAAATTTATGTCATAGTCAGAACAAAAATTTACAAGGAAAAGAAAACCAGATTACCCTTGACACATTACTACAGGTACCAGGGATACTCAGCCTTGATAACTGGCAAATTCCTCCTTTTGAATATCTGGAAATTTAGGAGAACACAGCATCATGAACTGAAAGTCCTCCTACTGTGTCATAACAATTCTACAAAACTATGATTGTCAAACTTCCAATAGACCTAAGAAAGGCGTGAAAGGTACAAATATAAATTGAAACACACTGCTGATAGTCATAGAGTTGTACAGTATGAAACAGACTCTCCAGCCCTATATGTCCATGCCAATGTTAATAACAATTGTCTCCTTTAGGCCCAGATCTCCCTACTCCTTTCCTGTTCAGAATAACACACAAAATGCTGGGGGAACTCAGCAGGTCAAGCAGCACCTATGGAGAGGAATAAAGAATCAATGTTTCGGGATGAGACCCTTCAGAACTCCTGATGGTTCTACTGGTTGTCCAGAGTTTAACATGAATAATTTGTTTGGTATGCTTCCCAAATATCTGTGTGTTGTGAACAGTTGAAAGATTGTCAGGGGGCAATAGATGAACAAGATGAATCAAATTAGCACACAGTGTCAGACTAGGAGTTCAAGGCATGCTTCAGCCTCTTGGTTCATTGACCAGAGAAGGCCTGTAGCCTGGAACAATGAAAACCTAAGCAAGTGACAATGGTAATTTATTACTGGCTCAGTTGACTCCTTGAGGCAATACTGAGATGAACAGAAATAGCGGTAGAATGTTTCAATCACTTGTAGTTAACGGAGTGTACTGATATGACAGATTACTCTCTTGAAACGTCCAATGTTTCACATTCAATAAATTTGCCTGTCCCAGTGAAAATTTCCAGCATTGTTTTTGTTTAGATACCCAACTTCTACTTACATTCCTTTAACTTAATCAATTAATTTGCAGAATTATTTTGATCAAACACAGCCACATTGTTTAAATCAATCAATATTTCTATTTGAATCTAAACTCTGTAAAAGAAAGATTCAATGAGAAATGTGTGGGCTGTCCACACAGCACAGGACTACATTCATTTCAAGTGAAAAAACAACCCTCTATACATAGCTAACCTCATATCACATGTAGATGAGATAAAGAGCTGAAGGGATAGTGGCTTTAATAAAAACAATAAAGTATGTTGGGGTAAAGGATAACTAGACAGGTTGCAGGAAGATAAGAAGTAAAATTCCTTGATGATATACTGCTGGGATAATAGTAAAATATAATTCACATTAATTGATCATTTTTGGGACTGAAACTCAGAGCCAGCATTTAGCGAGTGATACTAAATTAGTTGAGATGGGGGAGTGGTGTGCTATAAACATCGATAAAGAACACAAAATAATGCAAGAAGACATCAGAAAATAGTTGGCTGAGACATTAAGAAGCGAATGGCATAATCACAGAGGAAGAGAGTGGTAGCAAAACAAATATAATACTTAGCCAAAGTCCTCAGATTAATCTTAACAGGTCATTAAAAGAAAAGAAAAAACATCCCTGCAGGAAAGCTGTTACCTCATGTGGGAGAATCCAGCACAGTGGGCTATTCATACAAAATCAATACTAATAATTTTAATAGGGAAATAGGGAGAACCTTATTGAAACAGATAGTAGATAAAATGCAGTACAAACTATCTTAAGTAGTGCTTGAGGCAAATAGCCTAGATGACATTAATACAAAACCAGTTGAATATATATGGGCAAAAGGAAAATTAATTATTGAGATACTGAAAGGAGTAGGCAGAACCAGGGGGAAATACATGCAGCATAAACAGAAATACAACCCACTTGGGTAGACCTGAGACTTCTATATTAAATATACACTCAGTTTCCACTTTATTAGGTGCACCTCTATATCTGCTCATTGATGAGGTAATCAAGGTATTCGATAAGGTGCTACATAAAAGACTTATCCATAAGATAAGGATGTATAGAGCTGGGGGTGATGTATTAGCATGGAGAGAGGATTGGTGGTGAGCAGTGTGCCACAGGGGTTGGGGCTGTTCACGATGTATATTAATGACCTGGAAGAGAGGACCATGTATCTGAGTTTGATGATGGCACTAAATTGAGTGGAAAAACAAATTGTGCAGAAAATATGGAGAGTCTGCAGAGAGATATAGACAGGTTAAGTGAGTGGGCAAGGGTCTGGTGGATGGAGCAGAATGTTGATTAATGTGAGGTCATCCACTCTGGAAGGAAAAATGGAAGATCAGATTATTATTAAAATGGTAAAGAAGTTGCAGAATGCTGCTGTGCAGAGGGACTTGAGAATGCTTGTGCATGAATCATAAAAGGTTGATTTACAGGTGCAGTAGGTTATCAAGAAGGCAAATGGAATGCTGGCCTTCATTGCGAGAGAGATTGAATTTAAGAGCAGGAAGGTTATGCTGCAACTGTACAGGGTACTGGTGAGGCCATATCTGGAGTACTGCGTGCAGATCTGGTCTCTTTACTTGAGGAAGGATATACTGGCTTTGGAGGTGGTGCAGTGGAGCTTCACCAAGTTGATTCCAGAGATAAGGGGGTTAGACTATGAGGAGAGATTGAGCCACCTGGGACTCTACTCACTGCAACTCAGAAGAATGAGAGATCTCATAGAAACATATAAAATTATGAAAGGGATAGAAAAGGGCAGGAAAGTTGTTTCCACTGGTAGGTGTGTTAAGAACTAGGGGATATAGCTTCGAGATTTGTGGGAGTAGATTTAGGATGGAGATAAGAAGAACTGACTTTCCCAGAGAGTGATGAGTCTGTGGAATTTGCTGCCCAATGAAGCCATGGAGGCTACCTCAGTAAATAGACTTAAGACAAGGCTGGATAGCTTTATGCCTTGTAGGAGAATTAAGGGTTATGAGAAAAATGCAGGTAGGTGGAGATGAGCCTTGGCCAGATCAGCCATGATATTATTGAATGGTGGAGCAGGTTCAACGGGACAGATGGCCTACTCCTGCTCCTATTTCTTAGGTTTTTAAGTAATGCAAATATCTAACCAGCCAATCATATGGCAGCAAATGCATAAAAGCATGCAGGCATGGTCAAGAGGTTCATTTGTAGTTTAGACCAAATATCAGAATGGGAGAAGAAATGTGATCTAAGTGACTTTGGCTGCAAAATGATGGTTAGTGCCAGAGAGAGTGGTTTGAGTATCTCAGAAACCACTGATCTCCTGGGATTTTTATGGATAACAATCCTTGGAGTTTACAGAGAATGGTCAAACATCAAAACAAAAATCCAGTGAGCAGCAGATCTGTGGATAAAAATGCCTGTTAGAGAGGTCAGAGGAGAATGACCAGCCTGGTTCAAGCTGGCTGTAAAGTGGCACTCAAATAACCATGTGTCACAATAGTGGTGCGCAAAAGAGCATCTCTGAATGCACAACACATCAAACCTTGAAGTGGATGGGCTACAAAAACAGAGCACCATATATTCAGTAGACACTTCATAGGGTACAGAAAACAGCTAATAAAGTGACCACTGTGTGTATAGCTACACAATTAGTTACTATTTGTGCATTTAATTAGCAAATATTACACACATAAAATTGGGAGTACCGTAGTTTCCAATTAAATGTAATTGAGTTACATAGTTTTACATTGATAAAACAAATATGCACATTATTTTAATAAGAGCTAAAGCAAAACAACAGAATGAATTCACAACATGCTAACTAAAAGCACAAATGGGATTGTTCACTTTGAGTGTCATGGTGTAGTTGAGGTTGAAGTGCTGTATTTGAAGTGCAAGTCCTGAGGCTTTGTCACAGGAGGCTTCAGCAAGGAGGGTGAGCAATGTTAAATGGTAACATCTTTCATTTTCCTTGGTGGTTTTGGTGATTTTAAGAAGGCAGTTACACATTCTTCTTGCAGGATGTGGATGATCAGAGAATCTCCAGTGTCCCTAGACACTATTCTGGTGAAAAGTGTATACAGCTGCATGTTCTAACTAACTGATCAAGAGGCTGAAGCT
Source organism: Hemitrygon akajei (assembly GCF_048418815.1). NCBI lineage: Eukaryota > Metazoa > Chordata > Chondrichthyes > Myliobatiformes > Dasyatidae > Hemitrygon > Hemitrygon akajei. The sequence continues at coordinate 91,407,681 of NC_133132.1, read as the reverse complement.
GTAGTTAGACTTGTTCACAAGTATTTGTGATCTGGGGAGCATCATCAACAGGAGCTTTAGTGCACAGGTCACATTGAAGGTGCAGGCAGCAGTGAGTAAAACAGCTAATCAGAGAGTGCTGAATTTCCCAGTAGCCATTCCCATCACTAACAATTACATCATTTTGGCTACGTCTGGGAAAGGAGATTAGCAATAGCCTTTCAGAGGAGAGTAGGTCTGTGGTACAATAATTGGCTCGGATGCAGTGTGGGAGAGAGTGGGACATAAACACGAGAGTTTCTGCAGATGCTGGGAATCCAGAGCACACACACAAAATGCTGGAGGATCCTGATGAAGGGTCTCAACCTGAAACCTTGACTGTTTGTTTATTTCCATAGATGCTGCCTGGCCTGCTGAGTTCCCCCAGTGAGCTGTGTGTGTTACAGGGGAGAGTGGAGTCAAGTAAAGCTGTAGTGATTGGTGACTCAGTGCTTTGGGATCATGTACAGATTCTGAGGCCCGCAGTAAGACTCCCATATGGGGTATTACCTCCTAGGTGCCAGAGTCAAGTATGTCTCTGAGTAGTTACGGAATATTCCCCAGGGATAGGATGAGCAGCTTCAGGTCATTGTACATATTGTCATCAATCACGTAGGAAGAAAAACGGATGAGACCTGCAGAGTAAATACAAGGAGTTTTGAAGAAGGCTAGCAAGCATGACCTCAAGGTTAGTAATTTCTGAACTGCTCCCAGTGCCACGTGCTGGTGAGGACAGAAATAAGATGAAAGGGCAGATGAATGTGTGGCTAAGGTGCTGTTGCAGGAGCAAGGTAAGCATGTTGGGGGCAGAGGTAACAAGAGGTATGGAATACACTTGAGTTGCAGGGCAATGAATATCCTGATGGGAAGGTTCACTAGAGCTGTTCAGGAGGTTTAATGCCATTGACAGATGGATGGAACCCAAATCAGTAGTGATGCAGATAAGAAAACTGAGGCAAATATACAAGTTAAAGCAAATCCAGCAGTTAGGGTCTGGGAATGAGACCAGATAGAGTAAACTGCATTTGTCTTAATGCAAAGGGCTTGACAATTAAAGCAGATGGAACCAGGTCATGGATAGTCATATGGGACTGGGATAATGTAACTACTGTAGAAACATGGTTGCACTAAGGTAGAGATCCTAAAGGCATGATCGAGGTGGAAGTGGGAAAGGGGCTTCTCATTGAAAACTATCCACTGTTGAAAGGCTAAGATAGAGTGGACATGGAGAGGATGTTTTCTATAGTTGGGGGTTCTAGAACCAGAAGGCACAGTCTCAGAATATACAGACATCCCTTTAGAGGAATATCTTCAGTGAGAAAATGATGAATCTGTGGAATTCATTGCCAGTGACGGCTATAGAAGCCAAACCATTAGGTAAATTCAAAGTGGAGGTTGATGGGCTCCTATTTAGTAAGGGCATCAAAGGTTATGGGGAGAAGGTGGGAGAATGGTGTTTGAAAGGATAATAAATCAGCCATAATGGAATGGCCGAGCAGACTCGATGGGTCAAATGGCCTAATTATCCACCTATGTCTTATGGAAGAATTGTTGCAGTTTTTCAAAACAGAGAACATCACAGTAGTCCCAAGAAAGGGTATTCCTGGGGGCTCATCCAGTCAGTCTATGTGGCTACAGTATAGAAATAAGAAAGGGCTGGTCAATTGTTGGGACTGTACTACAGCTGCCCTTCTCCTCATTCATAGTCAGTTCAAATTAGAGAAGCAACTACAGTATGTGTACAGTTGTGTACAGTTCTGGTCACCAAATTATAGGAAAGATGTCAACAAAATAGAGAGAGTACAGAGGAGATTTACTAGAATGTTACCTGGGTTTCAGCACCTAAGTTACAGGGAAAGGTTGAACAAGTTAGGTCTTTATTCTTTGAGTGTAGAAGGTTGAGGGGGGACTTGATAGAGGTATTTAAAATTGTGAGGGGGTTAGATAGAGTTGATGTGGATAGGCTTTTTCCATTGAGAGTAGGGGAGATTCAAACAAGAGGACATGAGTTGAGAGTTAAGGGGCAAAAGTTTAGGGATAACACAAGGGGGAACTTCTTTACTCAGAAAGTGGTAGCTGTGTGGAACGAGCTTCCAGTAGAAGTGGTAGAGGCAGGTTCGATTTTGTCATTTTAAAAAAATGGATAGGTATATGGACAGGAAAGGAATGGAGGGTTATGGGCTGAGTGCAGGTAGGTGGGACTAGGTGAGAGTAAGCGTCCGGCATGGAAAAGTAGGCCAAGATGGCCTGTTTCTGTACTGTAATTGTTATATGGTTATATGTAAGGAGATTGCAGAACAATAAGCTTGTAACAGAAGGTGATTTTAATTTTGCTAATATTGTCTAGAACTGACATGATGACTATGGTTTATTAAGTGTGTCTAGGAAATATTTTGTAAGCAATATGCAAATGGCCTTACTAGAGAGGTGGCAATAATTGAACTCCTTTTGAGAAAAAAGACTGGGTAAGTAGCTTAAGAAACTATGAAAAGGGATGGAACCACTTTACAAGTTAAATTCCTAAATGAGAGAAGGTTAATTTTAATGGTATTACAAATTAACTTGCAAAGGTTGATTGGGAGAGACTGCTAAAAGGATATCTGGCCAATGGGAAATATTTTAAAGTGAAATAGTAAGAGCCCAGCCCCACCATGTTCCTGTTAGAGTGAAGAGCAAGGCACCCTGGTGGAGAAGAGCAATGGAGGTTCTGGTCAGGAAAATGGAGGAAGCACATGTCAGGTACAAGACTGCTGAGATCGCAAAATTCCACTGTGTGCAAGGGTTGTAGGAGTACACCCAGGGAGGAAATCAGAAGAGCAAAAAGCCAACATTGAGAAATCCTCAGCAGATAAGTTAAAGGTGTATTCCTAAGGGATTTTCCAAATATATTAAGAGCAAAAGGGTAATGAGGTAATGATTAGAGATTGGCGTGGCCATCTAACTGTGGAACTACGGGAGATCTTAGATGAATATTTATAATCACTACTTAAGATGAAGTTAACGAAAACTAGTAAATTCAGAAAAGAGAACTAGCGATGTCCTGAAACAGATAAACATTACAAAAGGGAGGAGCTGGCTGTGCTACGGCATGTAACGGTGGATAAGTCCCTGGGCCCTGGCCAATTGCATATTGTGGAAGGACCGGGAAGAAATTGCAGGAGTTATGACACTGATCTTTGTATCTTCCCGAGCCATATAACCATGGGGAAAGTGCTGGGAGATTGAGGAGTAACTAATGTTGTGCCCTTGTTTAAAAAGAACTGAAAAGAAAAACCAGGGAACTACAGGCCGATGAGCCCATCATCAGAGAGCTTCTAGAGGCGATTCAAAGAGATAGGATCAATCTGCATTTGGAGAAAAAATGACTAGAAATAATCAGCGTGGATTTGTGTATGGGAAATTGTTCTCACAAATTTGATTTTTTTTGAAGAGATAAACAAAAAGATTCATGAAGGCAGGACAATGGGGGTTGTCAGCATTTCCTGTAGAGCAAGGTTTTTGACATGGTGTTACATAGTAGGCTGGTCCACATGATTGGATTACATGGGATCTAGGATGAGCTATCCAATTGGACATATTGGCTTGTTGGCAGTTAGCATAGAATGACGATGGAAGACTGGACTAGAGGCCTGTGACTACTGGTGTACAGAGAGATCAGAACTGGGTCCAGTGTTGTTTGTCATGTACATTAATGATTTGGATTAGAATGTAGGTGGAATAATTAGTAAATGTGTGCATGACACTAAAATTGGTGATCTGGTGGAAAGTGAAGGTTGTCTAAGTTTGTAAGAAAGTCTAGATCAACTGGGAAAGTGGGCCAATGAATGGCAGATGGAATTTAACTCAAAAGTGCAAGGAGATGCATTTTGCAAAGTTAAACCAGGACAGGACATTAACTGTGAATGTTGGCATGCAGGAGAGTGTTGCAGAGACCTAGGGGTGCAATTTACAATATTCCCTGAAGGAGCAACACAAGTAGGCAAGGTAAGATTTAAGGCATATGGCATACTTGCATTTATTAAATGGGGTATTTAGTATGAGAGTTGGGATGCCACATTGCAGTGGTATAAGACATCAGCGAGAACACATCTGGGATAGTTGGGCATCTCAGATTACCATACTATAAAATGGGATTAAACTAGAGCAGATGCAGAAGAGTTTCACAATAATGTTACAGGTAATGGAGGTTTTGAGTTATAAGCCAAGACTGTTTTTCCCTGGAGCAAGGAAGGTTGAAGGGTAGCCTGAAGAGATTGAATTCAAGAGGAACATAAATCAGATAGACTGTCACAGTCTTTTCTCCCAGGGTGGGGAAAATCAGGAGGGCAAAATAGCGACGTGGAATATTATTGTCATAGAAGTTAAAGGAGAATCTTAAGAGATAAGTATATTATGAGCAAAAGGGTAATTAGAGAGAGAATAGATCTCCCTAAGGATCAATGGGCTTGTCCATGTGTAGAGGGTAGGGAGCCTAAAATTAGAAGGCATAGGTTTAAGCTGACATGCAAAAGATTTAAAAGGAACTCAAGAGGCATTTTTTTTCCCGGGTGTATGAAACAGAAGCCAGAAGTTGTAGAGGTGAATACACTCACAGCATTTAAAAAAACATTTTGGGTAGGTACATGGAAAGAAAAAATGTAGAGAGATATGGGTGAAAACATTGCCAAGTGGGACTAGCTCAGGAAGACACCTTGCTCGGTATGGATGAGTTGGACCAAGGCCTGTTACCATGCTGTATAACTCTATAACTCCATGATCCACTGGAGAGCAAAAGGGTATAATCAGAATATTTTATTCGTCAACACAAAAGTGTACTGAAATAAGAGTAAAAACAAAAAAAGGAAAGATTATCAAGATAGGATCTCCCAGAGCCTGGGACTTCACTTTCTCACACAAGTATTGCTAAAATTACAAAAATGAAAGATAAAAATTTTGTGCATGAAATACTGAACTGTATCTAGCTATCACTGAATAATACTACAAAGTAATTAAAAAGCACTGTTTCATATTCAGTGTTATAATCCTTCGACTGCTCCTGCACTTACAGTTCATTCAAGATTCCAATGCCAGAAGAAGTGGAGATATAATTGTGTCATTATTTAAAAAATTGAAGAAAGGGTAAGGAATTACAGGAGAAGAGGAATGTAGGATATCAGGTGGAAACCAAGATGGAGAATTCTTTGAGTTAGATAAAAGGAACTGGGGTGTAAAGAAGACAGGGAGTTCTTAGAAATAGAATGAGAACAAATTAAAAAATACAATGGAGTATCACACAGGTGGTAAAGACATGAAAGCAAAAAAGGTCTTAAGTCCAGATCATTGCCAAAACATGAAAACCTACCATTTTGCACAATTTGATAATATTTTGTGCATCTTCTCAATAAAATGTGCAGAGAATTTATCCTGCTTGATTAAATTCACTACCATCTTCTATCTAAGCTTTGTGTGAGTTACTAAGTTAGATGGCATCTTAAATCACAGACAGAGATGGAATCACAGGCAAAAGTTCTTAATTTGCTTAGTTTGTAACATCCATTACTTCATTTCATATAGGTTTCATACCTAACATCTGTGACTTCCAGTTTCTTTAAACTGGGGGAAGACAGATATCTGCCAATTTTCTTGCATTTAATAGTTTTGCAAAATGAATTTCAAATAGAGTCAGGAAACTGGATAACAAAGATAAAATTCATCCTCAATAATTGTACAGGAAGAATATACATTCTTGAGGCCCTCCCCTCCGAAGCTCAGAGCATCTGAGCCAAAGTATATTTGGAGATTCAATAGCTTTGGAAGAGGCAACAGGGAAAAGGAATTGCCAGAAAGTAAAAAGTGTCAAGAAAAAGAGATAATCCACATAAAGAGGAAAACTACAATACTAAAATACATGAAAATTGTAAGTACAAGGTGAAAACCACTAAGAAGAGAATAAAACTTCTGGTCTAGATCAATGATAGCCATTTTCCTTTTCCAAATCCATCTTTTCAGAATATCAAAATTGATACTTCTAGCACAGCGGACAGAAAGCAGACAATGAAATGACTTTTGTTTCAGAAATCAATAGAAGTGATTTTGAATTTCGAACATTAATACACTAGCCAGAAGGGTAAAAATCCTAACAAAGATATAAACGCAAAAAGGTCAAAATGTATAGAGAATATTTCCACTTATTACCTGAAATAATTTTTTAAGCACACATATCACACAACTCCACCATGAACAGTTCCAAGCCGAGTTGCAAAAGGAAGAGGGTTGTGCATTGGGTGAGCGACCCCATCCCATGAAAATTCAGTGCTACAGAAAGGGCAACAGATACTCCAAAGACCTCTTCCTTGGAAGAGGAAGGATACACAAAGATGATGAGCTACACCTATGGAAACTTGATAGATTGGCTCAGATCAGAATATTCTGGCGAGCTACTGTTAGTAGCCAATTCCCTAGTACGGGTAATGGGCTTTCGAAGAAGATGAAGAAACTTATCACATCCCCTGCTGTCCATACTTGGTATTTTGTGATAAGTTTAAAATTCACCTTCAGGTGTAGTGGAGGGAAAACTGTTTTGATATTAACGTTGTAAGAAAGTCCAGTGGCATCCTATTTTGTTCACAATCATTACTACAGATCATCACCTGCACCATTGTTCACAATTCTTCAACAATTCATTGAAGACGGCAAAGGGACTGAAAGAATAGCTAATCAAAAGGAAGGATAACGTGTGTACAGTTCGAAGAACAAAGAAATTCAATCATTGTAATGAAAAGCTAGAATAATATTAGTAAGCATATAGCAAACATTAGAATTCAGTGAGTAAAATGTTGAGGAATTAATTTGATTAAAACTTGAGGAGAGTCAGCATGTCAGATTTGATTTACTCAATGCAAAGAAACGCTTAGCACAATTTGTAAGTGAAATTCACTGCATTTCTTTTGACTAAAAACTGTAGTGCAATGAAATTATTCATTATCTTTCAAAGCACAAGTGATTGCATTTTATAGAGTGATTAGTTTGTTTTCCATAATACTTGTATATGATTAAGCGCACCATCAACAGTGAAGCTGAACTACTTAGTAGGTTTAAAAATGCACAAACTATTCTTACCAGGCAAGCACTGGTAATCTGAAACAGAAAGTGAAGATACAAGAAATACAATGCAGATATATCAATATCTTGAAAAAAAGATTAATATTTTGATGAAAGATTTGGTATCCTGCCTGATTGCACCTTCCCTTTTATTGCACTGCTGATCTATCCATTTCAAGTGCTGTCCAGACTCTGCTAGTAGCAACGCTGTCTTCACTTCCTTTTGCTTCTATTTCTTCTGGAATCTTCTGAGAAGCTTGCTTTATTCTATATGTTTCAGTATTCTTTTAAACTTAACTTTTTTCCAATGTCTCTAGCACGAAGTTCTCCGCAAGGTAGTTTATATGAAAGCTGGTCACAATGCCAGTGATAATAACGCATTTCTATTTGCTCTTGAGAAGGCAGCACTAAATGTTTCTTGAACTGCTACAATTCAAGTGCTGAAATGCATTTAGGCAGAAGATTTTTGCAATTTTCATTCAGTGAAGATTAAGAAATGGCAATGGGCATCTATGTCCAATTTCTCATCTGTCAAGGTGGTAAATATATATTCCACTGCTTTTCTCATCCAAGCTCTACACCAGGGGTGTCAAACTCATTTTAGGTCACGGGCCGGATTGAGCAAAATGCAGCTTCATGTGGGCCGGATCAGTCGGACACGTGCGAACGCAGCTTTTGTTGCCTCCGTTTTTTCAGCCTGCTCTCATGTGTCTCAGTCTCTGCTATAACTACAAAGTGTTTCACTTTACAAATTCCATTTCTTATGAAGAAGACTGCCGAGCAAGACTGCCGAATAAACACTAAAAACCCTGAAAACCTGGTACCTGAATAAACTCAGCATTAGCCATATCATACGCCATAGGCGCTTCGATTACTGGGGCCAGCTTTAATAGTAATTAGATATTATCTCGCGGGCCAAAGATAATTCCACCGCGGGCCGGATTTGGCCCGCGGGCCTTGAGTTTGACATATATGCTCTACACCATAGGGACATATCCCTCTAGGTGATTTCTATAGTAATTCTCATATAAAGCTCACTCTCCCTACTGAACTTGTGTCACTTCTGTCTTTATCCTTCATGTAAAATCTTGCTAACATACAGTATCCTCGACCTACTTTTTAATCCTGTGATCACGGAAGACCTCATGTCTTTAACGTGATCAAGACTATCACATAGCGGTTAGCGCCATGCTATTACAGCTTGGGGCATCAGAGTTCGAAGTTCAATCCCTGTGTCCTCAATAAGGAGTATCGGTACGTCTTCCCTGTGGAATGAATGGGTTGTCTCTGGGTATTCCAGTTTCCTCCCACAGTCCAAATGCATACCGGCTAGGTGAACTGGTCAATAAAAATTGTCCTGTGATTAGATTAGGGTTAAAATGGGGTTGTTAGGGGTTGCTGGGCAGTGTGGCTCAAAAGGCTGAAAGGACCTATTCTGTGCTGTAACTCTAAATAAATAAATATCACATCCTGAATCCACCATCAATTGTATCACCTTTCTACCCAAACAGCTTCCACATTTCCAGTTACAGAGAAGATTAAAGAAAGATTAGCTTTATGTGGTACATTGAAACAGCAAACATAGAGTGGAATACATCATTTGTGTTTATGACCAACGCAGTCCAAGGATTGTTCTGGGGGAAGCCCACAAGGGTTGGCTCACATTTGACACCAAAATAGTCTGCCCAAAACTCAGTAACCCATATGTATTGGAAACCAGAGCACCCGAAAGAAACCCAATCAGTTATATGGAGCAAGTACAGGTTACAGGAGTGGCAGAAATTTAACCCTGATTGCTAGCGCTATAAAGAGTTCTGATAACTGCTACTCATTTTATAAATGATTAATGACTATTTCAGACTACCATGTATTTAAATTTCAGATCTCCAACCTTAATGATCCTTTGGCAACTGAGTAGGACTGTAAACTGTTGCTGCTTTTAATTACACCACAAAAGGTGACATTCAGATGATTTTCAAGATTCAAGAATAATTAATCTTATTTACAGTGTCCAAGTGTAAAAGAGAACAAAATAACTATGGTGTCATTGGCAAACTTAACGATGTCATTACTCAGGTGTTTGGCCATGTAGTTTGTGTGTGAGCAGACTTTACAGCAACGGAGTTTATTCATCAATCTGTGGGTCAATAGTGTTGAATACTGAAGTGAAATCCAGAAACAGCATTCTGATGCAAGTGTCCTTGTTTTCTAGGTGCGTCAGGACCAGATGCAATGGCACCTGTCGTAGAGCAGTTGCATCAGTAAGCATATTGATGGATGTCCACTGCAGTAGGAATGGAATTTCTGGCAAAGGTACTTCAATATTTTTTTTTCTGAATTATGTTTACTTCAGGTTTAACTAATTCAAGCCTGATAAAATCTGAGATTTTAATTAAGTAAATCACATCCCTGTCTTAGATTGCCTCTTCACGAGGAAGAAATGGATCCCTGTCAGTAGCAGATTTTACTGTACATTAGTGTAACCAGGTGACCGTTGAATATCATTTTTATTATAAAGTGCACTTATGTATTCACCTTGGTAATGCTAAAATAGCTGCCTGTGCACTTTAGAGAAAATGGTGATGACATTTTGTGTGGGTGGAGTAGAACGAAGAGTTGTCATGTTCTAGAGAGAACAACATTTGAAAGCTTTTCCCAGGTTTTGGTGAGGAAAGATTTTCGCGAATAAATTGATCAGCACTGGATAGCGTGATTGCTTAATCGGCATGCTAGTGAGAGTGAGGAGAACTCATTTCAAGGTCTATCCTACCTGTGTTTGAAAGCTAAGCACGCGTGTGCCAAATAACTGCCACTACCGTATTGGTTTTATATATTTTGTTTCAGTTATTTTCATACTGCATACGTAACAAGGATGTGGTCTGAATTTAAACTGAGATTGTAATGGTGGGAACAGTGTTTTTTTTTAGATCTATTTTGTCATTTTATTTTGATACCCTCTTTCTGCAATAAAACATCTAAGATAGATAAAGGAATTTAAGACCCAAAAAAGTACTTGTAACCCTGCGTGTGTCTTCTTCCCCAGGCTACAAAATTAGCATGTTATACTCTGCCTTTGAAATTCAGTTGCACAATTAACTAATAACTTATAATGGAGGACAAGAAAAAAATCTTTGCAGTTGTCTTCACAATAGAAGGTACACAAAACCTTGCAGATGTGTTAAAGAATCAAGAGTCTAGTGAGAATGAGCAACCAAAGAAACTAAGCAAAAGTTGGAAGAGAAGAAATTGGTAAGCTTGAAAACTCATAAATTGACTGCACTGATGATTTTTATCACAGCTTTGAAAGAGCCGTTTGTAGTGAATAGTCTATGATCTTTGAAAATTCTCTGGATTCTAGAACTCCTCTTGTGGATTTAAGGATGCAAGTGGAATCCAAGTATACAAAAAGGGATGGAGAGAGAAATCAAAGAATTACTGAATTTTACTCTAACATTAGTGGTAAGTAAAATGCTTCAATCTACAACAAAACATACAATAGCAAAACACTTAGAAATGAATTGAGCAGACCTATCATAAATTTATGAAAGGAACATAATTTTTAATCTGCTGGAGTTCATTGAGGATATATTATTAGGTAAAAGCAGGAAATAGTGGATGTGGTGTATTCACATTTTTGGAAGGCATTTAACAATGCCTGGTATTAGACAAGTTCAATGCTCATGGAGTTGACAGAAATTATTGACACATATTAAGGATGGTTTCAAGCAGAAAGTAAAGTGTTGGAATAAAAAGATATTTCTCAGTCTGATGGTCTGTCAGTATGGGGTATCACAGGGATGGTGCTTGGGTTCCAGCTTTTAATAAACTAGGTCAACAATATGGCTGAGGAATCCATTTGTCACACTTGCAAGTTTGCTGTTGGTAGTATATCAGGTGTGAGTGCAGAAGATGTAAAAAGGATGGAAAGGATATAAAGGGGCTTTAAGAGGAATTAAACAAGCTGAGTGAGTGAGCAATACAATGGCAGATAGAATTAAACATAGAAAAAGGTGACATCATCTACATTGGTACATTTCAAACTCCTCTATCTTCTCCCAGAGAGTAAAAAAAAAGAGAAAAGTGAATTCTCATGGTGGAAGACATCCCTTTTTTAAAAAAAAATCTTTTTCAGGACCTACATGTGGCTAGCATGGTCAGCATTTTTGCCCATCCTTTCAAAGTGTACTGTTGAACTATATTTGTGATCCTTTTGGTAATCTTTCAAAGTTCAATGTATGTTTATTATCAAAGTACATATGTGCAACATATATTGTGATATTATCCATGAAATTCCAGCAATGGTGAAGAAGCAGCAGATATACCCAAGTCTGTTCGATGTGTGGTTTGGAAGCAAATATACTGGTGGTGTTGTTGCCAAGTAGCGATACTCATGTCCATACTGGTGATAGATGTTGTGCATATGGTAAGTGCTTGTGTTTTGTAGGTGGTACTCATGCAGCCAATATTAATCAGGAGTGGATGGGAAGAACATTTAGTACAATTGACAAGATGTCCATTAGACAAGCTGTAGGGCTACTTTAGAGTTATTGCAGCTGCATTGATCCAGACATGTGGAGAGTGTTCCTGGTTTCTGCCTTACAGATGAGGTGAAGGCATTGGAGTGTCAGAGGATATTGCTCACTGCAGGAAGCCCAGAATCTCTATTTCGCCAATTGAAGCATCCATTCATCACCGATTAATGTGGTGAGCAAGATTGAGACATCGCATCAAATGCGGAAGGTGAGTGAGAGTTTCAGCGCCGACTGCCTCTTGATCGCTATTGGAGAAGGAGTCTGTGCATGGCCTATCACTGTGTGGCTCGCTGTGGCAGGTGGGTAGGTCTCTTTGCCTCTTTGGTATCCCTCTTTTGATGAGTATCAGTGATATCACTGGATGGTGTTGTGGTTTTGTGTTTATGGATCGCAAGTTTTTCAGACTTAAGTTTTTATATTGTGTTTTTTTTTAATCACTTGTTCCTTTTCAATTTTGTTGTGCGAGGGAAGGGTGTTTGAGGTTTGATGTTTCTGTTCTGTTCTGTGCAGGGGAGGGGCGTTTTGGGAGTTTGATGATTGGGGTGCTGTTCTTTTGTATGTGTGGGGGGGGTGGAGGGTGGGTTTGATGTTTTTCATCTCTGAACAATTTTCATGTTCTTTCTTCATTTCATGGCCATCAGGAGAGGACAAGTTTCAGATGTATGTATGCTTTAATATATAAATATATATAAACTTTTAATATAAACCTTTGATGCTCTTGTGACCATGGTGTTAATGTGGTTGGTTCAATTAAGTCAATGGTAATCCCAGGCTATTTATATTGGGAGACTCAATGAAGGTAATTTCACTGAAAGTCAATGGTAGATGTTCAGATACCTTCTTGAATGGAGATGGCCATTGCCAGCCTCTTTTGTGCAGCGAAAGTTAATTTAGGCACTCTCAGCTATACCTAAGATAATGAAATACACTTTTTGTTGTATATTCAGTACAAGATCTGACTGAATATCAAACATGCTCCTTACTGCCAATATAATTTAAGTTTCCAGAACTGTTCTGCAAACGCAACTTAATCCTTGCCTTCCTTCTTTCACCATCAATCGACATATTAGTCTTTCTCTCCAAGCTCCTCAAGTAAGTGCAAGGAACTTATGAACTATTTTTTCAGTTAAAATTAGACCATACATAAATCTGTATAGACTTCATGCTTCTCTTCCCTTGCCAGCCAAGACAACTCTCATTAGCTTCTTCAGGGGATTTGTCCATGGTTTATCTGTCCACTTCTTTGTCACCAGTTCAAGCCTTACTGTATCATACGTCTGTGCACATCTGCCTAACTTTGGACTCATGTGTTCTCTCTTGCTATTTCCATCCCAATATTAAATCAAAACCAAAGCTACTGAGGCTCAAAGCTCCGAAATTTCTCTTCTTCTCCCCCACTTTCATGTTCCATTAACACACATTGTAAAACCTCTAGCTCATTTTTGACTGTCTTCTGTTGCCTTAGGAGATTTCATTATATTCAAGGTACTGGCTGAAATCAGGTTACTGCTGCATTCAAACCAGATATCGAGATTCATAGCATGACAGAGCTCAGTAACAAACATTTTGGGCCACCACATCAAAGCTAAATGCTGGAGGAACTCAGCAGGTCATGCAACATTTCTGGAGTCAAATGTATAGCTGAGATTTGGGTTGAGACCCTTCAACTGTCCGTTTGACGCATCATGACCAACATGCTCAATGAACACTGGGTGTCCATAGATTCTACCCAGCTTTGAGATCCTCTAGTCTTTTGTGTGGTTGAATTTCCTCTACACTCTTTCCAGCACCACAGCACTCTTTCTATTGTACAACAACCAAAACTCACATGATACTCACAGCATGACCAGAGTTTCATAAATGGCAACTCAATATCTCCACATTTATATTCTATTCCTCAGACTATGATGCAATCATACCATACACTTTCTCCACTTTATCTACCTGCATTATCACTTTTAGGGAACAATGTACTTGGACCAGTAGGATTCACTGCTCATCAACATCCCTTTAACATCTTACCACTCATCCCTACTTAACTTTCCACAATATATTGTTATGAATGTGCCACAACTCTGAGGGGCTGAAGGGTACAAAGTCGCCCCCTCCTTTTTGGGAATCGCAAGATCGTTATTAATTCGGGTCTGGGACCCAGGAAATGAGAGAGAATCCACGAGGTTTGGAATGTGTCCTGGCCTCAGCGAAACAAAACCATTGATAACGGCTATTGTCTCTTGGAGACGGAATTGTGTATTGAGTACTGTACATTGAAGCCCCTCAGGGGACGACCAGAGTGGGCTGGTTGAGGGATTGCATCATCCCAACCTGATTGACATCTGAGACCCCATGAGTAAGGATAAAAGAGGGTCTGGGGAACAACCCCTTTAGACGCACCAGGAGAAACGCTAGAAATCCCGTGACAGTGTATAATAGCGTCAGCCGGTGGGGGGCTCGTGTGCGTCCTTCCCTTGCCTGGGATTGGCGGGCTCGCCACGGAAGAACGGCTTAGCTAAAGGAGAGGCCACAAGTGAACGGCCACACTAACGAGACTCTGACGGATCGAAATCATAAAAGGAAAGCCGGCAAGTTTCTCAAAAATCTCTCTCTCTCTCCAGCCATTGCAAACCCAGCGGTCCCCAAAGGCTGCAGCCTGCATGAACTGAGTGACTTTTATATTTCCATCGGACAATACATTATCCCCTAGACAACGATAGAGCTTATTTCTTATTGATTATTATTATACCCGCACTTTTAGATTTAGTATTGATGACGTATATTATCTCTATGTTTGCATTGATATTATTTTTGTGTATTTTTACTAATAAATACTGTTAAAAATAGTACCATCAGACTTCAACGGACCTCTCTATCTTTGCTGGTAAGTGACCCAGTTACGGGGTTCGTAACAATATCACCTCGCATTTTACAGAATTAAATGTTACCCAACAATGTTCCATCTAATTTTCCATCTGATGTACATTCTGCCATTACCTTGGTCAACATTCCACACTACTTTGTTCTTTCCTCTTTCAGACTCTAGCGAACCTATTCTACAATCACATTTCCTTTACATTAACATTTGTATCTTATTCATTTTTCCAGTCTGTTAAAATAAATACCTGAACTTGTAAAAATATTGAAACAGAAATGATTTGATTTTTTGCAGAATGGTTTAATTTATCGTAGGAGTTTTAAATAAAAGAGGCAGTGCAATTTATTTTCCATCTGATCATTCTGGGATTCACATAAATTACTTTACATTCCTGAGTCCACTGCAGAACATAAACACTGAAGCTGCAGTATTTTTGCAATTTGGATGTTTGATTATTTTAGTGAGTGATCATAAGCTAATTTAAACTGGGCATTTGAATATTGATCAGAGATCAGCAGCTTCACGACAATGGGTTAATGATGATTTATGCGATATTTATAAAAAGGCACACTGAAATAACCCAGAATCCAAACCAGCCATCTCCAGTGGTCTGATCAACTCCGCCTTCTTATTTTCCTAATAAATATCCCACTCCTTCGCTTTTCAAAGGCCATGTTTGACGGTAGCCTCCGTCAATGATCTTTCTGCATGAAACATTTGTTACCATTTTGGACTTACACAACGTAGGAGCTCGTTTAGAAAATTACAACATTCTGATTGGTAAAATTTTTGATACTTCCAGAACCTGACAAGAAGTCATTTCTGATACATTTCAGGACTATTCTCAATGAAGTCTACAGAATCAAAAAAAATGGCCACAGTCTAGAAAATCTGTGAACCGATCTTAATGCACATCATCACAATGATGATCATAAGGTAGCAATGAAGGAAAACTTAAGGAATCTTTCTCCTTCAGAGAAAAAACTAAATATAAAATGTTAACATGGGTTTAGGAGATATGGAATTGGCAAGCAAGTTATCCATTGACCTTGAAACAAAATGTTTATATCAAAAATATCACTTCAACATTAATAACTCTTGCTGAAAGAGTTCTGATTTTTGGAATACCTATGAAGAAGACAAAACTTCCCTGGAAGAAAAGAGTTAACTGTGATTCTTCCTTGGTACATGGAAAAATGAAATGAAAATTCAAAGACAAAATGTTGTCAGCATGGAATCTGGTGATAGTCTGGGGACGTGCATGAACCCACATCTCTAAGATTAGCTAATGGTGAAGAATCCTTTCCTCCTTACAGATCTGTTGTCGCTGTTTTTCTAAATGATGTATCTGGGCTGAAGGTCCTGGGGGTCTGGGGAGGGGAAAGAGGGTGGCAGAGGAGAGGGAGATAAGGCTGTGTGAAATGTTGACAGATCTGTGGTTGCCTCGGACATTGCAGAGATCAGTTTATTTATTAGATGATAAGATTTAAGTAGTTTACTGTACTGCAACTTTCTTAATTATTTGTTTTCTTTCTGTATTGCATTTGTGTCATTTCAAATACAGTGATTTCATGTGGCCTTCAACACATATATAGTACTTCCCATTGTTTGTGAATGCACTTAGCGGATTCAGAAAAGAACATTGAACAATTACTAAAATAACTCTTTACAGTGATCAATAGCATAAATTGATATTTATCTTAAAAGATCAATGGATTTGAAAGTTTTTCAAGAGAGTGGTGCTGAGGTCATTCATTAATTTACAAGTCAAGAATACAGGGCCTCTGGCCCATTTTCGGAGTCATCAATCAAGCACCCATTTGCACTAATTCTGCACTGATTCTGTTTTATTCTTCCCAACTTTCCATCAACTATTCCTGCCACCCCAAATTCTACAATTTACAAAGAGGGGGCTAATTAATCCACAAATCAGTGTGCCATTGGAATGTGGGAGGAAACCGGAGTAACTGGAGGAAACCCAGGTGGTCACAAACTACAGACAACATCAAATATCTGGAGTGAACTTGGAACCCAACGTCATGAACGGCTGTGATGATCACTCTCAGGTGAGCTGAATGCTTTTTTATGCATGCTTTGAAAGACAGAATAAAGATTCTTTATTCAGCTCTGTAAATCCCTGCGACATCTGGTTGCTTATGATCTCTGTCTTGCAACCCAATGTCAGAATCTCCTTCAAGAGGGTGAGCCTCCGCAAGGTACCAAGCCCTGATGGTGTACCTCGTAGGCTCTGAAAACCTGTGCCAGCCAACAGGCAGGACTGTTGAAGGACATCTTCAAGATCTCACTGCTGCATTCACAGCAGGTTACCAACTGTTTCAAACAGGTGACAATCATACCAGTGCCCAGAAAAGCAGGGTAAGCTGCCTCAACAACTGTCACCCAGTGACATTCACATCTATTGTGATGAAGTCCTTTTATAGTACCCCTGAAAAGGGGAGATAAATGAAACTTAAACATTGTAATGTTCATGCATTGGTCACTTTATGGTGAATGAGTATAGGTATAGTGTGTACTGCCCCTCCCCAGGCATTCCAGCAGGCATAAGCAATCAATCTCGTGCTTAAGATTGAATGCAAGCCCTTACAGTTCAATGGCAGATTCAATGCTTAATACTACATAAAAAAACCTTGCACATAGTTCCTTAGAATTTTTAACTAAACACATGTGCATGTTTTTAAAGTAACAACATTTTTTCTCAACATGCTATGATATTCACTTTAAATAAGTTATTTTAATTTTTTTTTAATTATTTGAACATTTATAACTAAATTAAACAGATTTCAACCTTATCACACTTAGAAAGGTTGATCATGGCTAGAAGTAACTCCTGTCTGAGCAAGGACCTAGATCTGTTGCAATTTGCCCATCACAATCGGCCTACACAATAATACCCTCAGTTCTAAGTAACAAACTTCAAAATTTGGACATCAGTACCTCCTTCTGCATCTGGATCACTGACTTCTTCACTGGGAGAACACAGTCAGTATGGATCAGAAATTACACCACCTCCTCGCTGACAATCATCACTGGTGTACCTCAAGGACACATGCTTAGCCCACTGCTCTACTCTTCTGTCGCAACAACAACATTGACATAATGTCAATAAGAGCAAGGAATTGATTGTGGACTTCAGGAAGGGGAAGTCAAGGGAACACACATCAGTCCTCATTGATCAATCAGCAGTAGAAAAGCTGAGCAGTTTCAAGCTCCTGGGTGTCAAACTCTCTGAAGATCTATCCTGGGTCAAACATATTGATGCGATTATAAAGAAAGCACAACAGCAGCTACATTTCATTCAGAGTTTGAGATGCACTTGGTTTGTCACCAATGACACTCAGGTTTCTATAGAAATACCACGGAAGGCTTTCTAACCGGTTGCATCACCATCGGTACGGAGGGGCCACTGCACACCGTCAGAAAAAGCTCCAGAAAATTGTAAGCTCGGCCAGCACCATTGTGGGCGCTAGAATTCCTAATATTGAGGACACCTTCAAAAAAACAATGCCTCAAAGAGGAGCCTAGCATCATTAAGGACCCTGTCACCCAGGACTTGCCCTCTTCTCATTACTACCATTAAGGAGGTGATAAAGGAGCTTGAAGACACACATTCAATGTTTGAGCCACAGCTTCTTCCCTTCTGCCATCAGAATTCTGAATGGACAATGAACCCATGAACACAACCTCACTTTTTTTCTTTTCTCGTTTTGCACTATTTACTCTATTTAATGTTTCATATATAGAGATATACATACATATATTTATTTATTAATTATGAATTGCAATGTACTGCTGCTGCAAAACAACTAATTTCACAACATGTACCAGATTCTGATTCTGGAGCTGTGAGGCAGCAGCTCTAGGAGTTCAGCCACAATGCTCTCCTTTACTGAATAATTTTACTGGCAGACCAGGAAGAAGAGCTCAAATAGACTCTTCTTACTCTTGCTTCTATCCATGTTTTTACCCTCCTACGAACTCCTCACTCCTGATTTCTGTGCAACAGCCTAAGGCAAATCGGAGTTCCTCCAGCTCATGCAAGTTAGCTTTTAAAATACAGTCAATGCTCCACAGGAGTGTACTTAAAGTGGCCGCAGGAGAGGAACCTGGTGAAGTCTTCTCTGGTTCAATGTGTTATGCATTTAGAGATGCTCTTCTGCACGCTATTGTTGTAATGCATGCTTATTTGAATTACTGTCACCTTCCTGTGAGTTTGAACCAATATGGCCATTCTTCGCTGAATTCTCTCATTAACAAAGCATTTTTGCACACAAAAATGCTGCTCACTGGTTGGTTTTCCTTTCTTCTTACCATTCTTTATAAACTCCAAAGACTATTGTCTGTGAAAATCTCAGGAGATCAACAGTTTCTGTGATACACAAACCACCCCATCTGACAACATCATTCATTCCACTATCAACGTCACTTGGATCCAATTTCTTTCTCATTCTGATGTTTGATCTAAACAAATGAACCTCTTTAAAAAACCTCTAGACGCCATTGTTGCAACACAAGACAGATCTTAAAAACCATTGTTTCTAGTTGTTGTGGAGGTTGATTGTGATGGGTACCTCTCTGCACCCATCATCATTTAAGTTGCCAAGTTCAAGGTTCCTATTGATGACAGCACACACCTTTAATTGGCAATTCCAACAAAAAGGCTGGAAGGAAAGACCTGCTCATCAAAAATCTGTTATAAATCATTGTCATATGATTCTGTTTCTTAAGTACTTATGTTCATGTATGCAATCAGGAGAAAAGATCATTTGGGTCCATGTGTCTATTCCATGAAAACATGGTTGAATTTTTACGACTGTCCCACTTCCCTGCACTAGTCCTGTGATTCCCTCAAGATGTAGATTGAATTCTGTTTAGATAGTAAGTACATCAAATAATTACCCCTCCATAGCCCACATGAATTCCAAAGATTCATTAACCTCTGTGTGAATAAAGTTTTTCTCAACTCTAACCTTACTCTGAAGCTGGATCTCAAATCTGATTCACTGATAATCTGATACACTTGACTGTAGCAGCTCACTTAACATAAATGAGTCCAATTTATTATAGCACATTTGGGAATGGATTGTTGCAACTGCACTCTCAAACATATTTACGTCTAATATGTATTAGAGTTAGAGAGCACCGCAGCACATCTAGTCCATGCCGAACTACTCATTTACCGAGTTCCATCAACCTTCATCTCAACCACATCCCTCTAACCTTCCCATCCATATCTAAAGTTGGACAGTTTAAACTCCTTACAGGCAATGGAGAGGATGGGGGGTGGTGGGGGAAGGAGTTTATACGTTCTCCTTGTGACTTCATGGGTTTCCTCTTGATCCTCCGGTTTCCTTTCAGTCGCAAGATGTATTGGTTGGGTATGTTAAGCATTGTATGCTGTCTAGTGATTAGGCTAGAATTAAATTGGGGGTTGTCAGGTGGCTCGGCTCAAAGGGCTGGAAGGGCTTACACTGCGCTGTATCTCAGTTTAAAAAATAGAGAAACTGACCAATAAATAAGGCATTGGAGTGGATGCATTCAATAGTGAATCGTTTTGATTCTCATGTGTAGCAGGTTCAGTGAATTTATTAAACATTGTTATGCATTTATAGGCTATTTCAAATCTTTCTCCCTCTCTTCTCAGACAATTTAAACTGAACTGTGTTTCCAAAGTTATATCAAATTGGTACAGCATTGTAAAACCCGAGAGTATGAGTATTCTCAACTAAATTCTGGAAAACAAAAGGTTCGAGTTTTATTCTGTTCTTGATTCCACAAGTTGCTTGTAAATTAGACCAACTGATCAGCTGGCCCAGAATTACTAGCTTAAACTTGTCCAAAAATAAAATAAAAGGTGTATGTAGGCAATGAGGACTGAGTTTAACCACATTCTATCGAACACTTTTAGAGTACAGGAAGGAAGTGCTGTTTCTGAGCAAATCATATCAATTTTGTATATTGATCTTGTAGTAGCCCTTAGACAATGATATTGCATACAAGCATTCTGGGATTTGAAGTGTAATGTTCGATATTAGATATATGACAGATGCATGTTAAGCTTTGTGATGGTACCCTCCAGCAATGTAATACACCAAATTTATTGCAGTAATTTCTCACATTTATAGACTCAACTTATAGCAAACTTGTGATTCTAAATGACACAAACCTCAAGTATTTACTGAAAGTAATGTGGTTTGTAAAAGTCAGGACAACTACAATATACTAAGTGCTTAAATTCTGAAAAAGGAAACACCAGATGTTAGATGGCTCTTTGGTTTGAAAGTGTAAGAAGTTTCTAGAATGTACTGGAATGTTCTAGAAGCAGCTGGTAGTGACCATTCACACACATCAGGAGAAACTGCACTATTTCTTATCTACAGCAAAGATTATATTGTGACTGAGCTGAATCATTAAAGTGCTTGGTCTATATGTTCTCCAGGACTGGACTTAGTTGCTTAGGGTAGTTGCAATGGAAGTTTCATCGTGACCCATTTACCCAACAGTTATTAGCCTTCAACCATCTGGCTCTTGAATTAGAGGGGATAACTTCACTCACCCCCAACACTGAACTGTTCCCACAACCTATCAACACATTGTAAAAGATTCATGATTTTGTGTCTTTTTTCTTTTTCTGTAGTTGTATAGTTTGTTGTATTCTGCATCTTGGTTTCCCATCTGGTTGTGTACAATTTTTCATTAATTCTATTGTGTTTCTTCCTATTTACTGTGAATGCCCACAGGCAAATGAATCTCAGGGTTGTATATGGTGACAGAGAAGTACTTTGATAATAAATTTACTTTGAACTTAAGGTTTTATGACTTCTGGATAATTACGTAACTATAGATGAAATTGAAAGTTTAGGAAAGTGAACCATAAATAAAAAAGTTTTATAATTGCTTTTTAAAATAATATTCATTTTACTGCTGATTTGAAAACCATTCTAAATAACTTCTTTATCACAGGAATTCATTAGTGTTTTGTCAGTCCCTGTGTGTTGCCGAATTTAAATGACTGAAAATGCCTTAAAGTTATTAAAATAGTTTATTTTAACTATTTAAAGTTATGTACAATAGTTTTTTAATAAAATAAAATGAAATTGAAAGCTTATAAAGATGTTAAAACCTTTGATAGAAACTAAATTGAAATTGCTGTATTAGAAACTCATTGAAGGCCATTAGACATGATTTGTTAGAAACATGCATGTACATAGATGCAAAAGAGAAACTTTTACCTAAATACTTTTAAATTAGTACTCACAATTACAGACATACAGTCTGTCAGTTGTAGATTGCAGCTGAACTTATTCAAATCTCTTTTATGGATTGAAAGATTTTCCAGCAAACATTCTAGAAAAAAACAAGTACAGGTTGACCTTCACTCAACTCAGTTCCTTCAATAATCCGGCACTGATTTCAAATTTCCCGGGCCACCATATCAGTCTGCTGTGCATTGTTTTGGTGTGCTAGATCTGTTCACCTGTTGGCGCGCTCTTGTAAGCACAGACAGGCGATTCCTGCTTGTTTTCCTGCACTTATTAATATCATTTGCATGAGGTGCAGCTGCCTGGCACCCTCCCGTCTCACTTGCCAGCAGCGGGGAAGCTGGCACACATTGGGTCGATCCACCATCTCGCCCACCTGCTGGCAGTCACGCACTGCCCACAGGCGTCGCCCAGCCAGCGCTCTGTTCTCTTCTGCCTACGACCTCAGATCAGACATGGTGACCCGCTGAATTTAAGCATATAACTAAGCGGTGGTAAAGAAACTAACGATGATTCCCTCAGTAACTGCGAGGGAAGAGGGAAGAGCCCAGCGCCGAATCCCCGGCCACCTTGCGGTCGCGTGAAATGTAGCGTATGGAAGACCTTCTTTCTCCGACTTCTGCTTCTGCTCACCCAGATGGGCTGCCACCAATGTCAACAGTTTTTGAAGAAACTGTTGTGCCAGTTTCAGCACCAGTTCCTGATGCTTCACTGATTTTTTAAGATGAAGATGTTGATGATCTTGACAATCCCACACTTGCAGACCTGTAACTTTGCCTGAAGGTATATTAAACATCTCACTTTAGAAGCAGAAGTGCTCAACTGTTCTGTATAAGTGAATTCCTGTACATTTACCTGTACCCTTTATTTTATCTGTGCCTGTACTTTATTAAAATTTCACTTGCTACTCATTTAATATTTCTGTTTCATTATTATCTAATTTGTACTGATTTACATGATATTTTAAAGGTATGATGAGGCGGTTAGCTATTGTTTAATGTGATCCTTCTGTAATACAGCATTTCACTAATCCGGCACTCCCCAGGTCCCAATGATGTGGGATTATAGAAGGTCGACCTGTATATACTTGTGGAAACTTTACCATACTTTTTCTATAAATCACAGGCACTATTAACTGATGGTTAAAGTCAATAAAATGCTGAATATTTCAGATGCCATTTCATACTTCACAACCATAACTTTCTAAAGAAAAGAAAAATCCTTAAATAAATGTGAAGGAAAACACATTTTATAAACAAATAAACTGTTGGTTACAGAGGGCTTACTCACATCACATTGCACTTCTTATAACCTTATCTAAAACTATATCTAATCAAGGCAAAGAAACAAAGGAAATGTCACCCTTTCAATGGTTTGTCCTAACTGGCAATTTTTGTGAAACAAAAAGTGGAAGCAGGTCTGTCAGACACTGATTCCATTCAAAAATCTGAATTTAAATATTGCAAATCATTTGCAATATTTGATAAATTTATCTTACTAATTAGTTCACACATTTCCAACCTTTCACATATTGGAGTTTAAAGACTATTAGTAAGCCACTTGTCAAGTTTCTTTTGCTTTTGGCCATGACAATGTATTCCAGGTAAGTAGTTATAAATGGCAGTCTCTCTCCTTCTAATCCATTTGCAGTCCTTTCCATTTTTATTCCTTTTCCTTGAACTCCCTCCAGACCCCACTGGCCATTTTCATGCCTTCCCCCTTTTGGTTCCATCCACTTCATCTACCCACACAAGTTTTCAATTCCAGTTCAACTCTTCCTTAACGATTGCCATTATTGTTTTTCCTACTTATCACATTCAAGCACATGTAGTCTTTGTATCCCCACTTAGCACCTTCCGGATTCTGTCCCACCCTTCAATCAATTAACTTGGCTCCATCTGCCTTATATTTCCACCTTTTCTGCTTGTACCTATCACCCATCTCTGCATGTCTCCCAGAACCATCTCTCCACTTCCTGGACTTCTCTGTCCATATCCTTCAGCTCATCCAGTCCATCTATAGGGTATCAGCCGCTCTCTGACTCATCCCCTCTCATTTTCACACCAATTACCTTCCCACTCCACTCTCAATCCTAATGCGGAATCTCAATCCAAAATATTGTCAGTTCCTCACCCCCCTCAGACACCGACTAAGTTTACAGTTCCTTCAGTAGTATTTTTTTAAATTTAGACATACAGCACAATAACAGATCTGTCTAGTCCAACAAGCCTGTGCTGACCAATTATACCCATATGACCAATTAGCATTCTAACTGTACATCTTTAGAACTTGGGAGGAAACTGGGGCACCCGGTGGAAATCCATGCAATCACGGGGGAGAAAAGTACAAACTTCTTACAAACAGCCATGAAATTGCAGCTGGTTATATTCAAGGTTGCAGAATTTGTAATTTCAGAACATATACTTGTGTTTCTACATTAAATTATATGCAAGTGAGAGGCAAATAATACTTGTTTTGAGAATTTATTGTACTGTATTTTTTTTTACAAATCTGCAATAGCTTAGTTCAGGGAATAATTCTGAACAAATCAAGCACTTGAGTGAAGATAATGGTTTAGTGCCCCACGTCTCTGGTTTCTAATAGAAAAACTAACTGGACTACAGAATGGAAACTTTCCAGTGGATGACTCAAATATAAAGACATGTGATATCACTGCAACAGTGATCATAATTACATAAGAATATTACTTAAGAGGGCATCTGTTTCTAGCTTCATCACACATAGAAGAAAGGAGGCAATCTACCAACGACAAAGTGTTAGCCATTTGCACACAGACTGTAGTTAACCTTTATCTAATTGGACTAAGAATTGTAGTTAACCTTATTAAATGCCATTTTTTCTTATAAAAATCAATGACCATGACATCCCAACTTTTATACTCAATATTCTGACTTATGCCAGTATGTGAACAGCTTTCTTTACCACACTGTCGACCTGTGACTCCACTTTCAGAGAACTATGAACGTACTCCAAGGTCCTTCTGGTCTGCAACACCATCCAGGACGCTGTCATTCACTGTGGAAATCCTACCTAGAGGTGCTGCTGCATTTTGGCAAGTCATGTACTTATCCAACTGAGAATCCATTTGCCATTCCTTGGCTCACTTATTCATCTCATCAAGATTCCTCTGCAACTATTGAACAATGCAACCAACAGCGACATTGTTCATACAGTACACAGAAATACTTTTCACATTTTTTCTTTGAAATGTGGTTCTGCTTCTGTCGCAGCAAGTGATCTACATTTTGGTGGTGTGTTTCAAGGTTACTCAGTGATCTGGTGCTTTGCCGTCTCCAAGGAGGTTATGTGAGGTGTGTCCTCAAGGCCAAGAGATGGGGCCCGAGCCCATGATCAACTCCTTTTCTCACCAATCGATTAAAGCTTTGAGCAAAATTGAAAATCGAGTTGAGGGCAGAAGTTAAAACCATTATTTACCAGTCTCTTGCTTGCTGATACCAGAGGAAGGCTCCTGCATCTACTCCCCCCTCCACTCTCTCTCTCAGCTGTCGGAGGATGGTGCCAGAGTCCTAGGTCTTGGGCAGGGTTTAGATCAGTACAGTTTGTGGATCGGACTCTTGCTCACCTTGTAATGTGCTTCTGGTGATTCATCTTTTGTTGCAATTTTGTGCAATTTTGATTGGGATGGCCTGCAGATAATGAACAACACTGCGCTAGATGGAACTGAGTGTACCTTGACTCTTCCGACCACTTTGTAGCTTAGTGTTTTTCGTTCATGTTTCTTTTTGCCATTTGTGTGATTTGTTTGTTTTTCCACATTGGGGATGGGGGAGGCTTTGGTGGTTTTCTGTGTTTCGTTTCTGGCCTTAGGAAAATGAATCTCAGGGTTGTATACTGCACACATACTTTGTTAATTAATGCAGTTTGAATCTTTGAATCATTAACACCACTTACTTTAGTGTCATATTCAAACTTACTAACCATTCCATTTGCATTCTTATCCAGATCAGTGATGTACAGCAGGTGACAAACACCAATGGGCCTAACACCGACTCCAGAGGCACACCAATCATCATGAACCTCCAGTCCAGTAAACAGCCTTCCAACATTACCCTCTGATTTCCATCTTCAAGCCAATTGTGTATCTAATTAGACAGCTCTCCTTGGATTCTATGTAATCCAATCTTTCAGAAAATTGTACCACATGGAACCGTATCAGAGGCCTTACTGAAATCTACATCTGCTGCACTGCCATAATTGACTATCATAAAAAAAACTCAATTAATGGACAAGTACGGGCCCAAAAACATGGGATAACTCATGTTTAAATCATGGCCACAGTATCTTTTACATCTACTGAGCTGGACAGCCTGAGCCTCAGTTTTATGGCCTCATTTGAAATGTGGCAAAATGGCAAATTCACCATTGTATATACACTCAGGGGCCTCTTTATTAGGTGCATCTGGTCATTAACACTAGTAACGAATCAACCAATCAAGTGGCAACAACTTAACTCATAAAAGCACAAGACATGGTCAAGAGGTTCAAATGTTATTCAGACAAAACATCAGAATGGGGAAGAAATGTGAGCTAAAAATGCAGTCTAAGTGACTTTGACTGGAGAATAATTGTTGGTGCCAGACAGGGTGGTTTGAGTATCAGCAGTTATTTGGGATCTCTACACAAGTCTCTGGAGTTCATCAAGAAATGTGCAAAATATTTTTTAAAAAACATCCAGTGAAAGACAGTTCTGTGGACGAAAATGCCTTGTTAAATGAGAGAGAAAGGAGAATGGCTAGATTGGTTCAAGCTGACATGGTGTCGACAGTAAATGAAATAACAATGCATTACAACAGTGGAGTGCAGAAGAGCAGCTCTGAATGCTCAACCAGTCAAACCTTGGTGAGTGGGCTACAGCAGCAGAAGACCACAAACATAGCCACTGAGTCTGAGTGTACCTTGTTAGGTACAGAAAGTACCAAATACAGTGACCGACGGTGCATCTTCAAAATCACATCAAAATGCCTTTTTTGTTTAAATGAATGTCAGAATAGGGCTGCATCCGCATCGGCATTATAAATGTAATGAAATTCTAATGAAAACCACAATTTATCAAAGATATTAGTGTTCTGATGGTCATATTAGTCTAAATTGGACAGTGGCAGAGATACATCACCCTTCTTTCCACATTTGGATGTAGACGCTTCTAGGATAAGAAACGGCAAAGAAAAGTCTCCAAGCATAGCTACAAAATAGAACCAAAACTATGATACAAATAAGCATACAAATCAATTTTATTCCATTTATTAAGTTTTTTTAAAACCATGTAGAAATTTGATTGTGCAGTTAGTGGAAAATGGTTTTAACTGGCAAAAGGACTGGTAAACATTGGATACAGTTTTGAGATAATTAATATTTTGCTTTTAATACAAAAATGGCAAGTTGTTATGATCTGGAATATGCTGCCTGATAAAGTACAAAGAGCAAGTTCAATTTACGTTCCCAGAAGAAAAAGAATAGCAATTTGTAAAAAAATATTTTAAATGGGGAAAGGACAGGAAAATGGACTCTAGACAAATCTTTTAACAAACCATAGAGGCACTGGGCTGAGTGGTCTCTTTTTTGTTTAGTGTGAACACATTTTTCAGATCTTTGAAGCCATCCAATTAACCAAAAGGGACTACGCTTGAAGGTCTTTTATTTTCTTCTGTCAATCAAAAAAGTGTTTTGAGTCAAGCCACGCTTTCTTCTGAATAGCAGATAACATCAATCTCTATAATTTATACTGTGATTACCCGTCAATCAAAATATCCAAGAGCTATGAAGTTGAGGTGATAAAAAAATTGCTATGCCATTATTTCATTATATTAGTGTGATGAGTGGTAAATGGAAAGTCAAATGGGGTTAATTGTTTGAGATCACACTGTTGAGAGAAAACCTAATCTGCGCGAATTGAATATCAAAACAACAGCATATTCTGATAAAGCACATTGTACAGCTTCCCTGATATGAGCATTATTGATAGAATTTGCCTCAATGAATTTGTGTTGCTGATACCAAATTCATTTTCTTCCTCTGCAATAATGCACCATCGCCTAAGCATTTTTACTAATGGAACTTGGCCAAGTTATTGAACCGAGTTGCGCAGTTTATTTCTGTGGGAATTAAATCAAAAATGGAATTTCCGATTGTGCAAAGCAAAAAGGAATTTTCTCAGTGAAAAATTCAACCCGATACTTCATGAATAAGTTGTGCATGTTAATAAACACAATCCCTGGAGAAATTGGTCCATATTCTGCCAAAAACAGACATCATCGGAGACAAATTGGTTTACCAGTTGGGACCTCAATAAGTACAGTCTAGACCTTGATGCTTTGCTCCACAATTCTCCTGACAAACACTCTGCAGTCTATGTGCCAATTGCTAGTTCGTCCATGTGGACCACAAACTCTCTATGGTCTCCCTGCCCCCCACTAACCTGCCCTTTAAACTGCATAAACATTTGATGAGCTCTGTACAGAGCTAAACATTGATCTGCAGCCAGCCACCAAAAAACAAGTTCTGAAACAGCCATCTCTCACTTCCCTCATTTCTTAGTACTAAAATTTCCTTTGCACATCATCCAATAAGCACGCAGTGCACTTTTTAAGATTAGGCTCCTACATTTGTGAAGAAGATTTAGTATTTTGAGAAACATTTCTACTCTATCACAGAATAATATGGTTCAAGTCAGTCACAGTTATTGACCCATTGAAGAACTAGTGCTTCAAAAGGTGAGATGTTAAGTTCTTCACAGACCACCAAGGTGGTCAAATCTGGAAGTGACTGGGGTATGAAGAGTTATTTAAATCATTATACCATACAATAAAACACATCTTTTGTGTTAATGATCTATTTAGTCCGAGGATGTGCTGGGGCAGGCTGCAAGTTTCACCATGCTCCAGTACCAACATGGCATGCCCAAAACTTACAAATTCTAACCTATACATCTTTGCAATGTGGGAGGAAGCCCACACTGTCACAGAGACAATGTACAAAGTTCTCACAGACAGCAGAGGAACTGGACACCAATTACTGATTGGTGGTACTGAAAGCATTATCCTGACTGCTACACTACTCTGCCGCCTTATGCCTTGTACATGCCGTGCCTTTTGCAAGCAAAGTAATAAAGTGATTTTGATTTTAGAAAGTTGGTACAAAAACAGTAATACAACATTTCATGAACATTTTCAACATTTTTGTTCTTTTCAATGCGATATTAATTAGACAGATGTTGAGATAGAATAGAAAGATATTCAACAAAATGCAATTTGCATGGTGTCTTTTACAACCTTGGAACTTTCCAATGTGTTTTTAACTAATTGAATATTTTGCAATAATACAGGAATTATGTTGAGATGCATACAAGAAAATACCATAGGATGCTGCTTGATGAAGCAATCTCCCAATCTGCATCAGGCATCACCAACGTGGGGGAGGGGGGTTGTGGTGGGGCACACCAGGATTATCAGATGCACCCAATGACACCGATGAATTCACATGTGAAGTGCTGCCTCACCATAGTAACAGAATCTCCTGGTTTTGTTTTCACTTCCCATTCCCACATTAACACAATTGTCCATGGACTCCTCTACTACCAAGTTGAGGCTAGACCAACACCTCATATTGTGTCTCCAACCTGATATCAACTTACAGTAACCACTTCATTCTGTCTCTAACTGCCCTCCCCCATTTGTTTTCCATTATCTCTAGCCCCACTATCCCTTGGCAACTGCTCGTCATGTGACCTCAAGAAACTGCAGAGATGCAGCTCAGCACATCACAGGCACTCTATTCCCCTGTATGGTCTCTGTTTATATTTCATGCTGCCTCAGTAAAGCAGCCAGGATAATCAAAGACACTGCTCATCTCAGACACTCTCTCCTGTCCCATCAGACAGAAGATCCAAATGCCTGATCATCTACCACCAGGTTGAAAGTGATTCACTCAGCGATTCAGGAACAGCTTCTTCACCTCTGCCATCTGATTCCTAAATGGACATTGAACCCTTGGCCCCTACCTCACTTTTTTTTTTAATGTATTTCCTCTTTTCTGCACAATTTTTAATCTATTCAATATACGGATACTGAAATTGATTTACTTATTTATTATTACTTCTATTTTTTTCTTCTACATTATGTATTGCATTGAACTGCTGCTAAGTTAACAAATTTCATGTCACATGCTGGTGATAATAAACCTGATTCTGACAGTTTTTAATCGCACTTTCTATGATCGTGCACTTCTTCATATACCTACACTGCACTTTCTCTAGTCACATTTACACTTTATTCTGCTTTGCTATTGTTTTACCTGACCCGAGCTCAATGCACTGTGCAATGATTTGATCTGCATGAACAATATGCAAGACAAGATTTTCACTGTATCATGGTACACATAAACAAAATAAACTAATACCTTCATTTCTCCTTCTCCCACCCTCATGATCTACCCATCATCCATTACTCTGTTTGACTCCTGACCTCCTTCCCTTTATTCCACAGTCCACCACACTATCAAATACCACCTTATTCAGCCCTTTGCCTTTTACACCTTTCAAATTTCTCACATCATTCCCACTATCCCCATCTCCCTCCCTCACATGCCAGCTCATGATCCTCTCACCAAAATGCTTATTGAGGTGTACCAGTCTGAATTTAGCCCCCAGAAGTATTCAGGATTGATCACTCAGGTCAAACTCATCTGTTGTATACTAATGTCTTGGGGTGTTTGCTTTCATGTCTACTGTCCATCATATCCCCTTTCTGACCCATAGTTAAACCATATGCATGCTCGTATGATTCTTTTGATCTATCCTCATGTTGGTGCTATTTAGATAGAAGAAAGCAGCACCATATTGAGGTAGATGAAAATAATCCTTCATAAAGTCTCCCAGGCATTCGTTAAGTAGCTGAAATTGCTGAGCAGACTGACTATATGATAACAGAAAATCAAAAGAGCTTTCATTGAAGGAAGCACTCACTTTTTTTGGATTGGAGGTAGAGTATCAATTACAATTCTACAAAGCTCTCTCTTAACCACAACTTCCCTGGTTCAAGTCCCAGCATTTCCCAGATATACTCTCAATGATCAGAGGACAACTGATCTTTCCTCCTACTGATTATTTCAAAACTGTATAATGTACACTACTAGCAATTTACTATAGCATAAAGTGCACTTCAGATGTATAATCAGTTTATGCTTCCTGCTGAACACTTGCAGCACAGTACAAATGGAAAGTCAAAGGTGGATTTCTTGTAATATTTGGGGTGCTGAAATTTCAAGCTGTAATATGGAAGCTTTCTTGTGCAAGGCTTGATGATTTATTCCACTGATTTTTATTTTGAGATTTGCTATTGCTGCACCAGTTTCAGGTATCAGCACTTATGGTACATGATACACAAAACCACAATGTAACTTGGGTTGGCAACTTCACCTCAATTTTTATTTGCACTGGGGAATGTGTCTTCATATGATCCGATCTATGAACTTAATGTGTGACCCCCTGGGAAAGGATTCACTACTAATGGAATGGTCTTTCTGTAGAAGCAGTATTTGGTTTATGACTAGAGACAACGGGGGCTGTGGAATGTACACCATCCGATGAAGGGAGTGTTCTTCTTGTGTGTCTGAGAAAGAGGTGATGTGGGTCTTCTGTTCATCAGAAGATGAAGAGAGAAGATGCCTGAAAGGAGGGGTCATAGACACTGGAAAGAAGTGGACTTGGAGTGGGGCCGGGAATCGATGAAGCTCGGGGGAAATTGATGGAGGGCCAACGGAAGGGAAACCATGAGCTCCGACATGCACATTCGACTGTTTCCTTAAAATGGGCCCTTTTCTTTTTGTTTTTCTTTACTAACCCTTTAGTCAAATTAAGAGTTATAAAGCTAGATCATTTAATTCCATATGGTGTACTGTTTGCTATTTCATGGTACTGATTTGTTACTGGGTGACACATCACGCAGCATCCACACAAACAAGAGGTTTTGCACCTCAGTCTCTGACCCCGCAAAATGTGTAAAATCTGTCTTCCATAAACTAATGCGGACAGCCAAACTTAGGGGTTACAATAGTGAGAGCTCGTCCAGGATTTATTTCATTGGATACTGTGTGATTGCCCTGAGCATTGAACCAGTGGGTTGTGTGTTTATGTCTGTATTAGTATGGATGCTGACAGGGTTGAGTGGTGGTGTGCATCCATGGGGTTACCAGTCACGAATATGTGTGTATTGAGTGGGGTAGATGTTCATACTCCAGATGAATTGTTAATTCGACTTGTACTGTTAAAGTGGTTGGCAAAGTTACGATTGTGGGGTGGAGGTTTGATAAAATGGTGGGCACAGACTTTGTTTTGGTTCAGAGTAGCACTGATGTAACAGCAGGGGATCTGCCTGGTACCATTGGGGCCCCAGGTGAGGGGGAGGCTGTGGGCTGTCCATACTTTCCGGGAGGAGGAGAGTGTAGCGGAGCGGGCTGAATCACAAGTCGAGTCTCCCTTCGCTTGGGACGGAGACTTCAAAGATGGCTCTCTTGTTTCTGAGGGGAAGGAGTTATCGGATTTGCAATGTCTAATTAGTCCTCGTCCACCAGTGAAGAGTAAGAGTTCTGAGTTAGTATCAGCCCTCACCTCTTTGCCGAATAAATGGTCCAGTGAGCAGGCAGAGGGTCCTAGTTATCGAAAGCTAAGAATATTCTCTGGAATAATGCCCACTCCTGAGGGGGAAGAGGAGTGTGAGAATTGGGTGGAGCAGACCTCTCAGTTGTTAAATGAGTGGCAGTGCTCTGATGATGTAAATAGACAGATATTGGTTGAGAGTTTGAGGGGCAGGCTGGCTGCTGACCTTGTGAGAGCCATAAAGTCCCAGTACCCCCTTGTCACTGCTGCTGCTTATGTGCAGACACTGTAAAATGTGTTTGGCATGACAGGAAGCCCAGTGGAGCTCATGACAGGGCTTCAGAACATGTGTCAGGAGAAGGGGGAGTATGAACGATGGGAAACCCCTCGGAGAGTGAGACCCCAGGTACCTAAAGACTAAGGAGCTGGTGGTGGACCTGAGGGCTAAGGCACCGGTGACCCCTGTTTCCATCCAAGAGGTCAGTGTGGACGTGGTGGAGGATTACAAATACCTGGGGATACAAATTGACAATAAACTGGACTGGTCAAAGAACACTGAGGCTGTCTACAAGAAGGGTCAGAGCCATCTCTACTTCCTGAGGACCTTTAAAATCTGCCAGACAATGCTGAGGATGTTCTACTAGTCTGTGGTGGCCAGTGCTATCATGTTTGCTGTTGTGTGCTGGGGCAGCAGGCTGAGGGTAGCAGACACCAACAGAATCAACAAACTCATTCGTAAGGTCAGTGATGTTGTGGGGGTGGAACTGGACTCTCTGACGGTGGTGTCTGAAAAGAGGATGCTGTCCAAGTTGCATGCCATCTTGGACAATGTCTCCCATCCACTCCATAATGTACTGGTTAGGCACAGGAGTACATTCAGCCAGAGACTCATTCCACCGAGATGCAACACTGAGCGTCATAGGAAGTCAATCCTGCCTGTGGCCATCAAACTTTACAACTCCTCCCTCAGAGTGTCAGACACCCTGAGCTAATAGACTGGTCCTGGACTTATTTCCACTTGGCATAATTTACTTATTATTATTTAATTATTTATGGTTTTATATTGCTATATTTCTTCACTATTCTTGGTTGGTGCGACTGTAACGAAACCCAATTTTCCTCGGGATCAATAAAGTATGTCTGTCTGTCTGCAAGCAGAGAGAGAAACCATAAAGCTTAGAGGAGACCCAGTGAGGGAACGGCCTGGTGTCTGCAGGAGAACACATTCCCAGCATAATACCAAGGAACCCTTGAAAGCGAAAGACCCTATTCCTGAAGTCTTAGTGGGGTCAAGTTCCAGTGTATCGCTACGGATAGTGGGTAATTATGCTAAAGCCATATTTGACACTGGATCATAGGTCACGTCGCTGTACCATTCGTTTTACAACTGGTATCTGATGCATTTACCATTGACACCACTCAGTGCACTAGAGATCTGGGGTCTTACCCATATGATGGTTTTATGTCAGTGAAGCTGGAGTTTTCTGAGGCCGATGTGGAATTGGCTGAGGTCCTTGATACATTAGTGCTGGTTTGTCCGGGCCCTGTTGAGAAAGGCAGCATTTCGATTCTGGTGGGGACCAACGCTCCTCATGAGGAGGCTCATGGGGCCTTGCAAGCTGAAGAGAGCTTTCTGAGAACATTGTCTACTCACCCGGTGTTTCGAGTCACTTTTGAGGAAGTGCGTGGCTCTATTAGGCGAGATAGCAAGTTTAGATGAGGGACTAAATAAAAACACAAAATGCTGGCAGAACTCAGCAGGCCAGACAGCATCTATGGGAGGAGGTAGTGACGACGTTTCGGGCCGAAACCCTTCATCAGGAGTCAGCGTCGATGCAGTCGTCGATATAACGCAAGAAAAGAGGAGGACAGATACCGGTGTAGGCTTGGAACATAGATTGCTCCACATGGCCGACAAAAAGGCAGGCATAGCTAGGACCCATGTGGGTGCCCATGGCTACACCTTTAGTTTGGAGGAAGTGGGAGGAGCCAAAGGAGAAATTGTTAAGGGTGAGGACTAATTCCGCAAGGCAGAGAAGAGTGGTGGTAGAGGGTGACTGGCTGGGTCTGGAATCCAGGAAGAAACGGAGAGCTTGGAGACCTTCCTGGTGGGGGATAGAGGTATATAGGGACTGGACATCCATGGTGAAAATGAGGCAGTGGGGGCCAGGGAACTTGAAATCTTTGAAGAAATGTAAAGCATAGGAAGTATCACGGACATAGGTGGGAAGGGATTGAACAAGGGGAGATAAAACAGAGTCAAGATCGGCAGAAATGAGTTCAGTGGGGCAGGAGCAAGCAGAGACAATGGGTCTGCCTGGACAGGCGGGTTTGTGAATCTTAGGCAGGAGGTAGAAACGGGAAGTGTGGGGTGTGGGAACTATAAGTTTGGTGGCCATGGATGGGAGATCTCCAGAGCTGATGAGATCGGAAATGGTTTGGGAGACAATGGACTGGTGCTCCCTAGTGGGGTCATTGTCCAGGGGTAGATAAGAGGAGGTGTCAGCGAGTTGTTGTCGTGCCTCCGCTATGTACAGGTTGGTGCGCCAGACAACAACAGCACCCCCCCCCCCCCCTTATCAGCGGGTTTGATGGTAAGGTTGGGATTGTTGCGGAGGGAATGGAGAACAGAGCATTCAGAGGGGGTAAGGTTGGAATTGGAGCAAGGGGTGGTGAAGTCGAGACGGTTAATGTCCCGACGGCAATTAGAGATGAACAGATCCAGGGCAGGGAGTCCATAAGGAGGAGGAGGGTTGGAGACGGGAGAACAGGTCATCGGTGGGGGTGGGAGAGTCCCTACTGAAGTGGGCTTGAAGACGGAGCCAGTGGAAGAAGAGCTCCACGTCCTGGCACACGCGGAACTCACTGAGGTGAGGGCGAAGGGGGACAAAGGTGAGGCCCTTACTAAGGGCAGAGCGCTCAGCCTCAGAGAGAGGAAGGTCGGAGGGGATGGTGAAGACCCGGCAGGGTTGAGAGCTCTGGTCCGAGGGGAGTGGGAGGCTGGTGGAGTCAGCAGGAAGGGTTGGGGGTGAGAGGATGTGGAGGTTAGATGAGGGACTGTGTGGTTCACCCAGTCAAAGCCAATCGTGTTACAGCCCAGGGAAGTAGCAAGAGTGATGGGGACCCCCAAATTTCCCAGAATACATGAAGGCAAGGCCCTGTTAGTGGACGCTCTGGAAGATCACTAGGGGGAGTTGGGATTACTTGCTGGGGTCTGGTGAGACCTGAACGGCAGAAGCCCTTGGTTGTACAGGCGAATAGGATGGCTGTGTTTGTCAGGAACACTGCAAAGAGGGAGGTCACCTTCAAGCAAGGGATGCCCCTAGTGCACCTTTTCCTGGTGATGGTAATGTCTAGCGTCCTGGTGAGACAAGCCAGGGAGAAACTCTCTGCAAAGGGAAGAAAGTTGACCGCTGAGTCGTTCAACTTTGGGGAATCCCCGTTACCTGTGGGTTGGAAGAGGAGGTTGGTAGAGAAGATGTTGAAGCTGGAAGGTGTCTTTCCCACCGATGAGTTTGACGTGGGTTGTTCCAAGAGCACGCGTCACACTATCGGCATGGCCGAGGACATCAAGTTCAGTGAGAGGTCATGACGACTGGCCCCTGCAGAGGTGCAAGCCTTTTGGCAGCATTTGTGCAAGTTGAAGGAAGCTGGGATCGTCACAGAGTCCAGAAGCCCCTATGCAACCCCAATAGTAGTGGCCCGGATGAAGAATGAGAAGGTATGGATGTTTGTGGACTAAAGAACCCTGAACAGGCTCACAGTCCCTGACCAGTATACGGTCCCGAGGATCGAAGATGTGCCAGCCTGTCTGAGTGGTGTGAAGTGGTTCAGTGTGCTGAAATTGAGGAGTGGATATTACCAGATCGCCAACAGTGAGGCTGACAAAGAAAAGTCGGCATTTATATATCCACTGGGATCCTTCCAGTTCGAATAGATGCCCCAAGGCATATTGGGAGCCCCTGCTACCTTCCATTGTGTCATGGAGGAAACGGTGGGGGATAGGAACTTGCTTGAGATATTGGTGTATCTGGATAACTTCAGTGTTTGGGTCCACCTTGGAGGAAGGAACATGAAGCGAGGCTACTGAAGGTGCTGGGCTGCCTGGAAGCTGAAGGGTTAAAACTTTTCCTTGGACAAGTGTCAGTTCTGCAAGATGTCTGTCAGATATGTTGGGCACATAGTCTCACGGTCTGGAATAGCTTTGATCCGTCTAAGATAGTGGTGGTGATCACATGGCCAACACCCCTGACTGGAAAAACTTTGCACTCATTCCTCAAGTTCTGAGGTTACTATCAGAGGTTTGTGAAGGGCTACGCAGAAGTGAGTCCAGAAGTGATTCCTACGCGGAATCAGCTTCTGTATGGTTACCCACCCTTGGGGAAGAAAGGGAGGAGGACAAAACGAGAGAATGGGAATGAGCCCATCAAGATTCTCCATCGGAACCACCTTTGGCCTCTGGGACAAGAGGTGCAGGTTGACCCAGAGCCCAACCTGGAGCTGACACCTAATAAAAGGACTCTGCAGCAACACGGGGCAACTGAAGGACCCACAGCAGGAGAGATTAAACCAACCACCAGCATCTGAATGGGATAGTGATTCAGAGGATGAGGAAGAGCAGTAGATGTAGTGTATATGGACTTCAGCAAGACATTTGATAAGGTACACCATGCAAGGTTTATTGAAAAAGTAAGGAGGCATGGGAGCCAAGGGGACATTGCTTTGTGGATCCAGAACTGGCTTGCCCAAAGAAGGCAAAGAGTGGTTATAGATGGGTAATATTCTGCATGGAGTTTGGTCACCAGTGATGCGCCTCAGGGATCTGTTCTAGGACGCTTACTCTTGGTGATTTTTATAAATGACCTGGATGAGGAAGTGGAGGGATGGGTTAGTAAGTTTGCTGATGACACTAAGGTTGGAGGTGATGTGGTTAGTGTGGAGGGCTGTCAGAGGTTACAGTGGGACATTGATAGGATACAAAACTGGGCGGAGAAGTGGCAGATGGAGTTCAACCAAGAAAAGTGTGAAGTGGTTCATTTTGGTAGGTCAAATATGATGGCAGAATATAGTATTAATGGTAAGACTTTTGGCAGTGTGGAGGATCAGAGGCGTCTGAGTCAATAGGACGCTCAAAGCAGCTGCACAGGTTGACGCTGTGGTTAAGAAGGCATATGGTGTATTGGCCTTCATCAATCATGGAATTGAATTTAGAAGCCGAGAGGTAATGTTGCAGTGATATAGGACCCTGGTCAGACCTCACTTGGAGTACTGTGCTCAGTTCTGGTCGCCTCACTACAGGAAGGATGAGGAAGCCATAGAAAGGTTGCAGAGGAGATTTACAAGGATATTGCCTGGATTGGGGAGCATGCCTTATGAGAACAAGTTGAATGAATTCTTGGAGCAACGGAGGATGAGAGGTGACCTGATAGAGGTGTATAAGATGATGAGAGGCATTGATCATGTGGATTGATCATTTTTCCCAGGGCTGAAATGGTTGCCACAAGAGGACACAGGTTTAAGGTGTTGGGGAGTAGGTACAGAGGAGATGTCAGGGGTAAGTTTTTTACTCAGAGAGTGGTGAGTGTGTGGAATAGGCTGTCGGCAACGGTGGTGGAGGTGGGTACGATAGGGTCTTTTAAGAGACTTTTGGATAGGTACGTGGAGCTTAGAAAAATAGAGGGCTATGGGTAACCATAGTAATTTCTAAGATAGGGACATGTTTGGCACAACTTTGTGGGCTGAAGGGCCTGTATTGCTCCTGACGAAGGGCCTCGGCCTAAAATGCTGACTGTGCTTCTTCCTAAAGATGCTGCCTGGCCTGCTGCATTCCACCAGCTTTTTGTGTGTGTGGCCTGTATTGTGCTGTAGGTTTTTTATGTTTCCAAATGGGGGTGTGGTATATACTGCCTTTGCTAACTCCCCACTGACAGAGAGAGATTCCCAAACCTTCTGACACTGAGTCAGGTGAAATAGGACCCTGCAAGGGATGAAGCGAGGTTCAACCAAGGGACAGAGGGGTCAAGTTGCAAGAGGGCACAAGTGATAGACCAGGGGCAGCTTCGCCAGGTAGACCAGAAGTGTCCCCAGTAGTGTCAGAACATGAAGTAGATGAAGGGGCAAAGAATCAGGAGACCATAGATAGGCTGGTCTATGTAGCACCGGGGGAACAGAGTGTGGCCCCTACCGCTTTGGCATAGCTATGTCACTGCCTTTTACACCTGAGTAAATAAATTATCTCAATGTCATGAGGACATGACTCCATGACTCGATTTGGTGGGGGGGGGGGTAGAAGAGAGGTAGAAGGTTGCAAACCCCTGGGAAAGGTTTCACTGCTAATGCAATGTGTCTTTCCTGTAGAATCACTACTAATGTGATGGTTGTTCTGTAGCAGCAGTGTTTGGGTTATGGCTGGAGATAACAGGGGCTTTGGAATGTGCACTGTCCAATGAAGGGAGTGTTTTTCTTTTTGTTGTGTGCCTGAGAATGAGGGTCTTTTGTTCGTAGACACCGAAACAGAGTGGACTTGGAGTGGGGCTGAGAGTCGACAAAGCCCAGGGAAAAATTCGATAGAGGACCAACAGAAGGGAAACCGTGAGCTCCAACTTGTGCACATTAGACTGCTTCATTAAACTGGGCCCTTTTCCTTTTTGTTTTACTTTACTAACACTTCAATCAAATTAAGAATTATAAAGCTAAATCATTTAATTGCATATGGTTACTGTCTGTTATTTTGTGGTATGGATTTGTAACAGGATAACATATTTCACAGCATCCACATGAACAGAAGGTTTTGCACCTCAGCTTTCACACGCTTGGCGGGGCCAGAGAACGTCTCCCCTGGAGTGATGCTGCCAGCCGAACTTGGTGGTTACATAAGGTCCACACTAACTCTGCCAATTTCCCTTTTACATTTTGTTACTTCTAAGGTAAACTTCTATCAAGGGTATGATCAAAATTTTCAAATTATTTATAGATTTCCCAACAAATCAAAGGTTGACAGAACTACAAAGGAAACTCTAGTCAACCAACCATAAACAGTAGCACCTCTCCTTCTCCCTCCGCTTGCAAGAACAGCATGTTGTATATTAGTATCACAAAAGAAACATAGAAACCCTTCAGCCCACAAAGTTGTGCCGAACATATCCTTACCTTAGAAATTACTAGGCTTACCTATAGTCATCTATTTTTCTAAGCTCCATGTACCTATCTAAAAGTCTCTTAAAAGACCCTATTGTATCTGCCTCCACCACTGTTGCCGACAGCCCATTCCACGCACTTACCACTCTCTGAGTATAAAGCTCACCCCTGACATCTCCTCTGTACCCACTCCCCAGCACCTTAAACCTGTGTCCTCTTATGGCAACCATTTCAGCCCTGAGAAAAAGCCTCTGACTATCCACATGATCAATGCCTCTTATCATCTTATATACCTCTATCAGGCCACCTCTCATCCTCTGTCGCTCCAAGAAGAAAAGGCCAAGTTCACTCAACCTATTCTCATAAAGCATGCTCCCCAATCCAGGCAACGTCCTTGTAAATCTCCTCTACACCCTTTCTATGGCTACCATATCCTTCTTGTAGTGAGGTGACCAGAACTGAGCACAGTACTCCAATTGGTGTCTGACCAGTGTCCTATATAGCTGCACCATTACCTCTCAGCTGCTAAGTTCAACTCCACGATCGATGAAGGCCAATACACTGTACGCCTTCTTAACCACAGAATCAATCTGCGCAGCTGCTTTGAGCGTCCTATGGACTCAACCCCAAAATCCCTCTGATCCTCCACACTGCCAAGAGTCTTACCATTAATACTATATTTACATATGCAAATTACTACAGTTAAGTAAATTTCACAAGTTCATCTCCACAATCTGCCTGTCAGTTTTTGTTAATCCAGTTATCCCAGGGCTACTTTCCCTCTGAATCAAAAAAATCAACTTAATCTCAAGTTTATATGAACATATTCACATTCTCAAATACATTCATCCATAACCTAAACAATTGCAGATAATCTAAAAGGACAAGTTATAATCTTAACTTTAAAAACTTGAAGCTTGAGGAGGACTGCTGGAAATAATTAACACGCGTTTTTGTTTCACATGAATTAATGATCATTGCAAAAGTTTTTGGTCTCAGGTCAGAAATGCACTGTTAATCAAAACAAATGAATACTCAGAAAGCAAAACATTATCAGAATCAGGTTTATTATCTCTGGCATATGTCATGAAATTGTTGATTTGTAGCAGCAGTGCAGTGCAATACATTAAAATATATATATATACACATACACACACAAAATTAAAATAAGTAAATAGTGCAAGAGAGCAAAAAAGGTGAGGTAGTGTTCAAAGTATAATAAGGCTTTATATAGCACTGGTCAGACCATACTTGGAATATTGAGAGCAGTTTTGGGCCCCTTATCTAAAAAATGATGTGCCAGCAATGGAGAGAGCCCAGAGAAGACTCATGAGAATGATCCCAAGAACAAAAAGGAAAATGTATGAGGAGTATTTAATGGTTCTGAGACTGTACTTGCTGGAGTTCAGAAAAATGAGGGCAAATCTTGTTGAAACTTATTGAATATTGAAAGATGAGATAGAGTGGACATAGAGAGGATGTTTCCTGTACTGGGCAGGTCTAGGGCCAGATTGCACAGCCTCAGAATAGAGGGGTGTCCATTTGGAGCAGAGATGAGGAAGAATTTCTTTAGCCAGAGGGTGGTGAATCTGTGGAATTCATTGCCACAGACAGCAGTCTATGGATATACTTAAAAGTGGGGATTAATAGATTCTTGATCAGACAGGCATCAAAAGTCACGGGAAGAAGGCAGAAGAATGGGGTTGAGAGGAATTATCACATCAACCAGGATGGAAATTAGTGGAGCAGACTCGATGGCCAAATAGTCTGATTCTGCTCTCGTGTCTTGTGGTCTTCGCTATTTTGCCAGCTGTTTAGTCAATAATTTTTGTAGATTTTAATGGATCACTGTGAAACTTAAAAGATCTATTATAAAGACTGCATATGGTGGAACAAGAATCATGTCAACTGTCTGCTGATCTCTGACCTAGCTACTTTATCCCCCTGTGGCCGATCTCAATCATATTGTAAATGTTGTTGGCTGAATGCTTTGTAACTAAACTCTACAATAGCTGTTCAAATGCACTTCACAATTTTAGTAAATTAAACCTAGTACAACTACAAAATAGTAACATACATTTTCCTGAGCAGACTATCGAGCAAAGTTTTCTAATTCAAGCGAAAACTATTGC
Organism: Hemitrygon akajei; assembly: GCF_048418815.1. Classification (NCBI taxonomy): domain Eukaryota; kingdom Metazoa; phylum Chordata; class Chondrichthyes; order Myliobatiformes; family Dasyatidae; genus Hemitrygon; species Hemitrygon akajei. The sequence goes on along the minus strand of NC_133132.1, from coordinate 91,365,997 downwards.
TCTATAGTAAAAACAGAATTTTTATTGGATCAAAGTTAGCAGAGAAAGACAAGAATATCCCAACAGTACACTTCATTGACTATTATAAACAGAGAATATAAAGAAGCAGTAAAAAACATTCAGAGCAGTCTGAAGTGCACATTAAAGGAAATACAAAAGCATAATTTCACAACCAACAAATCACAATATCACCTTATATTATGAAATGCTAATGGACCATTTCTCTACTCTCAGGAGAAGCTTGCAGTTGCATCTACTGAATGGGTTAGAAATATAAATAAAATTATTTGGAAATTGTGTACAAGGCAGTTGATAAACGTTTACAAAGGCCAACTGCTTGAATACATTTAGATATTAAGGGAATCAAGAGAATAGAGTTAGTTTGAGAAAATGGCATTAAGATTGATTTGGCACAATCTTATTGAATTAAGGAACAAGCACCACATTTGCTTCTGTTCCTTGTGTTCTTATATAATGGAGAGAAATATGGGACTGAGTCACTGAATATAGTCAAGACTGAGATGGGCAAGGTTTTGACTCCCACGACTGTGTGGAAAAAGTGCTAAGTTCAGGATCGTTAGGTGGGGATGGCAGAGCAGACCAAGGATTTTCCACTAAGAGTATGATAACTTCAAAATACCGAATGTGGAAACAATGATATGTGGAGCATGGAAACAAGGAGTTGAGACCAAGATGAGATCAGCAAAGGGGTCATATGATCTTTTTACTGATGTTAACCCCCTAAAAATAAAAAAAAAACAGAATTACCCGCTTCATCCAATATGAAATTAGTAGCACAGGAACACCTTCAAATTCACAAGCTGTTCCCTTGAATGCTTAATTTGTTACCAAAACACTGCCAAAATATCCTAAATCAGTTTGCAAGCAAAAGTACTTGAGGCCTATTCAAATCTACTTGTATAAATCTTACCTGGAAGGTCTAGTGAACCCAATAGCATGTTAGGCGATTATAGCAGTAACCAAAAACTACTTCAGTCTTGGATCTGCATTTGCAAACTTCAGTGTCCAACTGCATGGATTATGAGCATTTTCAGGAGCAGAGATGTGCCTTCAGATTCAGGACAGGGAGAGTTTTGATGTGGGCTAGAGTCAGGGTAAAAGTATTCAGGAAAGGTGGCTGAAGTTTCTAAGAGAGGGAAGTTGATGGCATTCAATGAAGAAGCCAATAATGGCTTCAACACAAACAAAAATTTTGGAGGAACTCAGCATGTTCAGGTAGCATCTACGGAGGAAAATGAACAGTTGGCATTTCAATCCAAGATGCATCATTAGGATTGGAAAGGATGGGGACAGAAAACAGAGTAAAATAGTAGGGTGAAGGGGAGGAGCACAAGTTGGCAGGTGAGGAAGGACACTAGGAGGGTTGGCGGGGAGGGAATAATGCAAGAAACTGGGATGTGATAGGTGGGGAAGGCAAAGGAATGAAGAAGGAATCTTCATCACTTCATGGAGAGTAGACCGTGGAATATAGGAAAAGGTAGGAAACCAGAGGGAGGAAGGTGTGGGTCATGAAGGTAGGAAGGGAGGAACAGAGGGGGTTAATGGAAATTAAAGAAATCTATGTACATGCTGTCAGGTTAGTGTTGGCCAGAAAGAATGAGTCTACAAATCAGTGAGTTCAAATGAATTAAGGACAGTGGAAGCAGACAGACTAATTGTCTTTGTTCTTGCCGCATGCTTGGGGGTGGAGGCTGCCATTTTGTGAAGACACTCCATTCTCCATTTTGTGAGCTTGATCAATGTTTTAAAGACACAATAATACTTCAGGTAATCTGCTTAACTGGAGATCATTTCCAAATACAAAGTTATTGTGAGATGTTCTTTGGTTGGCTATAATATATAGGTTTGTGAATGTTTGGGCTGGTGCCTGCCTGCAATGATTTGAGCTCATCACTTATTGAGTACAAAGACCATAAATTATCGACTGTCACTTGATTGGAAGAGGGCAATGGATGGATGCTAGCTTGGTTTAGAACCAAAAATAAGGTGTTAAAGGACAGGCACATGACCTGTGGCCAATGACACTGGGATATGATATTTCAATTGATAAGCAGTACATATAAAAGTGAATGCTTCATGTGTGCTGGCAGTGCTAACTTCGAAGGATAACTATTGCAGATACAAGTGTGAGCAACTCTGCATGAAACATGTGGTGAGTGAATTGGGAGAACAAGGAATGCCTGGCCAACGTAAACTCCTTTGCCTGGGTAATACCTTTGCTATTCTTTGACTATTCAGGAGAGTCAGGGATACTTACCGGGTGTGCACACAAGGTATTTAGTGTATTAATTCACATACTTGTGAATTTAAAGAATAAAGGTATTGAGATCAGTGATGATGCAGGAGATAGTGGTCTGATGCATTTCAGTAGGATCCCAGTTAATGGACCAGTAACAGAAGATGACAGTGAGCTGCTGTCTGGCCTCAGCAAGGTAGAGGTTAGTCCACCAAACTATTATAGCACCATTCTTGTCTGCAGGTTTGATGTTGAGGTGGGGATTATTATGTAGAGTGTGGAATGTATAGATTGGGGTATTAGTGAGCAGTGAAGAGCTGGAAAATGTGGTTGCGATGAGCTGTGTCACAGAATCACTGGGTTAGGTCAGAGGGGATGGGTAGATTGTTGGATTGGAGAGACCAAAGGGGCTGGAGACAATCAACACCTATATCCAGAAGGATATCAGATTAGGATTTGGAGTTTACCATACCTCAATAGAGTCCTACAGTCAGATATTTAAAAGTTCAAAATAAAATTTATTACCTGAGTATATTCATGTTCCCACATACAACCGTGAGACTCTTTTTCTTTGGGCATACTTAGAACAGTAACTGTAAACAGGATCAGTAAACTTAAAATATCAGGAACTGTAAATAAATGTACAGATGCAGATTATAAATAAAAAGCCATAAATAACAGGCATGAAACAACAAGATAAAAGGTTCTTAAATGAGTGTAGTTACTCCCTTTTGCTCAAGAGCCTGATGATGGAGGCTAGTAACTGTTCTTGTACGTGGTGGTACAAGTCCTGGGGCATCTGTACCTTCTTCCTGATGGCAGCAGTGAGAAAAGAGCATGGCCTGGATGGTGTGGATCTTTGATGATGGATGCTACTTTTCTACAACAACATTTCATGAAGATATGCTCAATGGTGGGAAGATTTTACCTAAAGATTGGGAAGACTGAATCCACTAAATTTGGCAGGATTTTCACACAAAGGCATTGGTGTTCCCATACCAAGCTGTAGTGCAGCCTGTCAGCACAATTTCCACCGCACATCTATGGAAGTTTGCCAAGGCTTTTGATGACATGGCAAATCTCCACAGAGGAAGCAGAGGTGCTGTTGTGCTTTCTTTGCAATAATATTTATACAATGGGTCCAGGACAAGTCCTCTGAGATAGTGACACCCAGGAATTTAAAGTTACTGACCCTCTTCACCTCTGATCCTCTGATGATTACTGGCTCATGGACCTCCGGCTTCCCTCTCCTGAATTCTACTATCAGTTCCTTGGTCTTAATGACTTTGAGTGAGAGGTTGTTGTTATTACACCACTCAGACAAATTTTCCATCTCCTTCCTCTATGCTGATCCATCACCAACTTTGATACAGCCCACAACATAGGTGTCATCAGCAAACTTTTACATGATTTTGGCTGTACATAGTCGCACAGTCATCGGTGTAAAGCAAGTAGAGCAAGGGGCTAAGTACAAATCCCTGTGGTGCTCCTGTGCTGATGGAAATTGTGGAGAAGATGTTTTGCCAATGAAACTGACTGGGGTCTGCAAGTGAGGAAATCCAGGCTCCAACTGTACCAATGGGGTACTGAGGCTGAGATCTCAGAGTTGACCTATTACTTTAAAAAGGGGGTGATAGTGTTCAAAGGAGAATTACATTTGAAATGGAGAATATTTTTAAAAAATGTAGGACTACAAAGCCATTGATCTCTGGAATACTCCCAGCGCCACATGCCAACTACAATATAAAGAGGTGGATAAAGCAGATTAGGAGAGATGGTATTTGAGGAATTAAGAGTAAGAACTCAATCCTTTAAATAGGAGAACGTAAAAAGAGAGCACAAGAGGTCAAGGATAGATACCAGATCTAGTAAATACGATTGAGGTGCTGAATGCACAAATTATTGTGCATTAACATGACACAGATCTTACAGATGATTTTAAGGTCACCAACTGCCCGTCATTGCACCACACTGTTCCTTACAATGATGTCCTGATTTCTTCTGAGTTTCTTGCTTCCAGCACATTGGCATGTGCCTGAACAGAACAAGTCCTTTCCCAGGCTAAGCACCATGTCCAATCACACAATGGCTTTGGTAGCACATAATGTGTTATAATACTTTCATAGTGTCACAAGTACACTATGAAATATACAGTATACAGTGAAAAGCCTTTGTTTGCATGCTATTCAGATGGATTATTCCACACACAGGCAAAAAGGAAAAATGCAGAAAAACTACAGCTACAGAGAAAGTACAGTGGAGATGGACAAATAAAATGCAGGGGCACAAGCTGATGCAATCTCCCTGGCTCTGTGCTCCATTTCAGAGCACTTTATCACAGCAAAACACTGTTTATTAATTACAGTTGGCATTCACTACCATCATTCCCCAAGTGCTAATCAACAAGTTTCTTAATCTGGGCTTCTGTACCTTCCTCTTCAGTTGGATCTTCAGCTCTTCCCTTGGAAGACCACAGTGAGGCCAGGAAGATAATAACATCTCCTCACTGAGGAATCAACATAGGTGCACATCAAGGATGCGAGCTTAGCCTATGATTTTCTCCACACTCATGAACACTTATAAATTCACAGATGCCAGATTGGCAAAATCCCAGATGGGAACAAGAGGACATGCAGGAGTGAGATAGATCAGATAATTGAGTGGTATCGACAACAACCACAAACTCTGCACCAACAAGACCAAGGACCTTATTGGAGACTTCATGGAGAGCAAGCTGGGAGAACACACACCAGTCCTCATTGAGAGGGCAGTTGCAGAAAGGGAGAGTAACTTGAAGTTCCTAGTTGTCAACATCTCAACAGATGGGCCCAAACCATTGATAGTATCATCAAGTATGCACATCAGTGGCTCAACTTCACTAGAAGTTTGAGGAGATTTGGTTTGTCACCAAAGACTCGTGCAAATTTTGATGAAGTTTATAGTGGAAAGCAGTGTGGCCTGATATGGAGTCTCCAATACAGGTTCGCAAAAGCCTGCAGAGAGCTGAGGTAGGTTATATGCTTAGAATACAAAGATAAAGTATGTGTGGGAGTCCAGTTTCCTGTGCTCTGTGTCAGATGTCGGAAGTCCTGGAGACTCGAAGCCCCTCGGACGGCCACATCTGTGCCAGGTGCGTCGAGCTGCAGCTCCTTAGGGACCGGGTTAGGGAACTGGAGATGCAGCTCGATGACCTTTGTCTAGTCATGGAGATTGAGAAGCTGATAGAGAGGAGCTGTAGGCAAGTAGTCACACCGGGGCCTCGGGAGACAGATAAGTGGGTAAGAGTCAGGAGAAGGAAGGGCAGGAATCAGATGTTAGAGTACCCCTGTGGCTGTCCCTCTTAACAATAAGTACTTCTGCTTGAGTGGCCGCACCTCCGGTACAGAGTCTGGCCCTGTGGCTTAGAAGGGTAGGGAAAGGAAGAGAATGGCAGCAGTGATAGGGGACTCTATAGTTAGGGGGTCAGACAGATGATTCTGTGGACTCAGGAAAGAAACGCGGATGATAGTTTGCCTCCCAGGTGCCAGGATCTGGGATGTTTCTGACTGCGTCCACAATATCTTGAAGTGGGAAGGTGAACAGCCAAAGGTCGTGGTACATATTGGTACCAACGACATTGGTAGGAAAAGGGAGGTGATCCTGAAAGCAGACTACAGGGAGTTAGGAAGGAAGTTGAGAAGCAGGACTTCAAAAGGTAGTAATCTCTGGAGTACTGCCTATGCCATGTGACAGTGAGTATAGCAATAGAATGAGGTGGATGATAAAAGTGTGACTGAGGGATTGGAGCAAGGGGGCAGGGATTCAGATTTCTGGATCATTGGGACCTTGTCTGGGGCAGGCGTGACCTGTACAAAAAGGATGGGTTGCACTTGAATCTGAGGAGGACCAATATCCTGGCGGGGAGGTTTGCAAAGGCTATTGGGGAGAGTTTGAACTAGAATTGCTGGGGAGTAGGAACTGAACTGAAGTGACGGAGGGAAAGGAGGTTGGCTCACAAATAGAGAAAGCTTGAAGACAGTGTGAAAGGGAGGATAGGCAGGTGATGAAGAAGGGACATGCTTAGACCAATGGTTTGAGATGTGGATGAACTTGGAACATGGATCAGCACTTGGAGCTATGATGTTGTGGCCATTACAGAGACTTGGATGGTGCAGGGGCAGGAATGGCTACTTCAAGTGCCATGATTTAGATGTATTAGAAAGGACAGGGAGGGAGGAAAAAGAGGTGGGGCTGTCGATCAGAGGTGCTGTCAAGGCTGCTGAAAAGGAAGAAGTCATGGAGGGGTTGCCTACGGAATCTCTGTTGGTGCAGGTTAGGAATAGGCAGGGGTCAATAACTCAACTGGGTGTTTTGGGTTTTTTTTTTTTAAATAGACCACCTAATAGTAACAGGGACATTGAGGAGCAGATAGGGAGACAGATTCTGGAAAGGAGTAAAAATAACAGAGTTGTTGTGGTGGGAGATTTTAATTTCTCAAGTATTGATTGGCAAGAGTGAGGGGCTTAGATGGGGTAGAGTTTGTTAGGTGCATCTGGAAGGTTTTTTGAAGTGTGTATGGAACTGGAGTTGATGGCAAAGGTACTTAATGAATACTTTACTTCAGTATTCACTACGGAAAAGGATCTTGGCAATTGTAGGGATGACTTGCAACAGACTGAAATACTTGAGCATTTAGATATTAAGGAAGAGGATATTCTGGAGCTTTTGGAAAGCATCAAGTTGGATAAGTCAACGGATGGGATGTACCCAGCTTTTTGTAAGCAAGGGAGGACATTGCTCAGCCTCTGGCGATGATATTTGCATCATCAATGAGGACAGGAGAGGTTCTGGAGGATTGGAGGGTTGCAGATGTTGTTCCTTTATTCAAGAAAGGAGTAGAGATAGCCCAGGTAATTATAGACAAGTGAGTCCTACCTCAGTGGTTGGTAAGCTGATGGAGAAGATCCTGAGAGGCAGGATTTATGAACATTTGGAGAGGCATAATATGATTAGGAATAGTCAGCATGGCTTTGTCAAAGGCAGGTCATGTCTTACAAGCCTGACTGAATGTGTTTAGTCACATCCTCAAAAAAAACATTGATGAAGGTAGAGCTGTAGATGTAGTGCATTTGGATTTTAGAAAGGCATTTGATCAGGTAACCCATGCAAAGCTTATTGAGAAAGTATGAAGGCGTGGGATCCAATGAGACATTGCTTTGTGGATCCAGAACTGGCTTGCCCGCAGAAGACCTACATGAAGGCCAGTGACTAGTGGTGTGCCTCAGGGATCTGTTCTGTGACCCCTATTCTTTGTGATTTTCATAAATGACCTGGATGAGGAAGTGGAGGGATGGATTAGTAAATCTGCTGATGACACAAAGGTTGGGGGTGTTGTGCATAGTGTGGAGGGCTGTCAGAGGTTACAGTGGGACATTGATAGGATGCAAAACTGCATTGAGAAGTGGCAGATGGAGTTCAACCCAGATAAGTGTGAGGTGGTTCATTTTGGTAGGTCAAATATGATGGCAGAATATAGCATTACTACTGGATGGATACATGGAGTTTAGAAAAATAAAGGGCTATGGGTAAACCTAGGTAGTTCTAACGTAAGGACATGTCCAGCACAGCTTTGTGGGCCAAAGGGCCTGTATTGTGCTGTAGGTTTTCTAACTAGCTACATTGATCTTCTAGATAGCAGGAAGCTTTTTCCCAGGACTGAAATGGCTAACACAAAAGGGCATAGATTTAAGGTGCTTGGAAGTAGGTAGAAGGGGAGTGTCAGAGTCAAGTTTTTAAAAAAAAAAATATAAGGACACAGTAGTGGGTGTGTGGAATGCACTGCCAGCAACAGTGGGAGATCTGGATACAACTGGGCCTTTTCAGAGTCTGTTCGATAGGTATATAAAAGAAAGAGGGCTATGCGGGTAGGTAACAACACACACAAAATGCTGGTGGAACACAGCAGGCCAGGCAGCATCTATAAGGAGAAGCGCTGTTGACATTTCGGGCCCAGACCCTTCATCAGGTATGTGGGTAGGTAGTTTTGGGGAGTTTCTGCAGTATGTTAGGTGGTCAGCACAACATTGTAGGCAAAAGGGTCTGTAATATGCTGTAGATCACTATGATTTTTTTACATCGTAGGCGCACCCCTCCAGACTATGAGATCATTTTCAACAGGTAGTACCTGGAATATTCAGCATCCATCAGTAAGAGCCTTCACCATCTAAAGCAATCCCCCTCTCCTTTCTACTGTCTGGAACATTCCAAACCCATATTCCCTCCTCCAGATTTTTGCCTGGTCAAAGAACACTAGCTCATTATTATTTGTTTTAAACTATTTATTTTGCAATGTACTGTACTGCTATCACAAAAATTTCTTACCGTAAAATTCAGTAGTAACAAACCAGATTCTGATGACATGGTACTTTGGGAACACTATTCCAGAGACTGATAACAATTTAATGGATGCTGTTCTTGAACCTGCTGATTCATTGCCCTCAAGGTTTTATACATTCTGTCCATTTAGAGAGGGAAGAACAGCCAACATACTACGGTGTTATATGGAGGGGAGACTGGTTTGCATGATAGACTGGCTGCTTCCACAACTCTCTGCAATTTTTTTTGTAGTCTTGGGCAGAGTCGTTGCCATTCCAAACTGTATTGCATCCGGATAGGAGGCTTTCTTTAGTGCATCTGTAAAAATTGTTGAGGTTCAGCAAAAATGCTCAGTTTCTTAGCCATCTAAAGTAGTAAACTGATGTGTTTGTCCTCAAGGCTCATCAGCTCTCTAAGCTGTCAATGGAATTGTTTCTAAGGTTTTGATGGTGAAAAGATGACAACAAATTTGCAAGAAATACTAAATTGAGGTAAATGTGAATCAATATGCCTGATACAACTGCAACACACACAAAATGCTGGAGGAACTCAGCGGGCTAGGCAGCATCCATGGAAAAGAGTAAACAGTCAATGTTTCAGATTGAGAACCTTCTTCAGGACCTACACACAGAATGCAGCAATGGCATCAATCATTATGCAGCACATTTGACATTGTTATTCCAATAGAGAATACAGTTCACATAGAAACACAAAATCTACAGCACAATTTCCACCCTCGTGTTCCACAGTAGCCTGGGGTACATCTCATCCATTCCTGGTGACTTATCCAACTTGATGCTTTCCAAAAGCTCCAGCACATCCTTTTCTTAAAATCTGCATGTTCAAGCTTTTCAGTCCACTACAAGTCACCCCTACAATCGACAAGATCATTTTCTGTAGTGAATATTGAAGCTAAGTATTCATTAAGTACCTCTGCTATCTCCGGTTCCATACACACTTTTCCACTGTCAGACTTGATTGGTCCTATTCTCTCACGTTTTATCCTCTTACTCTTGACATACTTGTAGAATACATGGGGGTTTCCTTAATCCTGTTCACCAAGGCCTTTTCATGGCCTCTTCTGGCTCTCCTAATTTCATTCTGAAGCTTCTTCCCGCTAGCCTTGTAATCTTCTAGATCTCTATCATTATCAAATTTTTTGAACCTTTCATAATGAAGAAACAGCATGGACCACAAATTGAAATGAATTCTTTATATGTCAGTTTAACCTTCTTTGTTGTTGGGGAATTACTGATGTACAAGCTCTAATGAATACAGAAGCTTGAGATTTTCCTGAAGTGGGGGGGCGGAGGAGGGGAGAACTATGATCCTTTCGAGGATTCACCCCTGCTGCCAATCTCAATCCAATATTAGAGGAGTAGGATACCACATCTCCCACACAGCGCTCCTTTCAAAAGTTTACCTCAAGCTGCCTCAGCATTTCTAACAATTACAGTTTAAAAGTGCTGCATTAAAAATCCAGCCTGGCCAGATATTGTATTTATTCAGTCTGTTTACAACTTCTGAAATGTGATATGCCTGCCTAATCATGCAAGGTATCTCTAAATAATGTTGGCAATATGAATGATCTCCCACAGAATGAGTATGCACAGAAATTATTCTTCTATATTCCCGGGATGAAACAAACACAGGTCTTCTGTCCAGTTTCATTTAATTCATATTTTTTACTTAATCCTGAATTTCTAAATTCCTGCTTCAGAAAATGTACCTGCTCTGTGGCTGCCCAGTGGGTCAGCAGAAGTAATAACAAACGGTCAAACAGGCAGAATTATTGAAAGCTGACATTAAAAGAAAGGCTTGCTAAGATGAACTGCATTCACAAGAAATGGTTCTGACTTTTCAATATTAAGATAGCAGCAAAGACAGAATCCTGCTGTGCTAAAATTAACAATTTAGCCAGTAGGCAGAACAATTAACTGTTATTTTAAATTTAATAAACTTTTCCACTGACAAAGACTGCCAGACCATCTGGGTGCACACCATTGCTGAACTCCTAGTCAATCGATTCTGAGGTAATTTAAGATTGAAAAGACATTCATTGGACAATATTTACAACTAATCTGAGGGAGTGAAAACAAGTTTTGTTGCCAAAACTGTGTGGTGGATTGCTGACTTGAGGCCTTGGCAGTATGAATTAATCAATCTATTATCAAAAGTGCTGCAAGTGGCATATGTCGGATGTCCTAGATAGGAAAAGACTGACAACATGAAACTCAACATCTTTTACCCTTCGAGGAAATATTATGGTCTAATAAATACACAATCTAATTAAGTGTTACTCCAATTTAAACACATAATGTGCTTGGTTTTACTTGTCTGACTGAGAGCCATTTCACATATGCAGCTATATTTGACTGCATTAATTGCTCCCTCTACTATGAAAACGAATCCCCCACAGTTCATTGATTCTGATTCACTCCTGCATCTTCACCATTGCACATAGATTTAAAAGGCAAGTTTTGCAAGTCATAATTTTGACAACTTTTATGAATGATGCTTTACCCTTCAGTTATGTTGTACATTTTATTCTCCTTTGATATAATTACCCTTTAGTAGCTGCTCTATCTTAATGGGCACAGCTCAGTTTTGACCATATCAAATGTCCAGATGATAAAAATAAAAGGTGTTTTATTCAAATGCTACTAGAATGCTTCCTACATAATCAAAAAAGGGAATAAACATTTCATTGTTCTTAATGTATCTAGTGAAAGTGTGGTTGCAGCAAGTTGTATGTTTTTGATTACCCTATATGTGAAGCTTGTAGCCTAAAGATCTATCCACATGTTACTATTCCAGTGCCATATGACAACTAATTTATCAGGGAAGCTAAACAAGAACCAGTAAAATGAAAGTCACTCATTCTATGGGGATTTCTCAAAGGGTTCTGACTTGTAACCTCATCCACATATGGCATTAAACTACAATCAATCAAGAGGCAATTTTTTTTAAAAATTGGTGCATCAGAGAGCAGTCCAAACCTAACGAAGTGTTTGCTGTACTGTCACAGATAGGTTCAAAACTATCACAAAATTGTGGGATTGGATTCAACTTGATGAAGTAGATTATGTTTACATTGTGAGAGCAAATACAAGTTTGCACAAATCTGAATACATTTTGGAAGTTACAACATAACAGATACATGGCTGATAGAAGGACAGACTGAAGCTCAGTATTCCAGGATACAGATGCAACAGGCATGTCCCAGGTACAAGGACACAAGGAGGGAGTGGGGCCAGCTTTGATAAGGGAAGACACAACAGTAGTACTTACTGGTTGGAGATGACATCCACTGAGGTCAGAGAGATTGAACTCAAACAAGAAGGAGAATATCACTTTTGTGGGTCTGTATTCCCAGTAGTCAGCAAAATTTAAGGGGCTAGTGTATACAGAAATTGCTCCTATTTGCAAGAATAAAGTTGTATTAGTGGGAGATTTTCGTTTCCCAACATTGACAGAGAGTTAAGGATTTGAACAGGGAGGAATGTATGAAATGTCTCCAAGAAGAGTACCTGAATCAATACACAGAATGCAACACTGGATCTTACATGAGGAAAGAAGGGAGGACAAGCAACTGAAATGGCAGTCAGGGAGCACTTTGGTTCCAGTGACAATAATTCTATTAGCTTAAAATAGTGGTAGAAATGGATGGGCTAGGTCCACAGGCAAAGGTCCTAAGTTGGAGCAGGCCTGATGTTAGAGGGAAATCAGAGAGGATCTGTCAGAGGTTGATTTGATGAAGCAGTCTGAAACCAAGGGACAAACAGCAAGCCTTTTTTAAATAAAAATGTCATGGTAAGTGATCAGGGGATCATGTTCCTGTCAGGGTGAAGGCAAGTCTATCAAGTTTAGGGAAACTTGGCTGACAAGAGATAGTGAGGCTCTGATCAAGAAAAAGAATGAAGGCTTAGGTGGCTGGGATTGAACAAATCCCTTGATGACTATAAAAAGTGTGAAAACACACTAAAGAGGGAAATTAGAAGGCAAAGATGCACTATGAGATGCATCTGTAAGAAAGGTTAAGGAAAATCAAGATTCTATATTAAGAGAGCAGGTCCTCTGAGATCAGTAGGGCTTGCTAATGTCTTGAGCTGCAGGAGATGGGCAAGACTTCTCAGCATTTGTGGAGCATGAAAGTATTTGAACAGGTAGAGGAAAGCCACATAATCACAGGGAGAACACACAAACTTCTTACAGAGAGCGGGGTAATTGAAACACTGTTGCTGGCACTGTAAAACATTATACTTGTTACTGTACTACTTGTTAATGTACTTGTTACTGTACATTATGATATGTTACTGTACTACCCATTCCCATTAACTTAGGAGATGAAACTGCATATGCCAGCTCTTTTTTAGAATTTCTGGACAGGGAATTGTCATTTAACAAATACCTTGTGCTTTGTTCTGCAAAAACTGCAAGCTATGGGCTGGTTGATCCATTCAAGTCCTTAGTAGAAGGGACAATTTGAAAGTACCACTGAGCTTTGCACGTGGAGATAACATGGGGCAAGAGCTTTGATGGCACTCAGGTTGTTGGGTGCCATAAAACCCATTGTGGTTTCAAACAGGAGTAGAGTATCTGGGCTGGAGATGCATTAGTCAGATGGATGAAGCTGATGCAACCTCACCCTCCAGTAATGTTCCAGAAGAGTTGTTGGTATGATCTCAGGAGCAGGGATGGCGAATCCAATTCGAGATGTCAGTAAAGTGGATAAAGTAAAGTGCTCTTCAGTTGCTAAAGTGCATGCTGGTAAATGCTTAACAAGAGCTCCCAGCACCAGGCTGGAATTGCTCAGTGAGATTTTGACTGGGCAGCATGACTGCTGAGGTGACAGAATTGCTATATTTTTTTTAAAAATGCACCTACTGGGAGTATGGACCTGAGAAAAGTGTGTCCTAACTTTTCAAGCAAAATGCTACAGGAGCATTGTTTGGGAATTGCATCCCTCTATCCATGAATGATGAATTCACAACTGAAAGGCCTCAGAAGTCTAGAATAAGTTGCTGCACAAAATGCTGGAGAAACTCAGCAGTTCAGGCAGCATCCATGAGAGGATACGGACGATCAACATTTCAGTTTGAGACACTTCATCTGGACCAGTAGCAAAAAAAATGGTGACAAAATAGATTGCAGACATTGAAAGACCCCTTTCTTTCTCCCTAGGCCTCCCGTCCCATGATCCTGTCTCTCCTCCAGCTCTGTATCCCTTTTGCCAATCACCTTTCCAACTCTTAGCTTCACCCCACTCCCTCCTATCTTCTCCTATCATTTCAGATTTTCCCCTCCTACTTTCAAATCTCTTACCATCTTCTCTTTCAGTTTGTCCTGACAAAGGATCTCGGCCCAAAACGTCGACGGTGCTTCTTCCTATAGATGCTGCCTGGCCTGCTGCATTCCACGAGGAAAATGATCAGTTGATGTTTTGGCTCAAAACCTTTCATCTGGACTGAATGGCAAGAGACTGCAGATGCTGGAATCTGAAGCAACACATGGGAGAAAGTCACCAAGTCATGCAGCACCTAAGGAGGGAACTGGATGGTAAACATTTCAGGTTAAGACCCTTCATTTGCTCTGGGTAGCACCTGCAGCATCCAGCATCTGAAGGCTTGGGTCTCGATTTGCAATAAGTGTTTGTTACAGGTGGAAAGCTGAGGAGGGGCAAGGCTTGCATCTACTAGAGTTAAGTTTAGTTGAAACTTTGGAGTTATTGAAGTGTCTTGAGAGGAAGGATTGATAATGTTCCCTAATAATGGGGAATCTAGACCCACAGCTCACAGTTTAAAAAATAAAAGTTGATCATTTAAGAAACAGATGAGGACTTTTTCCTCTCTTGTGATACCAAATGAACATTAAATGTGTCATTCACCGGACGAGGGTCACAAATCTTTGATACTCTCAAGGCTTTTTGAATATTTTTACTGTACAAGTAAAAGTACCACCACCATAAGTACAGTTCAAATTTTGTGATAAGCCATGATTTTAATAACTGACGAACTATTGACAAGCTCATATTTTTAAAGTTAGTTTATTTTTCCTTTTAAATAGTTTCATATGTATTAGCCATTTAGATCAAGTTGAACTTCTGATTAACTGTAGGTGTGTAAAAGCAGGTTACAAGACTATGACATCTCAGCCAACTGAGACTTAGTCACAATATCCAGGATTCCAGGTCAACTTGTTCTATGGGACTGCAAAGATTAATGCAGCAAGGTAAAACACAAGGGAGGAGTGTAGGCAGTGAACTGGATCATGCACAATCCAGTGCATCAAATACCATTGTGCCAAGTAATATATTAGCTCAAATTCTTAAGTTGAAATGACAAGGAATCTGACAGTTTTCATTGGACTGTGAAATTTTCAGTCATTTTAGGTACTTGCACAATTTATAGTTAAAAGAGCAAAGTCAGAAGTTGATTTAGTAATTCCATAACCTCCACTTTACAAATCTTCACCACTTAGACCTTTAACATACTGTACTGAGAAACTGTGCTTTATCATTTATGAGCTATTCTCAATATAATAACTGGTGAGAATGTTCGTCACATAAAGTGTAAATACTAATGCCACAGGCATTGATTCACACATTCCCTAGTCCGAGAAATATTATTGTTAATTCCTCAGAAGTTATTTCAGCATTCTATACTAGTTATAATGGCAAAAAAAATAACTTGTATGCTTTTTTGTTTTTAAGTTTCAAAACTCCTGTGTCAATTCCAATCTCTGCACTCTGCAAATATATTTCAAATGTCCCTTTAAACTTTGGCTTTTCATTAAAATTAGTTTCTTTTTCTGAATGTGAGAATTTTTCAATTTCATTAGTTGCTTATTGGTCTTGACATCAAAGATCATTTGCACGTACAACATGCTGGAGGAACTCAGCAGGTTGGGCAGCATCCGTGGAAAGGAACAGTCAACATTTTGGGCCAAGACCTTTCGTCAGGACTGAAGAGGGAGGGGGCAGGAGCCCTATAAAGGTGGTGGGGGGAGGGTGGAACGGAGAAGGCTGGTAGGTGCCAGGTGAAAAACCAGTAAGAGGAAAGATCAAGGGGTGGGGAAGGGGATGCAGGGAGGGGATAAGCAGGAAAGGTGAAGAAGGAATGTAAGGGGAAAGCACTGTGTAGTGGAAGCAGAATCATGAGAGAGGTGATATGCAGCTGGAGGAGGAGGCAGAGTGAAACTGGGATGGGGGAAGGGAGAGGGAGGGAATTACTGGAAGTTGGAGAATTCAATGTTCATGCCAAGGGGCTGGAGTCTACCCAGACGATATATGAGGTGTTGCTCCTCCAACCTGAGTTTGGCCTCGTCATGGCAGTAGGGGAGGCCATATATGGACATATCAGAATGGGAACGTGAAGCAGAGTTGAAGTGGGTGGCAACCGGGAGATCCTGTCTGTTGTGACGGACGGAGCAGAGGTGCTCGACGAAGCGATCCCCCAATCTGCGTCGGGTCTCTCCGATGTAGAGGAGGCCGCACCGGGAGCATCTACAACAGGTTAAATTTGGAAAACTGTGAAGTGATATACTTTTGAAGATCAAACTTGAAGGCAGAATACAGGTTATTGCAGAATTCATAAAAATATTGAGGAACAAAGAGATCTTGGAATCCACATCCCTGAATTCCTTAATGTTGCCATGCAAACTGGCAGGGTGGTTAAGAAGGCCAATGTGTGTGGGTCAGAGATGGGATGTTGAGTTAAACAGCTGTAAGTTAATGTTGCAGATCTATAAAATTCTGGTTTTATAGAGCTTGAAATATTCTGTTCAGTTCTGGTCAGCTCATTATAGAAGAAAGGATTTGGAAGTTTTAGAGAGAATGCATGTCTTATGAAACATTGAGTGAGCTAGGTCTTTTCCTATTTGGAGTGAAGAATATTGAGTGGTGACTTGATAGAGGTGTATAAGAGGATAAATAAAGTGGACGGCCAGTGCCTTTTTCACAGGACACAAAGGTTAACATGAGAAGGATAATTTTAAGGTAAATGCAGCAAAATATGGGACACACACACAGACACAAACAGAGAGTTGGGTCCATGGTACACACTACCAAAGGTTGTAGTAGAGGCACAAGGAACTTTCAAGAGACTCTTAGATCATAAAACAGATGAAAGTAAAATGGAGGGCTATGCAGGAGGGAAGTGTGAGATTGATTTGGGGAAGGATAAAAGGTCAGCACAAAATCATGTGCTGAAGAGCCTGTAGTTTGCTGTACTCCACATTCTTGCTGGTATATGACTGGAAGCAATATTGGAAAAGTAAAATCCATTCAGCGGGTCTTGTTAAAGATCCATAAGCATCTCTCTTTGCGATCAAAATCAAAGACTGTCATTTCACCACTGACCATAAAATCTGGGTCACTACATGTGTGTTGTATAAAACTGCACTGGTATAAAATTTCACATTAAGAATCTAGCATTTCAGCATATTTTAACTTGGGATACACAACATCTTTCAAAAAGAACAGGAGCCTCCCTGCATTTGCTAACTGTAGGGAATTTCCCTCAATAACTACATCATCTTACACAGATGCCTATTTAGATGCTCCCATAATGACAACCCAGGAATAGTCTAAAAAATGGATGGAGCGCATCCAAATTGGTTTCACACTAGCAGGCTTCTCCAGTCTCCTGTACTTTTCAATTTCATCATTATGGCTCTGTACTTTTAAAACCACTTTCTCAATGTAGCTCTATATTTTGCTATCCCTCCTTTCATGATTAATTAACCCTAATACTATGAGCTATTATATCTGAATAAATTACACAAATTACAGCTTAGAAAATTACTTTTAATGTAACTTTGGTTTTACTTAGAATTTCCAAGTTAGTGAAATTTTATTCACCAAACTAGAAAGATGGGCTGAAAATAGTAGAAGGAATTTAATGCAAACAAGTGTGAGGTGTTGCATTGCACTTCAGAAGGACTTGTACAGCAAACAGCAGGATACTGAGGAGTGCTATAGAACCGAGCGGTCTGTGAATACAGATCCACAATTCCTGGAAAGTGGAACCACAGGTAGATAGGGTCACAAAGAGAGAGTTGAAGAGACAGAAGAGAAGCTGGCCAAAGTTGATTGGAAGCAGACACCAGTGGCAATGATAACAGAACAACAATGGCTAGAGCTCCAGCAGACAATTTAGAAGGCACAGGATACTTCATCCCAATGTTTAAGTAATATTCTAAAGGGAGGTTGAGGCAATAGTAGGTGACAAGGGAAGTTTAAAGGGAAAAAAAAAGAGGGCACATAAAAACATTCTAGGAGTAGAACTGGGGACAAAGAAATACATGACAAACTTAACAAGTGTTCTATGTCAGTCTTCATTAGAGAAGGGAAGATATACGTAGTTGCTATAATAAAGGAAAAGGTGCTTGGGGAGCTGAAATGTCTGAAGGTGTTGTAGATACGTCACCTGGAACAGATAAACCATACACCATGCAACCAGAGCCCATGACAAGGATAGTGTGTACCAAAATGCTGGAGTTGTTGAAGCAAGGATCAAAACACAGTATCAAACTGGATCAAGAATGGAGCACAAAACAAACGCTGGACGATATCACTAGTAGCACGTACAATTGAGCACCAAATGTGAGATGACATCACTTTTTGGGCTTAAGATAGAGCAGTGAAGCTCAGTTCAGATGCTCTTCAAGTACTCAATTCTTGGTGCCCAAAAGATGATTGCCAATCAGCAGAACCATCCTGGACCCTTAAAGGGACTGTGCTAGCTATCAGTACTCTGGAAGAGTTTGAGCATCCAAATCCCAAAAGTTGGTGTGGTTGGAAGCATCTCCTAACATGTAGAGTTTCTGAAAGAGGTAGCTGAAGATATTGTGGAGGCATTAGTAATAATCTTTCAAGAATCACCAGATTTTGGAATGATTCTGGAAGACAGGAAAATTGGAAGTGTCACTTGATTCTTTAAGTGAGGGAGGCAGAAGGAAGAAAATTATAGATCAGTTATTCCGATTCCAATGGTTGGGAAAAATGTGTAAGTCCATTATTAAGGATGAGGATTCAGAGTACTTGGAGGCACATGATAAAGTCAGCATGCATTTTTTGCAGACAAATCTGTTGGCATTCTTTACGGAAATAATTGGCAGGATAGACAGAAGAGTTGGTGTTTACTCTGGATTTTCAGGATGTCTTTGACAAGGTGCCACACATGAGGCTGTTCAACAAGATAAAAGCCCATGGTATTACAAGAAATATATTAGTATAGATAGAAGATTGGAAGGAGGTAAGTGGTCAGAATAAAAGGGGCATATTCTGGTTGGCTCCTCCAAGAGGACCACGACCTCATCATAGCGTTTGGAGGCTTGCACACCACAATGACCTGGAGAGTTATGTCGGCTAGAGTCAGGACCTGGTGCTTTAGTTCTTAGTAGGGTCACCCTTGCCATACAGGTCAAAGTAAAAGTAAAAAGGCTAGACTAAGACTGGCCCACCAGTCCTCCAGTCTCGAGGGTTTCAGCAGAGACTAACAATCCTTAATGGTTAAAAAAATATTGTCACAGAAACAGCAAGATGGTTCTAGGCCTGTACTCACTAGAGCTTAGAAGAATGAGGGAGAAATTTCAAGCCCTAGACAGAATGAATATGGGAAGGATGTTTCCTATAGAGGGCACAGCTTCAGAACAGAGGGCCATCCACTGAGAAAAGAAGAGAAGGAATTTCTTTAAACAGAGGGCGGTGAATCTGTGGAATTTATTGCCCCATTTGCTTTTGAACTCCAATTCATTGAGTATGTTTTAAGGCAGAGATTGATAGGTTCTTGGTTAGTCATGCTAACCAAGATTACAGGAGAAAGCAGGAGAGTGGGTTGAGAGGGACAATAAGTCAGCCATGATAGAATGCCAGAAAAGACTCAATGGGCCAAGTGGAGCAATTCTGCTCCTAGGTCTTATGGTCTAGGCACATTGTCCTCATAAATTGTCTCATGGAGTTGGGATGGTTCATTAATGTTGGCGAGGCCTAATTTAGAGTATTGTTCACACTTACCTACCTATGGGATAGATATCAATAAGATTGAAAGAGTATAGAGAAAACTTACAAGGATGGTACTGGAACAAGGACCTAAATTACAGGAAAAGTTTGAACAGGTTTGGAGTTTATTCACCAGAATGTAGGAGAATGGGAGGAGATTTTATAGAGGTATACAAAATTATGAGGGGTATAAATGGGGTTACAGCAAACAGGCTTTTTCCACTGAGGTTGGGCAGTTTCCTCTAGAACAGGGGTCCCCAACCTTTTTTATGGCATGCACCCCTATCATTAACTAGGGGGAAGGTCTGTGGGCCCCAGGTTGTGAACTCCTGCTTTAGAACTAGAGGTCATATGTTACGTGTGAAAGGTGAACTATTTAAGAGAAACTTGAGGGGGAACTTCTTTACTCAGATGGTGGTGACAATGTGAAATGAACTGCCAGTGGATGTAGGCTTGATTGCAACATTTAAGGCAAGTTTGGATAGAGACATGGTTGGGCAATGTCCAGATGTGGGGCAAATGCATGAGGCAATACAACAGTTTGGCACAGACTAGATGGGCTGAACTGCCTGATTCTGTGTTGTGGTTCTTTGTGATTCTATAATAGTCACACAAATTCAAACCACATCCAGGAAGAGCAAGTCCAGTGAAGCTTGGGGAATTAAGTGCCTTCAGAAAGAAGAACAATTTAACAGCTAAACAATGAGGGGCTGCAGAACGAATAACGTTCAAATGGAGTGTGAAATAGGGATCTGGAGCAAAGGTCTCAAGAAATTCACAAGGTGAACTGTTGATGCTTTCAGGGAAAATCTGATGTATATGAAGCTGCATCTATAAGCATGTTCTCAGATTGGCAGCACTCTGGCACTAAACCTTATTGGTTGGCTATGGATCCAGGGGAAAAATCCAAAAGCTTTGGCCACAGAACACGTCAGGCACTAAAAAATAAAAGTTTGGCCTTAAGAATTGCAGAGGCATATCCAAAATAAAGAAACATGAATATGCCAA
Source organism: Hemitrygon akajei (assembly GCF_048418815.1). NCBI lineage: Eukaryota > Metazoa > Chordata > Chondrichthyes > Myliobatiformes > Dasyatidae > Hemitrygon > Hemitrygon akajei. The sequence goes on along the minus strand of NC_133132.1, from coordinate 91,345,376 downwards.
AACTGCCAAGAAAATAAATGTTTAACAAAATAATGCAATACAAAATATGATAGAGATTCAAAGATAAAAAAATTAAAAAGTATTTCCTCATAACCGGACGCATAATTGTAACTCGAAAAATAATTAAAAAGTGGTTACAAAATAAATGAGCAAAGCATCATTTGGAGGTACTGTGGAGAATGTGTCGCTGGCAACCTGACAGATATGACCATGATAATGTCGCTGTAAATAAATAAGCTGATTTGCAATGAGTAAACACTGTCTGGTGCAGTTTAATAAATGACAAAACTATGATATAGCAAAAAATTGGGAAAAAAAGGTATTTTCAGTATCTTGCCATAGAATTCTGCTCACCTAGCCCATTCATAAGTAATTCAGGCAGATGCTCAAATTTCTAAAAGGAATTCTCACTGAACAAGTCAATATACACTAAATGCTGGAGGAACGGGCAGCATCTATGGAAATGAGTAAACAGTCAACATTGTGGACTGAGACTCTTCATCAAAACTGGAGAAAAAAGATGAAAAGTCAGTAGGAAGGTGGGGGGAGTGAGAGGAAGAAGCACAAGGTAGTAGGTGATGGGTGAAACCACTGTGGGGGGGTGGAAGAGGATGTAGAAGTGAAGTAAAGATCTGTGTGGGAAGTCGATAAGTGAAAGATATAAAGGGCCAGTGAAAGGGGAATCTGATAGGAGAGGACAGAAGACCTTGGAAGGAAGAGAAGGGGGAGGAACACCAGAGGGAGGTGATGGGCAGGCAAGGAGATAAGGCGAGAGGGAAATGGGAATGGAGAATCCATTACCAGAAGTTGACAAAAATTGATGTTCATGCCATCAGTCAGATAGCTACCCCTACTGAATAAAAAGTGCTGCTCCTCCACCGAGTGCATCCTTAATCGCGGCAAGAGAGGCGGCCATGGACCACTTCGGGATGGGAAGCGGCACAACCCACCCCCCTTCTCCAGCCCTTTATCCCTTTCACCAGCCAACTTCCCAATTCTTTATTTCACCCTTGCCCCATCCAGTTTCACCTATTACCTCCTACCTTGTATTTCTTCCTCCCCTCTCCCCACCTTACTCTGACTTTCTCATCTTTTTTTCTCCAGTTCTGTTGGAGGGTCTTGGCCTGAAATGTCAACTGTTTACTCTTTTCCATAGATGCTGCCTGGCCTCCTGAGTGGCTCCAGCACTTGATGTGTGTTGCTTGGATTTCCAGCATCTGCAGGTTTTCTCTTGTTTGTGATTGAACAAGGCTTTATGCTGGAATTAAGCCAATTTTTGAGTTTCTTACCTCTGACAATATTTTTATTTCCCTGATGAATGCTGTCCTTTGTTTTACAGTTATTGAGACTATTCTAATTGCTTTAAAATTGTTTTTAAAAACACCTTCTTCGTATCTATAAAAAGAAACCTTTTGAGTCCAAATGGCAAAATGAGTGCAACCCTACCTCTGGCAATTGTCATCATCAAACAAGTTCTTATCATAAATTAAACAATCTGCCCCCCCCCCACCTTTCCTGCATCTGCTGCACCATCCCTGATCCTTAATGAATAATTTCTGAACAAGGCAGGATTTGTACAACTGTTGACTGAGGTGTCTGTGACAACCTGGAATGACAGTAGCTATGGCAAAACACAAAAAACATGGAACATACAACTGATAGCTTTCACTGATTTTTATTTTTCAACTTTCCAAAGGAAAATGTTAGTCCCTCAAGAAATTCAATGGAACCAGCTTACCTTTTCACCTGAAAAAAAACCCAGAAACTCCAACAGTGCATGCTTGCTCAAGACGATTTCTGAGCTTGTTTCTCTTTAGTGGGACATACACACAACCTTCAAGTTTAGAAGCAGGAATGTTGCTGAAGGAAAGAATAACTTACTTACCTTTAATACACTTATAACATTTCTATTAATAGAAGCAAAGTTTTAGAGTGAAATTTTTTAAATAAACTTTGAATTAGTCTGTCTTGCTTGAAATTGAGAAATTTTACTGCCTGAGGAGTGACCGGTTTTCCTTTTCCTTGCCTACCCTTAACTAATTCTCTCAAAAGACATGTCACCCATATTAGAAAAATATATTTTTAATAATCATGTTGGTGCCTTCAGTACTCCTACTGCATGGAGTAACTCAATCGTCTAGCAAGTGAAGCTAGTTATTTTAGTCCATCATTTTAAAACTACATACTAAGAATACAACATTAATTTATATTATATATTTGTGTATATGCTGAAAGAGTGCATTGCTGTTTTAAAAAATATTAAAAATAAATCTTCAATTAGCATTAGTCCAACTGCTTCTGGGTCCATCTGCACCTATTGCATTAAGTGTTCGTGAGATTTTCATTTGCCCAGCAATATTTTTCCTCCAACATGTTATCCAGTTGGTCTTCATCATGATTTTCAACCTCAATGATCTATATTTTAAAAAATAGTTTTTTAACTCAAGAAAATCTAGGTTTAAACTATATTTTCTCTGAAATAATATTAAAGGGTCAAGGTTCAAAATGCAATTTTCACCCTTGCCAAGATTTCCAACCTTATGCATTCTCAAATAAAGATTGTTTTCACCCGATGCTGCTGGTCTCTCCCACATCTCACAATTAACTTACCTGGTGTTAACTGGAAGATCACTCAAGTTTTGTGCTCAAGGAGAGTTCATCTAATTGTCCTGTAACCCAGAGGGAAATACAAAGTGAGAATATATATTTGGGTCCACTGAAGAAATCCCCAACATGCACAAATTTGTAAATGGCACACACACAGTATTTTAAAACCAATACGAGGAAGAGTTCCTTCCGGAGGCTGGTAAATCTGCAAAAGCTGTTGCCAGAGAAGGTTGTGGATGCCAAGTCAGCAAGTATATTTAAAGCAGAGACTGACTGGGTGGAAGGTTAAAAATTATGATGAGAAGGTATAAGGAATATGCTGGGGGTGTAAAAAAAAATCAGCCACTGAAGGACAGAGCAGACATGATGGGCCAAATGGTTTAATTCTGTTCCTACATCTTATGGCTTTATCGTATCACTTATTTTAGCAGGACAGCATATGGAGCACATCCAATCTTCTTAAAGTTTATTTTTGGCCTTTTCCAAATCTCCAACTTGGTGGCACTGGCTGGATAGATAGCTGGTCTGTTAGCAGGGAATTTATACCTACTGCATTAAACTGAACTATTTTCAGCTAGTAAACTTCAGCAGCAACTTTAGAATCCTTGGTGACTTCCAATTTCTTCTTCAACTTGTATGCAAATTCACAAGCCAACATTTAGAAAACTTATCTTCAATTAATATAGAAACAAATGGAAGCACACAAGCTCTATGGCAGCATCAGGAGGCAACAAATAAATCCGACCAATAAGTGTTTGTCTGAGGTTTCCAGAATGGAAAATAAGCCCCATTTTGTTTTCTAAAAAAAGTGTATCACTTGGTGTGTTTCTTGCATTTTCATTTCAGAAATCTAGCATTCACAGTATTTTACATTTATGTCAATAGGATCAAGGCTTGTGGGAAAATTATATGCAACTGTTTACCAGGCTACAGTAATTCCACAAGTTTAAATCTGTCAGTAGCTTGATTTGAAATCCCTTAACGATGAGGTGGTTTCCTTTTGGTCAGAAAATCAACTGGCTGGTGAAACAAATTAACACTGAGTGCCTGGAGTCAGGAGGCTGGGAGCTGATGTCCAGTTTCCTTCAAAATTTCATGCATATTCATTTCAGTGATACCATATAAAAACATTAATTTTACGTAGTTTTAATATTTCAGAAAGTATCAAAAGTGTTTGTAAATGTCATGCACAACATACAATTTATGTATTAGATTTCTTAAGATTAGAAGCAATTTATTCAGCACGTATTTTAAAGAACTTAAGCATATCAGAATTTTGCTGCTATGAAATTGCAAACAAAAGAAATTAATCTTATCTCAAATGAAAACACTGATATTGTAAAATAGAGAATTGTAAAGGAACGAAAACACAAAATGGAAGAAATGCTGAAAGGACTAGATAGGCTGGATGTTTCCTATGGTGTAGGTTTCTAGAACTAGATGGCACAGCCTCAAAATTGAGGGGAGACCCTTCAGAACAGAGACAAAGATTTTTTTTTAAGCCAGAATAGTAAATCTGTGAAATGCTCTGTCACAAACTCTAGTGCAGGGAGGCCAAGCCTGTGGGTATATTTAAGACAAAAGTTGATCGTTTCCTGATTGGCCAGGGCATGAAAGGATATGGTGAGAAGGTAGTTGTATGGGGTTGAGTGGGGACCCGGGATCAGCCATGATGGAAGGGTGGAGCAGGCCAAATGGGATGAATGGACTATTTCTGCTCCTGTGTCTTATGAAAGATTTTAAGCTTCACCAATAGAATCATACTGACCATTAATGGCAAATCACAGAAAACTGCTAGCTAATTGAAGTTTAATGCCAGGGACATTAAAGTCCCTGACTTTAATGCATGAACATTGCAATGGGGAAAATAGGAATAACATACAATTCTGATGCCTGAAGATCTGACCTTTCATTTCGCTTTGGACTTAACGATTCCCAGGGGGAGTCAATGACATCCAAAAATGAGGGTTAGATACACTTGATTAAAACAATAGATGTGTACCGATATATTTTTTAAATTTTACATAACTTTAGTGTTTTTGATTAACTTCAAGCACTTAAAATAAAATATTATCTGAAATATTGCTAAGTTTTTTATTATTTAAATCCATTTGAAATGTTTAAGTAGTTCTGATGCCCAGATACTTTTGAAAAACTGCTCTTAAGATTACACTACTGATACCACAAAGGCTTATATTCATCCATGAGAATAGCTTTGAAGGATTACAAAAACATAAAGTAGTAGTTATACAAATCGAAACAGGCCCTGCAGCCCACTGTAACCACACAGACCACAAGGCACAGCAACAGATTTAGGCCATTCAATTCATTGAACAATGGTCCACCATTCCATCATGGGTGTTTTACTATTCCAGTCAACCCCATTCTCCTGCTTCTCTCTGAAACCTTTGATGCCCTGACTAATCAAGAAACTATTGGATTCCACTTTACATATACTCAATAACTTAATCTTCACAGAAATAAATTACATTGATTCACCACCTTCTGGCCAGAAGAAATTTCTCCTCTTCTCTGTTCTAAATGAACATTCATCTATTCTAAGCCTGTGTCTGCTGGTCTGAGACTCCCCAGTATAGGAAACATCTCACCTCCTCCACTCTATCTAGTTTTCAATGTTCGATAGTTCTCAATGAAATCCCCCAAACCCTCATTTTTCTAAATTCCAGCATGTACAGACACAGAGCCATCATATATTCCTCATACATAAACCCTTTCATTCCCAGAATCATCCAAGGAAACATCCTCTGGACTGTCTCCAACACGTGGATAAGGGATCCAAAACTGCTCACAATACTCTGAGCACATTCTGACCAATGCCTAATAAAGCCTTAGCATTACATCTTTGCTCTTACATGCAAATCCTCTTGAAATGAATGCTAATATTGCATTGCCTTCCTTGCCACTGACTCAACCTGCAAGTTAATCTTTAGGGAATTTTGCACAAGGAATCCGAAGTCCCTTCGCACCTCTGACTTCTGAATTCTCTCCCCATTTTGAAAATAGTCTCCATATTTATTCCTTCTATCAAAATATACAACCATGCATTCCTCTACACTACATTTCTTGTTCCACTTCTTTTGCCTTTCTCCAAATCTCTCCAGGTCCTTCTGCAAACTTCCTGCTTCCTTAACACTACCTGTCCCTCCCCCTATCTTTGTAACATCTGCAAACCAAAGCAGTCAATTCTGTCATTCAAATCATTGATCGTTAAGAGTACCAAATTTCTTGGTGTTCACCTGGTGGAGAATTTCATCTGGTCCCTCAACACCAGTTCCATAGCAAAGAAAGCCCAGCAGCATCTCTACTTTCTGTGAAGGCTGAGGAAAGTCCATCTCCCACCCCCCATCCTCATCACATTCTACAGGGGTTGTATTGAGAGCATCCTGAGCAGCTGCATCACTGCCTGGTTCAGAAATTGCACCATCTCGGATCGCAAGACCCTGCAGCAGATAATGAGGTCAGCTGAGAAGATCATCGGGGTCTCTCCTCCTGCCATTACGGATATTTACACTACACGCTGCATCCGCAAAGTGAACAGCATTATGAAGGACCCCATGCACCCTTCATACAAACTCTTCTCCCTCCTGCCATCTGGGAAAAGGCACCAAAGCATTCAGGCTCTCACAACCAGACTATGCAACAGTTTCTTCTCCCAAGCTATCAGACTCCTCAATACCAGAGCCTGGACTGACACCTTACTGCCCTATTGTCTTGTTTATTATTTATTGTAAAGCCTGCACTGTTTTGTGCATTTTATGCAGTCCCGGGTAGGTCTGTAGTCTAGTGTAGTTTTTGTTTTCTCGATGTTGTTTATTCACATAGTTGTCTAGTTTTTGTCCTGTTTCATGTAAAGCCATCATCCTGAAAAATGTTCTCATTTTTAGTGTATACTGTACCAGCAGTTATGGTCAAAATGACAATAAAAAGTGACTTGACTTATATAATGTATAAAGAAATGGTCACAATACAGACCTACGTGGAACACCAGCAGCCAATCAGAATAGATCCCCTTTATTTCCACTCTTTGCCTCCTGCCAGTCAGTCAATCTTCTGTCTATGCTAATATCTTATTTTTATCTTGTCAAACAGCCTCATGTGCATCACCTTGTCAAAGACCTTCTGAAAACCCAAATAACAACATCTACTGATTCTCCTTTGTCTATCCTGCCTGTTAGTTCTCAAAAATTCCAACAAATTTGTCAGGCGTGGTTTCCCCTGAAGGAAACCATGCAGACTGTGGCCAATTTTATCATGTGGCTCCAAGTACACAAATTCCTTATCCTTAAGTAACGAATTCTACCATCGTCCCAACTACTGAAGTCAAGCTAACTAGACTATAATTTCCTTTCTTCTGCCTCCCTCCCTTCTTAAAGAGTGGTGTGATATTTACAATTTTGCAGTCCTCCAGAAATTCTCCCAATATTGACACTTCTGAAAACCACCAGACATTCTTCCATATAGGTCCTAGCTTTCCTTGTTTCTTTCCCAATTAGCTCTATTGCCACTATTTTCCTGCCATCCACCTATGAAGAAAATAACTTATTCACAAATTATAACAAATTCACATACCAACATGTATATCATTTCCATTTGGGAGGAAACTCACACATTTACAAGACATGTATACCCTGTACAGACAGCACCCACAGTCAGGGTTAAACACACATCTCTGGAAATCTGAATGAACAATACTAATCACATTTTGCATCGTTCAAACCTTCATTCACTTTTCTTTTAACGCATAAAAACATTCAAGTTTTATGGATTTGTCAGAACAGAAATCTTTATTACATTTGTCCTTATGGAATAGAGCATTAGGTACAAACTTTCAGCCCAAGACTTTGAAAAATTGTGCAACAATATAAAACTCAAAGCTATTCACATGCTGTGGCCTTGATGTCCTTTGGGAAAGAGATGAAATTACTTGCTGGAGTATACAAGCACTGCTTGACACAACTTCAGCTGGCTGAGTGGTTTACATTGCTGTAGCTCCTAATGGAAAATTGAAATGATCCTAAAACATGAAGCGTCCACTCAACAGCCAAAGGCTATTAATTTAACTGGCATAAAACTGGTAAACTGGAAATTGGGAGTGCCAACCTTCATGTTCATAGTTTTGAACTGTGCTCCCATCGATGCCAGAAGTTGTCTTGCAAATAAAAGAGAACATGTTACAATTCATAAAACATTCACAATATTTTTATCCTGGAGGGAGAGTTGTGTGGACTTCATGCAGAAAAAAAAAGCCAAGACTCCACCCATTAAAATTCAAAAAAATTTAAGTACCAAGTCCTCATTTGCATACAAATTGATATTCACCTGAAGTATTAAGATAGAGGTCTTGACTCTGACTTGGCCACTCCCAGACATTAACCTCATTGTTTTTAAATCCATTCCTATATAGCTTTGGTTTTATGCTTGCAATTACTGTCTTGCTGGAAAGAAATGTTCTCCCAAGTCACAGTTCCCTTGCAGACTGCATCAGGTTTTCCTCCAGGATTTCCCTGTATTTTGCTGCATTCATTTTACCCTCCATCTTCACAGGCCTTCCAGGGCCTGCTGCCGTGAAGTATTCCCATAGCATGATGCAGCTACCACCATGCTTCACAGCATGAATGGTGTGTTATTGATAATGTACACAACAATGTTTTGGCTGATGTCAAACATAGCATTTAGTCTGATATCCAAAAGAGCTCAATTTTTATTTCTTCAGACCATAAAATCTTCTGCCAGCTGATTTCAGAGTCTCTCACATGCCTTCTGGCAAACTCGAGCTGAGATTTCACATGAGTTTTTTCAACAGTGGCTTTCTCTTTGCTACTCTCTCATAAAGCTGTAACTGGTAAAGCAGCCAGACCACAGTTGTTGTCTGCACAGTGTCTCTCATCTCAGCCACTGAGGCTTGTAACTCTTCTAGAGTTGTCTCAGGTCATTTGGTGGCCTCCTTCACTCGTCCCCTTCCTGCACAGTCACTCAGTTTTTAAAAATGGCAGATGTACAGCTGTGCCATATTCTTTCCATTTCTTGACCATTGACTTAACTGTACTCCAAGGAATATTCAGTGACTTGGGAATTTTTTTTGTATCCATCTTCTGACTTGTGCTTTTCAATAACCTTTTCACAGAGCTGCTTGAAGTGTTCTTTTGTCTTCATGCTGTAGTTTTTGCCAGGATACTGACTCACCAGCAGTTGGACTTTCCAGATACAGGTGCATTTTTACTCCAATCAATTGAAAGGCCTTGACTGCACACAGGTGATCTCCATTCAACTAATTTTGTGACTTTGAATACCAGTTGGCTACACTGGTGATGATTTAGTGTGTAGTATTAAAGGGAGTGAATACTTATGAAATCAATTATTTTGTGTTTTATATTTGTAAAATCACTTTGTAGAGATCTGATTTCACTTTGACATGAAAGAGTGTTTTTCCTGTTGATCAGTATCAAAAACAGCCAAATTAAACCCACTGTGATTAAATGTTGTAAAACAATAAAACATGAGACTTCCAAGAGGAGTGAATACTTTTTATAGGCACTGTAGAAAGTGTAAGTGCAAGCAGGCATTTCCCATTCAGGTAGGGTGAGACTAGAACAAGAGGTCATGGGTTAAGGATAAAAGATGAAATGTTTAAGGGGAGTGGACTTTAGCAAAGCATTTGACAAGGTCCCTCATGAGAGACTCATCCAGAGGCATGAGATAAGTGGAAACTTGGCTGTTTGGATTTTAAAAAATTGGCTTAAAAGTAGAAAGCAGAGGGTGGTTGTGGAAGGAAAGTAATTCTACCTGGAGGTTGGTGACTAGTGGAGTGCCGCAGGGATCTGTCCTGCGACCCCTGCTGTTTGTGATTTTTATAAATAGAGGTGGAAGGATAGGTGAGTAAGTTTGCGGATGACACGAAGATTGGAGGAGTTGTGGACGGAGCTGTAGGTGGTCGAAGGTTACAAGAGGATATAGACAGGCTGCAGAGTTGGGCAGAAAAATGGCAGATGGAGTTCAGTCCGGACAAGTGTGAGGTGATGCATTTTGGAAGGACAAACCAGAACACTGAGTACAGGATTAATGGTCAGTTACTTAAGAGTGTGGATGAACAAAGGGACCTTGGGGTTCAAATCCATATGTCCCTCAAGGTCACTGCACAGGATGATAGGGTAGTTAAGAAGGCCTATGGGATGCTAGGCTTCATTAACAGGGGGATTGAGTTCAAGAGTAGAGAGATCATTTTGCAACTCTACAAATCTGGTGAGACTGCACTTAGAGTATTGTGTTCAATTCTGGTCACCTCATTATAGGAAGGATGTGGAAGCTTTGGAGAAGGTACAGAGGAGATTTACCAGGATGTTGCCTGGATTGGAGAACAAGTCATATGAAGCAAGGTTAGCAGAGCTGGGACTTTTCTCTTTGGAGCATAGAAGAATGAGAGGGGACTTGATAGAGTTCAATAAGATTATGAGACGCATAGGTAGGGTGGATAGTCAGTAACTGTTTCCCAGGGCACCAATAGCAAACATCAGGGGGCATATGTACAAAATTAAGGGAGGGAAGTTTAGGGGAGACATCAGGGGTAAGTTACCTACACAGAGGGTTGTGAGTGCCTGGAATGACTTGCCAGTGATGGTGGTGGAGGCTAAACCATTAGGGGTATTTAAGAGCCTCTTGGACAGGCACATGGATGAAAGAAAACTGGAAGGTTATGGGGTAGTTTGGGTTTAGTACTTTTTTTAAAGGATTCTATGGGTCAGCACAACATGGAGGGCTGAAGGGCCTGTACTGTGCTGTAGTGTTCTATGGTTCTATGGTTCTATGGGAGCATGGGGAGGAAGTCTTCACTCAAAGGCTGGTACAAGTGTGGAACAAGCTTGATTTTGACATTTAAGAGAAATTTGGATAGGTACGTGGATGGAAGGGGTATGAAATCTATTGGCTGGGTGCAAGTCGATGGGACTAGGCAGAGTTATAGCTCGGCATGGATTAGATGGACCAAGGGGGCTGTTTTTGTGCTGTAGTGTTCTATGACTTTCTTCTTTTATTTTAACAGTGAGATGGGACAGAGGTTGTCATGCTTTTATATCTTCTAATGAGTGGGAGGGTGGAGAAGACAGAATGTCAGGAGTGAGAGTAAGTAAGTTGGCCATTTTACCAAACTGATGAGAGACGTAGACACCTTCATGGAAAGGAGATTGGGTTCCATGATGTGCTAAGCAGTTCATTGACATAATCACAAAGAAGGCACACTTGTGTCTTACTTCATTGGGAGTTTGAGGCATTTGCCACTTTCAAACTACTATTCAGCACTCCAGATGTAGGGACTAACAACATCTTAAAGAAATGCAAACCTAAGCACAGCCACTGGAGCAAAAAACTGTATCAGTTAGCTAAAAATGCAGTAGCCATAACATCCCTGTAACAATCTCAAAAGTTTTATTGCCTGGTGCCTGGATAAAGTTCATCACATAGAGGGTATAATGTATTCTGTGGGCATAATGAAGAGAAGACAAAAAGGACAAAATTCTGGAATGTACTGGTATCAAATATTCTAGGAAAGGCAGAAATTGAAATTAGCCCTTCAGAAATAGGGAAACAAGTTAGGGAAGGATTTCAACAGGTTCTAATTTTGGGACTACTTCCAGCTTCAGTGATCTACTGGATAAGACAGAAAAGTAAGGATGATTAAATCCTGACTAAACTTATCGTGCAAGCCAGAATGTTTTTTGCTCTCAGATATTCCTGGAACAGGAGAGGCCTCGATGAGTTGTATTTCAAAAGTACAGATTTTGCATCCAAATGAAGAGGATCACCAATGATAGTTGAAGCATGGCTGAAAAAAATGGTAGATGTGAAAAATATTCTATGATTTATGGTGTCTAGAAAAAATAGAGACTAATCTTGTAGCTGGTCGTTCATTAAATCTCATCTAGCACATGGGTTTCAAAATCAACCATGCTTCCAAAAAAGCAGCACATTTCAAGGCACTGAACCCAGTCCACTCATATTGAAAATTCACACCAGCAATGAGTCAATACCTGCTGATTGTTCACATCCATCTACACTAGCAATTCCCTTGGTTTCCTACATCCATGGCTGGTCCTGTTTCCAATTTATTGTGCGGATGCCAACGTTGTAGCTGAAGGAGACAATTTCTGAATATTTTGAACAATAATTCAGCACACATCACCCAACAACATAATATGCTCAAGTACAACTGTAATATTTGTATCTCCCCAACAGCAGACAAAAACCCAGAATTGTCAGATAAGTTAAAAGGCGGAAAGGAATAACTTAGCCAACTGTCACACAGCAGGATATTACACTCAGTGGCCACTTTACTCGGTACATCCTGTATCTAATAGAGTGGCCACTGACTCTATGTTCATGGTCTTCTGCTCATCCACATCAAGGTTTGACATCTTGTCTGTTCAGAGATGCTCTTATGCACACAACTGTTGTAATGTGTGGTTATTTGAATTGCTGTCACCTTCCTGTCAGCTTGGATCAATCTATCCATTCTCCTCTGACCGCTATCATTAACAAGACATTATTGACTACTGGATATATTTTTGTTTTTCGCACCATTCTCTGTTAACTCTACAGACTGTTGTGCATGAAAATCCCAGGTGATCAGCAGTTTCTGAGACACTCAAGCCAACCATCATTCCACTGTCAAAGTCACTCACATTTCTTCACTATTCTGATGTTTGGTCTGAACAACAAATGAAGCTCGTTACCATGTCTGCATGCTTTTTTTATGCATTGGGTTGCTGCCACATGATTGACTGATTAAATATTTGCACTAACAAGCAGATATACAGGTATACCTAATAAAGTGGCCACCAGGTGTATGGTTTCCTCATTATGAAGTAGTCAATCAAATCAATATTATAACCAGCAGATCTATTTCTGACAAGATAATTGGTTCAGTCAAATAAGTTTATACTGTATGTTGCTCTTTGCAGGATTAATCTGCTGGCTGAGACCTCAGCCAGCAAACTATACTTCATGAATGTGAACATTTCCCACCTATCGTACGTCCTGTACTGCTCTATTTTACACTCAGTCCTTCTTTTAGGCAGTGTTCATGAAGGAGGAGTAATAATTCACAGGTGGAGAGGAGAGGTGAGGTGCATGATGTCATCAGGAGTTTACTTTGCCTGCACAGTATTGTTGATATTAAAGTTTTGTGTGGCACATGATAAATATTGGCATGTTTACTCCTTCCTGATGGTTTGCCAGAGGAGGCAGTATATTGGCTGTGTTATGCAATTTTTATTATACTTCTCAGAAATCATTTGGAATTATTCAGAGGAGAACTACAGGCCAGAAAAAAAAACAGCCTTCCATCCCAATGGACAATAGAAGCATGCAATTATTTTGTACCTTGTAATTTCTATTGGTAACATTGCATTATACATCCAGATGTATTTAAATAATGGTAGAATTTGAACTACTTTCTTCAGGATGTTTAACCAAAACTCCAGATTACCAGTCTAGAAACAGAATTATTGTTTTATCATATCCAATTCAAAGCTCAAAGTTAATTTATTATCAATGTATATGTATGTCACCAAAAACAATCCTGAGGTTAATTTTCTTGGGGGCATACTCAATAAATCTATAGAATAATAACCATCCAACTTGGGCATTCAAGCAGAGGGCAGAAGACGACAAATTGTGCAAATACAAAAGGAAATAAATAATAATAATAATAAATAAATAAACAATAATTATGTGATGAAGACTCCTTGAAAGTGTGATATTTCAATGACTGGGCAAGTGAAGCTATCTTCTTTAGTTCAAGAGCCTGATGGTTGAGGGGTAATAACTGTTCCTGAACCTGGTGGTATGAGTCCTGAGGCTCCTGTACCTTCTCCCTCATGACAGCAGCAAGAAAAGAGCATGTCCAGGTGGTGATTATCCCTGATAATAGATGCTGCTTTCCTAAGACAGCATTTCAGGTTGGTGTGTTCAATGGTTGGGAGGGCTTTACCCAAGATGGACTGGGCTGTATCCAGTGTCTTATTGCAGGATTTTTGGTTCAAGGACATTACTGTTTCCATACCAGACCAATTAATCTTCAGCAAAGCTAATGAAAAATAATTCTATCTCAGTCTCTCTTACAAAAGCATAAGTATTTTCAGATCTCAAACACCTACAGGAATTTGCTTTGTAGTTGAAATCAACTTTTACCTTGTATCTACTCAAAACCTCTTTCCCTTAGAACCATCCTTCATAACTCCTACATCTAAAATGAAACAGGAGCAAGAGTGTGCCTTTCAGCTCGTCAAGTCTACTCTGCTATTCAAAATGATCATGAAGTATCCAAATTCAATAGCAAAAGTTTCCTGGAGGAATTCAATGAGTAGAGCAGTATCTGTGGGAAGAAAGGAATTGCTGACATTTTGGGTCAAAGCTCTGTATCAGGATATATTGTTTATTGTTCTTGATTCCAGCATCTGCGGTCTCTTCTATCATACCATGTTCTAATTTATCCAATATCTTTTAATTTTTTCAGTCTTTAGGAATACTTCAAACTCCTTCTAGAATATATTTAATGATTCAACTTGAAGTGCTTCAGTGTGGGAGAGAGAGAAATACAACACCCTTAGGAAAATAAATTTCTCCACATATTGGTAGAGCTATCATAACAACCATTCAAAATTCCAACACTTCTGTGACTTTGTCAAAGAATTGCAAGCTTTACTTCAACTGCAATGTAACCTACAGAATATCAATTAGAACATTGCTTTAAAAATTAATGCCACTTGGAACAAAACCACACAAGTTTTTTAGTCTTTGCTGCCACTACTTACTCTTTTCAATACCCAGATCCCCAATTCCTTTGTGCATGCATCTCTTTGAGTCTGCTAGCTACTGACAACTCAAGGAAAGGACACCAATTTTTGAAGTAGTTCTGTATCAATGACAGTACAATAAGAGCATACACATACATAGACACTACAGCACAGACCCAGGCAATTTGGCAGATTTAGCCCATGCCAAATGATTAGTCCCTTTGATCTGCACCTGGTCCATTGTCCTCCAGACCCCACCCATCCTGTACTTAGCCAAACCCGTCTTAAATACTGAAATAGAACTCACATCCACCATTTCCGCTGGCAACTCATTCCAGACAGACTTGCATCATGTTCTGAGTGAAGGAGTTCCCCTTAAAATTTTTACCTTTCAACATATGACCACTACTTCTAGTGGAAAAAGTCTTTTTGTATTCCCACTATCTATACCTCTCACTATTTTTATACCTCTATTAAATCTCCCGTCATTCTCCTACGACCCAGGGAATAAAGTCCTACAGTATTCAACCTCAGGTCCTCCACTCCCAGCAACATTCTTACATATATTCTCTGTACTAGTTCAATGCTATTGCCATCTTTCCTATGTGTGTGAAAGAATACTTCAATTGAACTGGGATTGTTTTAAATTTGGACTCCTTTTTTTCACAGTAGATCCACCCCCACGCAAAAAGACAGGTGGAATTGTAAAGCATGAAGAACTAAAATTTCAAAGTGGAAAAGTCAACAGTTTAAAGGTATTCAGCTCTTTTGCTCAGTATTTATTTGAACCACCTCTCACAGCTACTACAGCCAGCAGTCTTTTTTGAATAAGTCTCTATCAGCTTTGCACAAAGTGATGGAGCAAGATTTGCCCATTCCTTCTCGCAAAATTGCTCAAGCTGTGCCAGGTTAGTTGGGCAGCGGCAGTGGACAGCCATCTTGAGGTCTTGCCAGAGATGTTCAATTGGGTTAAGGTCAGGACTCTGACTGGGCCATTCAAGTACATTGACTTTCTTCATTTGAAGTCACTCTATGGCGGCTCTGGCAGTGCTTTGGGTCATTGTTATGCCGAAAAATGAACTCCCTTGCCAGTTTAAGCTTTCTGGTAGAGGCTAGCAAGTTTTTATCTAGGATCTTGCTGTATTTAGCAGCATTCATCTTCCAATCAATCCTAACTAGATTTCCAGTCCATGTTGCTGTAAAACATCCTCATAATAAAGTATCTATCTATCTATCTATCTAATATGATGCTATCTGCACCATTCTTTACAGTAGAGATGGTGTTACCTGGCTTAGATACCACACAGACCACTTAGTGTTGAGGCGAAAAAGTTCAACTTTAGTCTTATCTGACCACAGACATTCTTCCAGAATTTTGCAGAATCTTCTGAGTGACTCTTTGCAAAGTTTTTACGAACAAGGATATGCTTCTTTTTATTAGCCAGGCTTTCTTCCTTGCCACTCTTCCATAAAAAACCTTTTTGTGTGTAACTCTTTCACTCGGGTTGTCTATACAAACTTGGCTCATTCGCTAATTCTGCTAACAGCCACAGCCATACGACTCAGCGGTGAGAAGGCCACTTTTAATAAACCATATATGTCTAGGGTCGATATGATTTGAGGCTCAACCAGAAAGAAACATTGGGAATTCTGATTAAAGAAACCTCGATTTGAGTGAATGCAGTGTAAGTACAAACCATGCATAATTATCGGTCACCAAGAAATAACATCATTAACCAGCATAAAATTATAAAGAAAGTATATGTACCAATTTCAGATTTAGCAAACAGTTAATAAGAAAAAAAAGGAAAAGAAAAAAATGAAAGGGCCCATTACAATTAAACCAGTCTAAACGTGCACATAGATGTTTGAACTCATTTCTGTCTTGGTCGGCTATACCGCTTTATTCACGACACTGAATTCTCATCACCATTCACAGTTAGAACTTCCCTTTTTGGACTCATTTATCTTGCAAAGCACTCTTTGCATAAAGGTCCCCCTTCAAATCAGGTCATCTAGGGATCTTCCCTGGTCCTCTCCCCTCCACATCTCCAGCCAAAAGACCACAAACCTGACCACCTTCCATCAGAAACCTCTCTCCACCCTCCTCTCTCCAGATCATTCTTTCTATCCCACTATCCTGATTGGCTGATATAACAATCCTAAGTTGAACATTACTCCTTATCTTAAGCTAAAACCTAAACAATCTACCGGTAGGATGCCCTGGTTTTACTGTAAACTGCTAGAATCAACAACCTCACTGATATCAGTAGAACTCTGAACCAGGGAGTTACACGTAAAACCATGACCATCATCTCCAGTTGCAGCCACTAACTTTTGTAGCTCATTCAGTGAACATTGGTGTCACTGTAACCTCTATTACAAGTGACTTTCTTCTCCAGCGACTAAGCTTAGAGGAGTGGCCTGATCAAGGCTGTATGGCTATGGTTTCATTTTTTTCCCACTTTTTCATGATGGAGTGCACTGACCTCCAAGATATATTCAGTACCTTTGAGATGATCTTGTAGCCTTCCCCAGATTTGTGCTTCTCTATTTTCATTTCCCTACCTTGGCTTGAATGCTCTCTTGTCTTCATTTTGGTTTGGTTTGTTGAAAGTCTATCATACTGTTGGACCTTACAAAGGGTGGGGGCATTTATTCAGGTGATCTTCCAATTCTCTACATCAATGTTCAGAGTAACTTTAATATTAAGGCACATGTATATCACCAAATACAACCCCGAGATTCATTTTCGTGGGCAAATTTAATAAATATCTAATAGAATAATAAACATAAAAGAATCAAAGAAAAGTCACACCAACTTGGGTGATCAACCAGTGTACAAAGGACAACAAACTATGCAAAATACAAAAAGAAAGAAATAGTAATAATAATAAATCAGTAGGCAATAAATAATGAGATTCCTTGTAAGTGAGTCCATTGACTGTGGGAACATTTCAGTAAAGTGAATGTGGGTGAAGTTATCCCTTTTGGTTCAAGAGCATGATGGTTGAGGGGAATAACTGTTCCTGAATTCTGTGGTGTGGGTCCTGAGACTCCTGTACCTAATAACTTTTGGCAGCAGTGAGAAGAGAGCATGTCCTGAGTGGTGGGGATCCCTGATGATGGATGCTGCTTTCCTGTGACAACATTTCTTCTGATGTACTCAGTGGTGGAAGGGTTTTGAGTGGGATGGACTGGGCCGTATCCACTTCTTTTTAAATGATTTTCCATTCAATGTTATTGGTATTTCCATACAAAGCTGTTATGCAACCAGTCACTAGACTTCCAATGACACATCTATAGAACTTTGTCAAAATTTTAGATATCATGCTGAATCTTCACAAACTCCTAAGGAAGTGGAGGCACTGCCATGCTTTATTTGGAGTTGTACTTACATGCGAGGCCCAGGACCAGTCCTCCGAAATAATAACACCGAGGAAGTCAAGGAAGTTAAGTTTGCTGACCCTCTCCACTTCAAGTATCTGATGAGGGGTGACTCATAGATCTCTGGTTTCCTCCTGTTGAAGTCAATAATCAGCTCCTTGGTTGTGCTGACATTGAGTTGTTATTGTGGCACAACTCAGCCAGATTTTCAATTCCCTCCAATATGCTGATTGGTCACCACCTTTGATTCAGCACACAGCAGTGGTGGTGTCAGCAATCTTGTATATGGCATTGGATGTTGTGCTTAGCCACATAGTTATAAGTATGAAGTGAGTAGAGCAGGGGCTAAGTACTCAGCCTTTTGCTGCACCTCTGCTGATGGAGATCATGGACAAAATATTGTTGCCAATCTGAACTGACTGGAGTCTGCAAGTGAGGAAATTGAGGATCCAATTACATAAGGAGGTATTGAGGTCAAGATCTTGAAGCTTTTTGATTAGTGTTGAGGTGATGATGGTATTGAATGCCAAGCTGTAGTTGATAAAGAGCATCGAATTGTATGCATCTTTGCTGTCCAGATATTCCAGGGTTGAGTGAAGCAACAATAAGATGCATTCTGCTGTAGACAGATTGCTCCAGCAGGCAAATTAGAGCAGATCCAAGTTGCTTCTCTGGCAGGAGTTCATATGTTTCATCACCAACCTCTTAAAGCACTTCATCACTGTGGATGTAGTCATTGAAGTAGGTTACCATGTTCTTCTCAGGCACCAGTGGACCCAAAACTTGCTTGAAGCAGGTGGGTACCTCAGACTACTAAAGAGATTTTAAAGATCTCAGTGAACACTCCAGCCAGTTGATCAGTAAAGCATCTGGTCCAGATGCTTTTTGTGGGTTCACCCTCCTAAAAGCTGCTTGCTTGTCTGCCTCAGAGACTGAAATCACAGGATTATCAGGGGCTGTGGGAGTTTGTGATGGTCCATGTTTTGATGGTCAAACTGAGCACAGAAGGCATTAAGTTCATCTGGAAGTGAAGACCTGTTGTTGCTTATGTTGCTTGATTTAACTTTATAAGAGGTGATAGAAATCAAATCGTGCCGCAACTGTCGAGCATCTTTCATTGATTCAGGTTTAGTCTGGAATTTGCACTTTGCTAGTGAGATGGCTTTCCAGAACTCATACAAGGACCTCTTGTAACTTTCTTGTTCTCCAGACTTCAATGCCTTTGATCTGTCCTCAGCAGATTGTGGATCTCTTGGTTCACCAGTGCTTCTGGTTGGGGAAGACTCTGAATGATTATATGGAGACACACTCATCTAAAACTGTTTTAATAAAGTCCATGACAACCATGGAGTATTCATTTAGATCCACAATTGTGTCATTTATAAAATGGCCAAGTCTTCTGCCTTGAACAAATTTTGTAGCCGCTTTTCTGTCTCATGTGGCCTCCTCTTTGTTATCCTGATCTATAGAGTTTTGCTCTTTAGCCTCTGCCTGTATGTAGGTAGGAGAAGGACAGCAATGTGGTCAGATTTGATGAAATGCAGTCCAGGCATGGAATAGTTTGCATTCCTTATCTTAGTATAATATTGGTCCAGTGTGTTGGGACCTCTGATGCTGCAGGTTATCTGCTGATGGTAATTGGGCAGGGTTGGCTTCAGACAAGCCTGGATGAAGTGCATAAGGCTGGAGTTTTTCTTGTTTCTTGTCAACATATTGGGCAAGTTGATAAGGCGATATACAGTATTGCACTTGAGGAAAATTAGTGTAGTAATTACAAATGGGGTGAATACATTTTCAGTCTCACAACTTTGGTTTTTAATTTTTAGTAACTTTTTGACAGGTTGTGGAATTTTCCTTTTGATTTGACATAATACACAATGTTTTATAGATGAGCTCAAAAATACTTTTTAAAATAAGCAAATGGGACAGAAAAATGTGAAAACAGCTGTGGGGTCTGAATACTTTTTCAAGGCACTGTATTACTGAAAATTCTCAATACAACAAAGGAAGCATTTGGTTGGAAGAACAGTCACTTTTATCCTTGACATGTTTAACAATGTGATTGTCTATTACATGTATGCATTAGGAAACTGTATAATATTTGACCTATGCTTATTATGTTATGTTGTTATTTTAAAAAGTGTATTACATTAGTAGCAGATGGCCTCTGCATTAAGCATTAGATACCCACCTCCAAATCCCAAACTGCTCTTCAGTAGTAGTGCAGGACATCCTGTGTAACTATTCTATAGAACACCGCACTCTGGAGTGTGTTACAAGTGCTAACACATCTCTGTTTCAAGAAATGCCAATAAGTTTTATCAGCTTATGGTGTCAGTTTAAATTCTTTATGTTTTACTGCCTCATAACACATAACAGATGGTGTGTTAATGCCTATATTTTTGTACTCTCAATACTGTGTACAGTATATGCTGATATCAACATTCAAATAAAACAACACATGGTAATCTGGTTTTATAATGATCATTGATTTCTAACCGTGATTGCATTTTTGGGAACAATTAGATATTCTTTTCATGTGAAGGTGCATGTGGCATCGAAAAATCTTTGCATACAATGCAGGTGTATTTCTACATTTCTGCACGCAGCATGCAATCAAAAGAAATTTCTCCACATTGTACATTGGTGCAGATAGAATGTTTAGTGTCTCAGGTGTATAAGACCATAAAATGTTAAGACATAGGAGCAAAATTAAGCCATTCAGCCCATTGAGTCTGTTCCTCCATTCCATCATGGCTGATTCATTATCCCTCTCAACCCTATTCTCTAGCCTTCTTTTTGTCACCTTTAATGTATTTACTAATCAAGAACCTATCAACCTCCACTTTAAATATACTCAGTCACTTGTTTCCCACAACCATCTTTGCAATAAATTCCACAAATTCACCACCCTAGGCTAAAGAAATTCCTCTTCATCTCTATCCTAAATGGATGTCATTCTATTCTGAGCCCGTGATCACTGGTCTAATGCTTCCTCGCTATAAAAAACATCCTCTCCATGTCCATTCTATCTGGGCCTTTCAATATTTGATGGGTTTCAATGAAGCCACCCCCCTCATTCTTTTAAGCTCTAGCAAGTACAGGTCTAGAGTCATAAAACACTCCTTATACATTATACCTTTTATTCCAAGAATCATTCTCATGAACATTGTGTGGACCTTGTCCAAAGTCAGTGTATCCATTCTTGGAAAAGGACTCAAAAACTTGGTGCTATGGTAGTGTACAGTTTGCACAACGCTGTTACACCTCAGGGCATCGGAGTTTGGAGTTCAATGGCAACATCATCTATAAGGAGTCTGTTTGTCCTCCCCATGGAATGTGTAGCACACACAACACACACACTTTCTGACTAGGAAAGAACAAAGCATTTCTCAGGAAAACATTTTAATTCAGCATCCAATGCACATTTGAAGTCCACATTTTACTTCTGTACATTGCACAACAGTTTGTTGTTGCTGAAGTCACAGGAATGAATCTGAGCTGCAAAAGATACTTTAGACAAACAGCAGTTACCTGATCAGTATTTATCTTTTGTTAGCCACTTCAGTACATTGGAAAATCAGTTTACTATTTTTACATGTAAAAATAGTCTTACATACCGTTAATACAGATCAATTTATTACAACAGTGCATTGAAGTAGTACAAGGTAAAACAATAACAGTGCAGAACAGTATTACAGTTACCAAGAATGTACACTGCAAATAGTAATAGTTAGAGACATAGAATTCAGATTTAAAAGAGTAGAACAATACTAGAAGTAATGAGTGATTCTGCAAAGAGCAACTTGCAATGAGTCACCATACTACAGCATGATCTTCAAAGTTCAAAGTCAAAGTACATATGCAGTATGTCACCCTGAGTTTCATTTTCTTGCAGGCATTCACAGTAGAACTGCGAAACACAATAGAATCAATGAAAAACTACACACAAAGACTAATAAACAAATCAATGTGCAAAAGAAAGCAAAATTGTGCAAATACAAATAATAACAATTAAACATAAATAAATAAATAAAGCCAACACGAGATATAGATTTCTTGAAACTCAGTCGATAGATTGTTGAATCAGTTCAGTGTTGAGTAAAGTTGTCCACGCAGGTTCAGGAGCCTCATGCTTGAAGGGTAATAACTGTTTCTGAATCTTGTGGTGTGGGACCTAAGGGACCTAAGGGACCTGTAGCTCCTTCCTGATGGCAGCAGCAAGAAGAGAGCATGGCCTGGGTGGTAGGGTCCTTGATGATGCATGCTGCTTTCTTGTGACTGTACGTTTTGCAGATGTGATCAATAGTGGGGAGGGCTTTTCCTGCGATGTACAGGGCTGTATCCACTACTTTTTGGAGACTTTTCCATTCCATTCCATTATGGCGTTTCCATAACCGGCTGTGATGCAACCGATCAGCATATTCTCCACTGTGCATCTATAGAAGTTTGTCAAGGTTTAAAAAGACATGCTGAATTTGTACAAATTTCTGGGACGGTAGGGGCACAGCCATGCCTTTTTTGTAATGGCACTTGAGTGCTGGTCCCAGTACCGATCTTGCCAACTGAATGGCTCTGTTGTGAGAGCAGCAGCTGACAGAGAGCATAGACATGGGACATCAGTTAAGGAGAGTAAGTAAGGCTAATCTTCTGAGAGTAAGCAGAGAGACACACTTCAATCCATGGTTCTCTGAAGAGTAATGCATCCAGGTTTTCATGCTTGGGTAGCTTTGCAATGGATAAGATCATCACCAAGCTGAACATAACCTCCCGATAATTCCAGGTTGTAACAGCTGATCTGTTTCATGTGTTCAAGTCCGTAAGTTACCACCATAGTAATAAACCACCGGGTGCTCGTCAATCAAGAAAAAAAATGCATTTCATTTGGCTGTATTCATGGGTATGGTTGAATAACAATTGAACAAATTTGAAAAGGGACTTCCTGTCCTCTTCCATGAATAGAGTTGTAATGCCCACGCACATCTGAGAACTGCACTTTAAATTCCTTATACAAGCTCATAGATCTGCATAAACTGCAAATGTCTCAATATCTATTTGGTCTGTGACCATAAAATGAAATTCCTCATAAACAGTAAAAATATTTTTGGGAGCTTGCAAATCTTCTCAAACAGTCCACAAAGTCCACTGTATTTTAGCTGTTGTATCGATGGGGAAATTATTCTTGAGTTGAAGTGGTCTGCCTTCCTTTCTTAACTCTTTATCTATTCCAAACGCCTGTTTCTGCAACTGCACACTATTACAATAAGAGCCACGGATCTACATGAACAACAGAATCTTACCAGAACCTTTATCAGAGTGTGGCAAAGTGATCAGCAGCATCCACCTACCCCCTAACCCCCAACATCCCTTCCCCCCAACATGGCTTCACTATCACCCACACACTCCCTAACCTATATACCTCCCCCCAACATTGCTTCACTATCACCCACACACCCCCTAACCTACATACATTCTCCCCAACATGGCTTTACTATCAGCCACACACTCCCTAACCTATATACCTCCCCCCAACATTGCTTCACTATCAGCCACACATCCCCTAACCTACATACCTTCTCCCCAACATTGCTTCACTATCACCCACACACTCCCTAACCTACATACCTTCTCCCCAACATTGCTTCACTATCAGCCACACACCCCCTAACCTACATACCTTCTCCCCAACATGGCTTTACTATCAGCCACACACTCCATAACCTATATACCTCCCCCCAACATTGCTTCACTATCAGCCACACATCCCCTAACCTACATACCTTCTCCCCAACATGGCTTTACTATCAGCCACACACTCCCTAACCTACATACCTTCTCCCCAACATGGCTTCACTATCAGCCACACATCCCCTAACCTACATACCTCCCCCCAACATTGCTTCACTATCAGCCACACACTCCCTAACCTACCTACCTCCTCCCAACATTGCTTCACTATCAGCCACACACTCCCTAACCTACATACCTCCCCCCAACATTGCTTCACTATCAGCCACACACTCCCTAACCTACATACCTCCCCCCAACATTGCTTCACTATCACCCACACACTCCCTAACCTACATACCTCCCCCCAACATTGCTTCACTATCAGCCACACACTCCCTAACCTACATACCTCCCCCCAACATTGCTTCACTATCACCCACACATCCCCTAACCTACCTACCTCCCCCCAACATTGCTTCACTATCAGCCACACACCCCCTAACCTACATACCTCCCCCCAACATTGCTTCACTATCACCCACACACTCCATACCTCCCCCCAACATTGCTTCACTATCAGCCACACATCCCCTAACCTACATACCTTCTCCCCAACATGGCTTCACTATCAGCCACACACACCCTAACCTACATACCTCCCCCCAACATTGCTTCACTATCAGCCACACATCCCCTAACCTACATACCTTCTCCCCAACATGGCTTCACTATCAGCCACACATCCCCTAACCTACATACCTCCCCCCAACATTGCTTCACTATCACCCACACATCCCCTAACCTACCTACCTCCCCCCAACATTGCTTCACTATCAGCCACACACCCCCTAACCTACATACCTCCCCCCAACATTGCTTCACTATCACCCACACACTCCATACCTCCCCCCAACATTGCTTCACTATCAGCCACACATCCCCTAACCTACATACCTTCTCCCCAACATGGCTTCACTATCAGCCACACACCCCCTAACCTACATACCTCCCCCCAACATTGCTTCACTATCAGCCACACATCCCCTAACCTACATACCTTCTCCCCAACATGGCTTCACTATCAGCCACACATCCCCTAACCTACATACCTCCCCCCAACATTGCTTCACTATCACCCACACACTCCCTAACCTACATACCTTCTCCCCAACATTGCTTCACTATCAGCCACACACCCCCTAACCTACATACCTCCCCCCAACATTGCTTCACTATCACCCACACACTCCCTAACCTACATACCTTCTCCCCAACATTGCTTCACTATCAGCCACACACCCCCTAACCTACATACCTTCTCCCCAACATGGCTTCACTATCACCCACACACTCCATACCTCCCCCCAACATTGCTTCACTATCAGCCACACACCCCCTAACCTACATACCTTCTCCCCAACATGGCTTCACTATCACCCACACACTCCATACCTCCCCCCAACATTGCTTCACTATCAGCCACACATCCCCTAACCTACATACCTTCTCCCCAACATGGCTTCACTATCAGCCACACACCCCCTAACCTACATACCTCCCCCCAACATTGCTTCACTATCACCCACACACTCCATACCTCCCCCCAACATTGCTTCACTATCAGCCACACATCCCCTAACCTACATACCTTCTCCCCAACATGGCTTCACTATCACCCACACACTCCATACCTCCCCCCAACATTGCTTCACTATCAGCCACACATCCCCTAACCTACATACCTTCTCCCCAACATGGCTTCACTATCAGCCACACACCCCCTAACCTACATACCTCCCCCCAACATTGCTTCACTATCACCCACACACTCCATACCTCCCCCCAACATTGCTTCACTATCAGCCACACACCCCCTAACCTACATACCTCCCCCCAACATTGCTTCACTATCACCCACACACTCCATACCTCCCCCCAACATTGCTTCACTATCAGCCACACACCCCCTAACCTACATACCTTCTCCCCAACATGGCTTCACTATCAGCCACACATCCCCTAACCTACATACCTCCCCCCAACATTGCTTCACTATCACCCACACACTCCATACCTCCCCCCAACATTGCTTCACTATCAGCCACACATCCCCTAACCTACATACCTTCTCCCCAACATTGCTTCACTATCAGCCACACATCCCCTAACCTACATACCTTCTCCCCAACATGGCTTCACTATCAGCCACACATCCCCTAACCTACATACCTCCCCCCAACATTGCTTCACTATCACCCACACACTCCATACCTCCCCCCAACATTGCTTCACTATCAGCCACACATCCCCTAACCTACATACCTTCTCCCCAACATGGCTTCACTATCAGCCACACACCCCCTAACCTACATACCTCCCCCCAACATTGCTTCACTATCACCCACACACTCCATACCTCCCCCCAACATTGCTTCACTATCAGCCACACATCCCCTAACCTACATACCTTCTCCCCAACATTGCTTCACTATCAGCCACACATCCCCTAACCTACATACCTTCTCCCCAACATGGCTTCACTATCAGCCACACATCCCCTAACCTACATACCTCCCCCCAACATTGCTTCACTATCACCCACACACTCCCTAACCTACATACCTTCTCCCCAACATTGCTTCACTATCAGCCACACATCCCCTAACCTACATACCTTCTCCCCAACATGGCTTCACTATCAGCCACACATCCCCTAACCTACATACCTCCCCCCAACATTGCTTCACTATCACCCACACACTCCATACCTTCTCCCCAACATTGCTTCACTATCAGCCACACATCCCCTAACCTACATACCTTCTCCCCAACATGGCTTCACTATCAGCCACACACCCCCTAACCTACATACCTCCCCCCAACATTGCTTCACTATCACCCACACACTCCATACCTCCCCCCAACATTGCTTCACTATCAGCCACACATCCCCTAACCTACATACCTTCTCCCCAACATTGCTTCACTATCAGCCACACATCCCCTAACCTACATACCTTCTCCCCAACATGGCTTCACTATCACCCACACACTCCATACCTCCCCCCAACATTGCTTCACTATCAGCCACACATCCCCTAACCTACATACCTCCCCCCAACATTGCTTCACTATCAGCCACACATCCCCTAACCTACATACCTTCTCCCCAACATGGCTTCACTATCAGCCACACATCCCCTAACCTACATACCTCCCCCCAACATTGCTTCACTATCACCCACACACTCCATACCTCCCCCCAACATTGCTTCACTATCAGCCACACATCCCCTAACCTACATACCTTCTCCCCAACATTGCTTCACTATCAGCCACACATCCCCTAACCTACATACCTTCTCCCCAACATGGCTTCACTATCAGTCACACACCCCCTAACCTACATACCTCCCCCCAACATTGCTTCACTATCACCCACACACTCCATACCTCCCCCCAACATTGCTTCACTATCAGCCACACACCCCCTAACCTACATACCTCCCCCCAACATCGCTTCACTATCACCCACACACTCCATACCTCCCCCCAACATTGCTTCACTATCAGCCACACATCCCCTAACCTACATACCTTCTCCCCAACATGGCTTCACTATCAGCCACACACCCCCTAACCTACATACCTCCCCCCAACATTGCTTCACTATCACCCACACACTCCATACCTCCCCCCAACATTGCTTCACTATCAGCCACACATCCCCTAACCTACATACCTTCTCCCCAACATTGCTTCACTATCAGCCACACATCCCCTAACCTACATACCTTCTCCCCAACATGGCTTCACTATCACCCACACACTCCATACCTCCCCCCAACATTGCTTCACTATCAGCCACACATCCCCTAACCTACATACCTCCCCCCAACATTGCTTCACATTCAGCCACACATCCCCTAACCTACATACCTTCTCCCCAACATTGCTTCACTATCAGCCACACATCCCCTAACCTACATACCTTCTCCCCAACATGGCTTCACTATCACCCACACACTCCATACCTCCCCCCAACATTGCTTCACTATCAGCCACACATCCCCTAACCTACATACCTCCCCCCAACATTGCTTCACTATCAGCCACACATCCCCTAACCTACATACCTTCTCCCCAACATGGCTTCACTATCAGCCACACATCCCCTAACCTACATACCTCCCCCCAACATTGCTTCACTATCACCCACACACTCCATACCTCCCCCCAACATTGCTTCACTATCAGCCACACATCCCCTAACCTACATACCTTCTCCCCAACATTGCTTCACTATCAGCCACACATCCCCTAACCTACATACCTTCTCCCCAACATGGCTTCACTATCAGTCACACACCCCCTAACCTACATACCTCCCCCCAACATTGCTTCACTATCACCCACACACTCCATACCTCCCCCCAACATTGCTTCACTATCAGCCACACACCCCCTAACCTACATACCTCCCCCCAACATCGCTTCACTATCACCCACACACTCCATACCTCCCCCCAACATTGCTTCACTATCAGCCACACATCCCCTAACCTACATACCTTCTCCCCAACATGGCTTCACTATCAGCCACACACCCCCTAACCTACATACCTCCCCCCAACATTGCTTCACTATCACCCACACACTCCATACCTCCCCCCAACATTGCTTCACTATCAGCCACACATCCCCTAACCTACATACCTCCCCCCAACATTGCTTCACATTCAGCCACACATCCCCTAACCTACATACCTTCTCCCCAACATGGCTTCACTATCAGCCACACATCCCCTAACCTACATACCTTCTCCCCAACATGGCTTCACTATCACCCACACACTCCATACCTCCCCCCAACATTGCTTCACTATCAGCCACACATCCCCTAACCTACATACCTCCCCCCAACATTGCTTCACTATCAGCCACACATCCCCTAACCTACATACCTTCTCCCCAACATGGCTTCACTATCAGCCACACATCCCCTAACCTACATACCTCCCCCCAACATTGCTTCACTATCACCCACACACTCCATACCTCCCCCCAACATTGCTTCACTATCAGCCACACATCCCCTAACCTACATACCTTCTCCCCAACATTGCTTCACTATCAGCCACACATCCCCTAACCTACATACCTTCTCCCCAACATGGCTTCACTATCAGTCACACACCCCCTAACCTACATACCTCCCCCCAACATTGCTTCACTATCACCCACACACTCCATACCTCCCCCCAACATTGCTTCACTATCAGCCACACACCCCCTAACCTACATACCTCCCCCCAACATCGCTTCACTATCACCCACACACTCCATACCTCCCCCCAACATTGCTTCACTATCAGCCACACATCCCCTAACCTACATACCTTCTCCCCAACATGGCTTCACTATCAGCCACACACCCCCTAACCTACATACCTCCCCCCAACATTGCTTCACTATCACCCACACACTCCATACCTCCCCCCAACATTGCTTCACTATCATCCACACATCCCCTAACCTACATACCTTCTCCCCAACATTGCTTCACTATCAGCCACACATCCCCTAACCTACATACCTTCTCCCCAACATGGCTTCACTATCACCCACACACTCCATACCTCCCCCCAACATTGCTTCACTATCAGCCACACATCCCCTAACCTACATACCTCCCCCCAACATTGCTTCACATTCAGCCACACATCCCCTAACCTACATACCTTCTCCCCAACATGGCTTCACTATCAGCCACACATCCCCTAACCTACATACCTCCCCCCAACATTGCTTCACTATCACCCACACACTCCATACCTCCCCCCAACATTGCTTCACTATCAGCCACACATCCCCTAACCTACATACCTTCTCCCCAACATTGCTTCACTATCAGCCACACATCCCCTAACCTACATACCTTCTCCCCAACATGGCTTCACTATCAGTCACACACCCCCTAACCTACATACCTCCCCCCAACATTGCTTCACTATCACCCACACACTCCATACCTCCCCCCAACATTGCTTCACTATCAGCCACACACCCCCTAACCTACATACCTCCCCCCAACATCGCTTCACTATCACCCACACACTCCATACCTCCCCCCAACATTGCTTCACTATCAGCCACACATCCCCTAACCTACATACCTTCTCCCCAACATGGCTTCACTATCAGCCACACACCCCCTAACCTACATACCTCCCCCCAACATTGCTTCACTATCACCCACACACTCCATACCTCCCCCCAACATTGCTTCACTATCAGCCACACATCCCCTAACCTACATACCTTCTCCCCAACATTGCTTCACTATCAGCCACACATCCCCTAACCTACATACCTTCTCCCCAACATGGCTTCACTATCACCCACACACTCCATACCTCCCCCCAACATTGCTTCACTATCAGCCACACATCCCCTAACCTACATACCTCCCCCCAACATTGCTTCACTATCAGCCACACATCCCCTAACCTACATACCTTCTCCCCAACATGGCTTCACTATCAGCCACACATCCCCTAACCTACATACCTTCTCCCCAACATTGCTTCACTATCAGCCACACATCCCCTAACCTACATACCTCCCCCCAACATTGCTTCACTATCAGCCACACATCCCCTAACCTACATACCTTCTCCCCAACATGGCTTCACTATCAGCCACACATCCCCTAACCTACATACCTTCTCCCCAACATTGCTTCACTATCAGCCACACATCCCCTAACCTACATACCTCCCCCCAACATTGCTTCACTATCAGCCACACATCCCCTAACCTACATACCTTCTCCCCAACATGGCTTTACTATCAGCCACACACTCCCTAACCTACATACCTTCTCCCCAACATGGCTTCACTATCAGCCACACACCCCCTAACCTACATACCTTCTCCCCAACATGGCTTCACCATCACCCACACACTCCCTAACCTACATACCTTCTCCCCAACATGGCTTCACTATCAGCCACACACCCCCTAACCTACATACCTTCTCCCCAACATGGCTTCACCATCACCCACACACTCCCTAATCTACATACCTTCTCCCCAACATTGCTTCACCATCACCCACACACTCCCTAACCTACATACCTTCTCCCCAACATGGCTTCACCATCACCCACACACTCCCTAACCTACATACCTTCTCCCCAACATTGCTTCACTATCAGCCACACATCCCCTAACCTACATACCTTCTCCCCAACATGGCTTCACCATCACCCACACACTCCCTAACCTACATACCTTCTCCCCAACATGGCTTCACCATCACCCACACACTCCCTAACCTACATACCTTCTCCCCAACATGGCTTCACTATCAGTCACACACCCCCTAACCTACCTACCTCCTCCCAAAATGGCTTCACTCTCACTTGTCAGCTTATATTCCCATTTCCTCACCTTCTTATTCTGGCTTCCTCCCCTTTCCTTTCCCATCCTCATGAAGGATTTCATCCCAAAATGGTCAATCTATTCCTCTCCACAGATTGCTTCCTGGCCTGATGAATTATTTGGTGTGTGTGTTACATCTGACTGGTTGTCCTATCACTGTGTAAAGTCTTACTGAGTACAGTGACTCAGGTGAGGTAATAGTAGGTTTGTCCTTACAAGTGTAGAGCATTATTTCATTTTACGTAATTTATTTGTTCATTTCAGTTTTAATGTTAGATTTTTTAATGCTGTTTGCAGTGGTAAACAGGGAGCCTTCCAGTTCATTAGGTAACAATCTGAAATAGTTATCAGTGCCCACTGTCATCTTCTTCAATTTTTGTGCTGGTGGAGAATATAAATCTGACAATCTAGCTAAAGCACAGTATAGTCATCTATCAAGAGTGGACTTTGGCAAGTGAGAAAGTTGAGAAAAAGTGAAGTTTTATACTTGAAAGAGAGTTTATCTGATTAAAAATACCTTGTATATTTTTGTTCAGCAAATTAATTCACCGGTAACTGAAATAGTCGAGCAAAGGAAAATAGGAATTATTTATATAATATATTCAATATATTCCTATTCAACCTGGAAGAGGCATCTCACATACAGTAGACCCAGGGTTATGAAGTAGGCTTTGGCCTTCATCAGTCAGAGCTATGAATACTGAAGTTGGGATATTATATTGTAGTTGTACACAATGTAGGTGAAGCTGCATTTGCAATATTGTGTTCAGTTCTGGACATTCTGCTTAGGAAACATGTTATTAAGCTGGAAAGAATGCAGAAGAGATTTACTAGGATATTTCCAGAACTCTAGCAACAATGTTATAGAAAGAGGTTCAACAGGGTGGGACTTTTTTCACTGGAGCATTGTAGAATGTGGTTTGAATTTAAGGTGTGTAATATTATAACGGGCATAGAAAAGGTGAATGTGCACAGTCTGTTTCCTAAGGTTGGGGTATCAAGAATTTAATGTAAGAAAAAAGAGATTTAATTGGAACTTGAGGGACAGGTTTTCCACCTAGGGAGTGGTCAATACATGGAATGAGCTGCCAGCTGAAGTGGTTATGGCAGGAATATTAACAACCTTTAAGAACTGACTTGATAGGAATATACAGTGCCTTGAAAGGGTATTCTGCCCCCACAATTAGTTTCACATTTTTCTGTTCCATTTTCTAAATTTAAATATATTGAAGATGGACTTTTTTGAGCTATCATTTTTTTGTGCATCATGTCAAATCAAAAGAAAATGTCCAAAACCTGTGAACAATTTACTAAAAACTGAAAACCAAAATTGAGGCCAAAAAAAACTCCCTCCCCCTTTATAATTGCAATGCTAACTTTCCTCAGGCACAACACATTGATGTAGAAAATTGGAGGATCACCTGAATAAATACCATCAATCTGTGAGGTTCAACAGTATGGTCAATTTTCAATAGACCAAGCCACGATGAAGACAAAAGAGCATTCATGGCTCTTGAATGATAATAGAGAAGCAGAAATCTGGAAAGGGGTGCAAGACCATCTCAAAGGCATTGAACATACCTCGGATCTCAGTTCAGTCCATCGTGAAAAAGTGGACAAATTATGAAGCCTCAGTCACACTGACTAGATCAGGCCACCCCTCCAAACTTAGTCACCGGAGAAAAATGGCACTTGTATGAGAGGCTATTCTGACACCAACAGTCACTCTGCCTACAGTGAGCTGCAGAAGTCGGTGGCTACAACAGGAGATGAAGTTCATGGCTCCGCAATCTCAAAGGCCTTGCACAAAAAGATTTATGGAAAAGTGGTAATAAGGAGTTCTGGATTAAAAAAAATGCATATCCTTACCAGTAAAGACTTTCTAAGCACCACTTATTAGATTCTGTAGAGATGTGGAAGAAGGTATTGTGGTCAGATGAGACTAAAGTGGAGCTTTCTGGCCTCAATACTAAGCGGTATATGCAGCCTATTACTCTGCATCAGCCAGTTAACACCATCCCTATTAAAAAGTATGGTGGAGGTAATACCTTCCTACGACTAAACATAACTTTACTTCACCCCAGCTCCGCTTTCCATAGGGATTGCTCCCTTGAAAATCCCCTTATCTATTCGCCCTTCCCCATTAATCTCTCCCCATGCACTTATTCCTACAAGTGGCCTAAGTGTTACAACTGTCTATATACATCCTCCTTCACCTCCTTTCAAATCCCCAAACAGTCCATGCAGGTGAGGCAAGACTTCACCTGTGAAACTGCTGTGGTTGTCTATTGTGCCTAGTGCACCCAATGCAGCCTCGTCTACAATGGTGAGAGACGTCACAAATTAGAGACCGCTTCATTGAGTACCTCCACACCAATCGCTATACGCTGGACTTGCTGGTGGCCAAACGTTTCAAATCCAGCTCCCATTCCTGTTCCGACATATCAGTCCATGGCCTCCTCTTGTGCCAGGATGAGGCCACACTTAGAGTGGGGGAACAACACATTATATTCAGTCTGGGTACCCTCCAACTTGATGACATGAATATTGATTTACCCTTCCAGTGAAAAAACTTACCCTCCTCCTTCCTGTATTCCCCATTCTGACCTATCACCTCTCAACTGCCTATTACTTCCTCCTCTTCCCTCCCATTTTCCTATTGTCCACTCCCCTCTCTTATCAGATTCTTTCTTCTCCAGCTCTCGAACTTTCCCTCCCACCTAGCTTCACCTATCATCTTCCAACTAGCTTCTTTATCCTCACCCACATTTTTATTCTGGCATTTTTCCCCTTCCTTCTCAGTCCCGAAGACTTTCTCCTAATCATGCTCTGGGGATGCTTTTCAGCAGCAGTGACTGGAAATCTCATCAGAATTGACAGGAAGATGAATGCTGGTAAACGCAGGGAGATCCTAAATAAAACCCAGCCAGCTTCTCCTGGAAAGCTTGTCTTTGAGAAGGACAGCGATCCAAAGTACACTGCGTGAGCAACCACGGAGTGGCTTGAAATGAAGAAAATCGATGTCCTTGAGTGGCCCAGTCAGAGTTCTGGCCTTAAGCAGATCAAACATCTCTGGCATGACCTCAATATTGCTTCCCACTGTCGCTCCCCAGCTAACCTAGTACAGCTTGAGAAATTTTGCAAGAAGGAATGGGTGAATCTGCTCCACCACTTTGTACAAAGCAAATAGAGACTTATCTAAAAAGAGGCTATAATAACTGAGGGAAATGGTTCAACTAAGCACTCAGCAAAGATGGATGAATATTTTTTAATAACTGACATTTCAGTTTTTGAATTTTTAGTTTTTCATGGTTTACAGTTTTCCTTGTTTTTTTGAGCTCTATTGTGAAAAAATGGAGCATGTGATTCACAAATAAAAATTCTCAGTTCAATTGATCAAAAACCCTTGTTGTAATACTCAGTTATGAAGATAAAGGGTTGGGGCTGATTACTCTTACAAGACTCTGTAAACAGGAAAGGTCTAGAGGGATATGGGCCAAACACAGGGAAATAAAGACGAGCTTAGATGGGATTTTTGGTTGACGTGGACCAATTGAG
Organism: Hemitrygon akajei; assembly: GCF_048418815.1. Lineage (NCBI taxonomy): Eukaryota > Metazoa > Chordata > Chondrichthyes > Myliobatiformes > Dasyatidae > Hemitrygon > Hemitrygon akajei. The sequence goes on along the minus strand of NC_133132.1, from coordinate 91,310,841 downwards.
CAAAGGGCCTATTTACATGTAGTACGTCTCTGACTCTTGAAATTCTAGTCTTCTTTAGATAATTTTAAAATGGTCCATTTTATTACATGTCATATATTTAATTACATCTGCTATATTAAAAACTATGCAAGTGATCAGAGAACTTTATAATTGACAAACATAAATAACCAATCGATACCTGATAAACTGAGTTAAGAAATGAATGAAGTCAGGTACTCGTAGAACAGGAACTGCATTATATCTGTAGTACAAGGGATGGCACCCCTTGAAATCTATGCTGAGTATCCATTGGTCAAATTCTTGAGTTGAATTAACTGTTCACAGATTATTATGATTAAATATTAATAATATTTAAATTATCTAACAACATCAGAGAGGGACACTTTGTTCCGATAAGCATTCATAATACTGCATGACAGTCAGCCTATTACTCTATGCTGACTCACACAATAAATCCATTTTTCCCCAATAAGTTTTCACTGTAACCCATTCTCCTCATATTCCTACAAGCTCACCCAAGATTCTACTAGAGGTAATTGAATGGCACATGATGACGCTATTGAACCACTGAGATGTTATCAAGGCTGCAGACAATACTTCTAACTATACTTTTAAATATACCTCTTTTAAATTACTCTCATTGCAATCTGCAGCGTGTAATTTCCCCACAAAGCAATGTACTTTTAAATCAATTCAACAGTCTACAGATTTCACGATTATCTGAATGTTCATTGTCATGTCCGTAAGCAGGCAGGAGTGGGGTACTCCAATTCAAGCTGAAACACAGAGGTTCCCTCTCTTAAACATCCTATTAGCAAATGTGCAGGTGCTGGAGAACAAAATTGAGGACTTGAGAACAAGATTGCTGTATTGGGGGGAAATGAGGGACTGTTGTATTTTATGTCTGAGCAAGGGTTGGAGGTCACCCAGCTCGCCAGATTCAACAGTCAGACTGGAAACTTTTCAAATTTCCATATGAATCTAACTACTGACTCAGAAAAGACAAAAGGTGGAAGTGTGTATTTCATGAACAACTTTCAGTGGTGTTGTGACGTGGCATTTTTGTCAGCCACGTTCCCCAGACTTGACGGTCAAACGCCTCGGGAATTCTCCTCCAATATCCTGACCGCAGTTTAGATACCACCAGTAGCCAACTATCATCAAGTACTTGAGATACTGCAAGATGGCATCTACAAACAAGAAACAGTCATGATATAACCTGTAGCACTAGAGGTCCCAATACACTAGGCCACACTATAACACACTTATACTAAGATAAGGAATGCCTACCATTCCATGCCCAGATGGCATTTTGGTATATCAGATCACTCAGCTCTCCACCGCCTACCTGTATACAGACAAAGGCTAAAGAGCAAAGCTTCAGAGATTAGAACAACAAAGAAGTGGTCATGGAAGGCAGAGAAGCAGCAATGGGATTGCTTCAAGTCAAGGAAGTGGGCTGTGTTCAAGGACTTACCTGTGGATCTGAATCAATGCACCATTGTTCTAACAGAGTGAGGCCTAATTTGCAGTATGATGTGCAGATTTGGTCACCTATCTGCAGGAAAGATGTTAACAAGGTTGAAAGAGTACAGAGAAAATTTACAAGAATGTTGCTGGGTCTGGAGGATCTGAGTTATATGGAAAGATTGAATAGGTTAGTGTGTATTCTTTAGAATGTAGAAGACTGAGAGGAGATTTGATAGAGGTGTACAAAAATACCAGAGGTATAGACAAGGTAAACACAAACAGACGTTTTCCAGTGAGGTAAGGTGGGACTACAACCAGGGGTCATGGCTTAAGGGTGAAAGATGAGAAGTTTAAGGGGACCATGAAGGAAAACTTCTTCACTTAGAGGGCTATGAGAGTGTGGAATGAGCTGCCAGCACAAGTAGTCCATGTGAACTCCATTTCAACTTTTCAGAAATGTTTGAATAGCTACATGGATGGCAGGGATATGGAGGGCTATGGTTCCAGTTCAGGTCGATGGAAGTAGGCAGTTTAAATGTTTTTGGCATGGTTTAGGTGGGCCAAAGGGCCTGTTTCTGTGCTGTACTTGTCTATGGCTCTATGCCTCCATGACTCCATTATGTTTCCTGAATTTACTGTATATGCCTGCAAGAAAATGGATCTCAATGTTGTATATGTTGACATATGTACTTTAATAACATATTTACTTTGAACTTTGAAAGACCTCACAGGGAAAATTTGCAAACTTCACACAGCACACAGGAGGCTAGGATTATACCCAGTTTGTCTGAGTTAGGAACTGTACTCATTGTACATATGCCAATGTGACAACTAAGTATTCACAATGATACCGGTCAAAATCTAATTCTCTTCTAAAAATTCTGCCTGATTGGTGATCAAATAAAACTTTCAAAAGAGAGTGATGTATTTTTGATAAGGATATTAAAAGCTATGGAACAGGAAATAAGATTGAACCACATGGGATTCAATAACATAAGGTTCACATCAGATTTTGTTCTGATGTTGCGAAGGAAAAATCACAGGAATTGAATGACTCATCTGTCCTAAGTTATGCAAGTGCACTGTCATTTATCACTCACTCTCAGTGCCCTGACCACTAATCGTGTGGCATGAAAAAATGAGTCAAATTCAACAAATCATTGACAAACTGAAGATCCAATCACCCTTGATTGTGTTCCAAGTAACACTTGCTGTTTGTAACAATTTGGCTCCCAACATTCTCCAGGCCGTACCACCACTCTGAGCGAGAAAGATATCGTTGTTGGATTGGCTGTATAATTGTTACTTTCCTTGTAGTTTAACTTTCTTATGCATGTTTGTATTTTTATATAAACTCTGCCTTGTGCAGCTGGATCCTGGACTTCCTGTCAGATCGCCAGTAGGTGGTAAAAGTGGGCTCCCTCACCTCCAACCTTCTGACTCTCAATACAGGAGCCCCTCACGGCTGCGTACTGAATCTTCTCCTTAACTCCCTGTATACCCGTCACCACCCAGAGCTCTAATCTGCTAATTAAATTTGCTGATGACACTACAGTGACTGACCTTATCTCAAGCAATAACAAGGTGGCCTATAGGAAAGAAGTCATCACTCTGACCCGGTGGTGTCAAGAAAACAACTTCTCCCTCAATGTCACAAAAACAAAGGAGCTGGTTGTGGATTACCAGTGGGATGGAGATGGGCTAACCCCTATTGACATCAATGGATCTGGTGTTGAGGGAGTAAATAGCTTCAAGTTCAAGGCACAACAGCCCCTCTTTCACCTCAGACAGTTGAGGAATTTTGGTATGGGTCCCCAAATCCTAAGAACTTTCTACAGGGGCACAATTGAGAGCATCCTGACTGGCTGCATCAATGCCTGGTTTGGGAACGGCACCTCCCTTAATCTGTAGAGAGTGGTGGGGACAGCCCAGCGCATCTGTAGTTGTGAACTTCCCGTGATACACAACATTTATAAAGACAGGTGTGAGAAAAGGGCCCATAGGATCATTGGGGACCCGAGTCATTCCAACCACAACCTATTCCAGCTGCTACCATCCAGGAAATGATACCACAGCATAAAAAGCAGGACCAACAGGATCCGGGTCAGTTTCTTCCACCAGGCCATCAAACTGATTTACTCACGCTGATTTGAGTGTCTTTCTATGTTATTATAAATTACTATGATTGCACATTGCACATTTAGATGGAGACGTAACGTAAAGACATTTACTCCTCGTGTGTGTGTGAAGGATGTAAGAAATAAAGTCAATTCAATTCAATTTTATAGTTATAATTGTTCAGAGTGTTTTTTTTTGGGGGGGGTTACAGTTGCAGATATTGCATTACTTCAATGGTGGTTATCTTATTGATTAACTGTTATCTATATAAATTAATAGATTTGGCAATATGGTACAAGACTGGACCACGATGGCTACCTCTCTTCTCTTTTGTCTCTGCTCCTTTGTCTCTGTCTACCCTCCTCGTTACTAGGTTCTTTTTCCTTGCTATTTCCCATTTTTATTCCTTTGTTCTTTAGCAATTCATAAAAACAACCATATGAACCAAGTTGGATGCCTCATTCTTGACTTCTGAAGAACCTTGGATCAAAAACATCAGCATCCAAAATGGTCCTACAGAAAGAATAGAGTTATCAAAACCCAGTTAATGTCCAACAGGGATGCAATTACTGCAGCCCGTACAAGTGAGAACGGAGATTATAGGGTTGATAAGAGAAATACTAATTGAGCAATGTACCAATTAACATTAATTAGATCAGAGAGCTGAATGGATGGTTCAAAATTATTGGTATTAGTTTATTACTGTCTCAAGTACAAGATAAAGTGGAAACCTTTAATTTTACATGCCATCAAGTCAGATCATAGCTACTTACATTGAGATAGTAAAAATATTGTGTTGCAGTTACAGAGAAAATTCAGTGCAGGTAGACAAATAAAGTGAAAGGACATGACAAAGTAGACCGGGAGATTAAGAATTCATCCTTGAGTATGTTAGAGATCCAATCAAGAGTTGGATAACAATGAGGTTGTAGTTATACTTAATTAGGATAGTTCAGGCTCTCAGGTATTAGTGTCTCCTGCTCAACAGGAGGGGGGAGAAGAGTGAATGGCTAGGGTGGGAGAAGTCCTGATTATGTTATGGAGATAAGTTTTTTTTAAATGATAGTGTTAAAGGCAGAGCTACATATAGTCAATAACCAGTGTCAATGATATGGGTTTCATTGTTATTCAGATGTTCCAAAGCGGAGCATAGAGCCAGGAAGATTGCATCGGCCAAGGACCTATTTCAGTCATAGGCAAATTGCATTGGGTTGTGATTGTCTGAAGGCTGGAGTTAATGACATTTCTTGATGTCATGAAGTGCTTTGAGAGAACTATCTATGTCCTCGTGATATAGGTCACCCTTCCCCTCAAGTAATAAATGGATTCTATTTTTATAGAAAGTCCTTAAGATAATCAAGTTCATGAGTCAGAAAAAATACTTCAATATGGTAACTATGCCTCCACAGTCCTGTAATCAATGGCATCAAAAGTATTCCATTTGCAGGTACAAACATACACATACAGTAAAGGACTTCCAAACTGAATAACATTATGGAGTTTAAATCATATCTGTGGGTATCCATAACTTGGACATTCATAATCTAGAGCAGCCTGTAGCTTACGAGCTGTTTGGTCATTTTTTTAATATATTGTATCTCTCGAAGCCACTAGAATCTAGCATATGCCATTATGAAAACTGTTCCATTTACTTTGATGTTAGTTACTTATGTCAGTCACTAGGAAGTATTCATTTCTGAAGCCGACAAATGACATCTTTGCATTTTCAAAATTGTTGCAGGGAGATGTTAAATGGATAATCAACAATTCAACACAGCTGCTCTGCTGACACACAAACCTTTAATATGTTGTCAGATGAGCAAATATTTAATTGAAGACATTAAAAATGCAGCTTGGCAACATATCCAGTTGTTTTGAATCTTCTTGACAACTCCTACAGTGGTTGTTCTTGTGCTGCAATTATGACTGAGCCAAAGCCCTAGTTCCTCCAATGGAAAAGGTCAAGTGACTACAGAGCTTTGGTGACCTCTTTCAGGGAAATAAAAAGATGCTAAATCAAGACCCCATCTGCACAACAGCTGGAAGAGAGTATACTGGTCAAAACTTATTATTGGTAGTGGCTTTTGGATAAAACAATGGATAAACAGTTGGCCAATCAACCCATCAGACACATTTAACCAATCAAAAACATTTTGTATTTGAAGTAATTTACCTTAATTAGTTCTATAACTGTTCAGACCTAGCCTAACAAAAGTCTGTCAGGACTGAGTTTGAAATTTCCAACTGATCTTCATCCTCGAAAAAAGTGTCTTGAAGAGCTTAAAAGATCAAAAGTTAATTACTTTCTATGTATACAACTCTGAAATTCCTCAATTCATTGGGTAGCCATGAAACCAAGAAAGAAAAAAGGAAAGAAAGACAGCAATTAACCCCCCCAATTCCCACCTCCCCGCAAAAAAAAAACAAAAATGGAACAGGCACATCAACCCCCAAATCCCCCCTCTAGCACAAAAAAACAAGCAAAGCTGATCAGGCAGATTGACTCCCTCCACTCAAACAATAAATGAACAAAATAGATCAGGCACATCCACCACCAAATATCCCTACCCCCACAAAAAAAAATGAGAAGATCAGGCAAAAAAAATACAGAATATAAAGACGCTTAGACTGAAATATAGAATCTATAGGCCAAAGTCCAAATACAAAACACGGAAAAAACTTGGACAATACTCTCCAGGGCCAAACACAGCAGCAGGCCTGGTACAGAGTAACCAATCAGGAGACAGGCAACCTCCACTCAGCCTCTGCACTCACTTTGATGCTTCAATTGCACTCGTTGCTTTAGTCAGCGAACATGGGAGCTTTTTCTCAGTGAAATTGAACCAAACATTGGTTTGTGCTTCATCCTGCCCATTACAAGGTACACTCACTAGCTCCTGCCAGAATCCACTTGGAGAATGCTGAGTGCTGGAACACCCAAATGATAGCCAAATTTCTGCAATTGCCTTGATGTTTCAATAGTCCTTGTTCCTTCAGTCAGTGAAAAATAGAAGCTATATTTGGCAAAATGGTGTCAAACATTAGCTCGCGTGCCATCCTGCAGCCTTCTAGCCGTGAGGTTCACTCACGCTGCCTCTGCCTCCTGGAATCTTGGAGACTGCAGAGAGCTGAAGCGTGCAACCAATCTCCAAACAGCAAAACACGGACTCCAACAGTTCCAGAATCACATTCAAGATGAGAAACAAGTGTAAAAGACATAAAAGAAGTTGGGAAAAAAAGGGTTCATGGAACATCCAGAAAATGTTCAACCAATGGGCCATTTTACATAGGTGCCATCTTGACCAGAAGATGGAAATTTTGGATCTTAATACTACTTTACTATGAATAATACATGAAGCACAATCTCCCTCTCCATCTTCCTACACATGATTTTCCCCCAGGGCTGTGTGCTGAGCCTATTGCTGTCTACTCTGCTCACACATGACAGCATGGCCAAATACCTGAGCACTCACATTGTCAAGTTTGCTAATGGCATGACAGTGGTAGGGCTCATCACCAATAATGATAAGATGTCCTACAGAGAAGAGATGGAAGAACTTGAGGCCTGGTGTCAGGCAAGTAACCTCTTCTTTAATGTGAGAAAGTAATCAACTTCAATAGAACTCGTAGCACTTACATCCCCCTTTACTTCGGCGGCATAGCAGTGGAAATTGCAAGCAGTTTCAAATTCTTGGAAGTGACAACATACACCTCACATGGTTGCAGAACACACTCAACACTGTCAAGAAAAGTCACCAATATCTCTACTTTCCAAGTAGGCTGAAGAGAGTTTGACTTTGCACATCCTGACAAGCTGCATCACCGCTTGGTATGGAAATTGCACTGCGATGGACTGGAGGGTTCTACAATGGGTAGTCAAAACTGCCCAGTGCATTACCAGCACCATCCTACCCACTATTAAAGACATATGTAAAGAATGTGCTGAAAAATGGTCAGTAACATCATGAGGGATCCAATCCACTCTGCTTATGGACTGTTTATCCCATTCCCATCAGAGAGGAGGCTACAGGCATCCAAGCCAGGACCACCAGACTCAAAACCACTTACTTTCCGCATCACAACTTTATTGTTTCCTCTCAGTCACCTTATGTACAGTTTAGCATCACTTTATAGCCATACAGTAAATGTATATAAGCCATCTTATGTATTTATATTTATAATGTTTTTTATTATTATTCTGTTCTTGATTTTCTTATGGACTATTTTTGTCCTACGTTGGATCCAGAGGAATAATTGGTTCTCCTTACAAATGTGCATGAAATTACATTACGACATCTTGAACCCTGAAGCTTTACAGTGACATTCACAGCATCAACACAATCTCCTTGCTCTGTGTATGCCATTAACTCAACACCAGAGCAAATAGTTCCTCTTCATTGTGCAACATTCTTTAATTGGTTTAAACACCTCAAAATGATCAGGTATTTATTTTCTTGACTAAACAGAATGCATCTAATTTGATAATTTATAGCTTTGACTCCAGAATGAGTGAAGGAATTAATCATTGATTTTAGGAAGGGAAGTCAAGAGACCATGTGCCAATTCTTATTGGTGTAACAGAGATGGAGAGAATTAGCAGTTTCAAATTCCTTGGAGTTAACATTTCAGTTGACATATCCTGGGCCCAGCATGCAGCAGCAATCACAAAGAAGACACTATCCTTTACTTTCCCGGAAGCTTAATGAGATTCAGCACGTTCCCAAGTATTTAATCAAACTCCCACCATTCCATTATTGAAAGTATCCCAACTGGTGTCTGGTGCAGCAATTTCAATGCACAGGATCACAAAAGGCTGCAGAGAGAAACAGACACAAGCCAGTCCGTCATGAGCAACACCATCCCTACCATTGAAAGCATCTATCTACTTGTGGGCTGCCTTATGTGGTGACGTCTGTCATCAGTAACCCTACCATGCAGGTCATGCCCTCTTTGCCTTGTAACTGCCATGCAGGATGTAGAGAAGCCTTTAAGTTCTACATCACCAACTTCAGGAACAGTTTCTTTCCTACAACCATTATGTTCTTGAAAATGACCTGCATGACCATAATCCTACCTCAGCAGAGAATCATGACAGACGAAGCAGCACTACTGTGGACATGCAGATCTTTTTAGCACTAATGTTTTTCCAAGTCTTTTTTCTTCCCTGTTTTGTGTAAATAATACTTAAATTTTACTCATATTCTGTGTTGTCTGAATCTATTTTTCTGTGATACTACTGCAAGTTGTTCATTGTACCTATAGCTCACCACATTTGTGCACATGACAATAAACTCAACTTTATTTGCCTTGAATTATTAACGTAAATCTGAGCTGTGTGATTATATCCTTGCTAGGAAGCGGACCCCTGATTTTAATAGAGCGTACCAGGAGCAATCTAGCCAGAGATATTTATTTTTCTTGCACCTTTTATATTCTAGGCCTTTTAAGTCAAAGGCAAACAACTCCAACTGCTGCTTTAATTACTTTGGTAATCACACTTTAGCTTTTATTATCAGCTCTACATGAATCCGTAATGTTCTCTCATCTTTCACTTCTCTGAGAATTCTTCAATCAGAACATCCTTTGATTTTCAGTCCAAACTCTTAAACATCTCAATATTGAACTCAATCCATCATAGTTGTGCCGTAACCTCGGTTCATTAGCATCCTTTTCTGTTCTTGGCTACTTACTTACAGTCCTATCTCAGATATCTTGCATAAAATACCACTGTTCCTTCATCCAAGGAAAACAAAGGCAGTAATTAGATAAGTCCATCAATGAACCAGCACCAGAGCAACAGAGGCCAGTACTCTGCCCTGCTGCATTTAATGAACAAGTTGTCATTCTAAGCAATAATATGAATGTTAAACATTCTCTGGTATTAAAGCAATGAAAGGCAGGAAAATTCATATCATGACCTTTCAGCATTTAACCAACAGCAAGCTTTTCTGAATATCACATTACTATTTGTGAGTTTTCTGTGGATAACATGGTTATGACATTTCTCTACATTATAATGGAGCTCATAACTGATTAACTTCCACTCATTCAGGTAACTGATAATATACAGGGATCACAGAAGTTTACACAAGTTGTAATCTTGAGTCTCCTGCATATTATCAGTTACCTGTATAAATTAAAACAAAACTGCTGGACCATGAAGGGTCTCATTCCAAAGTATCAGCTCTTTATTCCTCTCCAAACATGATGCCTGAGCTCTGAGTTCCTCTCATATTTTGTGCATGTTACAAAGGATTCAATAAATGAGGCTGCATCAGTGAAGGTAAAAAGATGGCCTACATCTTGAATCGAGAGCCCTGATGATCATTGATCCTGTTGACTTGGACCATCCTTCTGCCTGTGCAGGTGCTGATGGCCCGCTGAATTCCTCCAGAATTTGTGCTATGCTGAAGAAATGCAGGCTGAGGGAAATCAAGCCATCAGCCAAAAATTAATATCATGCCCCCACGATATACCTACAGGACTAGGGCACACCTTAACAATGAGACACATAACTGAAATGGTACAAAGATAAAAGCAATGGACACACACAAAATGCTGGTGGAACACAGCAGGCCAGTCAGCATCTACAGGGAGAAGCACTGTCGACGTTTCGGGCCAAGACCCTTCAAGTTGACCAATGGCTCTAGGTTAAACAATACATATAAACATATGCAGTCCTCCCCTTCTTTCTCAGATCTGAAGACTTTGCCATAGTCGGCTAAACTATCTAAAGCTGACACTATATTTCCACTGTTCATCTCTGCATAATGCTTTCATTGGTTCATTAGAAATTTACAGAGTTGTGATTACAGGATCTCCTGCAAGTGCTTCTAATCACACTCTTCTGAGGCTTCCAAATAATCCAGCATCCACCCACCTCTCATCTGCATCTTATCCATTCATGATATGAACTGAAAGCATGTCAGAATCCAATCAAACGTCTTATTTGAAACCAGACATTATAAGCATTTATCAAGGATCACCTCCATAAGAAACAGATATTGGTGAGGCCACACTTAGAGTATTAAGTACAATTTTGCTCATCCTGTTATAGGACAGATGTTATTAAAATAGAAAGGATATACCAAGATGTTGCCTGGTCTTGGGGGCCTCAGTTATGCTCTAGAATGTAGGAGATTGAGAGGTGACCTGCTAGAGGTATGCAAAGTCATTGAGGACATAGACAGGGTGAAAGCACATTGTCTTTTGTGCAGCGAGGGGGTGCTAAACCAAGGGGTCTTAAGTTCAAGATTAAAGGCAAGAGATTTAAAAGAGACACCAGGGTCAGGTTGTTCACACAAAGGGTGGTGTGTATTTAGAATAAGCTGCCAGAAATAGTTGTTCAAGCGGGCACATCAACAAAATTTAAAAACCATTTCATTGAGTACATGGATAGGAGAGGTTTAGATGGCTATGGACTAAACTCGGATAGGTAGGACCAGCTTTCTGGACAACACTGTTGGCTGAAGCACTGGTATCCATGCTATATGACTGATTCTATTCAATGTCATCCTTCAAACATTATGGGTGATCATCAGAAAGATCTGTAAACTTGATAAGTAATTAGTTCCTTGCACTAGATGCTGCTGAGAAAAGAAAGAGTGAATGGGTATGGAACAACACACACAAAATGCTGGTGGAAGGGTCTCAGCCCGAAACGTTGACAGTGCTTGTCCTTATAGATGCTGCCTGGCCTGCTGTGTTCCAGCAGCATTTTGTGTGTGTTGTTTGAATTTCCAGCATCTGCAGATTTCCTCGTGAATGGGTATGGACCTTTGTTTTACTAGTACCAATGAAGAAGCTTCTCACCTCCACAGTAATCACACTTTTATTAGACTTTAAAAAAAAATCAAAGACAATAGATTTATTAGTCAGATATCTATTAGTTAAATAGATGAACAGAATAAGGGTTATAGAATTAACACAGGCAGGATGTTAGTTCAGAGGGAGGTTGCAGAACTACATAGGCAGAATTAGAAGGTACTTCGAACCAAACTTGGTATCAGTTGAGCATTTGGAGACATCTAACCTGTGCAGCCTGTTTTTCAGCATTGGAAGCACTAAGGCCAATGAATGACCCTCCTTTAATTACCTTGTGATCAAATTAACAAAATGCAAAATACAGCAGCTTGACCTACATACAGAAAATGGGATTACTTAAAGTGCAGTATAATTGAAGTGTTTGTAACCCACTTGCACTGGCACACAATGACTGTGACATATTAACATATAAGCTGCTTAGCCCATCTGTCATTTAATACTCAACACAAGAGATTCTGCAGATTCTAGAAATCAGAGTAACACATCCAAAATGCTGGAGTAATTTAGCAGGACAGGCAGTATCTATGGAAAGAAATAAACAGTCAACAGTTTGGGCCAAGACCCTTTATCAGGACTCCTTTCCATAGATGCTGCCTGGTCTACTGAGTTCCTCCAGAATTTTGCATGTGTCCTTTTATAGAAAATAGACAATAGGTGCAGAAGTACACCATTCGGCCCTTCGAGCCTGCACTGCCATTTTGAGATCATGGCTGATCATCCACTATCAATACCCGGTTCCTGCCTTGTCCCCATATTCCTTGATTCCCCCATCCATAAGATACCTATCTAGCTCCTTCTTGAAAGCATCCGGAGAATTGGCCTCCACTGCCTTCCGAGGCAGTGCATTCCAGACCCCCACAACTCTCTGGGAGAAGAAGTTTTTCCTTAACTCTGTCCTAAATGACCTACCCCTTATTCTCAAACCATGTCCTCTGGTACTGGACTCTCCCAGCATCTGGAACATATTTCCTGCCTCTATCTTGTCCAATCCCTTAATAATCTTATATGTTGCAATCAGATCCCCTCTCCTTAATTCCAGCGTGTACAAGGCCAGTCTCTCGAACCTCTCTGCGTAAGACAGTCCTGACATCCCAGGAATTAACCTCGTGAATCTATGCTGCACTTCCTCTACAGCCAGGATGTCCTTCCTTAAGCCTGGAGACCAAAACTGTACACAATACTCCAGGTGTGGTCTCACCAGGACCCTGTACAAATGCAAGAGGATTTCCTTGCTCTTGTACTCAATTCCCTTTGTAATAAAGGCCAACATTCCATTAGCCTTCTTCACTACCTGCTGTACTTGCTCATTCACCTTCAGTGACTGATGAACAAGGACTCCTAGATCTCTTTGTATTTCTCCCTTATCTAACTTTACACCGTTCAGATAATAATCTGCCTTCCTGTTCTTACTCCCAAAGTGAATAACCTCACACTTATTCACATTAAACGTCATCTGCCAAGTATCTGCCCACTCACCCAGCCTATCCAAGTCACCCTGAATTTTCCTAACATCCTCATCACATGTCACACTGCCACACTTTTACGCTTGTTGAAGTTAGAAATGATCTTGCCATGCACATTTTGTTCAGCTCATTGAATTTCTTTGTAGCCTCATTCCACACCTCATCTCTAACCCTGTACTAGTCCACATATTAGCATCAAATGAGCTAAAAAGCTTCTTCATACCTTACAAAACATCATGAGGCAAGTAATGCCATGCAAGTAGAAATACGGTAGTCTTGAAAATGTGGTTTCTGTAACTGGATTCAATTTGTTTGTTTCGTACATAAAGATCAACTGAGCTGGAAGGAAAAGAGTTCACTAAAATGATCCAGATTGACCAGTCTTAAGACCAACATGAAAGCTGTGAAAGATCAGTGCTTCTGAAGAACTATACATTTACACACAAATAGACATTACAGTTGACTAACTGAAAATATAGTCTGAATAATTGTCACTGAGCCAAAAATGAAAAACATGTCTAGTAACAGCAAAACTTCACATGAAGTGGACAGACAATCAGGCCAAGTAACTTGATGAGTGAGATCTGAATGGAAAAAAAGTAACATTTCAAAGGTTTTGACCAAGCTAGCACAACTTTTTTTAAAGTGTAATTTTTAATTCAGTGATTCTAGTTCTTCTTTGGCAATAATGTGCTAGCAAGTAGAGAGGGACAACATGCAGTAAATAGGAATAAGAACATAAGAAAAAGGAGCTAATTAGGGCAAGCAGCTGATTGGCTTAAATAAGATCATGGGTCATCTGATCTTGTTCTCAACCAGATCTTTGTGTTCTGAAGAGAAGGAATACTTCCTTATTTATAATTTAAAGGGAACTTTTTACATTGATCGATATTATTCCCTAGTTCTGGATTCCTCTTAGAATCTATACACTCAAGCCCACTTAGAATCTTACACGTTTCATCATGATCAGCTCACATTCTTCAGAATTTTGGTGTATATCTGCCCTGCTCAACTGATGGACCAGTTCATTCATAGGAACTGATTATGTGGAAAAGTAGGCGAATAAAACTAGCAGTCAGAAGATCTGATGATCATAAAGCTCAAGTTAGAATATAGTGAACGCCGAATTACACATAAATACATGACAAACCAAGTGCCCTTCGATTTATCATCACAAGTTCTTACTTTATCATAACTTATCATCATATAAAGCTCATGGTGTTCTCACACTCCCACACCAAAATTTAAGCATAATAATAACTGGAAGTGAAGATGGGAAAGGAGGTAATTGAAATGGTGACAAGAGACTATGAGCTTCTCCAAAAATCACATTTTGAATGGCAGATAAAATCCACAAATAGAAAGTAGAAATTGAGGAATGTCATGGGGAAAGTGAATGGATAAGGGGAGAAATGTTGCCAGGAAAATATTTGGAAAAATATGTTAAATAAACAATTGCTATGCTGATCATTATTTTATTGTTTATGTCAGGAAATGTAGAGCCGGCTTGACTCAAAAGCAGAGCAGTGAAGATGATTTAGTGGTGAATGACAGCTTTAATAATAGAATTAGGGGGTGGGGTAAGGAAGGGAGGGCACTAAACAAGAAGAGAGAACCAAAACTAAACACAAGAGACAACAAGGTAATCTTTAGGCAAGGAGATTGAAGGCTAGGAGCAACTGGTTGAAGACAGCTAGTTTGATGAGTGAACAAGGACTGCAGATGAGAAGTGGGGTTAAACAGGCTGAAGGAGATGAGTCTGGAAATTATCGATAAGTGAATCCATTTAGCTGGGTGGAGACTGGGAAATGCCTGTATGTGTAAGTTGGGAGGTATCAGTGGGAGCAGGCCTGATAGTTTCTTTATATGTGACATCCAGACAGGCCTTTTTACATTAACGATTTCAAAAATAGCTTTATTTGTCCGATGTACATTGTAACAGAGTGAAATGTGTTGCTTCTGTCAATGATCAACACAGAACAAGAAATGGCTGGGGGCAGTCCGCAAGTGCCACCATGCTTCCGGTGCCAATATAGAATGCCCGGGATCTACCAAGCCTTGCCCACACATCTTTGTAATATGGGAGGAAACCCATGTAGCCATGGGAAGAACGTACAAACTCCTACCGACCTTGACCTTCTGATCACTGTTGCTCTAAAACTCCTACACTACATTTAACTGTATTTAATTCAGAGTGACAGTATGCAAGCAAGTTGTTATTCCTTCTCTGACTGGCAAGTCAAGACTAGGTTAACTGGATGCAAGTTCATTCTCTTTGGTAGTAACAAGAGATTAAGACAAGCAAAATGCAGTAATGATCTAAGCACCACTCAGCACTAAAATTAAATTTATAACCATGATTTCTAGTTTTTCTACCACTTTATATAACTTTTTATGACTCAACCTACCAATTTCCTAAATCAAAACACATCATTTTCAATTTTATACCTTCTTTTCAATCATTTATTTTCAAACAATCTTTAAGAAAGAACATTGTAGCCAGGACTTTCTGCTGCAGAGATGGTCGCCAATCCTCCAGGTTTGTCCTAAAGTCTAAAGAAACTAAAGATTAATATCTGTGCCATTGCTGCAAGGAATCCAGAAGCATATCCATAGAGGACATATTTAACATTTTAATTAATTATGAAAAGCTATTATTGAGAGTGCAAAGAATACCAGTTGACTCACAGTTAAATATTATTCAGCTAATTAAAAGTCCATTTGCTTCCCAACCTGCTAGGTAAGGTGGTACCTCATGAGGGTAAGAACATCCAACAATTCAAGCTGGAATTAATGAAGTGAGGTTATTGTAAAGTATTACATTGTGTGACGGATCCCTTGTGGTGCGCCTGATGTGATGAGTAACTATATATGCAAATACTTGATTCAAATAGTGCAAGCAAGCCAAAATTTTAAAGACCCACCATGAATTCATTTGACCACAATGAAAAATTCAACTGTTCCAGTACACAAATTCTATAACATCCCTATACTGGACACCCATAAAAATGGAGGAAGAAATTCACTTACATTAATCAAATTAGCTAGGTTCAGAACAAACTTGCAGACCTGAGTTGCAATACTGCTGAAGTACAAATTCATAAACATATCTTTCACAGAGCTCAATAATTTGGATAACTGATGAAAGTTATTGGAAGTATTCTTATAAATCATTGTTCACACCATAGAACTGAATCTTTTATCATATTTTATCAAATTCTTTCTTCTGTTGTCCAACAGATATCCATAAATTGTTTCAGCATTTATTATTACTCAGCAAAATTGTTGCATGATGCAGGCAAAATCTTGTTGTTCTTGTAGTTGATATTGAAAATAGCTATTGAAATAGACAGAAAACATAATTTACTGCGAGGCAATCGGCGCAAGATTTAACTTTGAATGTATTTTTTAAAATCACTTTACTGAAGAAATTAAATCAGCATTTGATTCAAATTTGTAAAATTAATCACTTATTTGAAATCTAGCAACTATATGTTAAATGTTTGCCATGATCCTGTTATAATCTGGCACCTTGTTGAGCAGCTCACATGAACCTCTGACCCATATCAGCAATTGACATTTTTCCCTTTCAGCCTATTTGGACTTTCTATATGTACATCGTAATTCTTTTACAGAGTAGTACAATTCCAGTTCTACAATTTGTAAGGCTTGAAATTATACTTAAAATCTGACTATATTTCCATTACATTTGATTTTAATCATTTTAGGAATATATTTTTTAATTATAACCTTCTATTTTGATGCATACAAATTCAAAATAGGAGGCACACCCACTCAGGAGTACAACTTCTGCTCCCAGCCAATGCTACTCCACTGCCAAATATGCTTGACCAGAATGAGAAACCTCTGTCCACACAATAAGGGTCAAAAAGGGGCTAAATAACAACCTCAGAATCATCTCTATCAACCTAAATCAACACTGGTGTACAATGTGCTTATCCTGACTGGAATGGCACCACCAGTCATCCAAGGTACCTCTGCCATCTAAAGATTATTCCTACGATACCAGCAGGGAGAGATGGTAAAAGTGACTTGCAGAACTGAATAGGCAAGCCTAATTGGCACCACTAGCATCTATTTTAGAGAAGGGAAATGGACCTGTGGAAGTAGTTACAAAGCCAGGGTTCAGGTAATGTCCAGACCGGGATAGTTTACAGATTGTGCACAATCAACCTGGGCAAGAGACCTATTTGAAGACTGTAGCTTCCCTTTGCACATCATGGGTTGGAGCTATTGGTCAAAGACAAAGACAAGATAAGGATGCAAACAAAGAATTCTAAGATGACACTCACTATTATTTAGTTACTTTACTCATTCTGAATTATTACTGGCCTTTAATGTATAGATTCTATTGGTTATTAATATCTAATACTGTGTGATTGATAACTGATTATGCAAACAATAAATGTGTACGTCCACAAGCTTACCAATTGGTCAATTGTATTAAAATTGGCAATTTCAGTAGAAAAATATGACATTTTGTTGTTCAAACTTAGAACAATTTGTTAACAGGGCCATACTGTTCCCCAAGTACAAGTAAATAAAGTGTGATTGAAGAATGAGTTTTCAGAGGCAGCAGATCACCTCAAAGACCCTAAACCCCCTTTCCATCCAAGTCAGCTCATCAGGAGACAACATGATAAAATGTCTGTTTACCCATCTTCCGTGTCATATGAGATAATTATCTTTAAGACACACACTTACTGAACAAAGAACATTTAACAAGCATGCTAATGACCTCATCTCCACTTTCACAGCTCTGAAAGCCATTCCACACAGACATAACAATTTCCATAGATTAGTATAATTCTGATGTTACAATGAACAAGGCTTGAAATTATACTTCAAACCTGACTATAAATGAATAATTTCCATTTTTTCTGATTCATTTTTTTCCACAAGACATCTCAGAATTTTGTTTTTGTTTTAATACCAATCTTCTATTTTAATAGATACCACTTCTGTAAACTATCCTGTGATAGAAATCTGAGAGCTGGAATTTTTCTGTTGTTCATGTTTTCAAGCAGAATCGCTTCCTTGAATAGAGTAAGGATTTGTTTCTTGGAATCTGTAATACAAAGATGCCAAATGCTACAGCCCCATAACTGATCGATCAGACAAGTCCAGGTCATTCTGATTATACAGTTAAGGCCACCGTAACCCTATTTTTTAAACATCCTGCTCTTTAGAGCCAGCAGTTGAAGAATATAACAGCCTAAAGTAAAGGAGTAGGATTAGGCTATTCAGTCTCTCGAGTCTTCTATCCCATTCAACATCATTATGGCTAATCTTCTACCTCATTCCCATTTCCTTAACAATCCTCCCAGCCTTTCATTCCTCTAACCAGAGATCTATTAATATTTGTTTTGAATTGAATCAATGGCTAAGTCTCCATAGCCATCCAGGGCAGATAATTTCAAAAACTCATCTCATTTAAGGGAAGGTATTTCTCTTCATTTTAGTCCAACCATTTATTTTCAGACCGTGACCGTTAGTTATAGACTATTCTGCAAGGGTGCTACTGGTCATCCCAAGGAATCCCTAGCATAAATCTTCACTGCATTTCCTATATAATAAAATATAAAGAGATCAAAATTGTACACAATAGTAAATGTGATCTTGCCAATTCTCTATACAATTGCTGCAAGATGTATCTTTATTCTTGTCCCTAAAATCTCTGGTAATTAAAACATTGTACAATATGCCTTTCTACTATTATTGGACCCACACTTTGGCTTCCAGTGGAGCTTGAGTACAAGAACATCCACATGACTTTGAAGATCAACATCTCCCAATCCATCAGCATTAAAAAAACATTATACTTACTTTATTTTCTCCTTCATATATTTTTTAATCCTCTCTTAAACTTTTGCACCCTCATCACTACTTACATTCCCACAGTTTCTGTGGCCTCCGTCGGTCATGGTCGACCATGGGCACTGCGCCTCTGGTAGTCACTGGGAGTGGCTTCTCCAGGGTGCAAGCCAGGGCAGAGTGATATGGAGATCTGTCTGTTGCCCATGCAGTGGGAACCCCTCTCCATGCTGATGACAGGTCCAAAGGAACAATGAAAGTCGATACAGTTTGGTATACAGTTTCAAGTCATCAAAAACTTTACAAATATTACACACAATTCCTTAACCAAAGGCTGTTAATAGACCATAAATCAATGGGGACTAAACACTATAACCTGCCATAGTCTGCTAGTCACACCCTGCAAACCATGAATCAGAACTTGATGAAGGGTCTTGGCTCAAAATGTCAACGATCATTTTCTTCCTTGAATGCTGTCTGACTTGCTGAATTCCTCCATCTTTCTGTGTACTTCTCAAAATTTCCAGCATCTGAAGAATCTCCCATCTCCACCTCATAACTGGGATTATTTTATCAAAAGACTTGCCAAAATCTCATGTGCTATACATCCATTGATTTCCCTCAACTATTCCATAAAACAGATTAGTTCAGCATGGTTTTCCATTTGTAAATCATTCCTGCTCTGCTCAATCTTAATTTTTATGGTATGGTATCACAGCCCGTATTGTAGATTCCAGCATTTTTCCAATCAATCTCAGGCCATTGGTTGGTTGTTCATCATTTTCTCTGACCCATTTCTTTAAGAGCAAGGCTGCAGCAAATTTTGACCCAACATCTACATCATTCTGAAGTAGAAATCAACACCATTTGGCGAATACATTTCTTCTCAATGGCTGCACTGACCTGTGAGTTTAAATGGCCGCAGTAAATTACTCCTAGAGTGCAGGTAAGTGATGAAGGTTATGATATTGTTGTAAATGGGTGTTTCATGGTCAGTTTTGACCAAAGGATTTATTTCTGTACTAGATAATTACATGACAATATAAATAAAACAAAGTCAGACGAAGATGAAGGAGAAGGAGAGGAAAAGATAAAGGAAGAAGAGAAAAGAAACCTGAAATCAGAAGCCTTTTCCAGTTGTTTTATTGGAAACTAATTAATCACTCTTCAGCTGAACTGAGACACTAAGTATTGTCAAGCAATTTTGCTGCACATATTCAGTAAAATCAAAACCTCCCACACTGGAGTACCAGTTAAGAAGAAATGCATTCACCGAGAAAATGTTGATTTCTGCTTATCAGAGTCTGCTTATTTCTGCTTACAGAGTCAAAATTCTACAATTTTATGACTGTGGCAGACTGTAGTCTTGTTCTGTAAGAAAAGCAGGGGAGAGAAAACAGGAAGCAACCAACCTATGACCTGAGATTGATAGCTGGGAAGCATGGCTTAATAAGAGGTAAGTAACATTAACAAAACATACATGATGTTCAATTACCATCTCAGAGTTGGCATAATGCAATTTGGAGTGCAAGATTCTTGCAGATGGCCCTGAAAAACAACCTCAAGTACTATGGGTCTAGATGACCAGTCATTAGTCTGCAGCAGTTAGGGCTAATGCAGTCCAGTAGCCCAAACTGCTGCCAGGAAACAGCAAGGCCACTAACAGAGTAGCAGTGTGGTGATCAAACAGGCTGTATGACACAGAACAGTTCTTTTATTATTTTTATTTAAAATGGTATTGCTGGAAGGAACACCATCTTTTGCTTATCCAATTGCTCCTTGGAAACCATTTTTGTGCACTGCAGGACTGGTGTAAGTACTTCCAGAGTGCTGTGGTGGAGGGATTTCCAGCATTTAAATCCAGTGATAATGAAGTACCGGTAATGTGTGGATCTATTTCTTTTTGTGCAATGACCCTAAGCACTAATTATTGACTGATAATTTGCCAATGCTCACTGATCTGTTGTTCTCTCTCTGCAAAGCGAATATACCAGTTAACTTTTCCTCAGCTCTGTGTGCATGCTTTTATGTAATTGATATGTAGTTGTCCAGACACAACAGTACCATTAATGTATTTCTAGTCATAACTGGGTTACTTGGAGGGAAATCTGCGGGTGGCAGCTTTTCCATGAACCAGCTACCCTTGTTTTTCTTAACAATGGAGGTCAGAGGGTTAGGAGATGTTGTCAGAGTAAGCTAGTTGTGTAAATGCAGTGCATTATACAGATTTTACACACTGTAGCCACAGTATGATTTGTGCCTCACTGAGTAAATGGCTCTTTCAAGATAATACTACTGAAATCTATTGGAGGCCAAAACTATGTAGTGCCATTGTCAGCTTTAAATGCTTGAAAAGCATGGAATACCAAGTTATGATGGCGTAGAGAAAAGCATTTAGTGCAGCAGCCAAGTATTTAGTCTCTGAGCTCGTGCTGCAATGACACCACAGACCTGTTGGATGTTGAAATGCTGCTAGCCATAATTTTGAAGGTGTATGCCCTTTCCTCACTGATACCATCAGGTCGGAGGTACAAAAGCCTGAAGGCACACACTCAGCGATTCAGGAACCGCTTCTTCCCCTCAGCCATCTGATTCCTAAATGAACGTTAAACTGTGAACACTGCCTCACTTTTTTAATGTATATTATTTCTGTTTTTGCATGATTTTTAATCTGTTCAATATACATATACTGCAAGTTATTTATTTATTCTTCTATATTATGTATTGCATTGAACTGCTACTGCTAAGTTAACAAATTTCACAACACATGCCGGTGATAATAAACCTGATTCTGATTCTAATATTTGGGCTCCAGGTTCTGCAGGAAGTTGTGCACCTTGGCAGTATAAACAATTCCTTAAGTTATTTTGTGGATATCTGAATAATAATGTACTTTCCAGATCTTAATGTCACTTAACAGAAAATGGAAAACAATTAACAGGTCATACTGCAGCTGCAGATTGAGAAACAGGTAATATTTCAAGGCCTGGGGTTGTTCATCTGAACTGGGAAAGAAAGAATCAAAGTAGCAGGAGAGTGAAAGTCAGGCAGGTGGCACAAAGCAAGTTTCTTCTACATTAGGTTATTCTCACTCAATATATAAAAGTTAAAATACAATTAAATATCTTTATGAAATGCAGCTAATGACAAGTCTGTGGGATGTGCTCAGTTGGACAGACAATACAAGGAGAATAGGTGACAAAATCTATGCCAAAAATGAATGTAGAAAAAATAGCAAGTTCTCCCACTAAGAGAAAGAAAGAGTGACTTTACAGTACCTGTAGAGGAAGATTGCACATACTGCAGTGCTCAGTATCAAATTCCCCAGCTTTAGCCAAGACACTCTTTTTTTCACTTTCTGGTTAAAAAAAAAACATTTTTACTCATGTTTGTGTTACTACTACACTGCAAAGTCTCTTCCAGGGCTGCCTACCTGAAAAAGCTTAAATCCTCCCTTCAATGAGAGTTCAGTGAAACTCTCTCTCACAGCTCTCCCTCTTTGAATTCTTCCTCCCCTCCAGCCACCTTATTGCTCTGACTTCTCTTTTCCAGTCCTGATGAAGGGTCTCAGCTTGCAACGTCGACTGATTACTCTTCCCCATAGATGTTGCCTGGCCTGCCGAATTTCTCCAGCATTTTGTGTGTTGCTTGGATTTTCAGCATCTGCAGATGTTCTCATGTTTGTATGATTTTTACTGCCATCATTTTGATTAAACTTCTATACCCAAACACTATACCCCCACCATCCTCACACATATTCTTCCCGCTCTCTTTTCCTTTTGTGTATCGATTAGCTTGATGGGTATATCCACAAACTTGCCATTAAGGACACATTGCACACACACAGAGAAGGATTTATCCAATTTTGACTGTCTCAACCTATCAGAGAAAATGTCCTTTGTTCCACTGATCCCTCTCCATCACCTCCCCTGTTATCTATACTAACCAGTTTATCTTTTTCTCTGTTCTGATAAAGGGTCCCACACTCAAAAGATTAACTGTTTCTATTTCCACATATGCTGCCTGATACAATGCAAATTTCCAACATTTTCTATCTTTTTTCTGATTTCCATGGTGTGTTATTTTCCCCCCACATTCATCACTTAACAAATCAAATTACATAAATTATAAAATACTGCTATTGATTATTGTTAGCCAGGACCACAATAGCTACTGTTTAATGTAATGCTCTGAGCTTTAGCATAGAAAAGCAAAATGGGTTTTTACCATTTACCAAAAAATATTCCAACAATGTAGCACTCAACCACTGTAGAAATCATTCTTTTTTATCACAGATATGAAACAGAGACTGATAGATTTAAAGAATCCCAAAACACTACTCAAAGTGCAGAGAAATTCTCCTGGTAACCTAACTGACATATAACTAAGTCAATATCACTTAACTAGATTATCCCTTTGCGGTTCAGGGACCTTGCTATGCATAATTTGGTTTCTGTGGCATCTTGTCTTCATTGGTAACTTCAGATCAAAAGATACCGAATAATGTTCTCTATGACTAAAGTGCCATTTAAATGAAAGCCATTAATTTCTAAATAGCTTGGTGTTCTTAAATATAGTACCTGGGTGCCAATTGCTCACCTGGTTTGTTATTGTATGCCCGTTGTCCAATGAAATTCCCTAGAATATTTCCGAGCAATTTCGCAGAATTATTATTACTTTGCATGCTCAAAAAAATAAACAAATGTATTTATGTCAAGTTTTTCTCCTTCGAAACAAATTTTTCTCATAATTCATTGGAAGTATAAGCTTTTTCATAATGCCAAATAAGTTAATTGAATTAAATGTTAATCACAATTAAACTTGTGGTATGTTGTGCTTTAATGTTACAAAATATTAAATCAAAATTATCCATTTTAATGTTCAATAACTTGCCTTCTGAACATTGGTGGAATAGGCCAATATATTAGAGATATTTAAGAGCATCTTAGAAAGGCACAACGATAAAATAAAAGTAGGTTTATGTGCAACAGAGAAGGATTAGATTAATTATGGAGAAGGTGAAAAGTCACCCTAATACCGTGGGCCAAAGGACCCATATTGTACTGTACCATTCTATATCATATTGGTCTGAGGCTGCCAGCAGGGTTGAAGCCTGTTACAAAACCTGTTTTGCAAGTAGTGCAAGAGTTTTATGATATCCTAGTATTGTGCTTTAATTGATTTAATAAAATCTGACATTTCTTAAAATGTTGTCCAACTGCAGTTCAAATTGGAGCTACCCTTTTCATATGGAAATCAATACAAATAAATAAACTACCTGTCATTCTGGCTCAGTCTATCAGCCACATTCATCAGCATTCAGTTAGTAGTTGGGTTGCTAAACCAGCTTAAGTGATAACCATTGAAAATCCACAGCAAGAGTGAAATCTGTGCCTTCCTACAAACAGCTCATTATCCATGTCATGGTGCACTCTTGGGGGATTAGATCCAGGTGCAGATGAATGGCAGAATCCCCAGGAACAGACAGAAACCAGTGGTTAGACATCAGAATACCAACAGAGCCTCAGAGGTGCAACTGAATGACACCCAAAGACAATTCATTCTCTCCGACACAATAACCCCAATAGGCACTGAATGACAGTCCACTTTAAATAATCATAGAATGTGGGAAACATGCACCAGTCACAATTAACTTGACAAGATTAAAACAAAAAGCACAAGGGCTTAATGACTCTGGGATATTGATTGGTAAATATGGGTGCTCAAAAACCCTAGCAGGTCAACACTTTATGGCAAGCCACAGAGCTCATGACAGTACTACTCCCTGTAGGGCAGGCTGACATGTCCCAGTGAGCTCTTGAGGCAGGTCTGAAAAAGACAAGGCAGACCTGGAGCTCAAGGCAGTGCTAGAAAAATCTGGAACAGCTCTGATGGTCCCAAGGTGGGTGCGAAAAAACACAAAGCAGACCTGAAGCTCAAGGCACCACTGGAGAATCCAGAATAGATCATATAGCCCAGAAGCATTGCACTTGACTCAGAAACAGAGCACATCATGGAAGTCTTTACAAGCCTTGTTGACCTAGAGAAACTCAGAAAAAATCTTGAACATATACTGGAGAAGCTTAGAACATCCCCTGGGTCATGATGCACTCTCAAAGGACTAGACCCAGGTGTGGAGAAATGGCAGGTTCCCCAGGAAGAGATGGAACCAGTGGTTAGACATTAGAATACCAACAAAGCCTCAGAGGAGTGACTGAACAACGTAACAAGACAATTCATTCTCTCCAACACAATGGCCCCAATAAGGCACTGAATGAGCGCCCTCTTTAAATAGTCATAGAATGTGGGAAACAGCCAGATTTAACTTGACAAGATTAAACCAAAAGCACAAGGGCTTAATGACTTTAATTAAGATATTGATTAGTAAATACAGGTGCTCAAAAACCCCCAGAAGATCAGCACTCTATAGCAAGCCACAGAGGTCATAACAGTCTAAGAACATTAACTGAAAGTGGAGAAAGAAAAAAAAATATCAGGAACATGTGTGTTGTGGAACAAAACTCCAAGATGTCTTGAGTTAATGATGATGAATCCAAGGGGGATTCCTTACTTGCTTTTATCTCCCGTGGGTCAGGTAAAGTAAGATATTCCTAGAGATTGCAATGGAGATGTCTGGGATCATTGTTCTAAAGTTCTATAAGAATGCCAATATCAAACTATTGCTTTATCATAAGATACTCATGAGAAAGACACAGCAATGTCAGTTTTGCTGTGTCTGAAACTTGTGCCTAATTCATTGCCATATCCTCATTTGTATTCCTACCTTATTATTTCATGGCAGTTTTAAATCAATGAACCATTTCAACCCAACTGCCATGGGTCTGGGGTGCACATTAATGCAAGACCAGTATATTTCTTTTCTAAAAGGGAGCATAACACAACTGAAACTTTGGTAATTTGATAATTCCATCACTATTGAGATCAATTTTTCTTCTAAAAACATTCATGATTATTAATTTAGCTTCCACAGTTACAAGAGTGGGAGCTGGTAACTTAAATACAGTGTATAAGGTCCAGAGGAGGTTCACAAAAATGATCCTGGGAATGAAAGAATTAACATATGAGAAGCGTTTGATGGGTCTTAGCCTGTATTCGCTAGAGTTTAGAAAAATGAAGAGAGATCTCATTGAAACCTATTGTATATTAAAAGGCTTTGATAGAGTACATGGAAAGGATGTTTCCTTTAGTGGGAGAGACTAGGACCAGAGGGCACAACCTCAAAAGACAAGGACATCCCTTTAGGACAAAGATAAGGAGGAATTTCTTTCACCCAAGGATGATAAATCTGTGGAATTTACTGCCACAGACAGCTGTGAAGGCTAAATAATTGGGTATACTTGAAGTGGAGGTTGCTAGGTCCTTCATTAGAAAGGATTACAGGGAGAAGGCAGGAGAAGGGGTAGAGAGAGATCATATATCAGCCATGATGGAATGGCAGAGCTGACTCGATGACCTGAATGGCCTAATTCTGCTCCTATGTCTTATGGTCTTAATAAGACAGAAGTTTCAAATCCGTTTAATGATTTGTAATATCGTACTTAGTGTCTCATGCATACTTCCCGTTGTGTTTTTTCCTGCAAATTTAGTTAGTAACACACCTGCAGTGCTGGAAAATGGTCCAATTCCTGACTCAGCAAGAAGTGCCTTTGGAGATACGATAATTTCATAAAAACACACAAGTACATTTCAGCACTTCAGGGGATTGGTAGTGTACATTTGGCACTTGCCTTTGCCTATGATGTTTAGTCAATGAGTCAGAACTGGAACTTGAGATTGCTTTTATGTTATACTTAGTTTGGTTCAGCTATCACTCATTGTGTAGCCAGAAGGCTGTGAGTTCAAGTACCACTCTAGGGATTTGTGCACATAATTCATGCAGGCACTCCGTCAGAGCAAAATGGAAAAGATTGCTGGATTTTCAATATCAATCGTACAACACAGAAACAAACCATTAGTTGCGTGCTGCTGATTCTCTTCACAGCAACCACGTAACAATATCATACTCAATTGTACACTTTCAATATCCCAGTTGTTCCACTTACTATGGCAACAGATTCAGGATGCCTCTTGTACAGAATTTTCTTAGATAACTAATAACAATGCAGTCTATGAAAATAAACTACTTCAAAACTCCAATAATTCTTTAAGTAGCTTATATTTACACCATGTTATCAACCATTGAAAAAGGGTTTCTACAGTACTATTTATTTGAAGTAATCTTTCAAAATCTTGAAGATTGTTAGACAAATGTTGGCAATCTGTTTCATCTTCTCAATGTTCCAAAACTTCACAGCTAATGAACTGAATACGAAGTGTTTTCAGCATTACACTGACAAATGCAGCAAATATTCTGCACGTAGCAGATTGCACAAACAACATATTCAATGAAGAAAAGTCAACACATCTTTATTGAAGTGTTGTTGGTCAAAGATCAATATTCCCCAGAAGATACTCCCGTTCTTCTCATAGTGCCACAGAATTGGATCTCACCGTTCAGAATGATTGAAAAGTGTCATTTCCAACATTGCAGGGTATTTCTAGAAGACAATAAAGAAATCTACCCAGATTTAATTGCTTATGCTTCTGCCTTTTGCTATGACCTGACAACCTTGATTACTACAAGATTTTAAGTACTCTCAGGTTACTCAAAAGCAAAATACTGCATATAATGGAGGAAATAACAAAGAAAATGCCAAAAACATTCAGCAAGTCATGCAAAGTGTGCTGATTTCTTCAGCAATTCCTGTTTTACTTTCATGGCATTACTCTTCACTAAAACGAGAAAGTCTGTGGATGTTGGTAATCCAAAGCAACACATACAAAATGCTGAAGGAACTCAGCAGATCATGCAGCATCTGTGGAAATGAATGAAGAGTCGACATTTTGGGCTGAGACCTTTCTTCAGGATTACTCTGCAGCATTAGGGAGGGAAAATAAGGTAGAGCATACCTGCAGTTCATTCAAATTTTCTACTTTCACCTCTTTAAAGGTTTGAATCGAACTGTGAAATAACATCTATTCACAAGATTAGCTTTATTTGACACATGCACATTGAAGCATACAGTGAAATGTATTGCTTGTGTCAAATCAAATCTGCGAGGATTGAGCTTGTGGCAGCCACACGTCCAGCTCCAACGTTGCATGCCAATAACTCACTAACCCCAACCACACATCTCTGGAACGCTGGAGGAAACTAGAAGCACTCCAACAGGTCGCTGGAGAAACAAACAAGCCCCTTACAGACAGTGGCGGGAATCAAGCCCTGATCAGCGACCACAAACATTGTAAAGTGATTGTGCTAACCGCTATGCTAATCTCTCACTGTTAAGTTAAAAATGTATTTAAACAAATAAGATTGTAAATTAATGTACATCAATTTACTTCTCAATCAACATCCAATTAAGAATTGTAATGAAATTAATTATATATAAATATAGCAGAAAAGGTAATGAAGAATGGTATGCTATTACAGTTAGTTCTAAAGCACTTAGGGACACTGGATGTGAAAGACACTCTAAATAAACAGTTCATCGATCTATTTAAAATAAATGCGCTAATATCCTCAAATAATTTGAGAAAGCATCTAAAAGGTAAGGGTACAAAAGGATGTCCAATTGAGTTCTTAGAATCAGCACTAACAAATGCAAATAGTGGACAGTCATAAGTGGTTCTACAAGTAAACTAATGGATCTTTTGAAGCACTCACACAGTATGACACTTTTTAATGTACAGTATTAAAACACCTTGGCAAAATCATCATAGTTGAATTAACAAAATGATGCAAGAAATTTACAAAACATCATTTTCCACCATAGATCCAATCACATTTATCATATCAATTCAATCCAATCATAGATCCACTTTTAAAAAGATCCATTCGAATTCCCTGAATGCATTATTTTCCCTGAATTCAGTAAATACTGTGATCCAAAATTCCACATAGTTTAGACCACAATAACCTGCAGCAATTCAAGCAATAATGAAGGATGGAGCACCAATTTAAAATTGAACTTTCTTCCCCCCACCTCGGTTACCATCTAACCTACTAATTATTTTGAATAATCTGCTTTGTGCCTTTGAGCAACTGAATCATGGAATCTCAGTTTCATACTATTGACCTTGACAGGTTCATATTCAAAGCACTCATCACCTCTAAAGGAATTGAACCCATGCATAAAGTGGGTGAATGCTGCATTTCATTTATAGAGATATATATGTATAATGAAGACAGAATCTTCAACTTATGGAGTCTGCTCTGCCAACCAAAACCCCATTTACACTAATCCGAAATTAATCACATTTTCCTAAAGACAAAGCCCACACATGATTTAAATATTCAAGTAGCTATTGAAGAATTTTTAGCTGCGACACTGGCCATTACGTAGGATTGTGGATTGTGGATGTTGGAAATGGGCGTGGGGTGAGAGGTGGCATGGCAATGAAGTAGGCACAACTGCTCTATGTGTATCTGCAACAAATATTTTCAGGACATCAAATCTCCCAAAGTAGAGAAATAAGCCATTCTGGAAAGTTTATGGCCAAGATAAATCCGAAAGGCATCTGGATACTGGTGTAATTCAAGGTTGTCATTCTTCAGTACACTAAATGATTGTTATTCTGGATCCAATGCAGAATAAAAACACTCCAAGTGTAAAAAAACACAATAAATATAAATATAAAGGCAATTTCGAAGTATTTTAGTATGTGCCAACCAAATGCATACCACCAGCTTCCTCAACTATATCTTCACAACATTTCTTCTAAAGACGTTTCTTCTGAAGTCCCCTATGCCTTTCTTATAGACCGAATAACATTGCTAGCCTTTGGTTATGCTCTTCTTCACAATGGGAATATACTCTCTGTATAGTTCTGATATCTTTAAAGTCTTTTATAAGGGCACTCGCAGTTTTTATTTCCCTAAGAGAAGAGAAGCCTAATCTATTCATTCTATCCTTACATTTTTGGTGCATCATTATAAAACTTCGCTGTATTCGATCCAGCATTTCCATAAATTTTATGCAAATGAAACAAAAACCCGATGCAACATCCAGGGTGTACATGATCAACAGTTTGATACCGGTTTAGCATGACTTCCAACATTTGTAAATTGTATCCCTCTACAATTAAGTCCTCACTCATGGTTTCCTTTTTTATGAATTCACTAATACAAAGCACATTTTTAGTGAGATACATCTTATACTTTAAACTCAGCCAAACATCACACTTTTCAAGTGTCTTCCTTGTTCTTAACATACTAAATTATGTTCACTCATGTTTGCTTGTATTGAACCTTATTATCTGCCCAATCCACAAGGTACAGTAATATTGTAGTGATGTGCTACACACAGCACTGAAATAACGACACGCAGTCGGTAAGTCATTTCGAGACTAGTTTATTCAAACTTCGCGATACTGGCATTTAATCCCTAGCGCCCGACCTCTTCGGGCAGAAATGACGTCAGAGGTGCATTACCAAAATCTCTCCTCACGCGCTGGCTATTTGTGAGCTGGTTCGCCTGCGCAGAAAGTGGGTCACCACATAAACCCCCCCCAGAACCGGCGATACACCTCCCAATGTCCACAGTCTGGATCAGCCTCTGTTTGGGAGGTCTGCCTCTGCGCCACGGTGCCTGAACCTCGACCGGCTGCGCCAAGTCCACATGGGCTGGTTTGAGTCGGTCCACCGTGAAAACCTCTTCTTTCCCCCCAATGTCCAGAATGTACGTGGACCCGTTGTTGCTGATCACCTTGAACAGCCCCTCGTACGGCCGCTGTAGCGGTGCCCGGTGTCCGCCCCTTCGTACAAACACAAACTGACAGTTCTGGAGGTCTTTGGGTACATGGGTCGGGGTCCGTCCTTGCTGCGAAGTTGGTACGGGGGCCAGGTTGCCGAACCTTTCATGTAGCCTGTCCAGGACAGCTGCGGGTTCTTCCTCTTGCCCCCTTGGGGCTGGTATGAACTCTCCTGGGACGGCCAGGGGTGCGCCGTACACCAACTCGGCCGACGAGGCGTGCAGATCCTCTTTGGGCGCTGTGCGAATTCCAAGCAGGACCCAGGGAAGCTCGTCCACCCAGTTAGGTCCTCTCAGGCGGGCCATGAGAGCCGGCTTCAAGTGACGGTGGAAGTGTTCCACTAGTCCGTTCGACTGTGGGTGGTAGGCAGTTGTGTGGTGTAGCTGCGTTCCCAACAGGCTGGCCACAGCCGACCACAGGCTGGAGGTGAACTGGGCGCCTCTGTCAGAGGTAATGTGGGCTGGTACCCCCGAAGCGTGCTACCCAGGTTGCAATCAGTGCTCGGGCGTAGGAATCGGCAGATGTGTCGGTGAGCGGGACCGCCTCTGGCCACCTCGTGAACCGGTTTACCATAGTTAGGAGGTACCGCGCTCCTCAGGACACTGGTAGGGAGCCCACGATATCCACATGAATGTGGTCGAACCTCCGGCGTGTGGGTTCAAACTGCTGCGGCGGGGCTTTAGAGTGCCGCTGCACCTTGGCTGTCTGGCACTGCGCGCACGTTCTGGCCCATTCACTGACCTGCTTGCGAAGTCCATGCCACGAGAACTTGCTGGAGACCAGCTGGACGGTTGTCCTGATAGATGGGTGCGCCAAACTGTGTATGGAGTTGAAAACCCGCCGCCTCCAGGCTGCTGGGACGATGGGTCGAGGTTGGCTGGTAGCCACGTCGCACAAGAGGGTCTTCTCACCTGGGCCTACAAGAAAGTCCTGCAGCTGCAAACCCGAGACTGCGGTCCTGTAGCTGGGCATCTCATCATCTGCCTGCTGCGCCTCTGCTGGTGCTGCATAGTCCACCCCCAGGGACAGGGCCTGGACAGCTGGTCTGGAGAGTGCGTCCGCCACAACGTTGTCCTTTCCCGAGACATGCTGGATGTCCATCATGTACTCAGAGATGTAGGACTGATGTCGCTGCTGACAAGCCGACCAGGGATTGGACACCTTCATGAACGTGAAGGTCAATTGTTTGTGGTCCGTGAACGCGGTGAATGGCCTACCTTCCAAGAAGTACCTGAACTGCCGGATTGCCAGATACAGTGCCAACAGCTCCCGGTCGAAAGCACTGTACTTGAGTTCGGGTGGTCATAAGTGCTTGCTGAAGAATGCCAGGGGTTGCCAGCACCCCTCGATGAGCTGCTCCAGCACCCCACCGACTGCTGTGTCAGATGCGTCCACTGTGAGGGCAGTCGGAACGTCCGTTATGGGGTGCACCAGCATCGCGGCATCTGCCAAGGCTTCCTTGGCTTTAACAAATGCGGCCGCGGCCTCCTCGTCCCAAGTAATGTCCTTGCCTTTACCCGACATTAGGCTGTACAAAGGGCGCATGATACGGGCTGCTGAGGGGAGGAAACGGTGGTAGAAGTTCACCATACCAACGAACTCCTGCAGGCCTTTGACTGTGTTGGGCTGGGCAAAGTGGCGGATCGCGTCTACCTTGGCGGGCAGAAGTGTTGCCCTGTCTTTGGTAACCCTGTGGCCCAGGAAGTCGATGGTATCGAGACTGAACTGGCATTTGGCTGGGTTGATCGTGAGGCCGAAATCACTCAGGTGGGAGTAGAGCTGGCGGAGGTGGGACAGATGCTCCTGACGACTACTGCTGGCTATAAGGATGTCGTCCAAATAGATGAACACAAAGTCCAGGTCGCATCCCACCGTATCCATTAGCCGCTGGAACGTCTGTGTGGCATTCTTCAGGCCGAACGGCATTCGGAGGAACTCGAACGGGCCGAACGGGGTGATGAGTGCTGTTTTGGGGATGTCTTCAGGGTTTACCGGGATTTGATGGTATCCCCGGATGAGGTCTACTTTGGAAAATATTCTTGCTCCGGCAGGTTTGCTGCAAAGTCCTGTACGTGCGGCACAGGGTAGCGGTCTGGAGTGGTAGCCTCTTTCAGTCTGTGGTAGTCGCCGCATGGTCTCCAACCCCCAGCTGCTTTGGTCACCATGTGCAGGGGGGAGGCCCATGGGCTGTCGGACCTCCGTACGATCCCCAATTCCTCCATCCTCTTGAACTCCTCCTTCGCCAGGCGTAGCTTTTCCGGGGGAGCCTTCGTGCACAGGCGTGGAGGGGCGGGTCCCTGGGTCGGGGTGTGGTGCTGTACCCTGTGTCTGGGCATGGCTGCCGTGAATTGCGGTGTCAGAATCGATGGAAAGTCCACCAGGATTCTGGTGAATTTGTTGTCCGACAGCATGATGGAGTCCAGGTATGGGGCCGGCAACTTGGCTTCTCCCAGGGAGAACGTCTGGAAAGTCTCGGCATGTACCAGTCTTTTCCCTTGCAAGTCGACCAGCAGGCTGTGAGCTCGCAAGAAGTCTGCCCCCAGGAGTGGTTGGGCCACGGCGGCCAGTGTGAAGTCCCACGTGAACCGACTGGCGCCGAACTGCAGCTGCACTGTGCGGGTGCCGTAGGTCCGTATCGTGCTGCCATTTGCGGCCCTCAGGGTGGGTCCTGGCTTCCTGTTGTGGGTGTCGTACCCCGTCGGGGGCAAGACACTGATTTCCGCTCCGGTGTCGACCAAGAAGCGGCGTCCCGACTGTTTGTCCCAGACGTACAAGAGGATGTCCTGGTGGCCAGCCGCCATAGTCATTAGTGGCAGCTGGCCCAGGCCCTGGCCCTTGCAGGGCAGGCGACAACAGCAGGCTTTTGTACCCCACCGCTGGTGGTAGAAACACCACTGTTCACTGGCCTCCCCACTCCTGCCTCTGTGTTGTGTGCGCCCCCCTGCCGGGCCTGGTCTGGTCTGCTTTTGGGCGCGTGGCCTAGTAATCTGACCGACGGACGCCATGCTCTCCCTCTTGGCTTTCCACAGCACGTCTGCCCGGGTCGCCACCTTCCGGGGGTCGCTGAAATCTGCGTTGGCCAGCAGCAGATGTACGTCCTCGGGCAGCTGCTCCAAGAACGCTTGCTCAAACATGAGGCAGGGCTTGTGTCCGTCAGCCAGAGACAGCATCTCGTTCATCAATACTGATGGCAGTCTGTCTCTCAAACCGTCCAGGTGAAGCAGGCGGGCATCCCGCTCATGCCGTGAGAGGCCAAAGGTCCCAATAAGCAGTGCCTTGAATGCTTCATATTTGCCTTCTTCCGGGGGCAACTGTATGAAATCCGCAACCTGGGCAGCCGTCTCCAGGTCAAGGGCGCTCACCACGTGGTAGTAATGCGTGGAATCAGAGGATACCTGCCAAATCTGGAACTGGGCTTCTGCTTGGCTAAACCACATACGTGGCCGCAGTGTCCGGAAAGTCGGCAGTTGTAGTGAAACTGCGTGAACAGATGAAGAGTCGGTCATCTTTAGTCCAAATCCTGTTTGGACCATCGGGGTCACCAATGTAGTGATGTGCTACACACAGCGCTGAAATAACGACACGCAGTCGGTAAGTCCTTTCGAGACTAGTTTATTCAAACTTCGCGGCGCTGGCATTTAATCCCTAACGCCTGCCCTCTCCGGGCGGAAATGACCTCAGAGGTGCATTACCAAAGTCTCTCCCCGCACGCTGGCTATTTGAGAGCCGGTTCGCCTGCGCAGAAA
The DNA here is from genome assembly GCF_048418815.1 of Hemitrygon akajei. Taxonomy (NCBI): domain Eukaryota; kingdom Metazoa; phylum Chordata; class Chondrichthyes; order Myliobatiformes; family Dasyatidae; genus Hemitrygon; species Hemitrygon akajei. The sequence goes on along the minus strand of NC_133132.1, from coordinate 91,276,571 downwards.
TTGAGTCACCACAATATAGTCCTCCTTTAACTTGTTGCATTATGACCAACCCTTCAAATTTTAGATATAAGAAAACAACATAATTCGTACACCCAGTTAAACAATCACTTTAAACAATTGATGTTGGCTTCCAATTAGAACAAATATTTTGTAAATTTTTTCAGTACTATGACTTTCACAAAGAAAGCAAACACACACTGAGGCAATAGGTCTCTTTATTATCATATTTATTGTTATCACAGGATAAGAAACCTAAAAGGAGATTTTAAAAACTACAGATTTTCAATTCATACTGCCACACAAGTCCAAACAGCAAGTCAAAACTTACTCCAAGTAAAACCGTATAGTAACTAAATTGTTTTACATAATTTAGACAAGTCTGAAGCCACTTTTTTCAAAAACTCAAGATTATAAAAGAAATCCATCAATGCGACTTCTTTACAGTGTGAACAAAGACATTTCTGACATTACATTACCTTGATTGACAGGCTGCATCTAATCTAGCAATCTATGTGCAAAGGAGGTTCTGCAATACAACTTATATCGATCATCTGGCATTGTGATTTGGCTGCCTTATAAAGCTTAGTTTTGTACAATATGCCAGTAGAATCAGGAACTCCTTTCTTTGCCCCTGGAATTATTATTGTTTACTTGGTTCATAATACAGATTGCAATGAAAATGTTACAGCAAACAACTGATTGTGCATCTCAATTATAATATTCATAAGTGAGTCCAAGATGCTTTAGATAAGCTTGGCTAATCTATGCGTTAGAAGCAGATGATATCAAAAACTGATTGTATCAAGCATAATGAACATGAGACCACCTTCCTGGAAATCGCAGAGGCTCTGCACCAATCTCTGTCAGCACCTACTAATCCGTGCATTCTCTGTTATTCTTGCAATCTTCTTTGACCTGAAGCCTTTGGTGTGTCTTTGTTGTGTAATCACACATTTTGCATTGTTTAACAGCAACAACTTTAACTGTTTCCACTCAAATAACTAATTTTAAAATAGCTTTTCGTTCTTGTATGCACATAGAAATCTGGCAACAAAGAAAATAAGTAGGAAATCATGTGAATGCAGAAAATAAACCATTAATAGATAATGAGCTGTTTTTTAAAGCATTGGGAATACATGGAGCATTATGGAAAGATATTTCAGAATGGGGAGCCATATTTTTCTTTATACTGGAACTATTGAATTCAATTAAAAAGAATTAAGATCAAAATTAAGCACTTAAAAATGAAAAATGGTTGAACCGTACTTCACATACAAGCACTGAACTTGCAATGATTATGGAACTAAATTTTCAAATTCAAAATCATATGTAACATCAAAAACAGCAGTCTTTAAACTAAAATGAAATTTGCAGATGCTGGAAGTCTGAAACAAAAATAAAAAAGGCTGAGGTGTTCAGTAGGTCAGCCTGCAAAAAGGGTAAGATGGTAAGATAGACAGAGTTACTATTTCAGATCAAAGACAATTCATCTTTTAAGTGTTCAGTGTTTCTCATTTAGCTTTTGCAAACCTGAGTTGCTTAAGAGTGACCAAAATACTGTATTAATTTTACATTGTTTTAATATGAACTTCACAATAATCCTTTGAAAACTTCAACAATGCTTCCCGAACCAGTATTAAAAATACAAAATAAAATTTATTAGTTATAAGTCTGTTTGCCATTGGAAACAGATTGACTAAATGCTAATTGCTTTTCAGATGCTCTGAAACACTAAAAACACAGGCCTTGAAACTCTTTCACTAAGCTAACTATTTTGATGCCAAATCCAGCTTGGTTATACTTAACGATGATAAACCCCTGGCATGTAAATAGCATTACTAACTAGATTTAGGACTTACTTGGCATTCTTTGAAAAGGGATTGTACTTCAACTGACCCCTAGGTCATCTTTCTCATACATTCTCCTGTAAGTGCTTTTATAAGAGTTATCACCAATCCCAGCCCTATCCTATACCAATGTCCTGAAGGTTTTAACTAGTACACATTCAATACCATCACCAAGAGCTACACTGAGCGACCATCACTCACCCCAACAGCTTACTTCACACCTCCAGTGTTTGTTGGTTGTCCTTCTTATCAGGTGGACAACATCTGCTCTTTGGACTTGATGCAGCATAATTTCACTGTTGAGGTACTCAAACTTCAGCCATGGGATCTACTAGGTAGTGTTGTTTTAAAGGAACTTCTAAACTGCTGTACAATTCCCAGGCCACTATTTAACTAAGGTCTCCGTCTGCACCGTGAGTAGCTAAAAAAGATAATGAGGTAATTCATCACTGTAGATGTAAAACATAGCTTTGCTGAATTTAAAACAAATACCACAGAATAGAGTATGGAGGACAACGTACAGAACCAAAATGAAACAAGAATTGAAAAAAAAAATTAAATATCTGAGAATTCGTTAGAAAGGGCAGGTCAACATTGCATAAGGTGAATTAGCTATGCACTTAAATCAGTATTACATCTGTCCTTGGTTGTCAAGCCAATGAGTGGTAGTGGGGACATGCTCCCACTACCTAAAAGTGCTCCTCGTGGCATGTGCCTCAAAGAGCCTCTGACAAACAAGTCCAACTCCTGGCCTTCTCATGTGGCTTAGCCTCTAAGCCCAGCGGAGCTGTTTCTACTGACAGGAGAAGGGATGAAGGCAAGTCCCGGCACCTTCAAACCAGTGCTTCGGGTAGATGGAGCTCATCAACCCGGGCAGTCCATCTAAGAGAGGGAAATCCCTGATTTCAAACCTCCGCTGCCTTGTGGCCATACCCACTCATGGGAATGGCTTCAGGAATAAACTCTGAGGACAAATCCGGAGCTGGAGTCCCTAAGGCAGTCCAACGTTATTTTCAAACTCGTTCTGGCAATTCTTGCGACGTCTCTGCTATATAGGCCCTTGCCCTTCCCTTGGGCAACATCAGTGGCATGGAGAGGGGAGACTCACTGCATGAGCAACTGCCAGTCTTCCATACAACCTTGCCCAGGCCTGCATCCTGGAGAGGATACTCCAGACTTTCCAGGTGCAGATCCATGGTCTTGTGAGATGCCACCACCAACACATTCGTCTTTGACTAAGTTCACAATTTTTTTTAGTTGAGGTGACTAACTCAAAATGTGTTTTGAACATTTTCTCTGTGCTTTCCAACTGCCAGCAGACATGCTTTGTTTTTTTTTTCTGGTTATTAAACTCTGTTTTTTGACCTGACTATTTGAAGGAGGCCATTGATGTGATCCTTACAGACTTCTACTTTCCACTGAACCTGATTCATCTTCTAATGACTTAGATAAATCTCTATGAGACACAGAGCTGCAAGTTCTTAAAACTCTATGCCTTAAAATATTAATATTTTACCAAACTGAATATTTAACTGTTTGCCTGCTGGAAAAGGTGCATTAATTTGTAGGAAGCAGAGGGTCGAAGAACATTGTTGTCAATTGCACAATTCTGCACAGCCAGATAAGTAAGTTATGATTCCAGAACAGATTTGTATAATTGGTGTTGGGTTGGGGGGCGGGGGGAGATCATGAGAAAAGATTGGGTGAAGGATTGGACAACAGTCAGAATTTCAAAGATTGGGTCGGTTAATCAGGTGGAGGTTAGAAATGGTTACCAAAGAATTGATGAAGGTTAGGAACTTGGCTGAATTGGTGAGGTAGTTGAAGAAGATCAGCTTAGAGATACTTTCAGTGGAGTATGGTGGGCAGGGGCAGGAGCGAATTTCTGCAATTTATTTAGTAGGAGCTGTCTAAATGATGTTCTCCATACCCAAAATCATGTTCTGGGACTTGCTTCAATCTGTAGCATCCAGATTCCTTATATGAATGGGTTAAGCTTAAAAAAGTGAACTCAAGGCACGTGTGTCATTGTGTGTCTAGGTTATACACTGTACTTACTATTGCATCCAAGGAGACCTTTCTGTCCATTATGTCCATTGTAGTTTTTAAATGAGGAATTACATTTAGTTTAGCAATACAGCACAGTAACAGCCCTTTCCAGACTAGCAACTTGCACCACCCATGTGACTAATTAACCTCGTAACCTATCTTTGGAAGTATGAGAAAAGTGGAGCATCCGGAGGAAATACATAGAGTCATGGGGAGAAAGCACAAACTCTGTGCAAACAGTGGCAGGAATTGAACCGGGGTCACTAGCACTTTAAAGCATTATGCCAACCGCTAAACTACAATGTCACCCACATTCTTCTGTTGTATTCCATATCTCCTTATTTCCCCTTAGCCTTTCAACTTGTTCTCTCAATTGTCTGACAATTTCCCTCTGATTCTTTTGATACCAATATATACTAAGGGAAAATTAAAAGTGGGTGATTAACCTATCAGCATGTCTTTGGAGGGAACCAGATTACCTGGGGGAACTAACAATATCATGGAGTCAATGTGCCAATTCCACACAGACAGTATCTGAGATCAGGATCAACTCTGAATCTCTGAAGCTGTGAAACAGCAACGTTTACTGCAGTGCCTCCTTGTGTAAATGCTCTTAAAACATGAAGGAATAGAAGACAAATGATAGATTTTAGTATCTTGCAGTAAGTTTCAGATTTTGCCATTTTTACATACTAGAGCAGAATTATGCCATGTACAGAAATGTACTGCCACATGATACAATTTCTTGGTCTAGACAATCTGAATTTTCTTGCCTTTACAGAGTAGGAGAAAAAAGAACTATGAAAGGTTAAACATTCTGATGTCTCACAGTTATATCTATTAAGTTCACTTACAGCAGGCAAATTTGTTATTTGTTCTGTTGGTAAACGTAATGGTTATCCAATGTAACAGTGCTTACTTTGAAGAATGACAACAAACATTTCTCAATGCAACCAAAATGGTTTCCCTGTGCACATTGGCGAAGGATTCCACAACTTCTGATGTGTTCAGAATGTACTCTGAAAATCGTGTGAGTAAAGCCAAAATAAAATTTCTGACTGCTGGACAGAAGCCAGTGAGGAGCTCTGTTGTCTTTCACAACATACTCCACCAATTTATACCCAAACAATTTCCACAAACATCAATGGGTTAAATGATCTTATGCAATGCATGATTCAAAAAGAATTGTGTGCTACTTAAAGTCTGCTTTAAGTGACAGATAACACTTCAAGAATTAAAAAAAATCAATACCATGCCCAAAAATGCATTAGCAACATCTAACTGACTTTTTTATGTTAACAGCCATAAGAAGTTCTTCAATGCTGTAAAAAAAAATTAATTGTTTTTCATGAATACCTAGTCACATTAGGAACAGTTGGTGTAAGGGGCTTTGAGAACCAAATGAAAGGACAAATACTTTTAAGATAACGGGCCATGAGGAAAACACAACAGCATTTGAAACCAGAGCAGTTGAAGATATTCTGATGTATAAACAAGTAAGAATTGAGAGGAGCATGGGATTGGGAATGAATCCCAACATTCATACCTCCAACACATCTGTAGTCATCATCACTGTTGACTAAATCTAGACAATGACAAAACTGGACTACCAAGGGCATGTATAACTTATATATCTCAAATAGTTGCTACCACTTGTCAATCATTAAGTTGGAAACCTGTTATCTTAGGTTGAGTCTCTCTTCATATTACCTCTTGACATTTTCATTTTATGTTCTAGACAAAATTAGTCACAAATTAAAAAATGGTCTTCATTCTAATATGACAAGGACACCCGTTTAGAACAGAAATGAGGAGGAATTTCTTTAGCCGGAGGGTGGCGAATCTGTAGGAGTTATTACCATGGATGGCTGTGGAGGCCAAGTCATTGGGTATATTTAAAGCAGAGGCTGATAGTTTCCTGATCTCCACAGAACAAAACTGCAAAGACTTGCATATGTCACCCATGTCCCAGACTATTTTTGTTTGTTTCAATATACTTCCTTTATACCTGCTGAAACTGAGTTTTTTTTTAGGAAAAGAAAGTAGTTCAGGAACCCTTAATCTATAAGCTTCTTTCAACAACTCTGAAAAGCACACAGAGTTCTATCATTTTTCTCTCAAATTTGAATCAATTCTCCAGAAATTTTCACAGATGAGGAACTTGATTTGTATTCACATATTCTTCAACTGCGCTTAACAGAATACTGGTTTATCCTTTTCATTAGCTGGCCCACTAATATATGGAAGATGAACCCCACATTTTTTGTGCAGAGATTAATTAAAGGTTACTATCACAGATTAACCAATTATTTTTTTATGAATCATTTCCCACAAGTAAAACACAACATTATTTTCAAATCTCCAGTGTCATCATCTAAACTTGTTTGACTCAACACTGAGATTAGAGGGAAAGCTGAAAGTGACCAGCGATAATAAAGCTAGCAGCGGGAAAGCTGGAAAAATGGGCTTTAAAGTGGCAGATGGAATATAATGCAGACAAGTGTGAGGTGTTGCACTTTGGGAGGATAAAGCAGGTGGGACTTACACAGTAAACAGCAGAGCAATGAGGAGAGTGGTAGAACAAATGGATCTGCGAATACAGATCCATAACTCAGATCCAATACAAATCCTGCAATTCAGGAACAACTTCTTCTCCTCTGCCATCTGATTCCTAAATGGACTTTGAACCCATGAACACGACAACACTTTTTAAATTGATATTATTTCTGGGTTTTTTTGCACGATTTTCTTCTTCAATATACGTATACTGTAATTCATTTACTTATTTATTGTTATTGCTATTTTTTTCTTCTATATTATGTATTGCATTGAACTGCTGCTGCTAAGTTAACAAATTTCACGACACATGCCGTTGATAATAAACCTGATTCTGATTCTGATTCTGAATTTCTTGAAAGTGATGTCACAGGTAATAGAATCATTAAGAGCCCTCTTGACACACAGGCCTTCAAAAATCAGCGTGTTAAATACAAGGGTTGGATGTTATGTTGGAGTCGTATAAAAACACTGTTAAGGCCAAATTTGGAGTATTGTGTGAAGTTCTGATCACTTTCCTACAGGAATGATATCAATCAGATTGAAGTAGAACAGAGAAAATATACAAGAATGCTGCCGGAACTTAAGGATCTGAATTGGTTAAAGGTTGAGTAGGTTAGAACTTTTTTTCTCCTGCAATACAGCAGAATGAAGAGACATTCCAAAGGGTAAATGCAAGCAGGCTTTTCCCACCGAGTTTGACTGAGATGATAACTAGATGTCATAGGTTAAGGGTGAAAGATGAAATATTCACAGGGAACCTGAGGGGGAGCTTCTTCACTTGGAGGGTGTTGTGAGTTGGAACTGGATAAACTCTGGATCATTCGGGAGGCTGAAGGGGAGATAAATAGGACATATAGAGAGGTAGTTACACCCAAGGTGCAGGACACAGGAGACTGGAAAGGGAAAGGGGTTAAACAGCCAGTGTAGAGAATCCATGTGGTCACCCCCCTCAACAACAGTTATACTACTGTTGGGTGTGGGGGGAGGGGATGACCTAGCAGACAAAAGTCACCATGGTCAAGTCTCTGGCACCGAGTCTGAGTCTATGAAGGGAAGGGGGGATAGAAGAGATGAGCTGTGGTGATAGGGGATTTGTTAGTTAGGGGAACAGAAAGGAGGTTTTGTGGACGAGAACAAGATCCCCGTATGGTAATTTGCCTCCTGGGTTCCAGGATCCGGGACATCTTGGATTAAGTCCTTAGCATTCTTAAGGGGATGGTGAACAGCCAGAAGTCGTGGTCTGAGTAGATACCAATGACACAGGTAGGATAAGTGATAAGGTTCTGATGAGGAGTTCAGGGAGATAGGTGTTAAATTAAAGAGCAGGATCTCCAGGGTTGTGACCTCAGAAGTGCTACCCATGCCATGTGCTAATGACTCCACATCTAGGAAGATTATACAGTTTAACATGTGGCTAAGGAGTTCATGTAGGGGGGAGGGCATTGGGCTCTCTTCCAGGGAAGGTAGGACTTGCATAGAAGGGACAATTTGCACCTGAACTGAAGGGGGATTGTTTGCCAGTGCTGCACAGTGAGATTAGGCTATGTCCACACTACACCGGATAAATCTGTAACTGAAGCTTTTTCTCTTCGTTTTTACCCTCCGTCTACACTAAAACGGCATTTTCATCCCCTGAAACTGGAGCTTTTCAGAAACACTCTCCAAAGTGTGTAATTTTGAAAACGCCATTTGGACGGAACAGTGTGGACGGGGTAACCGGAGAAATCTAAAAACACTGTCACGACTTGCCAGAACAGATGGTGATGGCAGCGCGCCATTTCATTGTTTTCTTGAACACAACCTAACAATTTCAGAACAGACGGCAATGAGACTGAAGCCAGATGAGTTAGAAATATACTGACCAAATGCTTTGACCCATAACTTACTGAATAAATAAGTATACTCACTTTGCCCTGTTTTCTGTCCTTGTTCGTATGAAGGTGGTTTACCCATTTATGCAAGTACTTCTCTGACAATAGATGTGTAACAGCCTAATGTAACATTGTATGGAAATACAAGATAACACTGATGCAGACATGTTTTATACATTTAACAAAGTGCTTTATTAATGCAACAGAGTTAGTCAGTTTTTCAATGTTCATTGTCAGCCGGGTCATACTGTCCATGAACTCCCTGTTGGTTGCCTCCGTATGCTCCAGTATTTGCTTTTTTTTTTAACTTTTAAGTTCTCCTGCGTGACAGCCAACAACTGTTCGTCGTTTTAATTTTTTCTAGTCTCCAACTACACAAACGCGCACTTTCACAGCGAGATTCAACACCAAACATGTCACTTGTTTTCAGTAGATGTGTCCTGCACATGTGCAGTAGGAGGAAATACGCCAAAATCTAAATTTCAATGTGGACAGAGATATTTTTTAAAACAAATAGTGTGGACGCCTATCGTTTTTACATGAAACTGGCGTTTTCAAAATTATCCGGTCTAGTGTGGACATAGCCTTAAACTAGAGATGTAGAGGGATGGGAACCAGAGTGCTAGAACAGTTAGTGGAGAGGTTATGGTGACAGATGTTGGTAAGCCCTCAGACAGAGTCAGGAATCAAAAAGTTGAGCATGGTGTGACTAGTGTCCTGAGCTGCGTATATTTCAATACAAGAAGTATTGTAGGAAAGGCAGATGAATTCAAGGCATAGATCAACACCTGACATTATGATCTTGTAGCCATTAGTGAGACTTGGATGCAAGAGGGGCAGGGCTGGCAGCTTAATATTTAGGAGTTCCATTGTTTTAGATGTGACAGAGTAGGAGGGATTAAAGGAGAAGGGGTGCTGTTACTAGACAGTATAACTGTCAGGTCAGACTGGAAAACTCATCTAGTGAGGCATTTGGGTGGAAATGAGAAATAAGAAAGGTGTACCCACGTTAATGGGGCTATATTAAAGACCACTCAACTGTCTAAGGGATTTAGAGAAATAAATTTGTAAAGTGATCGCAGAACATTGCAAGAAATATAAAGCAGTTATAGAAGATGATTTTAACTTTCCACATATTGACTGAGACTCCCATAATGTAAAAGGGCTAGATGGGATAGACTATGTCAAATGCATTCAGGGAAGTTGCCTTAATCAGTAAGTGGAAGTCCCAATGAGAGAATGTGCAATACTTAATCTGCTATTAGGGAATGAGACAAGGAAGGTGACAGAGGTTTGTGTAGGGGAACTCTTTGCATCTAGTGATCACAATGCCATTAATTTCAAAGTAAGTATGCAAAAAAGTAGGCCCACTCCTCGTGTTGAGATTCTAAGTAGAGAAAGGCCCATTTTGATGGTGTCAGAAAGCATCTGACAAGTGTGAATTGGGACAGGCTATTTTCTAGCAAAGGTGTATTTGGTAAGTGGAAGGCCTTTGAAAGTGAAGTTTTAAGAGCACAATACTAGTATGTGCCTATCAGAATAAAAGGTAAAGATAACAGGAGTAGGGAACCCTGGTTTTCAAGAGACATTGAGGCCCTGGTTAAGAAAAAAATGAGTTGTATAGCAGGGATTAGCAGATGGGAAAACATGAGGATCTCATTGACGATAAAAAAAATGATGCATGGGAAAGCTTAAGAAAGAAATCGGGAGGGCTAAAAGAAAAGTGAAGGAGAATCCTATGGGGTTCTACAGAAATGTCAAGAGCAAAAGGATTTCAATGGACAGGTTTGGTCCTCTGGAAGATCAGAATGATAATCCATGTGTGAAGCTAAAAGAGATTTGTTTTTTGTTGAGGATGCAAAGCGTCTATAGAACTGAGGCAAAGTAGCATCAACTTCATGGACCCTATGTGAATTACAGAGGAGGACATGCTTGCTGTCCTGATGCAAATCAAGGTGGATAAATCCCCAGGACCTGACAAGTTGTTCTCACAGATCCTGCAGGAGAAAAGTGCAGAAACTGCCAAGGCTCAAGTAGAGATAACTAAATTGTTATTAGTGACAGGAGAGGTACCAATGAAATGTTGTTCTGCTATTTAAGAAAGGCTCTAAACATGAACCAGGAAATTATAGGCTGGTGAGTCTGACACCAGTGGTGGGAAAGTTATTGGAGGATATTCAAAGGGACTAAGTATTGACATGGACTGATTAAGGATAGTCAGCATGGATTCATGCTTTGTATATCTTGTCTAACCAATCTTTTAGAGTTTTTCAAGGAAGTTACCAGGAAAGTGGATGAAGGCAAGGCAGTAGAAGTTGTCCATGGACAAGGTTCCACCTGGGAGGTTAGTCATGAAGGTTCAGTTTCTCAGCATTCAAGATGAGGTAGTAAATTGGAGTAAACATTGGCTTTGTGTATGAAGTCAAGAGTGGTAGTACGTGGTTGTCTCTCTGACTGGAGACCTGCAACTAGTGGAGTGCCACAGAGTGCTGAGTCCATTATTGTTTGTCATCAAGATGGCGGCGCGACACAGCTTGCAGTGGCCACTCCGGAGCTGATATGTTATTTGTTAAGCGGGGTGCCGTGCGCAATCCTAATCTGATGAGAAATGGATGTGGGAGCACGGAGCACGGAGGAACATCTGGAAATCTCCAGGAAGGCCCTCTTCATTGCTGCTGCTGCTGCTGTGAGGTCTGGATCTCTGCTGAGAAGAACAGGCCCCCAGTCCTCGGGGTCACGTTGCCTGTGGATGTTGGTGGGGGCGTCTTAATACACTCGGCAGAGGATGGTGCTCGGAGAAGCTGTGCCGGAGGGGATGGTCGGAGGCTCAGAGGTTCGACAGACTCGGAGTCCGCTGCGGTCAGGTTGCCTTCATTGTGTGCTGCGTCTGCGAGGCTGAGTCAGGCGGCGTCATGGAAGTCCATAGTGGGGGTATTCCGTTCTGCCGCCGGCATGAGATGACGAGTCTATCAGGACCCTGAGGACTTGTGGAAACTGTGTGGTGGTTTCTTTTGAACTTATAGTCTTTTAACATCTTTGGACTATTTTTACCGTGCCCATGGTCTGTATTTTTTTTTATCAATTATGGCATTGTTTGCACTGTTGTAACTATATGTTGTAACTATGTGGTTTTGTGCAGGTCTTTTAGCTTTAGTTTTTGGTCTTGTTTTATCTGGTGGATTTGGAACTCCTTTCCGGGGAACGCGCTAAGATGGTAGCGCGATGTTAATACACAGCACCCTCTCCGGACTCTGGATTGGGGATTGCCAAACATTATGTGGATTTTCTGGTGTAGTCTGTTTTGTCATGTGCTTTGATGATATCATTCTGGAGGAACGTTGTCTCATTTTTTAACTGCATTGCATCTGTGGTTTTTAAATGACAATAAACTGAATCTGAATCTTTATCAATGATTTGGATGATAATGTGGTTAACTGGATCAGCAATTTTGCAGATGACACCAAGATTGGGAGTGTAGTGGACAATGAGTTGGACTATCAGAGCTTGCAGGAGGATTTGGACCAGAAGGAAAATGGGCTGAAGAATGGAAGATGGAATTTAATGCAGATAGGTGCAAGGTGTTGCTTTTTCATGGGATCAGCCAGAGTAGGTCTTACACAATGAACGGTAGGGCACTGGGTACACAGACCCATAATTAATTGAAAGTGGTGTCATAAAGAAAACGCTTGCCACATTGGCCTTCATAGATCCAAGTATTGAGTACAGGAGATGAGAGGTTGCATTGAAGTTGGCCAAGGGGGTGTGGAGGTTTAATCTGGAGTATCATTTGCAGTTTTTGTCATCTACCTACAAGAAAGGTGTAAATTACATAGAAAGCACACAGAGAAAAGTTACAAGGATGTTGCCAGATCTGGAGGACCTGAATTATAAGAAAAGATTGAATAAGTTAGATCTTTATTTCTTAGAACATAATGATACAGAGGAGATTTAATAGAGGTATACAAAATAATGAAGGATATAGATAGGGTAAATGCAAGTAGGCTTTTTCCACTGAAGTTGTGTGGGACTCCAACCAAACCAGATGTGAAAAGTTTAAGTGGACACTCATTTAAGGACTCTTGTTATTTCATGCTCTTTCTTTATTGCTATTTATTTATTATCTGCAATTGTACAGTTTGTTTGCTGCTTACATTTCCCAATGTTTAGAGTTTACAGATCCTGTTTCCAGTTACTGTGCTATAGATTTGCTAGGTATGCCAGCAGAAAAAAGAATCTCAGGGTTGTATTTGGTGACATTATGTGCTCTGATAATAAGTTTTACTTTGAACTTTATGGAAAACTTCTTCACTCAGAGGGTCATGAGTGTCTGGAACAGGCTACTGGAGCAGGTGGTACATGTGAGCTTGTTTTTAATGTCTGAGTGAAGCTTGGGTAGGTACATGGATGGTAGGGTACTGAGGGCTATGGTCCCAGTGTAGGTCAGTGGGAGTAGGTGGTTTAAATGGTTCAGCATGTACCAGATGGGCCTGAGAATATGTTTTTGTTCTGTACTTTTGTATGAATCTACATTAGGCAAATTAGCATGGATAGTTGAAATCTTTTTTCCAATGTTCAGGATATCAAAAACAAGAATGCACAGATTAAAGACATGAGAAAGGAATTTTAAAGGGGATTTCAGGAGAAAGATTTTATTTGCACAGCAAATGCGAATTTACCACTGATACCACTGCTGTTGGTTGGCAGAATCTCAGATAGCAATAGGGAGGCCTACAGAGTGAGATAGATCAGCTGGATGAGTGATATCACAACAATAACCTTACACTCAATGTCAGCAAGACCAAGGAATTTATTGTGATCTTCAGGAAGGGGAAATTGGGAGAACACACATCAGTTCTCAATGAGAAGTCAGTGGTAGAAAGGATGAGCATCATCAAGTTCCTGAGTGTCAACATCTCATAGGATCTATCCTGAGCACAACACATTGATGCAGTCACGAAGAAGGCATGCCATTGGCACAACATCATTACAAATTTCAGGAGATTTGAGGAATCTTACACATTTCTACAGATGTACACTGGAGAGCATTCTGACCGGTTGTGTTACAGTCTAGTATGGAGCATCCAATCCACAGGATAGCAGGAGATCACAGAAGATTGCAGACAAAGCTGGTTCTATCATAAGACCATTGCTCTCAACCATTAAGGACATCTTCAAGAAGTGGTTTCTCAAGAAGGCAGCACCCATCATTAAAGATCCACACTATCCAGGACATTTGAAAATCCATGCTCAATGTTTTAAGAACAACTTCCACTCTGTCATTAGATTCCTGAATGATCCATGAACATGACCTAATTATCAATCTTCTGCACTATTTATTTTGCAGCTTATAGTAACTTTACATCTTGTACTACACTGCTGCCACAACACAACAAATTTTACAACACATGTCTGTGAGGGATAATAAACCTGATTCTGATTCTCATATATGCAAGCCATTGTTAGAGGCAAAGGTAAAATCAAGCATTATGTTTAAGAGATTATTGGACAGGCAAGGCATAGAAGGATATTGGCTTAGTGTGGTTAAATGGGACTCAAGATAATGGGCAAAACAATTGGCATGGAAACAGTGGATAGAAGGTCCATTTCTGTGTTGTACAACTCTATGATTGTGATTTCCAGCATATGCAGTGTAATGTATTATGTGAGTATTTGTAGGTTGGAGTGCGTATGACATCAGAATGTGGGGGTTTTGTAAAATGGAAGTCTGGTGAATAAATGTGTGTGTTTAATACTGCAGTGTCCGAGTCACATTAACGCTGCATGGTGTTAGAAGAAAGCGGAAAGGAAAGGAAGAGAAGAGACGTAAAAAGATGTCACAGTTACAGCCACGGTCGAGTTTAAGCCTACGAGGTAATATAGCTGAGAATTGGAAGGTCTGGCTCCAGCAGTTTCAGCTGTTTTGCACCGCCAGTGGCGCAGATGACAAGACGGAGAAAGTGCAATGTGCTACGTTTCTGCAAGTGGCAGGAGCAGAGGCAATAAAGGTTTGCGTTTGTCTTCCAAGAGGGTGAGCGAGATGAAATTGAAGTGTTGAAGAAAAAGTTTCAAGATTACACAATTTTTTACAAGGGCTTAAGGGCCGACAGAGACTATAGATGCCTATGTAACAGATTTGAAGAACAAGGCAAGAAACTGTGAGTTCGGACAACTGCATGATTCTGTAATACGCGACAGGATTGTATGCGGCATACGAAATGATCATGTGAGAGGCAGGCTGTTGAGAGAGACGGAGCTTACATTGGAAAAAGCGATTTATATGTGCCGTGCTAGCGAGATCACGTCGAGTCAGGTTAAAATGCTTAATGAAGAGACTGAAGTATACAACATAAATTGAGCTGTGAAAACTGACAAGAGTAGGACAAAGCCAGCTCCACAGGATAATCAAAAGGAAGTTAACTGCAACAGATGTGGTTATAAACATGGATACAGAAAATGTCCAGCCTTTGGTAAGACATGCAAATTATGCAGAAAGAAATATCACTTTGCAAAGATGTGCAAATCGCAGGAGCACGCAAGGAAAATGCATGCTGTGGTACAGAGTGAGTGTAACAGTGACATGTTCATTGGAACAATTGAAGTGGAACAGGAGGTATGCATCAAGAATATTGATAATGCAGAGATGGATGTTGAAGATGAATGGACTCAAGATCTGATAATAAACAGGAGGAATGTGACATTTAAGCTTGACACTGGGACGAAGTGCAATGTGATGTCAGCAGAAACACTCAACTCACTGGACATCAGAGGAAAACTTGGAAAATCCACCTGCAAGCTTGTTGGATATTTTGGCTACAAGACAGCATCATTGGGAAAGAAAACACTCACCTGTGTGTATAAAGGACAAAAACACAAGACAGAGTGTGAGATTGTACAACAGCATGTTTCAGCAATACTAGGCAGAGCAACATGCATAGAGCTAGGCCTGGTGAAGCGAATCTATGGTGTTGAGAAAGAAAATGACTTTCTCAAAGACTTTGCTGACTTGTTTTCTGGACTAGGGTGTTTACCAGGGAAACACCATATCCAGATTGATCCAACTGTTGCACCAGTCGTGCATGCTCCGAGGAAGGTTCCAGTAGCTCTCAGGGATCGAGTAGTGGAGGAGCTACGCAGAATGGAACAGATGGGAGTCATAACGAGAGAAATAGAACCGACCGACTGGGTGAATAGTATGGTGACAGTGGTCACAGAGAAAAAGATTAGGATTTGCATGGATCCACAAGATCTCAACCGAGCCATCAAAAGAGAGCACTATCCACTGCTCACGGTTGAAGAGGTTGTCTCCCGCATGCCTAATGCAAAATACTTTTCAATATTGGATGCAAATCAAGGTTTCTGGCAGATCAAGCTGAATGAAGAAAGTTCCAAATTATGCACTTTCAACACGCCCATAGGTAGATATCGTTTCCTGCGTTTACCCTTTGGGATTTCTTCTGCATCAGAGGTATTCCAGAGGTCAGTGGCAAAGTGATTGAAGGCCTGGATGGAGTGGTCAGTATCATTGATGATTTGCTGATATGGGGTGACACCATTGAGCAGCATGATCAGAGATTGAGGAAGCTTCTGGAGAGAGCACGTGAGTACAACCTAAAACTGAACAAAAGTAAATGTAAGATCAGAACTACAGAGATCAAATACATAGATCATGTACTCAGTGCTGATGGCCTAAAACCAGATAATGAAAAGGTCAGGGCTGTGGTACAGCTACCACCACCTGAAGACAAGCAAGAACTATTGAGGTTCATGGGCATGATACAGTATCTTGCCAAGTTCATTCCCAACTTATCGGAGGTCCGTGTTCCACTTCGAAAGCTACTAGAGAGCAACACTGAATGGCATTGGGAAGATGAACAAAAGAAAAGTTTTGACACATTGAAGCAGTTGGTTACCAATGCACCAGCACTCAAGTTCTATGATGTCAATAAACCGGTGACGATGTCTGTGGATGCCAGTTTGGAGGGAATAGGAGCTGTTATACTGCAGGATGGGAGGCCTGTGGCATATGGATCACGAGCACTTACAGACTGTCAATGCTGATATGCTCAAATCAAGAAGGAATTACTTGCCATAGTTTATGGGTGTGAGAAGTTCCACCAGTATGTATATGGCAAAGAAATCCAGGTTGAGAGTGATCACGAACCACTTGAGAGCATCTTCAAAAAGCCACTTCATCAAGCTCCTATGAGACTGCAAAGGATGCTTCTCAGGCTACAGAGGTACACTCTCACAGTCACCTATAAGCCATCGCTGATGTTTTGAGCCGTGCTTACCTCAAAGAGCAAAAGGAAGAGTTGCTAGGAAGAGAGCTGGAGGTCAACTGGGTTACACCTCAGCTACCTATTTCTGAGGAGAAGTTGAACATGTTCAGGAAAGTGACTGCAGATG
The DNA here is from genome assembly GCF_048418815.1 of Hemitrygon akajei. Lineage (NCBI taxonomy): Eukaryota > Metazoa > Chordata > Chondrichthyes > Myliobatiformes > Dasyatidae > Hemitrygon > Hemitrygon akajei. Next base: position 91,259,839 of record NC_133132.1, on the reverse strand, counting down.
ATCCTGAAATGCAAATGCTAAGAGACATTACAATGAATGGATGGCCAACAGAAAGAAAAGATGTTCCAAAAGAAATACAGAAATACCGGACATTTAAAGAGGAAATTAGCTATGCATCAGGACTAATGTTCAAAGCGGCAAAACTCATAGTATCAAACCAAATGAGACAGGAAATGCTCAACAGAATTCATGAGTCACACCTGGGGATAGTGAAATGTAAAGAAAGAGCAAGGGACATTCTCTATTGGCCAGGTATGTCAACTCAGATAGAGGACATTGTGTCTCAGTGTGCTGTTTGTAATGAAAATAAAAACAGCAATCCAAGAGAGCCTTTGCTTCCCCATCCACTACCAGGAAGACCATGGGAGAAGATTGGCACAGATCTCTTTCGCTACAATGGTGCAGAATATCTGCTTTGTGTGGACTACTATTCAAAATATCCGGAAATCACCAAGTTAAGTGACACATCCAGTCAAGGTGTCATTACCGCAATGAAGTCGACATTTGCAAGACATGGTATTCCAGATATTGTTGTCAGTGACACTGGTCCACAATATGCCAGTGGTGAGTTCAGAGAGTTTTCAGAAAGCTGGGAATTTCAACATGTTACTTCCAGTCCTGGGCATGCTCAGTCTAATGGACAAGCAGAGAGAACTGTATAAACTGTGAAGAACATGCTCAAGAAGGCACAAAGCAGCAACAGTGACCTGTACATTGCTCTGCTTGAATACCGCAACACACCGATTGAGGGTGCGGGGTTCTCTCCTGCACAGCTGTTGATGGGACGTCGTCTGAAGTCCAAACTACCAACATCCACAACTCTACTGACTCCTGAAGGTAATGCTCAAGTACATGACAAGCAAATAAAGCAAAAGAGCTACTATGACAGACATACAAGACAGTTGCCAGATCTGCATACAGGTGAAAATGTCAGAATACAGAGAGGAGACACTTGGCAGCCAGCTGTGGTTGTGAACAGGCATCAGCAACCAAGATCCTTCATAGTTTGTACGCCGGATGGAAGAGTCTACAGGAGGAACAGGAAACATCTGCGGAAGACAGTTGAGAGGGCGTTTCCACGTACAGATACACAGGACATTTCCACGGATACAGACATGGAAACAAACGACACCAAGAGTGAGGGGCGTGACGAAACCCCACAACGCAATGACGGTGAAAGTTCGGCACAGACAGACCGAGGTTACTCGAGAGACTGACTCTGAAGGACAAGCACAGTCACAGTTCTATTGCACAAGGTCTGGGAGACAAGTCAAACTTCCAGCTAGATACAGAGACTAGATCTACCTACAGTCTCACACAGTTTGAGACAAAATCACACATGTTATAAGTTCCAAGGTGTGAAATAAAAGGTTTCTTAGTCTATGTTAGTAAAAGAAAATATACTGCTGTTAGTATTGTAAGATACAATGTAGAATACAGTATAAGAAGTTAAGATTTTTATTAGTTTATGTCATGGCTTGTTGTAATGTTAGAAAGTCATACCTAGAGGCATTGTTTTGGTAATTCACAGTATAAAAAAAAACTTGAGAAGGGGGATGTAATGTATTATGTGAGTATTCGTAGGTCAGAGTGCGTATGACGTCAAAACGCGGGGGGTTTGTAAAATGGAAGTCTGGTGAATAAACGTGTGTGTTTAATACTGCGGTGTCCGGGTCACGTTAATGCTACATGCAGTGTTTTCCTTTTATATTAATGGTTTTCAGTTTACAACTTTAAACCCTATTTTCATTATTTATCTTTTTTTTATTATTTAACATCTTTACATGGGAATGAATAAACATATCTAATTGGAATATTACTTGACAATCTAAACTAATTTTACATTTCATAAGATTTTCCAACGTAATATTACTGACACTGGAAATATTACAGATGTAAAAAGCATGTATGACTATATGATTCTCTCATTAATATATCCACAGCACTAAAAGTATAATTATGCATTTTAAATGAAAATATTCACATCCAAATTAAATGCAAGAAAGGAAAGCATTCCAATTGCTAGTAATTATTATGTTGACTTACCATCTGGTAAAGTATTGATCAAAATTGGTCGTACTTATTCAGTGTGTATCCCAATTGGCAAACTCCAATGCAACGCTTAATTTTTCCATACTAGTGGATTAAAAGCGGCAATGCAGCAAAACAGTGAAGGGGGAATCCAATTAGGTTTAGTTCAGCTGTAATTTGCAAATCATTGCAGGACATTCACCCTGTACTGCTAGGCAGATTTTGAGCACGCTGAATCAAGGCATGCAGACTAAATTTAATACATTTGAAATTACAGCATTAATGACCATCGCATTGTGTTAATTAAATTGAGCATGCATATCAATCAGAATCAGAAGCAGTTTTATTATTGCTGATACACTTTGTGAAATTTGTCATGTGGCAGATGTACAGTGCAATAAATAAAATTACTTTGTTACCATAATATACTGTATTTATAGTGCAAAAAGAGAGCAAAATAGTGAGATAGTGTTGATGGGTTTATGGGCTGTTTGGAAATTATAGCAAAGGGGAAAAAACTGTTCATAAAATGTTGAGTTTGTGACTTCAGGCTCCTGTACCTCCTCCTTCACCGCAGTAATGAGAAGAGATCATGTCTTGGATGGTGAGGTCCTAATGGGCGCTGCATTCTTTAGTTATCACCTTTTAAAGATGTCCTCAATGGTGGGAAGGCTACTGTCTGTGATGAAGCTGCTGAGTTTGAACCCCTCTGCAGCTTTCACCAATCCCTTGCATTGATGGCTCCATGCTAAACCACTCAGAATGCTCTCAGAAAGTACAGCACAGCGCCCGTTTCTGCGCTGTACTTTCCTATGACCCTATGCCTAATGACTCTCCACAGAGCATCTGTAGAGATGTGCTGCAGTCTTTGGTGATGCACCAAATCTCCTTAAATTCCTAATGAAGTATAGACACTGGCATGCTGTCTTCATAACTGAATTAATATGTTGGGCCCAGGATAGATCTTCAGAGGTGTTGACACCCAGCAGCTTGAAGCTGCTCCCCTTTTCACTGCTGACCTCTCAATGAGAACTGCTGTATGTTCTTTCTAAGTATGCTTCTTGAAGTGCACAATCAATTCCGTGGTCTTACTGACATTGGGTTGTTGTTGTGACACCACTCAAGCAGCTGATCTATCTCACTCCTGTATGTCTCCTCATCACCGCCTAAGATTTTGCCAACAGCAGTTGTAGCATCAGCACATTTATAGATGGCATTTGATCTGTGCCTATTCACACAGTCACGAGTATGTAAACGTTAGACACTGGGCTAATCATACATCCTTGAGGTGTGCCTGTGCTGATTGTCAGTGAGAAGAAGATGTTATTTCCAATCCAGACTGACTGTGGTCTCTTGATGAAGAAGTCAAGGATCCAGTTCCAGAGGGGGTTACAGATGCCCATAACATTTCGACTTCACCCACCTTGCCCTCATTAATTTCTGACCCCTCCCTTCCCTTTCTTGATCTCACTGTCTCTATCTCTGGAGATAGCTTATACACCGATGTCTATTACAAACCCACAGAATCTCACAGCTACCTTGACTATGTATCGTCCCATTTCAGTACTTGTAAAAATGCCATCCCTTTTCCTCAAGTCCTCCGCATCTGCTCTCAGGATGAGGCTTTTCATACTAGAATAGAGATGTCCTCCTTTTTCAAAGAAAGGGGCTTCCCTTCCTCCACCATCAACACTGCCCTCAACAGCATCTCTTCCATTTCACACACATCTGCTCTCACCCCATCCTCCCGCCAACCTATGAGGGTAGGGTTCCTCTTGACCACACCTACCAGCTTCTGCATCCAGTACATAATTCTCTGAAACATTCACCACCTCCAACGGGATCCCACCACCAAGCACATCTTTCCCTTGTTCCCTAGGCAACTCCTATGTCCATTCATCTCTCCTCACTGATCACCCTTCTGGCACTTATCCTTGCAAGCGGAGCAAGTGCTACACCTCCTCCCTCATGACCACCCAAGGCACTAAACAGTCTTTCCAGGTGAGGTGACACTTCACCTGTGAGTCTGTTGGGATCATTTACTGTGTTGGTGCTCCCGGTGTGGCCTCTTGTATATTTGTGAGATCTTACATAGATTGGGAGACTACTGTAGCAAGCATCTACACTCCATCACCCAGAACAAGGGGGATCACCCAGTGGCCAATCAGTTTAATTCCACTTCCCATTCCGATATGTCAATCTACTGCTATGATGAGGCCACACTCAGGTTGGAGGAACAACACCTTATATTCCATTTGGGTAGATTACAACCTGATGACAGAGACATCAATTTCTCTATCTTCTGTTAATGACACCCAACCACTCTTCTTCTCCATTTCCCATCCCTTTATCCCTCTCCCACCCCATCTTCTAGCTGCCCATACCCCACCCTCTGGTGCTCCTTCTTCTTTTTTGCTTTTTCACTAATCAACTTCCCTTTACTTCATCCCCCCCCCCCCCTCCAGGTTTCACCTATCACCTACCTGGTGGTTCACTTACACATCCTCCCACCTTTTAAATCTACTCCTCATCATTTTTTCTCTAGTCCTGCCGAAGGATTTCAGCCCGAAATGTTGACTGTACTTTTTTTTTCCATAGATGCTGCTTGGCCTGCTGAGTTCCTCCAGCATTTTGTGTATCTTGCTAAGTATTTTCAAAGATAGGGACTGATTAAGGATAGTCAACATGACTTTGTGTATAGTAGGTTATGTCTAATCAATCTTATAGTTTTTCAAGGAAGTTACCAGAGAAGTTGATAAAGTCAGTGGATGTTGTCTACACAGACTTCAGCACGGCCTCTGACAAGGAGGTTGGTCAAGAAGGTTCAATCACTTTGCATTCAGGATGAGGTAGAAAATTGAATTAGACATTGGCTTTGTGGGAGAAGCCAGAGAGTGGTAGTAGATGGTTGCCTCGCCAAATGGATGCCTGGAACTAGTGGTGTGCTACAGGGATTAGTGCTGGACCCATTGTTGTTTATCATCTATATCAGCAATTTGGATGAAAATATGATAAACTAGAGAGCAAATTTGTGGATGACACCAAGAATGGGAGCATTGTGGACAGTGAGGAAAGGTATCAAAACTTGCAGTGGGATCTGGACCAGCTGGAAAATTAAGCTGAAAATTAGCAGGTAATGCAGACAAGTGAGAAGTGTTACACTTTGGGAGGACAAACCATGGTAGGACATATATGTTGAGTGGTAGGGCACAGAGGAATATGGGAGAACAGAGGGATCAGTAAATACAGATTCATAATTCTTTGAAAGCAGCGTCACATATAGATAAGGTTGTAAAGAGAACTTTAGTCACATTTTATCATAAATCAATGTACTGTGTACAGAAGTTGGAATGGTATTTTGAAGTTGTATAAGTTGTTGGTGTTATGACCTCGGCCCCCTCCTTTGTGAGAATCGCAAGAGCCCTAGTCAAGGGGGGGTCAACTGACCCAAGAGAGGGAGACGTGCGGAAGACCACGTTCTCCCGAGAAGCAGAATAAAGGCGACATTGACTATTGTCTCATGGAGACCACGTGAAAAGCCCTCGGGCAAAGTGGGCTGGTTGAGAGAGAGATCGCATCACCTGCAACCTGATTGACACCTGCGATCCCGTGAAGAAGTATAAAGGAGGGTCTGAGGGGAGGACAACCCTCAGACGCACCAAGGAGACACCAAGGAAGCGCGATACCGATTCCCATGGGAGCGGGAAGCCATTTTGAAGGAAGCCACGTGCGTTAGATTCCAAATTTTGAATCTGTGGCTGGAACCAACGGAAGACCGCTTTTGACTAGCAACGGGGAAGCCTGCTCCCCTGATTCCAAGGATTTGCTCTGTAAAGGCAATGGGCAAGTGTTTATCCTTTCTCAACCATCTCTCTCTCTCCCCAACGTGAAACCCCAGCGGTTCCCAAAAGGGAAAAGCCTGCAGACTTCTGAGTGACTCTTTATATTTCAATTGGACTCAGTATTATCCCCTAGACAACTATAGAGCTTATTTCTGATTGATTATTATTACACCGGTGTTTTAGATTGAGTTTTGACGATGTATATGATCTGAATGTTTTGTATTAACCATACGTTTGTGCCCCTTTTTGAATAAAACGTTTGAAAATAGTAGCATCCGACTCAGCTGATCCCGCTATCTTTGCTGGTAAGTTACCTGGTTATGAGGTTACGTAACATTGGTAAGGCCTAATATGGAGTATTGTGTGCAGTTCTGGTCACCTACATACAAGAAAGATAACAATAAGATTGATAGAGTGCAGGTAAAATGTGCAAGTATTTTGTCAGGATAAATAGATATGAATATTAAGGAAAGGTTGAACAGGTTTGGTCTTTTTTTCCCCCTGGAATATACGAGAATGAGGGAAGATTTGATGAGGTATACAAAATTGGGAGAGGTATAGACAGGCTAAATGCAAGTATGCTTTTTCCACTGAGGTTAGGGGAGACTAGAACTAGAGGTCATGGGCTAAATGTGAAAGGTGAAATGTTTAAAGGCACATGAGAGGGAAATTCTTAACTCAAAGGGTGGTGACGACGTGAAACAAGCTACCAGCAGAAGTGATGGATTTAAGAGAAATTTGGATTGGTATATTGTATGAAGTGGTATGAAGGGCTATGGTTCAGGTTCAGATAGATGGTACTTTGCACCATAATTATGTTGCAGGTTAGATGGGCCAAAGGTCCTGTTTTTGTGCTCTAGTGTTCTATGGCTCTAGGTAGTACAAGGCCAAGTGAAGAGCCACTGAGATTGTATTCGCTCTGAAGCATGTTGTGGTGGTAGGCAAATTGTAGTGGTACAGGTCCTTCTTGATCAGGCAGTAGTTAATTCTCAACATGACTGATTTCTCAAGGACTTCATTATAGTAGTTGTCAGTGCAATTTGGCAATAGTTTTTGAGGCAACTCATCCGACACCTTTTGGGGCATTGGTATGATTGATGCTTTTTTTAAATAGGTGGGAACCTCTGACTGCAGCAGTGAGAAACTGAAGATGTTCTTGAACACACCAGCCAGTTGGTTTGCACAGGACCATAAGACATGGCCCATGATGTCTGTTCTACCACTACCTCATGGCTGAATTACTCTCCTGCTCAACCCCACTCTCCAGCCTTCTCTCCATAACCTTCAACACCCTGAATAATCAAGGACTTATCAACATCCCCTTTAAGTATGCCCAATGACTTGGCCTGCACAGCTCTCTGTGGCAATAAGTACAGACCTAGTGCCATCATGTGTTTCTCTTATGTTAATCCTGGATTCACTCTCGAGAACCTGCTCTGGAACCTTTCCAATGCCAGCATATATTTTAATAGATTGGTGGCCCAAAACTGCTCATTAAACACCATGTGCAATCTGACCAATGTCTTTTAAAAACTCATCATCGCATACTTGTTCCTATATGCTATTCCACTCAAAATAAGTGCCAACATTGCATTTGCCTTCCTTACCACCAATTCAACCTACAAGTTAACATTTAGGAAATCCTGCAAGAGGACTCCAAGTCCCGACACTTTATTCCACCCATAACTTTATTGCACATTCTCCCTATCTATCTAAGCTCTTCTACAGACTCCCTCCTTCCTCAACACAACATGCTGCTCCAGCTATCTTTGTATTGTCTGTAATCTTGGCCACAAAACATAAATTCATTCATCCAAATTGTTGTCACATAATGCAAAAAGTTGCAGTCTCAATACCAACTCCTGTGGAATACCACTAGTCACTGGCAGCCAACCAGGAAAGGACCCCTTTGTTCCCTCTCTTTGCCTGCTGCCAGTCAGCCCATCCCCTCTCCATGCCAGTATCGTTCCTGTAATACCATGGGCTCTTACCTTGTGAAGTAGCCCTATGTGTGGCACTTTGTCAAAAGCCTTCTGAAAATCAAAGTGACATCCACTGACTATCCTTTGTCTATCATATCTGTTACTTTCTAAAAGAATCCCAATAAATTTGTCAGACAAGATTTCCCCTTAAGGAAACTGACTTTGGCCTATTTTATCATGTGCCTCCAAATGGTCCAAAATCTCATCCTTAATAATGGACTCCAATATCTTCCCAACCACTGAGTTCCGATTAACTGACCGATCATTTCCTTTCTTCTGCCTCCCTCCCTTCTTAAAGCGTGGAATGACATTTGTAAACTTCCACTCCTTTGGAACCATTCAACCATCTAGTGATTCCAGAAAGATCACTACTAATGCCTCTATAATCTCTTCAGCTACATCTTTTAAAACCCTGGGGTGTAGTCCATCTAGTCCAGGTGACTTATCTGCCTTCAAACCTTTCAGATTTCCAAGCACCTTTCTCCTTAGTAATAGCAATGACACTCACTTCTGTACCTTGAGACTCACGCATTTCTGGTGTAATGCTAATGTCTTCCACAGTGAAGACTGAAGCAGAATACTTATTCAGTTCCCCCACAATTTCTTTGTTCCCCATTAATCGCTCTCCAGCATTAGATAGATAGATAGATAGATACTTTATTCATACCCATGGGGATTCCAGCAGTCCGATATCCACTCTCCTCTCTGTTTTACTCATATATATGTATAAACATTATATCCTCCTTTATATTGCTGGCAAACTTACCTTCATATTTCATCTTTTCTCTCTTTATGTCTTTTTAGTCATCTTCTGCTGGTTTTTAAAAACATCCCGGTCCTCTACCTTCCCACTATTTTTTGCTGTATTATATGACGTCGCTTTTGCTATTATAAGACCATAAGACATAGGAGCAGAGTTAGGCCATCTAGCCCATCGATTCTGCTCTGCCATTCAATTATGGCTGATCCTTTTTTCTACCTCCTCCTCAACCCCAGTTCCCAGCCTTTTCCCTGTAACCTTTGATGACATGTCCAATCAAGAACCTATCAATCTCTGCCTTAAATACAACCAACGACCTGGCTTTCACAGCTGCATGTGGCAACAAATTCCACAAATTCACCACCCTTTGGCTAAAGAAATTACACCACATCTTTGTTTTGAAAGTGTGCCCCTCTATCCTGAGGCTGTGCCCTTTTGTCCTAGACTCTTCTTCCATGGAAAACATCCTTTCCACGTGTACTCTGTCAAGGCCTTTCAACATTTGAAAGATTTCAATCATGCTGTCTTTGACTTCCCATGTCAGCCACAGTTGTCTCATCCTCCCTTTAGAATATTTCTTCATATTTACAACGTATCTACCGGTATCTTGCGCCTTCCAAATTGCCCCAGAAACTTCAGCCATTGTTGTTCAGCCATCATCCCTACTAGTGTCCCCTTCCAATCAACTTTGACTGACTCCTCTTTCATGCTTCTAATTCCCTTTACTACTTTGTAATATATCTGTACTACATCTGACTTCAGTTTCTCCCTGTCAAATTGCAAGGTGAATTCTATCGTATTATGATCACTGTCTCCTTTCGGTTCCTTTAACTTAAGCTTCCTAACCAAATCTGGTTCGTTACACATCACCCTATCCAGAATTGCCTTTCCATTTGTGGACTCAAACATAAGCTGCTCTAAAAAGCTTTCAGAAGCATTCTACAAATTCTTTCTCTCGGGATCCAACATCAATCTAATTTTACCAATCTACCTGCATTTTGAAATCCCTCATTTTATTGTAACATTGAACACTTTACATGCTTTTTCTATTTCCTGAGAAATTTGTATCTGACATTCTGGCTACTATATGGGTGCCTGGAAAATTGTGATCAGGGTCTTTTTACACTTGCATTTTTATAACTCTACTCACAATGATTTTACATCTTCCAATTCTATGTCACCTCTTTCTAAGGATTTAATTTCATTTTTTACTAACACCTCTTCTTCCTATCTGCCTGGCTTTTTGATGCAAAATGTATGCTTGGATATTAAGCTCCAAACTTTGACCTTCTTTCAGTCACAACTTAATAAATATAGAAAAAAACATTGCATAAAGCAAAAAATGGAAATCTCAATTGTGTATCATCAGTGCCGGAGTGAGTATATGCCACATAATGGATCATGAAACAAGCTAGGATCTATCACAACAAACTGAAAATTTAAGGTAATTGTGAATAATCATCTGGCTGGTTGCAGAAATTTAAGAAAAGGCACATTATTAATTTTTTTAAGTGCCTGCTGATCATGAATATCGTGCACCAGAACAAGTATATGGTGCTGATTCTTTTTACACCTTACATAAAACCTAAAAAAAAATTAAAAAAAACAAATGTTGTAAGCTTTAAGTCAAAGCATGGCATCATAGGTGGAGACCGGAAGGCTGCCATGGTCTGTTGCTGTTCTGATTCTGCTGATGTGTTGTTTTTGTTACTCTCCCCACATTTTATGTTCATTATATTAATGCTATGTAATAATTTTTACTGTTTATGTGAGATAAAGAAGTGTAAGGCAAAGACTGTTTACAGGTAACACACAAATTGGAAATGATAGTGATCCCAAGCTATCTCATTACATATTCCAAAATCTGAAAAAAATTCAAAATCCAAAATATTTTTAGCCCCAAGCATTTGTGATAAGGGGTACTTGACCTGTTTAACACCTTCAGTAGTACCATCAGGGCCTGACATTGTGAGAGTTTACTCTCTGGAAAGCTGTTCTGATGTTTGACATCAATTCTGGATCTCTAGTCTTGAATGACTCATAGATCTGGTCCTCAGGAGATTTCAAATCTCCTAGTTCATCCATGACTTTTGTTTTGGGTATGTCTAGTACATCCTGTGTATTCATCCACACAGGTTTTGATCAAGTTATATTCATTCAATTCCAAAGATGAATCCCTGAATATAGTCCAGTTCTCTGATTCAAAACAGTCCTGTTGCCATTTCTCCACCTCCCTTGACCATACCTTTGCAATCTTCACCACTGATACTGTGGTCCTCAGTCTCTGCCTGTATACCAGGCATAGAAGTACAGCCAGGTGATCGGATTTGCTAAACTGCAGGCGTGGGACATTGCTTAATGCTCTTGATGGTGACATAACAGTGGACACGTGTGCTGGCTCCTCTGAATCAATAGGTGACGTGTTGGTGATAGTTGCTCAGAGACTTCTTCAAATGAATGTATGTGCATGTATGATAGTCAAGAATTTCTTCTACTTATTAATACTGCTTTATTTCTCCATTGTTCCCAACTCTCTATTATTCCACAGGCAAGATAACTGGCAGGCAACCTAACTGCAGAGTATGGCTGATGATGTATATCCTTGAAAAGGGGAGACATAATGAAACATAAATGCTGTAATAGATAGATAGATACCTTATTGATACCAAAGGAAATTGCAGTGTCTCATTTTTTTTAGATATCTGCAAGTTAGAAATTTCTTGAATAACATGTTACAGTCTTTTCCAAAATTATGTCCAATGGACATTACGGAAATTTTTTTAGCTCTGAATGCTTGCCAGAAGGGTTTAGTAGCCACCATTTATAATATGATCATGAAAATACAGCCAAAAGTATCAGAAAAAATTAAGAAGGAATGGGAAAAAGAACTTCATTGTCTTATACCCACTGAGCAGTGGGAGAAAATTTTACAATTAGTCAATTCCTCTTCTATTTGTGCCAAACATGTCCTAATACAATTTAAGGTTGTACATCGGGCTCACATGTCCAAGGATAAACTTGCTCGATTTTACTCTCATGTTAATCCAACCTGTGACAGATGTCATTCTGAAGTAGCTTCATTGACCCACATGTTTTGGTCTTGCCCTTGTTTGCAAAATTATTGGAAAGATATTTTCGGTATTATTTCAACAGTTCTGAACATCAAATTGCAACTGCATCCTATTACTGCAATTTTCATTTTACCAATGGTGGATAATATTTGTTTATCCCCCTCAGCTCGACAGATGATTGCATTTGTTACATTACTGGCTAGAAGATCTATCCTATTGAACTGGAAAGAAATTAATCCTCCAACTATATTTCAGTGGTTTACTCAAACTATCTCTTGTTTGAGCTTAGAAAAAATTAGAAGTGTTGTCTTTGATTCTTCGGTTAAATTTGAAGAAACTTGGAGACCATTTATCCAACATTTTCATATTAGTTAAACTGACTTTTCTGAAACCCTGCTTCTATTATCCTTAATTATTTGGATGGAGGTGCGGAGTTATTGACGCTACTGTGTATATTTGACATAATGCAATGGCCCATGTTGGTTAGGTTTTTTTTCCTTTTCTTCTTTTTTTGGGGATTTTTTTTCTTTTTTGGGGATTTTTTTTCTTTTTTTACTCCCTTTTTTCGTAATTACTATGAGTTTGGGAGGTTATTATATATGGATTATCATCTATATGAATGTATACTTAACCTTTTAATTACGTACTTTCAAACTCTCTGTATTCATGTTTCATTTATGTTTGTTTAAAATTAATAAAAAGATTTTAAAAAAGGAAATTGCAGTGTCACAGTAGCTTGCATCATACATCATTAATTTTCTGGTGAATGAATACAGCATGTACAGCCACTCCCCAGGTATTCTGGCCAGCATGAGCAATCAATCGCGTGCTGAAGATTGAATGCAAACCTTACAGGTCAATGCCAGATTCAGTGCTCAATGCTATAAGAGAATACCTTGAGTTAAATTTTCAACTTAATACATTTGCATGTATTTAAAGTAATATCACTTTCTTTCTCAACATGAAATGATATTCACATTAAATAAATTACTTTAACTCTTATAAGAAATTATTTGACCAATTACTTATAACTAAATTGAACAGATTTTGACCTAGTCACAATGTTACTAAATAGTCAAAGAAAAAGCTTGGATTTGTCACCATCAATTTGACCTCCATTTCTGGAGGTTTCAACTTCTCTCAAAATTCTACAGATTAAAAATAGCGTGCACAAATATTGTGTCAAGTCTGTATCAGCCTTACACAGTAAAGAACATATCATTCATTTGAGCAACTCTACAATTGTTGCCTCTTTTTTTAATGATTTCTATTGCTGTTGCAAGAGTTTGACTGACGGAGACAGAAATGCAAGTGATATCCTGATGGCACAGTAGTGAGCAGTTAGAGCAATGCTGTTACAGCACCAGCAACCCAGATTAAACTCTGCCACTGTTGGTAAGGAGTTTTCACGTTCTCCCAGTCATCATGTGAGTTTCCTCTGGGTGCTCCAGCTTCCTCCCACATTCCAAAGACATATAGGCTTGCAGGTTAATTGGTCACATGGGTGTAATTGGGCCAAAAGGGTCCATAACCATGTTGCATGTCTCTAAATTTCTAAATGCAAAGTATCTGAAGCATTGGGCTCCCAACTTGCTTCAAGCAACTGTTTGTCCTGATTAATAGCAGGGTTTTAGAAAAATGCACATACCATATAGTATCTACCTTAGAGCTTAGTTGCACTATATGCATTGTACTCAAAAGCAGAATATTGAAATTCTGTAATTTTACAGATGTTTGCTTTCTTTCTGAATTATTGCTCCATTCCCTTCAAAAGAAATGCCAAAAATTCAACTGTATCATTTTCCCCTCCTACAGGCAATGATGGGAAATAATTAAAGTCCCTGGTGCCTTACATATACGACATTGCCCTTCTGCGACACATTTTCTATCTCCTGCTGTAATCTGTAATCCACATCCCAGCTGCTGTTTGGAGGCCTGTATACAACTGCCATTAGGGTCCTTTTACCCTTGCTGTATCTGAATTCAACCCATAGAGACTCTATACCATTCAATCCTATGTCATCCCTTTCTAATGATTTAATATTATTTCTTATACACAGGGCCACACCACACCCTCTGCCTACTAACCTATCTTTCCGATACACCGTATATCCTTGGACATTCAACTCCCAATGGCGGCCATCCTTTAGCCAAGTTTCAGAGATGGGCACAACGTCATATTTGCCAATCTGTAGTTGAATTTCAAGATCATCCATTTTATTTCTTATGTGGTGTGCATTCAAATACAACACACAATACTTTCAGTCCAGTATTTGTTGCTTGCTATTTTAACTGCACTACACCTCTACTGCCCTGTAACTCATCCCACTGGCTGTGACTATGCCTCATCTTCTGCCTGTCCTTTCTATCATCTCTGTTGCACGCTATCTTTGATTTATATCTGTTTTCCACTTCCTCAGCCCTATCACTCCTGTTCCCATCCCTCTGCCAAATTAGTTTAAACTCTCCCTAACAGCTCTATTTAACCTGTCTGCTAGGATGTTGGACCCCTTTGGGTTCAGGTGTAATCTGTCTGTCCTTTTTGTACAGGTTGTACTTCCCCCAGAAGATGCCCTAATGATCCAGGAACCTGAAGCCCTGCCAGAAACCACGAAGAATTTGAAGTTATCGACAGCTATCTTGAATGTTATAATTAAAATGATTTGGAGGATGCCAACATTGAAAGCACTGTTTGAAAGCAGTACACTATCTGCACTCGATGGCTACACTGATTTTGTTCATTTACAGTCAATCAAAGGAACACATACACTGAATAAATTCCTCCATTGATAACTATAAGGAACTAATACACAGTTTTATAATACTGTAGTAGTTTTGCTATTTATTCTGTATTTCATTTAAATACATAATTTGTTATTCAGTTAAATGATAGTTTGTCTTTTTAATACCTTTTTTAAACTATTTCCGTGAACCTTTAGCAAATTAGGGCAGCCACTTAGTTCCACTGGACTAAGTGTGCACCAAATAACTGGAATCTACTGTACTTCTTCACTTCTATTTTGTTCATCTTTCTTCACTTCACTGGTTTGCAGTTCTGGGATATTTTAAAGGAGAAATGCAAGGAGTAATTTATTTATCTCCTTCTTCGACTGTATAGAGACATCGAGTCATTGAAAATACAGCAGAGAAACAGGCCTTTTGGCCAGTCTAGTCCATGTCAAGACATTTAAACTGCCTACTCTAAGTGACCTGTTGCGGGGCCATACCCCCCCCCCTTATCCCTACTATCCATGTACCTATCCAAACTTATCTTATACATTAAAATCGAGCTCACATGCACCGGTAGATCATTCCACACTCTCACAACCTTTTGAGTGTATATGTTTCCCCTCATGTTGCCCTTAAAATTTTCACCTTTCACATCTTTAACCGATGGCTTCTGGTTGTAGTCCCACCCTACTTCAATGGAAAAAGCCTGTTTGTATTTGCCCTATCTATACCACTCACAAATTTGTATATCACAATCAAATCTCCTCTCAGTCTTCCATGTTTCAAGGAATAAATTCGTAGCCTATTCAATCTTTTGTTATAATTCAGGTCCTCCAGACATGGCAACATTCTTGTAAATTTTCTCTACACTCTTTCAACTTTATTTAAACCTTTCCTGTAGGTTGGTGATCAAATCTGCACGCAATACTCCAAATTAAGCCTCACCAGTGTCTTATAAAACTTCAACATAACATTCCATCTCCTGCATTTAATGGCTTGATTTACGAAGGCCATTGTGCTGTAAGTTTTCTTTATGACCCTATCAACATGTGGCACTACCTTCAATGAATTATGGATCTATATTCCCAGATCCCATTGTTCTACCACACTCCTCAATGCCCTACTATTCACTATGTAAGACCTACTCTGGTTGTTCCAACCAAAATTCAACAGCTTGTCTGTGTTTGTCTGCGTAGTTTGCACTTGCCTGCATTAAAATCTATCTGCCATTTTTCAGACTATTTTCCCAGTTCGTCCAGATCCCCAGATCCCACTGCAAGACATCTACTACATCCCCATTCTCTACATTCCTGACTGTCCACTATACCCCCAATCTTCATGTCATCCACAAATTTGCTGATTTAATTAACCATATTATCATCCAGTTCATTGCCAGAGATGACAACAACGAAGGACCCAGCACCAATCCTTGTGGCACTCTACTAGTGACAGGCCTCCAGTCAGGGGGGCATCCATCCACTACCACTCTCTGGCTTTGCCCACAACAAAGCCAATGTCTAATCCAATTTTCTACCTCATCTTCAATGCTGAGCAACTGAACCTTCTTGACCAATGTCCCATGAGGGATTTTGTCAAGTGCCTTGCTAAAGTGCATGAAGACAACATCCATTGCCATGTCTTCATCAACCTTCCTGGTAACTTCCTCAAAACACTATAAGATTTGTTGGACATGAACGACTATGCACGAAGCCATACTGACTATCCTTAATCAGTCCATATCTATCCAAATACTCAAATATCTGGTCGTTTAGAATAACATCCAATAACTTTTCCACTAATGATGTCAGGATCACTGGCCAATAATTTCCTGGTTTACTTTTAGAGCCTTTTTTAAACAGTGAAACAATATCAGCCATCCTCTAATCCTTCAACAAGTCACCTGTCACTAAAGATTATTTAAATATCTCTTCTAGGGCCGCAGGACTATTTGCTCTTCCTTCCCAGAGGAACACCTTGTCAGGCCCTGGAGATTTTTCCACCCTAATTTTCTTCAAGACAGCAAACACCTCTTCCTCTTTTACCTGTATAGAGTTCATAAAGTTGATGTCATTTTGCCTTGCTTCTATCAACTCTGTTTTCATCTCCTGAGTAAATACAGATTCAAAAATGCATTTAAGATGTCCTTCATCTCTTTTAGCCACAGAGACTGAATACCATTCTGATCTTCTGGAGGACCAATTGTGTTCATTGCAATCCTTTTGCTTTTAACATATCTGTAGAATTCTTTAGGATTCTCCTCCATCTTATCTGCTAAGGCAACCTCATACCTTCTTTTAGCCCTCCTGATTTCTTTCTTATGTTTTCTTGGATTTTTCATACTCCATAAGCGCCTCATTTGTTTCTACCTGCCTATACCTGTAATGAACCTCCATTTTTTTGCTTCACCAGGACCTCAATATCACTTGAAAACCTAGGTTCCCAAAACCTCTTGTCTTTACCTTTTATTCTGACAAGCATATGGAAGCTTTGTTCTCTCAAAATTTCACTTTTGAAGGCCTCCTACATGCCAAGTTCAGCTTCACCAAAAGAACAGGCTGTCGCAATCTACACTTGTCAGATCCTTTAGATACCATCAAAATTGGCCTTTCTCCAATTTAGAATCTCAATTTGCTGACCAGACCTATCTTTCTGCATATTTATGTTCTTTGAAACTAATGGCATTGGGATCATTGGCATTGGCCCTGCTCATTCCCTAATAGCAGGTCAAGTATCACACACTCTCACCTTGGGACCTCTAGATACTGGTTAAGAAAACTTTCCTAGGCACAATATAGGCCCTTTGTCCCACAATGCTGTGTCAAACATGTACTTACTTTAGAAATTAGCCAGGGTTACCCATAGCTCTCTATTTTTCTAAGCTCCATTTACCTCTCCAGGAGTCTCTTAAAAGACCCTATTACCCTATTGAAACCACCTCCACCACAATTGATGGTACCATGCTCATAAAGTTTTCAGCTCATCTAGAAGGCATGAAAGCCAAGTTTGAAGTCATGGATATTTTGAAGATGTATCAGCTCTTCATTGCTTGAAAGCACTTCCCAGCAACTAGTATATTGCACGTGACTTAAATTCTCCTGAAGGACTTTTAGTTAATATTTGCAGATTTCTGCACCAGAACATTTATCACACTTGTGCTTCTTCTGACACGGAGCGTTTCCCAACATGAGGTATAGTTGTTTCCATGGATTCTGTCCATATTAATGTGAGTTCCCTTAAATCTTTGTGTTGCTATTTGTACTACAGCCTAATCTTATTGTGTAGATTAGAATGCATTATCATCAAGGTGATAACCATTCTCTCTCTCTCGCATACCAATTCTGCAACTGCCATCTGTATTTCTGCAGAAATGTGGTGTAGGGTTTAGACATAGGAAATGGATGGCAGTATCTAACATAATGATTCCAGAGTGCTGAAAATTCTCACCTTGGGTTTTAATTGACCTTTTCTTCACCCCAGAAAGGTGTGGAAATTTGAGAATATGTGAGTTTTCACTTGTCTTAATATGAGAATTATCATTTGCATTCAACTGTAAGGGGGCAAGGTAGCTGCACTGAACGCTCAGCATCATAACTTGGTGTTTAACTGAATATGTTTTATTGGAAGATAGTACGAGTAGAGACAAGGTCTAAATGGCAATTTGAGTTTGGATTTCAAACCATGAGAACTGATTTGAGTCAATGATTAAGAAGAAACTTACTAATTAGAAACGTAGAAAACCTACAGCACAATACAGGCCCTTCGGCCCACAATACTGTGCCGAACATGTACTTACTTTAAAAATTACCTAGGGTTACCCATAGCCCTCAATTTTTTCAAAACTGCATGTACCTATCCAAGGAGTCTCTTAAAAGACCCTAATTGTATCCACCTCCACCACCACGCCAGTAGCCCCTTCCATGCACTCACCACTCTGCGTAAAAAACTTACCCCTGACATCTCCTCTGTACTTACTTCCAAGCACCTTAAACCTGTACCCTCTCATGTTAGCCATCTTATTGTGTAGATTAGAATGCATTATCATCAAGGTGATAACCATTCTCTCTAGGAAAAAGCCTCTGACTATCTACATGGTTAATGCCTCTCATCATCTTATACATCTCTATCAGGTCACCTCTCATCTTCTGTCACTCCAAGGAGAAAAGGCCGAGTTCATTCAATCTATTCTCATAAGGCATGCTCCTCAATTCAAGCAACATCCTTGTAAATTTCCTCTGTACCCTTTCTGTAGTTTCCACATCTTTCCTGTAGTGAGGTAACCAGAAATGAGCACAGTACTCCAAGTGGGGTCTGACAAGGGTCCTATATAGCTGCAATTTTTTACATACACCAGTTAGGGTGCATTCTCCAGATACCTTATGAGGTATCCGTAGCTTTCAGCCAGGAGCAGATGTCATCAAGTGGTTCCCAACCTTCACAGAATGTTTCGACTCTTAACCACGAAACTCTCCAGTTAGTGGGCCAGCAATGGTGGCTAAGTCACTGCCCATCTGCTCCTGGCTTCCAGCTTCCCTCCTCTCGCCTACTCCAAATCCAACAAGAGGCTCATTCTGCCTCCTCCCCAATCCTACGAGCTGCTTGTTTTTTGCTCCTTTCGTCCAGGCCCAGAGCTGACAACAATCGGCATGCTGATTTGGCTGGGAAACCTCTGTAGCCGATCTCCAAAGGGAACAACCATGCCTGCCATCCCTTGTCTCTGCACTCCTGCACTAAGGTACTTTAAGGCCTTTCTCTCATGGGCCTCTTCCCTTCCCTCCTCCCATGGCACAGTCAGTTCAACCAGAATTATTTTCCGGTCTTCAGTTGACCACAATACAATGTCCGGGCAGAGGGTTGTATGCACCACCTCGAGGAACTGCAGCCTCCTTCCCATATCAACCCTCATCTCCCAGGACCTGGCCGTTAGCAGCAGATTTGGTTTTGGTTGTTTGGTTACGAAAGGCCTGACTCCCTCTTTGATGAAGGTGATGGCCTTCCTCAAATCTGTGCCAGCGTCCTCTCTCTCTCTCTCTCTCTCTCTCTCTCTCTGTCTCTAATGTGTCAGCAGGAGCCAGCAGCACCTTATCATGGTGCCACCTATACCGCCCTTGAATTAGAGCTGTTTTACACACCGGAAGTATATGAGCCAGTGTCCCCTTCTGACCACAGAGCTTAGAGTTTGGGTCCTCTTTCATCCCCCATGTGTACAGATGTATTGGCGAAGGAAGGGTGTCATACACAGATCGTAAGAGGAAGGAAATACGGAAGGGCTCCAGTTTTCAACTCTGCCCATGAGATCTTGTGCTTGGGCAGATCCCATTTTGTCCAGGCACCCTGGGACACTTGTTCCACTGCCTTTGACATCCACTTCTCTTCCTCATGGATCCGTACTTCTGCCTGTACCATGTCACGTCTGTTCCTTATGCTTGCGTTTCCCCACTGCTGGAAGTGAACTGAGCCGAGACCTTGCCGCCCGACGCAAGGGTTGCCGATGATATTTCGCAGCTTCAGAGAACACACTGCCTGCTCTACTGCTGCGTTGGCTGCCCACTTGCGTCCAGATCTGGTTGTACCACCTGCTTGCTTTACCAGGTCGTCATTGGAATCTCTCAAGCTTAATAAGGCTCTGCATTTAGCCACCTTGAATTCCTCCACAACAGATGACAGGGGAAGCTTCAGTTGCCCTGATCAAATATAGAAGCCCACTGAAGAGAAGTTTGGGGGAACTCCTAAACCTCTCTGCAGGTGCTTGTTGGTTTTCCTCTCGATGCCCTCTACGGCAGTCATGGGGAACTCGTAAAGTGTGAAGAGCCAGAGAAGCCTGGGCAGAAGGCCGTATTGGTACAGCCAGGTCTTGAATTTACCGGGAATTCCAGATTTGTCGATCTTCTTCAGCCATTTGTCTGTCTGCTTCACAGCATTGCTGACATTGGCCCCATCTGTCAGTAATGCATTGAACCACTTCCCCAAGCATTTTATGGGATTATCTTCGATGGAAGGGATGACCTCACCCTGAACTTGGAAGCTAAACTTGCTAGTTACTTTGCCCTTTCTGATCACCATACCCCTGCACTTCTTGGCCTTGAAGGAAATCCTCGCCCAAGTGGCTACATTTGCCAGGGTTTCCAATACCCATCTTGGACATGGATATGTCATGTGGCACAGTTGTTATAGTGATGTCCTCCACGAACCCTCGTAGAGCCGGCTCCTAAACTCAATCCCACGATTGATGAAGTGCAATGCACCATACGCCTTCTTAACCACAGAGTCAACCTGCGCAGCAGCTTTGAGCGTCCTATGGACTCGGACCCAAAGATCCCTCTGATCCTCCACACTGCCTAGAGTCTTACCATTAATACTATATTTTGCCATCATATTTGATCTACCAAAATGAACCACCTCACACTTTTCTGGGTTGAACTCCAGCTGCCCCTTCTCAGCCCAGTATTGCATCCTATTGATGTCCTACTGTAACCTCTGACAGCCCTCCACACTGTCCACAACACCCCCAACTTTGTGTCATCAGCAAATTTACTAACCCATCCCTCCACTTCTTCATCCAGGTCATTTATAAAATTCACAAAGTGAATGGGTCCCAGAACAGAACCCTGAGGCACACCACTGGTCATTGACCTCCTTGAAGAATATGACCCATCTACAACCACTCTTTGCCTTCTGTGGACAAACCAATTCTGGATCCAAAGCAAGGTCACCTTGGATCCCATGCTTCCTTACTTTCTCAATAAGCCTTGCATGGAGTACCTTATCAAATGCCTTGCTGAAATCCATATACAACTACATCTACTGCTCTACCTCCATCAATGTGTTTAGTCACATCCTCAAAAAATTCAATCAGGGCCATAAGGCATGACCTACCTTTGACAAAACCATGCTGACTATTACTAATCATATTCTTCTTTGCCAAATGTTCATAAATCCTGCCTGTCAGGATCTTTTCCATCAACCTACCAACCACTGAAGTAAGACATAGTGGTCTATAATTTCCTGGGCTATCTCTACTCCCTTTCTTGAATAAGGGAACAACATCTGCAACCCTCCAATCCTCCGGAACCTCTCCTGTCCCTAATGATGACACAAAGATTATTGCCAGAGGCTCAGCAATCTCCTCAATTGTACCCACAGTATTCTGGAGTACATCTCATCCACTCCTGGAGACTTATCCAATTTGATGCTTTCCAAAAGATCCAGCACATCCTTTTGCTTAATGTCTATAAGCTCAAGCTTTTCAATCCACTGTAAGTCACGCCTACAATCGCCAAGATCCTTTTCCATGAACACTAAAGCAAATATTCATTAAGTATCTCCGCTGTCTCCTCCAGTTCCATCTACACTTTTCCACTGACATTATCGATTAGTCATATTCTCTCACGTTTTATCCTCTTGCTCTTCACATACTTGTAGAATGCCTTGGGGTTTTCCTTAATTCTACTCACCAAGGCCTTCTTATGGCCCCTTCTGACTCTCCTAATTTCATTCAAGCTTCTTCCTGCTAGCCTTATAATTTTCTAGATTATCATTATCTAGTTTTTTGAACCTTTCATAAACTCTTCTTTTCTTCTTGACTAGATTTTCATCAGCTTTTGTACACCACAGTTCCTGTACCCTGCCATCCTTTTCCTGTGTCATTGGAAGGTACTTATGCAGACTGCCACACAAATATCCCCTGAGCATCTGCCACATTTCCCTGAGAACATCTGTTCCCAATTTATGCTTCCAAGTTCTTGCCTGAAAGCTTCATATTCCCCCTGACTCCAATTAAATGCTTTCTTAACTTGCCTGTTCCTATCCCTCTCCAATGCTATGGTAAAGGAGATAGAATTGTGATCACTGTCTCCAAAATACTCTCCCACTGAGAGACCTGACACCTGACCCGATTAATTTCCCAATACCAGGTCAAATACAGCCTGTCCTTTTGTAGGCTTATCTACATATTGTGTCAGGAAACCTTCCTGAACGCACCTGACAAACTTCACCACCTCAAACCTTGCTCTG
Organism: Hemitrygon akajei; assembly: GCF_048418815.1. Lineage (NCBI taxonomy): Eukaryota > Metazoa > Chordata > Chondrichthyes > Myliobatiformes > Dasyatidae > Hemitrygon > Hemitrygon akajei. The sequence goes on along the minus strand of NC_133132.1, from coordinate 91,237,413 downwards.
GGGAGATGCCAATCAATATTTGAGAAATTAAAATCTCCCACCACGACAACCCTATTATTATTGTACCTTTCCAGAATCTGTCTCTCCATCTGCTCCTCGATGTCTGCATTGATTTCTGCAAATGTGTCCTCTAAGTCCCACAGACTGTTGAGTGGTCTATACTACAGCCCATTCACATGTTCATACTTTTCTTATTACTCAATATCACCCATAATGCCTCACTGTTCTCCAGTCTGTCCTGACTGAGCACTGCTGTGACATTTTCCTTGATTAGTAATGCCGCCACCTCTCCTCCTTTAATCCCTCACGCTCAGTTGCGTTTAAAATAGCAGAACCCTATAATATTGAGCTGCCAGTTCTGCCCCTGCTGTTGCTAAGTCTCACTCAGTGAAGGCTATAATACATAATTCCAGTTGTGGTCTATGCCCTGAGTTCATCAACCTACGACAATTTTTGTGCTGAAATATAATCTGCTCAGGACATTAGTCACACCACAGTCAAACTTCTAATACCTGATTTTTGTCTGTGGTCTTAACATCTGTTTCTACAACCCATTCTCAACTGTCTGTTCTGGCACTCTGGTTCCCATCGCCCTGCAACTCTAGTTTAAATCCCATTCATCTGTGTGTAACTTGGCTGTTTGTCCACAGAATATCCACAGCAAGGATTTCAGAGTTGGTCACTGACCAATAAAAGTTTACAAAGGTACAACAGTTAATTGATTTTGCATAGTTATTCTTTCTTAAACACAAACACTTGTATGGAGGACTGAATATCCTGATTTTATTTTGGCAAAACTAATTTGAAACTGATCTGGCCACAGATCTTAAATATATCAAAATCTATTTTGGACTGAAAATATTGTGGTATGTTCCATTATGCTACCTGGCTGCAATGGTTTGAATCAGAAAACATTTATGATTGTGCAAATTTTACCAAAAATTTGAACTGTAATGTAACTAGTGCAACTTCATGTCTAATTACTGCTCAATTCCTTTTCGAGCCTGTGATAGGACCAACCAGATGCAATTTAGGAGAAGTTTATAGGAAATAACATTCTCCCCCTCCCACCCGATCCTTTATGAACTAAGTGAAACACATGTTTAACATCTAATTAAGGTCATTGGTTATTATATTTGTTATTTAGCATACAGCAAGCCACTACTATCTATGTACACTATCAATAAGTATTTCTGACCACATATGGATAGATAAAATACCTGATTCCACCAATATTGAAAGTCCAGTTATAAAAACAGTTAGTTTAATTAGTTTCAACACAACAGACATGAACATTAAATTTCCTCCTTGCATTTTAAACATTTAAACCAACAGATTTTATTCTCCTTTAAATCTGCCATTTCATTTCGGAATTTAAAACACTTTAAGTGTTAGGAAATTTTGCACAGCTGGGGCAAATATGCTGGGAGCTATTTAATATTGATTTGTACTTAACTGGAATTCCCCTACGCTCCACTAAACAAATTTGTAAAATGTTTTGTGAGCATATACAGCGAAGAAGGAATATTTCCTCACACAACTGTGGTGCTCACCCAATATGTCGTGGTCTTTCCCACCTGCAAAACTTGGTCTGCTGGAGGTCGCTGGAGTGAGGGAGGATGCAAGCACTTGCTTAAAATTCAGTGTAAGAGTAATGAATGAGGGAAGAGAGCCATATGGCTATTTTCGGCCAGGCTGCTGCGCAATAACCAGGCGCTTGCCGGGCAACAACTGTTGCAGATGCAGAGGTGCTGCTGCCCACGTCACTAATATGGCGGGAGGTTTTCGGTTGTTTTCCAGGTTATTTTCCAAATGTAACGGCAATGATGTAAACATTGGTTTAGTCCACGCTAGGTAGAGTTTGGAGTCTCAATTGCCCCGCTAATTAGACACTCGGCTGGATAGCTGCGGGGTGGCCGTTGGACTTTCAATCTGAGGGTAGAGGGGTCATGGGACAGCGCAGTGGGAGCTTTGGGGAGAAGGAGTAGGAGGAGAAGTGAGTGAATGATGAGGACGGGTAGCGGGATGAGGAAAATTTGGGTGATTGGGCAGGGAGGGAGGATAGGAGGGATAGGAGTGTACTATGTATTTGAGGAGGGGAGGACTGGTGGTGGGATGAGAAGATAAAGGTGGGTGGGAAGGAAGGATGGCAAAGATCTTGGGAAGAGATAGAGATGGCAGCGATGTTGAGGAAGTGAGGGTGGTGATAGTGATAGGAGGGTAGGGAGGATAATAATGGGTCTACAAGGAGAGGGTGGCAAGGGAAATGAAAGGAGGGTGGGGCAGGGGTGTCAGTGTGATGTGGATTGGGTGGTGCGGTTAGGAACTGCTGGGTAGCTGGGACGGCTAATAAAGTATGGCCGGTGGGAGGCTGGGATGATGAGGTGGAACAGGGTGTTGAAAACAGAATGTCACTTGCGAGAGTAGAGTGGGAGAGGTTTGTAAAAGTGGAAGAGGATTTGGTGAACAATAATGCAGAGGAGGTGAGTGAAAGGGGCTGTGGAAGAACTAGGATGGGTGATATTATGGCACTGAATTGAGTTGTCATCAGTCATGTAATCATTGGCACATGCCCTCCTTCCATGTGGTGACGGCAAGGATGAGTGGGAAAAGCACAGATATTTCAAAATTATATGTTGAAGTTTCATCGCTGGCTCAGACTAATTGATTCAGTCCCTGCAAATTTGTAATGTCCCTCTGACTGCATCAAAAGGCATGCAGTTCCAGAAGTCCACCATGGTCCAACTTTTTAAAAATTCATTGGCACATCCTGCATGTCCCCAATTTACATTAGAAAGCCTAAAGGCTAATTCTCAGATCATTGAAGAAATCAGAATCAGGTTTATTATCACCAGCATGTGTCAAGGAATTTGTTAACTTAGCAACAGCAGTTCAATGCAATACGTAATTTAGAAGAAAAAAATAAATCAATTACAGTATATGTATATTGAATAGATTTAAAATTGTGCCAAAATCAGAAATAATACATATTTAAAAAGCGAGGTAGTGTTCATGGATTCAATGTCTATTTAGGAATCGGATGGCAGAGGGGAAGAAGCTGTTGCTGAATCACTGTGTGTGTGCCTTCAGGCTTCTGTATCTCCTACCTGATGGTAACAGTGAGAAAAGGGCATGCCCTGGGTGCTGGGAGTCCTTAATAATGGACACAGCCTTTCTGAGACACTGCTCCCTAAAGATGTCCTTGGTACTTTGTAGGCTAGTACCCAAGATGGAGCCGACTAAATTTAAGACTCTCTAGAGCTTCATTCAGTCTTCTGCAGTAGACCCCCCCCACCCCCATACCAGACAGTGATGCAGCCTGCCAGAATGCTCTCCATGGTACATCTATAGAAGTTTTTGAGTGTATTTGTTGACATACCAAATCTCTTCAAACTCCTAATGAAGTATTGTCTTCTGTTTTGTCTTCTTTATGCTGCATTGATATGCTGGGACCAGGTTCGGTCCTCAAAGATCATGACAGCCAGGAACTTGAAATTGCTCAATCTCTCCATTTCTGATTCCTCTATGAGGATTGGCCTATTTTCTGTCAATATTTGGTGAACATTGACACTGCAGCTCAGATTTCACACCTTTGGTTTTTGCCGTCAAATTTAATGAAATTACAAGTGGGCTAGAACCCATACAGTTTCGTATATCTACAATTTTTTGGGATTCTTTGAGTAATCCGGGATACCTCCTCAATTTGTAAGTAATGCTAGGCACGAGCACCACAGCCATAGAAGCAACGTGAACTTTAATGCACTTCTTCCCATTTTAATGGTGGCATTCTCCAAAATGTTAGCATGGAAGGTCTGAGGTATTTGGCAACAGAATGAAGTGCAGTTACAGTGAATACTAGAATCAATGAAAAGTTGGAACATCAGTTCCCCAGGGTGTTCTGGCAAGCTTCTCTAAAATGTTTGATGTCTTTACCATGTATCACCATGAAGCACCTCAACTTGCTCAGTGGTCTAAAGGCTTTTGGTATGTCCCCTTTGACTCTCACCAATTTATTCTGATGCACAACAGAAAGCATCCCATCTGGATGCATTACCACTTGGTATGGCAACTACTCTGCCCACAACCAGAAGGTTTGTAAACACAACTCAGTACATCGCAAAAGTCCCTCATGGAGTCTGTCAACATTTCTTACTGCCTCCGTAAAGCAGCCAACATAATCAAAGATCCCACCCACCTTGGATATTTTTCTCCCAACTGCCCTCCTTTTTGATGGTACTGAAGCCTGAAAGGAGGTATCACCAGGCTCAAAGGCAGCTTCTATCCCACTGCTATAAGAGTATTAAGGCATCCCTAACTTGATAAGGTGAACTCACAATCTACCCTTTAAAAGCATTGCTCCATATTGTCAGCCTGCACTGCACTTTCTCTGCAATTCGAACACTTTATTTTGCATTCTGTTATTGTTTTTCCTTGTACTACCTGAATGGATTGTTCTAATGAAATAAAGTTTTTCACTGCACTACCTCAGTACATGTGACAATAGTTTGCCAGATTAATGTATTTATTTACCAACAGATTTGAGGAACTGTCAGTAATTCACAGAGACTTCCAAGTACTTTAGAAAACTTTGGTGCATCATTTCAGTTCCACAAAACTACACATTCAGTTTCCAGTACTGGATTTGGAAATAGATTGAAATAGGACCGTAGTAGAAAAGCAAAATAAAACAAAAAGTTGCTGGAATCCTGAAATAAAAAATAGAAGATGTTGGAATTGACTACATGACCTGCTGAGCAGTTCCAGCATTTTCAGTTTTTTTACTGTAAGTATATCTGAAGATTGTTTTTCAAGGACATTTTCCAATGCTTTAAAAGAATCACCTTGTGGGACAAATGCTGTATTATTGTAAATAAATTTACACAATGGTATTGGCAGGATATCACTGTATAAAGGCTGTAATGAATCAGTAAAAATAACAGGCACCTGGGAGAAATCCCCCCTCCCCACTTTAGTACCATAATTAAAAATATCTTCTGTATCTGAACTTCACTCTTCCAAGGAGTTATAAGACATCATTATACATTCTGAATATCATTTAAAAGTTAAATTTTAATGTGAGAGAATATGGTAGAAAATGCAGAAATTTGAAGTGTGATAATTCTGTGGCAATGAGAGTAAATTATATTTATACAGCACCTTTCATGATTTCAGGACATCTCAAAGTGCTTTACAGTTATACAGTTATATAAATGCAAGTCATTGACAGTGACAAAGATGGAACTGTTTTCAACTGCAGAGACAAGGATGACAGTCCTTTGTCTTCAATCTCCGAAATGCAATTCCCAGATTGTTTGCATTTCATCAATTATGCCCCTATATTTACTTTGTCTTTGGAGCTGAGCTTCTTGAATAAAGGAAAAGACAGAAACTCGTGAACTTGAACCTTAGATTTTGCCGAATATTTTACCCAATACACAGCAGCAGGCACAAACTATTTTGCTCTTCAAACCTGCTCCACCATTTAAAAGCATAAAATTACAAAGTGTAGAAGCAAGCCCTTTCAGCTCACCTCACCCCTCCTGACTGTAATGCCTATCTATGCTAATTCCAAAACACAAAATACACTGCAGATGGTGGGGTCAAATCAACACGTACAAACACGCTGGAGGAACTCAGCAGGTTGAGCAGCATTCGTGGAAACGAATAGTCAACATTTTGGGCCAAGACCCTTCATCAGGACTGGCGAAGGATCTCGGCCCAAAACGTTGACTGTTTGTTTCCACAGATACTGCCCGACCTGCTGAGTTCCTCCAGCGTGCTTGTATATGCTAATTCCATTTGCCTACATTTTGTCCATATACTTCTATGTCTGTCTCTGAATTTTATCAAATGCCTTTTATATGTTGTAATTATCTATCATTTCTTCTGCCAACTCATTCCAAGTATCCAGCACCCTAAGTGTGAAAACTTTATTCCTGAGATCTCCTTTAAATTTCTCCCATCTCTCCATCAAACTGTGGCCTTTAGCTCCAGACTCCCTTGCCCTGGAAAAATAGACTATTTATCCTATCTATGCCCCTTCAAATTTTATAAACCACAACAACATCACCCCTCATTCTCCTACGTTCAAGTAAGAATCAACCCAGTCTTTTCAATCTCTCCTTATAACTACAGTCCACCCTTCAATCCAGACAGCATCATAGTAAATTTCTTCTGTGCTCTCTATTGCTACCAGAATCAGAATCAGGTTTAATGTACTGGCATATGTCATGAAATTACACACACACACACACACACACACACACACACACACACACACACACACACACACACACACACACACACACACTATATATATATATATATATATATATATATATATATATATATATATATATATATATATATATTACAGTGGATTCTGGTTAACTGGGACACATCAGTACCAGTACATTATTGGGTCAATTAAGCAACTTGTATCAATTAGCCAAAGTTTCATGGAAGCAGTTGAAAAGGTATAAAAAAAAGTCTACCATTTAATTGAGTAACAAAATTATGTATTTCATTGAAATACAAAATGAATTAGAACACTATCAATACTACTACTGTATTATAAAACCATGTATGAGTTTCTAACAGTTATTGATGGAGGAATTCAGTAATTTCTGCCATGTACTTTTGTTTAACAAAATCAGTGCAGATGCCTCATCAAGTCAAGTCAAGTCACTTTTATTGTCATTTCGACCATAACTGCTTGTACAGTACACAGTAAAAATGAGACAACGGTTTTCAGGACCATTGTGTTATATGACACAGTACAAAAACTAGACTGAACTACGTAAAAAAAACAGAAAAAGCTACGCTAGACTACAGACCTGCACAGGACTACATAAAGTGCACAAAAACAGTGCAGGCATTACAATAAATAATAAACAGGACAATAGGGCAAGATGTCAGTCCAGGCTTCGGGTATAGTTAATGGACTGTCTTCATGCAATGCCATTGACGCTTGCTTCCTCACTTCAATTGTAACATTAAGATGATTGTCAATAGTTTCAGATTCTTCGCAGCTCCTAACTTGTTGAAGTATTGAAATTTTTTCATTTCTGGCATATATATGCATACTGTACACTACATGTTGATTTATATATAGATTTAAGTTAAATAAGTAATGCAGAAAGAGGGCAAAAACCAAGCGAAGAACATGGATTCATTGTCTGTTAAGAAATCTGATGGTGGAGGGGAAGAAGCCATTTCTAAAATGTTGACTGCATGTTTCCACACTTCTTGATGGTAGCAACATAATGAGGGCATGCTCTGTGTGATCAGGGTCCTAACCGGTGGATGCTCCTGTTGAGGCATGGTCTTCTGAAGATATCCTTGCTGCTGGGTAGACTATTATCCATAATGGAGCTGGCTGTGCAGTGGCCCTCCATACCAGACAGCAATGCAACTATTTAGAATGTACCCCATAGTACATCTGTAGAAATTTGCTAGGGTCTTTAGTGACATAAGAAGTCTCCTCAAACTCCTGTTTTGCCTTCTTTGTAATTGCATCAATATGCTACCAATATATATAATGTCACATCCATCTTGCAACAACCAGAAATGTACACAATATTCCAAATATGGTCTTACCAATGTTTTAACAATATCACAGTTGACCTTCATAAGACATAATTTTTCTCTCCAATCTTCAAGATTTGTTATTATATTAATATCCAGAAATACAGCAATCTCCTTTATGGATGCAGTCAATGACAGAGCCTCCACAATCCTCCAAGTTAGAAAACTCCAAAAAGTCACCAGAAGCTGTCTGAAGACATTTCTCCTCATTTCAGTCCTAAATGGCTGACAACTAAGTTTGAGACAGCAGACTCTAGTTCTTGACTTGTTCTGAGAAAATATTATCCTAACATTGGCCCTATGAAGCTCCTTCTAATAGCCGTATATTTTTTCTAAACTCTGGGGCATAGCAGTCTAGTTTACTCGATTTCTCATTTCATGACAGAACTTCTAACCAGGACACAATCAACTGAATCTTTGCTGCATTGCCTCAAAGTAAGTATGGCAACCAGAGTTCTCGGATTATCAACAATACCCATTCTCACGCTATTTCAAAAAATACTCAGTAGAAGTACATAATATTTCTATTTTCCCACCAAACTTGATAACTTTACATTTTTTCACATAGTGCTGCACCAACCATACTGTTGCCCATTCATTCAGCTTCTCTATATTTGTTCTAGATATCATGAAGACTCCTGACTATGTATGACCGAGGGGCACTGACAAAGCATTAATGGGCATTAAAGGAAACCCTCCAGTGGTTGGAGTCATATAATGCAAAGAAAATGTCTGTTTGAAATTAATCAAATCATCCACAGAATGTTATTGCAAGAGTCTCTCAGGACGTTGTCCTTGGTCCAAACATCTTTAGCTGCTTCATTTATAGACTTCCTTTCAACATTAAACAGTAATGATTGTGCAATGTTCATTTCCATTTGCAGCTGAAGCAGAATATGCCTGCATGGAGTCTGATGAAGCCAACATTCAGACAGAGGCTGATAAGGTGCTTGAAACTTTTGTGCCATTCATATGTCAGGTAATATCACATAGGAAAGTCACAGTGGTCAGTCTCTGGCACTGAGTCTGGCTCTGTGACACAGAAGGGAAGAGCAGAGAAAAAGCACATTGTGGTACTAGGGGATTCATTAGTTAGAAGAATTGACAGAATGAGAATGAGGTTCCCGGGTGGTATGTTGTGACAGGATGCTATGCTGTAAAGTCCTCAGCATTCTTAAGTGGGAGGGTGAACAGCGTGAGGTCATGGTCCATGTAGGTATTAATGACATGGGTTGAACAAGTGATAAGGTTGTACATAGGGAGTTAGGTGCTAAGTTAAAGAGCAGAACCTCTAGGATCACAATCTCAGGATTGCTACCCATGCCACGTGCCAATGATGCCAGAACTAGGAAGATTATTCAGTTTAATATGTGGCTAAGAATTTGGAGGGTGCGCATAGAGCTTTTGGATCATTGTGCTCTCTTCCAGGGAAGGTGGGACAGACGGACAGACAGACAGACATACTTTATTAATCCTGAGGGAAATTGGGTAAAATTATACCTCCATCAAATCTCTTCTCGGTCTTCTTTGTTCCAAAGAAAAAGCCAAATCCAACCTAAAATTATCATTGAAATTTTTCATCCCCGGAATTAGTTTAGTAAGTCACTTCTGCTGCTCTCTAAGGGCTTCATATCTATTCTAAATCTGGATGCTCAGAATTGGCTTCATTACACTAGTTGTGGTCTAACCAGTCTGTTATGAGATGGGGTTTTGTTACAGCCGCACCAACCCAGAATAGTGAAGAAATATAGCAATATAAAACCATAAATAATTAAATAATGTGTTAATCATGCCAAGTGGAAATAGGTCCAGGACCAGCCTATTGGCTCAGGGTGTCTGACACTCCGAGGGAGGAGTTGTAAAGTTTGATGGCCACAGGTAGGAATGACTTCCTATGACGCTCAGTGTTACATCTCAGTGGAATGAGTCTCTGCCTGAACGTACTCCTGTGCCTAACCAGTACATTATGGTGTGGATGGGAGACATTGTCCAAGATGGCATGCAACTTGGACAGCATCCTCTTTTCAGTCACCACCATCAGAGAGCCCAGTTCCACCCTCACAACATTACTGGCCTTACGAATGAGTATGTTGATTCTGTTGGTGTCTGCTACCCTCAGCCTGCTGCCCCAGCACACAACACCAAACATGATAGCAATGGCCACCACAGCCTCGTAGAACATCCTCAGCATTGTCTGGCAGATGTTAAAGGACCTCAGTCTCCTCAGGAAATAGAGACAGCTCTGACACTTCTTGTAGACAGCCTCAGTGTTCTTTGACCAGTCCAGTTTATTGTCCATTCGTATCCCCAGGTATTTGTAATCCTCCACCATGTCCACACTGACCCCTTGGATGGAAACAGGGGTCACCGGTGCCTTAGATCTCCTCAGGTCCACCACCATCTCCTTAGTATTTTTCACATTAAGCTGCAGATGATTCTGCTCACACCATGTGACAAAGTTTCCCACCGTAGCCCAGTACTCAGCCTCAACTCCCTTGCTGATGCATCCAACTATGGCCGAGTCATCAGAAAACTTCTGAAGATGGCAAGACTCTGTGTTGTAGCTGAAGTCCGAGGTGTAGATGGTGAAGAGAAAGGGAGACAGGACAGTCCCCTGTGGAGCCACAGTGCTGCTGACCACTCTGTCTGACACACAGTGTCAGACCTGTACAGAAGTGATGGTTTTTACGTCAGCTGGAGGGGGATTAATATCTTAGTGGGTAGGCTTGTTAATGCTGAATGGTTGGACTTGAACTGGAGTTGCAGGGGGATGGGAACCAAGTACCAGAACAGTTAGTGGTCAGGTTGTGGAGGCAAATGTTGCTAAGATCTCAGACAAAGTCAAAAATCAAAAAGTTAAGCATGGTGAGACTCATGTCCTGAGCTGTGTATATTTAGATGCAAGAAGTACTGTAGGAAAGGCAGATGAAGATGAGGTAGTTGCTTTACAGAGACAGTGTATGGTGAAGAGAGGCTAGTGATAGGAAAAAAATTACAGTCAACAGGATGAGTGGACAAGGTGGATAAAATCAAAAAGGATGACTACAGGACTGACGGTGTTATATTTGATTGAATGCAGTAAATGGAATTAGTTAGACAAACTTGTAGAACAGTTGCAGATTGCGATTATATTTGGGTGCCTAATGAACAAGGGCACACATTGTATCGAAAGGACAGGCAGGAAGACAAGAGCGGTGGTGTTGCTCTGTTGGTAGAAAATTAAATCAAATCATTAGAAAGAGGTGACATAGGGTCAGAAGGTGTTGAATAATTGTGGATAGAGCTAAGGAACTGCAAGGGTCAAAAGATGCTGATGGGTGCTATCGTCAAACTCTTCTTCCAACTACAATCCACAAGTCAGCGTTAACCAAAGACATAGTCCTGATGAAGGGTCTCAACCTGAACTATCTGTTGGTCTCCACAGATGCTTCTTCCTCGCTGATTTAATACAGCAATTTATCATTACAGATTCCAGCTCTTGTGGTCTCTTGTCTCTTCTGTGTACCCTGATATACACTCCGTGGCTACTTTATTTGATACCTCCTGTACCTAATAAAGTGGCCACTGATTTTATGTTCATGGTATTCTGTTGCTGTAGGCCATGTACTTCAAGGTACAATGTGTTGTACATTCAGAGGTGCTCTTCTGCCCACCACTGCAATAACGTGTGATTATTTGAGTTGCTTGAATCAATCTGACCATTCTCCTTTGACTTCTCTCATTAACAAAGCATTTTCACCAACAGAACTACTGCTCACTGCATGTTTTTTTTGTGTGTGTTTCTTGCACCAGTCTCTGTAAACTCTAGAGACTATTGTTCATGAAGTTCTCAGGAGATCAGCAGCTTCTGAGATACTGAAACCACCCTGTCTGGCACCAATGATCATTCCATGGTCAAATTCATTTATATCACATATCTTCCCCATTCTGATTTTGGTCTGTACAACAACTGAACCTCTTGATCATTCTGCATGCTTTTATGCATTGAGTTGCTGCTACATGATTGGCTGATTAGATATTTGCATTAATGAGCAGGTTGTCAGGTGTACCTGGTAAAATGGCCACAATGTATTTTCTAACAGTACATTATTGGTAATAATTTATTTTGTGACTTATGTCTAGAAGAAAATATTACAACAACTAACTAAGAAATGCTGTCAATTAATGAGTTTTACTGCACTGACTTGTAAACATGTCACTTCAGTGCCATTTCAAAGAAAAAGTGAATTTTACATTTTATTTAATTCTTACAGGCATAATAGATTCACTGATGAATATTCATTAATTAGAGTATGTAATAATATGCCTTGAGGTTTTTTTTATTTCAAAATATTAATGTGGATCAGAAATTATGTTGCATAAAACAATCTAAATAGAAAGTTCAGCCACAGGCCAGTCACTGGGAGGAGCTTTTCACAGCAGTCATTTAAAGACAGAAAGGAACATGGGGGTTTTGATTTATGAAAATGCAACTTTATAACACATAATTTTGAATGCACAGCCAGGAAGTACGGCAAACACAGAATCAATTTGGGAATGCCATGGTAGCAATGCAGTTAGCACAACACTGTTACAGCTTAGGGCTTTACAGTTTGGAGATTAATCTCAGTGTCCTCTGTAAGTCCTCCCTGTGGAGTACTTTTTTTTGGCACCCTCTGGTTTCCTCCAACAATCCAAAAATGTATTGGATAGGTTAATTGGTTATTGTAAATTATCCCATGATTAGCTTATGGTTAAATCAGGGTTGTCGGTTGTTGTTAGGCAATGTAGCTTGAAGGACTGGTAGGGCATACTCTACACTGAATCTCTAAATTTTTAAAAAATGGCATTAAGTAGGAATTGTGTAAATAAGATAAATTCAAGGGGAAAGGGGAATGGAATTCACTCGATTGATCTAATGGCCTCCTTCAGTGCTGTAACACTTCTCTGGCTCTCAGTATTTACGGTGCACTTTTAGTCTATGGGTGAACAGTGATGAATTTTGCATACTTGGTTTCGCTAAATGCTATTGAGGCAACATCCATTGAAAGGTTGCAACTTATCTTGGAAGGGAAAATTGTAGCAGCAACAACATTAACAGCACACACATTCTATGTGTGTTGCTCTGGATTTCAGCACCTGCAGAAACTCTTCTGTTTAAAATAAATTAACAAATAGTTTATAATTCTACACTGATGACTTGGGCAAGTGTGCTCATTTTATTGATGTGAATTAACAGTTGCCTGAAACTGATGTATTAGAACCAGGTAGATTTAGTCTTGAGCCAATGCTTTGAAATCATACAAAGCACAATGAACAATCTGAGCCATTTTACAAACAACCATTATTAAGGATAACTCTGCCCAGCTGCCAAAGGAGGTTTAGGCATGTGGCTGGCAACCCCGACCCATAAGTATGTAAACCTAGCAATTATAGGCCTGTCAGTTTGACGTCAGTGGTGGGTAAGTTAATGGAAAGTATTCTTAGAGATGGTATATATAATTATCTGGATAGACAGGGTCTGATTAGGAACAGTCAGCATGGATTTGTGCGTGGAAGGTCATGTTTGACAAATCTTATTGAATTTCTTGAAGAGGTTATGAGGAAAGTTGACGAGAGAAAAGCAGTGGATGTTGTCTATATGGACTTCAGTAAGGTCTTTTACAAGGTTCCACGTGGAAGGTTAGTGAGGAAAGTTCAATCGTTAGGTATTAATATTGAAGTAGTAAAATGGATTCAACATTGGCTGGATGGGAGATGCCAGAGAGTAGTGGTGGATAACTGTTTGTCAGGTTGGAGGCCGGTGACTAGTGTTACGTACCCCGTAACTGGATCACTTACCAGCAAAGATAGAGAGGTCCGTTGAAGTCTGATGGTACTATTTTTAACAGTATTTATTGATAAAATACACAAAAATAATATCAATGCAAACATACAGATAATATACGTCGGCAATACTAAATCTAAAAGCACGGGTATAATAATAATCAATAAGAAATAGCTCTATCGTTGTCTAGGGGATAATGTATTGTCCAATGGAAATATAAAAGTCACTTTAGTTCATTCAAGCTGTAGGCTGTAGCCTTTGGTTGGAGTCAAGAGAGAGAGTTTAAACTTGCCCATTCCTTATAAAAGGAATGGGCAAGTTTAAACTCTCTCTCTTGACTCAATCCTTCGAGAGTCGTTGGGGCTGAATTTCTCCTTTTGGGTTAGCTAAAGCTGTTCTTCCGTGGCAAGACCCACCAGTTCCGAGGCAAATGGAAAAGGACGCACGTGGGCTGTTTCCACCGGCTTTCACTATTACGCTGTTACAGGAGTTCTAGCGTTTCTTCTGGTGCGTCTGAGGGGCTGTTCCCACAGACCCTCTTTTATCCTGACCCACAGGGTCTCAGATGTCAATCAGGTTGGGATGATGCAATCCCTCCACCAACCAGCCCACTTTGCCTGAGGGCTTCCATGAAGCACAGTATTTTAATACACAATTCCGTCTCCAAGAGACAATGGCCGTTTCCCGTAGCTTTATATCGCTGGGGGGGGGGGGGTCAAGACATTCCAAACGTCTCTCTCTCTCATTTCCTGGGTCTCCTGACCCAAATCAATAGCGATCCTGTGATTCTCAAAAAGGAGGGGACTGCAGGCGTAACACTAGTGGTGTGCCTCAGGGATCTGTACTGGGTCCAATGTTGTTTGTCATATACATTAATGATCTGGATGATAGGGTGGTAAATTGGATTAGTAAGTATGCAGATGATACTAAGGTAGGTGACGTTGTGGATAATGAAGTAGGTTTTCAAAGCTCGCAGAGAGATTTAGGCCAGTTAGAAGAGTGGGCTGAATGATGGCAGATGGAGTTTAATGCTGATAAGTGTGAGGTGGTACATTTTGGTAGGAATAATCCAAATAGGACATACATGGTAAATGGTAGGGCATTGAAGAATGCAGTAGAACAGAGTGATCTAGGAATAATGGTGCATAGTTCACTGAAGGTGGAATCTCATGTGGATAGGGTGGTGAAGAAAGCTTTTGGTATGCTGACCTTTATAAATCAGAGCATTGAGTATAGGAGTTAGAATGTAATGTTAAAATTGTACAAGGCATTGGTAAGGCCGAATTTGGAGTATTGTGTACAGTTCTGGTTACCAAATTATAGGAAAGATGTCAACAAAATAGAGAAAGTACAGAGCAGATTTACTAGAATATTACCAGGGTTTCAGCACCTAAATTACAGGGAAAGGTTGAACAAGTTAGGTCTTTATTCATTAGAGCATAGAAGGTTGAGGGGGGACTTGATAGAGATATTTAAAATTATGAGGGGGATAGATCGAGTTGACGTGGATAGGCTTTTTCCATTGGGAGTAGGGGAGATTCAAACAAGAGGACATGAGTTGAGAGTTAGGGGGCAAAAGTTTAAGGGTAACAGGAGGGGGAATTTCTTTACTCAGAGAGTGATAGCTGTGTGGAACGAGTTTCCAGTAGAAGTGGTAGAGGCAGGTTCGGTATTGTCATTTAAAGTAAAATTGGATAGGTATATGGACAGGAAAGAAATGGAGGGTTATGGGCTGAGTGCAGGCCTGTGGGACTAGGTGAGAGTAAGCGTTCAACACGGACTAGAAGGGCTGAGATGGCCTGTTTCCATGCTGTAATTGTTATATGGTTATAAAAACCCAGAGCTACAGGAATGGCAACAAAAGCTCCAAAGACCTCATCCCTGGGAGAGGAGGATCATTGAAAGACTGGCCCAGGACAGAGGATTTTGGTCACCTGTTGTCAGTGGCTTATGCCCCAGTAGGGGTAATGGGCTTAAGTAATTAGGTAATTATTAAAGATTATCAACAGAGGCAGGGATGTACATGTGGAAGGAGAATTTCATAGCTAGTGTTATGTTCTCTAGACTTCCTTCACAACAGATAAATTTTAGTGATAACTCAGTTTTAAATTGCACAATGAAGGGGATAGTTTACAATAGTCCTGATGTCAGAATAGTTTAAATGATAGAAAGAGAAAATTTTAGAAGAAAAGTAAACAGAATTCAGGATTGAATGTGGAATGAGTGAGGAAGGCAGAGTTTCTGAAATTACCAGAGAGAATACTGGGGATTATGGAAATCCATAATAACAAAAAACTGCTCATTATCTGAACTTGCTGAACTCGTCATTGGGCTCAAAGTTCAGTAAGTAAGTGCTATTCCTTAAACTTATATTGACTTTTGTTGTCACAGTGTAGGAAGCTTTGGACAGAGAAATTGGAGAGAAAGAGACTAATTAAAGTTGGAATGACTTGAAGCTTGATGTATTAATTGTAGGCTATGTGGATGTACCACTAAAACAGCTACTCAATCCTCACTTGTTCTTCCCAGTGGAACGGAGCAGCAATAGAGAAAATTGAACTGGAAGAATCACAAGTAAATCACTTCTTCTCTTGGAAGTGGTCTTTGGAGACCTCTCAGTCAGAATAGAGAATGGAGGAAAATGTTTTATTTTCTATGTTTCTACAAATAGATGGAAAGAGGCATGGGTATAATAGAGATGGGTAAACCAGAGTATTGAAGAGTAAATGAGCCCTTCCAAATACTCAGAGTTTGAGAGAACTGATTGAAATGTGTTATTTTGGATGACAACAAATCGAAGCTATGCATTTACTCAGAAAGTCCTACTTATAGGAGGAAGTTGAAGTGGTGCTAAACATATTTGGGAAAGCATGAGGTTGAAACCTGATGAAAGGTCAAATTGAGGATCATCACAGTTTACGGAACAATGGGGTGAAGCTCTGTGGCAAAATCATGGTCCAGGGTGAAATATAAGGAATTGTCAGAAAGCCAACATTCAGTCTCTGCAATAGCCAAACAGCAGTGATGCTGTCCTAACAATGTTGGGATTGGTCATTCATGAGTGGAGAATGCAAGTTCATATGGGATAGGTTAGAGTAAGTAGGGGCAATGTTAAAAGTGAGACAGACAAGATCACAACAGTAGACTTTGATGAAAAGATCTAGAGAATTTAAGAGATCAAAAGAGTAATCAAGGTAGATCAAGATTCTGAAGATTGAGGAGTCCATTGTGTGAAATGAAGAATGCAGGCCAAAAAAAACTGTGAAAAAAAATGGTGGGGATAAAACAGCAAAACAACCTGTCAAACTTGAAATTCAATAAGATGGGAAAGTGTAAGAATATGAACTCATCAACTTGCCTGTTTTGAAAAAATATATATAATTTGTCCATACTTTGAAAGTTACTATAGACTTTTAAAATCATGAATTCTGAATTATAATTTGTTTGGTTGGAAAACTTCCCATTTTCCTTTTAGTTCTTTTCTATTTATCTTAAGCCTACACTCTTTGGCTATAAATTTTTCTACCATAAGTACACCTGTTTCAGTACTGTTGGGGGGGGGGGGGCAATGTCCTACCTAGGGGAAGTAACAGTGGCCGTGCCTCTGGCACAGAGTCTGGCCCGGTGGCTCAGAAAGTTAGGGAAAGGAAGAAGGCAGCAGTAATAGGAGACTCTATAGTTAGGGCTGACCACAGGTGATTCTGTGGACGCAGGAAAGAAACATGGATGTTAGTTTGCCTCCCAAGTGGCAGGGTCCAGGATGTTTCTGAAAATGTCCACGATATCCTGAAGTGGGAAGGTGAACAGCCAGAGATCGTGGTACATATTGGTACCAACAACATAGGTAGGAAAAAGGAGGAGGTCCTGAAAACTGACTACAGGGAGTTAGGAAGGAAGTTGAGAAGCAGGACCTCAAAGGTAGTAATTAGCCATGCGACTGTGAGTAACAGAATAGAGTGGGGTGAAGGATAAATGCGTGGCTGAAGGATTGGGGCGGGATCAGTGATTCAGCTGTCTGGATCATTGGGACCTCTTTTGGGACAGGCGCGAGCTGTACAAAAGGGACTAGTTGTACTTGAATCCAAGGGGGACCAATATCCTGGCAGAGAGGTTTGCTAAGACTATTGGGAGAGTTTAAACTAGAATTGTTGGAATGTGGGAACTGAACTGAAGAGACGGAGAAAGGGGCGGCTCACAAATAAAGAAAGGTTGGAGGCAGTGCGAGAGGGAAGATAGGCTGGTGATAGAGAAGGGATATGTTCATACCGATGGTTTGAGATGTGTCTACTTTAACATAAGCAGCATCAAGAACAAAGCGGGTGAACTCAGAGCATTGATCAGTACTTAGAGCTATGATCACAAAATGCTGGTGGAATGCAGCAGGTCAGGCAGCATCTATAGGAAGAAGTACAGTCGACGTTTTGGGCTGAGACCCTTTGTTAGGACTAACTGAAAGAAAAGATAGTAAGAGATTTGAACGTGGGAGGGGGAGGGGGAGATCCAAAATGATAGGAGAAGACAAGAGGAGGAGGGATGAAGCTAAGAGCTGGAAAGTTGACTGGCAAAAGGGATACAAGGCTAAAGAAGGGAAAGGATCATGGGCCAGGAGGCCTAGGGAGAAAGAAAGGGGGAGGGGAGCACCAGAGAGAGATGGAGAGCAGGCAAGGAGTGATTGAGAGAGGAACAGGGAGAGAAAAAAAAGGAGAAAATAATTAATACATACATAAATAAATAAGGGATCTGGTAAGAAGGGGAGGAGGGGCATTAATGGAAGTTAGAGAAGTCAATGTTTATGCCATCAGGTTGGAGGCTACCCAGATGGAATATAAAGTGTTGTTCCTCCAACCTGAGTGTGGCTTCATCTTGGTAGTAGAGGAGGCCATGGATTAACATATCAGAATGGGAATGGGACGTGGAATTAAAATGTGTGGCCACTGGGAGATCCTGCTTTCTCTGGCGGACAGAGCATAGGTGTTCAGCGAAACGGTCTCCCAGTCTGCATCGGGTCCCACCAATATATAGAAGGCCACACTAGGAGCACCGGACACAGTAAATCACACCAGCCGACTCACAGGTGAAGTGTCACCTCACCTGGAAGGACCATCTGGAGCCCTGAATGGTGGTGAGGGAGGAAGTGTAAGGGCAGGTGTAGCACTTGTTCTGCTTACAAGGTTAAGTGCCGCCCCATGATACTCTCCCTTCTTTAGCCTTGTATCCCTTTTGCCAATCAACTTTCCAGCTCTTAACTTCATCCCTCCCCCTCCTGTCTTCTCCTATCATTTCGGATCTCCGCCTCCCCCTCTCAAATCTCTTACCATCTCTTCTTTCAGTTAGTCCTGACAGAGGGTCTCGGCCTGAAACGTTGACTGTACTTCTTCCTATAGATGCTGCCTGGCCTGCTGTGTTCCACCAGCACTTTGTGTGTGTTGCTTGAATTTTCAGCATCTGCAGATTTCCTCGTATTAGAGCTATGATGCTGTGGCTATTACAGAGACTTGGATAGCTCAGGGGCAGGAATAGTTACTTAGGGTGCCAGGCTTTAGATGTGTTAGAAAAGACAGGAAGGGAGGCAAAAGAGGTGGGGGTGTGGCACTGTTGATCAGAGATAGTGTCACGGCTGCAGAAAAGGAAGAAGTCATGGAGGGATTGTCTACTGAGTCTCTGTGGGTGGAAGTTAGAAACAGAAAGGGGTCAATAACTCTTCTGGGTGTTTTTTATAGACCACCCAATAGTTACAGGGACATTGAGGAGCAGATAGGGAGGCAGATTCTGAAAAGTTGTAATAATAATAGGGTTGTCGTGGTGGGAGATTTTTATTTCCCAAATATTGTTTGACAAGGGGTTAAAGGGGGTGGAGTTTGTTAGGTGCGTTCAGGAAGGCTTCCTGACACAGTATGTAGATAAGCCTACAAAAGGAGAGGCTGTAGTTGATCTGGTATTGAGGAATGAATCTGCTCAGGTGTCAGGTCTCTCACTGGGAGAGCATTTGAGAGATAGTGATCACATTTCCAATCTAGTATTGGAGAGGGATAGGAATAGACAGGTTAGGAAAGTGTTTAATTGAAATAAGGGGAAGTATGAAACTATCAGGCAGGAACTTGGAAACATAAATTGGGAACAGATGTTCTCAGTGAAATGTATGGCAGAAATGTGGCAGATGTTCAGGGAATAATTGCGAGGCGTTATACATAGGTACATTCCAATGATACGGGGAAAGGATAGTAGGGTACAGGAACCGTGGTGTACAAAGGCTGTTGAAAATCTAGTCAAGAAGAGAAGAAAAGGTTATGAAAGGTTCAAAAAACTAGGTAATGTTAAAGATCTAGAAGATTATAAGACTAGCAGGAAGGAGCATAAGAATGACATTAGGAGAGCCTGAAGGGGCCATGAGAAGTCCTTGGAGGACAGGATTAAGGAAAACTCCAAAGCATTCTACAAGAATGTGAAGAGTAAGAGGATAAGATGTGAGAGAATAGGATGAATCAAGTGTGACAGTGGAAAAGTGTCTATGGAACCGGAGGAGATAGCAGAGGTACTTAATGAATACTTTGCATCAGTATTCACTGCAGAAAAGGATCTTGGCAATTGCAGAGATGATTTACAGCGGATTGAAATGCTTGAGCATATAGACATTAAGAAAGAGGATGTGCTGGAGCTTCTGGAAAACATCAATTTGGATAAGTCACCAAGACTGGACGAGATGTAGGTCAGGCTACTGTGGGAGGTGAGGGAGGAGATTGCTGAGCCTCTGGCAATGATCTTTGCATCACCAATGGGGATGGGGGAGGTTCCAGAGGATTGGAGGATTGCAGATGTTGTTCCCTTATTCAAGAAAGGGAGTAGAGATAGCCTAGGAAATTACAGACCACTGAGTCTTGCTTCAGTGGTTGGTAAGTTGATGGAAAAGATCCTGACAGGCAGGATTTATGAACATTTGGAAATGCATAATATGATTAGGAATAGTCAGCATGGCTTTGTGAAAGGAGGTCATACCTTAATAGCCTGACTGAATTGTGTGAGGATGTGATTAAAAACATTGATGAGGGTAGAGCAGTAGATGTAATGTATATGGATTTCAGTAAGGCATTTAATAAGGTCCCCATACAAGGCTTATTAAGGAAGTAAGGAGGCATGGGATCCAAGGGGACCTTGCTGTCTTGCTGTGTGGATCCAGAACTGGCCTGCCCACAGAAGGCAAAGAGTGGTTGTAGATGGGTCATATACTGCAAGGAGGTCAGTGACCAGTGGTGTGCCTCAGGGATCTGTCCTGGAACCTCTTCATGAGTTTTCTAAATGACCTGGATGAAAAAGTGGAGGAATGCGTTAGTAAATTTGCTGAAAACGCATGGGTTGGGGATGTTGTGGATAGTGTCGAGGGCTGTCTGAGGTTACAGAGGGAGATTGATAGGATGCAAAACTGGGCTGAAAAGTGGCAGGTGCGGTTCAACCCAGATAAGTGTGAGGTGGTTCATTTTGGAAGCTCAAATATGAAAGCAGAATATAGTATTAGCAGTAAGACTTTTGGCAATGTGGAGTATCAGAGGGATCTTGGGGTCCGAGTCCATAGGACCTTTAAAATTGCTGCACAAGTTGACTCTGTGGTTAAGAAGGCATACGGTGCATTGGCCTTCCACCATGGGATTGACTTTAAGAGCCGAGAGGTAATGATACAGCTAAATAGGACCCTTGTCAGACCCACTTGGAGTATTGTGCTCAGTTCTGGTCATTTCGCTACAGGAAAGATGTGAAAGCCATAGAAAGGGTGCAGAGGAGATTTACAAGGATGTTGCCTGGATCGGGGAGCATGCCTTAAGAGAATGTTGAGTGAACTCAGTCTTTTCTCTTTGGAGTGGCGGAGGATGAGAGGTGACCTGATGGAGGTCTATAAGATGACAAGAGGCATTGATCGTGTGGATAGTCAAAGGATTTTTTCCCAGATTTGAAGTGGCTAACACGAGAGGGCACAGTTTTAAAGTGCTTGGGTGTAGGAACAGAGGAAAGTCAGCTGTAAGTTTTTTTACACAGAGAGTGGTGAGTGCATAGAATGGGCTGCTGGTGACGCTGGTGGAGGCGGACACGATAGGGTCTTTTAAGAGACTCCTGGATAGGTACATGGAGCTTAGAAAAATAGAGGGCTATGGGTAACCCTAGGTAATTTCTAAAGTAAGTACATGTTCGGCACAGTATTGTGGGCTGAAGAGCTTATATTGTGCTGTAGGTTTTCTATGTTTTTATATTTCTAACTAGGAAGTTTCTTCTTACTCATTGAATCAAAACATTTCTCGTGGTTTGAAATCCAAACTCAAATTGCCGTTTAGACCTTGTCTCTACTCTTACCATCTTCCAATAAAACATATTCAGTTAAACACCAAGTTATGATGCTGAGCATTCAGTGCAGCTACCTTGCCCCCTTACAGTTGAATGCAAATGATAATTCTCATATTAAGACATTAGTGAAAACTCACATATTCTCAAATTTCCACACTTTTCTGGGGCGAAGAAAAGGTCAATTACAACCCAAGTTGAGAATTTTCAGCACTCTGGAATCATTATGTTAGATACTGACATCCATTTCCTATGTCTAAACCCTACACCACATTTCTGCAGAAATACAGATGGCAGTTGCAGAAATGGTATGCAAGAGAGAGAGAGAGAATGGTTATCATCTTTATGATAATGCATTCTAATCTTAATGCATTTTAATCTACACAGTAAGATTAGAATGCAGTACAAATAGCAACACAAAGATTTGAGGGAACTAACAGTCATGTGGACAAAATCCGTGGAAACATCTATACCTCATGTTGGGAAAGGCTCTGAGTCAGAAGAATCACAAGTGTGATAAATGTTCTGGTACAGCAATCTGCAAATATTAATTGAACGTCCTTCAGGAGGGTTTAAGTCACATGCAATGTACTAGTTGCTGGGAAGTGCTTTCCTGCAATGAAGAGTTAATATATCCTCAACATATCCATGGCTTCAAACTTGACTTTAATGCCTTCTAGATGAGCTACAAACTTTATGAACTACAAACTCCATCAACGGTGATGGAGGTGGATACAATAGGGTCTTTTAAGAGACTCCTGGATAGGAACATGGAGCTTAGGAAAAAGAGGGCTATGGGTAACCCTGGGTAATTTCTAAAGTAAGTACATGTTTGGCACAGCATTGTGGGCCAAAGTGCCTGTACTGTGCTCAGGAGAGTTTTCTTAATCAATACCTAGAAGTCCCAAGGTGAGAGTGTACGATACTTGACCTGTTATTAGGGAATGAGCAGGGCAGTGATAGACCTTTGTGAAGGGGAATACTTTGCATCTAATGATCCCAATGCCATTGGTTTCTAAGTAA
This sequence comes from Hemitrygon akajei, assembly GCF_048418815.1. Classification (NCBI taxonomy): domain Eukaryota; kingdom Metazoa; phylum Chordata; class Chondrichthyes; order Myliobatiformes; family Dasyatidae; genus Hemitrygon; species Hemitrygon akajei. Next base: position 91,214,672 of record NC_133132.1, on the reverse strand, counting down.
ATATGCAGAAAGATAGATCTGGTCAGTAAGTTGAGATACTAAATTGGAGAAAGGCCAATTTTGATGGTATCTAAAGGATCTGGCAAGTGTGGATTGCAACAGCCTGTTTTCTTGGTGAAGCTGAACTTTGCAAGTGGGAGGCCTTCAAAAGTGAAATTTTGAGAGAACAAAGCTTGTATATGCCCGTCAGAATAAAAAGGTAAAGACAAGAGATTTAGGGAACCTTAGTTTTCAAGAGATACTGAGGCACTGGTTAACAAAAAAAAATGGAGGTTCATTGCAGGTATAGGCAGGTAGGAACAAATGAGATACTTTATGGAGTATGAAAAATCCAAGAAAACACAAGGAAGAAATCAGGAAGGCTAAAAGAAATTATGAGGTTGCCTTAGAAAACAAGACGGAGGAGAATCCTGAAGAATTCTACAGATATGTTAAGAGCAAAAGGATTGCAATGAACACAATTGGTCCTCCAGAAGATCAGAATGGTATTCAGTCTCTGGAGCTAAAAGAGATGAAGGACATCTTAAATGCATTTTTGAATCTGTATTTACTCAGGAGATGAAAACAGAGTCGATAGAAGCAAGGCAAAATGACATCAACTTTATGGACTCTATACAGGTAAAAGAGGAAGAGGTGTTTGCTGTCTTGAAGAAAATTAGGGTGGATAAATCTCCAGGGCCTGACAAGGCGTTTCTCTGGAGGGAAGAGGAAATATTCCTGTGGCCCTATCAGAGATATTTAAATAAACTTTAGTGACAGGTGACTTGTTGAAGGATTAGAGGATGGCTGATATTGTTTCACTGTTCAAAAAAGGCTCTAAAAGTAAACTAGGAAATTATAGGCCAGTGAGACGAACATCATTAGTGGGAAATAGATCTGGACTGATTAAGGATAGTCAGCATGGCTTCGTACATGCTCGGTCATGACCAACCAATCTTACGATTTTTCCAGAAAGATTGCTGAAGACACAGCAGTGGATGTTGTCTGCAAGGCACTCGACAATATCCCTCATTGGAGGTTGGTCATGAAGGTTCAGTCACACAGCATTCAAGATGAGGTATCTTAATTCCTCCAACCACCCACTTTACCCCTCCCTTGGTTTCACCTATCACCTGCCAGCCTGTACTCCTCCCCCCTCTCCTCTTCTTATTCTTGCTTCTTCTTTCCTTTCCAGTCCTGATGATGGGTCTTGGCCAAAAATGCTGACTGTTCATTCCTCTCCAGTGAAGCTGCCTGACTTGCTGAGTTCTGCCAGCACTTTGTTTGTGTTGCTCAGCTCCATTAGAAGACCAGGCAGCCTGCTCACTCAATATTGTTTTATTGGAGGCAATAAAGACATTCCCTTCTGCCGTTAGCTTCAATCATTTCTGGCAATGCCTATAATTGTACTTTGTGGAAATACACTAATGTTATAAATAGAACGGTTGGAATTCACTGGACCGATAATAAGTTGTAGCCTCAAATTTCAACGGCAATCTGCTCCCGATCACGTTGGTTTGACTTTTTCAAAGGATGGAGCATACTTCTCCAACACAGACTTGATGTCTCTTACAACAAGGTGTGTCAGGTGCACAGTCTGCACCAAAGATGATAGAAGGACTCCAAGGTGAAATGCATGGTAGCCACTGTGATCACATTCACAATTTATCCCCCTACCACATGGGAGGTAGGAGGAAGAAATGACATGTCTTCATTCACTGTGACACTCTGACCCTACAGGATATTGCAGCAAGTAGCCCATCACATCACCGCTCACAAATCTCACAACATTTACAAAGCCACATTCTGCACAACCCTGGTAGCCAGACACCGACAGCAGCCTTAAAATGGCAAGCCTAATGTACTCCTCACACCACTGATTCATAAATCTTGCATCAGACAGGGAAAGGGAGTAATGAATCAAGTAATCAGAGCAAATGAAAAGAAACTTTACTAATTAAGGTTAATGCCATTTTTAAGTTTGCTGACAACACCACTGTAGTTGGTCGAATCAAAGATGCTAATATCTCAGCTTATAGGAGGGAGGCTGAGTGGTGCCACAACAAGAACCTCTTACTCAATATCCACAAGTCCAAGGGGCTGATTCTTGAGTTCAGGAGGATGAAACTGGAGGTTCGTATGCCAGTCCTCATCGGGGGATCAGGGATGGAGAGGATCTGCAACTTTAAGTTCCTCAGTGTTATCATTTCAGAGGACCTATCCTGGGCCTAGCACGTTATGTAAGTACCATTATGAAGAAAGTGTGACAGTGTATCTACTTTCAGAATCAGAATTATAATCAGGTCTATTATCACCGGCATGTGAGGTGAGATTTGTTAACTTAGCAGCAGCAGTTCAATGCAATACATAATACAGAAGAGAAAATAATAATAATAAATAAAATTTAAAATAATAAATAAATAAATTACAGTATGTGTATATTGAATAGGTTGTTTAAGTGCAAAAAACCCCAGAAATAATGTATATTAAAAAAAGGTGAGGTAGTGTCCAAAGGTTCAATGTCCATTTAGAAATCAGATGGCAGAGTGGAAGAAGCTGTTCCTGAAACGTTGAGTATGTTCCTTCAGACTTCTGTATCTCCTACCTGATGGTAACAGTGAGAAAAGGGCATGCCCTGTGTCCTGGATGTCCTTAATAATGGACGCTGTCTTTCTGAGACGCTGCTCTTTGAAGATGTCCTGGAAGATGGAACTGACTAGATTTACAACCCTTTGCAGCTTCTTTTGGTCCTGTGCAATAGCCCCCTCCCCCCATACCAGGCAGTAAAGCAGCCTGTCAGAATGTTCTCCATGGTCTAACTATAGAAGTTTTTGAGTGTATTTGTTGACATAACAAATCTCTTCAAACTCCTAATGAAGTATAGTCACTGTCTTGCCTTCATTATAACTGCATTGATATGTTGGGACCAGGTTAGATCCTCAGATATCTTGACACTCAGGAACTTGAAACTGCTCAATCTCTTCACTTCTGATCCCTCTATGAGGATTTTGGTATGTGTTCCTTCGCCTTACCCTTCCTGAAGTCCACAATCAACTATTTCGCCTTCCTGACGTTGAGTGTCACGTTGTTGCTGCGGCACCACTCTACTCATTGGCATATCTCACTCCTGTACACCCTCTCGTCACCACCTGAGATTCTACCAACAATGGTTGCATTGTCAGCAAACTTATAGATGGTATTTGAGCTATGTCTAGCCAGTCATGTGTATATAGAGAGCAGAGCAGTGGGCTAAGCACACACCCGAGGTACACTATTGTTGATCGTCAGAGAGGAGAATATGTTATCACCAATCCACACAGATTATGGTCTTTCGGTTCGGAAGTTGAGGATCCAATTGCAGAGGGAGGTACTGAGGCCTAGGTTCTGCAACTTCTCAATCAGGATTGTGGGAATGATGGTATTAAATGCTGAACCATAGTCGATGAACAGCATCCTGACATAGGTGTTTGTGTTGTCCAGGTGTTCTAAAGCCATGTGAAAAGCCATTGACATTGCGTCTGCCATTGACCTATTGTGGTAATGGGCAAATTGCAATGGGTCCAGGGCCTTGCTGAGATAGTTCAGTCTAGTCATGGCCAAACTCTCAAAGTATTTCATTACTGTCGATGTGAGTGCTACCGGGTGATAGTCATTAAGGCAGCTCACATTATTCTTCTTAGGCACTGGTATAATTGTTGCCTTTTTAAAGCAAATGGGAACTTCCACTCATAGCAGTGAGAGGTTGAAAATGTCCTTGAATACTCCCTCTAGTTGGTTTGCACAGATTTTCAGAGCCTTACCAGGTACTCCATCGGGACTTCTGCCTTGAAAGGGTTCACTCTCTTTAAATACAGCCTAACATCAGCCTCTGAGACAGAGACCACAGGGTCATCAGGTGCAGCAGGGATCCTCACAGCTGTAGTTGTGTTCTCCCTTTCAAAGTGGGCATAGAAGGCGTTGAGTTCATCTGGTAGTGAAGCTTCACGCTGTTGGATTGTAATGTCTTGCAAACTCTGCCAGAGTTTCCGTGCATCCGATACCACCTCCAACCTCATTTGAAATTGTCTTTTCACCCTTGAACCAGCCCTCCACAAATCATACCTGGTTTTCTGATACAGGCCTGGGTTGCCAGACTTGAATGGCACAGATCTAGCCTTCAGTAGACGATGTACCTCCTGGTTCCACGGGTTTTGGTTTGGGAATGTGCAGTAAGCCTTTGTAGGCGCATACTCATCCACACAGGTTTTAATGAAGTTGGTAACAACTGCAGCATACTCATCCAGGTTTGAAGATGAATCCCTGAATACAGTCCAGTCCACCGATTCAAAGCAGTCCTGTAAATGCTCCTGTGCTTCCCTTGCCCATACCTTCTTGATCCTCACTGCTGGTACTGTAGGCTTCAGTCTCTGCCTATACTCAGGGAGCAGAAGTACAGCCAGGTGATCAGACTTCCCAAAGTGAGGGCATGGAATAGCACAGTAGGTATTCTTGATGGTGGTGTAGCAATGGTCCAGTGTGTTGTTTTCGCTAGTATTGAAAGTGATCTGTTGATGGTAATTACTTAGTGATTTTTTCAGTCTGGCCTGGTTGAAATCTTCCAAAACGATGGTGAAGGTATAGAAGTTTGCGAATATTCAACGTGTCATCTAAAACTTTGATAAACTTCTATGGATGTGCAGTGAAGAATATATTGACTGGTTGCATCACAACCTGGTATGGAAACACTAATGCCCTTGATTGGAAAAGCTTACAAAAGAGTAATGGATATAGACCTGTTCTTCACAGGTAAAGTCCTCCCAAGTCATTGAGTAGATCTACATGGAGTGCTATCACAAGAAAGCAGCATCCACCATTAATGACCACCACCACCCAGGTCACGCTCTCTTCTCACTCCTGCCATGAGGAAGAAGGTACAGGAGCCACAGGACCCATACCACCAAGTTCAGGAAAAGTTATTACCCCTCAAACATCAGGCTCTTGAACAGTGGGAATAGCTTCACTCAACTTCACTCGCCCTTTTGCTGAACTATTCTCACAGCCTATGGGCTTACAGTCAAGGACTCTACAATTCATTTTCTTGCTATTTATGGAATATGGAATGTAGAAATCTACAGCACATTACAGGCCTTTCAACCCACAATGTTGTGCAAACCATGTAACCTACTCTAGAAACTGCTTTGAATATCCTTATTGATAGCCCTCCATTTATCAAAGCACACGTATCTATCTAAGCATATCTTAAAAGGCCCTATTGTATTTGTCCCTACCACTGTCGCTGGCATTTATTGTTATTATTTTGTTTTTTTTCTTGTTTTGCATTTGCACAGTTTGTTGCCTTTTGCACATTGGTTGTTGTCCATCCCATTGGGGGAGGGGGGGAGCCTATCTTTCATTGATCCTAATGTGTTTTTTGTATTTCCTCTGCATGCCTGCAAGAAAATGAATCTTAGGGTTGTGTATAGTAACATATATGTACTTCAACAATAAATTTACTTTGAACTTTAATTGTATTTTGGGGTAAAAATCCTTCATATCCTGCAATTCTCCCAGCAAGAAAAGGGAGATTTTTACAGTCCAAAAAGCTGACTGCCCTAGATAAGGAACATTAGTTCTAATCAAGCCATCTCCCCTGCCAGAGCTGGCAGTGTCACGGTTAAAGTCCTCCACCCACCTATCTTCCCCTCACCTGGTTTTACCTATTACTTGCCAGGTTGTGTTCCTACCCTTCCCCCCTCCTTCTTATTCTGATTTCTGTCCTCTTCCTTTCTCAACCTGATGAAGGGTCTCAGCCCAAAACATTAGCATGGATGTTAATTTAGTCAGCTCTATCTTGGGCACTAGCCTACAAAGTACCCAGGACATCTTCAAAGAGCGGTGTCTCAGAAAGGCAGTGTTCATTATTAAGAACCCCCAGCACATGCCCTTTTCTTACTGTTACCATCAGGTAGGAGGTACAGAAGTCTGAAGACACACACTCAGCGATTCAGGAACAGCTTCTTCCCCTCTGCCATCCGATTCCTAAATGGATATTGAACCCTTGGACACTATTTCACTTTTTTTTAAAAATAGTATTTCTGCTTTTTGTATGATCTTTAATGTATTCAATATACGTATACTATAAAGTATACTTAATAAGATTTATTTATTTATTATTATTATTATTTTTACTTCTTCTATATTATGTTTTGCGTTGACATGCTGCTGTTAAGTTGACAAATATCACGTCACACGCCGGAGATAATAAACCTGATTCTGATTCTGAGCTACAGAGCTCCTCCAGCATTTTGTGTTTGTTCCTGTGTAATTTTCTAACCAAACTTTTAATATGCCTGCTGCCCTCAGTAATTAATATTCATATCACACATTCTCGCATGTCTATTGGCTTTTGTTTCTCTGTCAGCACACTCTCGAAACGTCCTTTATTATTGCTGAATCAGACAAAATACCAGCAACCCACCTCTGCCCTGGCACTGGAGAAGGGCACTGAATTGCGGCATTTTCAATAGCAATAATCCAGCACTGTAATTCTGATTCATGCTTCATATTGGAATTGGAATTGGTTAATTATTGTCACGTACTGAGATACAGTGAAAGCTCATCTTCAATACTGTGCATACTGATCATTACACAGTACATTGAGGTAGTACAAGGTAAAACAATAACAGAATTGTGGCGACCCACTTTCTGCGCAGGCAAACCGGCTCACAAATAGCCAGTGCACAGGGAGAGACTTTGGTAATGCACCTCTGATGTCATTTCCGCCCGGAGAGGGCGGGCGCCAGGGATTTAAATACCAGCACCAGGAAGTTTGAATAAACTAGTCTCGAAACGACTGACCGACTGCGTATCGTTATTTCAGCGCTGTGTGTAGCACATCGCTACATTGGTGACCCCGACGGTCCAAACGGGATTTGGACCAAAGATGACCGACTCTTCATCTGTTCACGCAGTTTCACTACAACTGCCGACTTTCCGGACGCTGCGACCACACATGTGGTTTAGCCAAGCAGAAGCCCAGTTCCAGATTTGGCAGATATCCTCTGATTCTACGCGTTACTACCATGACCTTGACGCGCCCTTGACCAGGAGACGGCCGACCAGGTTACGGATTTCATACAGTCGCCCCTGGAAGAACGCAAATATGAAGCATTCAAGACGCTGCTCATTGGGACCTTTGGCCTCTCACAGCGCGAGCGGGGTGCCCGCCTGCTTCACCTGGACGGTTTGGGAGACAGACTGCCATCAGCATTGATGAACGAGATGCTGTCCCTGACTGACGGACACAAGCCCTGCCTCATTTTCGAGCAAGCGTTCCTGGAGCAACTGCCCGAGGACATACATCTGCTGCTGGCCGACGCAGATTTCGGCGACCCCCGGAAGGTGGCGGCCCGGGCAGACGTGCTGTGGAAAGCCAAGAGGGAGAGCGTGGTGTCCGTCAGTCAGATTACCAGGCAACGTGCCCAACAGCAGACCAGACCAGGCCCGGCAGGGGAGCGCACACAACACAGAGACAGGAGTGAGGAGGCCAGTGAACAGTGGTGTTTCTACCACCAGCGGTGGGGCACAAAAGCCCGCCGTTGTCGCCCACCCTGCCAGGGCCAGGGCCAGCTGCCGCTAATGACTATGGCGGCTGGCCACCAGGACAGCCTCTTGTACGACTGGGACAAACAGTCGGGACGCCGCTTTTTAGTCGACACCGGAGCAGAAATCAGCGTCTTGCCCCCGATGGGGTACGACACCCGCAACAGGAAGCCAGGACCCACCCTGAGGGCTGCAAACGGCAGCACGATACGGACCTACGGCACCCGCACAGTGCAGCTGCAGTTCGGCACCAGCCGGTTCACGTGGGACTTCACACTGGCCGTGGTGGCCCAACCACTCCTGGGGGCGGACTTCTTGCGAGCTCACAGCCTGCTGGTCGACTTGCAAGGGAAAAGACTGGTACATGCTGAGACTTTCCAGACATTCTCCCTGGGTGAAGCCAAGTTGCCGGCCCCACACCTGGACTCCATCACGCTGTCGGACAACGAATTCACCAGAATCCTGGCGGACTTTCCATCGATTCTGGCACCGCAGTTCACGGCAGCCATGCCCAGACACGGGGTACAGCACCACATCCCAACCCAGGGACTACCCCTCCACGCCCATGCACGAAGCTCCCCCCGGAAAAGCTCCGCCTGGCAAAGGAGGAATGCAAGCAGATGGAGGAATTGGGGATCATACAACGGTCTGACAGCCCATGGGCCTCCCCCCTGCACATGGTGCCCAAAGCAACAGGGGGCTGGAGACCATGCGGCGACTACCGCAGGCTGAACGAGGCTACAACACTGGACCGCTACCCTGTGCTGCACATTCAGGACTTTGCAGCAAACCTGCACGGCGCACAGATCTTCTCCAAGGTGGACCTCGTCCGGGGATACCATCAAATCCCGATGCATCCGGACGACGTCCCCAAAACGGCACTCATCACTCCTTTCGGCCTTTTTGAGTTCCTCTGCATGCCGTTCAGCCTAAAGAATGCCGCACAGACATTTCAGCGGTTAATGGACGCGGTGGGATGCGACCTGGACTTCGCTTTCATCTATTTGGATGACATCCTCATAGCCAGCAGCAGTCGTCAGGAGCATCTGTCCCACCTCCGTCAACTCTACGCCCGACTGAGTGAATACAGCCTGACAATCAACCCGGCCAAATGCCAGTTTGGGCTCGACACCATCGACTTCCTGGGCCACAGGATTACTAAAGACAGGGCAAATCCTCTGCCCGCTAAGGTAGACGCAGTCCGCCATTTCCCCCGACCCAACACAATCAAAGGCCTTCAGGAATTCATGGGTATGGTAAATTTCTTCCACCGTTTCCTCCCTTCAGCTGCCCGAATCATGTGCCCGTTGTTCGCCCTGATGTCGGGTAAGGGCAAGGACATTACCTGGGACAAGGAGTCCACCGCCGCTTTCATTAAAACGAAAGAAGCCTTGGCAAACGCCACGATGCTGGTGCACCCCAGAATGGACGTCCCTACTGCCCTCACAGTGGACACATCTAGCACGGCAGTCGGTGGGGTGCTGGAACAACTCATCGAGGGTCGCTGGCAACCCCTGGCGTTTTTCAGCAAACACCTGCGACCACCCGAGCTCAAATACAGTGCTTTCGACCGGGAACTGTTGGCGCTATACCTGGCAATCTGGCATTTCAGGTACTTCTTAGAAGGCAGGCCGTTCGCCGCGTTCACGGACCACAAACCGTTGACCTTCGCATTCACGAAGGTGTCCGATCCCTGGTCGGCTCGCCAGTAGCGACATCTGTCCTACATCTCGGAGTACACGACGGACATCCAGCACGTCTCGGGAAAGGAGAACGTCGTGGCGGATGCACTCTCCAGACCAGCTGTCCAGGCCCTGTCCCTGGGGGTGGACTATGCAGCACTGGTGGAGGCGCAGCAGGCAGACGACGAGATGCCCAGCTACAGGACCGCAGTCTTGGGTTTGCAGCTGCAGGACTTTCTCGTCGGCCCAGGTGATAGGACCTTCGTGTGCGACGTGGCTACCGGCCAACCTCGCCCCATCGTCCCGGCAGCCTGGAGGCCGCGGGTTTTCGACTCCATACACGGTTTGGTGCACCCATCTATCAGGACAACCGTCCGGCTGGTCTCCAGCAAGTTCGTGTGGCACGGACTTCGCAAGCAGGTCAGTGAATGGGCCAGAACGTGCACGCAGTGCCAAACAGCCAAGGTACAGCGGCACACTAAAGCCCCGCCACAGCAGTTTGAACCCACCCACCGGGGGTTCGACCACATTCACATGGATATCGTGGGCCCCCTGCTAGTGTCCCAAGGAGCGCGGTACCTCCTAACGGTGGTAGACCGGTTCACGAGGTGGCCAGAGGCGGTCCCGCTCACCGACATATCTGCCGATTCCTGCGCCTGAGCACTGATTGCAACCTGGGTAGCACACTTCGGGGTACCGGCCCACATTACCTCTGACAGAGGCGCCCAGTTCACCTCCAGCCTGTGGTCAGCCGTGGCCAGCCTGTTGGGAACGCAGCTGCACCACACAACTGCCTACCACCCACAGTCGAACGGACCGGTGGAACGCTTCCAACGTCATTTGAAGTCGGCTCTCATGGCCCGCCTGAGAGGACCTAACTGGGTGGACGAGCTTCCCTGGGTCCTGCTTGGAATTCGTACAGCGCCCGAAGAGGATCTGCATGCCTCATCGGCCGAGTTGGTGTACGGCGCACCCCTGGCCGTCCCGGGAGAATTCATACCAGCCCCAAGGGGGCAAGAGGAAGAACCCGCAGCAGTGTTGGACAGGCTACGCGAAAGGCTCGGCAACCTGGCCCCCGTACCAACTTCACAGCACGGACTGACCCCGACCCATGTACCCAAAGAACTGCAAAACTGTAAGTTTGTGTTTGTACGAAGGGGCGGACACCGGGCACCGCTACAGCGGCCGTACGAGGGGCCGTTCAAGGTGATCAACAACAACGGGTCCACGTACGTTCTGGACATTGGGGGAAGAGAGGAGGTTTTTACGGTGGACTGACTCAAACCAGCCCATGACGACTTGGCACAGCCGGTCGCAGTTCAGGCACCGCGGCGCAGAGGCAGACCTCCCAAACAGAGGCTGACCCAGACTGTGGACATTGGGGGGTGTATCGCCGGTTCTGGGGGGGGGGGGGGGTTATGCGGCGACCCACTTTCTGCGCAGGCGAACCAGCTCACAAATAGACAGTGCACGGGGAGAGACTTTGGTAATGCACCTCTGATGTCATTTCCGCCCGGAGAGGGCGGGCGCTAGGGATTTAAATACCAGCACCAGGAAGTTTGAATAAACTAGTCTCGAAACGACTTACCGACTGTGTGTCGTTCTTTCAGCGCTGTGTGTAGCACATCGCTACAGAATGCAGAATAAAGAGTAGCAGCAACAGAAACAGTTCAAATTCAGGACTACAATAAGGTGCAAGATCATAATAAAGTAAATTGTGAGCTGAGAAGTCCATAGTATTGCACCAGGGAACTGCTGCCACATTTAACATCAAAAAATAAACTTTTCGTTCTGAAATTAATTCAGTTAAATATAAGTAGTATTTCCAATAGCCATCTGCCTGTTGTTCTATGTCTATTGGACTAGTTTTGTTTCCAGCTTGTGTGTTGAGATGCCTGAGTTCATCTTAGTCAACCTCATTTATAAACATGTCTGTTCACGAACCAGCTGGGAAGTTGGCATTGATCACTCATGGGAGGGTAATTTAGATAGAAACAGTCATAGTTGAAATAGGTTCATCATTTTAACACTATTTTATTACCCACTGTGATGCTATGGATGGAACATTTATTTTTAATCTTGATGATTATTGTTGGCAATCTACTTGAATGTGGGAGGACAGCTCCTTCTAAAATAACATCGCTTTTGCTAAAGAAACCCAGCTGCTGTGAGCATATAGATAGAAAATGCAGCACCATATGATTTTATATATATATAAAATGATAAAGTAAAATGATATATACTATATAGGCTTCATGGATACAGAAGAAACATTATTATCTGGACTGCCTTGGTGCTCACAGCCCTAATGAGGATACATTCAAGTATTGGCAGATGTTGTTTTGTTGATTCCTAATCCCCCCGCTGCAATTTTGACTCTTTTGCAGTTGATGTATATGTGAATATTTCTAGTTATAAATTTAATTTGAGAGCATCTGAAACTTCTTTGTTCTCCATGGTTGCTGCTCTGGTTTATAAAAAGATCCGTTTCAGTGCTCCAGGGTATGGCATATCTTGGAATTGTAATCCCGTCATTATCATAAAACACAATGAATTGTCAGATATCTGTTTGTTTCAATGTAAGTAGATCAATGTTTCTTCTTTTTCTGTGTTAGGTCAAACCTACCAAGGTCTAATGCACTAGTCTATTGTCCCCTTCTTTGTCTTCCATGACATTGCTATGTATTTAGAAGTTTACCATGCAGGTGAGGAACATTTGGTGCATGAGATTGCAGAGCTCTGAGATTCAATGATGAGCCCCTGAGTTCCTCTCACATCTTGCATGTGTTCCTCTGAATTTTCAGCATCTGCAGAATCTCTTGTGTTTATGACTGCCCCAATGCATGATTTGCAAAAGGCTGATATGTATACACAGCAAGTGATCAGAAAAGTAAACAGAATGTAATTTTTTATAGTTAGAAGAATGAATACTAAAGCAGGAAAGTTATGCTTCAGGCATTAATGAGTCCACTGTAACACACACACAAAATGCTGGAGGAATTCAGCAGGTCAGGCAACATCTATGGAAAAGAGTAAACAGATGATGTTTCTAGTTGAGACTCTTCATCAGGACAAGTAATGTTGACTGTTTACTCTTTTCCATAGATGTTGCCTGAACTGCTGAGTTCCTCCAGCATTTTTTGTGTGTTGCTTTGGATTTCCAGTATCTGAAGATTTTCTTGTGTTTGTGAGCTGCATAATATATTGATGTCCTTATTTTAAAGAAAATATTTTGATGAGTTGGAAACATTTCAGAAGTTTAGTTAACTAAGACCTGACATGGACAGATTGTCTTAAGAAGAAAGTTTGGGCAAACTTGTGTTTGCTGGAGTCAAGAAAGAGAGAGAATAACCTTGAACCAGGAATCACACTTTACAAACAAGGATCTCCCTTTTAAGACAAGAATGAATTTTTTTTTCCCAGAGGGTTGCATCCTTGGAACTCTTTTCTTCAAAGAAAATTGAATTGGAGTTTGTTGAATAATTTTAGGGCAGGGTGAAATTAGCAAGGGGATGAACGTTGTTGAGGTGAGGTGAGGTCATAATCAGATCACTCCAAATAATACTGATAATTGAGTTGTTGTAAGTTTAGTCCACAGATTGTGGAACCACTTTAGTGTTAAGGTAAGTGAAGTTATCCACACCTCAATAGTGTTATTAAACACAGACTTATTAAGTAAATGAAGACTCAAGATGCCAAGTTGTCTCCCTACTTCTAATTCATATATTAATGTTTGTATGCCCATTATCAAAAACGGTAATTGTTACATAATTCCTCATCGAGCTGCTGCTCTGTAGATCAAAAATGGCTTTTGTGTAGCCACAGTTTAAAATCAAGTTCCACAAGGTTGCCATGTCTGAAACATTTCCCATTAATCACAGAACTAAACTGGCTCTTTTATCCTGATTTAACTTAATTGAAGTAAAATTCTAACCCTGTTACTTCCTTGAAGTGGGTTACTTCTGTGCTCTGTACACATGATAAATACTCTGTTATGCTAATCCCAGCATACAGACTGCTCGTCAGGTGCTCCAGACCAGTTCAGAAGCAAGTGAAAACCTGGCCAGCGGGAGCCATCTCTGCTCTTCAAGACTGCTTTGAGCACACTGACTGGCACATGTTCAGGGAGGCTGCAACCGATGGCAACTCTACCAACTTACAGGAGTACACAGCATCAGTGACCAGCTACATCAGCAAGTGCATTGATGATGTTACTCTGTCCAAGACCATCACTACACGCACTAACCACATGGATGACCGTGGAGATGCGTGCGCTGCTGAGGACCCGTGACTCAGCCTTCAGAACAGGCGACAAGGCAGCCCTAACAACAGTGAGGGCCAAACTGTCGTGGGCCATCAGAGGGGCAAAGCGTGCACACACCCAGCGAATCCACAGCCACTTCCAGGACAGCAGCGACATGCGGCACATGTGGAAGGGCATCCAGGACATCACCAACTACAGGACAACATCACCTGACTGTGTGGGTGATGCCTCCCTCCCAGATGCGTGAACAACTTCTACGCTCGTTTTGAGGCAGAAAATGACGTGGTGGCGAGGAAGTCCACCTCTCCTCCAAATGACCAGGTGCTGCGTCTCACCATGGCTGATCTGAGAAGAACCCTGTGCAGGGTCAACCTGCGGAAAACTGCTGGACCAGACAATCTCCCTGGCAGAGTGCTTAGAGGATGTGCAGACCAGCTAGCAAATATTCTCACTGACATCTTCAACATCTCTCTGCGCAGCGCTGTCGTTCCAACATGCTTCAAATTCACCACTATCGTCCCCGTGCCGAAGAAGTCTTCAGTGTCCTGCCTCAATGACTACCATCCCATTGCACTCACTTCATTAAGAGCTCCAAATTTCTTGGTGTTCACCTGGCAGAGAATCTCACCTGGTCCCTCAACACCAGCTCCATAGCCAAGAAGGCCCAGCAGTGTCTCTACTTCCTGTGAAGGCTGAGGAAAGTCCATCTCCCAGCCCCCATCCTCACCACATTCTACAGAGGTTGTACTGAGAGCATCCCGATCAGCTGCATTACCGCCTGGTTTGGAAATTGCTCCGTCTCAGATCGCAAGACCCTGCAGTGGACAGTGAGGTCAGCTGAGAAGATCATTGGGGTCTCTCTTCCAGCCATTACAGACATTTACATTACATGCTGCATCCGCAAACAGCATTATGAAGGACCCCACACACCCCTCCTGCCATCTGGGAAAAGGCACCAAAGCATTCGGGCTCTCACGACCAGACCACGTAACAGTTTCTTCCCCCAGGTCATCAGACTCCTCAATATTCAGAGCCTGGACTGACACCAACTTATTGCCCTCTATTGTGCCTATTGTCTTGTTTAATATTTATTGTAATGCCTGCAGTTCTGTGCACTTTATGCAGTCCTGGATAGGCCTGTAGTCTACTGTAGTTTTTGTATTGTTTCATGTAGCACCATGGTCCTGAAAAACATTGTCTTGTTTTTACTGTGTACTGTACCAGCAGTTATGGTCGAAATGACAATTAAAAGTGACTTGACTAAATCAAATGATAACAATTTGCTGGCAGTATGATGGTGAGCAAATTACCATACGGGAACCATAATGTTAGGTGAGAGCCTGCATTAAGATTAGAGCTAGGAAAAGGAAGTTAAAATTTCTACAACTGTGTCCTTCAGCCTAACCTGCTAGAATCGGGATGTAAAGTATCGTGCTCACTGCAGTTCAAAACAAGAGGATGTAGATTTCAGATTCTTGGCAGCATTTGAAGGAAACATTAAGAAATTTCTTCAATATCACATATTTTGACCGGAAATTCACTGGCTGAAACTTGGGAGATGCATATTTAAACTTTGGAAGGGAATTGCCTGAGTTCGTAAGAAAAAGAGCACGATTAGGGGAGCAGATTCATCTGGTTCTAATATACTCAATGAAGTACCAAAAACATGGAAGTGAAAAATGCTCTTCTTCTGTGTTCTAAAATTCTGAAGTTCATATTATAATATAAAGCTACAAATATTTCTTAAGAGATTGGTGAGTATAAACCATTACTGTATGTTCTCTTATTCTTTATGAATTACAACTGTACATATTAATACATATATCAGCTGGCACTAATGAAGAGCTATTAACCACATTCTGGACTCTGATTAAAATAGTTTGATGTTTTGCGGTGTTGATTTAACTAGGGTTATGACACATTGACAACTTCAGCTCCTTTGTGCAATCTCTTGCTGAGATCAAGTTCCTGTTGATCTTTGTAATACCCAATTACATTTTTCTATTTGTCCATAGCAGTTAGTACTGTAAGCTGGGTTGTTCAGCACGGTGGAACAGGCACAAATCTAACCTTAAAATATCATACTTTCTTCTTTCAAGAGAGCTTCCTGCCTGATTAGGAAGATTTTCTTTGCATTGCCATTGGCTGCAGTTTCTTTAGTATTCCAGATCCTATTAGACTCTTCCTAACCCTCTGAGTCTCTTTCTCTCTCCCCCCCCCCCCCCCATACACACACTTTCTGTAGGCACCCAAAAATTTAAATCCATTATCAACTTTTCATCAATGTTCCTTATATCTGATAATGTAATTCCAAGTCTGGCTCTGTTCAGTAATGCTTCTGTGATTTACCTTGCAACATTTCACTGCTGTAAAGGTGGAATATAAATGAATGCTCAAGTTCATATGTTACAGAAGAATTAGAAACAGAAATCTAAAATCTATGATTTCAACTGCTATTGCAATACACATAGTTTTATTTTTTGAATAATCTTCTGCATTATGCAGTCTGTGGCCACATTATTGGGTACAACTGTACATTAAAGCAAATATTTAATCAGCCAATCATGTTGGGGCCACTTCTTTTCACATTAACTGTCAATGATTTGGATGATGGAATTGATAGCTTTATGGCCAAGTTTGTAGATGATAGAGTGGCATGCAGAAGTTTGGGAATCCCTGGTCAAAATTTCTGCTACTGTGAATAGCTAAGTGAGTAAAAGATGACCTGATTTCCAAAAGGCATAAAGTTAAAGATGACACATTTCTTTAATATTTTAAGCAAGATTACTTTTTTATTTCCATCTTTTACAGCTTCAAAATAACAAAAAAGGAAAAAGGCCCGAAGCAAAAGTTTGGGCACCCTGCATGGTCAGTACTTAGTAACACTCCCTTTGGCAAGTATCACAGCATGTAAATGCTTTCTATAGAGTCTTTCAATCCTTGTTTGGGGGATTTTCGCCCATTCTTCCTTGCAAAAGGCTTCTAGTTCTGTGAGATTCTTGGGCCGTCTTGCATGCACTGCTCTTTTGAGGTCTATTCACAGATTTTCGATGAAGGTTAGGTCGGGGGACTGTGAGGGCCATGGCAAAACTTTCAGCTTGCACCTCTTGAGGTAATCCATTGTGGATCTTGAAGTGTGGTTAGGATCATTATCCTGTTGTAGAAACCATCCTCTTTTCATCTTCAGCTTTTTTTTTATATACGGTGTGATGTTTGCTTCCAGAATTTACTGGTATTTAATTGAATTTATTCTTCCCTCTACCAGTGAAATATTCTCTGTGCCTCTGGCTGCAACACAAGCCTAAAGCATGATTGATCCACCCCCAGGCTTAACAGTTGGAGAAATGTTCTTTTCATGAAATTCTGCACCCTTTTTTCTCCAAACATACCTTTGCTCATTGGGGGACAAAAAGTTCTATTTTAATTTCATCAGTCCACAGGACTTGTTTCCAAAATACATCAGGCTTGTTTAGATGTTCCTTTGCAAACTTCTGACGCTGAATTTTGTGGTAAGGACGCAGGAAAGTTTTTCTCCAGATGACTCTTCCATCTTCCATGAAGGTCATATTTGGAACAGTGCACCACCACTCAAGTCTGCTAAATCTTCCTGAAGGTCTTTTGCAATCAAATGGGGGTTTTGGTTTGCCTTTCTAGCAATCCTATGAGTAGCTCTCTCAGAATGTTCTCTTGGTCTTCCAGACCACAAATTGACCTCCACCGTTCCTGTTAACTACCATTTTTAAATTACATTACGAACTGAGGAAATGGCTACCTGAAAATGCTTTGCTTCTTACAGCCTTCTCCTGCTTTGTGGGCATCATTTATTTTAATTTTCAGAGTGCTAGGCAGCTGCTCAGAGGAGCCCATGGCTGCTGATTGTTGGGATAAGGTTTCAGGAGTCAGGGTGTTTATAAAGCTTTGAAATTTGCATCACCTGGCCTTTCCTAACAATGACTGTGAACAAGTCATAGCCCTAACAAGCTAATTAAGGTCTGAGACCTTGGTAAAAGTTATCTGAGAGCTCAAATCTGTTGGGGTGCCCAAACTTTTGCATGATGCTTCTTTCATTTTTCCACTCTAAAATTGTACAAAACAAAAATAATACACTAATATTGCTTAAAATGTTGAAAAGAATGTTTCATCTTAAACTTTATGACTTTTGGTAATCAGTTCATCTTCTACTCACTTAACTATTCACAGTAACAGAAATTTTGACCAGGGTGCCCAAACTTTTGCATGCCACAGTACTGGGGCAGTGTTGGAGAGGAAGGTAATGTTGAGGAAGCAGGGAGTCTGCAGAAAGAGCTACATAGATTTGGGGAATGGAATATCGTGTAGAGAAGTGTTTGGTCATGCACTTTGGTGGAAGGAATAAAGATGTGGACTATTTCCTAAATGAGGAGAACATTCAAAATTCAGAGGTGCAAAGTCACTTAGGAGTCCTCATGCCAGATTTCATAAAAGTTAATTGCAGGTTGAGTCAGTCAGAAGACCATAAGACCATAAGATATAGGAGCAGAACTAGGCCATTCGGCCCATTGAGCCTACTCTGCCATTCAATCATGGGCTGATCCAATTCTTCCACTCCCTTGCCCTCTCTCCATACCCTTTGATGCCCTGGCTAATCAAGAACCTATCTATCTCTGCCTTAAATGCACCCAATGACTTGGCCTCCACAGCAGCTCATGGCAACAAATTCCACAGATTTACCGCCCTCTGACCAAAGTAATTTCTCCACATCTCTGTTCTAAATGGACATCCTTCAATCCTGAAGTTGTACCCTCTTGTCCAAGACTACTCTACCATGGGAAATAATTTTGCCATATCTAATCTGTTCAGGCATTTTAACATTCAGAATGTTTCTGTGAGATCTCCTGAACTCCAAGGAATACAGCCCAAGAGCTGCCAGATGTTCCTCATACTGTGAAGTGGCAAACTTGCCCACAAAACCTGTGTTCCAACTCATTGTCATATAACATGAAAAGAAGCAGTCCTAATACCAACTCCTGCAGAGTACCACTGGTCTCTGGCAGCCAACCAGAAAAAGGCTTCTTTCATTCCCTCTTTTTGCCTGCAGCCAGTAGGCCAATCTTTTAGCCATGCTTGTATCCTTCCTGTAATACTGTAGGTTGTTATTTTGTTAAGGAGCTCATGTGCAGCATATTGTCAAAAGCCTTCTGAAAATCCAAGAAAACAACATTCGCTGACTCTCCTTCATTTAATCTACTTGTTATTTCTTCAAATAATTCTAACGGATTTGTCAGTAAAGATATTCCCTTATGGAAACTATGATGACTTTGGCCTATTTTATTATGTGCCTCCAAATACCCCAAAACCTCACCCATAATAAAGAACTCAAATATTTTCCCAAACATTGAAATCAGGCTAACTAGCTAATAGATTTATTTCTTCCATCTCCTTCTCTTCTTAAAGAGAGATGCAATTTTCCAGTCTTCATATGTGATTCTTTAGAGATCATTTCTAATGCCATGACAATCTATTCAATTACCTCTTTCAGAACCCTGGGGTGTAGTCCATCTGATCCAGGTAACTTTTCTACCTTCTAACCTTTCAACTTCTCCATTGCCTTCTCCTTAGTCATAGCAACTACACTCACTTCTGCCCATGACACTCTTGGAATTCTAGCATACTGCTAATGCTTTCCACAGCACATACTGGCACATAATATCTATTAAGTTTATCCATCATTTCTTTTCCCCCTATTAGTACCTCTTCAGTGTCATTTTTCAGCAGTCTAATATTCACTCTCATCGATTTTATCTATATAGCTGAAAAATGTATCACCTTCATCACTCCTGATGAAGGGTTTCGGCCCGAAACGTTGTCACTACCTCCTCCCATAGATGCTGTCTGGCCTGCTGAGTTCTGCCAGAATTTTGTGTTTTTATTTATCCCCTTTGTATGATTAGTTAGCTTATTTTCATAGCATTTTTGTCTTTCCTTAAGTTGCTGTCTTGTGATTTGTAAAAGCTTCCCAATCCTCTAACTTCCCAGCTAATTTTTCTATGTTATATGCCCTCTATTTTGCTTTTCTGCTGTCTTTGAATTCCCTATTGCATTATTCTTCCTTTAGAACGTTTCATCTTTGGGATGCATCCATTCTGGGCCTTCTCAATTGCTTCCAGATACTCCAGCCATTGCTGCTCTGCTGTTGTACTTGCTCATGTCCCCTTCCAATCAACTTGGGCCAGCTTCTCTTTCATGCCTCTGTATAATTCCCTTTACTGCAGTGTAGTACTGATACATCTGATTTTATCTTCTTGCTCTCAAATTGCAGTGTGAATTCTATCATATTCTGATCACGCTCCTCAGGGTTCTTTACCTTATGCTCCTTGAATGAATCTGGTCCATTACATGACAACCATCCAGAACTGACTTTTCCCTTCTTCACTTAACCACAAGCCGCTCTAAGAATCATCTCTGCAGCTTTTTACGAACTCCCTCTCTTGGAATCCATCATGAACTTGATATTCACAATCTACATGCATATTAAAATCCCCTGTGACTATCATAACATTACCCTTTGAATGTGTCTTTTCATCTCCATTCTAATTCATATCCCTCTTCCTAGCTACTGTTTGGATTCTTGTATACAACTCCCGTCTGAGGTCTTTTCACCCTTGCAGTTTTTATAACTCTACCCACAGGGATGCTACATTTTCCTTTGCTTAGAGCAGAATGAGGCCATTTGGGCCCTCGAGTCTGTCATTCCATCATGGCTGATTTCTTATTCATCTCAATCTCTTTCTCCTGCCATCTCCTGTAACTTTTGATGCCCTGATTAATCAAAAACCTATTTACCTCCACCTTGGCCTGCACTACATGGGTGTCCTTCTATTCAGAGTCTATGTCTTCTTGTCCCAGACTCCTCCACTCTAAAAAAAAAAGTATCCACTCGACATTCACTCTTTCTTTCATTCTTGGGATCATTCACATCAAGATCCTGCTGCCCCCCCTCACCGGACCTCCCGCAGTTCGCATAATGTCCCAACTGTTCAACAGATGACGTCATTGCCATCACCCTCCACCTGGCCCTAATCCACCTGGACAAAAGAGACACGTATGTTTGAATGCTGTCATAGACTTCAGTTCAGCATTCAACACAATCATCCCTCAGAAACTGATTGGAAAGCTGAGCCTACTGGGCCTGAACACCTCTCTCTGAAAATGGATACTAGACTTTCTGACCGGGAGACCTCAGTCACTCCAGATCGGAGGCAGCATCTCCAGCACCATCACACTGAGCATGGGGCCCCCCATTATGCTCAGTCCACTGCTGTTCACTCTGCTGAACCACGACTGTGCTGCAACACAGTTCGACCACATCATCAAGTTCGCCAATGACACGACCGTGGTGGGTCTCAACAGCAAGAACGACGAGTCAGCTTACAGAGAGGAGGTGCAGCAGCTAACGGAATGGTGCAGAACCAACAACCTGTCTCTGAATGTGAACAAAACAAAAGAGATGTTTGTTGACTTCAGGAGGGCACGGAGTGACCACTCTCCGTTGAACATCGACGGTTTCTCAGTAGAGATCGTTAAGAGCACCAAATTTCTTGGTGTTCACCTGGTGGAGAATCTCACCTGGTCCCTCAACACCAGCTCCATAGCAAAGAAAGCCCAGCAGCATCTCTACTTTCTGTGAAGGCTGAGGAGAGTCCATCTCCTGCCCCCCATCCTCATCACATTCTACAGGGGTTGTATTGAGAGCATCCCGAGCAGCTGCATCACTGCCTGGTTCGGAAATTGCACATCTTGGATCGCAAGACCCTGCAGCGGATAGTGAGGTCAGCTGAGATCATCATCGGGGTCTCACTTCCCGCTATTACAGACATTTACACTACACGCTGCATCCGCAAAGCTAACAGCATTATGAAGGACCCCGTGCACCCTTCATACAAACTCTTCTCCCTCCTGCCATCTGGGAAAAGGCATCGAAGCATTCAGGTTCTCATGACCAGACCATGTAACAGTTTCTTCCCCCAAGCTATCAGACTCCGCAATACCCAGAGCCTGGACTGACACCAACTTACTGCCCTCTACTGTGCCTATTGTCTTATTTATTATTTATTGTAATGCCTACACTGTTTTGTGCACTTTATGCTGTTTTGGGTAGGTCTGTAGTCTAGTGTAGTTTTTTTCTGTGTTGTTTTTACATATTTCAGTGCAGCTTTTGTATTGTTTCATGTAGCACCATGGTCTTAAAAAAGCGTTCTCATTTTTACTGTGTACTATACCAGCAGTTATGGTCAAAATGACAATAAAATGTGACTTGACTTGACTTGACTTTGGAGCTTCTCCAATGCCAGCACTTTTTTTCTTAGATAAGAGTCCAAAACTGTCTGCAATACACCAAGAGCAGTCACTGAATCATTCAGGAACATCTTCCCCTGTCTGAATGAAGATTGAACCCACGAACACTACCTCACTACTTCTGCTGCACAACAACAAATTCCATGACATATGCCAGTGATATTAAAACTGATTCTGAACAATGTCTTATAAGTTCTCAGCAATACATCTTCACTTTTGTATTCTAGTTCTCACAAAATGAAAGCAATTTTTAAAGTATATAAAAGTTAAAAGAGAGTTGAGGGTAGATATAGGACCAATAGCAAATGATGCTGGAGCTATTGTAATGAGAGACGCAGGGATGGCAGAGGAACTGAATGTGTATTTTGCAGCAGTCTTCACGGTGGAAGATATCTGCAGTATACCGGACATTCAAAAGTTTCAGGGAAGTGAAGTATGTTCAGTGAAAATTACCATTGACAAGATGCTCGGGAAGCTTGATGGTCTGAGGATGGATGAATCTCCTAGACCTGATGGAATGCTCCCTCAGGTTCTGAAGAAAGTAGCTACAGAGATTGTGGAGGCATTAACAAAAGTTGCAAATGTTACTCCACTATTTAAGAAGGGTGAGAGGCAGCAGAAAGGAAGCTATAGACCTGTTAGCCTGACATCAGTGTTTGGGAAGTTGTTTGAATTGATTGTTTAGGGATGAGATTGTGGAGTACCTGGAGGTGCATGACAAGATAGGCCAAAGCCATCATGGTTTTCTGAAAGGAAAATCCTGTTCAACTAACCTACTGCAATTTCTTTGAGGAAATTACAAGTAGGGTAGACAAAGGAGATGCAGTAGATGTGGTGTACTTGGATTTTCAGAAGGCCTTTGACAAGGTGCCGCACATGAGGCTGCTTAGCAAGATAAGACCCCATGGAATTACAGGGGAGTTACTAGCAATGGTGAAGCATTAGCTGATCAGCTAAAAACAGAGAGTGGGAAATAAAGAGATTGTTATCTGGCTGGCTGCCGATTACCAGTGGAGTTCCACAGGGGTCAGTGTTGGGACCACTGCTTTTTACAACGTATGATCAATGATTTGGACTATGGGATCAATGAATTTGTGGCTGAATTATCCAATGATACATAGATAGGTGGAGGAACGGGTAGTGTTGAGGAAATAGAGAGCCTGCAAAGAGAATTAGATGGTTCAAGAGAATGGGCAAAGAAGTGGCAAATGTATGAGGAAATGACAGAGTGGATGTTTAAAGAATATTTCCTACAGTGAGTGAGTCTAGCAGCCTAACGACACAGCTTCAGAATAGAGGAACATTGATTTAGAATGGAGGTGAGAAGGAATTTCTTCAGTCAGAAGGTGGTGAATCTGTCTATTTTATTGCACAGACAGCTGTGAAAGTCAAGTCATTGAGTAATTTAAAGCAGAAGTTGATAGGTTCTTGATTAGTCAGGGCATCAAAGGGTATGGGAAGAAGGCAGAAGAATGGGGTTGAGAGGGATAACAGATCAGCTATGGTAAAATAGCAGAGCAGACTTGATCTGCTCATTTGTCTTATGGTCTTAACAGGCATCATTTGAATTGTCATAGAGCCATAGAGCAATGTGGCAGGGATATAGGCCTGTTCACCCAAAAGTTCCATGCTGACTATGTTCACTTAGCTAATCCCAATTTCCTCTGTTCAGCCCATATCCCTCTTGGTCCCTCCTGAACATGCACCTATCCAAATGATTCTTGAATTGGTTCTGGACGCCCATACCCTGGGTGAAGACTATTACCATCTATCTTATGAATGCCAAGTCCAGCTGATTAAATTTCTTTGGTGCATTAAAAAAAAAATTGGAATAAGCTTTATATATATAGACTATATTTAGTTATGTGGTAAGTGTATATTGGTTTATAATTGCTATATATACACCAAGGTACAGTGAAAAGCTTGTCTTGGATACGGCTCAGACTGATCAATTCATTACTTGGTGTATTGTTGAGACATCCACAATTTGTAGGAGCAGAGCTGGTCTGTGGGTATGCAGATGGCTGGAGAGAGGTCAATCCATGCTCAAAAAGCTCTTGAGCACTGTGGACGAAAATGGCAGCCACATTGGGTTGGAGTTTGCTTCTGATGAAGTTTTCAGGGTGTCTTTATAGCATTTTCTTTGGCCTCCATGGGAGTGATTTCCTTTCTGTAGCTTGCTGTAGTCAATGGTCTGCCGTATGAGCTATGTGTCCTTCCCAGTGGAACAGGGACTGCCCAAGGATGGTGAAAGTACTATGTAGGCCTGTCTCAGTAAGTACCTCAGTGTCAGGTATATGACTTTCATCATGCTGGCTGCTTTACTGAGGCAGTGAGAAGTAAAGACAGAGGCCATGAAGGGGATTGCTGCTTTCTATGATGTATTGGGCTGTGCCCACAATTCTTTACAGTTTTGTGCAGTCATGGACAGAGCAGATTCCTCACAAAACCATGATGCATCCAGGTAGGATGCTTTCTATGGTGAAGAAAACATGATGAAGGTCAATAGGGGTGTGCGAAATTTCTTTAGCCTCTTGAAGAGTTGCATGTTTTGATGTGCTTTCTTGGCCATGATATCAATGTGGTTGGACCAGGAAAATCTGTTGATGATGTTCATTCCAGGAAACTAGAAGCTGTCAAGCCTCTTAACATCAGCACCATTGATGTAGACAGGAGCATGTGTATCAGCCCACTTCCTGATATCAATGACCTGCTCTTTTGTTTTGCTAATATTAATGGAAAGGCTAGTGTCATGATTCTATATCTCCTTCCTGTACTCTGACTCTGTTTTGAGATACTGCCCACTGTGGTGGTGTCATCTATAAGCTTCTCGATGGAATTAGAGCAGAATCTAAAACAGCCATGAGTGTACAGGGAGTAGAGAAAGGGCTGAGAATGCAACCACTACTGAAAGTAATCGTGGTGGGGGCATTGCTCGCTGTCCTTACTGATTGTAGTTTGTTGTTCAGGAAGTTGAAGATCCATTCACAGAGAGATGTGTTGACTCCCAGGTCTTGGGGTTTGATGATGAAATTGTTTGGAATTATGGTATTGAAGGCAAGCTGTAGTCAGTGAAGAATAGTCTATCTTGACAGATAGACCTCAGTATGTGCGGTTGGGAGACTGTAGGTCTGACACGGTGGTCAGCAGCACAGGAGCGCCGCAGGGAACCCTACTCTCTCCGGTCCTGTTCACCCTGTACACATCAGACTTCCAATATAACTCGGAGTCCTGCTATGTGCAGAAGTTCGCTGATGACACGGCCATAGTGGGGTGTGTCAGGAATGGACAGGAGGAGGAGTATAGGAAACTGATACAGGACTTTGTGATATGGTGCAACTCAAACTACCTGCGTCTCAATATCACCAAGACCAAGGAGATGGTGGTGGACTTTAGGAGATCTAGGCCTCATATGGAGCCAGTGATCATTAATGGAGAATGTGTGGAGCAGGTTAAGACCTACAAGTATCTGGGAGTACAGTTAGACGAGAAGCTAGACTGGACTGCCAACACAGATGCCTTGTGCAGGAAGGCACAGAGTCGACTGTACTTCCTTAGAAGGTTGGCGTCATTCAATGTCTGTAGTGAGATGCTGAAGATGTTCTATAGGTCAGTTGTGGAGAGCGCCCTCTTCTTTGTGGTGGCGTGTTGGGGAGGAAGCATTAAGAAGAGGGACGCCTCACGTCTTAATAAGCTGGTAAGGAAGGCGGGCTCTGTCGTGGGCAAAGTACTGGAGAGTTTAACATCGGTAGCTGAGCGAAGGGCGCTGAGTAGGCTACGGTCAATTATGGAAAACTCTGAACATCCTCTACATAGCACCATCCAGAGACAGAGAAGCAGTTTCAGCGACAGGTTACTATCGATGCAATGCTCCTCAGACAGGATGAAGAGGTCAATACTCCCCAATGCCATTAGGCTTTACAATTCTACCGCCAGGACTTAAGAACTTTTTAAAAGCTATTATTAATGCTTTTTGAGATAGTGATTTAGATGCATATCAAATTTTTTACTGAGTTAAGTATTGTATGTAATTAGTTTTGCTACAACAAGTGTATGGGACATTGGAAAAAAGTTGAATTTCCCCATGGGGATGAATAAAGTATCTATCTATCGTAGGTGTTTTTATTATCCAGGTGCTCTAGTGGTATATTCTGTACTACCTTTAGAACCTCAATGCATTGTACTGAATTGATATGTATGAACAGTATACAAGCTTTTCACTGCAGCTCAGTGCAGATGACAATAATAAACAAATTCAATTCCAGTTCCAAGAGTTGGAATCCTTAATTTTGGTGGGATAGTGTGGTGGTGCAGTGGCATCAGTGCTGGACTCCAGAGCAAAGGTTCTCACGTTTGAATCCAGTTGGACTGCTCCCGGGCATACTTTCCAGCCATGCCGGGTTGAGTGTCGAGCTCGCAACAGGGTCTCATAAAAAAAAGACAAACTGCGCTGTGAGAAGGACGTGGGGGACCACTCACAGAATCTTTCCTCCAAGACAACCACTTGAAAAAAAGTGTTTGCCGAGGCTCTGGTAGAGTATGGCACACAAAAGAAAAGTGTGGTGGTGGTGGGGAGGGAGGGAGGGGGAAGGTGGAGGAGAACTAGAATAGAGAAAGCAAAATCAATACAAATAATGTGGATTAGGTAGAAGGGGTTATACATGAACTAATAAAGTGAAGACCCATCACTGCTTTCCCTCTGCCTAGTATAGAGTCAACTGGCATACATCAGCATGAAATGCACTCTTGACACTGATATTATAACTCTATTTCGAAAAGAAAAACACTACCATGAAACAGCATCATCATTGACCAGAGAAAAAAATCCTAATGGATAAATAATGACCACTTGAGCAATCCTTGAAGAAATAGCTTTTCCTGCTTTGTGGTCTCCCCTGCGTAATTGATGCAGGGTTCCATGAAACAATATTTCAACCATACATGAGATGCCATTTTCCAGTTGTATGGAAATTCAATTTGTGAAGGTGTTTGTGTCTCCATTAATGAATAAAAATGTGATTGCATCAAAGTGGATTTTTTGTAATTTTGTATGTTTTCAAATTTTAAATTATATTTTATTGCTCAGAAAATCTATCTACTAATTATTCATGAATTAGTATTTATGAATAAGGCTAATTATTCCAACCTCATTCCAACTGAAACAAATCAGATTGAGCATTTTCTGCAGTGTTGGGTGAATTGCAATTTAATATCTTTCTATTATAAATAATGTTTCAACATTTTAATTTTACAGAAAATATAAATTATAATAAATTGAAATCTGAACTTAAAATAGAAAATATTGCACCTAAATCTTGGTTTAGAAAAAAGTACTATCAAGAGATTGGATTATGCCATGTCCATATGGCATCGAAGCAGAATTAGGCCATTTGGACCAATAAGTCTGCTCTACCAGTCTATCATGTCAGATTGATTATCCCTCCCAGCCTCATTCTGTCTTTACCCCGTAATCTTCCTTGACCTAACTAAGCAAGAATCTAACCATCTCCACTTTAAATCTACTCAATGACTTGGCCTCCACAGCTATCCAGCAATGAATTCCACCCTCTGGCTAAAGAAATCCTTCTCTTTTCTGTTCTAAATTGACATACCTCAATTCTATGACTGTGCCATATAGTCCTAGACTCCTCTACTACTGGAAACGTCCTCTCCATATCTACTCCATCTAAGCCTTTCAATATTCAATGGGTTTCAATGAGATCCCCTCAATCTTTGAAACATCCGTGAGTACAAGTCCAGAACCAAACACTCCTCATAATTTTAAACTTTTCATTCCTGGAATCACTCTCACGAACTTCCTCTGGACTCTTTCCAATGCCAGCACATCTTTTCTTAGATAAGGGGCTCAAAACTGCTCATGCAGCCTTATAAAACCTCAGCATTACATCCTTGCTTTTATATACTAGCTGTCTCAAAATTAATGCTAATATTGCATTTGCCTTCCTTACCGCTGATGTAACCTACTGGGTAATCTATAGTGAATCCTGCATGAGGACTCCTTTGTCCCTCTCCTCTGATTTCTGGATTTATTGCCCATTTAGGAAAGTATCTACAAATTTATTCCTCCTAATAAAGTGCATGACCATACACTTTCCCATACTCTATAATGTCTGCTACTTCTTTGCCTATTCTCCCAATTGCCTATCCATGCAAGTACCTTCTCTGTAACACCATGCTCATCTCACAAGCAGTCTCACGTGTGTCATTTTGTTAGAGGCCTTCTGAAAATCCAAGTAACCAGCATCCACTGACTCTCTTTTGTCTATCTTGCCTGTTATTTCTTCAAAGAATTCCAACAGATTTGTCAGACAAGATTTACCCTTCAGGAAACTAGTCGTTACTTTTATTGTCATTTTGACCATAACTGCTACTGCTGCATAGCAAAAAATGAGACATCGTTTTTCAGGACCATGGTGTTACATGACAGTACAAAAACTAGACTGAGCTATGTGAAACACAACACAGAAAAGAAAAACACTAGACTACAGACCTAACCAGGACTGCATAAAGTGCACAAAACAGTGCAGGCATTGCAATAAATAATAAACAGGACAATAGGGCAGTAAGGTGTCAGTCCAGGCTCTGGGTCTTGAGAAATCTGATAGCTTGGGGGAAGAAACTTGCATAGTCGGGTCGTGAGAGCCTGAATGCTTCGGTGCCTTTTCGCCGATGGCAGGAGGGAGAAGAGATTGTATGAGGGGTGCGTGGGGTCCTTCATAATGCTGTTTGCTTTGCGGATGCAGCGTGTAATGTAAATGTCTGTGATGGCGGGAAGAGAGACCCCGATGATCTTCTCAGCTGACCTCACTATCTGCTGCAGGGTCTTGCGATCTGAGATGGTGCAATTTCCGAACCAGGCAGTGATGCAGTTGCTTGGGATGCTCTCAATACAACCCCTATAGAATGTGATGAGGACGGGGTGGGGGGTGGGAGATGGACTTTTCTCAGCCTTTGCAAAAAGTAGAGACGCTGCTGGGCTTTCTTTGCTATGGAGCTGGTGTTGAGGGACCAGGTGAGATTCTCCGCCAGGTGAATACCAAGATATTTGGTGCTCTTAACGTTCTTTACCGAGGAGCCATCGATGTTCAGCAGGGAGTGGTCGCTCCGTGCTCTCCCGAAGTCAACAACCATCTCTTTTGTTTTGTTCACATTCAGAGACAGATTGTTGGCTCTGCACCAGTCCGTTAGCAGCAAAGTTAACTATGTTAACTTTGACCTATTTTATTTTGCACCTCCAAATACCCTGAAACCTCATCCTTAATAATGGACTCCACCATCTTCCCAACTATCAAAGTCAGGCTAACTGGCCTATAATTTCCTTCCTTCTGCCTCCCTCCTTTCCTAAAGAGTGTAGTGACATTTGTAATGTTCCAGTCCTCTGGAACCATTCCAAAATCTTCGGACATCTTTACTAATCCCTCCACAAAATCTTTAGCTATCTCTTTCAGAACACTGGGGTATAGTCCAACTGGTCTAGGTGACTTATTTACCTCCAGACCTTTTAGCTTCACAAGCACCTTCTCATTAATAGCAACTACACTCACTTCTGTCTCCTAACACTCATTAATTTCTAGCATATAGCTAATGTCTTCCATGGTGAAGACTGATGCAAGATATTTAAGTTCATCCAACTTTTTCTTTGTCCCCTATTACTCCCTCTTCAGTATCATGTTCCAATGGTCCAATATTCACTCCTGCCTCTGACATTTTGGCTAGCTTACCTTAATATTTCATACTTAGTCTATGACTTTTTTAATAAATAAATAGTTGTGGATTATTTGGTTGATTTCATAAAGTGACACAATGAAACATTTGTACTCAATGGGAGAGAATTTCAGTTTTGGGTGATTATACTAAGCATTTACTTGCTTAACCACCATCTGCTTCACTTAGCAATTGGCTGCAATTCATCTGAATGTGTGGGAAGTGAGTACAGTTGGTACAGTCACCCCAACACATTTAGTGATTGAGTGTGAGTTTTGATAACAGTATCAGCTTAAATTTATGTAGCAAATTGAGATTTTATAAATGTGCAAAACAGTTTCACTGGGGCTATATTATACAGCATCATGACACTGAGTCACACTGGGACATTGAAGGGTTACCAAAGCTCAAGTAGGGTGTTATAAGGTGTCAGCTGATAATGAGAAACTATCCAGTTATGTGATGAACAGAACAGCTAGGTCTACACTTAGTCTACAGTTAAGTCTATGATGGCCCATTCTGAGGATCTGTCTGAAACACAAATCACAATATTGATGTTTACAGAAGGAAATGTAGTGTTTGAGTCTAGTGGTATACAAGCTAGAGATATAACTTTCCAGAGCAAACCTTACAGGTTTTGAATTGGATCGGACAGACTGCAGACACAAGAACTACTGTATACTTTAAACATACCTAGAAACAAGATACAGGAGGCAAGTTACATTGTTGGGAAAATTCTATGCATAAGAGTTTAACTCAACAATACTCATTGAAGATTTCCATCACTGACCACAATATCTTCAATATACAATTTTACAGAATAAACAGAAAATTGATTGTTTTCACAGTTATGTACTTTCCAGCATTAAATAAAACAAGTTTTAGTTAAAAATACAGTATAACAGCAGAGTGAAGATGGCTATCTGTATCAGTAGCAACATGCATGTTACTGAACGACATTATGCCTAATTTGTCTTATGAAATATAAATTTCCGTAAGTTAATCAGCAAAACTACTTAACTGACAGTAACAGGGCTGAGGTGGAAACTAGAGCTACTACAACAATATGAAACAGTGGGCTCTGAATCATGATCTATAGGAATCAGACCATTTCCTTCTCCTCACCTAGTCCAGCGTGAGAAAAATACATTTCATAGCTCTCTCCAAAGTAATAAATGGTAGGTTCAGTACAAGTGAAAACAGCAATTTGGAATGGTGTGTATAAAATAATAGGAAGAGATTTCTGATACGCTGAAGGCAGCAGAAGGAAGCTGTATGTATTATATCAGAATTGTATGGGCATTTCTTTCACAATAAATGTATAAAAGTAAATCATGTTCAGAAAAGAATTACAGTTACAGAAACTCATTGATCACTACTATGACAACTATTATTATGCTCAATGGTAGTAACATATGAAAGAATGTGTAAAGCGGTGTTATCTATCCACTTGCTTGTCATTTACGTTTGTTATCACACTTCTATCAAAATGCATTGCACATTCACTGGGGAGATGTAGATCTCTATTTTGAAGGTGTATAACTCCCATCTCAGTACTGTCTCACTCTATAATATAATCATTTGTGAAATGGCAATTTGTGCCTTTCAAGCTTGTATTGCACTAAGCAAATCTGCATCTGAACAGTAACCCCTGTTCCATTAGTTTACCATCAACATCCATAATGCTTTTGTGCACATCAGACCGACACTCTGCATTTCATGAATGCTTGTTTTCACTCATGACCTTGTATACATTCACAACACCCTACAGTCCACCATCATAGCACTGAATATGAATGCTTATTGCATGGAGTTTTTAAATCAATCCTATGTTGATTCCTGGATATTAACTTCACCTACCCAAACTGATTTTGTATTCTTTCTCATCCAGGGTAATTCTAATAGTAAAATGAACTTTGTCAAATGACAGTCCTGCATGCTTATTCTGTGTGAGAACAGGATTAAAAAAAAACCTGTTTTGTTAGACATGGGTGATGTTTGCCAGGTGCAGGTTTATGATGCACATATTTCTCTTCCATGACATCTTACCTTAACAGGAGGCTTGGATTTTCATAACCTCAAGACATCCAGAGTACTTCAAGGCCAAAGCTGTATAGGGGAAATCTATTCAAAAAATATGATAATCCAATTTCCTCCTATGGCAAGAGTAGTGGACTCTTCCTATACATCACAGCATATCCCTCCCCATCATTAGTGGTGCTGCCTCAAGAAGGCAACATCTATCAAAGATGCCCACCATTCGGGCTATGCCATCTTATCAGAGCATCCATCAGGAAGGAGATACAGCATCCTGAATTCCTACATCCCCAAGATCAAGACAACTAATTATCTTCAGCCATTCGGTTCCTGAAGCAATTGGCAAAATCCCAATCACTACAGTTTGGCAACACCATGATTGCTTTGATCACGTTGCACTAAGATGGACATGTCTTTGTTCCACTTGTGTTATTTCTACTAAGTATTATGTCCAATTAATGTTTTACTTCCAAATGTTGCTTGTATGATGCCAGTGCCTATGCTGTTGCTGCAAGTAAGATTTCCATTGCAACTGCACGTGCATGTACTTGTGACAATAACTATGACTTTGACTAGATAGTGTGAATAATGCATAAATCCCAGGATGAGTTGCTCATCCAAGAATTTTTGAGTCCATTATGCACTTTACAAGTTATGTTCAAAAGGAATTAGAAAGGACTTTAAAATGGGTACTGTTTGAGCAGTACGAGCTGCTGATTACATGAGAAATAAGCTACCATCTAGGTATCTGGCCGCAGTGCCCCTTGGCCACAAAGCTTTCTGATCAATGCTCTGACAAAAAAAAAGTGGTGTAAATACAAGGTTAAAAACTGGAACAGGTTTTGGGAGCTATGCTAGAATATATTTTTGCAGAAGTATGCACCCATGAACAGCATAAATTAGAGAACATATCACCCCACTGAAGTCCATTTTGTGTCAGCTCCAGAGACGTCCTAGTGGAGTTCATATTAGTTTCTCTGTAAATGGTGGCTTTCTAGGAAGCTCAGACTCCTACCTCAGAAGTTGAAGGAGTATGAAGAGAGGTGTTAGAAGTTTTTGTTTTCAAAATCATTTGAGAATGGAATACAATGGTACTTTGGATTTCCAACATACTGCAGTAAATATTTGTGCAAGAAAATTCAATAAAAAATTTCATAACATAGACTGAGATGGTTGCTGACACAAGTAGATTTTACCTTTTATAAAGTTTAGCTTTATTTATCATATGTACAGTACATCAAAACATACAGTGACATATAGTCAATGATCAAGGCAGTCCAGGGATAGTGCTGGGAACAACTCACAAGTATCGCCACTTCCCACACCAAAATAGCATGCCCAAACTCACTATCCCTAACCATACATATTTTAAAACTGATAAGCAGAGAACTCGGAGGAAAAACAAAAGATCACTTGGAGAAAATACCAACTCCTTATAGTCAGTGGTGAGAATCAAGCCCTGTGCAAAGTTCTCAGATTTCATTGCAGAACCTGTACAGAAGTTCCACTGAAAATCCTACAGTAATAAATATGAAAGACCTTGGATAGCTTTGATGCTGATTGACTGCTGTGTTGCACTTTATGGGTGGAGGTGAGCATTGTAATGATTTTCTAGGCTGAGTTCTCTATTTTTCCCATTCCCAGACCTTGGTGTTAACACTGCTGGTGTTAATCTTGCAGTTATTCACTGCAAGGAATAGTGAATAGCATCTAAAATATATATCTAATACAAGATAATGATTGTATCAGCATCCACATCTTTCTACAGGAAAGCAATTGGTGATTCAAATTAACAAGTCTTACTAGCTTTACCAAAAAGAGAACATATCCAATCTTATATTAGAATGCAAGAGCACATATGAATGTTCAAGTCTATAATAAGAAGAATGACCACCTCTCTAAAATCTGGAAAGTTCAGATTCTTGCATGTTCCCCCAACTTCAGCACATGGGACCAGGGAAAATGATGCACAATTTATGAGCAGACACCATTAATGCTAAGTTATTATTGCACAGGGCCTTTCAGAATCAGTGGCCAGGCAGCAGAAAATATTAAATGGTCTCCTTGAGAACATCATAATGGAGCTGTGAGCAGAAGCAGAAGGACAATAATAGTTTTCATTAGATCATTAACAGAATTCCCCAGTGAAGTGAAACACTTAATTGTCCGTGCAAGCTCAAGAACATAATCCTGATTTTTTTCTTCCCTTTTTGAAGAACAGACAGACATATCACTGCTTCAGAGTTAGATTGATAAAGACCAACCATCAAATATATCTGCTGTATTATTATTTTTATATTTATATTGTTCGACCCTATGTACTGAACTGCATTTAAACTTTACACCATTTATTATGTGATATTATTCCACCTTCAAGGTCTGTTACAATCAAGCTCCTGAATTGATGTGGATAACTTCACTCACCGTAACTCTGAACTGACTCCATAATTTTTGCTTTCTTTTCAATGCTATGCTTCATTTGCCTGTTTTGCCTCCCTTTCATCAATTTGTCTACCAACTTTACAACATACTTTTGTCTGTCCATTTCATTTCAATTTCCCAGTCCATCCAGTTCCCTTGCTAAGTCTAAATCTATGGATTTTTTTTGGGGGGGGCAATCCATGTAGAAGAAATAGCTGTTACCTGCAGGAAGAGGGAATTTCTAGATTGAACTACAGCGGTACTTCAAAATATTATTAACTAAATATCAGAAACACTTTCTTTTTTTAAAAAAAAGGCACCAGACATCATCTGGTGAGGGGAAAAGTAGAGTTAATGTCCAGTTGATAACACAATCAGAATTCATAAAACTGAAATATAAGGATAAGACCTGAGAAAATAGGACAAATCAAGTGTGACAGTGGAAGAGTGTGTATGGAGCCAAAGTGGCAGGTGGAGGTACTCAATGTATACTTTGCTTCAATGTTCAATACCGAAAAGGACCTTGGCAATTATAGTGATATCTTAGTGGACTGAAAAGCTTGAGCATACAGATATTAACAAAGAAGATGTGCTGGAGATTTTGGAGAGCATCAAGTTGAATAAGTCACCAGAACCAGACTATACACCAGGCTACTGTGGGAAGCAAAGGAGGAGATTGCTGAGCCTCTGACAATGATCTTTTTTCATCAGTGGGGATGGGAGAGGTTCCAGAGGATTAGAGGGTTGCAGATGTTGTTCCCTTATTCAAGAAAGGGAGCAGAGATAGCCCAGGAAATTATAGACCAGTGAGCCTTACTTCAGTGTTTGGTTAGCTGACGGAAAAGATCCTGAGAGGCAGGATTTATGAATGTTTGGAGAGGCATAATGAATAGGAATAGTCAACATGGTTTTGTCAAAGGCAGGTCGTGTCTTATGAGCCTGATTGAATTTTTTTCTGAGGATGTGATTGAACACATTGATGAAGGTAGAGCAGTGGATGTATTGTATATGGATTTCAGCAAGGCATTTGATAACGTACCCCAGGCAGAGCTTATTGAGAAAATTCATGGGATCCAAGGAGACCTTGCTTTGTGGATCCAGAATTGGCTTGCCCACAGAAGGCAAAGCGTGGTTGTAGATGAGTCATACCTGCATGGAGGTCAGTGATGAGTGGTGTGCCTCAAGGATCTGTTCTGGAGCACCCTATCTTCATGATTTTTATAAATGACCTAGATGAGGAAGTGGAGGGATGAGTGAGTAAATTTGTTGATGACACAAAGGGGTGCTCTGGATAGCGTAGAAGCTGTCGGAGGTTACAGCGTGACATTGATAGGATGCAAAACTGGGCTGAGAAGTGGCAGATGGAATTCAACGCAGATAAATATGAGGTGGTTCATTTTCATAGGTCAAATATGATGGCAGAATATAGTATTAATGGTAAGACTCTTGGCAGTGTGGAGGATCAGTGGGACCTTGAGGTCTGAGACCATAGGACACTCAAAGCTGCTGTGCAGGTTGACTCTGTGGTTAAGAAGACATTGTCGGCCTTCATCAACAATGGGATTGAGTTCAACAGCTGAGAGGTAATGTTACAACTGTATAGAACCATGATCAGACCCCACTTGGAGTACCATGCTCAGTTCTGGTCACCTCACTACAGGAAGAATATGGAAACCAGAGTGTGCAGAGTAAATTTACAAGGATGTTGCCTGGATCGGGGTGCATGTCTTATGAGAATAGGTTGAGTGAACTTGGCCCTTTTCCCTTGGAGTGACAGAGGATGACAGGTAACCTGAGGGAGGTATGTAAGATGATGAGGTGTTGAATGTGTGGAAAGTCAGAGACTTTTTCCCAGGACTGAAATGGCTAACACAAGAGGGTACAGTTTTAAGGTGCTTGGAAGTAGGTACAGAGAAGATGTTAGGGGTAAGATATGTGAGTGGTGGAGCCAGCTACAATATGGTCCTTTAAGTGACTCCGGGATAGGTACATGGAACTTAGTATAATAGAGGGCTATGGGTAACCCTAGGTAATCTCTAAACTACATGCTTGGCATAGCATTGTGGGCTGAACAGCCTGTATTGTGCTGTAGGTCTTCTAGGTTTCTATAAAATCAGAGAGAAAGTTAAAGCTCATGAACATGGTTAATTAACTGGAATTTAATGATTGATATAAAAGTGATTAAATGAAGATCAGGATGATGTCCAAAGGCTCAAACAGTAAGAGTTTTAATAAGATTTTGTCATATATAAGAGCATTTGCATAGATCTCAGCAAACATTTGTAGAAATGTTTTTATTAATGAAAAGAACTCGATTATTGCAGAGACTTGCTGTAGAGAATAAAATTTGCATACTTGTATTTCTTTCCAAGTAAGACTTAGTTAATTATAAGGTTAGTAAATTTTTCATCAGGATAGGCACTTTGAATGAGTCAATTCATGTTTAATGTAAAGTCAGCAGAGGAACTTGGGTTGATTTTTTTTTGGTACTAACAATTTTTTTAAAATTATTTTTTGAAGAAGAAACAGCACAACTCCACATCCTCCTGCTCCATGGAGTTGTTTCTGCATTTGATAATGACCTTGAAGGTTTCTAAAACAAAGAGCGAGGCTTTCTAGGTCTATCTTTTGGAATTCCTCCTTGATACTCACTCAGTTAAATACAAAAGAGGCTATGACTATTTTTCTATTAATTGACACATTTCCTTCAGCACCTCTCTCTCATTTTCTGAATGTCTTCCGATACTCTTACTTTCTTCACATGCTTGATGATCAAGAACGAGAGGTAATGTTGCAGCTATATAGGACCCTGGTCAGACTCCACTTGGAGTATTGTGCTCCGTTTGGGTCGCCTCACTGCAGCAGGAAGGATGTGGAAGCCATAGAAATGGTACAGAGGAGATTTACAAGGATGTTGCCTGGGCTGGGGAGCATGCCTTATGAAAACAGGTTGAGTGAACTCAGCCTTTTCTTCTTGGAGCAACAGAGGATGAGAGGTGACTGGATAGAGGTGTATAAGATGATGAGAGGCATTGATCATGTGGATCATGTGGATAGATAGAGGCTCCCCCCCTCCCCCCAGGGCTGAAATGGTTGCCACAAGAGGACACACGTTTAAAGGTGCTGAGGAGTAGGTACAGAGGAGGTGTCAGGGGCAAGTTTTTTTAATATAAACGCAGAGTGGTATGTGCCAGCAATGGGTGTGGAGGTGGATACGATAGGGTCTTTTAAGAGACTTTTGGATAGGTACTTGGAGCTTAGGAAAATAGAAGGCTATAGGTAATTGTGAGGAGATCCAGTATGGACATAATGGGCCAAATACCCTCCTTCTGTACCATAATAAATCAGTAATCAAGGGCAAACATATTCATCCTGATGAAGGGTCTCAGCTGGAAACATTGACAGTGCTTCTTTCTATAGAAGCTGCCTGGCTTGCTGTGTTCTATCAGCATTTTGTGTTGCTTGAATTTCCAGCATCTGCAGATTTCCTCGTGTTTGCGGTAATAATTGTGCACTTGTTACAGTGCACTCCCTTTGCACATAATTCAGAGAAACATTACCTTTGGATGCAAGAGTAATGCTTCATTAACATGAGAAAGTCTATAAGACTATAAGATATAAGAGCAGGGGTAGGCCATTCAGCTCATCGAGTCTGCTCTACCATTCAATCACGGGCTAATCCAATTCTTCCAGTCATCCCTGTTCCCCTGCCTTCTCCCCATACCCTTTGATGCCCTGGCTAATCAAGAAACTATCTATCTCTGCCTTAAATGCATCAGTGACTTGACCTCCACAGCCACTCATGGCAACAAATTCCATAGATTTACCACTCTCTAAATTAATTACTTTGCATCTCTGTTCTGAAATGGACGTCCTTCAATCCTGAAGTTGTGCACTCTTGTCCTAGACTCCCCTACCATGGGAAATAACTTCGACTTGTCTAATCCATTCAGGTCTTTTAACATTTGCAATGTTTCTATGATATCCCCCCTCATTTTCCTGAACTCGAGGGAATAGAGCCCGAGAGCTGCCAGATGTTCCTCATACAGTAACCCATTCATTCTTGGAATCATTCTCATGAATCTTCTCTGAACCCTCTCCAATGTCAGTGCATCCTTTTAAAAATAAGGAGTCCAAAACTGCACACAATACTCCAAGTGTGGTCTCATGAGTGCCTTATAGAGCCTGCTCTTATATTCTATACCTCTAGAAATGAATGCCAACATTGCATTTGCCTTCTTTACAACCGACTCAACCTGCAGGTTAACCTTTAGGGTATCTTGCACAAGGACTCCTTTGCATCTCATCTCTGCATTTTGAATTCTCTCCCCATCTAAATAATAGTCTGCCCGTTTATTTCTTCCACCAAAGTGCATGACCATACACTTTCCAATGTTGTATTTCATTTGCCACTTCTTTGCCCATTCCCCTAAACTATCTAAGTATCTCAGCAGGCTCTGTTTCCTCAACACTACCCACTTCTCCACCTATCTTTGTATCATCGGCAAATTTAGCCACAAATCCATTAATCCCATTGTCCAAATCATTGACATACATCATAAAAAGCAGCAGTCCTGACACTGACCCCTGTGGAACTCCATTGGTAACCAGCAGCCAGCCAGAATAGGATCCCTTTATTCCCACTCTTTCTTACTGACCAGCCAATGCTCCATCCACATGAATAACTCCCCTGTAATTCCATGGGATCTTACCTTGCTAAGCAGCCTCAAGTGCGGCACCTTGTCAAAGGCCTTCTGAAAAATCCAAGTACACCACATCTACTGCATCTCCTTTGTCTACCCTACTTGTAATTTCCTCAAAAAAACCTGCAGTAGGCCAGTCGAGCAGGATTTCAGGAAACCATGCTGGCTTTGGCCTATCTTGTCATGTGCCTCCAGGTACTCCACAATCTCATCCCTAATAATCAATTCCAGCAACTTCCCAACCACTGATGTCAGGCTAACAGGTCTGTAGTTACCTTTCTGCTGCCTCCCACCATTCTTAAATAGTGGAATAATATTTGCAATTTTCCAGTCATCCAGTACAATGCCAGAATCTATTGATTCTTGAAAGATCAATGTTAATGCCTCCACAATCTCTCCACCTACTTTCTTCAGAACCTGAGGATGTATTTCATCTGGTCCAGTAGATTTAAACTTCCTGAGCACCTTATCAGTCGTAATTTTCACTGCACATACTTCACTTCCCTGACACTCTCGAATGTCCGGTATACTGTGATGAAAAATACACTTTCAGTTCCTCTGCCATCACTGTCTCTCTCATTACAATATCTCCAGCTTCACTTTCTATTGGTCCTATATCTACCCTCTACTCTCTTTTACTTAAAGCTTTTAGTATCTTTTTGCTATTGCCAACTTTATTTCATCATTCATCTTTTCCTTCCTAATGACCTCCTTAGTTTCCTTCTGCAAGTTTTTAAAGCTTCCCAATCCTCTATCCTCCCACTGGCTTTGGCTTCCTTGTATGCCCTCTTTTTTGCTTTTACGTTGGCTCTGACTTCACTTGTCAGCCACGGTTGTGTCCTTCTTCCATTTGAAAACTTATTTGGAATAGATCTGTCTTGCACTTCCCTCATTTTTTGCAGAAACTCCAGCCATTGCTGCCCTGCTGTCCTTCCTGCTAGTGTCCCTTTCCAGTCAACCTTGACCAGTTCCCCTCTCATGCCATTGTAATTTCCTTTATTCCACTGAAAACACTGACACATTGGAATTCAGTTTCTCCTTCTCAAATTTCAAAGTGTACTCAATCATATTGCAATCACTGTTCCCTAAGGGGTCCTTCACCTTCAGCTTTCTTATCACCTCCGGATCATTGCACTATACCCAATCCAGCACAGCTGATCCCCTGGTGGGCTGATCAAAAAGCTGTTCTAAAAAGCCATCCCTCAGACATTCTAATATTCACTCGAGGTCCAGTACTGGCCTTGTTTTCCCAAACCACTTACATGTTAAAATCCCAATAATTATCATGACATTACCCTTCTGACATGTCTTTTCTACCTCCTGCTGTAACTTGTAGTCTACATCCCAACTACTGTTTGGAGGCCTGTATACAACTGCTATTAGGGTCCTTTTACCCTTTCTGTTTCTGAACTCAACCCATAGAGACTCTATACCTTTCAATCCTATGTCATCCCTTTCTAATGATTTAAAATTATTTCTGATACACAGGGCCACACCACACCCTCTGCCTACTAACCTATCTTTCCGATACACCGTATATCCTTGGACGTTCAGCTCCCAATGGCAGTCATCCTTTAGCCAAGTTTCAGAGATGGCCACAACATCATACTTGCCAATCTGTAGCTGAATTTCAAGATCATCCATTTGATTTCTTATGCTACGTGCATTCAAGTATAACATTTTCAGTCCAGTATTTGTTGCTTTGTTTTAATTGCACCACACCTCTATTGCCCTGTAACTCATCCCACTGGCTGTGATCATGCCTCATCTCTTGCCTGTTCTTTCTATCATCTGTATTGCACGCTATCTTTGATTTATTTCTGTTTTCCTCTTCCTCAGCCCCATCACTCTGGTTCCCATCTCCCTGCCAAATTAGTTTAAACCCTCTCTGAAAGCTCTAATAAACCTGCCTGCTCAGATATTGGACCCCTTTGGTTCAGGAGTCCTTTTTTGTACAGATCCTACGTCTCCCAGAGGAGGTCTACAGAGCTGGAATTCCAAAGAAACACGCACAAAATGCTGGATGCACTCCACAGGTTAGGCAGCAAATATGGAAAAGAGTAAAAGACGACCTTTTGGACTAAGACACTTCATCAGTCTTGAATAAGGACTGAGACCATGACTGGTTACTCTTTTCGAAAGATGCTGCCTGACCTACAGTGTTCTTCCATCATTTTGTGAGTAATACTTCATTATTCCTTTCACAGGAACTCTGTCAACTTTACACATCTCTCAACATTTCAGAAGGCAGTATTAAGATACGAATTACCTGGAAAAATGATGCAGGCAAAGAATTTTAGTGGTTTTAAATCAAAAGGTTCAAAGGATAATTATCAATGTTATGCAATGTATAACTGAAATTCATCTTCTCCAGTTAGTCAAAGAAAACCATCAAGATCCCCCCACGCACACAAAAAAATGCCCACATTATATCACACAATGGCAATAAGAGTAACTATCCTCACCTACGCATAAAAAATAGGGCAAACTATGAGAACATCAAACCCCTAACCCACACCCCCCTCCGCACAAAGACACTTACAAATCACATGAAATTAAGTCGCTCAGATGGCAAAAATGGGTGAAAGCACAGAATACAATAGATACAAAACTGAAAAAGAGTACAGTTCAATCCATAAATCACCAACCTTCTGTAACATCCTTGAGGGAGGGGGAGACTACTGGAATTCAGAGAAAGGTAGGCAGTCACACACATATACCAGTAACGAGCTATAGGTGATCACACACAAACACCAGTAACGAGCTATAGGTGATCACACACAAACACCAGTAACGAGCGATAGGTGATCACACACATATACCAGTAACGAGCGATAGGTGATCACACACAAACACCCTATTCAGCAGCAGCAAGAGGCACGCAGTTAGCGCTGAGCACTTGCTCGTCTTCCACATTTGCCTTGATGTTTCAATCTTCCTTGATGCTGTAATCAGCAATTAATGTTTCAATCGGTAAAATTGAGCTACTCTTCTAAGATTTGCCATGAAGCCACCTGTACTCATCTCCTAAAATGTTTTCAGAGGCAGCAGAGCACCAGATCACTCAATTGATCTCCAAACTCTAAATTGCGGGCCAACAGTTCCAGAAACACATTTAAGATTCTTTTTTTAGAAAGAATCCACAAAGTGAAATAAGCAGTTTTGTGGACTATTTGGAGATGGCACCCAAGGAATCCTTGTTCGCTGGTTCCATCTTGACCAGAACTGGAACAGTCCATCAGCAAATCCCTGATGAATAACAAAACCAGCATTGTCTTGCCTCATGAGAGAGAAAAAGTCATCAATATCATCAATTATGTGCACTTTCTCTGCAATCAGTTCCTCTCCCCAGCTCTCTCCTTTGGCTCTGCAAATATCCTTCTAAGTTCCCTTCAAATATTGTTATTTCATATGCTTCCAACACCTTTTCCAGCCAGTTCACTTAGTTTTTTTTAAGCTTCTTTTTTCTTGCCTCTGGTGTTTTTGGCAATTAGTTTTAAATCTATCCTCTGGCGATCTGCTTTTATTTGCCACTGAAAAGCATTGCACTTGCTTTATTCCTTTTCTTGATCAATTACTAATAACAGAAATCATCCCAATAGTCACTGCTATTCTAGTAGTGTTAAAAATGTGTTGACTTCCTATTCAATTTTCTCTTTCAGCAGCTATGAATGAGCAAGCTCTTGTGAATTGATAAAGTTTTTAAACCAGTCCCTGATGAATATTCAGACCCAGCTTGATGTCAGCAAGTGAACCCAACACACTAGAGAAAAGCCACACTGCTCGAGGCTCATATCCTCAGGCTGAAAATTCAAGGTAACTATTTCTTGAAGAACAAGCAATTCATTTGATATAGGCCAAATGGAACTCAGCAAACCAGGCAACATTTCTGGACACATCAGGTATTTGACTTACTGAGCTCGGAGCATTTTACATGTGGATAAGATTGCCAGCACCTGCAGGTTCTCCTGTGATATAATGGGCCAAATGGCTTCCTGAGCTGCATAATCTGTTAAAACAACGTAACTCAGTTCAGTAGAGTTCAAATGGTTGTTGAATGTAGAGCGGATTATAAATTGTATGACAACAAAAGATGTTCAGTGAACCAACAAAGCCACCTGACATCTAGTTTCAAAGCAGAAGTTAAAACAATGTATCACAGAACAATTGAATTCTTTGGACCAAATACTTCTGCGGAGGGGTTTCGTAGTTTTATTAACCTCATCTAAAATACACTGGAGATGAGAAAATAGTGTTCAGTGATGCAGTGGAGATAGAAAACACATGTTTGTGACACCATTAATTGCTAATTAACTGCACATTGTGTGATCCTTTACTCTGAGCTCAGCTCTGTTATGTTGAAAGATTTACAGCTAAGACAGTAGTATCAGCTCAAGTGCATCCAAAACTGTGGGAAATAGACAGCTGAGGGCTCAGCTGTAATTATAGAACCAAGTCTGTAGCTATTGGGGTGATTACTGTTAACAGTAATTAGTAATTGATGGAGTTAAAAAATAAATAAGGTGGAACTGTTTTCAGTGGCAGAAAGGCCAATATCCAGAGGACAGACTTAAAACTCATTGCCAAATGCACCAAAGGCAAGAGAATGAGAGATTGTTTCAATGGTGAATAATTATGACCAGAGCAAACTGATTGAGAAAAGATGGCAGAAGCAGATCTAATAATAACTTTCAGAGTCAACCTGTAGCCGGGGATGTGATGAGCCCCTCCTGTCAGAGGCAACTTATTTTTATTCTTTCTTACTTCTTTCCTAAAATTTGTATATTTATATATCTGTGGACTTATGATGCTACTTTGACACTGCAATTTCCTTTGGGATCAATAAAGTATCTATCTAAATATTTGCAAAGCTGTAGGAGAGAGACAGACAAATGGACTGACTGGAGAGCAGTTGGATGCCTTTCTTCTGTGCTGTATCATTTAACAATGCCTTGCAAAACAACATGCAAAAATCACTGTGCAACAGATCTCCCTGCTCATTTCATCTCTGGTGAACTGAGAGTTGAAAGAGCAAGTTTTGTAGCTCCCAAAACTACACGAGGATTCAGCTGTGAAATTGACCCCTATCGGATGCTCTATAGCATATATGTCAAACTCAAGGCCCGCGGGCCAAATCCGGCCTGCGGTGGAATTATCTTTGGCCCGCGATATAATATCTAATTACTATTAAAGCTGGCCCCAGTAATCGAAGCGCCTATGGCGTATGATATGGCTAATGCTGAGTTTATTCAGGTACCAGGTTTTCAGGGTTTTTAGTGTTTATTCGGCAGTCTTGCTCGGCAGTCTTCTTCATAAGAAACGGAATTTGTAAAGTGAAACACTTTGTAGTTATAGCAGAGACTGAGACACATGAGAGCAGGCTGAAAAAACGGAGGCAATGAAAGCTGCGTTTGCACACGTCCGACTGATCTGGCCCGCATAAAGCTGCATTTTGCTCAATCCGGCCCGTGACCTAAAATGAGTTTGACACCCCTGCTCTATAGGCACAATGAAACGAGGCCGCTGTTGTGTATTTGAGTAATATTGTAGATGTATTGTTCGATGTGAAAATAAGTGAACTGCATACATGATGCTTCCATGTGATACATGTACACCTTGCTTAAAGTAAAAACTAAGTTCCAGACTTCTGTGTGTTTCTTTTAATTTAATATTTTGGATTTACAAATCATAACAGCTGCAAACCAAGTTTAAGTTGATTGTCATTCAACCATATACATGATCTCTGCCATGAATGGTCCCAGGCCTGGCTGGAAAAGGAGCAAGGCTGGGCATGGGGCCAGCAACCCCATCCCATAAAAAAAAACCAAGTGCTACAGGAATGGCAACAGACTCCCCAAAGACATCATTCCTGGGAGAGGAATGATCTTCAATGGGCTACACATTGAAAGACTGGCCCAGGCCAGAGGACTCTTGGGAGCTACTGTTGGCAGGCTATATCGTAGCAGGGGGTGATGGATTTAGCCCTAACATATTGTTCGGGTCAAATTTGACCCGTTTTGACATTTGACAGCAGTGAAAGCACCATAAATGCCAATTATTTTAGCCAACATTTGATTACTTTTCCCAAAGTGACCCCAAAATGTACAAAAACAAAAATATTTTTAAATTTTATACTT
This sequence comes from Hemitrygon akajei, assembly GCF_048418815.1. NCBI lineage: Eukaryota > Metazoa > Chordata > Chondrichthyes > Myliobatiformes > Dasyatidae > Hemitrygon > Hemitrygon akajei. The sequence continues at coordinate 91,169,809 of NC_133132.1, read as the reverse complement.
TTGTACAGTTGCTACAAATTTTTGTACATTGAGGCTGTTCTAGGTCAAATTTGACCCGTATCTACCGAAATGGATTTTAGATCTCTGAAACATTAAGGATTAATCACCTATTTATTAATGTCAGATAGGCTATTTATACATTCTAAATAGATCTGTGGTTCAAAATCTGGTATAGACACTTGATCTGAGGGGATCCTTGGGCTGAGTCAAAATTGATCCGGACCGCACTGTGAAAGTATGGAATATGAACAGGTTGCCTGGGTTAATAAAAACCACCATACACATGTACACAGCTAAATGAAACAACATTTTTCTGGTACTGAAGTGCAAAACACACTTAAGATCCAGCACATACAGTCACAAAGTAACGTTAGCACAAGTCCGTGAGTGATATCACCTGAAGATTTAAACAACACATACAAAATGCTGGTGGAACACAGCAGGCCAGGCAGCGTCTACAAGGAGAAGCACTGTCGACGTTTCGGGCCGAGACCCTTCGTCAGGACTAACTGAAAGGAAAGATACGAAGAGATTTTGAAGTAGTGGGGGGGAGGGGGAAATGCGAAATGATAGGAGAAGACCAGAGGGGGTGGGAGGAAGCTAAGAGCTGGAAAGGTGATTGGCAAAAGAGATACAGAGCTGGAGAAGGGAAAGGATCATGGGATGGGAGGCCTAGGGAGAAAGAAAGGGGGAGGGGAGCACCAGAGGGAGATGGAGAACAGGCAAAGTGATGGGCAGAGAGAGAGAAAAAACAAACAACTAAATATGTCAGGGATGGTGTAAGAAGGGGAGCAGGGGCATTAACGGAAATTAGAGAAGTCAATGTTCATGCCATCAGGTTGGAGGCTGCCCAGCCGATACAAGGTGTTGTTCCTCCAACCTGAGTGTGGCTTCATCTTGACAGTAGAGGAGGCCATGGATAGACATATCAGAATGGGAATGGGATGTGGAATTAAAATGTGTGGCCACTGGGAGATCCTGCTTTCTCTGGCGGACCGAGCGTAGGTGTCCAGCAAAATGGTCTCCTAGTCTGCATCGGGTCTCACCAATATATAAAAGGCCACACTGGGAGCACCGGATGCAGTATACCACACCAGCCGACTCACAGGTGAAATGTCGCCTCACCTGGAAGGACTGTCTGGGGCCCTGAATGGTGGTGAGGGAGGAAGTGTAAGGGCAGGGTCCTGCTGGGCAGCCTCCAACCTGGTGGCATGAACATTGACTTCTCTAACTTCCATTAATGCCCCTCCTCCCCTTCTTACCCCATCTCTGACAATATTCATTTGTTTGTCTTTTCTCTCTCTGCCCATCACTGTCCATTCTCCATTTCCCTCTGGTGCTGCCCCCTCCCCCTTTCTTTCTCCTGAAGTCTCCTGTTCCATGATCCTTTCCCTTCTCCAGCTCTGTATCACTTTCCAGTTCTTAGCTTCATCCCACCCCCTCCTGTCTTCTCCTATCATTTCGCATTTCCCCCTCCCCCCACTACTTTCAAATCTCTTACTAGCTTTCCTTTCAGTTAGTCCTGACGAAGGGTCTCGGCCCGAAACGTCGACAGTGCTTCTCCCTATAGATGCTGCCTGGCCTGCTGCGTTCCACCAGCATTTTGTGTGTGTTGTTTGAATTTCCAGCATCTGCAGATTTCCTCGTGTGTGATCACCTGAAGATTGACAGGTTGACATAAAGTGCAAGATACATGATTGTGTAAGACTGTGCAATGCTACCGGCACTATTATAATAGAACAAGCAGTTATATAAATGTGAAACAGCAGCATAAAAGATGTAAAGTGACCTGTTCAGGATGAGGGCATATCTGTGAATTTTGGAGCAGGGGCGACAGAGCATTTAGACAGGGTGTACATCTCACAAGTAAGGGAGGATATGCAGATACTGGAAATCAAGGCAACACTAACACACAAGATGCTGGAGGAACTCAGCAGGCCAGGCAGCATCTATAGAAAAGAGTAAACAATTGATGCTTTGGGCCAAGACCCTTCATCAGGACTGGAAAAAGATGTGAAATGAGAGTATTTGGGTCAATAGACAGAGTGTACATGTATACTGGGTGGCAGCCTGACCTGCTGAGTTCTTCCAGCAGTTTTTCCACATGTTTAGAGATGCTGCCGACCTGCTAAGTTACTCCACCACTTTGTGTTACTCGTGACTTCCTCATGTTTATGATTTTCTGCTCCTCTGCGAAGTCTCTTCAAGAGATGCTTACCCAGATGTTTAAATCTTCTCTTCAATGAGAGTTCAGTGAAGCCCTCTCTCATTGTTCTGTGATCTCTGACTCTTCAACCATCTACTCACCCAGGCTTGCAACTATGTTTCCTTCCTGGGCTCCTCTGGCCCACTCTCCTCACCAATCAGATTCCTTCTTCTCCAGCCCTTCATCTTTCCAAACCACCTGGCTTCACCTGTCACCTTCTTGCTGTCCTCCTCAACTTCAACTCTGCCCCCACTTTTTTTTTTATTCTGACACCTTTCCACTTCCGTTTCAGTAGGAAAGAAGGGTCATGGCCCGAAACATCAACTGTTTATTTACTTCCATAGATGCTACCTGACCTGTTGAATTCCTCCAGCATTTTGTTTATGTTGCTTCAGAGTGCGAAGAAGTCTAAACAGAGTGGGGGAAGAAGCTGTTACTCAGCCTGACTGTCCTGGTTCTTGATGCTGCCTGACCTGTTCCTTGATTTTTACATTTAGACAATGCCATTAGCTGGACACATTAACAAGAGATTAATATCCAAAGTTAATGCCAGCTGTAGCTAATCTTAACTACTTAAAGCCAAAATCCACCTTAAAGTGTAGACATACTTGATGCACTATCAATAACTCACTCTGAGACGTAAAAGCGAGGTATCGGCTTTTATTGACTGGAAGAAGGAACAAGCAGTGAGTGACCACCACACTACATCCTGCAGACTGAGAGGCCAGGCTCAGGCCTCCATCACCTTTATACAGGGGTCTGTGGGAGGAACCACAGGAGCAGTCATCAGGGGGCGTGTCCAGACAGGTATATGTAGTTCACCACAATATTGATGTTACAATAGATGCTTGCAGAGGTTTTGGAATTCATTCAACCAAAATAGCAAGACAGCAGGCCTGGAGATCTGATAGACAGACTATTACAGTGCAGTACAGGCTGATGAAGGGTCTCTGCCTGAAACATCGACTGTTTATTCTTTTCCTTAGATGCTGCCTGCCCAGCTGAGCTTTGCACTTTGCATTTCCAGCATCTGTAGATTGTCTCAAGTTTGTGATACAGCCAAGACAGCATTGAGTCATGATAGAAAATTAGGTGTGCTCAAGAGTTCAAGCTGCTATGAAACTGCTCATGTACACACATTGCAGTAGGAGCTGAGAGCTGTGGAGTTTAATGTCAAACATAAGGGACGGGATGCTGTACTGCAAGAAATTCAGCGATCTAATAGTTAAAACTAATGACTGCTACTTCAGATACTTTCTCGTGTCAAAATTGTGAATAGGTTTAGACATTGTTGAGTGCACTCTACTGCTGTAGAGTGCGTTCCAGTAATCTTTTTTCATGACTCAAAAATCAACACCATTTTCACTGCTGCAAGCCCCTTCCTCCTCAAGTCCTTCATGGCAGAACCTGTGTGGAGTCTCAGTCTTTGGAAATGGCTCCTCGGTGTGCATAACAGAATGCATGGTACATTACCAGATCTGCCAGAACCTGGTCCTCAGAAAGCTAGTGCACCTTCGCTTACCACTGCCACACAGGCAGTGCCCATGATGGCATCTGTTACTCCACCAGTCTCTTACCACCCAAGTCCAAAGATTCGGCATGGATAACCAATATGCATCATGATCAAGTACCAACAGAAAGGCAAGGTGGTTGTCAAGTCAGTCTTGATGAAGGGGCTCAGCCTGAAACATTGACTATTTACTCATTTCCATAGATGCTGCCTGGCCTGCTGAGTTCCTCCAACATGTTGTGTGTGTTGCTCAGATTTTCAGCATCTGCAGATTTTCTCATGTTGGTGCACCTCAAGACTGCATGCTTAGCCCACTGCTCTGCATCTAGGAACAGCTCAAATACCATCAATAAATATGCCAATGACACAATTACCATTGGCAGAATTTCAGATGAAAAGGTGCATAGGAGTGAGAGATCAGCTGACTGGGCTGTGTTGCAACAGCAATCCTATGCTCAGTGTCAGTAAGAGCAAGGAACTGATTGTGGACTTCAGGAAGAAGGAAGCCAAGAGAACACACTCCAGTCCTCATCAAGCTTTAGCAGTGGAAAGGACGAGCAGTTTTAAGTCCTTGGGAGTCAACATCTCTGAAGATCTATCCGGGTCCAATGTATTGATGCAATTACAAAGAAGGCATGCCAGTAGCTATGTTTCATTAGGACTTTGAGGCAGCTTAGTGTTGCACCAATAACACTTACAAATTTCTACTGACGGACCGTAGGGAGCATTCTAACTGTTTGTATGGAAGGGGGTTTGGTCGGGCACTGCACAAAAATCCAAATCAGGTTTAATATCACTAGTTTATGTTGTGAAACTTGTTGGTATGAGTCAGCAATACATAATAACCAGCTGATCCATCCTGCTCCTGTACACCTTGTTACCATCTGAAATTCTGCCAACAATAATTCTGTTGTCTGCAAATTTATAGATGGCATTTGAGCTGTGTCTAACCGCACAGTCGTGGGTGTAGTGATGGTCGAGCAATGGACTAAGCATGCATGCTTGAGGGGCACCAGTGTTGATTATCAGCGAGGTGGAGATGAAATTTCCAATCAACACTGGCTGTGGTCTTCCAGTGAGAAATTCAAGGATCCAGTTGCAGAGGAAGGTAGTGGCCCAGGTTTTGCAGCTTTTTTTCCTGTAAAATCAGAGCTGTAGGAATTGTTGTATTACATGCAGAGCTGTAGTCAATTAACAGCAGCCCGATGTAAGAATTAGTATTGTCCAAGTGACCCGATGCTGTGTGAAGAGCCAATGAGATTGCAGCTGCTGGTGACCTATTGTGGCAATAGGCAAATTGCAGTGTGACCAGGTCTTTGCTAAGGCAGGAGTTAATTCTAGCCATAACCAGGCTCTGAAGCCCTTCATCACTGCACTGAACAATAGTGATTAAAACAGCTCACCCTGCTCCTCCTGGAGAGCAGGTGGGAACTTCTGATTGTAGCAATGAGGGATTGAAACTGACTTTAAATGCACCGACCAGTTGGTTGGCATGTGTTTTCAGAGGCCTAACAGGTACAGCATCAGGACCTGTGGCTTTATGAGGGTTCACCCTTTTGAAAGACGTTCCAACATCAACCTCTGAGACAGAGATCGAAGTGACAATGGAGACTGAAGGGATCCCCAGAGCCTCAGTTTTATTCCCCCTTTGAAAGTGTGCATAAAAGGCATCGAGCTCATCAAGGCGTGAAGCATCACTGCCATTCATGATGTTAGGTTCCACTTTGTAGGAATTAATGGCCTGCCAAACCTGCCAGAGTTGATGTGCATCTGATTCTGCCTCTAACCTCAATTAGAATTGTTCTTTTGCTTTTGAGATGGACCTCCAAAGGCGTATCTAGATAATGGATCACCAAATTTGAATGCCACAGATCTAGCCCTCAGCAGACTACAAATCTCCTGGTTCATCAAAAGTTGTACATAACTCTTGATTCAGCTACGTACAGTATGTTCTCATAGGGACACATTTAATCCACAGAGGTTTTAATGAAGTTAGCAACAACTGCAGCATATTCATTCAGACAAAAGATGGAAAAGGTAAAAGGTTTAAGGTAACATGAGGGACAGCTTCTTCATTCAGAGGGTTGTGAGAGTGTGGAATGAGCTGCCAGCACAAGTGGTGCATGCAAGCTCGATTTCAACATTTAAGAGAAGTTTGAATAGCTAGGAATCTGAAAACTATGATCCCAGTGCAGGTTGTTGGAAAAAGCAGTTTAAATAGTTTGGCAAGGACTAGATGAGTTGAAGGGTCTGTTTCTGGGTTGTACTTTTCTATGACTATGAATCCCTAACTCAAAGCAGTCCTGTAAACACTCCTCAGCCTCCCTTGACCATGCCTTCTTGGTCCACTTTTTGCTCCTGCGGTCATTAGTCTCTGCCTATACTCAGGGAGCAGAAGTTAAACCAGGTGATTAGATTTCCCAAAGTGTGGGCATGGGATGCCATGGTAGGCATTCTTGTTGGGGGTGTAGTGGAGGTGTAGTATGTTGACTCCTCTGGCTCCACAAGGGATATGATTGTAATAATTATTTAGAGACTTTTTCCAGATTGGTGACATTTCTTCAAAACAATAGGGAAGGCATCAGGCTGTGCTGTTTCAAGCTCAGTTCATCTGAACTCTAAAGCCTGTATGACATGGGCCCCAAGGTGGAATGTGCACCGCTAATAAGATGATAGCACAGCAGATAAAATAGATAACACTTGATTGCTAGATATTCCAGGTCAGGTGGCAGAAATGGGACAGAACTGCCAGCTGATTAGATGATAGTGGAAGTCAGAACCCTCTTCTCAAACTTAACCAGCACAGAATCCTCTCTTCTACTGTCTTAAAGGGGAACCATACTTGCGACTGAAGACTCCTGTCTGAAATTGTTGACTTTGACTGGTGATAGATTTTTTTTAATGCCTTAAAGCAACATTACTTTCTGTAGGTCCATGGCTGTAGCTGTGGATATAGACACACACACATACTGTAATTCACTTGTTTCTACATCAAGTTTTGCATTGTACTGCCTCTGAGAAGTTAACAAATTTCACAACATGCTGGTGATAATAAACCCGATTCTGATATTTGAAGATTTCCATCAGAGCTACTCACATGTGTCACCTTCTTAATGGCTCCACTGGAATAAGAACAGATAAAGCTGCAGAGAGTTGTAAACTCATCCGGCTCCATTATGAGCACTAGCCTCCCCAGTTTCCAGGACACCTTCAAAAGGCAATGCCTCAAAAAGGCTACCACCGTCATTAAGGACCACCAACTACCAGGATATGCCCTCTTCACATTGAGGTGTTGGTACAGGAACCTGAAGACACACACTCAGTGTTTCAGGGACAGCGTTTTCCTCTCTGCCTTCAGATTTCTGAATGGACAATGGACCCATGAATACCTCATCCATATTTATTTCCCCTCTTTGCACTATTTAATTTTTGTTAAAGATACATTTCCTTTTGGAATTTATAGTTCTTTATTTTTATGTAATCTCCCATACTATTGCTGCAAAACTACAAGCTTCACGATGTAAGGCAGTGATATTAAATCCAATGCCGATTCTAAAGTGTTCTCAATCGTCAAAGTGGTAGAAGGTGACATTGATAGTGCTACCAAGCAACACTTACTCACTGCAAAGAGATCCAAAGCTGAATGATACTGACAAAATCCAAACTCCTCATTAATGAGTACATTATTACTCATCAAATGAAGCACAGAATTCCAGCAATAAAATGGTTTCCTTTAGCATATTCTGTCCAAGTGTGCACCAAGGAGCTTGCTATAACTGAATTGAATGAATACAAGTGCGAAAAAAAATCTCCCTTATCTGATTAACCCACACAAAACCCTGGAAGATCACAGCAGGTCAGGCAGCATCTACAGAAGGGAATAAGCACTCAATATTTCAGGCCAAGACCCTTCATCAAATCTGGAAAGGAAGGAGGAAGAAGCCAGAATAAGGTGGGAGGAGGGGAAGGAGTACAAACTGGAAGGCGATGGGTGAAGCCAGGTTCAGGGCAGTGCTGAAAAGAGGGGGGTGAAGTGAGAAACTGGGAGGTGATTGGTGGAAAAGGTAAAGGGCTGAAGGGGGAATTTGATAGCAGAGAGTGGACCATGAGAGAAAGGGAAAAAGGAAGGTGATAGTCTGGAGTGGAGAAAAGAGTTAAAGTGGAGAGAGGGGGAAGGGGTAAATTACTGGAAGTTAGAGCAATTGATATTCATACCATCATGTTGGAGCTACCCAGACAGAATATAAAGTGGTGCTCCTCCATTCTGAGAGTGGCCTCATTGTGGCATTAGAGTAGGCTTATCTGTTTGTCATACCAACAATGAATGTGTTTGTATAACTTTTCAGCCTTATTGCTGTTAATGAGAGGATGAGGGGTAGCTGGGATGCTTCTGTGCAATAATAGTGACAAACTTCAAAACTATTTCCTTGGTTGAGATGCATTTAACAACTTCTAGTAACCAAGTCAGTCTTGCTTTCATGGTGGCTTATGCTCTCATGTAAGGATTGCAAGCTGCAGAGGTTTACAGGCTCAGCAGATTCCCTTACAGGCACAACGCTCCCTACCATCGGGGATATCTTCAAGAGACAGTGCTTCAAGAACATTAAAACCATTTTTGATGAGCAGTAAGCAGATACAAAGTACAAGTGCAGTAGCACAAGGGGAAATTCCTCTCCGATATCTACACAAGGCACAGCCTCAAGGAGGCAATATTTATATGAAATACCCCCACCATTCAAGCCTTGCTATCTTGTCGCAGCCACCACCATCAGACAGGAGGTACGAAGGTCTGAAATCCCACACCCCCAGGTTCAAGAACAGCTCCGTTGCTCCAATTATTTGCTTCTTAAACCAAATGGCACAATCCTAATCACTTCAATTTAGCAACACTACAATCACCTTGCACTACAAATGGACTTCTTTCTATTTGTATTCTTTCTTGAAAAATTTTGTATAATTTTTGTTATGCTAATGAATGCTGCTTATCTGGTGCTATATGTTGTGATGCTACTGCAACTGTTTTTCATTGTATCTGTGTAAATATGCACTTGTCCACACACCAATAAACTCTACTTTGACTTAGTGAATACAGGCTATTGCTCAAACAGGTTGAAGGACAGAATGTCCAGGTACTATTACATAAGATTTAGTAATACCCTGTTTTATTGTCAATAACAGTAAATCATAGAGTTCCTGTATTCTAACAGGGAGGTGCAGGGCACAAGTATATTCCCAATCAGTTGCTTGTACAAATACATGTAGATTTAAACTTGCATGAGGATCATAGTAAAGGCCCTTGTATTGTTAATTTCTTTCTCAATTCACTCATTTTCTCCTGTCAATGTTGGACTTAATAAATCTTTCTGTAAAAGCCCAGACAGTTAAGTACAAATGACGGAATCAAAATGCACACCGAATTTGGATAGGCTTGAAGCATTCAATACAAATAATTTTACGCTGCGAGGTGAATGCACGCAATATTGGGTGACCGCGGGCTAAAGCACATATAGAAATGAAGTTCTGGCTTGGAATCAAAAAGAACATGCAGGTTACCTATGCATACAGAAGAGGTAGGTATGCTGTAGATGGGGAATAATAGAAAGTAGGGATTAGTAACTAGTTGGAAATAATATGGCACAGAAACCTACCAAATATTGAAAGGCCTAATAAGAATGAACCTGCAAAGGACTTTTTCAATAGTGGGAGAGTCTAAGACCAGAGGGCACAGCCTTAGAACAGATGGACATCCCTTTAGAACAAAGGTGAACAACTTTTCGTCAGATGGTGGTGAATCAGTGGAACTCATTGCCACAGGAGAATGCAGAGGCCAAATCAATGGGTGATGAAGGTTCTTAGGCACTTAACTAGTAAGGGTGGCAAAGGTATGGGGCAAAAAGGGTTAAGGAAAATAAATCAGCTAAGTTTGAACAGTGGAGCAAACTCGAAGGACCAAATGGCCTAATTCTGTTTCTATGTCTTATGGACTTCTAACCAAAGCATGGATTTTATTTTAACCTTTTCCTGTAATAAATATGATACCTTTTTAGCTCAGTGGAAGAACATTTTCATCCCAACAATTAAAATAACCACCAATAATATTGCAAAAAGTATGCTTTTCACTTTTTTTAAAACAAGTAATACTGAGCTTCCATCATGCATAACAGCTGGTTCATTCCCAAAGAGATTTTGCATCAAGAATCTGCCAGCAAATATCTATACTACTTAATTAAATCTACTTTCAAAAGACTTTTTAGACTGGGGAGTTTTGACTTCATAGCTATGCATACAATATTTGATTACATGGAGAAGTTCAAGAACCTATTAATATTGTTTACATCATTAATATTCAGTGGAAGAGAAATGGAACATGCTATAACACCATAAAAAGTCAGTGTTATACTTCATAGAAATTGGCCCTTTGGTGCACCATGTCATTTTTATCCAACTACTCCATTTCCATTTTGCTTCATTAGTTCTGTACCCTCCCACTCCTTGTTGTTTCAGGCACCTACCTCAGTGCCTCTACTGTGCGGTGACTGTAGTTCATTCCAGCAATCAGTACCAGGCATCAAGCACAGTGTGATAAACTTTCTTCTTAGATCTCCTTTAAAGCTTCTTCTCACCTTAAACTTAATCTTTCTTGATACTCTTGCCATGGGGTTCCCAACCTTTTTTTAATGCCATGAACCAATCCCATTAAGCAAATAGTTGGTGGACCAGGTTGGGAACCCTGCTCTATTGGGTCACCTTAGTCTCCTTCGCTCCTTCTTACAAGCTTAACCTATACAACCTCTCCCCATTACTAATGTCTTCCAATCAAGGCACATCCTGATGAATCTCCTCTGCATTCTTTCCACTCTGACCTTTTAAATGGCATGGCAACCAGAAATACACTTAAATCTGAAGAACATTAATTCTTCAAATTAACATTTTATGAAGTTACAAAATAACATCCCTGCATTTGAAGGCATACATTTCTCTTTATCACCCCCTCTTACTGTTTGCTGCCAATCACCAAGGAAGAAAACTTAGTGAATTCAGAGAAATGACCAATAGCACTGACGTGGGGCACTGAGTTAGCATAAAGCATTAAGTGTGAGGTGGTAGTTTGAGAAGGCAGTGTGAAAACACTGTCATGAAATTGTCATAAGAATCAAAGCTGAGAAAAAGGTATTCAGTATTTTTGAAGAGAAAATACTGAAAATACTTAGTTGGTTAGGCAACACCTATGCAAATGGAAGCAGAATTAATGTTTTGCTTTGAAGATACTTATCAGAATTGGGAACTGATGTGCAAAATAATTCTCAAATATTAAAAGGAAAAATGCAGTTTAAGAAATCAAACTTTTTGGACAAATTTAAGAGTTTTATTGGAACAAATTATTGGAACACAACTTCCACATAATCCAATATTATTTTTATTAGGCGATATTGAAGGGATAAAATCGAAACCCAAATTGAATAAATATCAGAAAGAATTTATAAAAATTGCACTGGCAGTAGCCAAAAAGGCTATTGCAGTTACTTGGAAATCGGATGCATACTTAAGTATAGATCATTGGAAGAATGAAATTTCCAGCTGTATTCCACTTGAAAAAATTACTTATAATTTAAGAGATAAATATGAAACATTTTTGAAAATTTGGCACCCTTATTTACAAAAGACAGGATTAAATATATAGGTGCTCTGAAGATAAAATAATTGGTTATTTGGGGAAAGAAATAAATATACTAAAGTTATTACGAACTCCATGGAGCATGTGGGGATCTTCCGATATCCAGGCACTCTTTCTTTCTTTTTTTTCCTAAAGGGATGTTAGGGGGAAGGGTATATTTTTTAATATTTTTTTTTCTTTCTGTAATTATTTGAAAACTCAATAAAAAGTTTTTTTTTTTTAAATCTATAAAACAGGGATCCGTGGTCAATTTTTAGAGGTATTAAGGATGAAGGGGTTATTTCCTTCTTTACAAGTTCTAGTAAAGGCTCTCTAACATGAACCCTTAACAGTTTCTCATTCCACAGGCATCTCAAACTCTCGTTGAATCAGGTTTACTATCACCAGCATACGTCTTGAAATTTGTTAACTTTACGTCAGCAGTACAATACATGATAAATAAAGATAAAAGCTAAGTTACATTAAGTATATTATACATGTCTATCAGATAGTTAAATGGTGTAAAAATAACAAATAAAAATGTATTGAGGTAATGTTCATGGTTTCAATGTCCATTTAGAAATCAGATGGTAGAGGGGAAGAAGCTGTTCCTGAATTACTGAGTGTGCACCTTCAGGCTTCTGTACCTCCTCAATGACGGACACTGCCTTCCCAAGGCACCACTCCTTGAAGATATCTTGAACACTACAGAGATTAGTACTCATGATGGAGCTGAATAATTACATAACTTTCTGCGACTTATTTTGATCATATGCACTTGTCATTGTAAGCTTTTCTTTCTCAGCATTCTGATCAAGTAAACTTCTCTCGAATTCCTTAAGTGTGTTGAAAATATTGATGGTTTTTAGTTTTGCTTCCCAAGAGGAATAAAAACTTCTTGTAACATCTATCCTATGAAATGTCTTTTCAAAAACATCTATTTTGCTTATTCAGACTTTCCAGATGGTTATACACACACAGGACTGGTATCTGCTTTCTAAATTTTGTTGGCAAGTTTTCCAGTACATTTGCATCCACTTTGTTGGAAATAAAGTGGTGTACAGAACCTCCTGAAAAACAGCATGTGACATTTCTCTTTTGAATTCTAGTCCTTTGGAACAGTATTTATTTAAGTCTCTAGATTATTGACCTGAAAATCATGTTCAAGTTCAGGTTTAATTGTCATTCAATGTTACACACATGTACAGCCAAACAGAACAGCATTCCTCTGGGACCAAGATGCAAAACAGAGTACCAACAGTCCAACACAGCACATATAGCAGAAAATCATCATCAGAAAATAAAATAATATAGCCATAGTCCCCAAATGGCATGGCCTGAAGATTGATGGAGCATGGGATGTTCTGGAGCTACAACTCTGCAAGAACAAGTTCGCAGCAGTTCTTCATTATGCGCTAGTGCAAACACGGATGAATGCAATCCAGTCTGTTTCCACCTAAGTGAACGCTGGAGGGCAGCATCAATTGGTGGGGTCAGACACATCCCCCCACCCCCAACTCAGCATGGACTCCAGCACACCCACCGTGTCTCTGCTCCCTCACATCCTGCCTCCAGTTTCCTCCCATGGCATGAGTGTTGTTCCACACAACAGCTGAAGCTATGCTGCTCCCAGGCTTCCAAAAAAACAAAATAAAATGAGGTTTTGCTCCTTACTTAAAGGAGCAAGCAATTGTCCACAGAAATATTAAATAGGGTCAAACTATAACATCAGGTTTTCCCACATTCAGTTCAAAACAACCTAGATTAGATAGACAGCATCTTTTTCATTAGCTGAAATGTCCACTACCAAAGTGCATGTATTTAAGGTGAGAGTAGGTAATTTCAAATGAGATGCAAGGGGCAATTCTTTTTTCTCTAATATCAAAACACAGAATGTTGGATGCCTGGAATGCACTGCCTGGGGTGGTGATAGAAGCAGATACACAAGGAATTTTTAAAGTTATTTTGATGGGTACATGAATGTGAGGAAAATGGAAGGAAATGCACTTGGTGTAGGCAGAAATAATTAATTTACTTGGCCATTTCATTACTAATTTAATTGGTTCTGCACAACATGTGGACTGAAGGGCCTGTTCCTGTGCTGTACTGTTCTATGTTTGATGTTTGATGTTTTATTCCTTATCTAAAGGATGTGCTTAAACAGTTGCCTGAGAAACAATGAGTGTGTTGGACTCATTGACTGATTTTACTCTCAATCGGCGTTGTACCATTTTGTTTGCTGGTGTTGCAACGAACAACTTTTCTTTATTGCAACCAGTTCATCAATAGTAGCTGTATTAAGATTGTGATTCATTTATTCCATGTACATCAAAGCACAGTGAAATGAGTTGTTTGCGTTAAAGCCCAACACACTCTTAACGTGTGCTGTGGGCAGTCTGCAAGGTTCACCACACATTCCAGTGCCACAGCATGCCCACAATGACACAGAATGCAACAAGCAAAAAAAACAGCAACAGTGAAACAAGGAGTTGCAGGGCCTGAGCTTGTAACACTTTATCTTACAGTCTGTTATTATTTTACCTTGTACTACTTCAATGCATTGCTGTAATAAGTCACCCTATGGATGATATGCAAGATGAGCTTTTCACTGTACTTCACATGGCAATAATAAACAATTAACCAATCTGTCTTTGTTGCCATGGACCAGTTGGGCCTGATTCCATGCCGGAAGATTATGATCCAATTCAATCCTTCCAATATTTTTCTCATGATCATACAACAACAAAAAAAATCACTAACTCAGATACTCCCCCATTAACAAAAGCAGTTCATTTGCAGCAGAGACAGAAGGAAAAAAGACTGACAAGTATCTGATAGAAGACAGAACCACAGTGCCCTTTGATATTTTTTTTTAAAACATCCCTTTCAGTCAGAACTCAAAGACATCCTGATCGAGGTTGACTGATGGGTTTGAAGACACCCTTGTAGGTGACACTGTGCTCAGCCAGCACACTCCAATATTTTAATAGAAGTGATTTTTTTAAATATAAAAGTAATATCAAAATAAACTTTATTCATAATGAAAAACATTACAAGAATAAATAGTGAAATGCTCTTTTCATTCTTTACATTCATAGCCTATGCTATCAGTACTATTCTAATACATTCCGACACACCAATAGCACCGCAACCCCTGGAACGTTATACTACTACAGTAATTGAGGGGCTTTGTCACCCAACTCAGCCACTGCCTCTCCAGTAGCAGAAGAAGCCTACACTATGATCCTTCTCCTCTGTACCCTTGCATTGGCTGAACCAAACTTCAGTGCAAATGGAATATTAGTCAAGGCAATTACTCCTAATCAATGTTTGACTGCTGCATATCCAGGTCTCATGCTTAGTGCCTCCAGGCATGTTTAAATCATGGAAATCAGCAATTAGCTCTTAAACTGCAAGCAAATGCTAGGCTCATAAAGCAGATATTTATTAGAACAGCATCAGTTTAGTGCCTGTTTTACCATTTCCCCAAATTACACTCATTTTCCATGTGCCAAGTGCTTCAACTACCCTATACCGCTGAGTTTAATGGAACCACACTTCAGCAGTGGAGTGCAATGTGTCATGCTTCTATAACATATGTCACCCAGGATAAGTGTCTGCTCCAAAGTAGGGTCATAGGAGCCAAGAGTTTCTGAACAAACTCAGGCAAGCAAACTGGATCCAACCCAAAATATTAACAACATCCTTCATACGATTGCTGAGTATTTTAAGCAGCTTCTTTTTTAACTTCAGAAATCCAGCATCTGTAGTATTGGAATAGAACAATTACAAATGACACATATGGTTTTTCTCCCCCGCCCTCCCCCGGTGACTACCTTATATATAACTGTCTGAGATATGTTTCATCAAGGTGATCATTTTACATGTTTTTGTCACAAACTCATGATTATTTTATCATCTTAAAATTTTATGTAAGGTTTTAAGGACCAGAGTTTAACAGGTGACATGACCAGAGTTTAATAAAAGCATGACCGTGGTATTATGGGTCAGAACCAACAAGGAAGCAGAGAAAGACATATGGCCCTAAAATAACCTTATTCTGCATGTGGTCCAAGAGACGCACACGGTAATTGTTTATTGTTTTATATTATCACAATGATGTTGATGTGCCTTTATATGAACAGTATGATATGTTTTCAGTGATTTATTTGATTTCAGCACACTTCTGTTGTGCTAACATTTATCGGCCGGCGGACACTAGCTTGAGAGACTTTAAAAGACTGAGAGTTGTTTGTTTCCAACCTTGTATGACTTATTTTCTTGTACGTAGTTTTCAGTGTCTACTGAAGAAAGAAAATAAATCTTCAAGGACATCTGTATGTTGCATGGCTGTTATTTCATTGGACCGGTGCAGTTACATTTTAAGTGTACACTTGTGTTCTCATTCACCACAAGAAATCAAGTTTGGATGCAAGAAGCAAATATCTGACAGGGTGAATAGATGGAAATTTGGAGAATGTCAACATAGTGGGCAAAATTATTTCCAATGATTCCTCAAGAACAACAGAAATTATCCTACAGAATATCAAGTGGAGGTAAGATGCTATGTGTAATGTAGTGCAGTGGAAGGAAATGTGCATTTGCAAGTCTGAACTCATCAGAGCAAGTTTACGCATTTCTACTTAAACAGAACTTACTGGACAATAGAGGCCAGTCGAGGTGTGATCAGGCCAACCAGCTTCAAAAACTTGATGGCATTCCACACTGAGGAACCAAATTTTGACTAAATTGAACAAAAAAAAAAAGAAAAATAACTTCTGAATATACGAGTCTAACAAACTGAAACCTACAGAATTGATGCTGTAAGCAGATAAAACAATCAGTCACTATAGATTGATATATGCACTATTCACTACTTTGCACCACTGTTATGTGTTTATGGTCTAAATAATGCCAATGTAACAGCCTCCATGTGCCATGATTTCTCTTCAATATTTTAGCTGTTTGCAAAACCTGCATTGAATAAGTGCTGGCTTCAAGCAGCAGCTGAATATTTCAAGGCGAGGAGTAACATTCATCAGGGGAGTGACATGGCAAAAGGTGGTATATGGATCACATGGGCCCAATCTCAAAACTCCAAGTTAATCAGAAATTCAATCCCTGCCACATTTTGCAGATTTCTCAAGTTCCAGGTCTTACCCAGCGGGAGGATAATTTAAAAAAAAGTTCAACCTTTCCAGGGATCACCAATATCCTTTACAAATCTTTCTGAAGCTGGTCAATTATGTACAACTGTTGTCCCATTTGAAGTAACCTGAAGAATAAAACAATACAGATTATAGGTGGCCCTGACTGCCACTGCCACACCTGCAGACAGCTTTGACTGCACATCCCTTGTAACCTGAAAGGTCCCCAGGTCCTGACGTGCTGACAACTTAAAATATACAGTATGTCTCAGTATAGATGCTGGAATGGGATACCTGTCAGTAAGTCAGTGTCTCAGTAGCAACCCAGCAATTTTGATTGGTGCCTTCCCCCATCCACAAAGAGAAGCACATCTTTGCTGTTATGATTAAATGAAGGGTTCAATGATATTTCCCCAAGTACAAGTTATTGTATGGTGTGCTGAAATATACTCTACTTCTAATAGTTACAAAATCCTTTGAAGTGACTCCCAAGACCAGCTTTTCCCGAAATGTTCAAAAAGCTACTTCTCATTGTTGTTGACATGGTACCATTCTATCGTAACCACCAGGAAACTAGAAGGAAATAGAAATATATACGGCAAAATTCAAATTAGGAACTAGAGGAATTTATAAAAGGGGACTTTTCATGTACTTAATGGTTACAAAACCAACCATATTCTCTAATGCTCTCCTCAGATTCAAATATATTTATTAATTTTCCACTTAAAGCTGGAATGTTCACTGGCTCAGTGCTTCACACAATGAACCCTTCTATATTGTTTCTGAGAAATGTGTCCTAACCACCAGATTAAATTGATGTCTTCTCAATTGATAGGAACTGGTTTTTAATCAATTCTATTGTCAAACATATACAAGTCTGAGAACAATGTCTTCTTTGTGCTCTCTATTTCAATGGAAATAGCTCCTGTTTATCAAGTGTCTTCCTATACCCTCAGTGCCCCATTGGAACTATTGTTGTCAATCTATACATCACTATGGCTGACATTCTTTCTACAAATGGTCTCCTCATGACTGGAGAGGATATTCTGCAGCATCCTTATCAATGGCTTGCACACATTTCCTTCAGTATTTTGCATTCTATGACTAATCAAAAAACACAAAATTGTTGCTGTCCTCCTGTTAGCTGCTGCTGGAACAGAAATTGGAGCTGAAAATGAAATTTGGTGAGCTGCTATTGGATATGCTTCAACACATTATCAGGAAACTGCTTGTTCACTTCTTAATACTTCACTCTTTGGAGCTTATGACCCATTCCTTATTTTACTCAGAATATTTTCCTTCAGAATTATCCACATCAAATTGCATTCTAAACTAACACATATACACCTATCTTGCAGCTTGTTGAGTGTTCTTCCATCATTTTTGAGGTCTGTCTGATCTGAACATATCAAGGTCTCTTTATCCAAGTTCAAGCCATCTTTATGTTCTAACAGACGAGTTTTACTTAGCACAGTTCCCTGTGGTACTCCATGCCAAACCTTTCAGGGATGCACCATATGGCTAAGCTGCTTGATGCAAACTTCATAGCAAATTTCACCTTAAAAATATCGATTTACAGCTTCTCTTTATCTGTCTAATTGGTTACTTCATGAAATACTTATTAAACACATCAAACAAAACTTTCCTCTACCTGGACTATGTTGGATCTTCTGATTAATTCAGAATTCAAATTTTAACTATATTATGTATTCTCAACATTCTCAGAACTGATGTTTGGCTAATTATCTTTCATTACCAGATTTGTCCCTCATTAACAAATACATTACATTTGTGGTTAATTGGAGAATATCCACGTTGCATATACAAGGGATTTACTATTGAACCCTGTTCTGTGCCCGGACTGGTTATGTCAAATTTACATCACATTAGGGTCTCATCAAAATCTTCCATTTCCACCAAAGTGTTGCTTTTCACCTTCTCTATACCAAAAATGAAGTGAAACTTCCTGCACAAAGCTTGGTACAACTTCTCACGACAAACTACTTCTCACTGAAGAAATTTTATCTCTTATTCAAAATCCATTTTTGAACATCATAACTTTCAGATATTCCCTTTTTAATCTCTTAAACAGTTTTAGTATTATCTTCCTTTGTGACCCTGAAAATTTCTTTCCCCCCCTCAAATATATGCCCCCTATTGGGCAAAAGGGGAAGTTCATGGCTTAATGATCAATTCAAAACTCTTATCTATATGGTCATGATTAGTTTCTGGATGAATATATCTGATGTGGAGCCAAATACATCAAGCATTTTTGTTCTGCTCAACACAATCAATGATCAATGCTCCTGATTTCACTTACAATTTGTGACTGCTCCAACAAATTTGCATTGCACCATAAAAGGCCTAATACCATGTAGTTGGTGGGAAATGGTTGCGGCTGTCTACCGCAGATGTTCTCTGCACAGCCTCCCTGCCAATCCAAGGTGTCATACAAAAACAAATGGCCTTTCAGAGGAAATTTGAATTGGTCAAGCAATGTTTAGTAGGGAGGTTAAGAGGGCACTAGGAGGGGAGAAAAATCATTAGATCTAAACTGGTGTTGTGGAGTGGGGACAGCAATGGGAAACCTGTACTTTTAAGAGTGAGGATATTGTGAGCAGGTCTTCATGTGCTGGAATGGAAACTGATAGGGTAGTTGCCCATTTTGTACTCAGGTGCTGGAACAGATTTCAAGTGATGGAAAAGGTAGTCAGAGATACAACTAAGTTGAGCTGGGGATTGTGGGATAACAGGACTGGAGATTGGATTGACAGTCAAAAATTAGACTGGCTGAAAGGTGTAGATGAACATGAATACTAAGTATTCATGAAGTAGGACAAACATTACTAAAGATCAAGGTTTCAACTCCATGATAGTTGGAGTGAAAGTAATCCTTTGTATAATGTAAGGCATGCAACCAGCTCTTTCTAACATCTGCTGGTGTGCATCTTCCCACATGTATATTTGGTTTCTGATATGTAAATAACTCCCGCAAGTGATGTCAAACCATGTTACATGTTATTGCACATAGTTGGCTATTTCCATGTGCATTCATGAAGTTATGGTTAAATTTAATTGAAGGCAATTATTGCAAAATATTGTCAATTGATTGGTCCACACACTAGATTTTATTATTTTTTTTTATTTACAGATACAGCATGGCAACAGGTTCTTGCAGTCCAACAAGCTTGTGCTACCCAATTCCACCTATCTGACCAATTAACCTACCAACCCATATGACTCACCTTGAGAGAGAATTATTTGTGAATAATGTTTGCTGGATTACAGTTTTATTGGTCTCTACTCTTTGGATTTGAGTACAATTTGATGCTTCCTCAAAATAAGTAGTGTAAAATATCTGCCACCTTATGATGAAATTCCTTTGTTAATTTTCAGTGAGGGCCAGAGAGATGGAGACAGTTGCATTGTGAGTGAGGTGAAGGGAAGAAGTGATTTGCTATTTTCTTTGAAACAAATAGTATACTAACAAGGGAAACATTGAAAAAAAATTCTATGTGCATATAATTGTGGAAAGATGTCTTCCTGTTGAAGATCAACAGGTGTTAAGTAGTTCAAGGTGTACCAAGGAATATCAATGGGAAATAAGACCACAAGATTTATGAACAGATTTAGGCCATTTGGCCCATTGAGTCTGCTCTACTGTTCATTTTGGTTGATTTATTATCCCTCTCAACTTCATGTTCCAGCCTTCTCCCCATATCCTTCAACTCCCTTACTATTCAAGAACCTACCAACTTCCAACTTAAATATACCCAATGACTTGACCTCCACAGCCATCTTTGGCATTGTTTTTGCCTTCCTTACCATTAAATCAACTTACAAGTTAACTTTTAGGGAGTCCTACACAAGGATTCCCTAGTCCCTTTTCACTTCTGATTTCTGAATTTTAAGACCAGAATACATAGGAGCAGAATTAGGCCATTTGGTCCATTGAGTCTGCTCCACCATTCAATCATGGCTGATCCTTTTCTTCCCCTCTTCAACCCCATTCCCTGGCCTTCTCCCCATAACCTTTGCTGCTGTGTTTCTTACTCGTTTAGTGTGTTGCCATAATTACTGTCAGAAGAAATAACAGTAATGGGACACATGTATAGAAATGTCCCTTAAGTTTGAAATACAAAATATGATAACTCTACCTTTCACAAATTGGTACTTGGTTCTCACCTTCTTTAAAAAGGTACAATCTATTCACCATGATAACTAACCAGATTTCACAACATCACAACCCGACAGTAATTTTCAATTTAAATATGTTTTTTCCAAGTGCATTCTGAGTACACAACCAATGCTGGGGGGGAAAGCACAAATCCTCAAGTTATACTGTCTATTCTTGCAAGTAAACTAATAAATGTTGCCGTGCCATTTAAAGAATTGATTTACTCCTTAATATATCTAAGTGAAAAGGATGTTTCATCCAAATTATTTTTTTAACTCAATTCAATGGTAAAATTCTCGGCTATTTATTTCTCTGTATGCCACCATAAATTTACTTCCCTTCATTTTATTCTTTTTTTTCATAATTTAATGTTTATTAATTCACCAAAATTAACTTTCATGACAGAAACCAGTTTACTTCCTGACATTTTCAGTACTGCAATTACTAGAACAATGTCAATGGAATTCTCAATAACCATAACATTGCTTACCTCTACATTCATTCTGTAATATTTTTACCTTGTAAAAACCTGAATTTTAGGGAGACAAGTCATTTAAAAATTAGATATATTCTCCAATTAATGTTTAAAGCAGGAAGAATAATCTAGATACTGCAAACTCTATCATCTACTATCCTAGTCATTTTTAATATCACTCCAGTTTAGAGAATTGAATAATTTAAAAACAGTTTTAATCATTATATCCAAGTTTTATTTCTTTTTAATCAACTCAGAATGGTATAATACAAGAACAGGCCCTTCTGCCTACAATTTTGTGTAGACCTTGAAGCCTGAAACATCTCTTTATTCTTTTCCATGGATGCTGCCAGATCTGCTGAGTTCCTAAAGCATTGTGTGTGTGTTAAACTAATCCTACTCGTCTACACAAGCTCCATAGCCCTCTGTTCCCTGCCTGTTTGTGTAGCAGCCCAAATGCCTCTTTTCTGCTTCCAGCGCCATCTTAACAGCATGCTCCATGTATTTAAAAAAAGAACTTGCCTCAAAAATTCCTCAAGCTTCTCTCTTCCTCCTCAGTTTATAGATGTGCCCTCTAGTATTTGGCATTTCCATCCTCATAAGGTTCAACATTTCTGCTATTACTTATTAAACTGTAGAGAAATCCTGACATTAAATGTACCTGTTGAAACCTTTTGAAAATTATTGTTAATATTCATGTGTGTCTAAGACCAGTCATTATCTTAATGAAAAGCAGAGTAGATGAGAGGGGACAAGTTGCTGATTCATTTTTCCTTTTCCTGTCTTTATTTATCTTCTGTTTTAATAATAATTTATTCTAAATTTTAATCCACATTTGAAGGACGTATGAAATGATATTAATTCATTTTTTAAAATTTAGTTTATCCACTATTTTGACATTTAAAACTGAATCTGTTGTTTGGATTTCAGCCATTATCCCACCTCTTGCCAAACAGAAGTGTGAATAATCTATATAACTTATGGAAACCTTTCCTCATCTAAAACCCACAAGTAATTTAAAATCAGACTAACATTCAAGTGTATAATTATACCAACATTCATTCCAAATTATATTTTTAAATTAAAGCTCCAAATGCCATTAAAAACCAAGAAAATGTGTACTGCCCCACCCCCCATAAAGGGGCATGACAATAATAAAGAACATTCCTTACTGATATAAAAATACCAGATGCATTTCATGATTGGTGGGCACACTTGATGATCCCAGTGCAAATCTTGAGTGATATTGGCTCTGATTTTCCAAAGAGGCTTTCCAAGAATCACATATCTGCTCAAACTTTGCATAATCACAGAACATAAAATTTTAGGTGAGCCCATGTAACTGGGCTATGCTGTCTCTCCTCATATGAAAATGTATTAGCCAACAGGGATAAGTTCAAAGTAAATGTCTTATCAAAGATATGTATGTGCCACCAAATACTACCTGCAAATTCATTTTCTTGCAGGTAGTCACAGTAGATATAAAGAAACACAAAATCAACGAAAAGAAAAATCACACATAAACAAAGGGGCACAAATAACCAAATTGCAAAAGTAGACAAACCATGCAAATACCAAATAAGCAATAAGTAAGTAATGGGTAATACTGAGAACATGAGTTGTAAATTCCTTGAAAGGGCCTCCATAGGATATGAATCCAGTTCATTGTTGAGGGGAGTGAAGTTATCCATGCTGGTTCAGGAGCCTGATGACTGAAGAGTAATAACAATCCTGATAAATCCTGGCATATAAAGTGGTAAAACTGTATCATAAAGTACACATTTTTAATATTCACAAACATTATCAACACCAAGTATACAAGTTGATTTTAAATAATTAGTAAAACATTTAAAAATCTATACTGAACAGATTATCAGTTTGCTTGATGTACAACTACCAGTTTCATAAAAGGTGCTTTTTAATATTTACATACTTATCTATTACTACTTTAAAACAGAATAACCTTGAGGTCTGCTCCAAGCTTGTAACTAGATACCAGAAACTATCCTAATTACTGCAATTAATTTTGTTTGGGTAAATGGCTGTTTTTATGGAGGAGCCAAGCTTTCAGTTTTTATATATTGTGAAGTATCAGCAAAAGTTTTCAAAACAATTAACAGTCAAAGCATCTTGTGCTTAAATTCTTCGTTAATTTTGATATTGGCTGTATAAACTAGATTCTAATTAACCAAAGCTAACTAGCAGTAAACCTCCATCATTATTTCCCATTACCCAATCCCCAGAAGTGAAAAAGTCCACAAAAAGGATACAGCCCAGTCCATCACAGGCAAAGCCTTCCAGACCAAGAAGCACATTTAGAAGGAGTGTTACCACAAGAAACCAGTATCTGTCATCAAGTACACCACCATCTATGCTTTCCTCTTCTACTATCAAGCAGAAGGTTCAGAAGCTCTAAGTTACACACCACTAGATTTGGGAAAAATTATTAGCCTACAAACTTAGGCACCTGAAGTAGTGTGGATAACTTCACTCACCTCAACACTAAACTGAATCCACATCCTACAGACTCACTTTCAAGGACTCTACACTTCATGTTCTCAGTACTTATTCAAATATTTGCACAATTGTTGTTTGTCAGCATTTACTACAATATTTCATAATTTCTACAGTATTTCTTTATTTTCCTGTAAATGCCTACAAGAAAACAAATAACAAGGTAGTTTATTCTGATATATACTTACTTCACCCCTTCTGGGGAATAAGCCACTAACAGCAGATTACCAGGGTCCTCTGTCCAGACCAATCTTTCAAGTTGTCCCTAGGTGTAGCTTATCTTCTTAAAAATCCTTTCTCTTCCAGGGATGAGGTGTTTAGTACTTCTGTTGGCATTCCTTTAGTTCTGCGTTTTTAAATGGGATTGGGTTACTATCCCCCTACTCAACCCTCCTCCTTTGACAGCCAGGCTTCGAAACATCCATGGCAGAGTTGTGCTAGTAAATTTACTTTGCCTTTAACTTTGATACACTCACCTTCAAATCTTTGCAGGACCCATCAGTGGTGAGAGAGCCCAAGTATGCCAGTGAACACCAAGCATCTGAAGCACAAGTCCTGGAAGGAAATTGAATGAGTCACATCATCAATAATCCTACATTTATTATCTCAGAAGTCTTACTGAGTTTAACAATGTGGGGGAGTTATGTGAACCTCAGCACAATGATTAGTTGATGAGGTTCAGGTTCACCCATCTGTTTTAATTTAGTTTCTCCTGGATGTAATTAAAGCCAGTTCTTCTAGTGATAATATCAGCACTCCATGATTAAAGAAATTTTAATATAATCAGCAGAAGTAATGTGATGCTAATGAGTTCTGATTCATTTTAAAAAGCAATGCTGATTGTGGTGCACTTTAACATTATATAATTTTTTTTGGCCATGTGCTTGGCAAGGAACAATCAACACTGATATTTGTAACTGCTTGTACTGACAGAAGATTTTAGAGGATTTAAATTTAACATTGAGTAATTGGGGCAATCAAATCAGTGGGCAATAATTTGAAGAGAAAACAATGAAAGCTGATGAAATACATGGACATCAGATAAACTTTGTGGGCTATAACACATTATCTGCATCAAAATAAAACATAAGATGCAAGATAATACATTAATTAACCTAGTAAGGATGCAGAGAAAAGTTTAATTCATTAAGTTAACTCAAATTGTAACTGGATTTCTATGCTGTGTATTACATGATTTTATTTTAGATATTCACTGTTTCATCAGAATCTATAATCAATAAAGAAAAAAACAAATCATGTTCAGGGCTTTTTATTTTGATTCCTTATTTATTATATTGATCATTGAAATTGATTGTAGATCGATGAACCAGTAATCTATTGCAAATCATGTCCAAGTATATCTCCATTAATCCTTTGGTGTTAATGACATCAGATTATATGCAAAGTATATAATATATTGGCTGGCTGCATCTGTACTGTCAACAATTAATAGCACAAGCAGCAATCAAACCTGGAGAAAGCAGATTGACAACATTTCCAGTATCTGGAATTCTGAATTAATTAATTAATGTGTGTGCATGATTGCAAGAAAGCTATTTTAGTGTGCTTTATAACTCTGTCTGGAGCTTATGATAAATTGAGTTGAACTGCAATATTTTTCCTAGCTGTGGTCTTTGCCAAAGTAGAGCAAAATTGTTCATGTTAATTGTAAAGATGAAGCCTTACCTCCTCTGGCCAGTTCTTGATGCTGATGAGAAGAAGCTTGCGTCTTGGTACATTAATAGTCAGAGCATTCCTTGTAACTGGGACTTGATGATCAACAGCAAAATATGTGTGCTTGTGGTAAAGAATCCCAAATATTTCCATAGCCTCATTACCTGTCCATTAGTAACTAATGGCCAGATGGAGTCCTTCAAAAGGCATTAGTTTGTAATACTGGCAGTGCCTAGTGCTTGTCTCAGACACTTAAGAAGTCAAGTAAAGTTTATTTTCATCTAACTACACACATGTATGTAACATATTGTTATGACCCCAGCCCCCTCCTTTGTGAGATTCGCAAGAGCCCTAGTCAAGGGGGGGGGGGGGGTCAAATGACCCAAGAGAGAGAGGGAGACGTGCTGAAGACCACGTTCCCCAGGGAAGCAGAATAAAGCGACTCTTTGACTATTGTCTCATGAAAACCACGTGTAAAGCCCTTGGGCAAAGTGGGCTGGTCGCTCAACAAGACAAAAGCCTCGGACATAGCCATTGTCTTGGGAGACACCTTTGTGGGATAAGGAACTGGCCTACGTGCAAGATCTCAGGGCAATGTGAGATGGGTGATGGGGGAAGGATTGCCTCGCCCCCCTACCCTGATGGACCTCTACAACCCTGCCAGTCCAGATAAAAGGTGGGCTGCCGAGGCGGGGCGCCAGACGCACCAGAAGATA
Organism: Hemitrygon akajei; assembly: GCF_048418815.1. Classification (NCBI taxonomy): domain Eukaryota; kingdom Metazoa; phylum Chordata; class Chondrichthyes; order Myliobatiformes; family Dasyatidae; genus Hemitrygon; species Hemitrygon akajei. Next base: position 91,143,736 of record NC_133132.1, on the reverse strand, counting down.
CGCGAGAATTCCTGCGACTGCGTTTAGAGAGCGACAGCCGGTGGTGGGGTTCGTGTGCGTCCTTTCCTTGCCTGGGATTGGCGACCTCACCACGGAAGAACGGCCTAGCTACAGGGGAAGCCACAGATGAGAGTCCATTCCCCAACGAGACTTCCGACTACCTCCTACAGGTTGGAAAACCTGTCGGGTAAATGTTTCATTCTCTCTCTCTCTTTCTAACAAAAGTGCACCAACGCGACACCACGACAACGGCAGCGGGTGGAACTGCAGTGACCGCAAAAAGACTTTTAAATATCCAGTAAACAATATATATCTACATTACCCCTAGACAACGAAAGAGCTTATTTCTGATTGATTATTACTATACCTGTGCTTTAGATTGAGTTGTGACGACGTATATGATCTGAATGTTTTGTATTAACCATACGTTTGTGCCCCTTTATAAATAAAAACGTTTGAAAATAGTAGCATCAGGCTTCGGTGGATCCATCTATCTTTGCTGGAAAATTACCCAGTTACTGGGGAACGTAATAATATATAACCATATAATGTATAGAGAAATGAGACAATGTTTCTTCAAACCAGGATGTAAAGCACAGTAGTACCAACACTAACTTATGAAGGTAAGGATAAAATCTACAGATCAATCACACATAAATAACAAACTAAAGTGCCTTAATATTAAATATCATAAAGTACAGAACAGATTAACAAGTGACACTTTGAATACAATGCAGCTGAGAATTCAGAAGCCTAATGGCCTGGGGTAAGAAACTTTCTCATCCTGTCTGTTCTTGTTTTTCTGCATCATAGTCTCCAGCCTGATGGAAGAAAGTCAACGAGGATGCTGCATGGATGGGTGGAATCCTTGATAATACTAAGGGCCCTGTGTATGCAGTGCTCCTGATAAATGTCCTCGAAGATGATAGGGAGACCACTATGATCCTCTCAACTGTTCTCACAGTCCTTTGTAGGGACATCTGGTCCAATGCTCTACTGCTCCCACACCAGATGTAGATGCAACTTATCAGGATGCTCTCAATGGTGCACCTGTAAAACACAGTTAAGATTGGGGGTGGGGGGGTGAGTGGGAAACTTGCTTGCCTTAGTCTTCTTAAGAAGTAGAGGTACTGCTGCGCATTCTTGTTCAGGGAGGTGATATTATGGGACCAGTTGGGACATCAGTGCTGTGAACTCCCAGGAACTTTGAGAACTTAACTCTCTCTACGGAGGAGCTTTGTATTTGCAGAGGGGGATGGGTCGTCTGCACCTTCCTGAAGTCCACGATGATTTCCTTTGTCTTCTCCACATTCAGGCTCAGGTTGTTCTTCTCACACCAACCCACCAGCCACTCCACTTCCTCTGCATACTCTGTCTCATCATCGCTCTTGATAGGCCCAACCACTGTTGTGTCATCTGCAAACTTGATGACACAGTTTGAGCTGGATCCTGCGACACAGTCACGTGTCAGTAGTGTGAACAGCAGTGGGCTGAGCTCACAACCTTGGGCCGCTTCAGTGCTCAGCATGATCTGTTAGGTAGTCAGTATCCACTTGCAGAGGGAGGTGTTGAGGCCCTCAAGGACAGTTTCCCCACCATTTTCTGGGATACGATTGTGTTGCATGCTGAAATGAAGTCTATGTTGAATTGAATTGACTTTATTTCTTACGCCCTTCATATACATGAGGAGTAAAAGTCTTTACATTATGCCTCCTTCTGAATGTGCAATTTTTGAGCAATAGACAAGCTGGGAAGGATTCAGTGTAGCTCGGATAAAGGCTTTAATGTGTTCCATGACCAGCCGTTCAAAGCATTTCATAATGGTTGATGTTAGTGTCATCGGATGATAGTCACTCAGGCAGGTTACGGTTACTTTCTTTGGCACTGGAGTGAAGGCTGCTGCCCTGAAAACTGAGGGTACAATGGATTATTCCAGAGAGATGTTGAATCTATCCATCAGCACCTCCGTAAGCTGGGCTGTGCAGTCTTTCAGAACCCGACCGCAGCTATGTGTAGATTGACTCTGGCCAGGGTCTTCCTCACATCAACTTCAGCCAGACAGAGTGTCTGCTCGCCTGGGGGGAAGGGGTGCCTTCCTCAACAGCACTCTGTTCTCTGCGTCAAACTGGGCATAAAAGACATTCAGCCTGTCAGGGTGTGAGGGGTCCTGGTCACTGACACACAGGGAAGACTTGTAGTCTGTAATCCACTGAGTTCCCTGCAACATGTGCCTCATGTTTCTGGTATCGCAGAAATGGCTGTAAATTCTCTAATAATGGTCCCGTTTCACCTTCTCTGGGAAGAATAAAGGAAGTGAGTATGCTTCATGGTCACTAATGCTTGGTTCGACCCTCAGAATGTGCATGCCCTCAAATACTTTTTTCCCCCGCTCTGGAGTACCTTGTGCTGCTGTGTAGACCTTTCTGGCTGCTGAGAGAATTGATGGCTGTTATTATCACAGTTGTTTATATTCCATTGCAGACTGATACTGATCTGGCTCTCAAAGACCTGTAAGAGACCATCAGCACCTTGGAGACCGTACACATGGAGGCTGTTTTCATCGTTGCTGGAGACTTTAATCGAGCGTTGCTGATTAAAGTCTCTCCAAACTTTTGTCAACAAATCCAGGTGAGCACTCAGGGAGATAGCATGCTCGACCACTGCTACTCTCCCTTCCGCAATGCTTACAAAGCGCTCCTCCATCCACCATTTTGGAAGTCTGACCACTCTTCCATCTTGTGTAAAGGCAGAAGATGAAACAAGTGGCGGCCATAGTTAAAACCATTCACTGTTGGTCCGACCAATCAGTCTCCATGCTACAGGATTGCGTTGATGATGTAAACTGGAATGTCTTTCGTGATGAGGATGTCTCTGAGTTCACAGATGGGGTCATGAGCTTCATCTGGAAGTGCATCGAGGACCCAAAAATCCATCAAGATCTATCCAAACCAGAAACATTTTTACACTCAGTTCAATGTCACCAACACCTGGTCCCCAGGAGACCCACCAATGAGACCTGCAGCTTGGTCATCTCTGAGGCTGAAGTGTGCAGTTATTTCCAACGAGTGGACAATCTCAAGGCTGCGGGACTGAATGGCACCCCAGGGAGGGTTCTCAGAATGTGTGCGATAAACAACTGGCTGGTGTGTTTGCAGACATTTGTAATCTCTTCCTCTCCCAGTGTAGAGTGCCCTCCTGCCTCAAAACATCTTACCATTGTCCCTGTACCTAAAAAGATCAAAGCAACATGTCTGAGTGACTGGCGTCCTGTCACACTCACCTCAAAAATAAGCAAATGCTTTGAGAGGCTTGTCAAAGACTACATCTGCAGCATGCTACCACCCACAATCTGCCTACCGATAAAACGTATCAACAGATGACACAATAGCCACAGCTCTACACACCATCCTTACACACCTGGAGAAGAGGGATGCTTATGTTAGAATGCTGTTCCTGGACTACAGTTCAGTCTTCAACACCATAATTCCTTCCAGACTTGACAAGAAGCTCAGAGACCTTGGCCCTCATCCTGCCTTGTACAGGGGGATCCTGGACTTCCTGTCAGATTGCCAGCGGGTGGGCTCCTTCACCTCTGCCATCCACAGAGTAGTCATCACCCTGACACAGCGGTGTCCAGAAAACAATCTCTCCCTCAATGTCGCATAAACAAAGGAGCTGGTTGTGGACTACAGGAGGAATGGAGACAGGCTTACCCCTATTGACATCAATGGATCTGGGGTTGAGAGGTAAACAGCTTCAAGTTTCTCAGTATCCACATCACTGAGGATCTCACTTTGTCTGAACATACCAGCGGTTTAGTGAAAAAAGCACAACAGTGCCTCTTTCACCTCAGACAGTTGAAGAAGTTTGGCATTTTTCCAAATCTGAAGGACTATCTACAGGAGCACAACTGAGAGCATCCTGACTGGCTGCATCACTGCCTGTATGGGAACTGTAATTCCCTCCATCGCAGGGCTCTGTAGAGAGTGGTGACAGCCCAGTGCATTTGTAGATGTGAACTTCCCACTATGACATTTACAAAGACAGGTGTGTACAAAGGGCCCGAAGGATCACTGGGGATCCAAGTCACCCCAACCACAAACTGTTCCAGCTGCTACCATCCGGAAAATGGCACCACAGCATTAAAGCCAGGACCAACAGGCTCCAGGACAGGTTCTTCCACCAGGCCACAGGACTGATTAATTCACACTGACACCATTGTATTTTTAAACTATATTGACTGTTCTGTTGTATATCTTACTGTACACATTATTTATTACAAACTATTATAATTTGCCCATTGCACATTCAGCTGGAGACATAACGTGAAGATTTTTACTCATGTATGTGAAGGATGTAAGAAATAAAATCAGTTGAATTCAATTTAGAATATTTAATAGCCAGCAGCGCTTTCTGATCATAACAAAGATGTACAGAATATGGATTAACTATTACACCTGGAGATGAGGTTGTCGCTGCCTCTGAATGCGCTGCCATCTTGAAATGATTTCCCATCAAAAAAATCTCATCAAATTTAACAATGAGATTAATAATTGGTTTTCCTCCTGGTGCTCCACTTCCCTCTCACATTCCAAAGATGTAAGGGGTTAGTGTTTGTAAGTTGTGGGCATGCTGTGCAGTTCATTGTGTCTTTGGTTACTGTGAACACCTGCAAAAAAATCAATCTCAAGGCAGTATTTGGTGACATACACGTACTTTGATAAACAATTTATTTTGAATGTGAGTTTGTAAATGTTGGCATTGGAAGCATGGCAACACTTGCAGACTGCCCCCAGCCCATTGTCAGACAATGCCAGTCATTGACACAATGACACATTTCACTGTTCGTTTCAATGGATGTACACCTTGCTTCCTTTATTTTTCCTTTCACTCTCTCTCTCTCTCTCTCTCTCTCTCTCTTTGTCTAATGCATGATTAAATTGAAATACTTTACATTTAATTATTAGGGACAAACAATCATAGTTCTACTATGAAGTTCTGTATTAAAATCATACAAGAATATTGAACAAATAGCTCTCTGACTGACAAATAAGACACCTACAAAAGGAGGGAAGCTAATGCTTGGCAGGTTCTGGCCTTCAACAGATGTGCTTGATTCTGACTTGTGAAAATATTGGAACTAATCAATGGCAAATATGTAGTTCAACTGTAGCACTTTTGCTGTGTCATTCATACTTGATTGATGTTTCATTTTCATAAATGTATTTAATTTAATTGTGAATCTCTCCAGGCACAGTTCATACTGAGTCTTAGGGCAGATTGAAGTACGATGTCTGAGAAATTGTGGCTAAACTGTGCCAGAAATTAAATGTAACTCTGATGGATTCTTAAATGTTTGCATTCACTTTTGCAAAGCATTACTGCAATTTCAAAGCAAGAATTTGCTTTTGTACAAGATTGTTTTTTAATGCTACAGACATAAAGGCAATTTCAATAGCATCACCAGACAAACTTTGGCACTGAATCTCAAAGAAGAATTGTGAGAGATCACCAGGACATCAGTCTTAAAAGTGGAAAAATGAGTCTTCTGGCTATAATAACATAAAAAGAGAATATCTGATATGATCCCATTGGGTTCATATCGAATCTCCAGCAAAGCAATCCCATTAATCATCTTCAATCTCTCCTCATTTCCACTGAATTTATTCCCTCATATATTACCAGAGTAAACTCATGTGGGTGGAAAAGGAACGTACAAACTCTGCTAACATTGCACATGAGACTAGCATTAAACCTGGACTCCTGGAGCTGTGAAGCACATTGGAAGGGAATATCAGTGTTTACTGCCTCACCTGATAAACATGGACAGTAGTGCAGGTAAATTTGGTAATAATTAATTTAAGGAGCTTTGATATCTTGGAGAGCTGAAAGACAAGAGTGCATAATAACGATGAGGTGGAACAAGGCCATGGAGAGATTTGATTGTAATGATAAAAATGTTAAAATCAAGAGATTACTTAAGTAGGGTGTAGTGAGAGTCAGAAAGCACAGGAATAGTAGATGAATTGGGCTTGTTGAAACCTAGCACACTGGCAGCAGAGTACTGGATGGCTTCAGGCTTTCAGAAGGTTGGGAGATCTTTGCTATGAGTGTCATCAGCAGGTAAGCTGAGGACAGAAAACTAGTGGAAAATATCAGAGAAATGAAAGCGTGGCATGGAGAATTCACATTTCACACAATATAGATAGGGGCCATTTGACCCATCAATTCTATGCCAACTCATAAAGCAATCCTATTGCCTTGCAGTATGATCTATTTGATGTAACCTAATCCCCCAGATACTACAAACTACTTAACCAAGGGAAAGTTTATAGTGGCCAATTAAACTCTCACCCCACTTATATCTTGTGGTGTGAGAGGTAAGCAGAGCACTTGCAAGAAGTCTATATGGTCAGAGGAAACATGTACAGACTCCACACAGACAACGTGGGAAATCAGAATTGAACCGAGGTCAATATAACTGCCAGGCAGCAGCACCACTTGGCTGTGCCATTGTGATATCACTGGTATGAGATCTGAAAATAAACAACCAAGAATACTGGAAGCCCTCAGCAGGGCAGGCAACATCAATGGGGAAAGAAAGATGGATGCAATTTTTTTTCTAGACCCTTTCATCAGAACTGGAAGACAAACATGCTTTTGGTTGTTGATGAGAACATGATAGGATACAGGCAAATCTGTTAGTGTAACAAATACTTCAACAATAGGTGACTGGAACATGGTGGTACATGCATCATGGATAATCCCCCTGTTCTTTCCACTTCAAAGTAAAATTATTGTTGAAGTATGTATGTATCACCATATACTACTCTGAGATTCATTTTTCTTGCAGGCATTCACAGTAGAACAAAGAGGCACAATAGAATCAATGAAGAACTGCACACAAAGACTGACAAACAAGCAATGTACAAAAGAAGACAAATTGTGAAAATACAGACAAATAATATCAATAAATAAATAACATGAATTGTAGAGTGAGTTTATAGGTTGTGGAGTCAGTTCAGTGACGAGGTGAGTGACGTTATCCATGCTGATTGAGGAACCTGATGGTTGAAGGGTAATAGCCGTTCCTGAACCTGGTGGTATGGGACCTAAGGCTTCTGTACCTCCTTCCCAGTGGCATCAACAAAAAGAGAACGTGACCTGGATGGTAGAGGTCCAAATGTTAAAAATATCAACTCTGTTTGACTCCCCTATTTCTACTGAGTATATTCAACACTCTCTGTTTTGCAATGGGCTAACATTGGGTGGTAGAGAATGGCATTCATGATCATGACAAGGACAACGTATATGCACAAAGGAATGTGGAATATATAACTTTTTCTTTGTGGAATTTTTATTCAACTACAAAAACATTCTTCAGGTAAAATCAATCATTCAATTATGTTGAACACCAAATGATTTTAATATGCCATGACGTTTGCAATGAAGGATTAATGACTTTGAAGATAGTGATGCACTCTTAGAGAGAAAATAGGAACCCTGACTTACTGGGAGATGATATGAATCTCTGCATATTATAACACAATTATAATTTTTAATATGTTCCTCAGATAGCGCAGTTTGAGAAATAGCCTTTAGTTCTGTATGCTGCTGTCATTCGGATTTCTAATATCCAAAATTAGATCTATTTCAGAAAATTACTTCTGTAGCCACAATATATTAAGGGAAAGATGTACTCTGAGTGTGCTCACAAAGATGAAACAGTGTACAATTCAGTAATGTGGTAAAATATATCTGTTTTCATGTGGGAGTGTTGCAATGTGACTTGTATTAGTCTGGCATAATAACTTCAATGGTAAATAAGTAATTATGTGAAGGAAATACAATGGAATTGCAATAGTAATGGAAAACACTACAAATTTATAACTAACAGAATCAATAGACAGAGTACAGTATGTGTTTTGTGTTAATGCCCCAATACTGTGAAAGCATTTAGATTGAAGCTTTAACTTTGTTTCTCTACCCAAAGATCTGACCAGACCTGCTGAATATTTTACATAATTAGATTTAATTTCATATTTCCAGAGACTGTGTTACTTCTCCTTTGTAACAATAATTGCTCACAAATTTTGAGCAAGGAGATTATTTTTAGAGGTTTGCTGGAGGAAGTGTGAAAAATTACTTCTCAGGTTATGTTCTAACCAGTGAGCATGAGAACTTTTCAGGTACATCCTTTTTTCTGATTGCTGTGCTCAAATGTGCAAGAGGCAATGCTTTCTCACATCAGATTTCAGAGAAGAAAGCCATGCATCCATATTGGGTGAAAGTCCTTGTTGAGGGATCTGCAGTGGAAAGTGTGAGTCACTTCAAATTCCTGGGTGTCAACATCTTTGAAGATCTATCCTGGGCCCAAATTGTTAATGCAATTATGAAGGAGGCATGCCAGTGGCTATATTTCATTAGGAGTTCAAGGAGATTTGGTATGTCACCAAAAACTAGCAAATTTCTACACAAGTGCCAGGAGAGCCCTCTGATTGGTTGCATCACCATCTGGTGTGGAGGTACAAAAGCACAGGGTTGGAAAAAGCTGCAGAATGTTGTTAACTCAGCCAGCTCTATCATGGCCACTAGCTTCTTAGGAACAGCTTCTTCCCCTCTACAATCAGATTTCTGGATGGTCCATGAACCATCTATTGTGCTCCCTTTTTGCACTATCTATTTACATTTTTATATAGATTCTTATTGTAATTTATAGTAATATTTTATGTATTACACAGAACTGTGGCTGCAAATGACAAACTTCACAACATAAAAAGGGTGATTGATAAGTTCGTGGCCTAAGGTAGAAGGAGTCAATTTTAGAAAACCAAGCACATTTATTTTTCAACATAGTCCCCTCCTACATTTACACACTTAGTTCAGCAGTCGTGAAGCATACGGATCTTGGACCTCCAGAAAGTGTCCACAGCAGGGGTGACTGATAAGTTTGTGGCCTAAGGTAGAAGGAGATGAGTTATACAGCTCTCATTACATGCACGTGCAGTTCAACTCTTTGAGTGATTATGCAGAAAGTTTGAAGATAATAACTCATTTCCTTCTACCTTAGGCCATGAACGTATCAATCAGCTTTGATGAGTTATTAACTGCTGAGTTATTAACTTCAAACTTTCTGCACAATCTCTCAAAGAGTTGACCTGCATGTGCATGTAACGAGAGCTGTTTAATTCATCTCCTTCTACCTTAAGCCACAAACTGATCAATCACCTCTGATGTGGACACTTTCTGGAGGTCCAAGATCCGTATGCTCCATGACTGCTGGACTAAGTGTATAAATGTAGGAGGGGACTATGTTGAAAAATAAATGTGCTAGGTTTTCTAAAATTGACTCCTTCTACTTCAGGGCATGAATTTATCAATCACCCTTCATATGTCAGTGATAATAAACCTGATTCTGAAATGAGAAACCTGCACTTGATGAGAATCAGAAATATGGTCCTTAATTTATCAATTTTTCTTACAAAGAAGCAGGAAATTTCTTACTCTTTGCATTAATCACAAGTGAGTTTGCCTTCTTATGTTATACTTCACAGACATTTGAAAGATTCTGACACTGAGAGAGGTCATATACAGTATAGAAACTTATTATTTAAGAAAGGAGGAGAGAGGAAACTGCAAACTACAGATCAGTTAACCTAATATCGGAGGTCCAAAAAAATACCGGAATCTATTGTTGAGGAAGTGGTCACAGTGCACTCAGAAAATAACATTAGAATTATACAGGGTTGAAATTGATTTATGAAGCAAAATCACACTTGACAAATAAGTACACATTATGTGGAGATTCCACTCACTCCTTTTCCTATCAAATTTCCTCATAATAAAGTATGGTTCCCAGAATTTACCACAATTGGATTGCTATTTCAAAAAGCATAATTGGCTGATGTCCTTCTATGCTTCATCATGCAGTAGAGATAGAAACTTGATTTGATTATGTAGTGACCTTGCTCATGGAAAATCTCATATTTTGCAGTTGAAAGCTCTAACCAATATATTTCTCAAAGAAAAAAACTACAAGCGCAATCAAAATTTTGGCTACATGGCGAGAAAACTTGAGGTTAGAATCAAAGTCATGAAGTTACAATTGTAAACAATTAGTTAATGCACACTTATCCCTGAACTTTTAGTTATTTTACCTCTCCAAAGTTACATTAATCTCTGAAGCAATTTACTTCAGATTTGAAATGGAAGTCATTATGTGATGTCACCAAGTGGAATCCTCTCTTCGATTTGTAACTAATTTTGCAATAGCTTCTGAAAATTAATTTTGCCTTCTTAACTGAGCATGACAAAAATACATCAGCTTCATTTTTCAATGTTTTTTAAAGTTAAAAATCCATACATACAACAATATAATATGATGAGAAAGAAACGGAAGAAGTAAAGAAGCACAGGCAACCAAGAGGGAGAGGCCAATGTATTGAGTTTTGGATTGAGGGTTTTGCTATCCATTTGGAGAGACTCACTTTATCAATGATGATCTGCTATCTTATTTCACATCAATACATTGTTAACCAATTAGACTGAATCAGTCCAAAGAATTTTGTATCCATTACAGTAGGACACCAGCTACTGATATCTTCCTGCCACTCCATAGGCTTTTGAGAGCAAGTGGGATACACAAGAACAATATTTTAGTTACAACAATAGGCAAAAGGTAACTTTGCTGTCATGCAGCTGTTCAGGGCAGTAAGTCAGAGGTTGAACCCTCCTCTTGAACAGTCCTTCAGGGATGTGGATTCTCAGGTGCTAATGAGCAGTGGAATACAATTGTGAGCAAAAACAACTTGTGTTAACAATGTTAAACATATCAAACTTCTTTCAGAATAATCAAAAACTAGTACAGCCTCTGGACTTGTAAAGATGTGATAAATCCAGTCACTGGTTCAACTGCCATAAGCCTTCTCCATACCATTAGTTCTTTAATTACAAAGTATGAGAGTCTATTAGCTTTCTGACAATTCTTCAGTTTGATTCGTATAAAACATTGAACAGTAGAGGCCTTTCACCCCACAATGTTGTGATGACCTTTTAACCAAGACCAATCTAAACCTTCCTTTCCACATCAGGTTCCATTTTTCTATCATCTGTGTGCCTAACTAAGACCATGGGGTCCATGGTTGTGCAGCAGTTAGTGCGATGCTATTGCAGCTCAGGGTATCAGAGTTCTGAGTTCAAATCCAGCGTGGGCCATAAGGAATTTGTATGCGCTCTCTGTGGCCATCTGGGTCTATGCCCTTTCCTCCATCTGTCCTTCCTCACAGTCTCTCTACACATTGCACCAACCTTTACACCAACTGCTCCATTCTATAACATATCACTCTGATTCTTATTCTCCTCCTAACCTAGTTTGAACCCTTCCCAGAGCTCTATCATTATACACTCAGTGACCACTTTATTAGATACAGGACGTAACCAATTAAGTGGCCGCTGAGTGTACGTCCATGGTGGTCTTCTGCTGTAGCCCATCCACTTCAAGCTTCAATATGTTGTTCATTCAGAGATGTTCTTAGGCACACCACTGTTATATTGCCTGGTTGTTTCAGTTACTGTCACCATCCTGTCAGCTTAAACCAATCTGGCCATTCTCCTCTGACCTCTTTCAATAACATGGCATTTTCATCATAGATCCGCTGCGCACTGAATGTTGTTTTGGCACCACTCTCTGTAGATTCTGGAGGCTGTTGTGCTTGAAAATCTCAGGAGATCAGCACTTCCATGAAATAATAAGACCACCCTATATTGCACCAGCACTCATTCCATGGTCTAAGTCACTTAACTAGAACAAATTTCTTCTCAATTCCATGTTGGGTCTGAACAACAACTGTACTTTTTTACCATGTCTGCATGTCATTATGCAGTGAGTTGAGCCATATGATTGGCTGATTAGAAATTTGCATTAACGAGTTGGTACACAGGTGTCCCTAATAAAGTGGGTTGGGAGCACTGACGGTATTTTAATGATCTAGAGACACTAACTAATATATTCCTTTGAACCACCATTGCTTTGATCTGACCTTTTTAGCCTAAGAAAGGAAGACATCATAGGTAATCTGCAGTAAAATCCACCTGCCATTATTTTGGCCAGTCTCATAATCTATCAAAGAGCGATTGCCATTTTATACTTCCATTGGCTCAATTTGGTATACTATTTGATGTGTATCCTAGTCAAACTTGAATCATATTTGCTTTACCAGAGATTTGAATAAATGTAGTACATAATTAGGTCCCATATCAGTTCCTTCGGGACACACCAAGTCACTTCCTTTATACTCATTATGTTACTCTCTGTCTGCTATTGCCTAACCAATTTTCTGACAAACATTTGCCTCGAGCTTTAACTGTAGATGATATTCAAATGACATCAATATACCTCCTTCAAAACAGTCACCTATATATTTAATCCCCTTTTGAAACCAATTATGTAAAAGTTTATTATCCATTGTAAAAGGAATAAGCCTATTTTGAATTAAAGTCCTTTTTGCTAATAAAGATTTCTTTATCTCATCATCCATATTTACCTTATTCCATAAATCAATCAAATGTCTTAATATAGGAGATTCTTTTTTTTCCCATATCCATTTGGATTCCCATTTATATATAAAACCTTCTGGTGTATTTTCTCCTATCTTATCTAATTCTATTCTAATCCATGCCAGTTTTTCTTCATCAAAAAAAGACGCAATAAATCTAAGTTGATTTGCTTTATAATAATTCTTAAAGTTTGGAAGTTGTAACCCTCCTAAATCAAATTTACATGTCAATTTTTCCAATGATATTCTTGACATCGTTCCTTTCCAAAGAAATTTCCTTACATATTTATTCAGTTCTTGAAAAAACTTCTGAGGTAATTGTATTGGTAGAGTTTGAAATAAATATTGCAATCTAGGAAATAAATATCAAAATTATTTTGAACTCCATGGAACATGTGGGAATCCTCCGCTATCCAGGCAATCTTTCTTCTCTTTTCTTTCTTTTTTTTTTCTTTTTCTTTAGATAAGGGTTAAGGGGGGAGGGTTAAGGGGAGGGGGGAGGGTTAATATCACTTTTCTTACTATTTTATTATTACATTTATTCTTGTAATTTCTAAAATTCAATAAATAAATAATATTTAAAAAAAGCTGTAGATGATATTGCCTTATGTGAAACTCTAGGTGAATTATATAGCCATCTCATTTAGCCTTCCACTTGTCTGCTGCCTTACTTGCTCCAAAAAAATAAATTTCTAAACAAAGTCAGTTGCTTTTTCCACTGTTGTGAAGGTGGAGATGTGTAGTGTTGAGCCATTTACCCCTCCCCTAAACACCAGAGGGAAACATTTACATTATGGAAGGACTTATCACTTTAAATCATCAGATTTTGCTTTTAGCAAGTTCCAGAAAAGGAGCTCCACAAGTGGCTGAGTGCTGAGACCCTGGCAATGACCTTTGCATTATCAATGGGGACGGGAGATGTTCAGAGGATTGGAGGGATGCGGATGTTGTTCCCTTATTCAGGAAAGGGAGTAGAGATAGCCCAGGAAATTATAGGCCAGTGAGCCTTACTTTAGTGGTTGGTAAGTTGATGGAAAATATCCTGAGAAGCAGGATTTATGAACATTTGGAGAGGCATAATATGATGAGGAATAGTCAGCGTGGCTTTGTCAAAGGCAGGTCATGCCTTACGAGCCTGATTGAATTTTTTTGAGGATGTGACTAAACACATTGATGAAGATAGAGCAGTAGATGTAGTGTATATGGATTTAAGCAAGGCATTTGTTAAGGTACCCCATGCAAGGCTTGTTGAGAAAGTAAGGAGGCATGGGATCCAAAGGTACATTGCTTTGTGGATTCAGAACTGGCTTGCCCACAGAAGGCAAAGAGTGGTTGTAGACGGGCCATATTCTGCATGGAGGTCAGTGACCACTGGTATTTCTCGGGGATCTGTTCTGGGACCCCTACTCTTTGTGATTTTTATAAGTGACCTGGATGAAGAAGTGGAGGGATGGCTTAGTAAATTTGCTGATGACACAATGGTTGGGGGTGTTGTTGAAGGCGTGGAGGGCTGTCAGAGGTTACAGCAGGACATTGATAGGAAGTAAAACTGGGCTGAGAAGTGGCAGATGGAGTTTAACCCAGATAAGTATGAGGTGGTTCATTTTGCTAGGTCAAATGTGATGGCAGAATATAGTATTAATGGTAAGACTCTTGGCCTTGTGGAGCATCAGAGGAATCTTGGGGTCCAAGTCCGTAGGACACTCCAAACTGCTGAGCAGATTCACTCTGTGGTTAAGAAGGCATATGGTGCATTGGCCTTCATCAATCGAGGGATTGAGTTTAAGAGCTGAGAGGTAACATTGCAGCATATAGAACCCTGGTCAGACCTCACTTGGAGTACTGTGCTCAGTTCTGGTTGCCTCAGTACAGGAAGGATGTGGAAACCATAGAACGGGTGCAGAGGAGATTTACAAGGATGTTGCCTAGATTGGGGAGCATGTCTTATGAGAATAAGTTGAGTGAACTCGGCCTTTTCTCCTTGGAGTGATGGAGGATGAGAGGTGACCTAATAGAGGTGTACAAGATGATGAGAGGCATTCATTGTGTGGATAGTCGGAGGCTTTTTCCAAGGGCTGATATGGCTAGCACAAGGCGGCACAGTTTTAAGGTGCTTGGAAGTAGGTACAGAGGAGATGTCAGGGGTAAGTTTTTTATGCAGAGAATGGTGAGTGTTTAGAATGGGCTGCTGGAAATGGTGGTGGAGGCAGATACGATAGGGTCTTTTGAGAGACTCCTGGATAGGTACACAGAGCTTAAACAAAGACAGCTATGGGTAACTCTAGGTAATTTCTAAGGTAAGGACATGTTCAGCACAGCTTTGCGGGCTGAAGAGCCTGTATTTTGCTGTACGTTTTCTATATTTCTATATTTCTAACTAGTTTCTTTATTGGCCACCAGTCATGAATCTCTACAATGTCCGGATTATTGCACATTTTTCCCATCGTAGACACTGAGGCAAAATAATTATTCAAGAAATCTGATGTTTCTTTATTTTCAGTTTCAAAATTTTCTTCGTGTTTTCAAAGGCCTGTGTTACTTCTAACACTTCTCTTTCTTTGAATACATTTATAGACTATAACACATTGTACCTTATACCTGGTACACATTTTTGCTTCCAAATAATTTATCAGACTTTTTTAGAACCATGTGTTGTGACCCTTTGGTTCAATCCACAGATAAAAATGACTTCTTTCCCAGAGCTGTACATGCGTTAACTAATGAATTGTAGCTGACGTTGTTATTGTGATGTTTTCAAGTGTAATATTTTGAAGTGTTGTGGTTCTTTCTCTGGAACTGTGGACTAGCTTTGTCTATTGACTAGGCAATGTTCAGACGATCATCCATTATGTAAATTGAATTTTATTGATCTAGTTTTTTGTACTTTCATCATTTGTGCCATCATTTGTGTTCTATCAAGATGAACAGAAGTGGTAATTTGGGTTTTTTCAGTGCTTTAATTCAGTCACAGATTGAATTGTAGGAAAGTAAA
This sequence comes from Hemitrygon akajei, assembly GCF_048418815.1. Taxonomy (NCBI): domain Eukaryota; kingdom Metazoa; phylum Chordata; class Chondrichthyes; order Myliobatiformes; family Dasyatidae; genus Hemitrygon; species Hemitrygon akajei. The sequence continues at coordinate 91,128,190 of NC_133132.1, read as the reverse complement.
AACTTTTCATTTGTTGCTGGAAACTTGATTAAAGAAGGAAAGAGTTTACCACCCTTCATGCTAGAGTTAGCAATGTGCTTGCAGATGGAATCAGCATCTGCATGCAAGTGATATGGATCTTGAGCCAGAGAACTGAAGAATATGAGTAAGACACAACTCTGTTGAAGATGTTGTGAGATTTCAGAATTTGTAGAATCCAAGACACGCAAGCAAAAAAGAAAGTAATTTGGTGAGAAAAATGGAATTTCAAGCATTTGATGTTAAAACCAATAGGGATGTATTCTATCAAGCACAGGGTTCCCTACTGCACCTGGCAGATGGTCAGTGTTAGGAGGGGTGTTCTATTACTGTCAATTTAGGAAAAATAAAGATGTTACTGTTGTTGCAGCACCCAACAAAAAACTAATGAATGCAGTCACGGAAGACATGCTTCTCAAAATTGGTTATCAAAAGGCAATTATTTAAATCACAGCAAATTCAGCAAACTAGACAGCATGAAGTCTATTGGGGGACTGGTGAAAGGCGAAGTGTATGAGATATAGGTGTAGAGGAGGTCACAGAAATATATCAAGAATGAAAGCAAGCGAACACTTCCTTTGTTAGGAAAAAGGATGGCAATGGAATTGGTGCTTTAACGTTGCTGACGTGTGAGCAGAGATTTATGTGACATCGGCCAGAAGGTACATTGAAGCTCAGAGACATAATTATACTGGGGAATGGATCAAGCTGAAGGCAACGTGTGAAATTAGAGTGAGAAGTGGTGAAAGTAAAGCAAAGCTGTCTCTTCTGATTATTCCAGGGCATGGTTCCAATTTGATAGGCCCGGACTACAAATTAGAGATTACAGTATATTGAGGAACAATCAAGAACGTGAAGAAACTGTTAGACCCAATTGACAAGAAACTTGAGGAGGTTCACGATGAGCCTGTAAATATTTAAGGTGTGGGAGCTTGGATTCAGCTGAAGGAGAATGCTGTACATTAGTTCCTCAAACTCTGAACTGTACCTTGCATTAGAAAGGAAAAGAATGGGGCAGAACTGAAGTCACTGTCGGAAGCAGGGATCACTGAACCAGCTGAGTGCTCAGACATACACCCTATCACCACTGGGATGTTTGTAGGTCATATTCAGCTGACTGTGGAAGTTCTGCAAGTAGTGATCGGCGACCTTCATGTCTCTTAGGAACCTTGTATTCCTTCTCCAAGATGTTATTTTGGACCTTCTCCAGATACCTTGGCAATGATTTATAATAAGGAACCTAACCAAGTAGACTATTTCTGTTACGTTGCTTCTTATTCAGGTACAATCCTCCCCCAAGACCATTACCTTGTTGAATTGCAGAGGCTTGTGAGCTCCTGTGATCCTGAGAGTGATGCCACTTGGAGTTTAGCTCTTGATAGGGTCACCCAATGCAGTAAGCTCATACTGGATCCAGAAAAAGAGTGATCCAACCCAGACCTCAACAGTGGAGATGGTGACACATCACAATGGCAGTGAAGGCAGAGGAAGGCTGCAGCAGTGAAGGATCCGCAATCACCTAGTATTGCATGCCACAGCACACTGACCCTGATCTGTCAAAGACTGAGTGGAGGCTGCCCACACATCAGCCTCCATCAAGGAAATCCCGCCTAACATCCCACATTATGTGGATCCCAGATTGGCTTCTACAGCCACCTGTGGACCCAGCAATAGACAACCCATTTGAAGAACATCATACTCCATTTGAGTGATTGCACACAGTAGCCCCTCGAGTAGAATTATGAACTGAATTTTAACTTATTGGGTTGCCATACAACTAAACCCTTTGGGGCGAAAGGTCATGATCCATAAAAATAAGGGGCATAATGATCTCTGACTCTCAAATTTCAAAGGAAAATTTATTATCAGAGTACATACATGTCACCACATACAAGCCTGAGATCTTCTCTTTCCTGCAGACATACTCAGTAAATGTGCAGAACAGTAACTGTAAACAGGATCAATGACAAACCACAGCATAGAAAACAACAACCTGTGCAAATGCGAATATAAATAAATAGCAATAAATAACGAGAGCATGTAATAACAAGATAAAGAGTCCTTAAAGTGAGATCATTGGTTGTGGGAAGACCAGAAATAAAGTAAGTTATCCTCTTTTGTTCAAAAGCCTGATGACTGAGAGGCAGTAACTGTTCTTGAAACTGGTGGTGCGAGTCCTAAGGCATTTATACTTTCTGCGTGATGGCAGCAGAGAGAAAAGAGCAGGGTCTGGGCGGTGAGGATCTTTGATGATGGGTGTTGCTTTTCTATGACAACATTTCATGTAAATGTGTAAACTCTCTGAACATAGCTAGTATTTTGAATTGACGCAGAGTGAAAGAATGATACAGGCTGCCAGGAAACCTGGCATTCACAACATAAATTACTAACGGTGGTTGCACACCAGCTGAACAGTTTCTCAGTAGTTCCTGTTTCTGTTTATATCAAGCATACAGCAAGAGCATAAAGGAATTCATACATCCATACAATGTAGCCTTGAAATAAAATCCTAATGCCAGTATGTGCTGCTAATGCAGAATCCATGGAGAACAGAATATGTTAGTTGTCCCTTAAGAATTTCCGAACAGTGCAGCTGGCACCTTTAATAGTGAAGTAGTATTATCCATGGCCTTTTGCAAAGGTCAAGAGGTTGTGGTGCCCTTGAATAACCCTGGAAGAGCTGAGCTGATCCAACTTTTGACTTCCATTACTTCCCAACATCATAACTTCCCAACGAAACCTCAGTTTGTTCAAGTAAGTGATGCTAATCCTAAGAATGCTCCAATGATATTCAAATCTCTAAGGTCATCTCCATTGTGTACTTATTTACCGTCATTTCAAGTTCAAGTTTATTGTTATTCAACCATACACACCTATACAGCAAATGAAACATCATCCTCTGGGGCCCAGGTGCAAAACACAGCACATATATCACACACAGCACACACAATAATAATGCAAAATAATAACATGTAATAAAACATGTTCAGTAGATATACAAATTGACATAAAATGCAGATACATTATGACATTTAGTTAAATATACAACAATATAATGCTACTGGCACTGTCCTAAATAATGTGCTCTGGGTGGTAGCAGGGTGTTCAGATAAATGGCTGCCTATTCTCTCCTGGCTGAAGGAGAAAGCAAACTGCTGGAAGAACCTTCCTGGGTCAAGCAGCACCCATTAGGGCAGAGGCATGGTCAACATTTCAGATCAAAACTTTGCAGCAAAGCTGAGAACGTAGAGAGGGCAGTGTAAAGCTGTGAGAGGGAGGAGTAACACAAACCTAGTCTTCTTGTTTGATGCATGATATGACTAGGTGTCCTTCAGGCAGCTGCATTAGAAAGTATCTTGAGAACTATGCACGAGAAAAACATAAAAATGCATAAATGACAGGTGGAATGCACCATTTTACAAACTACTGCTGGATTGGCCTGTAGAATTGTATTTTTCTTGCAGTTTAACTTTTATCTGCTTGCTTATATTCTTATACATATTATCACCTGTATACATGCAATTGTTCTGTGATTTTTTTCAGTAATTATGGTAGAGTCACCTCTATTTTTCTGGAAACTTCTTGGTTTCAGAGGCACATGTCCCATTACTTGAATCTGGCTATTTTATAATTTAACAATGATCTCCACTCTGGTATAAGAAGACTATGATTGCTTTTCAGTCTTCTATTTCTTTTGTTTCTCTTCTTCTTTTTCTTTGCTCTTGTAACACTTCATAATAAAGTCATAAGTAGAAGTTTTTCTGCCACATTCTTGACTCCTGAAAAGCCTTTGACAATAGACAATAGGTGCAGAAGTAGACCATTCAGCCCTTCGAGCCTGCACCGCCATTCTGCGATCATGGCTGATCATCTACTATCAATACCCGGTTCCTGCCTTGTCCCCATATCCCTTGATTCCCCTATCCATAAGATACCTATCTAGCTCCTTCTTGAAAGCATCCAGAGAATTGGCCTCCACTGCCTTCTGAGGCAGTGCATTCCAGACACCCACAACTCTCTGGGAGAAGAGTTTTTCCTTAACTCTGTCCTAAATGACCTACCCCTTATTCTCAAACCATGCCCTCTGGTACTGGACTCTCCAAGCATCTGGAACATATTTCCTGCCTCTATCTTGTCCAATCCCTTAATAATCTTATATGTTGCAATCAGATCCCCTCTCAATCTCCTTAATTCCAGTGTGTACAAGCCCAGTCTCTCTAACCTCTTTGAGTAAGACAGTCCGGACATCCCAGGAATTAACCTCGTGAATCTACGCTGCACTTCCTCTATAGCCAGGATGTCCTTCCTTAACCCTGGAGACCAACACTGTACACAATACTCCAGGTGTGGTCTCACCAGGGCCCTGTACAAATGCAAAAGGATTTCCTTGCTCTTGTACTCAATTCCCTTTGTAATAAAGGCCAACATTCCATTAGCCTTCTTCACTGCCTGCTGCACTTGCTCATTCATTCACCTTCAGTGACTGATGAACAAGGACTCCTAGATCTCTTTGTATTTCTCCCTTACCTATCTCTACACCGTTCAGATAATAATCTGCCTTCCTGTTCTTACTCCCAAAGTGGATAACCTCACAGTTATTCACATTAAACATCATCTGCCAAGTATCTGCCCACTCACTCAGCCTATCCAAGTCACCCTGAATTCTCCTAACATCCTCATCACATGTCACACTGCCACCCAGCTTAGTATCATCAGCAAACTTGCTGATGTTATTCTCAATGCCTTCATCTAAATCATTGATGTAAATCGTAAACAGCTGTGGTCCCAATACCGAGCCCTGTGGCACCCCACTAGTCACCACCTGCCATTCTGAGAAACATCCATTCACCGTTACCCTTTGCTTTCTATCTGCCAACCAGTTTTCTATCCATGTCAATATCTTCCCCCCAATGCCATGAGCTCTGATTTTACCCACCAATCTGCTATGTGGGACCTTATCAAATGCCTTCTGAAATTCGAGGTACACTACATCCACTGGATCTCCCTTGTCTAACTTCCTGGTTACATCCTCGAAAAACTCCAATAGATTAGTCAAGCATGATTTGCCCTTGGTAAATCCATGCTGGCTCGGCCCAATCCTATCACTGCTATCTAGATATGCAACTATTTCATCTTTAATAATCGACTCTAGCATCTTCCCCACTACTGATGTTAGGCTGACAGGACAATAGTTCTCTGTTTTCTCCCTCCCTCCTTTCTTAAAAAGTGGGATAACATTAGCCATTCTCCAATCCGCAGGAATTGATCCTGAATCTAAGGAACATTGGAATCCAATGCATCCGCACTTTCCAGGGCCACCTCCTTTAGTACCTTAGGATGCAGACGATCTGGACCTGGGGATTTGTCAACCTTCAGTCCCATCAGTCTACTCATCACCGTTTCCTTCCTAATGTCAATCTGTTTCATTTCCTCTGTTACCCTATGTCGTTGGCCCATCCATACATCTGGGAGATTGCTTGAGTCTTCCTTAGTGAAGACAGATCTAAAGTAATTACATTTTTCTGCCATTTCTCTGTTTCCCATAACAATTTCACCCAATTCATTCTTCAAGGGCCCAACATTGTTCTTAACTATCTTATTTCTCTTCACATAAAGATGCACCATCAATAACTCTCTCTGAGACGTGAAGGCGAGATATCGGCTTTTATTGACTGGAAGAAGGAACAAGCAGTGGTTGACCACCATACTACATCCTGGAGACTGAGAGGCCGGGCTCAGACCTCAATCGCCTTTATACCGGGGTCTGTGGGAGGAGCCACAGGAGCAGTCAGCAGGGGGGGCGTGTCCAGACAGGTATATGTAGTTCACCACACATACCTAAATAAGCTTTTGCTATCCTCCTTTATATTCCTGGCTAGCTTGCAATTCGTACCTCATTTTTTCTCCCTGTATTGCCTTTTTAGTTAAGTTCTGTTGTTCCTTAAAAATTTCCCAATCATCTGTCCTCCCACTCACCTTAGCTCTGTCATACTTCCTTTCTTTTAATGCTATGCAATCTCTGACTTCCTTTGTCAACCACTGTGGCCCCTTTCCCCCCTTTGAATCCTTCCTTCTCCGGGGAATGAACTGATTTTGCACCTTGTGCATTATTCCCAAGAATACCTGCCATTGCTGTTCCACTGTCTTTTCTGCTAGGATATCCGTCCAGTTAACTTTGGCCAGCTCCTCCCTCATGGCTCCATAGTCTCCCCTGTTCAACTGCAACACTGACACCTCCGATCTGCCCTTATCCTTCTCAAATTGCAGATAAAAACTTATCATATTATGGTCACTACCTCCTAATGGCTCCTTTACTTTAAGATCGCTTATCAAATCCTGTTCATTACACAAGACTAAATCCAGAATAGTCTTGTCCCTGGTCGGCTCTCGTACAAGCTGTTCCAAGAATGCATCCCGTAGGAACTCTACAAACTCCCTATCCTGGGGTCCAGCACCAACCTGATTCTCCCAGTTCACCTGCATGTTGAAATCCCCCATAACTACTGCGACATTACCTTTGCCACATGTCAATGTTAACTCCCTATTCAACTTGCACCCAATATCCATGCTACTGTTTGGTGGCCTGTAGACAACACCCATTAGGGTCTTTTTGCCCTTACTGTTCCTCAGTTCTATCCACACAGACACTACTTCTCCTGATCCTGTGTCCCCCCTTGCAAAGGACTGAATCTCATTCCTCACCAACAGGGCCACCCCACCCCCTCTGCCCACATTTCTGTCCCTACGATAGCATGTATACCCTTGTACATTCATTTCCCAGGTCTGATCTCCCTGCAGCCATGTCTCCGTTATCCCAACAACATCATAGTTACCCATTCGCACCTGAGCTTCAAGCTCATCCGCCTTATTTCTGACATTTTGTGCATTCAGATATAGAATTTTTAGCCCATTTCTCCTCTCTCTGTTTAAATCGCTGCCTATTGTGCTTAACCCAGCTCCCCGAACTCCCATCGGGCTATACGCCCCTTGAATTTTGTTGTCCTTCCTAAATTTACTTATTTTTTCTGCACATTTAACTCCATGTTCCGTCAGACCATCCCTCTGTACATGTGTCCTCCTTATCACTTGTTCCGCCTCACCTTTCTCTACTACACACTTAATATTCCAGAACCGTGTAGTCCCCACCTGTCCTTTATTCTTCATCTCGCTATCCTCTCTCACATTCTGGATCCCTGCCCCCTGCAAATTTAGTTTAACCCCCTCCCCCCCAAAAAAGCACTAGCAAACTTTCCTGCAAGAATGTTAGTACCGCTCCAGTTCAGGTGTAAACCGTCCCGTCAGAACAGATCCCACCTTCCCTGGAACAAAGCCCAATTATCTAAAAACCTGAAGCCCTCCCTCCTGCACCATTCTCTCAGCCACATATTAATCTGTATAATCCTTCTGTTCCTTGCCTCACTCGCACGTGGCACAGGTAGCAATCCTGAGATTGTTACCCTGGAGGTCCTGCCCTTCAGCTTCGCACCTAACTCCCTGAACTCACTACACAGGACCCCCTCACTCAGCCTACCCACGTCGTTGGTCCCTACATGGACCACAATATCTGGGTTCTTGCCCTCCCTCTCGAGAATAACCTGCACCCCATCTGAGATGTCCTGGACCCCGGCACCAGGGAGGCAACATACCATCTGAGACTCCCGATCTTCCCCACAAAATCTCCTATCCACCCCCCTGACTACAGAATCCCCTATCACTACTGCTCTCTTCTCTTCCCTCCTCCCTTTCCTAGTCTAGTGGATTACAAAAGCATCAGGACCCAAAATATCCACCACATCAGTCACCTTCTATAGCTCCAACTTCATTCGCAGGAGCTACCCCAGGACCCACAGAACTCCAAGCAATTCATCCTTGATTGTCAAAAGAATGTAGAAAGTGCTTGATGACCACCGGTGGGAAGACAACTGAAATATGAGAATGGATTATTCCGTCTGAGACAGGAATCTTACAGTTCTCTCATAGATCTCAAATAGCATCCATTTATTTGGCATGAAGTTGGTTACATATGACAAGAGATTGCAATGTCTGGGTTCACTTCAGTCCACAATGTTGAACATTTTATGGAAAATGCAGGAAAAGAATGTAGACCATAAAACAGGAACAGACACTTCTTCCCATTATGTTTGTGCTGTCGACAATGCCAGTTTACAATATGTCTAACAAATGTTATCTAATCCCATCTGCCTGCATGTAGTCTACACACCTCCATTCACTGCATGCTCATGTACCATTCAAATGACTCCTAAATATCATTAAGGTATTTGAATCTACCACCTGCATCCAAAACACCTACCACTCTCTCTGGGGAGGAGAGCCTATTGTGTACATCTTATTTAAACTCTCCCTGCTATGTTTTGTAACTCCAAAGCATTAAAGTTTTTAAAAGGAAAAGACGGGAGTCCACAATGTGAGTCTAAATTTTACTTTAATCAAGATGCGCACCCATCACGTAGTAGTGTCATGACATATGCAATTGCTGTATTTTTATATATAACCATAATGAATTATATAAACAACAAAGAATGCTTACTCAAGCAATATATTTACAAGATTACTCAAATATTACTGCAATATTAAATACCCAACACTTCTCCCTGTTTAGCTATAAACTCCAACTCAATGTAGAATGCATCTCAACTTACATACAATATACTAAATAATACAAATACTATACAGACATCACAGCATTGTAGATTTTAAATTGTCCCATTCAGGCATAAAGATTTAATAACTGTGGAGGCTTTCTTCCTCTTGTGGGATAATGTCTTTCCTGACAGAGGGATCACTCTGCTTGGCAGGGGAGAATTGTGCCTGTGAAACAATCTCAGGTTCTGGTTCCTCCACCATGGAGGTTATAGAAATTGACTCAGAGACTGCTGGAAGTGGTCCTGACAGAGGCAGCCACATTTGTTCTCTAACAATTTATTCTGCTCTCCTCAACTGATCGATGTGCCATCTCCAGATGATATCAGATGCAATCTCTACTATGTAGGAGAATGGTCCCGTTCTGTCCTTAATCTTTCTGAGTATCCATTTTTGATTACCTCTGTAGTCCCTCACAAGGACTGCTTGGCCAGGAGTGAAACATCAAATCTTCTTGTTTGAAGAGCTTTTATTTTGTCTCCGCTGAGATCGGGTTTGAGAAGATCCAAGCGTAAGTGCAAGGGACAAACCAGACACAGCTTAGTTGGTGAGTTGTTTGTTGTGGAGTGTACTGCATTGTGATATGCAAAGAAGAAAATGGGTGAACTTTTGATATAGTGTTAGTGTAGTATGTTCTGCTGTCTTTGCTCGCAGTGCTTTCTTTAGACTCTGGACTCACAATTCTACCGAGCATTCATAGCTGGGTGGTTATTATACAGATGTAACATGTCTTATTCCATTCATTTCCTGAAACTGTTTTACCACAAACTGTGGTCCATTGTCACTGACTAAGTGTTCTGGAACACAAGCCTTTTCTGGTTTTCCTTTGAATCATCTCTGCCATAATGGGGAGATTTTGATTTGTGTTAGTGAGAATAGGTCAAGAGTAGAGCCCTTTTCGGTAAACTTTTTCGGTATTTCCTTTTCGAAGGGTAAACTGGACAATCCATAAGTATTTCCATGATTAGTTTCCCTCTTGAATTAAATCTTATAATTGTGTCTTCCAAGAAAAAGAGATCATCTCTGCATTCATGCTGCTACTCCCTTCTATGGATTGAAATGGACAATAGTGTTGATTAATCAGTAACTCTCTCCCAAGTATGGTTGAATTGTTTTACATCCCAAACTAGACTCAAGGCCTTACTGTTAATCGGTGTGTAACTTTTCTCTGCTGCAGTAAGGGAACATAATGCAAAGGCCATGGAGCATTCACTTCCATCACTCATATCATGACTGCACCTAAACCATAAGGCGAGGCATCACAGGCCAGCTTCACTGGATGATGTGGATCATAACGTGTGAGTATGGTGTCTGACTGCGTACTGCTTCGTGCATTGCCATTTCTTCCTGATCTTCAGTGATGAATTCAAGGGGTGAAGCACAGTAGCCAGGTTTGGCAGGAACTGTTGTGGTAGTTGACTAATCCTAAAAGGGACCACAACTGTGACATGGCCTTTGAACTTGGGGCATCCACCTCTGCTTGAATTTTCACAGCACACTTGTGTAATTGTTGCTGCTATTAGTCAATAGTATGCTTTTTTAACTGGATTTCAGTTGCCTTTATTGCCAGAGATGTGACATGCAATGTTGGATGGATCTCCAATCAAGTTGTATTTGTCTCAGCCAATCACGATTCCACAATGCTGGCCCTCCTTTTTTTGTTAACCACATAAAAGTTCAATGTGGCTTGTTGGTTGTATTTCATTGTTATGAATGTCATTCCCACAGGAGTTATCTTTTCTCCAGTATAAGTTCTTAGTTGGATACTTGCAGGCCTTATTTCTGTAACTTTGAAATGCCATTGAAACTCATGTTATGGTATAACTGAAACAATTAAGTTAAACCAGTGCTCAGTTCCATTTTAATTCATTTGACAATGACTTCTGGTGTAAACCATATTGCTTGACTACCACATTGTTAATCTCAACCCTATCTAGTCTGGTGTCACTCTTATCATAATCAGATTTTTTACCAACATCTTGCATATCAGTGATCGTTTTGAAACTGCAACTTGACTTTTAATCTTTTTCTCTTCCCTGTGTAGTCCATTTATTTTGGCTGACCTGCATACACTTTGTTTGTGTCTCACTTTGTCACATTTTCTGCAGTTTTTACCTTTGCACTTGCATTTGTCTGGTTTGGTGAGACCCTGCCACAACAGTAACACAATTTGTTAGGACAGGTCAGTTTCTGTTTAGACATTGCAATTTTGTTCATGCTCACTTTCATTCCTGACTGCAACCCAATATGCCTCTGTCTGTTGTTTCTATTGATAGAACTATTTTAAATGTAAGTTGTGATTCAGTTAGGAGCCAGTTTTGAATACATTGTTGTAAGTTTCCACAAACTAAGCAATTTCTCAGTGCATCATTTAACCCACCACTGAACTGCAATGCTCAGACAATCTCATCAATTCAACCATGTATGATGAAACTAACTCCCTTTGCCTTTGATTCCACTTCTGAAACCTAAGGTGTTCTGCAATCAACAATATTTTGGGTTCTTAATATTCCTGCATTACCTTCATAATGTCAGCAAAGCTTATTTCGGCTGGTTTGGTTGGAGCAGTCAAATTCCTAAACAAACTGTATGCTTTTAAACCCAATCCACTCAGTGAAATTGGCACACAATTCTCATTGGCTATTTCATTTGCTCAAATTACTGCTCAGTTTGCTAACTACACTAAATTTAGTTATCTCCTGTGGAATCAATCACCGCAATCTTTCAGAATCAGAATCGGGTTTATTATCACCGGCATGTGACGTGAAATAGCCTGCCATTTTGCTTTGTTTATGATTATTATCACCCAGTATTCACTGTTTATGAACCTGTGAATTATTCCACACTCTGCTTATTTTTAATTCATTTGTTTTTCTTTTGCGAAAAAAATGTGTTGCTCAGAAGTAAAAAAAAAAGTACTGTGTGTTTTTTTAACTCATATATCTTGCTGAGCTTTGACGTGTAGGTAGTTATCTCAGGTTTACTTTAAAAATACTTTGTCTCCTCTGTTATTATGTTTTGTTGTTCTAAAATATTAAACTAATTAAAGGAAAAGATGGGATTCTGAAATGAGAGCCTTAGTCTTACTTTAAGCAAGGCACACTCTTATCATGTGGTAGGGTGATTCTTTAATGAGGGTAACTTTTCTACAACTGAAGTAGATTTTCAAGAAAAAAAAGTTTCTTTACAAAAACAAGTACTATAGTTTTGTTTATAGTTCAGTATATAGTTTTTTTTATAGTTTAGTACTATAGTATTAGTTACTAGTTTAATAGTAACTCTAAACTTTTCTCAGTAGGCTTCATAAATAATATTTTCTTAATTGTTATGTGAATTAAAAACGTGAATGTGCGAGAATTTCACTGTTTTGGCTTGTCCTTTACCCAGACTCTGTAACTTTGTCTTCAAAATAAAGTAATAATAAGTATTAAAGTCATGAAACTTTTAGTTTGTATTATCTCACAAGAACTTTTAAAACACATATCAAATTCATGTGGGTTATTTTTTATACAGTTTGTACATTCTTTATGACAAGCGACTGCTGTATCCAACACTTTTATCATTACCAACACCCAACATATTTTAGAGTCTAATCAAGTTTTTTTCAAGCAACTGCATATGTGGTTGCCATGGAAATGAAAACTGTCCGTGGAGCATGTAGCTTTCATAGCAGAAGACTGACATATTGATGTCCAGAAATCTGAGTAATTTTAAGATTTAGACCTCCTAATCTGAGTATATGTTTACTACATGTCATTGGCAAATGAGTGTTTTAACTGAGAAATAAATAACTTCACTTTATTTCTGTATATTTAAATTGAATTTACAAAGCTAACTATCCAGTCAAATTCCAGAATTGCTGAGGGTCAGGTCGATGTTTGTTAGCATTATTTTTTTTAACAAGACTGGACAATGCCTAGTTGAGCAGGACTGTCTATATTCATGTTTCACGTGGATGATTTAATAAAGTTCTCTAGCCATCTGCGAGACTTAGCCAATTTTTCTTTAAAAAGTGGGAAATGTCATTACCATCACATAGCTGGTGGTGAAGTTGTCAAGACGGCCCCAAGATCATCAGCAGACCGATCAAATAATACAGAGACACAATTAAAGACTAAGTGAAATATATCAGTAGTACTTTGAAAGGGAAAGAGAGAGATAGAAAAAAGAAGGGAGACAGGAAAACAGAAGATTGTCTCACAATTACCAAAGCATGAACAGAGACTGAAGAGACATCAGTGGAGAATTAATCAAAGAAAGAAAAGAGCTGCAGATAAGAAAAGACAGACAGTACAAAGTTTTATAGCAGAGAATATACCGCCAGAATCTCCAGTAGGCCCACAACAAGAAAAAAATGACCTTCGTCTTCCTGAGGCTTCACCTGTGCATTAATGGAAACAATAAGAAGGTGCTTTAAATTTCAACTGTTGCTCTTTTCAGAGTTGTTGAGATTTCTGTGAATGTTTCATAAGCCTTACTGATTAATAAAAGTGAGTAAAGGTTTGAGTAAATGCTTTGTTATTGCTAAAAAGTGTTCTCTCTTATGGACAGTTGAAAAATAATGATCTCTATAATCTGTTTGAAATTTGAATTGCTGTCGTTCCAGAGTTGCTGAGGGTCAGGTAGATGTTTGTTTGCATTATTGTTTTTTTTAACAAGACTGAACAATGCCTAGTTCAGCAGGACTGTCTATGTTCATGTTTCACGTGGATGATTTAATAAAGTTCTCTAGCCATCTGCCTTAAAAACTATGATCTCTTCTGGAGTTCTGATAAATAATTTATGTGTGTCACAGACTGTAATGACGCGTGTTTAATTGAAAGTGTTGCTTCTCCTAGTTGGACAGGTGTTTTGTCAGAGTTAATGTTAAACTAAAACTATTGTTTGTCAATGTCAAAAGTACTTTATCATTACCATCACAGTGCATATTTTGATGGGAAATAAAGTTTTGTTTAGTAATATTGATCTAAACTCATTTGCTGGAGTCAAGTACTTTAATACCAAAATCAGCATTCTGTCAAAAAGGTTTAACATTCCAATAGTCCAATTAGTAAGCAAATGTTTTGTTGTTCAGTCAAGGAAAATATTGACATGCTTAAGAAAATGTGTCTCAAAAATATATTTTGAATTAAAAATGTGTTAAAACAAATTTATTAAAAACCATGGTTTTTATTTCCAGGATTGAGTTTGAAATCTTTGTCATTTCATTTTAAATAAAATTAAATTCAGTATATTGATCATGTGATGGTAATGACACTCATCCATGAAAACTCTGCAAAAATGCCATAAAATATAAAAGTTCACTTAAAGGTTGATCAATGCTATGGTCTTCATTCCAGAGCCTAAAATAATATTTATAGCATGAACAAAACAGAGTTTCAAGGAATTTCATTTTTCAGAATTTCAAGTCGTCAAAAGTGCCCCTATTTGAAGAATCACCAGGTAGCATCATGACATATGGAATTCATATGTTTTTATATATAATCATAATGAATTATATAAACAACAGACTGCTTAATCAAACAATATATTTACTGAAATATTAAATACACAACATTCCCCCACTCACCTTATATCCATGCTCTCTAGTACTTGACATATGCTCCTTGAAAAAAAAGTCTTTATCTACTCAATAGATGCCTCTCATAATTATATATCCTTGCCTCCCAGACTCCTCTGATCCTGCTAAAATGATCTAATTTGTCCAACCTCTCTGTATAGCTGATACAGACCAATCCTGGCAGCGTACAGGCAAACCTCCTCTGGACCCTCTCTAAAGACTTCATACCCTTCCTGTGATGTGGCAGCCAGAGCTGCAAAAAATAATCCAAAACATCCTAACCAAAGGGTTTTGCAGCTGCAACACGGCTTTCTGACCTTTATGCAAAATGCCCCAATTGACAAAGACGTGTTCTTTATTACCTTATCCTCTTACATTGTCACTTTCAGGAAGCAATGCTCTTGCACCCATGGTGCTACGATCTTGCACCCCAAGATCCCTCTATACGTCAATGTCCGCACAGGATATGCCATTCATCATGTGTTCTCCTCTTCATTTGATCTCCCAAAATGCATCACTTCACACTTGTGCAGATCTACTTCCACCTGCCATTTCCTCATCCAAATTTACGGCTAACCTTATCCTGCTGTATTGTCTGACAAATGTTCTTCACTATCCATGTCCCACCAATTTTCCTCTTGCCTGCAAACATACTAGTCAGATCTCTTACATTTTCTTCCAGATCATTTATATACAAAAAACATCATTTTTCACAGATGTTCAGTCAGAGAAACACTCCATCTGTTTCTTTGACTGTCCTCTATCTTCTGTTACTATATCCAACTTGCCAACATACCTTGGATCGGGCCCTTCCATTGGTTGGGTTGACCACAGATGTTGCATCTTACGAGTCTACATGATATGCAAATCAGGGCAATATGATATGGAAGGCAAGCTGTTGCCCATGTAGCAAGCTTCCCACTCTATGCAATGAATCCAAAGGAACGGCAGAGACTAATACAGTGACGTTGCAGGTGCTGCCAGTCAGCGTTGTACTCAATGTAGGACTGCCTTATGGACTTCAGCTTCAGTTTTTTCCTTGGGGTTTACTCCTGAACCCTCCCACATGGCCGCAAAGCTGCAGAGGTTTGAGATCAGAATTTTCCTTCTCCTTTTTGAGCTGCCAACCACAGATGATGAGCCCCATCTACCCGAAGTGACTGACCTTAAGGCACCAGTAACCCATCTTTGCCCTTTCTCCTGTTGGTAGAAACAGTTCCATCAGCCTTCATAGCTAAGTCACACATGAAGGTCAGGAGCTGGACTTGGTTGTCAGAAGCTATTTGAGGTGCATGCCATTGGGAGCATTTAATAGGTAGTAGCAGCTTATCCCATCTACCACCCCTGGCGATAACAAACATAAGGAGCCACCTTGGATCAGATTCACTGACATATGTCATTAAATTTGCTGTCAGCTGTGTAATACCCAGGAAATATTTCACTGCTGACCTAATGGTCTTTCTGTAGAAGCAGTGTTTGGGTGATGGTTAGAGATAATGGGGGCTTTGGAATGTGAGCCGTCCAATGAAGGGAGTGTGTTTTTGTGTTGTGTGCCTGAAGTGAACTGGGCCTTTGTTAAACGGGAGATGAAGAGAGAAGACACCAGAAAGAAGAGGTCATAGGACTCCACCCGGAGCAGGGCTATGATTCAACGAAGATCAGGGAGATCAAAGGAGGATCGGCGAAACATAGAAACATAGAAAAGCTACAACACATTACAGGCCCTTCGGCCCACAAAGTTGTACCGAACATGTCCCTACCTTAGAAATTACTAGTGTTACCCATAGGCCCCCATTTTTCTAAGCTCCATGTACCTATTCAAAACTCTCTTAAAAGACCCTATCGTATCCACCTTCACCACCGTGGCTAGCAGCCCATTCCACGCACTCACCACTCTTTGAGTAAAAACTTACCCCTGACATCTCCTCTGTACCTACTCACTAGCACCTTAAACCTGCGTCCTCTTGTGGAAACTATTTCATCCCTGGGAAAAAGCCTCTGACTCTCCACATGATTAGTGCCTTTCATCATCGGATACACCTCTATCAGGTCACCTCTCATCCTCCGTCGCTCCAAGGAGAAAAGGCCGAGTTCACTCAACCAATTCTCATGGCATGCTCCGCAATCCAGGCAACATCCTTGTAATTCTCCTCTGCACCCTTTCTATGGTTTCCACATCCTTCCTGTAGTGAGGCGACCAGAACTGAGCACAGTACTCCAAGTGGGGTCTGACCAGGGTCCTATTTAGCTGCATCATTACCTCTCGGCTCCTAAATTCAATTCCATGATTAATGAAGGTCGATACACCATATGCCTTCACAGAGTCAACCTGCGCATCTGCTTTGAGTGTCCTATGGACTTGGACCCCAAGACCCCTCTGATCCTCCACACTGCCAAGAGTCTTACCATTAATACTATATTCTGCCATCATATTTGATCTACCAAAATGAACCACTTCACACTTATCTGGGATGAACTCCATCTGCCACTTCTCAGCCCAGTTTCGCATCCTATTAATGTCTCGCTGTAACCGCTGACAGCCCTTGATACTATCCACAACACCCCCAACCTTTGTGTCATCAGCAAATTTACTAACCCACCCCTCCACTTCCTCATCCAGGTCATTTATAAAAATCATGATGAGTAAGGGTCCCAGAACAGATCCCTGAGGCACACCAATGGTGACCGACCTCCATGCAGAATATGACCTGTCTACAACCACATTTTGCCTTCTGTGGGCAAGCCAGTTGTGGATCCACAAAGCAATGTCCCCTTGGCTCCCTTGCTTCTTTACTTTCTCAATAACCCTTGCATGGGGTACCTTATCAAGTGCCTTGCTGAAATCCATATACACTACATCCACTGCTCTACCTTGATCAATGTGTTTAGTCACATCCTCAAAAAATTCAATCAGGCTTGTAAGGCATGACCTGTCTTTGACAAATGGACAGGGAAAGGGGAATCTGTGAGCTCTGACTAGTGCATATTAGACTGTTTCATAAAAATGGGCCCTTTTCTTTTTTCCTTTTTCTTTACTAACCCTTTAGTCAAATTAAGAATTATAATGCAAAATCATTTAATTGTATGCTCTGTACTGTCTGTTATTTTGTGGTACTGATTTGTAACAGGGTAACAAATCACGCAGCAACCACACAAACGGGAGGTTTCGGGGTGGGCTTGCTCCTCAATCTCGCATGTTTGACGGGACCAGAGATTGTTTCTCCTAGACTTACACAACCGACGGAACCAGAGTGTTTCAGCTATAACAGATCTAAGTGGAATATTTAGAGATTCCTATGTGAGCAGCACCCAGAGAGTTGCCACTCTCTGCTGTCATCTTGTAAACCTTATCAGTCATCTTTGTTACTTCTTCAAAAGCCATGATTAAACGGGTGGGACAGAGCTTCTCTCACATAAAGCTATGCTGACTATTCTTATTAAGTCCATGCTTCTCCAAATTGGAATACATCTTGTCCTAAAAATTCTTCTGTAAATAATTTTTTGATCATGGACATAAGATTCAGTGGCCTATAATTTCCTGATTGATCTCTTTTGATCTTTTTAAACAAAGGTACAACAGCAGCAATTCTTCAGTCTTCGATCACATTGCCTATGGCTCAAAATGATACAAAAATCCTTATAAAGGACCCATCAATCTTTTCTCTTGTCTCGCTCAATGTTTGGGTAGATTCTTTCAGGACCTGGGGACTTAAACATTTTACTGTTTCATGATACATGCAGCACAGCCTTCTTCCTAATATTGGTATGTTGTAGAATATCAACATTCGTAAGCCAACCAGCCATCAGTAGTTTGCCAGAGTCCTCTGTCCTGGGTCACTCTTTCAATTTCTTCCCAGGTGTAACCCATCTTCAAAGATATTTCTTCTCTCAGAGATGAGGTTTTTGGAGCTTCTGTTGGTGTTTGTCAGCTTCCTAATCTTTCCTAATCTCATGATCTTCCTTGTTCTTCTCCTTGGTGAAGACTAATGCAAAGTACAGTACAAAGACCTCACCCGCTTATCCTGGTTTCAAGCAAAAAAATTTTTCGGCTGTCACTCAGTGGACATACCCGCTCCCTTGTATCCTCCAGCTTCTAAAATATATAATCATCATCTTGGGAATCTTCTCAATCCTATTTATTAAAAATATGTTGTCACTTCATTGTCTTCTCTCCTCCTCTGTATTAAGAGTTTTAAGCATCCAGCTGTTTAAAATTGAACCCAATTTTGAGTACAATAATATCTACAGCATTTCTCATTCTCAAGTAGTTGAAGGTTGCATCTTTACTTGAACTGAGCTAACACCAGCGAAGCCAATAATATTCCTTCATGTCACACCAAAGGCCACTATCAGGTCCATCCTTAATTCATCAGTTACAGATACTATCAATGAATAATGCAAACACACTCACTCAGAAGCAATTTATGAGTGTGTATCTCCTTCATATGACAGTGGTAGCAGCATTTTCTGTTTATATATCATATGTAAACAAGGTAATTTAGTCATCACTTTATCGCTTCCCAGTTTTCATTTTGATTTGTAGTCATTTTACTAATTTCTCATTGTAATGTTTGAATCAAGTTGTTGCTGATATATTTATTACCTGGTTGTTTTGCAAGGCATTTAATGGACTGATTCTTATCTCTTCAGATCTTTTCAGGATACATGCTGGATGTCACTATCAAGGGCTTTAAAGCATCAATCTATTCAGTCAAAGGGAGAGAAAATAAAAATTAGAGAAATCAGAGATTCTGCAGATGCAGGAAATCCAGAGTAACACATAAACAAGTCAGGGAGCATCTATGGAAATGAATAAAGAGTTGATGTTTCAGAATGAGACCCTTCATCTGACTAGATGAAAGACTAGGAATTAGAGACAGTTTGAGTTCATTCAGCTACTTACGATTCTATCATTACCCGACTAATTTCTTACTTCAACACTTCTTTGCTGCAGGAATACTCCTCACTCCTCTAACTTTCAAAAGGCTGTCAATATTTGCCTTGAATAAACTGAATTACAAAACGCCCCGTAGCTTCTTAGTGAAGAATTTATAAGGTTCTCCCTGCCATTGAAGAAATAACTCCCAAGGATTACCATTCTGCTCACCATCCATCATCTGCAAACAGGGAATTGAGAGATACTCTATCCAATTGATTCATCCAAAGTGTGTGTGTGTGTGTGTGTGTGTGTGTGTGTGTGTGTGTGTGTGTGTGTGTGTGTGTGTGTGTGTGTGTGTGTGTGTGTGTGTGTGTGTGTGTGTGTGTGTGTGTGTGTGAGAGAGAGAGAGAGAATATGCACTCAGTGGCCACTTTATTTGGTAGACCAGTACACCAGTTCGTAAATGCAAATATCCAATTAGCCAATCAAGTGGCAGCAACTCAATGCATAAGAACATGCAGACATGGCCATGAGGTTCAATTGTTGTTCAAACAAAACACCAGAACGAGGAAGAAATGTGATCTGAGTAACTTTGACTGTGCAATGATTGTTGGTACCAGACATGATATTTTGAAACTGCTGATTTCATGGGATTATCACACAACAGTCTCTAAAGTCCATAGAGAATAGTACTAAACATAAAAAAAAATCAGTGAGCCACAGCTCTGTGGGCAAAAATGCCTTGTTAATGAAAGAAATCAGAGGAGAATGACCAGCCTCGTTCAAGACAGTAACGCAAGTAACCAAGCATTACACCAGTAGTGTGCAGAGGAACATCTCTGAATGCACAACATGTCAAGTCTTGAAGTGAACAGGCTACAGCAGCAAAATACCAAAGGCACATGTACAGTGGCCACTTTATCAGGTACCTCTATCCCAAATAAAGTGACCACTAAGTGTATAACATGAAATTAGTCTCAGATCTGATCACCTGACAACTGTGAGCTATCCCACCACCCAATCCCATCTCCCCAAGTCACTGCTAGCCATTAAAAAAAAAGATCTATTTATTCCTGTTAGCCAACTAATTTCCTATCCAATTTCAAGAGAATGCTGATGCAGGAGCATAGAGTAAGCCACTGGAAGAACCCAAAGGACCAAGAAGCATTTGTGGAGGCAAATGTCAAATACCCCTTTAAAATTTCCTTTAAGATATTTTGGAAAGCCCTTCAAATGTCCAAGTTCACTGCATTCATTTGTCCTTCCTCATCAATCCTTAGCTGTATTACTCAAGCATGATTGTCTTTTCATAAATCTACTTTGACTTTGTACAATTCTGTTATTCTTCCTCGTGTTCCATATTACATTTTTTATTATCAACTCAACATTTTTCCCAGCACTGATGTCAGGCTAACTCATCTATAATTCCCTACATTTTCTCCATGTCATGGTCCCTTCTGGAAATCCCACACATTGCTATTTACCCCAGGAATTGGGCCTCAATCCCCTTGTTTAGTTTCCAATCATTCCCAGGTTCCACTACCTACACACAATTGCTTTCCATCCTGCAAAAATGCAGGATAGAGACCCTGTGATCACAACAAGGAGCTGCCAGCTCGTTGGTTGACTCTGGTGTGAGTAACCTCATTTCATGGTTCTTAGGACTGCCAGTTCTAAGTCTAGCATCACTTTTGGATACTGATTCCATGCTCAATACGTCAATAACGCCTCCCTCCCGCTCCTGTCTCCGTGCCCATGTTCTGCACTTGGGTTCGTCCACAGCCATGCTCACATAACAGAATGAACTGGCCATAATGAACTCAGCCGACACGGATCCTGTACAACAGGCCCTCGCCAATCAGGACTACCTACTGGGTGCCCACGACCAACTACTTAGGGAGGACACGGAAAACCTTCGGACACTGTCCACGAATGTATGGAAGGTCAGTGAGCAGATGGACCGAGTTTTCACTTCCCTTTCTCTGTCGCCTCCAAGAATCCTGACTACCCAAACCGAACCGCATAGGATGGCGTTGCCCCTGGGATAAGCAACACAGTCCCCTCGAGAGCC
This sequence comes from Hemitrygon akajei, assembly GCF_048418815.1. Classification (NCBI taxonomy): domain Eukaryota; kingdom Metazoa; phylum Chordata; class Chondrichthyes; order Myliobatiformes; family Dasyatidae; genus Hemitrygon; species Hemitrygon akajei. The sequence continues at coordinate 91,107,001 of NC_133132.1, read as the reverse complement.
ATATGTACCCGAGCCCGAACCCTACGCAGGGGACCTAGGGAGGTGCCGGGCCTTCCTGTTACAATGCTCTCTGGTCTTTGAGCTACAGCCACATACCTACACTACTGATAAATTCAAGATTGCATACATCATGGGGCTGTTATGAGTGGATGCTTTGGCTTGGGCAACCACGATATGGGATAACAGACCAGAGGTTTGTTCTTCCTTCCCCTCCTTTGCTGCTGAAATGAGGAAGGTCTTCGAGCAACCCATTCGTGGTAAGGACGCCGCAAAACGCTTGCTGACTCTTTGTCAGAGTTCGCAACGTGTAGCAAAGTATTCCATCGAGTTCTGAACCTTAGCCTCACACTCAGGGTGGATGATGAGGCCCTATAGGTGGTCTTTCGACAGGGCCTCTCGGACAAGATAAAGGATGAACTGGCAGCGAGGGATGACATGGACTGTCTGGACTCTCTGATCTCACTAACCACTAGATTAGATAATCGACTTCAAGAGTGGCTGAGAGAAAGAACCAGTCTCCCTGCTCTTCGGGGAAGTCCACTGTCCACCTTATCAGTCCCAGCCAGCTTCCTTTCCCCAGCTGCTTCATGTGTAGCTCCTGCTCCGACCGTCCCCACCACCCTGCAGGAGGAACCGGCTCTCCCCGGCCGAACGACTTCAGAGGTGGAGAGCTGGGGATTGATTCTGTTGTGGCCAGCCAGGACATTTCCGGGATACCTGCCCTCTGCAGCCAAAAGGGAGGGCTCACCATTGAAAAAGGGGGCACTGGTGAGGCAGACAATACTCCCTTCAGCCCCCCCAGACTCGGATGCAGATACTAGCTACCGTGAATTATCAATGACAGTCTCTGTCCCTACACAAACATGAGGAAATCTGCAGATTCTGGAAATTCAAACAACACACTCAAAATGCTGGTGGAATGCAGCAGGCCAGGCAGCATCTATAGGAAGAAGCACAGTCAACGTCTCGGGCCGAGACATTTCGTTAGGACTAACTGAAAGAAAAGATAGTAAGAGATTTGAAACTCGGAGGAGGAGGGGGAAATTCAAAATGATAGGAGAAGACAGGAGGGGGTAGGGTGAAGCTAAGAGCTGGAAAGGTGATTGGCAAAAGGGATGCAGAGCTGGAGAAGGGAAAGGATCATGGGATAGGAGGCCTAGGGAGAAAGAAAGAGGGAGGGGAGCAGCAGAGGGGGATGGAGAACAGGCAAAGAGTGATTGTGAGAGGGGCAGAGAGAGAAAAAAAAAGGAGGGGGAGGTAAATAAATAAATAAATAAACAAATAAATAAGGGATGGAGTTAGAAGGGGAGGAGGGGCATTAACGGAAGTTAGAGAAATCAATGTTCATGCCATCAGGTTGGAGGCTACCCAGAAGGAATATAAGGTGTATTTTAAATATGTTGGACCCAGAGGCTGGTGGGATGGTAGGCGAGGACCCCTATCCCGAGTGGGGTGGCGGGCGGATGGGTTCAGAGCAGATGTGCATGAAATGGGAGAGATGCATTTGAGAACAGAGCTGATTCCTTCATGAATTCTGAAATGTTCCCAATCCTCAGGCTTACAGCTCCTTTTGGCAAAATTTTAAGCTTTTTTTTTGTGTTTAGTAGAATTCACAACTTATATTAGCTAAAACTGAGCCATTTGTCCTAGTTTTTTTTTTGTGGCTTAAGGGAATAGAAATTGATTATATATAGCGTAATGCTTCTTCAAGAGTTCACTATTGGTTGTTTGCTGTCACTGCTTTTATTGTAACTTCCATATCACCACTGACAACTCATGCTTCATTACCTTTACTACTGGCCTTATTTGGCTTTTAGACCCTAATTTCAGTTCTAACTAAATCAATTATTGGTTTTCATATAAAATGTTACCCTTACAATTTCTCTTAAGTCCTTCAAAATATGAGGTTGTGGCGACCCACTTTCTGCGCAGGCGCCCCGGCTCACAAATAGCCAGCGCACGGGGGGAGACTTTGGTAATGCACCTCTGATGTAACTTCCGCCCGGAGAGGGCGGGTGCTAGGGATTAAATGCCAGCGCCGTGAAGTTTGAATAAACTAGTCTCGAAACGACTTACCGACTGCGTGTCGTCTCTAGCTCTGTATGTTGTACATCGCTACATTGGTGACCCCGATGGTCCAAGCAGGATTTGGACCAAAGATGACCGACTCTTCATCTGTTCACGCAGTTTCGCTAAAACTGCCGACTTTCTGGACGCTGCGACCACGCGTGTGGTTTAGCCAAGCAGAAGCCCAGTTCCAGATTCGGCAGATATCCTCTGATTCTACGCGTTACTACCACGTGGTGAGCGCCCTTGACCAGGAGACGGCCGCCCAGGTTGCGGATTTCATACAGTCACCCCCAGAAGAAGGCAAATATGAAGCATTCAAAGCGCTGCTCATTGGGACCTTTGGCTTCTCACGGCATGAGCGGGGTGCCTGCCTGCTTCACCTGGATGGTTTGGGAGGCAGACTGCCATCAGCATTGATGAACGAGATGCTGTCCCTGGCTGATGGACACAAGCCCTGCCTCATGTTCGAGCAAGCGTTCCTACAGCAACTGCCCGAGGACATACATCTGCTGCTGGCCGACGCAGATTTCAGTGACCCCCAGAAGGTGGTGGCCTGGGCAGACGTGCTGTGGAAAGCCAAGAGGGAGAGCATGGCGTCCGTCGGTCAGATTACCAGGCCACGCGCCCAAAAGCAGACCAGACCAGGCCCGGCAGGGGGGCGCATACAACACAGAGACAGGAGTGAGGAGGCCAGTGAATAGTGGTGTTTCTGCCACCAGCAGTGGGGCACAAAATCCCGCCGTTGTCGCCCACACTGCCAGGGCCAGGGCCAGCTGCCGCTAATGACTATGGCGGCTGGCCACCAGGACAGTCTCTTATACGTCTGGGACAAACAGTTGGGACGCCACTTCTTGGTCGACACCGGAGCAGAGATCAGCGTCTTGCCCCCGATGGGGTACGACACCAGCAACAGGAAGCCAGGACCCACCCTGAGGGCTGCAAACGGCAGCACGATACGGACCTATGGCACCCGCACAGTGCAGCTGCAGTTCGGCGCCAGCCAGTTCACGTGGGACTTCACACTGGCCGCCGTGGCCCAACCACTCCTAGGAGTGGACTTCTTGCGAGCTCACAGCCTGCTGGTCGACTTGCAAGGGAAAAGACTGGTACATGCCGAGACTTTCCAGACGTTCTCCCTGGGTGAAGCCAAGTTGCCGGCCCCACACCTGTACCCCATCACGCTGTTGGACAACAAATTCACCAGAATCCTGGCAGACTTTCCATCGATTCTGGCACCGCAGTTCACGGCAGCCATGCCCAGACATGGGGTACAGCACCACATCCCAACCCAGGGACCACCCCTCCACACCCGCGCACGAATGCTCCCCCCCCAAAAGCTCCGCCTGGCAAAGGAGGAGTTCAAGAGGACAGAGGAATTGGGGATTGTACGGAGGTCCGACAGCCCATGGGCCTCCCCCCTGCACATGGTGCCTAAAGCAGCCGGGGGTTGGAGACCATGCGGTGACTACCGCAGACTGAACGAGGCTACAACTCCAGACCACTACCCTGTGCCGCACATACAGGACTTTGCATCAAAACTGCACGGGGCAAGAATCTTTTCCAAAGTAGACCTCGTCTGGGGATACCATCGAATCCCGGTGCACCCTGAAGACATCCCCAAAACAGCACCCATCACCCCTTGCGACCTGTTCAAGTTCCTCCGAATGCCGTTCGGCCTGAAGAATGCCACACAGACGTTCCAGCGGCTAATGGATGCGGTGGGACGTGACCTGGACTTTGCGTTCATCTATTTGGACGACATCCTTATAGCCAGCAGTAGTCGCCAGGAGCATCTGTCCCACCTCTGCCAGCTCTACTCCCGCCTGAGTGATTTTGGCCTCATGATCAACCCGGCCAAATGCCAGTTCGGTCTCGATACCATCGACTTCCTGGGCCACAGGATTACCAAAGACAGGGCAACACCTCTGCCCGCCAAGGTAGACGCGATCCGCCACTTTGCCCAGCCCAACACGGTCAAAGGCCTGCAGGAGTTCGTTGGTATGGTGAACTTCAACCACCGTTTCCTCCCCTCAGCAGCCCGTATCATGTGCCCTTTGTACACCCTGATGTCGGGTAAAGGCAAGGACATTACTTGGGACGAGGAGGCTGTAGCCACTTTTGTTAAAGCCAAGGAAGCCTTGGCAGATGCCGCGATGCTGGTGCACCCCATAACAGCCGTTCCGACCGCCCTCACGGTGGACGCATCCGACACAGCAGTCGGTGGGGTGCTGGAGCAGCTCATCGAGGGGCGCTGGCAACCCCTGGCATTCTTCAGCAAGCACCTACGACCACCCGAACTCAAGTACAGTGCTTTCGACCGGGAGCTGTTGGCACTGTATCTGGAAATCCGGCATTTCAGGTACTTCTTGGAAGTCAGGCCGTCCACCGCGTTCACGAACCACAAACTGTTGACCTTCGCGTTTACGAAGGTGTCTGATCCCTGGTCGGCTCGCCAGCAGCGACATCTGTCCTACATCTCCGAGTACACGACGGACATCCAGCATGTCTCGGGAAAGGACAACGTCGTGGCGGACGCACTTTCCAGACCAGCTGTCCAGGCCCTGTCCCTGGGGATGGACTATGCAGCACTGGCAGAGGCACAGCAGGCAGACGACGAGATGCCCAGCTAGAGGACTGCAGTCTCGGGTTTGCAGCTGCAGGATTTTCTCATAGGCCCCATCCTCCCGGCAGCTTGGAGGCGGCGAGTTTTTGACTCCATACACAGTTTGGCGCACCCATCTATCAGGACAACTGTCCAGCTGGTCTCCAGCAAGTTCTCGTGGCATGGACTTCGCAAGCAGGTCAGTGAATGGGCCAGAACATGCACGCAGTGCCAAACAGCCAAGGCGCAGCGGCATACTAAAGCCCTGCCGCAGCAGTTCGAACCCACCCACCAGAGGTTCGACCACATTCATGTGGATATCGTGGGCCCCCTACCAGTGTCCCGAGGAGCACGGTATCTCCTAACGATGGTAGACCAGTTCACGAGTTGGCCAGAGGCGGTCCCGCTCACCGACACATCTGCCGATTCCTGCGTCCGAGCACTGATCGCAACCTGGGTAGCATGTTTCGGGGTACCAGCCCACATTACCTCCGACAGAGGCGCCCAGTTCACCTCCAGCCTGTGGTCGGCTGTGGCCAGCCTGTTGGGAACGCAGCTACACCACACTACTGCCTACCACCCACAGTTGAACGGACTAGTGGAGCATTTCCACCGTCACTTGAAGTCGAATCTCATGGCCCGCCTGAGAGGACCTAACAGGGTGAAGGAGCTTCCCTGCATCCTGCTTGGAATTCGTACAGCGCCCAAAGAGGATCTGCACGCCTTGTCGGCCGAGTTGGTGTACGTCGCGCCCCTGGCCGTCCTGGGAGAGTTCATACCAGCCCCAAGGGGGCAAGGGGAAGAACCCGCAGCAGTGTTGGACAGGCTACATGAAATGCTCGGCAACCTGGTCCCCGTGCCAACTTCACAGCACGGATGGACCCCGACCCATGTACCCAAAGACCTGCAGAACTGTAAGTTTGTGTTTGTACGAAGGGGCGGACACCGGGCACTGCTACAGCGGCCGTACGAGGGGCCGTTCAAGGTGATCAGCAACAACGGGTCCACATACATTCTGGACATTGGGGGGAAAGAGGAGGTTTTCACGGTGGACAGACTCAAACCAGCCCATGTGGACTTGGTGCAGCCGGTCAAGGTTCAGGCACCACGGCGCAGAGGCAGACCTCCCAAACAGAGTCTGACCCAGACTGTGGACATTGGGGGGGGTGTATCGCCGGTTCTGGGGGGGGGGGCTTATGTGGCGACCCACTTTCTGCGCAGGTGAACCGGCTCACCAATAGCCAGCGCGCGGGGGGAGACTTTGGTAATGCACCTCTGACATTATTTCCGCCCGGAGAGGGCGGGCGCTAGGGATTAAATGCCAGCGCCGCAAAGTTTGAATAAACTAGTCTCGAAACTCTGTTTGTAGTACATCGCTACAAGGTAATGTTTTAATTATTTTTCAATGCACAGTACCGGATTGAAAATAGCCTGTTTCCTCCTTGTTCCCTTTTGTTCTTTCCTTGGTTTCTCAACATACTAACATAGGAAACTATCTTTTATATTCTGAATGAACTTGTCCTTCACACTGTACTTGCTAATTGGTTTTTGACCAGTCTATGATATTCACTGTAATTATTTTATTACCTGTGATCCGATCTCTAACATCCTTTCTTATGTTCTGTTTGGTAGGTGAATATACTCCCATCAATATTTCTGTCCCTCATTGGTTTTTAGATCTGCTTGAACATCATGGTTTTCAGATTTATGCTCCATTGCATATATTTTCTACTCTTTATAATCATGCCTTTTATCCCTTTTACTTTTCCAATACACCTACCTCTGGTAAAAGTATTCTGGAATTTTTAAGTCCTGATTTTCATCGCTTTGATTTCTATAAATTTCTATAATGGCTATAAGATTGTAAGCATTGACTTCAGTTTGTTCCACTAGTTCATCCATCTTGTTATAATTGGTGCCTACATCCAGATGAAGAGCCTTTAATTTTGTTTCTTTGTCATGTTTCCTGTGCTAATCCTTATTGAAGGTCTATGCTACATTTATATTCTCTCTCTCTTCCTTGCAGACTCTGAATATCATTAGCCCTTTTGCCATCTTGTTATCTTTTCTTGCTAATTTTATACTGGAGTCTCCACTTGACTACTTAGTTCAAAGAAATACCTCCTGCCCAATAATTCAAGTTACTGGGACACTTCTGCCTGCTCAATTCAATTGTAGCACTTCCTAATGGAGTAATACTCCTTTCCACTAGCACTAGGTTCTGTGTTCTAGGAGCTGAAACCCATTTCTCCACATTGTCCACTGATCCAGGAAGTGAATTTGCTTTTTGACTCTACATGTGGCACAGGCCTCAGTCCAGTGCTTATTACTTATGATTCTGCGTTATAATCTGGTCCCAGATGTTCCTGTTCCTTCAGCAGAACCTCTTTCTTTATCCTGTCATTATTTTCTACGTAGTCAATGGCATCTGGATCTTTTCACACCCCTTCCAAGTTCCATTTTGGCCACAAGGAAATGTCCTTAATCTTGACAAGAGGCAGGGTTTGGGCCACATGCTCCCAGCTGCTAAGAGCAGTAGAGTCACTGTGGCATTCCTTTTCACTGTCCCAGGTATTTTGCCTCCTGTATTGTAACGCAGTGGTCAATTTGGTCATTCTCCCTGGAGTCAGAGCTCTCAGCCACATGAATTGTGCATCTCGTGGATAAGTACAAACCATATAACCATATAACAATTACAGCACGGAAACAGGCCATCTCGACCCTTCTAGTCCATGCCAAATGCTTACACTCACCTAGTCCCACTGACCCACACTCAGCCCATAACCCTCCATTCCTTTCCTGTCCATATACCTATCCAATTTTACTTTAACTGACAATACCGAACCTGCCTCTACTGCTGAGGATATTTTGGCATCACATCATGGCAAGGATGTGATGGCCCAAAGGGCATCTTGTTGTGCTCTATGACACTATGATTATGTCTCATCATCTCTGAAATTCCTTGATCTGCAGATACAAAAAAAGAATACAGTGAGCTGTAGTTTTGTGGGCAAAAATGCCTTGTCAATGAGAGAAGTCAGAGGCCAATGGCCTGACTGTTTCAAGCTGACTGTAACTCAAATAACTACATGTTACATGAGTGGTATGCCAATGAGCATCTTTAAATGCACAACATGTCAAACCTTGAAGTGCATGGGCTACAGCAGCAGAAGACCATAAATGTGCACTCAGTGGCCATTTAATTTAGGTACAGGAGGCACAAAATAAAGTGGCTATTGAATATATGTTTTACAATCGTTTCTATCAGTTCCCACACACTTATAGCTGCAGCTTGTTAGCTACCTAACATTCCTTATTTTACTTCATTCATTTAGTTCTTTAAATGTGAAACTGCTCTAATCTAGATAGTTCCTGATCCCATGAAGTCTACTTTTGACTTATAAATTTTCTGAGGTGAATTCCCTTTCAACGGACCATCATGTGGTCACTAATCTTATGTTCCACAGATAGTAAGCCACCATAAACAGCTTACTCAGCTTCCCTACAAAATTACTCACAATCTTACTATTTGCTGTAATACTCCCCTCTTTTGTTGCTGAATGTGTCTGTGACAAAATAAGCTTGAATTTTTTTTAAAACCCCATTAAGTATAGAATCTATCCTAAGTGTTTTGCAAACTGAATCAAATGAAATATGGAAGATATAAAGGACAAAAGAAATACTTAATATCACAACACTTTTTAAGAGCAGTGTTAAGTCCTGATGAAAGGTCTTGGCCTGAAGCATTGACTGCTTTTTCCCATCCTTAGACACTGCCGGACTTGCTGAGTTCCTCCAGCACTGAGTGCATGTTGCTCAAGAACAGGGATAACAAAAGATATGGAGAGAAAAAGATGAAGTAGCTTCGGGGTAGCGTAGCAAGTTGGGATAGCTGCAGGTATAGATGCCATTCATAGTCTTTTGCCCAGGGTAAGTGAGTCTAAGATTGAAGGGCATAGCGTTTAAGGAGAGAGGGGGAAGATTTAAAGGAGATCTGAAGGGTGCATTTTTCATACAAAGGGTGTGGGGTATTTGGAGCAAGCTGCTGGGGGGGGTGGTAGAGGTAGGTAATATGTGGAGAGGAAGAGTTTAGAGGGATGTTGGCTAAACACAGGCAAGTGGGATGAGCAACTCCTTCAGCTTTAGTGTTGTGCCCAAGAGCTTGTTTCTGTACTGTTTAACTTTGTGAATCAATGATGGAAAAAAGGAAGGACAGATGAGCATCATCAAATTGGAAAGACTTGAAGGGCTGGAGCAAGGTGGGGCTGCGGTGTATTGTTGGAAATGCATTAAAATATTTGAATATATGAACAAGACTTATAAATTTGGTTGCATTGTGGTGCCTACATCCAATGTAAGTCAGCAAAGGCAGCGAAGTTATAATCATAGAATCATTTAGCACAGGAAAAGGCTCTTCAACCCATCATGTTGATGGTGATGCTTACATACCCCTCTGTACTCCAAATTACGATCAGCCTCTTGCTGTTCCTCAGATCATCACTGCACCGCCTGCTGCTCACCTTATCCTATGTTCTCTGGTCTTAGACATACCCATAATGTATCAATGTTTCTCAATATCCTCTCTATTTGTGCTCTCATAATCTTGTGTACCTTCAACTCACCCCAGTCCCCTGAAATCCAAGGAAAATAAACCTCCTCTAACCCAGTTTCTCATCATAATGAAATGTTCTATGCCAGTCAACATTCTGGTAAATCTCGTCTGCAGCCTCTCCAAAGCAATCATATCCTTCCTGGATTCTGACAACCAGAACTTCACAAAGTACTCCAGATGTACACCGAGATCGGTCTGTTTCTTAATGCCCCCAAAAGCCCGGCCATTCATGGTATATGACCTGGCCTTATTAGACCTCCTAATTAGACCTCTTGCTCTATCAAGATTAAATTCCATGTGGACATTCCACTCTTGGACTTGTACAGGGTTTCAAACTGAAACATTGACAATTCTTTTCCTCTCACAGATGCAGCTCGACCTGCTGAGTTGCTCCAGCAGACTGTTTGCTGCTTTAAATTCCACATAACTGAGCCTCATTATCAACAGCACCACAAACTATATGTATTCTTGCAAAATTACTAATTATACCTCTTGCATATATATCCATATTATTAAAGTATAAGATGAGCAAAAGGATAGCAATGATGATCTCTAATGGTGTATCACTGGTCAGAGGCTTCCAATTGCAAAAACTATCACCCATCATCACTCTCTGCCTTTTATTACCATGTTAAATTTTGGATCCAATTGCCAAATTGCTTAGGATTTGTGAGTTCTAAACTTCTGGACAATATAAGTAGCAGAACCTTCAGTTAGGGACTGAAGGCCTACTGTGAAAACAGTGGAATATTAAATGATAGTAGAAAAGCTCCAGCTGGAATTCCTTGCAACTGAGCAGGTTTTGAAGTACTGATACTTCAAGCTAACAGATAATAAATTTTGAAAAATGTGTTATTTTGTGTATCAATATAAATTTTGTATATAACACACAGCAAGTTTTATTATATATAACACTGTTTTATATACAACAGTGTTTTGTGTATCATATTTTTAAAGTTTTATGTATAGAACACAATACAATATACTTATACTGACATTAAAAGAATCCTTTCTTTGTTATTTGCAGTCCAGAAAGTATCTGTGCACAGAAAAAAAAAGAACAACGAACTCAGTAAACTCATTTCTGGAGATCCTGACTCACTGAGCATTTAGATCTTAGATATGTCAAAATATGGACACTGGACTGGAAAATTTTCTCATGCACAAGAAGCTGCCACAGATGCAGCCTGAAGCAGCACTACATAAAAAGCTGGAGGAACATGACTCTGTAAGAAGTCTGTACCTCCTCCCTGGGGAATGTGTGGTTTCCTCCCACAGTTCAAAGGTATAGACATTAGGTTAATTGTCCTGTGATTAGGTTATGTTTAAATCAGGGTTCCTCCAAGAGGACCACAATCTTGTCGTAGAGATAGAGGCTTGTGGTCTTCAACGACCCAGGGAGCTACGTTGGCTGGGGTCAGGGCCTTGTATTTTGGTTCTTGGCAGGAGCACCCATGCCAAACAAGTTAAAAGAGCAAGGCAAGACTAAGGATGGTCCACAAGTACTCCAGGACCGAGGGTTCAGCTCAAGCCTAACAACCCTGACTGGTCAACAAAAATTGTTACGGAAACAGCAATGTAGAATCTTTCTATAGCTGTATATGAAGGACCTTCATTACTGCTCTAAACACCAGTGGTGTAGCTGGTAAAATTATTGAAATTGTGATTGGCAGGGGTTGTTGTGTTGGAATGCTTTGAGGGCCAGAAGGACTTAAGTATTCTATCTCTAAATAAAATAAAATAACTAAACACGTCATGCAACATCTGTGGAGGGAAACGGACAGTCAACATTCTGAATCAAAAGCTTTCATCTTGACTGTAAGATAGAGGGGAGGTAGTTTGCATGAAGAGGTGAGCAGAGTAGGGGAGTCAGAGCTGGCAAATGTTGCGTGGCTCCAGGTGAGGAAGGCTGATAGGCAGATGGAAGAAGGAAGAGCCAAGTCAAGTCAAGTCAATCACTTTTATTGTCATTTCGACCATAACTGCTGGTACAGTACAAAGTAAAAATGAGACAATGTTTTTCAGGACCATGGTGTTATATGACACAGTACAAAAACTAGACTGAACTACGTAAAAAACAACACAGAAAAAAAAACAACACAAGACTACACTAGACTACAGACCAACCCAGGACTGCATAAAGTGCACAAAACAGTGCAGGCATTACATTAAATACTAAACAGGACAATAGGACAAGGTGTCAGTCCAGGCTCTGGGTATTGAGGAGTCTGATAGCTTGGGGGAAGAAACTGTTACATGGTCTGGTCGTGAGAGCCCAAATGCTTCGGAGCCTTTTCCCAGATGGCAGGAAGGAGAAGAGATTGTATGAGGGGTGCATGGGGTCCTTCATAATGCTGTTTGCTTTGCGGATGCAACGTGTAATGTAAACATCCGTGATGGCGGGAAGAGAGACCCCGATGATCTTCTCAGCTGACCTCACTATCCGCTGCAGGGTCTTGCGATCCAAGATGGTGCAATTTCCAAACCAGGCAGTGATGCAGCTGCTCAGGATGCTCTCGATACAGCCCCTGTAGAATGTGATGAGGATGGGGGGTGGGAGCCTTTGCAGAAAGTAGAGAGGCTGCTGGGCTTTCTTTGCTATGGAGCTGGTGTTGAGGGATAGGATGAGATTCTTCACCAGGTGAACACCAAGAAATTTGGTGCTCTTAACGATTTCTATCGAGGAGCCATCAATGTTCAATGGAGAGTGGTCGCTCCGTGCCCTCCTGAAGTCAACAACCATCTCTTTGGTTTTGTTCACATTCAGAGACAGGTTGTTGGCTCTGCACCAGTCCGTTAGACACTGCACCTCCTCTCTGTAAGCTGACTCGTCGTTCTTGCTGATGAGATCCACCACGGTCGTGTCATCGGCGAACATGATGATATAGTTTGAGCTGTGTGTTGCAGCACAGTCGTGGGTCAGCAGAGTGAACAGCAGTGGACTGAGCACACAGCCCTGGGGAGCCCCCGTGCTCAGTGTGATGGTGTTGGAGATGCTGCTCCTGATCCGGACTGACGGAGGTCTCCCAGTCAGGAAGTCTAGGATCCAGTTGCAGAGGGAGGTGTTCAGGCCCAGTAGGCTCAGCTTTCCAATCAGTTTCTGAGGGATGATTGTGTTGAATGCTGAACTGAAGTCTATGAACAGCATCCGAACATATGTGTCTTTTTTGTCCAGGTGGGTGAGGGCCAGCTGGAGGGTGGTGGCAATGGTGTCATCTGTTGAGCGGTTGGGACGGTACACAAACTGCAGGGGGTCCAGTGAGGGGGACGGCAAGGTCTTGATATGCCTCATGACGAGCCTCTCGAAACACTTAATTTTAATGTTTAAATCTTTTTTATTAATTATTATTGATTAACAAAAAAAGATACATTAAGTCAATATGTCATTATGTACAATAAAGAATTAAATTAGCAAATAACTGATTAACAAAGCTAAGCAATATATCAATAATAAGAAGAAAAAATAAAGTATTAAGAATTTTTTTTGAAAGAAAAGGGAAAAAACGAACCCCTACTAACTAAAAAAACCCGACTAACTGAAAAAAAAACAAAAACAGAAAAAAAAACACCTTTGGGAGCACAACCCCGGAGCTATACGTCATACAAGCTTCCAAAAAAAACATCAATCCTCCAACCCAAATCCACTTAAAGAAAAATCGGAAGGAAACCATATTAATTAACTCAAATCAAATGATGGTAGTGGGCAAATGAACCCCACCTTTTCTCAAAATTGAATCCAGGATCAAAAGTTAGATTTCTGATTTTCTCCAAACTAAGACATAACATCACCTGAGAAAACCATTGTATCAAAGTAGGAGCAGAAGCATCTTTCCATTTCAACAGAATAGCCCTTCTGGCCAATAATGTAACGAATGCAATTACATGTTGGTCTGATGGAGAAATACCATAAATATATTGAGGAATTATACCAAATAATACTCTCAATTTAGTAGGTTGTAAATTAATTTTTAAAGCTTTAAAAATTGTAGAGAAAATAGACTTCCAAAATTTTTCAATACAGAACACGACCAAAACATATGTGTCAATGTGGCTGTCTCGATTTTACATCTGTCGCACTGACTATCAACATTAGGGAACATTTTAGACAGTCTCTCCTTTGTCAGATAGTAACGATGTACAATTTTAAATTGAAGAAAAGAGTGATTGGCACAAATTGAAGAAGAATTAACCAACTTCAAAATCCGCAACCAATCTTCTGTTATCAGGGTCATGTTAAACTCTCTCTCCCAATCTTGCTTAATCTTAAGTGAAGGATAACTGTGCTGTTGTAACAATAAATTATAAATTTTCCCAATAAAACCCTTCACTAAAGGATTCATTTTAAAAATAATATCTAACAGGTCAGAATCTTGTATATGTGGAAAATTACTTAAGTATTTTTGTAAGAAGTGTCTGACCTGAAGATATTGCAGGAAATGGATTCATGATGATGGATGTGAGTGCAACAGGATGGTAGTCATTTAGGCAGGACACTGAAGACTTCTTCGGCACGGGGATGATGGTGACGGCCTTGAAGCACGTTGGAATGGTGGCGCTGCTCAGGGAGATGTTGAAGATGTCAGTGAGAACATCTAGCTGGTCTGCACATCCTTCGAGCACTCTACCAGGACTGTTGTCTGGTTCAGCAGCCTTCCGTGGGTTGACCCTGCAGAGGGTTCTTCTCACATTGACCACGGTGAGACACAGCACCTGGTCATTTGTAGGAGGGGTGGACTTCCTTGCCGCCATGACATTTTCCACCTCAAAACGGGCGTAGAAGTTATTCAGTACATCTGGGAGGGAGGCATCACCTGCACAGTCAGGTGATGTTGTCCTGTAATTGGTGATGTCCTGGAAGCCCTTCTACATGCGTCGCATGTCGCTGCTGTCCTGTAAGTGGCTGTGGATTTGCTGGGTGTGTGCACGCTTTGCCTCTCTGATGGCCTGGGACAGTTTGGCCCTCGCTGTTGTTAGGGCTGCCTTATCGCCTGCTCTGAAGGCTGAGTCATGGGTCCTCAGCAGTGCAGGCATCTCCGTGGTCATCCATGGCTTCTGGTTAGCTCGTATAGTGATGGTCTTGGACAGAGTAACATCATCAATGCATTTGCTGATGTAGCTAGTCACTGATGCTGTGTACTCCTCTAAGTTGGTAGAGTTGCCATCGGTTGCAGCCTCCCTGAACATGTGCCAGTCAGTGTTCTCAAAGCAGTCTTGAAGAGCAGAGATGGCTCCTGCTGGCCAGGTTTTCACTTGCTTCTGAATTGGTCTGGAGCGCCTGACGAGTGGTCCGTATGCTGCGATGAGCATAACAGTGATGTGGTCTGAGTAACCGAGGTGGGGGCAGGGCTCTGCCTGGTACGTGTCGGGGATGTTAGAGTGGATAATAGTGACAGAAGATGGGTGAAAAAGAATAGAGATTACAATGAGCTAACATTAATGGAATCTGATAGGTAGTGGGAACAGTTGGGGTAGGGAGCCCTGTGAGAGGAGTCTGTGGGTGATGGGCAGTGATTCAGTGTTAGCTTACTTACTTATAAGTCAGAAGGCTGGGTATTCATGCCCTCGGCAGAGATTTAAGCATGTAATGCAGACTGACAGTTCAGTGCAATACTGAAGAAATGCAAAAGGGAGCAGCTGAGTTTCAATTTATGTTGACCTTGAAACCCAAATCAAAAATGCTGGGATTGGGTCCAAGTACCAATTAATTATGTAAAATATAGACTGTGGGCATGTTTGCATCATCTGTTTCTGTCTGCATCCAATTATTGCAAATGGAAGTATATCATGCAAATTGTAATCGGCAAGATGTGGCATTTCTTCTGTAACTTAATTTGGCTGGAAAAGGTTGGCACTGTGCTTTGAAAATTTAACTCAGGATTTAGGCATTGCCAGGTAAACCAATGCTTATTGCCCATTCCTCTCTGCCCTTTGGAAAGTGCTCAGTTTTCTTTGTGAACCTCCCAGTTGTTGTCGGGGAAAATGCTCCCACAGAGCTGATCAATAGAGTTTTCAAAGGTTCAAAGGTCAAATTTAATGTCAGCGAAATGTATACAATAAACATCCTGAAATGCTTTTTCTTCGCAACCATCCACAAAAAACAGAGGAGTGCCCCAAAGAATGAATGACAGTTAAATGTCAGAACCCCAAAGTCCTCCCAAACATAAGTGGCAGTGAGCTACAATACCCCTCCTCCCACCGGCAAACATAAAGCATCGGCACCCACCACCGAGCACTCAAGTGTGAGCAACGCAACAGCAAAGACACAGACTTGCAGTTACCCCAAAGATTAGCCCTAGCCCTAGCCCAGTTAATCAGCACACGAGGTCACACAGATTTCGCAAAGGCAAATAAAAATAAGGAAGGGCAAGCTGAGTGGCCATTCTGTGAGAACAAGTCTGGGAGAAGTAAGTATCTGGTAAGTTTCTTATTCTTCATTTTTTGTTCTTTGTCTGATGGCACATCGAGCAGTGTGAATGGCTGTGTTGTGCTATTTGTGTGAGATGTGGAATTCCGGGAGACAGCCAGCTTCCCGGATAACCACATCTCCACCAGGTGCACTGAGCTGCAGCTCTTCATAGAACATGTTAGAGAACTGGAGCTGCAGCTCAATGACCTTTGGTGCATATGGGAAGCTAAGGAGATGATAGATAGGAGCTACAGGGAGGTAGTCACCCCTACGTCGCAAGAGGCAGGAAAATGGGTGACTATCAGGAGAGAGAAGGGAAATGGGCAGACAGTACAGAGTACCCCTGTGGCTGTTCCTCTCAATAATAAGTATACTGGTGAGGGGGATGACCTGCTGGGGACGGGGAAGGGAGCCACACTGATCGGGTCTCTGGCACTGAGTCTAGTGCTGTGCCTCAGAAGGACAGGGATAGACAGGACTGCAGTGGTGATAGGGGACTCCAAGGTTAGAGGATGAGACATAAGATTCTGTGGGTGTGATAGAGACACCTGGATGGGTTGTTGCCTCCCAGGTGCCAGGGTCAGGGATGACTTGTTTCAGGTCCAAGTCATTCTAAAAGGAGAGGGTGTGAAGCCCTTGGTTCATATTGGTCCCAATAATTTGGTACAAAAAGCAAGGAGGTCCTGAAGAGAGAATTTAGGAAGCTAAGTAGAAAGCTGAAAAGTAATTCCTCCAGGTCAGTGAGAATGAGGTGATTTAGCAAATGAATGTGTGGCTCAGAAAATGGTGCAGTGGGTAGAATTTTAGCTTTCTGGATCATTGTGATCTCTTCTGGAGAAGGTATAACCTGTACAGAAGGGGAGGATTACTCTTGAACCCAAGAGGGACCAATATACATGCAGGCAAGTTTGCTAGAGCTGTTGGGGAGGGTTTAAACTAAATTGGCAGGGGGGTGGGAACTGGTCTGATAGGACTGCAGTTGTACAAGGCCTTGGTGAGACTGCACCTAGAATATTGTGTGCAGTTTTGGTCCCCTAATCTGAGGAAAAACATTCTTGCCATAGAGGGAGTACAGAGAAGGTTCACCAGATTGATTCCTGGGATGGCAGGACTTCCATATGAAGAAAGATTGGATCGACTAGACTTATACTCACTGGAATTTAGAAGATTGAGAGGGGATCTTATTGAAACGTATAAAATTCTAAAGGGATTGGACAGGCTAGATGCAGGAAGATTGTTTCCGATGTTGGGGAAGTCCAGAACGAGGACTTAAGGATAAAGGGGAAGCCTTTTAGGACCGAGATGAGGAAAAACTTCTCCACACAGAGAGTGTTGAATCTGTGGAATTCTCTGCCACAGGAAATAGTTGAGGCCGGTTCATTGACTATATTTAAGAGGAAGTTAGATATGGCCCTTGTGGCTAAGGGGATCAGGGGGTATGGAGAGAAAGCAGGTACAGGGTTCTGAGTTGGATGATCAGCCATGATCATACTGAATGGCGGTGCAGGCTCGAAGGGTCTATGTTTCTATGACTGAGGATGGGGCAGTTGGCATACAAGTTGATGAAGTGTGTGGTGGGACTGTCAGGAAGGACAGGCAAATGATAGGGCAAAATTGAAATCAGTGGAATAAATTGCAATGCAGCAGGGACAAAATTGAAAAGGATGTTGGATACAAGATTGAAGGTTTTATACTTGAGTGCTTGCAGTATACAGAATAAAGTAGAAGATCTTGTAGTGCAGATTTGAAATTGGCAGGTATGATGTTTTGGGCATCACTGAGTCATGGTTGAAAGAAGATTATAGTTGAGAGCTTAACATCCAAGGATACACATTGTATCAAAAGGACAGGCTGATGGGCAGAGGGATGGTATGGCTATGATGGTAAAAAAAAATAGGAGCTGAAGATCTGGAATCCATGTAGCTAGAGTTAAGAAACTGCAAGGTAAAACAACCCTGATGTGATTTATATATAGGCCTCTGAACAGTAGCCAGGATGTGATTTACAAATTACAAGGAGAAATAGAAAAGGCTTTTCAAATGGACAATGTTACAATAGTCATGGGGCATTTCAATATGCAGGTAGATCGGGAAAATTAGGCTACTGCTGGATTACATGGGAAAGAATTTATAGTCTTCAAGTTGGCTTTTTAGAGCAGCTTGTGGTTGAGCTCACAAGAGGATCATTTATTCTGGATTGTGTGCATTCTGGATTTGAATACGGAGCTTATTTTAAAGGAACCCTAAGGAGGCAGTGATCATAATATGATAGAATTCATCCTGCGGTTTGAGAGGGAGAAATTAAAGTCAGATGTATCAGTAATAAAGCGGAGTAAGGAGAATTACAAAGGCATGAGAGAGGAGCTGGCCAAAGTTGACTGGAAGGGGTCACTAGCAGGGATGACAACAGAGCAGCAATGGCTGGAATTTCTGAGGGCAAATTTGAAGGCACAGGATAGATACATTGCAAAGAAGAAGAATTATTCTAGGCCAGGATGATGCAACTGAGTTTGACAAAGGCAGTCAAAGCCAACCGGAAAGTAAAGAGAGGGTATATCATAGAACAAACATTAGAGGGAAGATAGAGGACTGGGAAACTTAAAAATTAACAGAAGTCAACTAAAAAGTAATTAAGAAGGTAAAGATAGAATATGAAGGTAAGTAAAAAGGGATACCAAAAGTTTCTTCAGATGCCTAAAGCATAAAAGAGGGGCAAGAGTAGATATTGTTCCACTGGAAAATAACTTTGGAGAGATAGTATTGAGGGACAAGGAAATGGCAGATGAATTGAATAAGTATTTTGCTGTCACAAACAAGGGAAAATCCGCAGATGCTGGAAATCCGTGCAATACACATAAAATGCTGTAAGAACTCAGCAGGCCAGGCAGCATGTAAGGAAAAAAGTACAGTTGATGTTTTGGGCTGGTTTCAACTGTACTTTTTTCCATAGATACTGCCTGGCCTGTTGAGTTCCTCCAGCATTTTGTGTGTGTTCCAAGCTTTTTGCTGTATTTTGCTATGCCTTCACTGTGGAAGACACTAGCAGTATGCCAGAAATTAGAGAGTGTCAGGAGGCAGAAGTGAATGCAGTTCCTATTTCTAGGGAGAAAGTGCTTGGGAAGTTGAAAGATCTGAAGGTAGATAAGTCACCTTGACCAGATAGACTACACCCTAGGGTTATGAAAGAGGTGGCTGAAGAGATTGTCAAGGCATTAGTAATGACCTTCAACAACACTTGACTCTGGAATGGTTGCAGAGGACACGAAAATTGCAAATGTCACTCCTGTCTTCAAGAAGGTAAGAAGGCAGAAGAAAGGAATTTATAGGCCAGTTAGCCTGACATCAGTGGTTGGTAAGATGTTAGAGTCCAGTGTTACAGATCTGGTTTCGGGATACTTGGAGGCGCATGGTAGAAGAGGCTAAAGTCAGCATGGTTTCCTTAAGGGACAATCTTGCTTGACAAATCTGTTAAAATTATTTGAGGAACTAATAAGCAGGATAGACAGAGGAGAATCAGTGGAAGTTATGTACCTGGATTTTCAGAAGGCCTTTGACAAGGTGCTGCACATCAGGCTGTTAAACAAGATAAGAGCCCCTGGTATTGCAGAAAAGATACCAGCATGGATAGGCTATTGGCTGGAAGCAAAGAGTGGGCATAAAGGAGAGTTTTGATTGACTGCCATGACTAGTTGTTTTCCGCAGTGTTGGCTGTTGGGACAATATCTTTTTATGTTTTATGTCAATGACTTGGATGACAGAATTGATTACTTTTTGGCCTTATTAGTGGACAATATGAAGATAGGCTGAGGTGCAGGTAGTATTGAGGAATCAGGGTGGCTACAGAAGGACTTGGACAGATTTGGAGAATGGGCAAAGAAGTGGTAGATGGAAGACCATGTGAGGAAATGTATGGTCATGCACTTTTGTAGATGAATAAAGGCATTAACTATTTTCTAAATTGGGAGAGAATACTAAAATCCTAGTTGCAAAGAAACATTGGAGACTTTGTTCAGGATTTCCTAAATGTTAATTCACAGTTTGAGTTGGTGAGGAAGGAAATGCAATGTTAGCATTAATTTCAAGAGAAATAAAATATAACCATATAACCATATAACAATTACAGCACAGAAACAGGCCATCTCGGCCCTCCTAGTCCATGCCGAACACTTACTCTCACCTAGTCCCACTGACCGGCGCTCAGCCCATAACCCTCCATTCCTTTCCTGTCCATATACCTATCCAATTTTACTTTAAATGACAATACCGAACCTGGCTCTACCACTTCTACTGGTAGCTCTTTCCACACAGCTACCACTCTCTGAGTAAAGAAATTCCCCCTTAAACTTTTGCCCCCTAACTTTCAACTCATGTCCTCTTGTTTGAATCTCCCCTACTCTCAATGGAAAAAAGCCAATCCACATCAACTCTATCTTTTCCCCTCATAATTTTAAATACCTCTATCAAGTCCCCCCTCAACCTTCTACGCTCCAAAGAATAAAGACCTAACTTGTTTAACCTTTCCCTGTAACTTAGGTGCTGAAACCCAGGTAACATTCTAGTAAATCTTCTCTGTACTCTCTCTATTTTGTTGACATCTTTCCTATAATTCGGTGACCAGAACTGTACACAATACTTCAAATTTGGCCTTACCAATGTCTTGTACAATTTTAACATTACATCCCAACTCCTATACTCAATGCACTGATTTATAAAGGCCAGCATACCAAAAGCTTTCTTCACCACCCTATCCACATGAGATTCCACCTTCAGGGAACTATGCACCATTATTCCTCGATGACTTTGTTCTACTGCATTCTTCAATGCCCTACCAATACCATGTACGTCCTATTTGGATTATTCTTACCAAAACGTAGCACCTCACACTTATCAGCATTAAAATCCATCTGCCATCATTCAGCACACTCTTCTAACTGGCCTAAATCTCCCTGCAAGCTTTGAAAACCTACATCATTATCTACAAGGCCACCTATCTTAGTATCATCGGCATACTTACTAATCAAATTACCACCCCATCATCCAGATCATTAATGTATATGACAAACAACAATGGACCCAGTACAAATCCATGAGGCACACCACTAGTCACTGGCCTCCAACCTGACAAACAGTTATCCACCACTACTCTCTGGCATCTCCCATCCAGCCACTGTTGAATCCATTTTACTACTTCAATATTAATACCTAACGATTGAACCTTCCTTACCAACTTTCCATGCGGAACCTTGTCAAAGGCCTTACTGAAGTCCATATAGACAACCTCCATTGCTTTACCCTCATCAACTTTTCTAGTAACCTCTTCAAAAAATTCAATAAGATTTGTCAAACTTGACTTCCCATGCACAAATCCATGTTCACTGTTCCTAATCAGACCCTGTCTATCCAGATATGCCATCCCTAAGAATACTTTCCATTAAAATACCCACCACTGACATCATACTGACAGGCCTATAATTGCTAGGTTTACTCTTATAACCCTTTTTAGACATGGAACAACATCAGCAATACGTCAATCCTCTGGTACCATCCCCGTTTCTAATGACATTTGAAATATTTCTGTCAGAGCTCCTGCTATTTCTACACTAACTTCCCTCAAGATCCTAGGGAATATCCTGTCAGGACCTGGAGATTTATCCACTTTTATATTCCTTAAAAGCGCCAGCACTTCCTCCTCTTTAATTGTCATACATTCCATAACTTCCCTACTTGTTTCCCTTACCTTATACAATTCAATATCCTTGTCCATAGTGAATACTGAAGAAAAGAAATTGTTCAAAATCTCCCTCATCTCTTTTGGCTCCACACATAGCTGTCCACTCTGATTCTCTAAGGGACCAATTTTATACCTCACTATCCTGTTGCTATTAATATAACTGTAGAAACCCTTCAGACTTATTTTCAGCTTACTTGCCAAAGCAACCTTGTATCTTCTTTTAGCTTTTCTAATTTCTTTCTTAAGATTCTTCTTACTCCATGCTGCCTATATTTATTGTGGATCTCTCTCTTTTTCCTAACCAAGTTTCCAATATCCCTTGAAAACCATGGCTCTGTCAAACTTTTAACCTTTCCTTTCAACCTAACAGGAACATAAAGATTCTGTACCCTCAAAATTTCACCTTTAAATGACCTCCATTTCTCTATTACATCCTTGCCATAAAACAAATTGTACCAATCCCCTCCTTCTAAATCCTTTTACATCTCTTCAAAGTATAGCCTTTCTCCAATCAAAAATCTCAATCCTGGGTCCAGTCCTATCCTTCTCCATAATTATATTGAAACTAATGGCATTGTGATCACTGGACCCGAAGTGCTCCCCAACACATACCTCCATCACCTGACTTATTTCATTCCCTTACAGAAGATCCAACACGGCCCCTTCTCTAATTGGTACCTCTATGTATTGCTGCAAAAAACTATCCTGCGCACATTTTACAAACTCCAAGCCATCCATCCCTTTTACAGTATGGGCTTCCCAGTCTATGTGTGGAAAATTAAAATCTCCCATAATCACAACCCTGCGCTTACTACAAATATCTGCTATCTCCTTGCAAATTTGCTCCTCCAATTCTCGCTCCCCATTAGGTGGTCTATAACACACCCCTATAAGTGTTACTACACCTTTTCCATTCCTCAATTCCACCCAAATAGTCTCCCTAGATGAGCCCTCTAACCTATCCTGCCAGAGCACCGCTGTAATATTTTCTCTGACAAGTAACGCAACCCCTCCCCCTCTTGTCCCTCCAATTCTATCACACCTGAAGCACTGAAATCCAGGAATATTTTGTTGCCAATCACACTCCTCCTGCAACCATGTTTCACTAATAGCTACTACATCATATTTCCAGGTATCAATCCAAGCTCTAAGCTCATCTGCCTTTCTTACAATGCTCCTAGCATTAAAATAAATGCATTTAAGAAATTCTCCACCTGTTCCTCTCTGTTTATCTCTAACATTACAAAGAACTTTACTATCTTCTTTTTCTTCCTTCTCCCATACATCTGTTCTGACACTCTGGTTCCCCTCCCACCTCATATCTAGTTTAAATCCATTGGAGCCTCTCTAGCAAACCTACCTGCAAGAATATTTGTCCCCCTCCAGTTCAGATGTAAACCGTCCCGCCAGAACAGGTCCCACCTTCCCTGGAAAACTGCCCAATTATCTATAAATCTGAAGCCCTCCCTCCTGCACCATGTCTTCAGCCACGTGTTGATCTGCACTATCTTACTATTTCTAAACCCACCTGCACGTGGCACTGGTAGCAATCCTGAGATTGCTATCCTGGAGGTCCTGTCCTTTAACTTGGCACCTATCTCCCCAAACTCACTTTTCAGGACCTCCTCACTCTTCCTACCCACGTCATTGGTCCCTACATGGACCACAACTTCTGGCTACTCACCCTCCCTCTTGAGAATACTGAGAACTCAATCTGAGATATCACGGACCTTGGCACGAGGGAGGCAACAGACCACCCAGGATTCTCGATCTCTTCTACAGAACCTCCTATTTGTCCCCCTAACTATCGAATCCCTTATCACTACTGCTCTCCTCTTTTCCCTCCTTCCCTTCTGAGCTGAGGGTCCAGTCTCGGTGTCAGAGACGCAACCACTGCAACTTGTCCCTGGTAGGTCGTCCCCATCAACAGTACCCAAAACGGTATACTTATTGTTATAAGTATATAACAATATAACATACTTATAAGAGCAAGGAGGTAATGCTGTGGCTTTATAAGGCACTGATGAGGACTCACTTGGTGTACTGTGAGCAGTTTTGGACCACTTATTTATGAAAGGATGTTCAGAGGCATTTCACGAGAATGATTCCAGGAATGAGAGGCTTATCGTAAGAAAAATGACTGGAGGCTCTGACTTTTACTTGTTAGAATTTAGGTGAATGAGGGGAGATCTCACTGAAACCTATGGACTTTGAAATGCTGAGAGACAGTGGATTTGTAGGGGATGTTTCCTAAGGTGGGGAAGTCTAGGACCAGTGGCACAGGCTCAGAAAAGAGGATCATTACTTTAGAATGGAGACAAGGAGGAATTTCTTCAGCCAGATGGTGGTGAATCTATGGAATTTGTTGCGAGAAACAGCTGCGGAAGCCAGGTCATTGGGTATATTTAAGGCAGAAGATGATAGGTTCTTGATTAGACAGGGGGCAGAAGATCAGAAGGAGAAAGCAGGAAAATGAGGCTGTGAGGGAAATGGATCAGCTATGACAAAATGGCAGAGCAGACTTGATGGGTCGAATGGTCTAATACTGTTCCTTTGCCTTATGGTCATTAGGGTCCATGCCAAATTATTAGAATGCTGTTATGACAAATATCTTCACATTCTTTTGTGTTTAGGTTTAAACATCAAATGGAATAGCATACCTAATTCATCTTATTCATGGTCATATTACAATTAGCAGGATAAAGACTGACAAAGATAGGAGAGCTCTGTCAATCAAACTGTGATGGCTATGATCTTTGTATTATAGAATGCGGAGGTTGCAGGGAAAACCATGGCAACCTGAAAGAAGTAATGGACATTACTGACATCTTGTTTGCATGGGAACACATATTTTGGAAGGATCGCAGGAACAAGTTATATTCCAGATCATCTTAAGTTAAAGAGACACACACAAAATGTTGGGGGAACTCAGCAGGCTGGGCAGCTTTGATTACCAGCTTCCGCATATTTTCTCTTGTTTGTGATTTGAATTAAAGAGTTGTACATGTAAGCAATATTGTAAAATCTGATTTTATTCACTTCTCTTTCCCCTCCCTCATCATGTAGAAATTCACACAATTTTATCAATTAACTTTAAAGTATAAATTAGACTTTTGTCCCTTATTATTAAATCAAACACAATTTAAATATCAAGGCAGAGTTTATGCAAATTATCCATCATATTCGCCCACAATGCAGTGACCAAGCTAGAAATATCTCATTGACATTAATACATATTGGAATATCTTTAAGGTCACAAGTTTTTTAAAAATATATTCTATATAAGAGACAAAAAAGTAAAGCCATTAATTTGTTCATTGCTTCTACTTTTGAGAGTCAAAAATTAAGCTGCTGTGAATAATTTTTTGGTTCATGTCTTTATATAAATGCCTTGTCTATGTCATCCTTCATACAGCAGACTGAGTCAGCTCACTACGCTTGAAAGTGTGTATTCTATCAAGTGCTCTTTAAATTGGAGTTTGTTTTGCAATGGCTAATCAATGTATTGTGTGAGGGCAAATTATGAACTGTGTTGCATGTGACCATCCAGTTAAATTATCAGTCGAGTCATCCTGCAAATGACCATCAGTGCCATCTGCCTCCACCACTGCGTCAACCGTGCCAGTTCAATCTGCTGGAACATCTGTAGTACCCAAAGCACCTGAGTGCCTCATCAGCTTGGCAGTATCATGGTATTTGTACTAACAAATCCAATATGCTGGCTTCTGTGTGTCCTTGCCATTAGTGCCCAAACCTAACATAACTGTGCCAGGTTCAGTAGCTGTGCTGGCACCTCTACCAGTCATGCCGTGGCTGTCAACACATACATCTGTGCTGTATTCTAAAGCTATGCATTCATGTGTTAACCCTCATCAAGCATCCCATCATGCTTGTGTCCCTTGTGTGGAAAAATAGAATTAGAGACACAATTTATTGTGCAAAACCACTCTATTTGAGCATGCCAGCCAGTTTTAATGCATCAGGTGATTCAGAAGAAGGCAGACTGAGGAAATGCATGAGCAACACCCTCACTCATGAATAGGAAATCTAGCAGCTTCAAGTCTCTGTCCAGACACTTGAACACACAGTTCAGGAAGATTTTACAGCCCTGAAGGCGTGCAGCACTGTTAGGGGTGCTCAAGGGGCAAGATTCAGAATCAGAATCAGGTTTAATATCACTAGCATACGTTGTGAAATCTGTTAACTTAGAGGTAGCAGTGCAATTCAATACCTGATATAGAAAAAAAGATGAATTACAGTAAGTATGTACACATATATTATCTAGTTAAATTCAAAATAGTAGTGCAGAAACAGAAACATGAAACAAGTGAGGCAGTGTTCATAGGTTCAATGTCCATTTAGTAATTGAATGGCAGAGGGGAAAAAGCTGTACCTGAGTATGTGCCATCAGACATCTGTACCTCCTCCTTCCTGATGGTAACAATGAGAAGAGGGCATATCCTGGTGTGTGTCAGCAGTCTCCATAAATCAGGGCATTGAGCTGGGATGATATGTTGAAATTGTATTAGGTGTTGGTGAGGCCAAATTTGGAGCATTGTGTGCAGTTCCAGTTAGTTACCTGGAGGAAAGATATCAATAAGCAGGAAAGAGTACAGAAAAAAAATAAATAAAAGGATTTTCCTAGTAATAGTGGACCTCAGTTACAGGGAAAGGTTGAAAAGTTTCAAAGTACAAAGTTAAAAGAAAAATTATTATCAAAGTATATATAATATATACAACCTTGAGATTCATCTCCTTCCCAGCAGCCACAAAACAAAGAAACCAATAGAACCCATTAAAAAAGACTATCAAACTTCCAATGTGCAGAAAAAAAGAACAAGTCATGCAAATAATAAAAGTAAGCAAATAATATTCGGAACTAAAGTTCACCAAAATAGTCCACAGCCACAAAGCCAGTCATTACTTCAGCCAATCCAGGAGTCTGTTAGTTGCAGGCCACAGCCTCAGTTCAGTGCAGAGACGAGTACACCTCACCAAGCAGTCAGGTGAAGACTGGCCCATCCCTTACCTGCAGCCCAGAACCCCTAACATTTTCAATCTGGCCAGGTGCTTAAGTCGGCCAAACATTGGTTCATTTCTTGGTCTCAGACCCAGGCACTGCTGTTTCAATATCCTCTTGGTCCTGGGCCACACCACCCCAATTTGGCCGGTACAAGATATTTTCAATATGGCCGGGTGTTCAAATCGGTCAAACATTGGCTTATTCTTTGCTCCTGGATCCCACCACATCAACTCTGCCTCGCCTTTGCTAACATTGCCTTAGATCTGCCATTTCAACTCAGTTCCAGGTCCTCTCTAGAAATGGCCATATATTGGCTCGTTCCTCATTCTCAGGCCCTGGTCCTGCTGCCATGCCACACCCGTCCTGTACCTTTGAGACTTCAATTCACAACATAAAAATGCCAGATCATTTAGGCAGTTCAAAAGCTTAACTCTGAAAGAGAAATTACAAGCTATGGACGGCAATTGCCATTGTCCAGAATAAGTGTGATTAATAAAATTGTTAATAGATTTCTTTGCTGCCAGTGAGGGGTTGCTGTGTTTCACCAGAACCACCTTGAACTGGAAAGTTACAAATTAAAGTTAGGACTTCCTTCACTGGAGCACAGGGGAATGAAGGGAGATGCTGTTGAGGTATACAAAATTATGAGATATACAAACCGGATGAATGCTTGCAGGATTTTCCCCTCAATTTCGGTGAGACTACAATTGGGGTCATAGGTTTGGGGAGAAAGTTGAAATGTTTAACAGGACTTTGAGGACTTCTTCACTCAGAAAGTTGAGTGAGTATAGAATGTGTTGCCAGTGAAAGTGGTAGAATCAAGTTCAACTGTAATATTTAGTGGAAGTTTGGATAGGTATATAGATGAGACAGTTATGGCCCAGATGTAGGTAAGTGGCATTAGACAGAAGATTATGTTGGTATTGTGATGGTTCTGGGTTTGCTGTCCATGAAATTCTAAAATCAAATGAAGATCTTAAGCCTTATCCAATATAGATCGTTATGGGTATCCCCGTTGAAGAGAGGCTATTCTGTAGTCACCTAATCCTCAAAGGATAGATCACTTGCCTGTTTATGCTCTACAGTGAGGTTAGCTGCAAATAGCCTCTATTTGAGTGGAAGGTCCCACCTCCCTACCAAAGAAGAGATAACTCCAGCCAAGAAACTGGTTTAAGCATAGTTCATTTATTTATATTAATACACATTTAAATTTACATAGATACAATTCTTAAAACACATTTAAAACTAACAGGGGATTTCTATCTTAAAAAATATTTCTAGAATACAAATGATTTTCAAAGCACAGGTAAAATTTTATAATTTCTATAAGCTAAAAAAACATAACAATGAGTTGCAAATGAACAAATCGCCCATCACAGGAATCAAAGGCAGAGAAATGGATTTTAGTTCACCCCATTTTTATGGTATTTCCCTTAATGTTCCTTGGCAATTTCTAACAAGTCAGACACTCTGTTACACTCAGACACTTCTTGGCACACGTATGACTTCACAGACATGATTTTTTTTCAGATAACTTTTCATTTTGATGGTCTAAAAGCTTCTAGTGACAGAGTTCTCAAACACTCAAAATGAATGTTGTGACTACTGACTCACTGACTACACAAATCTTCCGACTATTGATAGATCGTCTATTTGATGTGCTATGTGATAGCATGAATCTGCTCTGCACACTTCCTTGAACTAAATAACTTTGCCAGTGTTGTTGCAAACAATTAAAATAACACCATTCTCTTACACTGCATCATTTGAACAGCTGGACTCATGCTGTGGGCCTGTAGTCAGTGCTCTATAGACAGTACTGCATGTTTTCAAAGCTGTCCCTTTAACATAAGACTGATTATTGCTTGCCATTTACATTAAGAAACCAAAGATGGGCTCCCATTTATGACAGGATGCTGAACAATGAATATTCGTTGGAAATTTAACTTATTCAAAAACAACTTTTTGATCTCTAGAAGTATCAGCTGCTGCTAGAAAGCAGAGCTTGGCATGTTTCTGTGCTGTTGAACTCTCTGAATCTATGATTAAATATAACATTTAAGAGAAGTTTGGATAGGTACATGGATGGGAGAGGTTTGGATGAATATAGTGCAGGTACAGGTAGATGGGACTAGGGTTAAAGATCAAGTAGACATGGGTTAGATGGGCTGAATAGCCTGTTTCTGTGCTGCAGTACTCTGTGACTATTACTTAATCAAATTTATTTACCTTTGGAGGTGTATATAGCTGAAAATATATGAAACAGCAGAGAAGCGGCACTTTAACCTTTGTTCCTGTGAATAAATGCCATAATATATTTTCGTAATGTTGCTGTCAAGAATGAAATTTGACAATCTGTATGTGTGCGATGTGCAGTAATGCTAAGTTTGTGAGGGTGTGGTGAACTAGGAGTGTTAGGTACTCCCCATCTTGAGTCCTTAGAGGAAGTTTGTTCTAAATTCAAATCAATAAAGATGTGGTTGTAAGTGTTGCTGGGGCATTAGAGTCAGCCAACATGTCTGAAGTTGGCTTTTGTGATAATCCAGAAGGCTGCTAGCCTGAGATGTGTTATATACAAAGAGCATCTGTGGGGATTTCAGCCATTTGCTGCTGTAAAAACAAGAACTTCTGCTGATGCTGAAAATCCAGAGGAACAAACACAGAGCGCTGGACGACCTCAGCAGGTCAAGCTGCAGCTATAGAGAGGAATGAGTAGTTGACATTTTGAGCTGAGAACCTTCATCAAGACAGCAAATGCTGTATTACATTTGAATCACACATCAGCTTCAAAAGACCTGGTGGTTCATTAAGTTCATCCCTGACACAATGGCTGAATTTTGAATGTTTCATCAAGCATTAATTAGAAACTAGACCAGGAGGTCACACTGACCTCTTACCACCCATAAATATGACATGGTTTCTCAGTCAGGTGTCATCCATCTCATTCTAAGGCTTATGACTTGGACCAGTGCCAAACATGGTAAAATTACACAGCAGAGCATAGTGGGGTTATTTTCATACTGTTTCCCCAGACATTTCCCCTTATGGCAGTGTAAGGGAGTGTACATAAAATGCAGATTCTGTTTCCTTCACCACAGATGCTTCCTGGTTTGCTGAAGTTTTCTATCATATATTATACATAACATACACTCAGTGGCCACTTTATTAAGAACACCCATACACTTGGTTGTTAATGAAATATCAGATTGGCCAATCATATGGCAGCAACTCAATGCATAAGAGAATGCAAGGATGGTTGAGAAGTTTAGTTGTTCAGATCAAACATCAGAATAGGGAAGAAATATGATGTAAATTACGCTGACTGCGGTATGACTGTTGATGCCAGATGGTGCTAAGATAGGTGGCATTGTGGATAATGAAGGAGGTTTTCAAAGCTTTCAGAGAGATTTAGGCTAGTTAGAAGAGTGGGCTGAAAGATGGCAGATGGAGTTTAATGCTGATAAGTGTGAGGTGCTACATTTTGGAAGGACTAATCAAAATAGGACATACATTAAGAGGCATAGATAGTGTGGATAGTCAGTACCTGTTTCCCAGGGCACCAATGGCAAACACCAGAGGGCATATGTATAAAATTAAGGGAGAGAAGTTAAGGGGAGACATCGTGGGCAGGTTTTTTTTTTTACACAGAGGGTTGTGAGTGCCTGGAATGACTTGCCAGGGATGGTGGAGGCTAAAACATTAGGGGTATTTAAGAGCCTCATGGACAGGCACATGGATGAAAGAAATATAGAGGGTTATGGGGTAGTGTGGGTTTAGTACTTTTTTTAAAGGATTATATGGGTCGGCACAATATGGAGGGCTGAAGGGCCTGTACTGTGCTGTAATGTTCTATGGTTCTATGGTAAATGGTAGGGTATTGAGGAATGCAGTAGAACAGTGTGATCTAGGAATAATGGTGCATAGTTCCCTGAAGGTGGAATCTCATGTGGATAAGGTGGTGAAGAAAGCTTTTGGTATGCTGGCCTTTATAAATCAGAGCATTGAGTGTAGGAGTTGGGATGTAATGTTAAAATTATACAAGGCATTGGTGAGGCCAAATTTGGAGTATTGTGTACAGTTCTGGTCACCGAATTATAGGGAAGATGTCAACAAAATAGAGAGTACAGAGGAGATTTACTAGAACGTTACCTGGGTTTCAGCACCTAAGTTACAGGGAAAGGTTGAACAAGTTAGGTCTTTATTCTTTGGATTGTAGAAGGCAGAGGGGGGACTTGATAGAGGTATTTAAAATTATGAGGAGGATAGATAGAGTTGATGTGGATAGGTTTTTTCCATTGAGAGTAGGGGAAATTCAAACAAAAGGACTTGAGTTGAGAGTTAAGGGGCAAAAGTTTAGGGGTAACACGAGGGGGAACTTCTTTACTCAGAGAGTGGCAGCTGTGTGGAATGAGCTTCCAGTAGAAGTGGTAGAGGCAGGTTCAATATTGTCATTAAAAAAAATTGGATAGGTATATGGACAGGAAAGGAATGGAGGGTTATGGGCTGAGTGCAGATTGGTGGGAAGGTGAGAGTAAGCGTTCGGCACGGACTAGTAGGACCGTGATGGCCTGTTTCTGTGCTGTAATTGTTATATATGGTTATATGGTGTGGTTTAAATATCTCAGTTTGATGTGCTAATTTTTTTTAGAAATCTGAGAATGTATATTGTAATTTGTAATATTTGGTGTACTGAATAAGGATGATAGCTAATAAATGACATTCAAACTACTAACGGCAGCTAAATTCCAATGAAAACTAAAACAAGCTAGATAATAAGATTAAAGATCCACACCTGTTAGATACTCAATATCTGTAGTTGTCAAATAACCACACCTTTCCCATATAGAAAATGAAAAATCCTGACTTTTAAATAGTGTCTTATCGTAAAATCAGGAATTCTTAAAACATAATAAAATATATGTTTAGCACTGTCACTGTTGTAGTTTTAGTGAAGTTAGCATTGGTACTCGGAAAGGATGTATCAAGTGGGGTTTTGCAGGCTGTATGCTTTTAATGACTTATTTAAATTATGTGGATTTATATAGATATGAATTGATTATGGTCCAGGTGCAGGCAGATGGGACTAGACAGAAGACTAGGCAGGCACAGGCAAAAAGGCCAAAGAGCCTTTCGCAGTGCTGTAGAACTCGATGACTCTATGATTAAATGTAACACTTTAGAGAAGGTTGGATTGGTTAAAATCTTTACTATTGATACTGAAACCAGCCTTGAGGTGACATTGCTGGGTATTGGAAGCTATTAATGAACATACCAGGTGAGCAACAAAACAGCAAATGAAATTCAATTTAGAGAATCACATTTGGAAAGAGAAAAAAAATTCTATGAATGGTAGAATACAATGAAGGGAAAGGAACAAGGGAGTACAAGTTGATATATCCTGTGAGTAGCAGGACCAATACAAATACGACAAGACAATGTCGGTGTCACTTTCCATAGTTCAGGGCTAGAATACAAGTTCTTCAAGTTGGTATAAGACATTAGTTGGACCACAGCCAGAGCAGAGTAGACAGTATTGATCACTTCACCAAAAGTAAAACATGACAGCATTAGAGATTGTAAAAAATATTGTCAGAACTGCAGAAGTATTTTCAAGAGTGAAAGATAAAAAGATTGAAGTGGCTTACTTTTGGAATCAAAGAGTGAGGGAAAATTTAACTGAGGTCTGTAAAATTACAAGTTTTTTGATAGGATGAACTTTAAAGACCCATTTCCCCAGGCAGTTTATAAATTTGAAGCAGACATTTGTCATCTTATACATACATTAAAGACAAAAAGGTAACTAGGAAGAGGGTAGGATCCCTTAAGGATAAATAAGGAAATTGATGATTGGAGGCAGAAGATTTGGGTGTATTGTGCATATTTGTATTAGTGTTGATAAAGAAAAATGTTGTGGGTAGAATTTGTGTGCATATTCCAATGTTTTAGGGCAGTTTGACATTTAAAAAAAAGCGGGTGCTGGGTCTCTTGAAGAGCATTAGGGTGGATACGCCACCACAGCCTGATGGTACCTATCACAGTTTATTGAGAAAAGCTGGTGAGAAGATTTCTGTTCCCTTGACAAAGATCTTTGTATACTTTCTAGCTACAGGCAAAGTCCCAAGGAAGTGGAGAGTAGCTGTTGCTGTTACTTTTACAAAATGGGAAATTGGGATAATCTTAGGATCCTAAGGATTACGATTTACTGACATTTTGAAAAATATGGACTAATTATATGCAGTCAGCATTGGTCTGAGTGGGGTAATTTGCGTCTGCCAATCTTGGTTGAGTTTTTGAGGAGACAACAAAGGTGATTGAGGAGGGTAGAGTAATGGATATTGTCCAAATGGCTTTTAATAAGACATTTCACAAAGGCCAAGATCAAGAAGATTAAGATGCGCAGGATCCATGTGACTTGGTAGATCTGGATTCAGAAACAAGAGAATATCTGTGAGTGGGGGACATTACCAGATGTTCGGGAAATTGATGTTCATACATCAGGTTGGAAGCTACCCAGACAGAATATGGTGTTGTTCCTCCAACCTGAGTAAGGCTTCATCGCGACAATAGAGGAGGCCATGGATTGATATATCAGAATGGGAATGGGAAGTGGAATTAAAATGGGTGGCCGCTGGAGATCCTGCTTATTCTGACAGATGGGGTGTAGGTGCTCGGTGAAACGGTTAATCTGTTAGTCTGCTGGTGTCATGTACTGTGTCCTGCTCTAAAAATCCATCTTGCAGGCATTGTAAAAATTCCCTCTCTTGGGATCCAGCACTAATCTAATTTTGCTGAACTACCTGCAAATCTTCCATGACTATTGTAACTTTGTCCTTTTTCATGCCTTTTCTATCTCCTGTTGTAAGTTACAGGCCACATCTTTGCTACTGTGCAAAGTCCTGTATATATCTCCCATCAGGATCTTCTTACCCTTGCAGGTTCTTAACTCTTCCCACAAGGATACTACATCTTTTGTTCCTATGCCACTTCTTTTTCTAAGGATTTGATTTAATTTTTTTACCATCAAAGCCACAGCACCCTATCTGCCCACCTGCCAATCATTTTCGTATAATGTTTTATCCTTGGATGTTAAGCTCTCAGCTACAATCTTCTTTCTTTCACAATTCAGTGATGCCCACAATGTCATATCTGCCAAGCTCTAACTGTGCTACAAGTTCATCTGCTTTAGTCTGCATATTGCGTCCATTCAGATATAACACCTTCATTACCATATACATCAGCCTTTTTGATTTTGTTCCCCTTTTACATTACAACTCATCCCATTGACTGCAATTTTGCCCTATCTTCAGTCTGTTCTTGTTAACAATCCCACTACACACACCTCTGTTTGTAAACCAGCTGCTTCATCCTCAGCCTTATTACTGCGTTCCTATCCCTCTGCCAAATTAGTTTAAATCCTCCCAAACAGCTCTGGAAAACCAGACCACAAGGATATTGGTCACTGTCGGGTTCAGGTGCAACCCGTCTCTGTTGTACATGCTGCACGTTCCCCAGAAGTGATCCCAATGATCCCCAGTAATCTGAACCCTTTCCCCTTGGACCAGTTCCTCAGTCACATATTTATCTGCCAAACGCTCCTATTCTTACCTTCACTGGCATGTAGCACAGGCAGCAATCCAGAGATTACTACTCTGGTGGTCCTGCTTTTCAGCTTTCTACCTAGCTCCCTAAAATCCCTCTTCATGACCCCCTTGCCTTTCCTACCTATGTCACTGGTGCCAATATGTACCAAGACTTCTGGCTGCACACCCTCCCCCTTCTGGCTGGTGGCTAACAGAACAAGGAACTAACTAAACACTTCGATAATCACTCTATTTTCTGGCAAGCAATAGTCTGTAATGTCCCTTTGGACTTGTAGGCAATTCAATGTGGCAGAACCAAGGTGAGGTGAGGCAACGGGCCCATCAGCCAGAGCAAGGAAGACCCGAGGTTCGATCGATTTAAGTGCTCGGCAGAATTGGAAAGTTTGGGTACAGCCCGAATTGAGGCAGCGGGTTCCAGGCTCCAGACCATATCGAAGTGACTGAACCTGATGTTTAGATGATGACTTAGACATCGGTCCGAATCAGAAAGGCCGAATCGAGGCAGCAGGGTCCAGGCACAAAGCATACTGAGGAGACTGAACCTGATATTGGAATGATTTAGGCACCAGGCTAGATTGAAAAGCTCAGGGTATCATGACCCGAGGTGAGGGATGGGCTGGTTCAGTTTGCTGCTCTGCTATGTTTACTCTGTTATGCACTGCACAATGGATCCCGGATTCTCGTTATAGACTTCAGTTCGTAACGCTATTTGCATGTGTTCATTGTTTACACTATCTGTTCTTCTTTACTTCTTTCTCTGCACATTGGGGTGTTCAACGGTCTGTTTTTAGTGGTTTTTGTTTTGGGTGTCTTTGTTTTGTGGCTGCCTGTTAGGAGACAAATCTCAAAGTTGTATAATGTATACACACAGTGCTTTGTTAATAAATGTACTTTAAACTTTGAACTAGAACGATGAGGACCTGACCCAAGTTATTCTGACTCTGGTATCTGGGAGGCAACATACCATCCAGGTGTCTCTATCACATACACAGAAATTTGTCTCTGTTCCTCTAACAATGGACTAGTCCTCTTCACCTCTCTTCTGTTCTGAGCCACAGCGTAAAACTTAGAGCCAAAGACCCCTTCAACAGTATCCAAAATAGTACTGTTATTATTGAAAAGAATAGCCACAGGGAAACTCTGTACTGGCTGCCCTTTGCCCATCTTTTTCCTGACAGTCACCCAGTTACCTGCCTCCTGCAATCTAGGGGTGACTACCTCCCTGTAGCTCCTGTCTATCATTTCCTCAGTCTCCTATATGAGCTGAAAGTCATTGAGCTACAGCTCCGCTTTCTTTGAGAATCGGTAGCTCGGTGCACCTGGTGCAGATAAGGTTATCTGGGAGGCTGTAGGTCTCCCATAATTCCCACATCTTACACAAAGAACTTAACACTGTCCCTGGAGTCATTCTCACTGCCGTAACAGATGAGGAGTGAAGAATAAAGAAGAAGAAGCTTACCAGATACTTACCTCACCCAACCTTGATCTCGCCAACTGTAAGCCCGATGAGCCAAAGCCTCCCCATTCTAACACTGACCCACTCCAACAACAGTAACTCTGCTTGCTCCTGCCTTATTTTTATTTGCCCTCGCTAATGAATCCCATTTACTGATTGGTGACAGTTCAAATTCCGAAAACTGCCATGAAGTGCTGCTTTTTAAATCTTCAATTGTGGACCTGTGTGAAGTCACCTCTTCTCACACTCACATTCACAGATTGGCTGCAGTTCAAACTCCAAAAACTGTTGGGTTCAGAGGGATATCCTCTCCATATCCATCTCTCTAGACCTTTCAATATTAATAGGTTTCAACGAGATAACACCCGTTATTCTAACTCCAGCGAGTATAGGCTCAGAGTCATCAAACACTCCTTGTACGTTAACCTTTTCATTTGCAGGATCATTCTCCTAAACCTCCTCTGGACTCTCTCTAATCCCAGCACATCCTTTCTTAGATATGGTGCCTAATACCACTCACATTACTCCAAATATGGTCTGAACAGTGCCTGATAAAGCATCAGCATTACATGTTGCTTTTATATTCCAGTCCATTAGAAATTAATGTTAACATTGCATTTACTTTCTTTACAATTGACTCAACCTACAAGTTAACCTTTAGGAAATCCTGAATGATGACTCCCAAGTCCCTCCAAAAGGTACAGTGTTTTTCAAACTTTCCCTGTGTAATCCCACAGAATCAGTGAAGTGAGGGAAACATTGTGCATTTATAAACTATTCTTGCTATTCGATATTGTGAAAGCTGTTTTGTCAAATGGACAAACTTATTACTGCTTTGCTTTTTGGTTTGCCCCAGAGCATGAATTTTGGATATGTGGGTTGCAATTTCAAATGCAAATATTTCAATGTATCATGAATTTTCAAGGATGTAGTAATTTTTCTTTCATTAAATTTGTTCATAAATTTTCAGTTACTATCTTAAAGTCCAACAAATTCCCCTCTCTTTACTTCATTCTCCGAACAGTGTTCAGAATACAAGTTAAACATTGTGCTCTTTTCCTACTTTGTTAGTTTATTTATTGCATCACAGAAGGTGGTTGTTCAGTCCATTGGATTCATGCTGCTTCCCAGCTGTGTAATTCCATTCCCCCATCCTCACTTCCCTGTAATCTGGAACTTTTTCTCACACAGATGCCCATCACAACACAGATTTTATTTCTGCCACTTACCTGATTTGAATGAGTAATATAAAAATGGTTAATTAACCTACCAGCTTTGAGGAATATCTGTGATCATAGGGAGAATGTGAACATTTTAAATGGACTATATTGGAGGTAAAGGACCCAATTCAAGTCCTGAAGATCTGAGGCAGCAGAATTACCCATTGCTTTACCATTATACCACTCTCCACGGCTGTACATCTGATACTAGGAATCCCAAGAGATAGCAAATAATATTGGGAATAAAAGGGAAGTCAATGCCATCAAGATGATTGAGGGATTTTGGGAAATCTTGTTTAAGGTTGGTAGGGATAATTACTAGTTTGCAGTTGGCTGCAAAATATGTGCATTTGTTTGCTGTTTTCAGTTCACACACTTTTCATACTTGATACAATCTACTTCACTGAAACACAACTTGGCTTTAGTTCACAATTGTTTTCAAGCATTCATCTCAATCCATGTCCACAGTAATAGTACACTTTCACTAATGCTATAACCATTAATGCAGAGCTGAAAAAAATTGCGCTTCCAAGCAATATTGAGGCATTTTGGCCAGCTTTGTTCTGCTTTCATTCTTCTCACTGATCTACTTAAGTAATTTATTTTACCTTGTTTATTGACTGAAATATCCTTTTCTGGATTACTTCTTATTTAGTACGACATGTTTATTTAATTCCTCCTCTAGCTTCATGGTTAATCACAATGAAGTTCCATTCACTTCCTTTGGATCAGAAATCCCAGTTTAAGAGTCGCAAGCCTTCTTAATGCCCGTCGAAATGCAAGGACTTGTAAAGTCCTTGTATGGAACTTTATTACAATACTGCTTGATAATATGTAACCTTTCAAAGGTACAATGTCCTTTGAAACTCTGAAATGCATATTGCCATACCACAGTTTGACAGAACCATCTTTTTTTCTTAAGCCTATCATGATTAATAACATTAATAAAAAAGTATTGAACTACATTTCATGTTTAGTTTCTTTTAAGTAAATAGACAACAGTTGTTTATGATAATTTTGCACAGCAGTATAAACAACTCACTGACTTGTGGAAGGTGGCCAGTGAGTGAGTGGGCCAGTGAAGGAGTGGAGCTTTGAGGCTTTGACTCGAGAGATTCTGGCAGTTTTGGCAGTTGGACTGTGCAATCAAGTTGATCAAGATTTGAATAGCTCAGCAGAAAGCCATTGCTTAGACAATCAAGATTTGAATAGCTCAGACTCAGCAGAAAGCAGCTGATTGGGTAATCAAGGTCAGGTGACCAAGCAGTTTGAAAAGCTCAAACAAATAAATAGAGGGGTCACTCAAGCGGAGCGGCCAGTGAAGGAGTGGAGCTTTGACTCAAGAGGCTTTGAATGAGCTTGTTCCCAGTTAGTCTTTACAATGCCTCCTGAGATGGTGATGTGCCTCTCCTGTGAGATGTGGCTGTCTTGGGGGAACTCCCCTCTCCCACAGAGTCACATCTGCCAGAAGTGCTTGCGGCTGGGTGATCTGGAAGACCGTGTGAGGAATCTGGAGCAGCAGCTGGATGACCTTCGACTCATAAGGGAGAATGAGGCAGTCATCGATGAGAGCTACAGGGAGGTAGTCACACCTAGGCTGCTGGAAACAGATTGTCGGGTGACAGTCTGAGGGGGGAAAGTGAAGGAGAGTAGACAGGTAGTGCAGAGCACCCCTGTAGCCATTCCCCTGAATAATAAGTTTACCATCCTAGATACTGTTGGCGGGGACGACTGACCAGATGTAAGCCACGGTGGTAGGACCTCTGGCAACGACTCTGACCCTGTGCTGCAGAAGGGTGGGATGGAGAAGAGGAGAGCTGTTGTCATTGGACACTCTATAATCAGGGGAGCAGACAGGAGATTTTGTGGATGTGAGAAGGACACCCGCATGGTTTGTTGCTTCCCGGGTGCCAGGTTCCGGGATGTCTCTGACCAGGTGTACGACATCCTGGTATGAGAGGGAAAGCAACCAGAAGTCGTGATACATGTTGGTACCAATGACAT
This sequence comes from Hemitrygon akajei, assembly GCF_048418815.1. Classification (NCBI taxonomy): domain Eukaryota; kingdom Metazoa; phylum Chordata; class Chondrichthyes; order Myliobatiformes; family Dasyatidae; genus Hemitrygon; species Hemitrygon akajei. Next base: position 91,068,277 of record NC_133132.1, on the reverse strand, counting down.
AGGCAGGAAGAGGGGTGAGGTCCTGAAGTGTGAGTTTCGGGAACTAGGCTGAAGGTCAAGACCTGGCATTCTCAGGATTGCTACCAGTGCTACGTGATAGTGATGTTAAGAATTGGAGGAGATGTGAGTTGAATGCGTGGCTGAGGAGTTGGTGCAAAGGGCAGGGTTTTAGATATTTGGATCATTGGGATCTCTTCAGGGGAAGGTGGGACCTGTACAGATTGGGTGGGTTGCACCTGAACTCAAGGGGGAGCAATATCCTTGCTGGTAGGTTTGCTAGCATGGTTCGGGAGGGTTTAAACTAATTTGCAAGGGGGGTGGGACCCGGAGCGATAGAGCAGTGAAAGAAGTGCATGGAGTAAAGCCAGATCTAACATATAGAGAGGCTTTGAGGAAAGAGAAGCAGAATAAAGGGTGTAAAGGTAGTAAGGTATAAGGGCTAAAGTGTGTGTACTTCAATGCAAGAAGCATCAGGAACAAAGGTGATGAACTGAGAGCTTGGATACATACATGGAATTATGATGTAGTGGCCATTACAGAGACTTGGCTGGCACCAGGGCAAGAATGGATTCCCAATATTCCTGGAATTCAGTGCTTTAAAAGGGATACAGGGGGGAAAAGGGGAGGAGGGGGAAAAGGGGAGGAGGGGTGGTATTACTGGTCAGGGATACTATTACAGCTGCAGAAAGGGTGGGTAATGTAGCAGGATCCTCTTTTGAGTCAGTATGGGTAAAAGTCGGGACCAGGAAGGGAGCAGTTACTCTACTGGGGGTATTCTATCGGCCCCCTCATAGCAGCAGAGATACCGAGGAGCAGATTGGGAGGCAGATTTTGGAAAGGTGCAAAAATAACAGGGTTGTTATCATGGGTGACTTTAACTTCCCTAATATTGATTGGCACCTGATTAGTTCCAAGGGTTAATTAGTTAAGTGTGTCCAGGACAGATTCCTGACACAGTATGTTGACAGGCCGACTAGGGGGAATGCCATACTAGATCTAGTGTTAGGTAACAAACCGGGTCAGGTCACAGATCTGTCAGTGGGTGAGTATCTGGGGGACAGTGATTACCGCTCCCTGACCTTTAGCATTATCATGGAAAAGGATAGAATCAGAGAGGACAGGAAAATTTTTAATTGGGGAAGGGCAAATTATGAGGCTATTAAGGCTAGAACTTGCGGGTGTGAACTGGGATGATGTTTTTGCAGGGAAATGTACTATGGATATGTGGTCGATGTTTAAGGATCTCTTGCAGGATGTTAGGGATAAATTTGTCCCAGTGAGGAAGATAAAGAATGGTAGGGTGAAGGAACCATGGGTGACAAGAGAAGTGGAAAATCTAGTCAGGTAGAAGAAGGCAGCATACATGAGGTTTTGGAAGCGAGGATCAGATGGGTCTATTGAGGAATACAGGGTAGCAAGAAAGAAGCTTAAGAAGGGGCTGAGAAGAGCAAGAAGGGGGCATGAGAAGGCCTTGGCGAGTAGGGTAAAGGAAAACCCCAAGGCATTCTTCAATTATGTGAAGAACAAAAGGATGACAGGAGTAAAGGTAGGACTGATTAGAGATAAAAGTGGGAAGATGTGCCTGGAGGCTGTGGAAGTGAACGAGGTCCTCAACGAATACTTCTCTTCGGTATTCACCAATGAAAGGGAACTTGATGACGGTGAGGACAATATGAGTGAGGTTGATGTTCTGGAGCATGTTGATATTAAGGGAGAGGAGGTGTTGGAGTTGTTAAAATACATTAGGACGGATAGGTCCCCAGGGCCTGACGGAATATTCCCCAGGCTGCTCCACAAGGCGAGGGAAGAGATTGCTGAACCTCTGGCTAGGATCTTTATGTCCTTGTTGTCCACGGGAATGGTACCGGAGGATAGGAGGGAGGTGAATGTTGTCCCCTTGTTCAAAAAAGTTAGTAGGGATATCCGGGTAATTATAGTCCAGTAATAGTCTGGGTAGTTATAGACCAGTGAGCCTTACGTCTGTGGTGGGAAAGCTGTTGAAAAAGATTCTTAGAGATAGGATCTATGGGCATTTAGAGAACCATGGTCTGATCAGGGACAGGCAGCATGGCTTTGTGAAGAGCAGATTGTGTCTAACAAGCCTCATAGAGTTCTTTGAGGAGGTGACCAGGCAGTTTGATGAGGGTAGTGCAGTGGATGTGATCTGCATGGATTTTAGTAAGGCATTTGACAAAGTTCCACACGGTAGGCTTATTCAGAAAGTCAGAAGGCATGGGATCCAGGGACGTTTGGCCAGGTGGATTCAGAATTGGCTTGCCTGCAGAAGGCAGAGGGTCGTGGTGGAGGGAGTACATTCAGATTGGAGGGTTGTGACTAGTGGTGTCCCACAAGGATCTGTTCTGGGACCTCTATTTTTTGTGATTTTTATTAACGACCTGGATGTGGGGGTAGAAGGGTGGGTTGGCAAGTTTGCAGACAACACAAAGGTTGGTGGTGTTGTAGGTAGTGTAGAGGATTGTCAAAGATTGCAGAGAGACATTGATAGGATGCAGAAGTGGGCTGAGAAGTGGCAGATGGAGTTCAACCCAGAGAAGTGTGAGGTGGTACACTTTGGAAGGACAAACTCCAAGGCAGAGTACAAAGTAAATGGCAGGATTCTTGGTAGTGTGGAGGAGAAGAGGGATCTGGGGGTACATGTCCACAGATCCCTGAAAGTTGCCTCACAGGTAGATAGGGTATTTATAAAACCTTATGGGGTGTTAGCTTTCATAAGTCGAGGGATAGAGTTTAAGAGTCATGATGTAATGATGCAGCTCTATAAAACTCTGGTTAGGCCACACTTGGAGACTGTGTCCAGTTCTGGTCGCCTCAATATAGGAAGGATGTGGAAGCATTGGAAAGGGTACAGAGGAGATTTACCAGGATGCTGCCTGGTTTAGAGAGTATGGATTATGATCAGAGATTAAGGGAGCTAGGGCTTTACTCTTTGGAGAGAAGGAGGATGAGAGGAGACATGATAGAGGTGTACAAGATATTAAGAGGAATAGACAGAGTGGATAGCCAGTGCCTCTTCCCCAGGGCACCACTGCTCAGTACAAGAGGACATGGCTTTTAGGTAAGGGGAGGGAAGTTCAAGGGGATATTAGAGGAAGGTTTTTTTACTCAGAGTGGTTGGTGAGTGGAATGCACTGCCTGAGTCAGTGGTGGAGGCAGATACACTAGTGAAGTTTAAGAGACTACTAGACAAGTATATGGAGGAATTTAAGGTGGGGGATTATATGGGAGGCAGGGTTTGAGGGTCAGCACAACATTGTGGGCTGAAGGGCCTGTAATGTGCTGTACTATTCTATGTTCTAAAGAAAGGATCTGAAGCAGCTATAAGATCTATTTTGAGATAAAATTGAGTCAGAGAGCTACACAGCACAGAAACTGCCCCTTCAGTCCTAATTATTCATGCCAACCAAGATACCTGAGCTAGTCTCATTTGCCCGCATCTAGCCCATATCCTTTTAATCTTTTGCTGTCTGTTTACTTTTCAAAAATCTTTTTTGAACATTGTAATTGAATCTGCCTCTATCACTGCTTCTAGTGGTTTGTTCCAAATATCCACCACCTTCTGTGTGAAAACATTGTTCCTCAGGTCCCTTTCAAATCCTTCTCCTTTTTCCTTAACTCTTTCTGCTGTGACCTGAAATCTATTCCTGTAATATTAGACTACCCTTTGGTCAGTCTTTTACATCAATGAAAAGAGTGTGACCATCCATCTTATCAATGCCCCTCATATATCTCTCTAAAGTTATCCCTCTACCACCTATGGTTCAGGGAAAAAGCCCCAGCCTCCCTTCATAACTCAAGACCTCAAGCCCCAGAGACATCCTCATGAATATTTTCTGCACACTTTATAGCTTAATGACACTCTCCCAATATGGAGGTGATCACATTTGCAACATGATGACTCAACTCCTGTATCTTCTGCCCTAACTGATGAAAATAAAAATGACGAATACTTTCCTCACCACCTTGTGTATCTGTGTTACCATTTTCAAGGAAGGTACTATTACAGGTAAATATGTACCTGTACTCTAATGTCTCTCTGTTCTACAACAATCTCCAGGTCAGTCATCATACAAGCTGTCTGAGTTAAATTCCCTCTGTCATTCCTCAGCCTACTTCCCAGTGCATCTAATCTCACTGAAATCTTAGTTAACCTTTATCACTGTCCACTACACCGCCAATTTTAATGCCATCTGCAAGATTACTAACCATGTTGACAACATTGTTATTCAATTTTTTAATACAGATGACAAATAAGAGTGGACCCAGTGCCATTTTATTGGTCACAAGTCTTAAATCTGAATAAGAACTCTTACAGCTACCTTCTATCTCTTCCCACCAAGCCAATTTTTTATCCAGCTGGCTCTCTCACTCTGTGTCCCAGATGACCTTACAGATCAACCTACCAAGAAGGATCTTGTCAAAAGTTTTGCTAAAGTTCATGTGGACAATGCCTACTGCCTGGACTCTCATCACTCTTCTTCATTACTTCTTCAAAAAACTCTTAACTTTATGAGGTCTGATTTCCCATGCACAAAACCATGCTGACTATTCCTTATTTTGTACCTCCAGTAACTTCCCCACCACTGATATTAAGCTCATTGGGCAATAGTTTCCTAGTTTGTCCTTGCAGCCTCACTTCAATTAAGGCATTGTAGGGGTCACTAGTGAACTCAAGTGCAGGAATCATCAAGACTTTGGCAATTCAAACAAAACGAAGGATTTATTACAAAAGTTAACTAAAAAAAAAACACCAACAAAAGCCCAGGGAAAGAATACAGAATCTTGACAATCTGAAATTACTCACAATACACGGTCTGAGTTTCATCAGACAAGAAACCACCATGAATAAGCAAGAGGGGTTGGTGTGTCCTCCTGAAATATGCTCTGGAGCACTAAGGATTTCAGGACCAATTAGAAAGCATAGGTGTACAGATGAAGCAATAATCCCCAAAGACAAAGACTGCAATGCAAAACCTTGAAAGTACCATGCTGATTAAATTATCCCAAATTGAATAAAAGTAATAAATAGAACGTGAGCTTAAAAATTCCCATAATACCAAATAAGACACCTGCAAAACAAAGTGAAAAACTAGAGTTTGCCCAAAGACAAACAATTAGACATAAAAAGTAAACCATCCAAAGAACAATGCATACTCACAAGGTACCACAGAGTAAACACAGCCAACATAATGAGAAAGAGAAAATGGTTTTCTTTTTTAAAAACAACTCCTGGTTGTGACAGGTACAACGCTATCCATCTTCCAGTCTTCTGGTATTTCAGCTGTGGGTAAAAATGAGACCCTTGCAATTTCTACTCTAGCTTCCCATATTCCCCAAGCATCGGCTTGATCAGCTAGTGGACTGCATGCTGTCTCTCCTGGAAAATCACCATCCTTGTTTTATTTTTAAAGAACTCTTCATGCAGCAAATGTCTGATCAAGTTTGTATCGTCCTTGCTAATGCACCCATGAAAGACTTGACAAAATAACTAATAGTCTACACAAAGGAGGCAGTGGTGAATCATTCCTCCTCCTTTGTCTACCTCAACAAGCCCAGTCAGCAGGGCCTCCACTTAAGCACTCTAAACAAAATATGACCAGTCTGTGTTTTTATCATGCTCGCTTTGGGACAAATGGTACAAAGTGCCTACCACCTTGCAACTACAACAGGACCAACACATCGGGATGCCAGGGTTCTGTGAACACCATGGGTTCCAGCTGCCCGGGTTGTCTACTGCACATTATGAGCACATTTCCTGTATGACATGAAGAGAAGGCAGAGAGTACCAAAACCTCACTAAAGGCTGCCAATGCCAGCAAGATCCAGACTTACAGGACACAACAAGTGACATTCTGTTGCAGTGCGCAACGTTACTCATGGGACCTTGTCCTGGTTAAAGTGTCTAGACCACTGCTCAGCGCAGATTTCCTGTGTGCCCAAGGACTGTTAGTTGATCTTAAAAATAACTGGCTTGTGGAAGACAATGACTTTGGGTCATTATCCTGCTCCCCCAGTAAGTTCCCACAACGACTCTGTCAAGTGCATGCTCTACCACATATGAGTTAACTCAAAATCAGAATCAGGTTTATTATCACCAGCATATGACGTGAAATTTGCTAACTTAACAGCAGCAGTTCAATGCAATACATAATCTAGCAGAGAGAAAAAAAATAATAACAAATAAAATTTTAAAATAAACAAATAAATCAATTACATATATTGAATAGATTAAAAACATCCAAAAACAGAAATACCGTATACTTAAAAAAGTGAGGAGAGTCCAAAGGTTCAATGTCCATTTAGAAATTGGATGGCAGAGGGGAAGAAGCTGTTCCTGAATCGCTGAGTGTGTGCCTTCAGGCTTCCTACCTGATGGTAACAGTGAGAAAAGGGCATGCCCTGGGTGCTGGAGGTCCTTAATAATGGATGCTGCCTTTCTGAGAGACCGCTCCCTAAAGATGTCCTGGGTACTTTGTAGGCTAGTGCGCAAGATGGAGCTGATTGGATTTACAACCCCCTGCAGCTTCTTTCAGTCCTGTACAGTAGCCCCTCCATACCAGACAGTGATGCAGCCCATCAGAATGCTCTCCATGGTACAACTATAGAAGTTTTTGAGTGTATTTGTTGACATGCCAAATCTCTTCAAATTCCTAATAAAGTATAGCCATTGTCTTGCCTTCTTTATAACTACATCAATATGTTGGAAACAGGTTAGATCCTCAGAGATCTTGAAACCCAGGAACTTGAAGCTGCTCACTCTCCCCACTTCTCATCCCTCTATGAGGATTGGTATGTTTTCTCATCTTACCCTTCCTGAAGTCCACAATCAGCTCTTTCGTCTTACTGACGTTGAGTGCCAGGTTGTTGCTGTGGTGTTGCTCAGGTTGGAGGAACAATACCTGATATTCCATCTGGGTAGCCTCCAACCTGATGGCATGAACATTGATTTCTCTAACTTCCGTTAATGCCCCTCCTCCCCTTCTTACCCCATCCCTTATTTATTTATTATTCCCTCTTTCCCCCCCCCCCCTTTTTTCCTTTCTCCTTTTTTTCTCTCTCTGCCCCTCTCACAATCACTCCTAGGCTCTTCTCCATCTCCCTCTGGTGCTCCCCTCTCATTCCTTTCTCCCTAGGCCTCCCATCCCATGATCCTTTCCCTTCTCCAGCTGTGTATCGTTTTTGCCAATCGACCTTCCAGCTCTTAGCTTCATCCCTCCCCCTCCTATCTTCTCCTATCATTTCAGATATCCCCCTCCCCTTCCCACTTTCATATCTCTTACTATCTCTTCTTTGAGTTAGTCCTGACGAAGGGTCTCGAGCCAAAACGTCGACTGTACTTCTTTCTATAGATGCTGCCTGGCTTGTTGCGTTCCATTAGCATTTTGTGTGTGTTGCTAGTAACAACCTGACAATTTGGAGAATTTCCTAGCATGTCCAGGAAAAACAGAAGAAATGCATTCTGGCTACTTGGCAAATTCGACTTTCAATATCACCAGTGCAAGGTATCGTTCACTTGGTTTTCAAGTAGTATTTACGCAGCATTAACCTACTCACTAAGAACTTAGATCTTACTTGAATCATTCACCTTTAGGCCTCACTGTAGTCTTAGTTCAAACTTGTTAAATAGATCTAAAGTGAGAGTAAGTGCCTTTGGCATCAAGATGGTATTTGACTAATTATGCCATCAGACCCTAGTAAAATTGTTTAATAGATGTCAAACAGAAAATACTCCAATGGTTAGTGCATACCTCTGACATTAATGACTGTGGTGATTGGAAATGGATTATCAGCCCTAGGACTTTATTGTAGGTGTCTCTCAGGGCAGCTGCTCATCAGTGATCTTCCTTGAATCATAAAATCAAAAGTGGTTGTCTCCTCAGATCATTGCAATGTGTGTAAAATGGGTCAGCATGGTAGCATGGCAGTTAGCTGAACACTTTAAAGTACCAGTGATCCTGAAGTTACCATTGGTTTGTCTGGGCCACTCATATAAATGACATAGCTATAAAAGAAGATTAGAAGCAGGATATCCTGGAGCAAGTCATTTGACTGGAACCCCAAAGCTTTTCCACCATCAAGACACAAATGAAGAGATTTGAATAGATTTGACTTTATTACTTACATCCATCATGTACATGAGGAGTAAATATTGTTACATTACACCCCCATCTAAATGTCAATTTATAGTAAATTGTAATAAATATTATGTACAACAGGATAGTCAATATAACATAGAAATAGAGTTGCGTCAGCATGAATTAAGCAGTCTGATGGCCTGGTGGAAGAAGCTGTCCCAGAGCCTGTTGGTCCAGGCTTTTATGCTGTGGTATCATTTCCCGTATGGTAGCAGCTGGAACAGATTGTGGTGGAGTGACTCTGGTCCTCAATGATCCTTTGGGCCCTTTTTACTCATCTGTCTTTGTAAATGTAGTGAATCGTGGGAAGTTCACATCTACAGATGTGCTGGGCTGTCCGCACTACACTCTGCAGAGTCCTGCGATTGAGGGAAGAACAGTTCCCATACCAGGAAGCCAGTCAGAATGTTCACAATTGTGCCCCTGTAGAAAGTTCTTAGGATTTGGGGGACCATACCAAACTTCTTCAACCATCTGAGGTGAAAGCAGCGCTGTTGTGATGAATTATGAATGTTCTTTGCTTTCAGCTCCAACAACACTAAAGAAACTCAATCCAGAATAAAACTACCAATTTGATTAGCATCACAACCATCCCATCTATTTATTCCCTCTACCACAACCAAAGAAGCTGCAGGGTTTATTAAAAAAAAACTGGGCTGCAGTTACTTGTCTGAACTACTCCAGCAGCACATCTCAAACTCATGGCTTCTACCAGAAAAGAAAGACTTGGGTAGCATGTGTAAGAGAACAGCATGAAGGTTCCCCTTCACACTGTTCACATCTGCAAAACAGGGTCTAATTATAAACTCATCAAAGTCCTGAAAGTCCGCAGAAAATCTTACACATTTTTGTACCCTAATTCCCTTACAATGAAGACTCACTTAACTTTTCCCTTCTGAGATGCTTGCTGCATATAACTTTATTTATTTAGAAATACAGCACCAAACAGGCCCTTCCAGCCTTTAGAACTAGGCTGTCCAGCAAACCCTAAAAACTCTCAAACTACCTCTAACCTTATCACAGAATTAATTTCAATGACCAGTTAACCTACTAATTGATACGTCTTTGCACTGAGAGAGGAAACCTGAGCACCTGGAGTAAGCCACACTTTCCACAGGAAGAACGTACAAACTCTATTCAGAGGATGCCAGGATCGAACTCCAAACTCTGGCGCTCCAAGATGTAATAGCGTTGCACTCACCTCTACACTACCATGATCCCCAACTTCCTGCAGGTTATGAACCACCATACTATAATCTTCTACGTCATCAGTATTCACTTTCCCACTAGTTAAAAAGTCTATTTTTCCATTTATTTTTACCAAAGCTAACTCTTTACCACATTCTATCTACCAGCCTCTTGTTCACTTATTAACTTGTACATATCCATCTGCAGAATTTTTGAATTACCTTCACTGCTTCCTCTTTCTTCTGGCATTGCATTATTAGCAATATTGGATATGTTCCAGTCTTTATCGAAGTCATTAAGATTGATTGAAATAGCCGAGGGCCTAATACTGATTTTGTGACGCACACTCTGGTGTCACCTCTCAACCTGTGGAAGACCCATTTAATTTGTATTCCATGTGCCTAATGCTTCACTTCCAATTCCATACACCCTTCTCCAGAGAGAATAATCTTCTGTGAGGTGAAAAGGTAAACTGCCTTGAAAATCGAAATATATTAGCTTCACTGATGCTTTTTTGATTACACTGTTCTGTACATCCTCAAAGCTCTATTTGATATGCAAAAGATGATTGTCATTTATGGATCTGACAAGCTTTATGATCCATTTATTTGTTCAGATGTAGACAACTATTTGCCTCAATGCCCTTGAGAAAGTTAGTCATAGATTACAGCACAGAAGCAGGTCCATCAGGCCATCTAGTCAATGCCAAAATATTATTTTGCCTAGTTCCATTGGCCTAACCCTACACATGGTTGTAGCCTCCCAGTAGTAGGCAACAGCAGTTCTGCAGTCATTCTTGGGCAGGACTCCTACACTACCACTGGCGAGTCCTTATCATGTAGAAAGATTGGTGATACACTTTAAAGACAGAATGGTGCAGGGAGGGAAACCAGTAATTGAAGGATTTTCCATGCCCTGAAACTCTTGTCCATTGTGGTGTGAAGGCCACGAGACTGAGAAACATTGTTAAGATTGGCTGGGTGAGGAACTACAGTGAATTTTGTTGGTTATCATTATGAAAGCTACTGGTGTGTCTATGTATTCTAGGATGAATGTTTTCTGGTTTAATGTGAATATGTTGAGTTTTAGTTTCCTTAATTGCACCAGTAGTTTTTCATTCGTAACATTAAATTTCTTTAACCATCCCACTGTCACCAGAATCATCATCACTACTATTTCTACCATGTCTCATGCTTTTTTTTTTAAATGAAAATAGGTCCAAAGTATTGTTTAATGTTTCAGCCTTTTCATTATTAAACCCTTAAAATTTCTTTTACTTTATATCTGAAGGATTCAACATTTATTACTTTCTTTTTTACACAGTCAGGGACACTCATAATATTTTTATTTATTTCATAAGACCGTAAGACAGAGGAGTAGAAATAGGCCATTTTGCGCATTGTCTGCTCCACCATTCAATCATAACTGATCCTTTCTCCCCCTCCTCAGCTCCATTCCCCTGCCTTCTCCCCATAACCTTTGATGTTGTGTCCAATGAAGAACCTATCAATTGCCGCCTTCAGTACACCCAATGACCTAACGTCCATAGTTGTCTGTGGTAACAAATTCCACAAATTCACCACTCTCTGGCTAAAGATATTTCTCAACATCTCTGTTTTAAATGGACATCCCTCTATCCTGAGGCTGAGCCCACTTGACCCAGAGACCCCACCATGGGAAACATCCTATCCACATCTACTCTGTCTAAGGCCTTTCAACATTTTGAAAGTTTTCAATGATATCTCCCCTCATTCTTCTAAAGTCCAGCAAGTACAGGCCTAGAACCATCAAATGTTCCTCATATTATAATCCTTTCATTCCCAGAATCATCCTTGTAAACCTCCTTTGAATGCTTTTCAATGCCAGAACATCTTTTCTTGGATGAGGAGACCAAAACTGTTCACAATAATCAAGGTGAGGCCTCACCAGTACCTTATAAAGCCTCAGCATCACACCCTGCTCTTACATTCTAGACTGCTTGAAATGAATGTTAACATTGCATTTGCCTTCCTCACCACCAACTCAACCTGCAAGTTAATCTTTAAGGGCTTCTTGCACAAGGATTCCCAAGTCACTTTGCATCTCAGATTTTTGGATTTTCTCCCCATTTAGAAAATAACCTGCACATTTATTTCTTTACAAAGTGCATCACCATGCATTTTCCAACATTGTATTTCATTTGCCAATTTCTTGCCCATTCTCCTAACCTGCCTAAGTCCTTTTGTTGTCTTCCTGTTTCCTCAAAATTCCCTGCCCTTTCACCAATTTTCATATCAACTGCAAATATGATAACAAAGCCATCTATTCCATCATCTAAATCATTGATATACAACATAAAAACAAGTGGTGCCAACACTGTATTCTGCAGAACAACACTAGTCACTGGCGACCAACCCGAAAAGGATCATTTTATTCCCACTGGCTGCATCCTACCTGCCAATCAATGCTCTAACCATGCCATTAACTTCCCTGTAATACTGCAGGCTCAAAACTTGGTAAGCAGCCTCATGTGTGGCACCTTGTCAAAGGCTTTCTGAAAGTCCAAATATACAACATTCACTGCATCCACTTTATCTATCCTACTTATAATCTCCTGAAAAGAATTTCAACAGGTTTGCCAGGCAAAATTTTCCCTTATATCCTCTCTTGTCCTGTGTCACCAAGTACTCCATAACCTCATCCTTAACAATTGATCCCAACATTGTCCCTACCACTGAGGTCAGGCTAAATGGTTTATAATTTCCTTTCTGCTGCCTTCCTCCTTTCTTAAAGAGTGGGGTGACATTTGCAGTTTTCCAGTCCTCTGGCACCATGTCAGAATGTAATGATTTTTGAAAGATCATTTCTACTGCTGCCACAATCTCTAACACTGTCTTTTTTCGAATCCTGGGGTGCAGTTCCTCTTTTCTGGGTGACTTATGAATCTTAGGTCTTTCAGCTTTTTGAGCACCTTCTCCCTTGTAATAGGAACTGCACTCACTCCTCTTCCCTCACACCCTTCAACATCTGGCACACCGCTAGTTTCTTCCACAGTGAAGACTGAGGCAATACTCATTTAGTTCATCTGCCATCTCCTTGTCCCCTGTTATAATTTCCCCAGCCTCATTTTCTAGCTGTCCTATGCCCACTCAAGAAAAAAGCAGTAAGACAATTCAGAACTGTTTTGCTCACCACAGTGTTATGCATTCAGGCCTGGAGATGCCAGAAACATCCGGGAGTGAAACTGAAATGATTTACTGCTTCAACAAGTTAGGTACTATGAAGAATTTGGAAGTTTCAACAATCATCTTGACTGTTACAATGAAAATTTGGAGGATGCAAGAGTAGACAGCATTGCATGAAGGTAGTCCATTACCTGCAGTAGGTGAAGATAATGGACTATATTCTTCATTGGTCATTACATTTACTAGATGAATTCCTCTGTCGATATCTATCAGGAATGAATACACATCTTTATAATATGTTGGTACTCTTAGCAGTGTTCTAATTTGTTCTGCATTTGATTTAAATACATGATCATTTTGCTTAGTTTATCTTTTTTATACATTTTTGACTATTTCCATGAAACTTCAGCTCATTGGATCAAAATATACTGGTCCCTCTATGTCCCAATTAGCCATAATCCACTGTACTTATTTGAATGTTGGCTTTTATTTAAATATTAGTAAAAATCATTCAATCTGCTTCAGCCAATTAGCTCTTCTGCCTTTGCAATTGTTTTAAGATAGCCATTGTACTGTATCCCTCCCAAATTGAAAAAAAATAAACACAAATGCTGTAAATCTTGAGTAAAGCATACAAAATGCTGGAGGAATTCAGCAGACAAGGCAACATCTATGGACAGGAGTAAACAGTTTATGTTTCAGGCCAAGATCCTTCATCTGCAGTGAAAGGAAGGGGGAAGAAGCCAGAATAAGAAGGTGGTGGGAGAGGAAGGAGTACAGGCTGGCAGGCGATAGGTGAAAGCAGGTGAAGGGGAAGGTGGATGGGTGGGGGAGAGGTATGAAGTAAGAACCTGGGGGGTGGGGTGATAGGTGGAAGAGGTAAAGGGCTGAAAACAAAGGAATCTTATAGGACAGGACAGTTGACCATGGAACATATGGAAGGAGGAAGGGCACCAGAGGGAGGTCAAGGTTAGATGAGGAGAAGAGAAGTGGTGTGGGGGCTTGATCATTCTTCTCTGGTGATTCAGCACTATTAGATTACTAAGTGCACTAGTCTCATCAATTATCAAATAACCTGTTTCTTGATTTCCTGAAATATAGGAGAAGGAAATTGTCTTGAATAGATTCAAAAAACACATCTTCCAGACTATGATTGCTACAATTGATTTGTTCAATCTATTTGCTGATCTCCCGTAATGATTGTATTGCCCTTCATATAAGCTCTATTTCAACTTCTGTAATTTCTATTTGTGTTATTTATTCATTTAACTTATCAGGAAGGTATTGTACATTTTAATACTCCTTAAAGATTAACCTTGATTTGCTTGATTTAACCTTGTTAGTTGATGCACTGGTAACAACAGACTCTCTGGCTCCTTCCATCACAATTAATTTACCCAATCTTCAGGTTGCTATTTTGCTTTGGCTTTGTTTTTGCCTTCCAGTGTGCAGCTATGCCTCTCACTTAAAATATTCCTGGTTATTTACATCTTTCCTGTAGGTAGATGACTAAAACTGGAGATGCAAAATTATGAGGAGTATAGAAAGGGTAAATGCAAGCAGACTTTTTCCACTGAGGTTGGGTGAGACTACAGCTAGAAGTCTTGGGGTAAAAGTGAAAGATGAAGTGTTCAAGGGGAACATGAAGGGAAATTTCTTCACTCTGAAGGTTGTGAGAGCACAAGAAGTGGATGATGGGTCAATTTCAACATTTAAGAGATATTTGGATAGGTATATGGATGAGAGGGCTATGGTCTGGATGCAGATTGATGGGATTTGGCAAATTAAAGGGTCAGCACAGACGAGATGGGCTGAGGGGTATGTTCCTTGACTGTATGATTAAAAGCCCAAATTACCTATACATTGTTCCCACTCCAACAAAGAGAAATCAACCCAACAAAATATTACACTTCATCTTCACCACTGGGTGCTGTTAAAAAATTCTCACTGCATTAAGTTGAAGGAGAGTTGGGAAATTATTCTTAATATCATAGTTAATGCTTATTTCTGAATTGACATTATTGAAATAAAGATCATATCATTATCATGCACAAGGTTATGAAACCTTCTAGAATGCTAATTGGCTTTCTAGGTAACTTCAGCAACACAAGAAATTCAAATTTTTCAACAGAATCACAGAATTATTGAACCTGATTATGCATATCCCATTTGCTGGCTCTGTCTCTCTTCTCCTTTCCTATCTCTGTTCTTGTCCAAATGCCTGTAAAACATTGTATTAGTAGCAGCCTCCACAACCTCTTCTGGCAGCATCTTGCAAATATTCGCAATGTCTGCATGAAAATCTTGTCCGTCAGATCTCCTTTAAGTTTGTCCCTTCTCACCTTAAACCTGTTACTTTTTGTTCAGGGATCCTTTGCTCAGGGAAAGTTATTCTGAACATTTCTCTTTTGTATATGTCTTAAATTTTATAAACATTGACAAGGTTACCCTCAGCGTCCTATTTTGCAGTGAGAATATACAACCTCTTCTTATAACTACAGCACTCCATTTCAGGAAATATCTTAATGAATCTTTTGCACTTTCTCTATTACCTACCATGTCCTTTGTGTAGTGCAATGACCTGAAGTGCCCACAATATTCTAATAATGGACTAAGCAATGTTTTGTACAAAAGCAACGTGATCTCCAAACTCTTGTCCTTGATGCATTGGCCGATGAGGACAATCATGCCAGATAACTTTTTCACTAATTTACTTCCCACTTTCAAGGAGTTAAAGACTTGCATCCCAAAGTCCTTCTGTACATGACACTCATAAGTTCTCTGCTAATTATTCTATATGTCTTAACATAATGTTATTTCCAGAAATGCATTACTTCACGCTTATTTGGATTTAATTCCATCAGCCACTGCTATGCTCAACTTTACAGCTGATCTATGTCTCAATGTATCTTTAAATAACCTTTTTCATTAACTAGTAGAAGTCCAATCGCTTGAGTTGAGTATGATGTTCTCCTAAGGGTGGATTCCCTTCATGGAGAACACTTGTGAATAACATGTGGAGGCTGATGCATGGGCAATCACCACACAGTCCTTGGTAGATCGGGGTCAGAGTCCCATGATATGGAATGCAACATGAATGAAGACTCTTCTCTGTAGCTGCTTTCCTCCACATTCACAGCCATAGTGATATGTCTTCCAACTCTACCTTTGAGGTCTTGTTTGCATGGCTCTTTGTCTGGATCACCCCTTTGTCCTTACTGCAATGGATTATCATACCAGGAACTAAGCACTAGATGGCGAAACCCCAAATGGTATCACTCTCAGGATCTCAGGAACTCACCAGCGTCTCCACCACTCCAAGAAGTCTTTGTTAACTATGACAATATTCTCTCTTACACCACATGTTGTTCCAAACATTCTAACTGTGCTGTACTCAAATTGTGTGCAGTTGAAGTCAAAGCAGATATTTGTAAAAACATATCATCTATCAATGATAAATAATGGGGCTTAATAGGAAAATTTAAATAACAGCATTTTTGGGAAGCATATTTCATCCACACATATTCCATTTTCTTCTACTTTTGATGAACATCTGTTTTCCTGTATCATTTAGTACAAGCCAGTAAAGGATGGTATATTTACAATGTAAACCTAGTCAAAGCTTATGGTTTACTTCTGCTTAAAGGTTATCTTGGGTATAAAATTAACACTCAATGCAATTTGAACCTGACATAATAGTGGGCAATCTGAATATGACCAGATCTCACAGCAGCCAATCAAAACCTGTATTGATCATGGAAATATGAACCTGACTAAATGCTGCCAATCTGACCTTGATCTGACCAAAGCCTGACCTGGTCATAGACAATCCAAGTTTGATATGAAAATAACAAACCCAAGCTTGATCTGACCATAGTCAATCTGATCCTGACCTGGCCATAGCCAACCTGAGATTGACGTTACTGTAGCCCGCCCAGTGCTGGGTTTGGTCATGGTCAATCTGAAACAAATCCAAATATAGCCCAGCTACAGCCAGTCCAAATCGCAACCAAGCCAGAGGACTTCGGAAATCCTCCACATCTAAAATACAGACATATGTAGATTCTCCTGCCTGAATATTGATACTGAGTCAGAGTTTAAAATCAACAGCCGAAAAAGACACTATCTGCCTGGACAATGCCCCATACGCCCCAATGCCAGATGTTACCACCTGACTATGCCACAGAAGTGAAATAACAACTAACACTCAAGAGATATGCCCGATGTTCAGATACTGCTTGCAGTATCCAGCCACTAATTCGGATAATGCTCAGAATTAGTTTACTGGTCTACTACTGAGGCCTGTGTTAGGGTCACATTGATTTCCACATGTGTAAACTGAGTTTTAAAAAAAATTAATCTTCCCAATTTGGTATAACCAGATAGTTAATAGAATCAGTAAGTGCAAGTATCATTGCAAGACTAACCATTTGGAGGCACATTTAACAAGAGCACCAGCTAAAGGAATGGAAAAGTTAACTCTCATACTGTGTATAAAGATCCTCATAAAGTGATGCTTTCCTCCTGCAGTACCCTGAAATGCTTGGTTCATGAGGAAACCTATGCAACTGTAGATGTTGAACTTCAGTAATAATGTATGACTGCTGCTGCTTTATACAAAGATTGAGAAGAAATTATATCAAGTCCAACAGCAAATATTTCTACCCCTTGCCACAACTGCTTAGAGATTGGAAATTCTGCCTCTGGGAATACTTGACCAGCTGCTGCATAAAGAAGAACAAGTATTCTGCCATGTATCTTATAGATCAACTAATATTCGCAGCACAGATCTGATCTGAATGTTTGTGAAGTACTTCGCTGTTGAGTAAGTGATTGAAGGCGAGATCTGCCTAATTCCAATTCATAGTGCAGTGAATGGACAAGATATCTTCAGTAATACTGTCAAGCTCTTGAAAGTGAACAGGATTGACATTAGGTCTATTATCACCACACATGCACCATAAATTGTTGGAAATAACAACAGACTGGAGGAATATATTGTTGAATTTACCGTCTTACTCTTCATTCAACGTCAGGCATCTCTGTTTCAAAAATATGGTGAATCGTCTGAAGTCAGACTCTGCCACCCAGGAAGCTTCATTAGAGTCAGATGGGCTCCTTGCATATGACAATGTCAGTTTAGTCTGAAATATTTGAGAACTCATCACAAAGGCTTTTTGCATTCCTGGCAAATCTCCAAGATACAAAAGCAACAGCTTTTACATACAGTTTTTTTCCTGTTCCTCGCGGACATTTATCTGACCTGAATCTGCAAGGGCTCAAAGGAAAAAGGCAGGCATTTGTCAATCTGTTTCACATCTGCTCTGCATTTGAAAGCCAAATAGGTTTGGACCCCCCAAATGCATTCAAAATTTTCTAGCAAACACCACTGCCAGGAATCATTCCGCTACCAATTACAATTTTGCATGGAATGCTGCTATTATTTTTATTGGTATTTTTTCCATTCTTCCCTACAGAACCAGAATTCAAATTGGTTAATACTTAAACACAGTTAACTTGGAGGGATCCCTCATTAGAAAAATCATCCTCATTTCATGTAGAGCCTGGATTTAGGAGGAAAGAGTAGTCAGAGTAACTCCTTACCAGTTAATGTTTACTGGTCACTCAGTATGGGTTCAGTTAAAATACAGGGATGAAACTAAAAGCACAAATCTCCATTATTACCTGGTAAATTTTTATATGGAAGATTTGGGTATCTGACTGGCCAGCTGACCACACGATCTGCCCAACCACCTGTTGAGCAGCCAGTGTGTCCTGAGCATAGCTCCAGGACTTTTAAATGCTACAGTAAAGTTTCATGAGGAACAAGCCAAGGCCAAGTGGGAGGTTGCCTTTTAAACATGCAGTATCAGAGAGCCTGGCCCTTTTGACCAATGGAGTTTGATGGACTGGCTCATAGCAGAGCCATAATCCCCTAATTAGAAACTATAGGGAAAGGTACAATAACCTCAGTATGATTGCCAGTAATGAAGTTCACTTTACATCATTCTTACTCTGAAATATTAAGCTCTAATCCATTAATAATTCCCTTTGCTTGTTCTGCAAGCTTTTATTCAAATTACAGAGGGGTTCTTTACTGTAGATCTTTCCTTTCATAGCTTCCAGTTCCCTCAATAACCAGTGTCTGGGAAAGTGCCACACAAATTTCACACACTTCAATGTGATAGATGACACCATAAAGTCAGGTCAAGAGTGGGGTTGCTAAAAGGAGAATTGTGCAGTTGAGAGAATTACAGTTCTTTTATTGGATTGTGACAGAAAAACAAAACAGTGTGAAAGTAATTGGCAGTTATTTTTAAAAAAGATAAAAATGATAATTTGACCAAAAATAATTGAAGTAAACATAATGCATTCTTTCATTATAATTCACTATCTTGGGATGTAGGTCAACTATGATGTCAGAATATAGCTTTAATGGCAAGATTCTTGCAGTATGGAAGATCAGAGGGATCTTGGGGTTCGAGTTCATAGGACACTCAAAGCTGCTATGCAGGTTTACTCTGTGGTTAAGAAGGCATATGGTGCATTGGCCTTCATCAATTGTGGGATTGAGTTTAAGAGCCGAGAAGTAATGTTGCAGCTATATAGGACCCTGGTCAGACCAGGCTTGGCGTACTGTGCTCAGTTCTGGTCGCCTCACTACAGGAAGGACATGGAAACCATAGAAAGGATGCAAAGGAGATCTACAAGGATGTTGCCTCGATTAAGGAGCATGCCTTATGAGAATAGGTTGAGTGAACTCGGCCTTTTCTCCTTGGAGCAAAGGAGGATGATGGGTGACCTCATAGAGGTGTATAAGATGATGAGAGGCATTGATCATGTGGATAGTCAGAAGCTTTTTCCCAGGGCTGAAATGGCTAGCACGAGAACACATAATTTTAAGCTCCTTGGAAGTACGTACAGAGGAGATGTCAGGGATAAGTTTTTTTTACACAGAGTGTAGTGAGTACGTGGAAAGGGCTGCCGGCAGTGATGGTTGAGGTGGAAATTATAGGGTCTTTTGAGAGACTCCGGGATGGATACATGGAGCTTAGAAAAATAGAGGGCTATGGGTAAGCTTAGGTAGTTCTAAGGTAAGGACATGTTTGGCACAGCTTTGTGGGCTGAAGGGCCTGTATTGTGCTGTAGGTTTTCTATATTTCTATGATGCACTAAAGTCCTTTACACTTGATACCAGGACTTTCTAAGGTAGAACCAATAGAATTGACTTTACTACAGAGAGAACCATTTGAAGCAAAATGTCAGGTTACTGTTCGATCACACAAAAAAAAAATGTGATCAGCCAGGAAGGGCCTTCATTAAGCATTCAGGAGCAAAGCTAGAAAATGTCCTTGAAAAGAAGGCAGGACATTGAGGACCAAGGATTATTAGGTAAAAGATTACATTGTGTGTCAATGATGTGCAATAGAGCTAGAACTAAGTGATTAGCCTGCAATGGCTATATTTGTGATGGCCACTATGACATAAAACTATGGAAATAGTATGAAGTGGGTATGGAAACTGATTTACCATCATTACTTAATAAGAAGCAGCTTGGATTCAGAAAGGAATGTTCTGTTTGGTGATCCTCTTTACTAATCCATGCAGAAAATTATTTCAGAATTTACTACGCTGTAATGTTCTACATTGTAAAATAGATTATGGAATCGTTCATATGGTCTTTTTTTGTTGCTTATAAAATCTTATTTTTGCTTATTAAGAACACAACATGCAGCATCAGCAATTCAATTGAAGGTTTGTGCATTTGGCCCAATGCAAACAGAATAGCTTTGACAGACATAGATCAGTAAACCACTGAGCATGACTTTGAAACAGTCCACATTAGCGGAGTGAAGGTGGAGAAGGTCAGTAACTTTATGGTCCTTGGCATTATCACATGGGTGGTAGGAGCGCCTGCTTAGCCTCCCAATCAGGTTTACATGAAGCCATGGAAGCAGGTGGTGGATGGTCATTTGAACATCTGGTCCACATATCAAGTCCTGATTATGTGACCACTGCTGCCAGGGAGACAATCTTTGAAGAACATTGATATTGGCTGGGGTTGCTTACCTTGTAAAGACACTGCCCATAAGAATGCAATGGCAAACCATTTCCGTAGGAAAATTTGCCAAGAATAACCATGGTCATGTGACCATGATAACCTACGTCATATGACATGGCACATAATGATGATCCTAGAGCCTGAAAGCAACACATAAGTGCCATTACAATGCCGGCATGACAGTGCCTCTATTTTCTTAGAAGTTTGCTGGGATTTGCATGTCATCTAAAACTTTGAAAAACTTTTTAGAAGCACAGTGGAGAGTATCCGAACTGGTGGCATCACTGCCTGGTGTGAAAACACCAGTCCCCAAGAATTGAAGTCCACAGAAAGTGATGGATACATCTCAGTCCATTGTAGGCAAAGCCCTCTCTACAACTGAGCATATTTCCAAGGAGTAAGCATCCACAAGAAAGCAGCATCCATCATCAACAACCCCAACTATCCAGGCTATGCTTTTTTTTCTTGCTGCTGCCATCAGACAGGAGGCACAGGAGCCTTGGGTCGCACACCACCAGGTTCATAAACATTTATTACCCGACCACCAACCAGCTCCTGAACTTATGTGGATAACTTCACTCAACCCAACTCAGAACTAATTCTACAACCTAAAGACATACTTATAAGTTCATTTCAAGTTCAAATTTAATTGTCATTCAGGGTCTGATTAGGAACAGTCAACATGGATTTGTGCGTGGAAGGTCACGTTTGACAAATCTTATCGAATTTTTTAGAGAGGTTATTAGGAAAGTTGACGAGGGTAAAGCAGTGGATGTTGTCCATATGGACTTCAGTAAGGCCTTTGACAAGATTCCACATGGAAGGTTAGTTCGGAAGCTCCAATCATTAGGTATTAATATTGAAGTAGTAAAATGGATTCAACAGTGGCTGGATGGGAGACGCCAGAGAGTAGTGGTGGATAACTGTTTTTCAGGTTGGAGGCCGGTGACTAGTGGTGTGCCTCAGGGATCTGTACTGGGTCCATTGTTGTTTGTCATATACATTAATGATCTGGATGATGGGGTGATAAATTGGATTAGTAAATATGCAGATGATACTAAGATAGGTGGCATTGTGGATAATGAAGTAGGTTTTCAAAGCTTGCAGAGAGATTTAGGCCAGTTAGAAGAGTGGGCTGAAAGATGGCAGATGGAGTTTAATGCTGATAAGTGTGAGGTGCTACATTTTGGTAGGAATAATCAAAATAGGACATACATGATAAATGGTAGAGCATTGAAGAATGCATTAGAACAGAGTGATCTAGGAATAATGGTGCATAGTTCCCTGAAGGTGGAATCTCATGTGGATAGGGTGGTGAAGAAAGCTTTTGGTATGCTGACCTTTATAAATCAGAGCATTGAGTATAGGAGTTAGGATGTAATGTTAAAATTGTACAAGGCATTGGTGAGGCCAAATTTGGAGTATTGTGTACAGTTCTGGTCACCGAATTATAGGAAAGATGTCAACAAAATAGAGAGAGTACAGAGGAGATTTACTAGAATATTACCTGGGTTTCAGTACCTAAGTTACAGAGAAAGGTTGAACAAGTTAGGTCTTTATTCTTTGGAGTGTAGAAGGTTGAGGGGGGACTTGATAGAGGTATTTAAAATTATGAGTGGGATAGATAGAATTGACGTGGATAGGCTTTTTCCATTGAGAGTAGGAGAGACTCAGACAAGAGGACATGAGTTGAGAGTTAGGGGGCAATAGTTTAGGGGTAACACAAAGGGGAACTTCTTTACTCAGAGAGTGGTAGCTGTGTGGAACGAGCTTCCAGTAGAAGTGGTAGAGGCAGGTTCGGTATTATCATTTAAAGTAAAATTGGATAGGTATATGGACAGGAAAGGAATGGAGGGTTATGGACTGACAGGTCGGTGACACTAGGTGAGAGTAAATGTTTGGCATGGACGAGAGGGGCTGAGATGGCCTGTTTCCGTGCTGTAATTGTTATATGGTTATACAGATGTAATACAGCCAAATGAAACAACATCCCTCTGAGGCCAAGGTGCAAAATACGGTATCAATTGTCATACACAACACACAGCACATAATAGTTCTGACAGCAGAAAACCTGTCCTCGAGTGGCATGGCCTGAAGATTGATGGTGCATGGGATGTTGTCCTGGAGCCACATTTCTGAAGGAACAAGCACACAGCAGTTCTTCATCACATGCTAGTGCTGCCACAGATGAACACAATCTAGCTTGTCTTTCATTGATCAGACACTTAGAGGACAGTCTCGGCAGGGGGGCAGCTCCCAACCCAGCATGGGCTCCAGAGTGCCGATCTTGCCTGTACTCTCTACCATGCTGCCTCAGGCATCTCCTCTCCTGAGCAACTGCAAGAGAAGACACCGCTGCATGAGGTCTTGGTGCCTGCAACAACCGAGGCCAAGCTGTCAGTCTCACCAATGACATGACCTTTTAGTGTACCACATATCCAATGTTCCACAGGGTCTTGCAATCATACAAAAAACATACAAAGTATTCAATGGACGTTTGTTCTTTCACAGCTCCATTCACTGCCTCTGACACCTTCTTCCCTGGCTAGTTGTAGCAGACGACAACATGGTATGTAACAAGCCCATGCTGAGCTCCACCACTATCCAGCAACTGATGAGTGGGGTAGACCTGCAGAACCTGGCGTTCTTAATAATAACCAGCAGAGTCTTGCAGTGGTAAGAACTGCAGGCTCTACAACTCATGTCCTCAGTATTATTATTTTTTAATTTGCACAGTTTGTCTCATTTTGCGCATTGGCTGTTTGTCAGCCTTTATTTAAATATAGTTCTCATAAACTTTATTGTGTTTCTTTATTTTGCTATAAATGCCAGCAAGAAAATAAATGTCAGTATATAGTGGCATATACATACTTTGATAATCCACTTATTTTGGCTTTGACTGACCCTGACAAAAGAGCTGGAAACATTCATAAGGTCAGGATGCAGGAAGGGATCAGAGCTAATGTTTCCTGTCAGAGACCCTTTTTTAAATTGACAAAAAGGATACCCCTGAACAAGTGTATGTAAATATGGAATAACAGAGTGCCACCTGGGTGGCAAAAGTGTGGGAATGTAAAGACTGTAATGGAAAGATTTGTAAAGGACTGAGAGTTATTGAATGGTTCATTGTACATAACTTTATTTTTGAATAAAGTGTATTTTGTTTAATGATAAAAAAAAAGGGCAAAATGCAGGCCCAGTGGGGAAGGACCACAGTCTAGGGTTCTTCTCCCGCAGGAGTTGAGGGGCAGGGGAGTGGGGTGTACACCCCTCAACAAGGGAATGTAAATATGGAATAACAAAGTGCAACGTGGGTGGTGAAAAGTGTGAAAATGTAAAGACCATAATGGAAACAGTTGTAAAGGATTGAGAGTCATTGAATGGTTTACTGTATATAATTTTATTTTTGAATAAAGTATATTTTGTTTAATAAAAAAAAGGCAAAATGCAGGGAAGGTGAGGAGGGCGACGTCCCTGATAGCAGGGAAACCAGGGTGATCCTGGGGTGAATCAATAAACAAGCGATTATCTGGTCAATGAGTGTATAGGAGCAATTAGAGTATGAGAACATTGACAAAAGAATGTAGGGGCTACAGTACGAAATGGCCAACAGGCTTATCTGGGCATTTCCTTCACTCCCATGGAAACAAAATAAAAGTTGGAAAAAGTACAATCTAAACCGATGACTGAAAGACGCACTGGCTCAGAAGTCAAACTATCTGAAGCTGTGGAATTCAGTCATTAGTCCAGATAACTGTGATGTGCTCAAACAGAAGATGAGGTGCTATTCCTCAAGCTTGTTTTGGGACAGTCACTGTGACAATGCAGGAGGGCGCAGGCCAACAGGGCAGAATGGGAGCGGGTGGAGAATTAAAGTAACAGGCAATGGGAAGCTCATGGTCACTTCTGGGGGAATGAACATGCTGCTCTGCAAAGTGGTCCCCAGGCTGCATTTGATTTCTCCAGGGGAGAGGAAACCATATTGTGAATAACAATGGCAGTACACTAGTCTGGGAGAAGTGCAGGTGAATCACTGTTCCACCTGAAAAGACTGCTTGGATCCCTGGATGTTGGGAAAGGGAGATGATTTTGTTTCCAGCTCATCTCCAAAGTTACCCTTCAATGACATTCCCCTCTCCCAGCAGCTTCACAAGCTTTTGCTTTGTCTTTTTCTCAGTTGTGACGAAGTCCCCTTGACCTGAACCATTAACTCTGCTTCTCTTCCCACAGATGCAGCCTGACATACTAAGTATGGCCAGCATTTTCTGCGTTTGATTTCGATTTCCTTGATTTTCACTAGCATGCCTTTGATTTGTGTGATGAACTACATATACCTGTCTGGACATGCACCCCCTGCTGACTGCTCCTGTGGCTCCTCCCACGGACCCTGGTATAGAGGCGATTGGAGATGTAGCCCCGGCCTCAGTCTCCAGGATGTAGTGTGGTGGTCAATTGCTGCTTGTTCTTTCTTCCAGACAATGAAAGCCTATATCTCGCCTCACGTCTCCGAGAGTTATTGATGGTGCATCAATTTGTACCTCTGCTGGTGATCTGTTTCAGTGAGGTAATAGAGCTGATTTCCCACCATTGTCATATACCTATGAAGTAGTGTCAAGTGCCAGGTAGCCTATTGTGTCTCTTTTCATCTGTCTCACAAGAATGATCAAGTATAAAGAACAAAATTTATCCTGTATTATAGTGAGAGAAACTAGATATGCTGTTTAAAAAATAAATCTGGCATCATCTCTTGTTTGATCCCACCAGGTTAATTGGTTTTTGTGAACAAAGAGGATAGAGTCTTTCTGTCTTTCTATTTGGTTCTCCATTCACTTTCTTATTCAGAAGTGCAGAGTTTGTTGTAGGATCTACCTGGAAGGAGCCAGAAACTTAAGATTTAAGGTCCCTCTGTTTGGAAAACCACGGAAAAATGCCTTTCTAGCTCTGTTCTGAGGTTAAGGTGATGGATTTTCTGTGGTAGATTCATTTGTAACACATTATTGAATTCAAGGTATGTCAACAATTTGTCTGTGCTGAACCATATAAAACATTGCTCATGTAGATCCTGTGCAGATATTGTCTCTGGGGAGTTCATCTCTTTCCCTTCCCTTTCCCTTCCAGTTTGTACAGCAGTGACAAGAGGGTGTTTGTGAAGGTTTTATATATCCCTTCTGCTTTCTTTGCCCATTAGTGTATAGAAAGAACAATAAAACAAACCAGGCACATAAGAGACTGCAGATGCTAGAATCTGGAGTGAAAAAAACAATCTGCTGAAAGAACTGTTTTTGAAAGAAAAGAAGGACTTAGAGGACTTCCTGATAAGAAAGTGGGGACTGAAAATCCATAGTGAAGTTGAGGTGATGAGGTCAGAAATTTGATGTTCTTAAAATGGTGGGCTGCATATAAGGTGTACCATATAGCCTACTGTATAATATGGGACTATTTTATGTCGCAGTAACACGTTATTGAGCATGTGCTATTGGGAGCATATTGATC
Organism: Hemitrygon akajei; assembly: GCF_048418815.1. Classification (NCBI taxonomy): domain Eukaryota; kingdom Metazoa; phylum Chordata; class Chondrichthyes; order Myliobatiformes; family Dasyatidae; genus Hemitrygon; species Hemitrygon akajei. The sequence goes on along the minus strand of NC_133132.1, from coordinate 91,042,217 downwards.
TGTATATATGTGTTCAGTTCGGTTTTGGTTAGTAAAGAACCCTGTTAACATAGCTCCAGTCTCCAGCATTTTTATTAATGATATTGTTGTGTAAACAACCACATATGCAACACAAGGCATCCTGGATGTAGGTGGGAAGGGGTTAGTCAAAACGAGATAAAATAGAGTCAAGGTATGAAGACATAATTTCTGTAAAACAAGAGCAGGCAGTATCAATGGGCCTACCAGAGCTGTTGTGTTTGTGATTCTTGGATAGGATTTAGAAAATAGCAGTGAAGGGTTAGGATAGCAGGTTAGAAGCAGTGGAGAAGAGTAATGAGATATGAGATGGTATGGGAGTGATTGACCTGGAGCACATTGGTGGGGTCATAGCCCAGGAGTAAGTATGAGGAGGTGTTCAAGAGTTGTTGTCTAGCCTCTGCAAGGTAGAGGTCAGTTGCCAGACTACAACAGCCCTTCTTTGTGGGTTTGATGATGAGGTTGGGGTTTAAAAGTACTCATTGTCAGCAGCCAGCCACAATGTGGGATAGACAGAAAGCTATTTTTAGCCAAGTAACCATAAAAAGGCCCAAAATGTTACCTCAGTTGGACACTGAATTGAATATGAAAAAATATTTCCGGTTTAGGATGGTACTAGTGAGACACAATGATGCTTTATTGGCAGCAAACAAATCTACTAATTACTCTATTAATCACACTTTTTCTGGGGAATGATCACTGCAATCAATAGCCTGTAACTTCTCTTTCAGAGTTGTGCTTTTAAAGCACCTGTATGACCCAGCATTATGGTGTTCCGGGGATTCGGTGTAATGGACTCTCAAAGGTTCAGTACAATTGTGTTGGCATGGCGAGTATGAGCCAAATCGAGGCAATGAAGCCTGGGTCTGAGAGTGAGGACTGAGTCAATGCTTGGCCATTGCTGGAGTGAACTTGGGGCCAAATCAAGTGGCAGGGTCCAGCCCAAGAGTAAGGAACGACAAGCAAATGTTTGGCCAGATTAGAATTGTTGGGGTGTTGATGTTGGAGGCAAGGGATGAGCCGATGTTCAACTTACTACTTCACAAGGTTTACTCATCTCTGTGCATAACTGAGGCTGTGACCTGCAAGCAATGGGCTCCTGGATTGGCTGCAGTGATGAACTTCCGTGCTCTGTTACTTATTCACTTCTTATTTTTTGCACGATTTGTTCTTTTTTTGACACATTGGGTGCTTGACAGTCTTTATAATAGGTTCTGTTGGGTTTTTGTTTTTGTGACTGCATGTAAGAAGACAAATTTCAAGTTTTTTCTATAGTATACATACTTTGATAATAAATGTGCTTTGAACATTGAGCTTTGAACTCCATCCAGCACTTGCCCGCAAGGAATATTTGTCCACATTTATATCTTTACTATCATGGCAGAATACTTGGTAGTGTGAAGGAGCAGAGGGAGCAGAAGTTCAAGGGGGATATTAGAGGAATGTTTTTTACTCAGAGTGTGGTTTGTGCGTGGAATGCACTGCCTGAGTCTGTGGTGGAGGCAGATACACTAGTGAAATTTAAGAGACTACTAGACAGGTATATGGAGGAATTTAAGGTGGGGGGAATATTTGGGAGGCAGGGTTTAAAGGTTGGCACAACATTGTGGGCTGAGTGGCCTGTAATGTGCTGTACTATTCTATGTTCATTATTTATCTTTATCATCCTGAAACCTCCGGGATAATTAGGTTGTTGAGAAGCTTTTAAAAAGAAATTAGAACTCCAACAAATTATTCAAAGAAAATCCATGAATGATGCTATCACCTGAGTGATATTTAGAATATTCATAGAATGTGAAATAAGGAAAATTTCCAGTGGTCATGGTATAAGATGGAACATCTCTGATGCTTCATTCTCCTGGCAACATAGACTTGTATGCAGATTAGAAGGTTTCTTGTTTGCAGGATCTCAGTTCTATTGATGCCTGTGGTGCAACCACTATCATTATTTTGATTATACATTATAATCATTTCAAGCATTAAGAAATGAATCTTGAATTATATCACATCTCATTTGTAAGGATTATTATAAGCAGCCTGGTTTCAGATAATCGCCAGATGTAATTCTGGTTGATATAGCTCAGTGAAAGCAAGCACAATAGCAAGAGAATAACTAGAGTGAGTGTGTAGGACCACTCAAGGATAAAGGAGTTAACATACACTTGGAGGCGGAGGACGTGGGCAAAGTCCTAAATGAGTTCTTTATGTCAGTATTTTTTCAAGGAGAAGAAAATGTAGGATAGAGAGATCAGTGTGGAGAATACCAACATAGAGAAGAATTTTGAGATTAAAAAGGAGGTAGTGCTGGGTTTCTTAAAAGAACATTAAAATGGATGTATCCCAGGATATACAGGGAAGCAAGAGATGTTATTACTGGGTCTTTGACTTAGCTGATCACGTCTTTTCTCACCACCCACAAGGATCTGGAGGACTCATGAACACTTGACACTCCACGATTCAGTAAAAGGAAACAAGGGTAATCCTGGAAGCTATAGTCTGATTTCTCTGCAAACACGAGGAAATTTGCAGATGCTGGAAATTCAAGCAACACACACAAAATGCTGGACGAAGGGTCTCGGCCCAAAACGTCGACAGTGCTTCTCCCTGTAGATGCTGCCTGGCCTGTTGCGTTCCACCAGCATTTTGTGTGTGTTGACTGATTTGTCTCATGCCAGCAGGTGGGGTGCTATTGCAGTGGAATTTTAGGGATAGAATTATAAAGCATTTGGAAAACTGTGGCCTAATTGGGAAGGTCAGTATGAGTTTTGAATGAGTTCTTTTTAAGGATGTGACAAAGTTGATTCATGAAGGTAGATCAGTGGATGTTGTCTACATGGATTTTAATAAGGTGTTTGATGACAAGTGGCTCATCCAGAAGATTCACAGTGTTAGGTTTAGAGTCAGAATTGGCTCATCCATAGAAGACAAAGTGGTCGATGGAACTAGGTCGACTGAGGTCTATGTCTAGCTCTGTTCTGCACAGATCCATACTGTGATCTCTCTAACTTGCAATATACATGACTTGAATGAAAATGCCGATGGATGGTTATTAAGCTCGCAGACATTACAAAGATTAATGGTGGTGTGGATAGTGTAGAATATTGCCAAAAGATACAGTAGGATGTAGATCAGGTGCTGATATGGACTGGGAGAAGGCCGATTAATCTGCACAAAGGTGAGGTGTTGCACTTTAGAAGATCAAATGTAAAGGAACAGAACACTGTCAATGGCTAAGCCCCTAAAAGTGTTGATGGACAAAGGGATCTCCCTGAAAATGGCTGCACAGGTTGATAGGATGGCAAAGAAACTGCATGGCATGCTTCTTTTATCAGCTGGAGCAGTGGGTTCAAGAGTTCGGAAGTTACGTTGGGACTTCATAAAATTCTAGTTGGGCTACATTTGGAGTACAGCATTAGACATGAGGTCACCCTGTTATAGAAATGGTGCGACTTTGGAGAGTGTGCAGAGAAACTCACCGGGATGTTGCCTGGTTTAGAAGGCATATGTTATATAGAACATCGAACATAGAAATCTAAAGCACATTACAGGCCCTTTTGGCCCACAATGTTGTACTCATATTGTAACCTACTCTAGAAACTGCTGAGAATTACCCTGCTGCATAGCCCTCTATTTTTTTAAGCTCCATGTACCTATCAAAGAGTCTCTTAAAAGACCCAATTATTTTGGCCTCTACCACCATCGCTGGCATTGCATGCCACACATGTACCACTGTCTATGTGAAAAACTTAACTCTGACATCCCCTCTGTACCTACTTCCAAGTACATTAAAACTAAGCCCCCCTCATGTTAGCCATTTCAGCCCTGGGAAAAAGCCTCTGGCTATCCACACGATCAATGCCTCTTGTCATCTTATACACCTCTATCAGGTCACCTCTCATCATCTGTCACTCCAAGGAAAAGAGTCCAAGTTCACTCAACCTATTCTCATAAGGCATGCTCTCCAATCCAGGCAACATTCTTGTACATCTTCTCTGCACTCTTTCTATATTATCCACATCATTCCTGTAGTGAAGTGACCAGAACAGAATGGAGTACTCCAAGTGAGGTCTGACCAAGGTCTTATATAGCTGTAACATTACCTAATGGCTCTTGAACTCAATCCCACAGCTGATGAATGCCAACACACTGTATGCCTTCTTAACAACACTGTCAACCTGCACAGCAGCTTTGAGTGTCCAATGGACACAAATACCAAGATCTCGCTGATCCTCCACGCTGCCAAGGGTCTTACCACTAATACTATATTCTGTTTTCAAATTTGACCTACCAAAATGAATGACTTCTTGCTGATCTGGGTTGAAATCCATCTGCCAACTTTTAACCCAGTTCTGCATCCTACCAATGTCCTGCTGTAACCTTTGACAACCCTCCGGACTATCCACAACACCCCCCAACCTTTGTGTTATCAGCAAATTTGCTAACCCACCCTTCTAGTTCTTCATCCAGGTCATTTATAAAAATCATGAAGAGGAGGGGTCCCCGAACAGATCCCTGCAGAACACCACTGGTCACTGACCTCCATGCAGAATATGAACCATCTACAGCCTTTTGTGAGCAAGCCAATTCTGGATCCACAAAGCCAGGTCTCCTTGGATCCCATTCCTCATTACATTCTGAAGGAGCCTTGAACGGAGAACCTTATCAAATGCCTTACTGAAATACATATACACAACATTCACTGTGCTGCCTTCGTTAATGTGTTTTGTTACATCCTCAAAGAATTTAATTAGTCTCATCAGGCATGACCTGCCCTTGACAAAACACTGTTGACTATTCCTAATCAGATTATGTCTCCAAATCTCATAAATCCTGCTTCTCAGGTTCTTCTCCAACAACTTTCCCACCATCAAAGTAAAACTCACTGGTCTATAATTTCCTGGGTTATCTCTACCGCCTTTCTTGAACAAGGGAACAACATTTGCCACCCTTCAAACTCCGGTACTTCTCCCATCCCGCCAGAGGCTCAGCAATTTCCTTCCTTCCTTGCTTCCCACAGTATTCCTAAGGGATATCTCGTCCGGACTCAGTGACTTATTCATCTTAATGCTTTTCAAAAGGCCCAGCAGATCTCTTTCATGCTCATGCATTTCAGTCCCTGTACGTCATCCCCACAATTGCCAAGGTCCTTTTCCCTGGTGAATACTGAAGCAAAGCATATATGGAGAGGTTAGACATACTTGGGTTGTTTTCTCTGGAGCAGCGGAGGCTGAAGGGAGGTCTGATAGAAGTTTATATAATTATGAGAGGAATAGGGTAGATAGTTGGTATATTTTCCTCAGTGTGAAAATGTCTAATTCTAATGCATTTAAGATCAGAGGGGAAAAGTTCAAAGGAGATGTGTGAGGCAAATGTATTTATTTATTTATTTTACAAAGAGAGAGCTGGGTACCAGGAATAGACAGCCAAGGGCGGTGGTGTGGGAGAACTAGACAAAGACGCTTAAGAAGCTCTTTGGTAAGTGCATGAATGTACAAAGAATGGAAGGATATGAACATTGTGTAGGTAGAAAGGATTATTATAGTTGGGCATTTAATTACTAGTTTAATTAAATGATGAAGAGTCATTTACGAAGGTAATGAATTCAACACTGCAAGAGACCAAACAATTTTGCAGTCCTGCTCAAACTTCTGGGGACTGGGCTCTGAATTGGGAGGTTGGCTATACAGCCTGATATAGTTTTACTTTCAGAAACACACCTCACATCAATGTGCCTACTGTTCATTCATATTTCTGCTCCAAGGATAGGACAGGTTCACCAGGAGTCACAGTCTGGTGGTATACAGGGCTGATGAGAGTCAGCCTGGTATTGGTTTATCATTGTCCCATGTACTGAGATACCGTGAAATGTTCGTCCTGCATATTGCTCAAACAGAGTAAGTCATTACACAGTGCACTGCAGTAGAACAAGGTAAAACAATAACAATGCAGAATATAGTGTAACACCAACAAAAGTTTAAACTTTGACTTCAGACCACATGAAGTCTGATTGCATCAGGTCAAAGAAGAGCAAGAAAAAGCCTCCTGCTTACTCTCTTTGACACCTTCAGCTGACGAAACGGTGCTCCTCCATGTTGAACAGCATTTATTTTATTTAGATATGCAGTGTGGAATAGACCCCGCTGGCCCTTTGAGCTGCACCACCCAAAAATCCCTAACAACCCCAATTTAACCCTAACCTGATCATGGGACAATTACCCTACATGGCAAGTGTTTGGACTGTGGGAGGAAACCAGTGCTCACAGAGAAAAAGCCATGCATTCCACGGGGAGGATGTACAGAGACTCCTTTCAGAGAACACCGAGATTGAACTCAGAACTCTGCCACCCTAAGTTGTAATAGATAGATAGATAGATAGATACTTTATTCATCCCCATGGGGAAATTCAACTTTTTTCCAATGTCCCATACACTTGTTGTAGCAAAACTAATTACATACAATACTTAACTCAGTAAAAAAAATATGATATGCATCTAAATCACCATCTCAAAAAGCATTAATAATAGCTTTAAAAAGTTCTTAAGTCCTGGCGGTAGAATTGTAAAGCCTAATGGCATTGGGGAGTATTGACCTCTTCATCCTGTCTGAGGAGCATTGCATCGATAGTAACCTGTCGCTGAAACTGCTTCTCTGTCTCTGGATGGTGCTATGTAGAGGATGTTCAGGGTTTTCCATAATTGACCGTAGCCTACTCAGCGCCCTTCGCTCAGCTACCGATGTTAAACTCTCCAGTACTTTGCCCACGACAGAGCCCGCCTTCCTTACCAGCTTATTAAGACGTGAGGCGTCCCTCTTCTTAATGCTTCCTCCCCAACACGCCACCACAAAGAAGAGGGCGCTCTCCACAACTGACCTATAGAACATCTTCAGCATCTCACTACAGACATTGAATGACGCCAACCTTCTTAGGAAGTACATTCGACTCTGTGCCTTCCTGCACAAGGCATCTGTGTTGGCAGTCCAGTCTAGCTTCTCGTCTAACTGTACTCCCAGATACTTGTAGGTCTTAACCTGCTCCACACATTCTCCATTAATGATCACTGGCTCCATATGAGGCCTAGATCTCCTAAAGTCCACCACCATCTCCTTGGTCTTGGTGATATTGAGACGCAGGTAGTTTGAGTTGCACCATATCACAAAGTCCTGTATCAGTTTCCTATACTCCTCCTCCTGTCCATTCCTGACACACCCCACTATGGCCGTGTCATCAGCGAACTTCTGCACATGGCAGGACTCCGAGTTATATTGGAAGTCTGATGTGTACAGGGTGAACAGGACCGGGGAGAGTACGGTTCCCTGCGGCGCCCCTGTGCTGCTGACCACCGTGTCAGACCTACAGTCTCCCAACCGCACATACTGAGGTCTATCTGTCAAGTAGTCCACTATCCAATCCACCATGTGAGAGTCTACTCCCATCTCCGTTAGTTTGTGCCTTAAGATCTTGGGCTGGATGGTGTTAAAGGCACTAGAGAAGTCAAGGAATGTAATCCTCACAGCACAACTGACCCCATCTAGGTGAGAGAGTGATTTGTGCAGCAAATACGTGATAGCATCCTCCACTCCCACCTTCTCCTTATACGCAAACTGAAGAGGATCCTGAGCGTGCCTGGTTTGTGGCCTCAGATTCTGTATTATCAGCCGCTCCATGGTCTTCATCACTTGCGACGTCAAGGCAACAGGTCTGAAGTCATTCAACTCCTTTGGTTGTGGTTTCTTCGGTACCGGGACAATACAGGATGTTTTCCACTGTCTGGGTACTCTTCTCTGCTCCAGGCTCATGTTGAAGATGCGCTGTAGTGGTTCTCCCAGCTCAGTCGCACAGGCCCTCAGTAATCGTGGGGAAACTCCATCCGGTCCAGCCGCCTTGCTGGTACAGATCTTCCTCAGTTGACCTTCCACCTGTGCAGCCGTAATCCTGGGCGTGGGCAAGGTCTCCTGTGAGTGGCTATTTTCCTGTGAGGGAAGTAAGCCTGGTGTGGATTTCTGCGGTGAGGATGAGATTGAGCTGTCGAACCTGTTGAAGTTGTTCAGCTGGTTCGCTTTCTCCACATCTCCACTTATGTTCGCCCTCCGCTTTGCACCGCATCCGGTGATGATCTTCATCCCATCCCACACCTCCTTCATGCTTTTTTTCTGCAGCTTTTGTTCTAGCTTCCTCCTATACTGCTCCTTTGCCCCCCTTATCTGTACTCTGAGTTCCTTCTGAACTCTTTTAAGCTCCAACCGATCACCATCTTTTTTTTTTAATTTTATTTAATTGCATTTTTAAATGATTACAAGTGTAGAAAAAAAAGTATGTGACCCTTCCCCCCTCCCCTTAATCCCTCCCCCCTAACTTCCCTATATAAAAAAAATTAAGAAAGAAAGAAAGAGTGCCTGGTTGTTGGAAGGTCTCCACATGCTCCATGGAGTTCTTAATAACTTTAGTATATATATTTATTTCTTTCCCCAAGTAACCATTAATTTTCTCTTCAGAGCACCTATATATTTAATCCTGTCTTTTGTAAATAAGGGCCCCAGATTTTCAAAAATGTTTCATATTTATCTCTTAAGTTATAAGTAATTTTTTCTAATGGAATACAGCCATAGATTTCTTTTTTCCAACAATCTATACTTAAATATGTATCTGATTTCCAAGTAATTGCAATAGCCTTTTTGGCTACAGCCAGCGCAATTTTTATAAATTCTTTCTCATATTTATTAAGTTTGAGTTTCGGTTTTGTCCCTTCAATATCACCTAGTAAAAGTAATATTGGATTATGAGGAAGTTTTTTTCCCGTAATTTGTTCCTATAAAAGTCTTAAATTTGTCCAAAAAGGTTGAATTTTAGAACAAGACCATGTAGAATGTAAAAATGTACCAGTTTCTTGTTTACATCAGAAACACTGATCAGATAAACTTGGATTTAATTTATTTATTTTATTTATGCACCATCTTTAAAGGCCCTCTTCTTCTGGTTTAGGAGAATCACATTAACAGCTACGCTACTGTGGTCCCAACTGGAGGAAGCAAGGAGTTTAGCAAGGCCACAAGCATGTCCAATGTCCAAGATTGACTTAATAGCACCAGTACCAACCAACCTGTCTTAGAACTTAAGATCAAAACTGCCAGGAATACAGACAAAATGCTGGAGGAACTCAGCAGGCCAGGCAGCATCTATGGAAAAAAGTAAACTGCAGACATTTCGGGCCAAGACCTTTCATCAGGCCTCAACTGTCTCTGTTTCGGCCTGAGTCAATTCATCTGGAGCATCTACAGATTTTTTCTTGTTTGTGATCAAAACTGGGTCTGCATAAATAGTGTACCGCATAAACCAATCTACCTTTTGCAGATTCAGCTATCTATACAGCATTGATTGGAATGTCCATTGTATAGTTCTAGTAGGGGCAAAATCTAATCTCCACAAAGATAGCATCCTCCATCATTTAATGGAGTCAGAGCATAGTACTAAATGTCTATGATGTGCTATGGGCCAGCAGTGGCAGCAAAAAATGAATAACCTCCAACCTCTCTGACCAGTGGGTCACTCACTCTACCTTTATTATCCAGCCCAGGGATCAACCATTGCTCACTGACGAGAGAAGTTCACTGTCACCTCAGCTTCAGAATGAAGTTTTTTCAGCTGTATAAACTTGAAAAAGTTGTTTTCAAACATACTTTTATATGTACTGAATCTTCACAGTAGCCTTTAAGGATTAAAAACAAATCACTTCAGAGAAATTGAGTATTCAACTATACCTCAGAAGTTAATTTATAGCCTTTATATTTCAGGTGCTGTCTTTATGCACTTGGAACCTTTAAATCAGAAGATGGAAATATTCCCCAAAATTGGAGTCTTTAAATATTTCAGGTGGACATGAAACTTCTTTGCTTTTGGAATAGCAGATTTCTTCAAAGCTGCTTGGCAGAATTTGTATACATTCTCCGTAACTTCCGCCACCTCCAATGGGATCCCACTACCAAACACATCTTTCCCTCCCCCCCCACCTCTTTCTGCTTTCCACAGGGATCGCTCCCTACGTGACTCCCTTGTCCATTTGTAACCCCCATCCCTTCCCACCGATCTCCTTCCTGGCACTTATCCTTGTAAGTGGAACAAGTGCTACACCTGCCCTTACACTTCCTCCCTCACAACCATTCAGCATTTTGTGTGTGTTGTTTGTATACATTGAGATCATTTACATTTCAAGCTGATTTCTGAGACAGAGTACCATTTAGGTTCCTTAATACGCCTTTGGGCTGTGACTATTCGAGGACTGTGTTGCTAAAATGCACAACATATCACTAAGATCTACAGAGAACTTTGTTATTTAACAGTGGTGAAGCTCTTCACCTTTACTGAACATTTTTGCAGAATTGAAAGGTATGTGTCTTCCTCTGAGACAAGGTAACTAGACCAAAGATCCTAAGCCATCAGATAGTCAACAGCAGAGAAAGAGCCCATTGCAAATTTTACTCCAGTCTTTAAAAAAAAGAGAAAGACAGCAGATAGGAAATTACAGTCCAGTTTGCCTGACTTAGTGGTTGGGAAGATGTTAGAGTCAATTATTAAGGATAAGGTGATGGAGTACTTGGTGACACAAGACAAGATGCTACAAAATCAGCATGGTTTCCTTCAGGGGAAATCCTGCCTGACCTGTTGGAATTCTTTGAGCAGATTACAAGTAGGATAGATAAAGGGGATGCAGTAGATGTTGTATATTTGAACTTTCAGAAGGCCTTTGACAAGGTGCCATACATGATGTTGCTCACCAAGTTAAGAGCCCATGGTATTACAGGAAAGTTACTAACATGGTTAGATCATTGGCTGATTGGTAGAAGGCAGTGAGTGGGAATAAAAGGATCCTTTCCTGGTTATCTGCTGATGACTAGTAGCGTTCCTCAGGGGTCGGTGTTGGGACCTCTTCGGGTTATGCTGTGTATCAATGATTTAGATGATGGAATTCATGGCTTTGTTGCCAAGCTTGAAGATGATATGAAGATTGGTGGAGGGGCAGGTAGTGTTGAGGAAACAGATAGGATGCAGAAGGACTTAGACAGATTAGGTGAATGGGCAAGAAAGTGACAAACAAAATACAATATTGGAAAATGCATGGTCATGCCCTTTGGGAATAGAAATAAATGTGCAGACTATTTTCTATTTGGGGAGAAAATCCAAAAATCTGAGATGCAGAGGGACTTGGGAGTCCTTGTGCAGAACACCTTGAAGTTTAACTTGCAGGTAGAATTGGTGGTGAGGAAGGCAAATGCCATGTTAGCATTCATTTCAAAAAGTCTAGAATACAACAGCATGGATGTGATGCTGAGGCTTTACAGGGCACTGGTGAGGCCTCACCTTTATTGTGAACAGTTTTGGGCACCTTATCTTAGAAAAGATGTACATTGGAGAGGGTCCAGAGGAGGTTCCAGGAATGATGGTGAATTTGTGGAATTTGTTGCCACATGCAGCTGTGGAGGCCAGGTCATTGGGTGTATTTAAGGAAGAGATTGATAGGTTCTTGATTGGCATCAAAGATTATGGGGAGAAGCACAGGAACTGGGGTTGAAGATAAGATAAAATAAAGATCAGCCATGATTGAATGGTGGAGCAGACTCGATGGGCCGGATGGCCTAATTCTGCTCCTATATCTTATGGTCATATAGTGTTGAACTGTCACCATTCCACTGCAATTCTCTAGTTTCCCTCCAACCAAGCATTTTCTCTGTTGCCTTGAAAACTGTTCTCCACACTTTATTCTCTTTCCTCTTGAAGGCCACCACAGTGAAGCCTACTTCTAACATATCTATCAGAAATATATTTCAGAATTACAAACATTCAGTCATTTCATATTGGCAACAACATCTCTTCCATCAGCACAGGTGCAGCACAAGGCTGTGTGCTTAGCCCCTGCTCTACTCACTTTACACTTATGACTGTGTGACTAAGCACAGTTCCAATGCAATATTCAATTTTGCAGACAACACCACTATTGTAGGCTGAATAAAGGTAGTGATGAATCAGCACTTCAGAGAGTGACTGAAACTCTGACTGAGCGGTGCATAACAGCCACCTCTTACTCAATGTCAGCAAAACTAAGGAGCTGATAATTGACTTCAGGAGAGGAAAACAGAGGTCTATGTACCAGTCCTCCTTAGGGGGGGGAGTGATGAGGGGTCAGATGAGGAGAGGGTTAGGAACTTCAAATTCCTTGGTATTATTATTTCAGAGGACCTGTTAAGGGCCCGGCATGTAAGTATAATTATGAAGAGAGCACAGCAGCACCTGTACTTCATCAAGAGTTTGCAGAGATCCAGCATGAAATCTAAAACTTTGACAAACTTCTATAGATGATTAATGAAGAATATATTGACTGGCTGCATCACAGACTGGTATGGAAACACCAATGCCCTTGAACAGAAAAAAAAAGTACAAAAAATAGTGGCTATAGCCCAGTCCATCATAAGTAAAGCCCTCTCCATCATTAAGCACATCTACACGAAATGCTGTTGCAGGAAAGCAGCATCCATCATCAGGTACCCCCACCACCAAAGGCATGCTCTCTTCTCGCTGCTGCCATAAGGAAAAAGGTACAAGAGCCTCAGGAATAACACCACCAGATTCAGGGATCTATCAGGTTCTTGAACAAAGGGGATAACTTTACTTGCCCCATCACTGAAATGTTCCCACAACCTATGGACTTGCCTTCAAGGACTCTTCATCTTGTGCTCTCAATATTTATTGTTTATTTGTTTTTATCATTATTTCTTTCCTTTTTGTATTTACACAGTTTGTTGTCTTTTGCCTGTTGGTCGAATGCCCAAGTCAGTGCAGTCTTTCATTAATTCTGCTATGAACTTATTGAGCATGCACACAAGAAATTGAATCTCAGGTTTGTACATGGTGTCATATATATTCTTCGATAATAAATTTACTTTGAACTTTGAAGTGTCTTCACCCTGGTTCTCACAGAATCAGAAATTTAGAACATAAAAACAGACCACCAAGTCCATGTTCCCCATCAAGCACACAATCACAGTAACCCTACATTAGTCCCATTACTACTTCTCCTCACTTTCTTACTAACAAACCCTCTCCATAACCCACAGTCTCCATAACTCACCCACTCACTAGGAGAACTTATAGTGCCCAATTATCTTATCAGCCTGCATGTCTTTGAGATGGGTAATCCGCATGGTCTCAGGGAGAATTTTCATGCAGCTGGTATCTGAGAACATCTGTCACTGTCTCCAGAATACAGTGACCAGAGTGACCACAATTGGATGAGCATGTGATCATCCACAATGGCATGGGCTGGGCTTGGGTGAAAGTGTGAATCGGCTTTGCACATCATCCATGGTGCTGGTGTAGCAGGACTGTCAACATTCATTCCAACTACCTCGATTCTCAACAGATTACCACAATCTTGTTTATCACTGCACCTCTGGTATTTGTCTTCCTACTTCTGGGCACTATTGCTTGCAAAGCGACATTGGCTCCATCACTCTTCTTTCACCCACACCCTAAAACTACATTTTACAACATTCATGAAGCACTCCATGTCATTCAGTCTTACCAGCTACTGTGACTGAGATCTCCAGATGGGTGTGAAGAATAGTTCTGGGACATCACCTCTTTGGTCCCAACCTATTTATTTTCTGAAGTAATTACACTCTCTTCCAATAGCAAAGTAAGGCAACAACAGTAGGGATCAGGAGAGGTGCAGAATTAGGGCAAAAACCAGAATGAAATAAAAACTTCAGAGATAATGAGGCATGAAAAGTGTTTCTATTCCAATGAGAAAAATGGAAAAGAATAGTAATATTGGATTCCCCGGTGACTGAGCAAGCCAGTCAAAAATATCCTTCAGGCAACAATGACAGGATTCTAAAAGATATAATGTATTTAATGGCAATGGAGTCTAAAAGTTAGTCAAAAGTCAATTGAGGATAAATAAGTATATTTTGCAGTAAGTACGAGTAACAGCTGATGTTAACAGCACCAAAAAGAATCAATACCTTAAATGCATGTGAAGTGCTAACCAGCTTAGGTGTTTGCAGAATAGAAATATTAGTCTCCGCTCATGATAGATATATTGAATGCATTCTTTATATTAGTTTTCGCAAAATAATGCTGTGAACAATTAAAAATCCAATTAAACTGGTGGGAATGAGCAACTAATGTATTGGTTCAATTAAATTTGTGTTATGAAGAAAAGCAACGCATTATGGAATAGAAATTATAGTCCCAGCACAGTGGCACATATCAAATTCACACTCATATCAAATAAAAAGCTAAACTATTGCAATTATGCAAGGGCAGACATAATTTACATTCTTATCTTAGATGTTTAAAACTAAATTGCTGATCACACAATAAACCTTCTTAATCCTGTGTTCATTGAGATTGCTAACAGCCATGTCCCCTTGGGTCTGTGCCCCTCTACAGCAAATCCACCATTATCATCCCTCCTTTCATTCTAAAACCCTTGCCTGTTTCTTCATAAGCTGTTGTCCAATCTTGAGCTTAACCTTTCCTCTCCAAAGTCCTTGGATGTGAATTAGTTCCATCCATCCATCATTAAGGACACTCACCACCTGGGGCATGCCTTCTTCTCATTACTGCAATCAAGGAAGAGGTGCAGGAACCTGCAGACACATGCTCAGTGATTTAGGAAAAGCTTCTTGCCCTCTGCCCTCAGAATTATGAATGGTCCATGAACACATAAAAATTACCTATTTCATTTTTGTGCTATTATTTACTGTTTCTTGCAGTATTTTTATGTCTTGTACTATGCTGCTGACATAAAACAAGAAATTTCATTATATATGTCATTAAAACTACAAAACATAGGAGCAGAATTTCACCAATCGGCCCATCGAGTCTGCTCCACAATTCTATAACGGCTGGTCCATTATCCCACTCATCCCTCACTTCAAGATGTTACCAACAAATACCATGATCAGTGATGACGTCCTGCAGACAGTTCATGAAACTACGTCTTTCAAATATGATTTTACTACCAAGTTGCATATGTTTGAAACCTGTAATTTACATTTTAATGGTGTGTTGTTTTGGGCCAATTGAGTGACCTGGTGCTTTGCTTTCTCAGAGGGCATTTGGTGAGGTTGGGAGATGGGTGTGTGGTGTGGAAGTCTGGAAGGTTGGTGACTGATCGTAAGCCTATGATCAATTCCATTGCTTCTCACCAATTGAGGCATTATGTAAGTTTGAAGTCGATGAGGTTGAGAGTAGATAATGCACAGGTGTTTGGTGAATCTTCCCTTTTCTCTCATAAACTGCTGTCGGAGGAAACTGCAGGAGTCCTGGTTGCAAGGATGGATTGGAGAGGCTGCAAACTCTTTTTGGGGACTTTGAGGTTGATGGTGCATGCGTTTTTGGATTCTGGTAACTTTTTTGTTGTTTTTGAGTTGATTGATTAGGGCGATCAGTGGGGTATGGGGCAATTCAGCAATGAATGGTTCTGCAGCCTGCAATGGGCTCAGCCACAGCACTGATCTGAACTACCCGAGTACGACTGGACCCCTGATTTAATGTTTGATACTCTATGTGTTGTTCACTTGCTTTTCACCATTTATGCAATTTGTTCCTTTTCTTCAAGCAATGGGTGTTTGATGTTTCCTTGAACGGGTTCTGTGTTCAAGAGCTCAACAGGCTAAACAGCATCTGTGGGAAAAAGTACAGCTGACATTTCGGGCTGAGACCCTTTGGCAGGAAACATCCTCTCCGTGTCCACTCTTTTTCAGCTGTTCAATATTCAACAGGCTTCAATGATATCCCCCCTCATTATTCCAAACTCCAGCGAGTACAGGCTCAAAGCCATTTAACACTCTTTATACGTATGTCAACCCTTTCATTAAGGGTTGATGGTTACAACACCATCAAGAATGCCTGCCGTGCTATTCCACACCTTCACTTCAAGAAGTCTAATCCCATGGCTGTGCTTATACTCCCTGCGTATAGGCAGATACTGAAGACTGCAGCACCAGCAGTGAGGACCAAGAAGGTTTGGGCAAGGGAAGCACAGGATCGCTTACAGGACTGCTTTGAATCAGTGGACTGGACTGTATTCAGGTATTTATCTTCAAATCTGGATAAGTATGCTAAAGTTGCTACCAACTTCATTAAAATCTGTGCGGGTGAGTGTGTGGCTAGAAAGACTTGCTGTACTTTTCCAAAACCTGTGGATGAACCAGGAGGTACGTCATCTGCTAAAGGATAGATCTGTGGCATTCAAGTCTGGCAATCCACTCCTGTACAGAAAATCAGGTATGATTTGCAGAGGGCTATTTCAAGGGGGAAGAGACAATTTCAAATGAGGTTGGAAGCAACATCGGATGTACAACAACTCTGGCAGGGACTGCAAGATGTTACTTCTTACAAAGTGAAACCCAATAGCATGAATGGCAGCAATGCTTCACTACCAGATGAAATCAACGCTTTCTATGCCCACTTTTAAAGGGAGAATACAACTACAGCTGTGAAGATCCCTGCTGCACCTGATGACCCTGTGATCTCTGTCTCAAAGTCCGATGTTAGACTGTCTTTAAAGGGAGTGAACCCTTGCAGGGCAGAAGATCCAGATGGAGTAACTGGTAAGGCTCAGAAAACCTGTGCCAATCAACCAGCAGGAGTATTCAAGGACATGTTCAACATCTCACTGCTACAGGCAGAAGTTCCCACTTGCTTCAAAAAGGCAACAATTATACCAGCTTCTAAGAAGAATAATGTGAGCTGCCTTAATGACAATCACCCAGTAGCACTCACAACTGCAGTGATGAAATGCTTTGAGAGGTTGGTCATGACTAGACTGAACTCTTGCCTCAGCAAGAACCTGGACCCATTGCAGTTTGCCTATCGCCACAATAGGTCAATGGCAGAGGAAATCTCAATGGCTCTCCACATGGCTTTAGACCACCTGGACAACACAAACACCTATGTCAGGATGCTGTTCATCGACTATAGCTCAGCATTTAATACCATCATTCTCACAATCCTGATTGAAAAGTTACAAAACCTGGGCCTCTGTACCTCCCTCTGCAATTGGATCCTCAACTGTCTAACTGGAAGACCACAATCTTAACGAACTGGTGACAACATATCCTCCTCGCTGACGATCAACACTGGCGCACCTCAGGGGTGTGTGCTTAGCCCACTGCTCTACTCACTATATACACATGACTGTGTGGCTAGGCATGGTTCAAGTACCATCTACAAATTTGCTGACGATACAGCCATTGTTGGTAGAATCTGAGAAGGTGACAAGAATGTGTACAAGAGTGAGATATGCCAACTAGTGGAGTGGTGCCAAGGCAACAACCTGGCACTCAATGTCAGTAAGACGAAAGAGCTGATTGAGGACTTCCAGAAGTGTAAGACAAAGGAACACATAACAATCCTCAAAGAAGGATCAGAAATGGAGAGAGTGAGCAGTTTCAAGTTCCTCAGAGTCAAGATCTCTGAGGACATAACCTGGTTCCAACATATCGATGTAGCTTTAAAGAAGGCAAGACAGTGGCTATACTTCATTAGGAATTTGAAGAGATTTAAAAAGTCAACAAATGCATTCAAAAACTTCTATAGATTTACCATGGAGAGCATTCTGACAGGCTGCATCACTATCTGGTATGGGTTTGGGTGGTGGGAGAGGGCAACTACACAGAAGTGGAAGCTGCAGAAAGTTGTAAATCTAGCCAGCTCCATCTTGGGTACTAGCCGACAAAGTACTCAGGACATTTTCAAGGAGTGGCATCTCATAAAGGCAGCGTCCATTATTAAGGACCTTGAGCACCCAGGGCATGCCCTTTTCTCACTGTTACCATCAGGTAGGAGGTACAGAAGCCTGAAGACACACACTCAGCAATTCAAGAACAGCTTCTTCCCCTCTGCCATCTGATTCCTAACTGGGTATTGAACCCTTGAACACTACCTCACTTTAATACATATTATTTCTGTTTTTGCACAATTTGAATCTATTCAATATACATATACTGTAATTGATTTACTTCTTTATTATATTTACTCTTTCTTCTATATTGTATACTTCATTGAACTTCTGCTGCTCAGTTAACAAATTTCACAACGCACGTCAGTGATAATGAACCCGACTCTGATTCATTCCCAAAATCATTTTCGTTAACCTCCTCTGGACACTTTCCAATGACAACATGTCTTTTCTTAGATTAAGGGCTCAAAAAATGCTCACAATCCTTGTTTTAGTATTCTAGTCCTCTCAAAATGAATGTTAGCAATGCATTCACCTTCCTTACCACAAACACGATCTGCAATTTAACCTTTGGGGAATATTGCACAAGGGCTCCCAAGTCACTTTGCGTCTCTGATTTTTGATTTGCCTCTCCATTTACAAAGTAATCCTTGCCTTTATTTTTTCTACCGAAGTGCATGACCATGCACTTCCCTACACTGCATTTCATCTGCCATTCTTTGCCCATTGTCCCCATCTGTTCAAATCTGTTGCAGACTCTCTACTTCCGCAACACTACCTACCCCTCCATCTACCTTTGTATCATTTGCAAACCTAGCCACAAAGCCATCGATTCCCTCACCCAACTTGTTGAAATATGTGAGCAAAGAAGAGGTCCCAATACCAAGTCTTGCAGAACATCACTAGTCACCGGCAGCCAACCAGAAAAGGCCCTATTTATTCCCAGCTATAATCTTCTTTCAGCCATGACTCAGTGATGGCTACATCATACTGTTCATCAATCTTATTCCATGCACAGCACACATTCAAAAATATAACTCCTTTAGTCCGGTACTTACTGTTTTCTATTTTGCCTGCCTTTTACATTAGGGTTAGGGTGGCCTGTAATTTTGCCAAAACACTGCCCCTGGAGCCATTCTTACCATATTATGTACTGATAGATGAGGAATGAACAAATAAAGACAGAAAAAAAGAATAACTGAGAAGACAATCTATCTCACCCAAACCAGGCCTTGCCTAAACTCGATGAGTCAAAGTAACTCTGAAGACTGGCACACTTCCAAAAATGGCTGCTCTGTTTGCACATGTTCTATTTTTATTGGCTCTTTCTAATGAATCCCTTTTGCTGATTGGTCACTCCTGAACTCATTGAAACTGCTGTGAAATTCTGCCATTGAAATCTGGATCACCGTCCTGATTAAAAAGTCGTTCTTTTCACATGCCCCTGGTGTCGATTGGGAAGGGTGCGTACAGGACTGAAGGTGTTATATTTGAATGCATGCAGTATACAGCATAAGGTAGATGAACTTGTAGCACAGTTACAGATTGGCAGATATTATGCTGTAGGCATCACTGAATTGTGGCCGAGAGAAGATTATGGCTGGGAGCCTAATGTCCAAGAATACACGTTGTACTGAAAGGGTAGGCAGAAAGAAAGAAGGGGTGGCATTGCTCTGTTGGTAAAAAATGAAATCAAATCATTAGAAAGATGTGAAATTCATTTAGAAGGTGTGGAATAATTGCGGATAGATCTAAGGAACTTCAAGGGTAAAAAGACCTTGAGGGGAGTTATATACAGACCCCCCAAAACAGTAGAAAAGATGCAGTCCATAAATTACAACAGGAGACAGAAAATGCATGCCAAATGGGCAATGTTTCAAGACTCATGGGGGATTTCAATATGCAGATAGAACATTGGGAAGCTTTCAAATAAAACAGAATAAAAAAGTAAAATAAAAAATAAAAATAAAGCTAATAAAGTCATTAAGAAGGTAAAGATGGCATACGAAAGTAAGTGGACCAATAATATTAAGGAGGAGATTACTAAAAGTTTTTCAGATATATAAAGTGTAAAGGGAGGTAAGAGTGGATATCAGAGCACTAGAAAACGATGCTGGAGAGGTAGTAATGCTGATGAACTGAATAAGTACTTTTCATCTGTCTTCACTGTAGAAGACACTATCAGTATGGTGGCAGTTCCAGTTGTCATGAGTCATAAAGTGTGTGAAGTTACCATTATGAGGGAGATGGTTCTTGGGAAATGGAAAAGTCTGAAGGTAAGTAAGTCAGTCACCTGGACCAGATGGTGTACACCTCAAGGTTGTGAAGGGGTGGCTGAAGGATTATGGAGGCATTAGCAATGATCTTTCAAGAATCACTAGGTTCTAAAATGGTTCTGAAAAACTGGAACACGAGGAAATCTGCAGATGCTGGAAATTCAATCAACACACACAGAATGCTGGTGGAATGCAGCAGTCCAGGCAGCATCTAGAGGAAGAAGTACAGTCGACGTTTTGGGTCGAGACCCTTCGTCAGAACTAACTGAAAGAAAAGATAGTAAGAGATTTGAAAGTGGGAGGGGCAGGGGGGAAATCCAAAATGAGAGGAGAAGACAGGAGGGGGAGAGATGAAGCTAAGAGCTGGAAAGGTGATTGGCAAAAGGGATACAGAGCTGGAGAAGGGAAAGGATCATGGGACGGGAGGCCCAGGGAGAAAGAAAGGGGGAGGGGAGCACCAAAGGGAGATGGGGAGCAGGCAAGGAGTGATTGTGAGAGGGGCAGAGAGAGAAAAAAAGGGAGAAAGAAAAAGGGGGGGGGGGATAATAAATAAATAAATAACCAAACAAACAAACAAACAAATAAATAAATAAGGGATGGGGTAAGAAAGGAGGAGGGGCATTAACAGAAGTTAGAGAAATCAATGTTCATGCCATCAGGTTGGAGGCTACCCAGACGGAATATCAGGTGTTGTTCCTCCAACCTGAGTGTGGTTTCATCTTGACTGTAGAGGAGGCCATGGACAGACATATCAGAATGGGAATGGGACGTGGAATTAAAATGTGTGCCCACTGGGAGATCCTGCTTTCTCTGGCGGACAGAGCGTAGGTGTTCAGCGAAACAGTCTCCCAGTCTGCGTCGGTTCTCACCAATATATAGAAGGCCACACCGGGAGCACCGGATGCAGTATACCGCACCAGCCGACTCACAGGTGAAGTGTCACCTCACCTGGAAGGACTGTCTGGGACCCTGAGTGGTGGTGAGGGAGGAAGTGTAAGGGCAGGTGTAGCACTTATTCCTCGTAGCACAAGGAGAAGTACCCTCCCATGATCCTCTCCCTGTCAATGAACCATTGCTTTATCCATGCCAAAATCTTCCCTGTGATGCCATGGGCTCGATGCTTGTTAAGCAGCCTCATGTATGCCTCCTTGTCAAAGGTGTTCTGAAATAAAAAATACACAGTATCAACCAATTATCATTTGTCTATCCCACTTGTGTTTTCTTCAAGAATTCCAACAGATTTGTCAGGCAAGATTTTCCCGTGAGGAAAACATGCTGACTATAGCCTATTTTATCATGTGCTTTCTCTCCAATCATTAGGGACATTGTCAGGTACCCTGATATCTTACCTCTCAGAGGAGGAGCATTCTGCTGCCTGAATTATAATTCTGTTTGCTCTTATTATGCCTCTAGCTTCTCAAGCTTAAACTCTAATCTGTGCCTGTTTATACCTAAACCCACTGAGTCAAAGCTAAATCAGTAAAACACAGGCCCACTCCAACAATGGCCAGTCCATTTATTTACACCTTGTTTTTTTTATCTGCCCCTGCTCAGTAGTGACTATGAGTTTGTTGTGATTGTATCTGTGGTGAACTACATATACCTGTCTGGACTGCTCCTGTGGCTCCTCCCACAGACCCCTGCTGACTGCTCCTGTGGCTCCTCCCACAGACCCCTCTATAAAGGCGATTGAGGCCTGGGTCCGGCCTCATTTCTCCAGGATGTAGTGTTGTTCATTCTTCCAGTCAATAAAAGCCGATATCTCGTTTCTTACGTCTCAGAGTGAGTTATTGATGGTGCATCAGTATCCCATCAGAAAGTTTCAAAAGACACTGAGCTGTTTTAAAACCTTGCCCTGCCTCACCCAACAAATTACTTCCAGCAATGATTGTAGCTCGACAAAATAAAAAATGAAGGCCTGATGAAGGATCTTTGCCAAAAATGTCAGCTTTTTATTCTCCTCCATAGATGCTGCCTTACTTGCTCAGTCCCACAGCACTTTTGATCTGATGCCGAAGAATTCCAGCAAGAATTGCAGATTCTCTTGTGATTAGGTAAGCTAAGTCACCTTCCAATAAAACACTGTAAAGAATGACTCCATTGTCTTCTGTCTCAATAGTTCAAAGTAAGTTCATTATCAAAGTATGTATATGCACTAAGTACAACCTTGAGATTCATTTTCTTGCAGGCATGCAGAGTAAGTACAAGAAACACAACAGAATTAATGAACTCCAAAAGGACGAATAGCAGCCAATGTGCAAAAGACAATAAACTGTGCAAATACAAACTGAAAATAAAAAACAATGATAATAAAATAAATAAGCAATAAATATCTATAAAATGTGTTGTAGAGTCCTTGAAAGTGAGTCCATATGTTGTGGGAACAGTTCAGAGATGGGGTAACTGAAGCTGAGTGAAGTTATCTCCTCCAGTTCAAGATTCTGATGGTTGTAGGATGATAACTGTTCCTGCATTTGGTAGAGAGGGTCCCAAAACTCCTGTACCTTCTTCCTGATGGCAGCAGTGAGAAGAGAACATGACCTGGATAATGAGGGGTCCTTGATGATGGATGTTGCTTTTCTACAACAGTGCTCCATGTAGATATGTTCAGTGATGGGGAGGGCTTTACTCATGATGAACTGGGCTGTATCCATTACTTTTTGCTGGCTTTTCCAACAACCAATGACTTAATCTCTTTCTCTGATGACTGTCTTGTTGCTACACTAGAAACAGAGATGCGATTTTGATTCCTGTCCATGCCATCATCAACAATTGCTGTTTCAAGTTTCATAACACAATCTAACTCAGTCCATCATTCTGCTGTGTCTCTGCCCTACCCACTGCACATCACTGTTATGATGGAAATCAATCCAACCTCCCTCCCTCCCAAATCTCATAGGTTTTCACAAACAAAATGGTATAGGCATTGTATGTTTCAGAAAAGCTGTAGCAACTCAGCTATTGAACACCTAAAAACTGAACTCAAAATCCCTTTGCATAATTACGGCATCACATCAGACCAGCCTCTTGCAGTGCAATCCCAACTCAATGTTGGTGGTTGTGAATTATGTACATTTCCACCAATTACATTACCCTACAATCTCTTCTGATTGTGGCCTAACTCACACAAAGGCCCATTTACAGATACTGGCATATGGTTGCATGGTGTCTCAGTTTTTAAATACTCTGCTTTATTTCCAGTCTTTCTGTTTCCATGTGTCACCTAGTTCTATAACTTTGCCTAACAGATGCATTCTGACATTCTTCTCCTCCTGCATGCTCTTAAACTTAATCATTCCACTAATCCCAGCTGTGCTCTCACTATAAACACCAGTTTCTTCTGGCAGATGCTGAAAATTCAGAGTAACCCACATAAAAAATGCTTGAGGAATTCAGCACGTCAGATAGCACCTATGCAGAGGAATAAAAAGTCAATGTTTCTAGCCGAGACTCTTCATCAGAACTCCCAATATTTGGATACAACACAGGGAGCTCGAGGAACTTTCTCTTACTTAGTCTCCTCTACTAATGAGATGGGACTAAATGCAAACTAGAGGAACAGCACCTAACATTCTGCCCGGTTAGTCTCCAGTGTAACAATATGAAAATTCAGTTCTCCATTTTCCAGTAAACTGCCCCCCTCTGTCACTTTCCTTTCCTCTGCCTTTTTTATCTACCTTTCCTCCCATTGGTTCCTCTTCCCCACAACACCCATTTGTCCTTCCCACTTCCCTTACTTGATCCCTGCTCCACCTTCCTGTCCTTACAGATTCCATCATCAGTCCTCTATCATTTCATCCCATCACCTCCCACTCTCCCCTCCCATATCTACATATCAACCCAACCTTTCTCACCTGCCAGTTCTTGCTTCTCTCTTTCCCTTCACCTTTTTGTGCGAGAGTTCAGTTCAGATGAAAGTTCTTGACCCAAAGCGTTGACTGCCCATTTCCCTCCATGACTCTGACCTGAACTATTGAGTTCCTTCAGCTTCCAGATTTCAACATCTACTGTCTCTTTTGTCTCACTATCGTGGCCCCAAGTCCTGAATTCATTCCAAACCTCTCCTTTTGTGCCTGATCTCAGTGGTTGCGAAGATGTTGGAATCAGTTGTTAAGGATGAGGTTATGGAATACTTGGTGACACAGGAGAAGATAGGACAAAGTCAGCATGGTTTCCTTGAGGGAAAATCTTGCCTGATAAACCTGCTGGAATTCTTTAAGGAGATTAAAAACAGGATAGATAAAGGGGATACAGCGGATGTTGCATATTTGGAGTTTTGAAGGCCATTTACAAGGTACCACACATAAGATTGCTTACTAAGAGAAGAGCCCATGGTATTACAGGACAATTACTAACATGGTTTTAGCTTTTGCTGATTGGTAGGAGGTAGTGAGTGGGAATACAAGGGTCCTTGTCTGGTTGCCCGTTCCGCAGCAGTCAGGGTTTGGACTGCTACTTCTTACGCTGTATATCAATGATTTAGATGATGGAATAGATGATTTTATTGTCAAGTTTACAGATGATGCGAAGATTGGTGGAGGAGCAGATAATATTGTGGGAAAGGTGGGTTGCAGAAGGACTTAGATTAGGAGAATGGGCAAGAAAGTGGCAAATGAAATACAATATTGGAAAATACATGATTATGAATTCAGAAATAAATGTGCAGACTATTTTCTAAATGGGGAGATAATCCAAAAAATCTGAGATGCAAAGGGTTCCAGTTTAACTTGCAGGTTGAGTTGATGGTGAGGAAGGCAAATGTAATGTTAGTATTAATTTCAAGAGGTCTAGAATACAAGAGCGGCAATGCGATGCTGAGGCTTTATAAAACACTGGTGAGGGCTCACTTTGAGTAGTGTGAACAGTTTTGGGCTCCTCATCGAGGAAAAGATATGCTGACATTGGAGAGGGTCCAGCAGTGGTTCACGAGGATGATTCCAGGAATGAAAGGTTTATCATATGAGGAACATATGATAAATGGCTCTGGGTCTGTACTCACTGGAATTTAGAAAGATGGGTGGGCGGGGGGGATCTCATCTAAACCTTTTGAATGTTGAAAGGCCGAGACAGAGTAGATGTGGGAAGAATGTTTCCCATTGTTTCCCAGATGTGGGGGAATCTAGGACAAGAGGGTACAGCCTCACGGAAAAAGGTCTGTCATGATTGAATGATGGAACAGGCTCATAGGCCAAATGGCCTAATTCTGCTCCTCCGTATTATGGTCCTATGGCCTTTTCCAATCCAGTTGTAGGTGACTGCTTGAAACTCTTCTCTTTAACCAGGCTTTTGACAATCTATCTCAATATCTCTTTTTGTGTTGTACCTCATTTTTTTTCTTTTTAGCTTGCAGACTCTGTTGTGAAGTACCTCACACCATGTTTGTAACATACAATATAATGGAAATTGATGTTTTTCTGCTACTTGGGCCACTGAGTGCCAGGTATTGAAACTGACAATTGTCAGATAAGAGAAACAGCAAGGAAATGGAAAGCAGAAATTACTGGACCAGCATGTGGAACCCAAGCAATCAGTGAATCTAATATGAGAGAAATATTAGTCTGTGCCAATCCTCTTTTAAACTGCCTTTCTGTGAAGAATGCTACTTAATGCAAGAATTGCTCAAACTCTTTGGTCAGTTTATAGGGAACTGTCATGACCGATATGCTTGTGCACTGCATTTCTGTGCAGTATATATAACCAAATATCTGAGAAAAATGAAGATTATTGTCCCTAATTTCCACAGAGTATCAGACACAAAATCAAATATACTTTGGATATTTGACCAGTTGATCTTTTTTTTCTTAGTAGCTTCACAAAGTTTGAATTAAGTAGCAAATGAAAGCAAGTTTTCCCTCAAAAGTCACAGATTATTCCTGGCACATTTTGTAGTATTATGGATTGGATATTCTAGTATGTTTGTACAAATTAGAGGGAACATAATCACATTTATCTAATCTTGAAAATGGAGAGAAATTAAGGATTTTTATACAGTGGATTGAGGGAAACTAGGGGACACAAACTTAAAATCAGAGTTGTGTTGTTCAAGGATGTCTGGAGGATACTTCACAGGATCGATGGGAGAAGTCTGGAACTATCTCAAGTATTGGTGAATGGGGGTTAAACAGAACTTACAAAATTGAGATCAATAGTTTGCTGTTGGGCAAAAGTATTCGAATTAGAGTCATGTAGCATAGAAGCCAAAGCATGATCACTCGAATGATAGAAATAGTTTGAGAACTCATTGCTTCCTTCATGTGTAACATCTGTCCCTGCATTTGTGGTACCCTGTCCTGGTACCTACATCCAATGCTGCTTCAGATCTTTAGTAATCAAACCTGAAAAGTTAAACAGACATCTCTGTTTTATTCCTGCTCATTCTGTATGTTTCCTTTGTAATACTGAAGTATCTAATCAATACATAAAATAGATTACTTTGATAACAATTTACATGGATGAAGCCTGTTCAGGATATCAGTGTTCATTAGGAGTCGTGGAGAATGGAATATTCAAATCCAGAGGAATAAGGTAATCTTAATGCTTTAGTGATTCTCTTAATTTCATCATCGGTAGCTATGTCACCAAATAGTTAGCTATAAACACATAGAACTCCCTTTCTAATCAGCTCTGCTTCTCTGCCTCTCTTTCTCCTCTTTAAGAAGTTCCTTAAAGCCAACTTCTTCTATAAATCTTTTGTTCCCTGTGCACATATCTTTTTCTATTTTTCTGTTAAATTATTGAATAATACCCTTTGGAATGCTTCACTATGTTTTAAATGTATTCAATGTTATTTGTCATCTAACATATGCAATTCAGGATATTGAAGGCCATAGAATTAATGGCAGGTTATTTAGGCTAAAGATAGTCTTGAACACATGAAACAGACCATGATGATAAATTAGTAGATCTTTGGAAAAGTTGTCAAAAGAGTCTTGTATGTATTGGACATGTTTTGGATTTACAGCTGATTTGTTTCATGTGTTGATGATGTACAGGACAGTATCACTGACATTGAATTTTAAAACTTACAATATGCTTTAGCAAAGTGACAGTGTTGGGTACATAGATAGCATTTGATGTAATTCAGCCTCATTAGGCAACTGCAATAAGGAATGACGGATGGTGTTTAATGCAAGTAAGTGGAAAATAATGGGCAACAAAAGCCAAAAATATACAGCCAAAGCAAACGGGGGATGAATTTCAACAGAAATAAAAATATAAAATAATGCTGATGGTGGAATTACTTATAATTCATTGAAACCAGTCACTCAACCCGGGATTATAAAAGCTCATGCAAGGATGTGCTTCACCTATGCTTGATTAGAATTTTAACCTTGTGCAGGCTAATAAAATAATATTTCGAATTTCTGTTTGAAATTATGGGCAGTTTGCTATCAGAGTAATATTCTTGCATGGGACAAGGTCAGCGGATGTAAGGAGGATGACTCTGCAACTTTAAAACACTTATACAAGCTTGGCTTGTATTCTGTTCATACAGATCAGATCATTACACAGTGCCTTGAGAAAGAATAAGGTAACAATGTTTATGATGGAAACCAGAGTGCCAGAACAGTTAGTGGAGAGGTTGCGGAGATAGATGTTGGTAAGACTTCATACAAAGTTAGGACTCAAAAGGTGTTAGTAAGTGTATGGTCATGCACTTTGGTAGAAGAAACGAAAAGGTTGACTATTTTCTAAATAGAGAGAAAATATAAAAAAACTGAGGTGCAAAGGAGGAGTCCTTGTGCAGGGTTCCCTAAAGGTTAATTTGCAGTTAGAAACTGTGGTGAAGAAGGCAAATGCAATGTTAGCATTCATTTTAAGAAGACTAGTATATAAAGAAAGGGTGTAACGTTGAGATTTTATAAAACACTGGTGAGATTTCACTTGGAGCATTGTGTGCAGTTTCGGGCACCTTGTCTTAGAAAAGATGTGTTGAAACCGGAGAGGGTTAAAAGAAGGTTCACAAAAATGGTTCCAGGATTGAATGGTTTGTCAAATGAAGCTCTGGACCTGTATTTGCCAGAATTCAGAAGAATGAATGAGGGGTGACCTCATTGAAACCTATTAAATGATGAAAGACCTTGCTTAAGTGGATCTGGACAGGAGGTTTCTATGGTGGGAGAGGCTAAGACCAGAGGACACAGCCTTAGAATAGATGGCTGTGCTTTTAGAATGGAAATGAGGAGGAATTTCTTTAGCCAGAGAGTGTTGAATCTGTGGAATTCATTACCACAGGCAGCTGTGAAGGCCAAGTCTTTAAGTAATTTAAGGCAGAGTTTGATAGATTCTTGATTAGTCTAGGAATGAAAGGATACAGGGGGAAGGCAGAAGATTGGGGCTGTGAGGAAAATTGGACCAATCATAATGAAATGGCAGGACAGTCTCAAAAGGCCAAATATCCTATTTTTCTCCTATATCTTGCACTCCTATGTCTTATGGTCAATACACGGTAAAGTGTAATACCTGCAGAGAAAGTGCAGTGAAGATAGACAATACGGTGCAAGATCAAACTGAAGTTGATTGCGAGGT
Organism: Hemitrygon akajei; assembly: GCF_048418815.1. Taxonomy (NCBI): domain Eukaryota; kingdom Metazoa; phylum Chordata; class Chondrichthyes; order Myliobatiformes; family Dasyatidae; genus Hemitrygon; species Hemitrygon akajei. Next base: position 91,013,653 of record NC_133132.1, on the reverse strand, counting down.
CAAGAGTCCATCTTATCATATAAGAGGTCTGTTCAAGAATCTGATAACAGTAGCATAGAAGCTGTTCTTGAGCTTGATTGTATATGCTTTCAGACTTGTGTATCTTCTGTCGGATATAAGAGGGAGGAAGAGGGAATATCTGGGAAGGCTGGGGTCTTGGATTATGTTGGCTGCTTTACAGAGGCAGCAAGAAATGTCAGACCATAAGACCATAAAACATTGGAACACAATTCTAGGAGCAGAATTAGTTCACTTGACCCATCGAGTCTGCTCTGCCTTTCCATTAAGCATGCTTTATTATTCCTCTCAACCCTACTATCCTGCCTTCTCCTTGTAACCATTGACAACTTGACTAATCCAGAACAAATCAACTGTGCTTTAAATATATTCAAATACTTGGCCTCCACAGCCATACGTGGCAATGAATTCCATAGATTTACAATCGTCTGGCTAAAGAAATTCCTCCTCATCTCTGTTCTAAATGGGTATTCCTTTATTGTGAAGCTCTGGAACTCAACTCAACTATCATAGGAAACATCCTCTCCACATCCATTCGACCCAGTCTGTACCTCAAGTTTTACCAGCTTGAGATGAGAAAACATAAAAATACAACAATGATAATAAATAATGAAAATAATAATAATAAATGATATTAAAAAAAACTTAATCCTCAAGAGACATATTAAACCAACTGAAACATGAAGTCACACAACAGCTAGAATAAAACCAACAATGCACAGCAATGTTATGCAAGAAAAAAATGAAGATCCAATCCAAGCACTGATGAAAATATTATTACTTCAGCTGCTCCAAAGCCTGGTGGTAACAGCATCAACACAGATATAGACCCTCAACGGAATGCTGATAATGAAGCTGAGTTTACAGATAAAATTATCCTATGGTTTAACACCACACTAACAGAATATATTGGCATTGACCCCAAAAAGACCCTACATACCAAAACAAAACACATCATTAAAATTTGCAAAAATTGTTAATACTCTCAACAATATTTAGGCACACTTGAAATGTTTGAAGAACTTCACCCATTAGCTTACTGTGCAACATTAATAGCAGTGCAGTGCAATGACTCCAAAATAGCAGCACTCATTAACAGAACCTCAAAAGTGGCATGAAATGAGAACACTAAAATGGCAGAAGAGATTAAGAAACAAAACTAAAACCTTAAGAGCGAAAATAGCATGCAAAATGGAATATAAAATGGATAACCTAAGCAAGGAAGTTAAGAGAAAAGTTAAGGAAATACGAAGTATAAAGTCTACACAAGAATACACTAAAACAAATGCTTGGTTCATACGAAGCCAGACTAAACAGGTGCATGCAATGTGCCAGATGAAGAAAACAGAACTACCAGTTCAGAAACAATGAAAAGGGTTTATATAGTACATTGAAACTATATTCAATCCTCTAAAATTTTACCAACCCTGGCACTGAATTACCAACAAACACAGAGATAATGACCTTTTCGTCTAATATCTGGTCAAACAGGATGATGCATGATCGAGAAACAAGTTGGATTAGGGAAGTAAAAGAAGCCTCTCACACAACTGAAGAAATGAAAATAACTGAAGTTGCAATACATATGCTCAAAGTGTTAATAAAATATCCACAACTGGGAAAGTACCGGCAATGATAATATTCGTAATTATTGGTATAAAAAATTAACTTGTCTTTATCTGTGCCCATTAATACATATCAACAATTCTCTTAAAAGTCCTGAAAAGGTGCTTGATTTTTGACAGAATTTAAAACATATCTCTTACCTAAAGGAGAAATCACAAATGATCCATAAAAATATTATCCTTTTATTTGTTTACAACTATATATAAAATTATAACTTCATGCATCTCACAACTATTCACCACTCACTTAGATAACCGTGATTATACTTACAGTAGAGCAGAAAGGAAGCTATAAGGATATTGAAGAATGTAAAGAACAGATGATAATAGGTTCCATAATTCTAAATCAAGCCCAGCAGAAAAGCTGAATCTTTCCTGTTGTTACATTTACTACCAAAATCATTTTAATCTGTCCCACAGTCATTGTTAATAGAAGTTCTTAATACACAGTATATAATGTGGTGGCATCCGTCGGTCTCGGGAGACTATGGATCTGCGTCTGGAGTTTCCAGGGCGCAGGCCTGGGCAGGGTTGTATGGGAGACTGGTAGTTGCCCAAGTTGCAGGCCTTCCCCTCTCCACGCCACTGATGATGTCCAAGGGAAGGGCACTAGGACCCATGCAGCTTGGCACCAGTGACGTCGCAGAGCAATGTGTTGTTAAGTGCCTTGCTCAAGGACACAAACACGCTGCCTCAGCTGAGGCTCGAACCAGCGACCTTCAGGTTACTAGTCTGATGCCTTGCCCACTAGGCCACGCGCCAACACCGCAGTATATAAACTACACTCAATATTTGTACAATTCCTTCAACATCTGATGAGGCATTGGTGTACTATAATCACCCTATCTATTAACAACTGAAAAAAGAACTACCACCATCATCAAAATAAATGGAGAGATTTTCCAGGGCAACTCTCAAAGCCCACTGTGAGTATGTCCTCCCCTCCCTTCACCTTCTTACTCTGACATCTGATCTTTTTTTCCAGTCCTGATGAAGGGTCTTGGCTCAAAACATCACTTGTTTATTAATTTGCATTGATGCTGCCTGACCTGCTGAGTTCCTCCAGCATTTTGTGTGCATTGCCTGGGATTTCCAGCATTTTCAGATCTTCTTGAGTTTATGGTTATGTCTAGCTTTAAACTTGCTTTCTAATTTAGTGAATCAGATGAAAATAGGGTACCAAATCAGAAACAACCAACCAAATTAGACCTTGACACACCTTTTATACATGGACAATTTGAAATTATACATACCTTCATCAGTAAAGCTAAAGCAAATAATATAATTAGTAGGACTATTTTCTAAAGATATAAATATGAACTTTGGACTACATAAGTGCAGAACATTAAACATAGAGCAAGGTCATAAATTCTTGGCCTCCATAGCTTGCTGTGGCAATGAATGCCACAGATTCACTACTCTCTAGCTAAAGAAATTCCTCCTCATCTCCATTCTAAAAGGACAGCCCTCTATTCTGAGACTGTGTCCTCTGGTTTTAGACTCTCCCACCATTGAAAACATTCTCTCCACGTCCACTCTATCAAGGCCTTTCACTATTTGATAGATTTTATTTAGGTCACCTCTCAGTTTTCTGAATTCCAGTGAATACAGTTCCAGAGCCATCAAGTACTCTTCATATGACAAACCATTAAATCCTGGAATCATTTTTGTAAACCTCCTTTAAACTCTCTCCAGCTTCATCACATCTAAGATAAGGGACCGAAAACTGCTCATATCAAGTAAAGCCTCACTAGTGCTTTATAAAGCCTCAACATTATATCCTTGTTTTTATATTCTAGTCCTCTTGAAATGAATGCTAACATCACACTTACTTTCCTTACCATAGACTGTGAATTAATCTATAGGGAATCCTGCACAACAACTCCCAATTCCCTTTGAGTTATTTTTGTATTTCCTCTCTATTTAGAAAATAGTCAGCCCTTTCAGCTCTTCCCAACACTGTAATCCATCTCCTAATCTAAGTCCATAACACCATAAGACCATAAGACATAGGATCAGAATTAGACCATCTGGCCCATTGAGTCTGCTCACCATTCAATCATGGCTGATCCTTTTTTTCTATGTCTTTCTCAAGCCCAGTTCCCAGCCTTCTCCCCATACCTGTGATGCCATATCTAATGAAGAACCTTTCAATCACTGCCTTAAAATCACCCAATGACCTGGCCTCCACAGCTGCAAGTGGCAACACATTCCACAAGTTCACCACTCTTTGGCTAAAGAAATTTCACCACATCTGTTTTGAAAGGGAGCCCCTCTATCCCGAGGCTGTGCCCTCTTGTCCTAGACTCTCCCACCATATGAAACTTCCTTTTCACATCTACTCTGTATAGGCCTTTCAACATACGAAAGGTTTCAATGAGAATCCCCCTCATCCTTCTGAATTCCAGCTAGTACAGACCAAGAGCCATCAAAAGTTCCTTGTATGATAACCCTGGAAGCTCCTTGTAAACCTCCTCTGGACCCCCTCTAATGCCAACACATCTTTTCTAAGATGCAGGGTCCAAAACTGTTCACAATACTCAAGGTGAGGCGTCACCAGTGCCTTATAAAGCCTCAGAATCACATCCTTGCTGTTGTATTCTAGACCTCTTGAAATAAATGTTAACATTGTGTTTGCCTTCCTCACCACTGACTCAACCTGCAAGTTAACAATCAGCGTGTTCTGAACAAAGACCCCCAAGAACCTCTGCATCGCAGATTCCTGGATTTTCTCTCTATTTAGAAAATAGTCCGCTTGTTGTCTCACTACTTGCACAAAACTATCTGCCCCTCCACTTACCTTCATATCGTCTGCAAACTTTGCAACAAAGCCATCAATTCCATCATCCAAATCATTGACAGATAAAGTTAAAGGAACTGTTCCTAACACAGACCCATGTGGAACATCGCGTCACTGGCAGTCAACCAGAAAAAGCTCCTTTTATTCTACTCTTTGCCTCCTGTCAATCAGCCACTACATTATCTATGCTAGAATCTTTACTGTAATACTACGGGCTCTTAGCTTGTTAAGCAGCCTCAGGTGTGGCACCTTGTTAAAGGCCTTCTGAATATCCATGTACACAACATTAACCAATTCTCCTTTGTCTATCCTGTTTTTTTATTTTTTAAAAGAATTCTAACAGATTGGTCAGACAAGATTTTCCCTTGATGAAGCCATGCTGACTAGGCTTATTTTAACATGTACTTCTAAGTACCCCAAAACCACATCCTTAACAATTGATGCCAACATCTTCCCAACCACTGAGGTCAGACTAACTGGCCTATAATTTCTTTTTTTCTGCCTCTCTCTCTTTTTGAAGAGTGGAGTGACATTTGGAATTTTCTAGTCTTCTGGAACCATTCCAGAATCTACTGATTCTTGAAAGATCAATACTAATGCCTCCATAATCTCTGTAGCCACCTCCTTCAGAATCCTGGGTGTAGACTATCTGGTCCAGGTGACTTATCTATCTCCAGAGCTTTCAGTTTCCCAATAACCTTCTCTCTAGTAGTGCTAACTTCACACACTCCGTGACACCTGCCACCTGGAACTTCCACCATTTTGCTAGTGTCTTCCACAATTAAGTCACTAGCAGACACATGTCCACTGAAATGATAATGCTGAGTAATTTAAAGTTGTTGACCCTCTCTACCTCTGATCCCCTGATGAGTTCCGGCTCATGAACCTTCAGTTTCCTCCTCCTGAAGTCAATAATTATCTCTTTAGTTATGCTGCCATTGAGTAAGATATTGTTGTTGTGGCAGCACTCAACCAGATTTTCAATCACACTCCTAAATGCTGATTTCTCACTCTTTTTGATTTGGCCAATGTGGTGTGGGTGGCAACATAAACATAGCATTGGAGCTGTACTTAGCCTCACAGTTATAATTATGAAGCAAGTAGAGCAGGGTGCTAAGCACTGAGCCGAGAGGTGCACCTATGCTGAGGGAATTGTGGAGGAGATGTGGTTTCCAATCTGAACCCCCTGGAGGTTGCAAGTGAGAAAATAGATACACATGAGGTATTGAGTTTATTGATTAGTTTTGAGGGTCTGATAGTATTGAATGCCAAGCTGCAGTCAATAAAGAGCATCTTGATGTGTACATCTTCACTGCCGAGATGTTCCAAGGTTGAGTGAAGAGCTAATTGTTGTTGACTTGTTGTAATGACAGGCAAATTGGAGTGGAGTGGATCCAAGTTGCTTCTCAGGCAGGAGTTGACATGCTTCATCGCCATCCTTTCAAATCACTGCATCTCTTTGGATGTAAGCGCTACTGGATGTTGACAGTCATTGAGGCATGTTACCATGTTCTTCTGAGAACATAGAGGCATCAATTTTATTATCCAATCATTCCACCAGTCTACCAAAGTTCTATCCATGCTAGTAGATAGATAGATAGATAGATAGATAGATAGATAGATACTTTATTCATCCCCATGGGGAAATTCAACATTTTTTCCAATGTCCCATACACTTATTGTAGAAAAACTAATTACATACAATACTTAACTCAGTATAATATGATATGCATCTAAAATCACCCTCTCAAAAAGCATTAATAAATAGCTTTTAAAAAGTTCTTAAATAGTTTACTAAAATACATTGAATGGTAACTTAAGCTCAGTCCTAACCCCGGCACTTTAACATATCTTACCCCTAGCGGTTGAATTGTAAAGCCGAATGGCATTGGGGAGTAATGATCTCTTCATCCTGTCTGAGGAGCATTGCATCGATAGCAACCTGTCGCTGAAGCTGCTTCTCTGTCTCTGGATGGTGCTATGCAGAGGATGTTCAGGGTTTTCCATGATTGACCATAGCCTACTCAGCGCCCTTCGCTCTGCTACCAATGTCATACTCTCCAGTTCTGTGCCCACGCCTTCCTTACCAGCTTATTAAGACGTGAGGCGTCCCTCTTCTTAATGCTGCCTCCCCAACACGCCACCACAAAGAAGAGGGCACTCTCCACAACTGACCTATAGAACATCTTCAGCATCTCACTACAAACATTGAATGATGCCAACCTTCTAAGGAAGTACAGTCGACTCTGTGCCTTCCTGCACAAGGCATCTGTGTTGGCAGTCCAGTCTAGCTTCTCATCTAACTGCACTCCCAGATACTTGTAGGTCTTAACCTGCTCCACACATTCTCCATTAATGATCACTGGCTCCATATGAGGCCTAGGTCTCCTAAAGTCCACCACCATCTCCTTGGTCTTGGTGATATTGAGACGCAGGTAGTTTGAGTTGCACCATATCACAAAGTCCTGTATCAGTTTCCTATACTCTTCCTCCTGTCCATTCCTGACACACCCCACTATGGCCGTGTCATCAGCAAACTTCTGCACATGGCAGGACTCTGAGTTATATTGGAAGTCTGATGTGTACAGGGTGAACAGGACCGGAGAGAGCACGGTCCCCTGCGGCACTCCTGTGCTGCTGACCACCGTGTCAGACCTACAGTCTCCCAACCGCACATACTGAGGTCTATCTGTCAAGTAGTCCACTATCCAATCCACCATGTGAGAGTCTACTCCCATCTCCGTTAGTTTGTGCCTTAAGATCCTGGGCTGGATGGTGTTAAAGGCACTAGAGAAGTCCAGGAATGTAATCCTCACAGCACCACTGACCCCATCCAGGTGAGAGAGGGATTTGTGCAGCAAATACATGATAGCATCCTCCACTCCCACCTTCTCCTGATACGCAAACTGAAGAGGATCCCGGGCGTGCCTGGTTTGTGTCCTCAGATTCTGTATTATCAGCCGCTCCATGGTCTTCATCACGTGCGACGTCAAGGCAACAGGTCTGAAGTCATTCAACTCCTTTGGTTGTGGTTTCTTCAGTACCGGGACAATACAGGATGTTTTCCACTGTCTGGGTACTCTTCTCTGCTCCAGGCTCATGTTGAAGATGCGCTGTAGGGGTTCTCCCAGCTCAGTTGCACAGGCCCTCAGTAATCGTGGGGGATACTCCATCCGGTCCAGCCGCCTTGCTGGTACAGATCTTCCTCAGTTGACCTTTCACCTGTGCAGCCGTAATCCCGGGCGTAGCTTGTTAAACAACATCATATATGGCACCTTGTCAAAGAACTTCTGAAAATCCAAGTAAACAACATCCACTCACTCTCCTTTGTCTGTCCTGCCTGATATTTCTTCAAAATATTCCAATATATATCCCCTCAAGGAAACAATGCTGACTTTGGCCTTCTTTATCATGTCTCCAACTACCCTGAAACTTCATCCTTAATAATGGAATCCAGCACCTTCCCAACTATTATATTCAGGCTAACTGGCCAATAATTTCATTTCTTCTGCTTCTCTTCCTTTTTAAAGAGTGGAGTAATATTTGCTATTTTCCAGTTCTCCAGAGCCATCCAGAATCTAGAAATTCTTGAAGTATCATTATTAATGCCTCCATAATCTCTTTAGCTACACCTTTCAGAACCTTGGGGTGAAGTTCATCAGATCCAGATGACTTATTAACCTTCCCCATAGTAATAGTTCTTCTACTTCTTTTTGTCCCCAAACACGCTCACATTTCTGGCATACTGCGGCGCGGTGTCTTCCACAGTGAAGACTGATGTAACATACTGATGAAATTTGTCTGTTATTTCTTTATCCCTCCATTACTACCTCCAGCAATAATTTTCCAGTGATCCAATATACACTCTTGCCTCTCTTTTATTCATTATAGTTTGAAGATCTTTTGATATTCTCTTTTATATTATTGGCTGGCATACCTTCATATTTCATCTTGTTTCTCCTTATGTAATTTAGTAGCCTTCTGTTAATCTTTTAAAGTGTCCCAATCCTCTAAGCTCCAACTAATATTCTCTATATTATATGCCCTCTCCTTTGCTTTTGTGCTTTGACTTTCCTTGTCAGCCATGGTTGCTTCTTCCTCCATTTAGAATACTACTTCATCTTTGGGATGTATTTATCCTGTGCCTTTCAAATTGCCCCCGATACTTCAGCCATTACTGTTCTGCTGTCTTCCCTGCTCGTGTCCCCCAATCAACTTTGGCCAGCTCCACTCTCGAGCCTCTGTAACTCCCTTTACTCTACTGTACTAGAGCTGACTGTACTTCCTGAGGAGGCTCCAGGCATTCAATGTCTGCAGTACTGTGCTGCAAATGTTCTACAACTCAGCGGTGGCCAGCAATCTGTTTTACGTTGGACTCTACTGGGGCAGCAGGGTGAGAGCAGCTGATGTCAAGAAGATTGATCAGCTCATCAGGAAGGCTGCTCAGTTCTGGGGTCAGAACTGGATTCCCTGTCTGTTGTGTCTGAGAGAAGGATGCTGCTAAAGCTATGGAGCATTATGGACAATTGCTCTCACTTCCTCCATGACGTACTGGACAAACAGAGGAGCACTTTCAGTAACAGACTGATCCCACTGAGGTGCACCACTGAACGCCACAGGAGATCCTTTCTCCCTGTGGCTATAACACTCTACAACTCCTCCTCCTGAAGTATATAAGTATATGGTTTCATTGCACATCTGTAATTGCACCAATACTTCTTAATGCACATTTTTTATTTTTTCGTGACTCAGTGCTTACAATTTGGATTTTAAAGTATATATTCTGACCGAGCAACCCATCAATTCTGCTTCACCATTCCATGCTGACTGATCCTGAGCCCTCCACACTTGCCTTCTCACCATATCCTTTGATGCCCTGACCAACAGGCAAGGCCTATCAGTGGCATCAACAGAGCTCTACCAAGAGGAATTCCTTGCAGGTCGGCAGCAGTTATTAAAAAGGGAGCTTCAAGAGCATTTGTTCATTATACATGGCCTATCAGCGGCATCAACAGAGCTCTACGAACTAAATAAAAGTTCAGAAGGGATAAGTGGAGCAGCCATTGTCGGGAGTAGGCCAGTGGCGAGAGTAGAAGCAACAGGCTTTGGCTCAAAAGAGGCTTCAGCTGGGAGGAGGAGTCAGCTCTGTGTTAAGGTTTCCTTTTATTCTTTTCCCCTCTCTTACTGTACCATTTCAATGGCTGTGGTGTGTTCTTCGTGTCGGATGTTGAAAAACTGGGAGACCCGGAGTCTCCCGGGTAACTACATCTGCATGAAGTGCATCCAGCTGCAGGTCCTTGAAGACCGTGTTAGGGATCTTGAGCAGCAATTGGATAAACTTGGGCTTGTATGAGAGAGCAAGGATATAATTGATCAAAGTTACAGGCAAGTAATCACCACGAAGATGCAGGAGGCAAGTAGCTGGGTGACCATCAGGAAAAATGGAAATGGGCAGTTAGAGCACAACACCCCTGTGGCCATTCCCCTCAAATACAAGTATACTGCTTTGGATACTTTTGTAGGGGGATGATCTCCCGGGAGAATGCCACAGTAACCGGATTACAGGCACTGAGCATGGGTCCGTGGTGCAGAAGAGAAAGAGAGAGAAGAAGGGAGTGGTAGTGATACGGGACTCAGTAGTGAGGGGAACGAACAGGAAATTCGGTGGATGTGAATGGGACACCCGGATGGTACGTTCCCTCCCAGGTGCCAGATTCAGGGATTCTTGGATTAGAATATTTTTGTTTCTATTTTTTTACTTTTAAATTCTATATTCTCTCTATCATCTTTTTTTTTCTTTCTCTGGCTGATCCAACTGCAGTTTCCTCTATTTCCTGTAGAGTGTTGAAGACACAGCAGACTCAGCTCAGGAATCAGCTTCCCATCTCTGGACTCTATGTATACTTATCTCTGCAAGTAAAGCAGGTGGAATAATCAAATACCCTACCCTTACCAGAAAATCTGTCTTCTCCCCTCTCCCATCAGGCAGAAGATACCTGATCACAGTTTACCTCGGTCTGCTCTTACACCCTATAGTCTATCTTGACTGCACTTTATTCTGCATTGTTATGAATTACACTTTATCATTTACCTGCACTGCACTGATTCAATAGCTTTTACAAATTATTCTGCATAGCTATTGTTTTACCTTATTCTAGCTCCATGTACTGTGTAAAGATCTAGTATGTAAGGCAAGTTTTTCACTGAATCGTGTTACACATACCAAAATGAGCTAATGCCAATATCTATACCAGACCTTCCAATTTACTGGCTGTGGAGGAGGTCTATTGGACTTGGCAGCTAATTGTCAGCCAAATGTTCATCTAGCCTCACTGTTAACAGATTACAGCCACAAGAAATTTGGAACAGACAGATGCAGGCCAAATCTACCAAGCTGAACAAGTAGACAAGAGTCTCCCCAATGCTTCCAAAAGTGTTTGTCCCTCAACAAGTGTCACTGGAGAACAGACAAGATTGTTATTTATCCCAATGCAATTGCTTGAACATTAGAGACATAGGCAATCCTTGTGTCTTGCATTACAGACATAAAATACTGCATGTGTGTTGCTTTGAGTAGTTAGAAATGTTTGGCTGCTACATCACTACATTATTAATTCCTTCTGAAACAATTCCATCAACAGATATTTTCCAAACAGTGTACAACAAATTAGAACAGAACCATGGTTCTAAAGTGGTTTGATGGGGATAAAAGACAATTTATATCAATAGCTGATTGTCATCAACTGATGTGCATAGTGGAAATATGCTGGGCCTGTAACACAGATGTCAATGGATCAAAACCATCCTCTGCTAGTCACCTTTGGAATGTTCTTTATGATATGGGAACTCTGAATCTACATGAAGTGCAACATGCTGCAGCTCCTTAGAACTTGTGTTAAGAAACTGTACTGCAGCTCAATAACCTGATAGGAGCTGAAGGGAGATAGTCATCATGAAGTTGCAAGAGGCAGGTACCTGGGTGACTGTTAGGAGAGCAAGAGAAAATAGGCAGTCAGTACAGAGCACCCCTGCAGCCATTCCCCTCAATAATAAGTATGCTGCTTTTGAAACTGTTGGGAGGTTGACATGCTGGGGGGGTAGGGGTGGGGACCCGGGCAGCGACTGTGTCTCCAGCACAATCTGGCTCTATGGCTCAGAAAGGGAAGTGGGAGAAGAAGAGTGCAGTAGTGATAGGGGATTCCATAGACAGAGCAGCAGACAGGAGATTCTGTGGACATGAAAAAGATACTAACTTCCGCCACCTCCAGCGGGATCCCATTACCAAACACATTTTTCCCTCCCCACCTCTTTCTGCTTTTGTGTGCGTTGTTGTTTGAATTTCCAGCATCTGCAGATTTCCTCGTGTTTACCCAACTGGTATTTTGTCTCCCGGTTGCCAGGATCAAGGATGTCTCGCATTGGGTTCACAGCCTTCTAAAGGGGGAGGGTGATCAGCCAGAAGTCATGGTACATCGTGGTACCAACAAAATGGGAGGAGGTCCTGAAGAGAAAATATAGGGAATTAGGCAGAAAGCTGAAAAGCAGGACGTCTAGGGTAGTAATCTCTGAATCACTGCCTGTGCCACATGCAATTGAGGGTAAGAATAGGATAATTTGGCAGATGAATGTGTGGCTGAGGAACTGGTGCAGGGAGCAGGGTTTCAGATTTCTGGATCATTGGGATCTCTTCTGGGGAAGGTATAACTTGTACAAAAAGGACAGGCTACACTTGAACCCGAGAGAGACCAATCTCCTTGCAGGCAGATTTGCTAAAGCTGCTGCAGTGGATTTAAACTAATTTAGCAGGGGGATAGAACTGGAGTGATAAGGCTGATGAGGGGCAGTTGGTATATAAGTAGGTGCGGTGTGTAGTGAGATTGTGAGGAAAGACAGGCAGATGTTAAGGCAAAATTGTAATCAATGGAATGGGTTGATAGTTAACATGGGGCAAAATCAAAAAGGATGATGAATACAGGACTGAAGGTGTTATATTGAAGTATGTTCTGTATAAGGAATAAGGTAGATGATCTTGTAAAGCACTCAGGGATTGGCAGTTATGATATTGTGGACAAAAATGAGTTGTGGCGTAGTTGGGAGCTTAATATCCAAGGATAGACAATGCATCAAAAGGACAGACAGATAAGAAGAGGGTGAGGCTAGCTCTGTCAGTATAAAATGAAATAAAATCCTTAGAAAAAGGAACTTAGGATTGGAAGATGTAGAATTTTTTTGGGTAGAATTAAGAAACTGCAAGAGCAAAAGGACCTTGATAGGAGTTATTCCATGGCTCTGAAGGGTAGCCGAGATGTGGACAACAAATTACAATAAGACATAGAAAAGGCATGAAGAAAGTGCAATGTTACGATAGTCATGATAGAAGTCAATATGCAGTTACAGTGGGAAAATCAGATTGGTGTTGGATCCCAAGTGAGGAAATTTGTAGAATGCCTATGATGTGGCTTTTTAGAGCAGTTTCTGATTGAGCCCACTAGGAGAAAGGCAATTCTGGATTGGATACAGTGCAGCGGCCTAGATTTGATTAGGAAGCTTATGGTAAAGGAAGTCTTTGAAGGCAGTGGTCATAATATGACAGAATTCACCATGCATTTTGAAAGGGAGAAGATAAAGTCAGATGTATCAGTATTACAGTGGCAATGAGAGAGCAGCTAGCCAAAGCTAATTGCAAGGGGACACTATCAGGGATGATGGAAGAAATTTCTGGGGGCAACTCAAAAGGTGAAGGACAAATACATTCCAAAGATGAAGTTGTGTTCTAAAAAGGGATGAGGCAACTGTGGCTGACAAAATACGTCAATGACAGCATAAAAGGAAAACAGAGGGCATATAATAAAGCAAAATTAGTGGGAGGCTAGTGGACTGGGAATCTTTTAAAAACCAACATTAGGCAACTAAAAATGCCATAAGGAGGGGCAGATGAAATATGCAGGAAAGCTAGCCAATAAGATAATAGAGAATACCAAAGATACCACAAGAGTTAAAGAAATGTGAGAGTACACATTGAACCACTGGAAAACAACACTGGAGAGGTAGTAATGGAGAACAAAGAAATACTGGTTAAACTTAACAAGTATTTTTATTCAGTTTTCATTGTGGAATATATTAGTAGCATGCTATAAATTTGAGAGTGTCAGGGAAAGTGAGTGCAGGTGCTATCACTGAAGTGCAGGTGCTTGGGAAGCAGAAAGGTCTGAAAGTAGGTAAGTCACCTGGATGGGATGGACTACACCCCAGGGTTCTGAAAGAGGTACCTGAAGTAATTGCTGAGCCATTGGTAGTGATCATTCCAGAATCATTAGATTCTAGAATGTTTCTAAAGGACAGTAAAATTGCAAAATGGCACTCCACTCTTTAAGTAGGCAGGGAAGCAGAAAAAAACAATATTATAGGCCAGTTCATTTGACTTCAGTAGTTCAGAAGATGTTGAAGTCCATTATTAAGAAGGAGGATTTAGGGTTACATGATAAAATAAGCCGAAGTCAGCATGGTTTCCTACAAGGGAAACCTTGCCTGGCAACTCTGTTGGAACTCTTTGAGGAAATAACAGTCAGATAGGCAAATGAGAGTCAGTAGATATTATTTATTTGGATTTTCAGAAGGCCTTTGATAAGATGCCACACCTAAGGTTGCTTAGGAAGATTAGAGTTCATGATATTACAGGACAGATACTATCATGGATAGAAGATTACTGAGGGCCTGTGCGACTGAGCTGGGAGAACCACTACAGCGCATCTTCAACATGAGCCTGGAGCAGAGAAGAGTACCCAGACAGTGGAAAACATCCTGTATTGTCCCGGTACCGAAGAAACCACAACCAAAGGAGTTGAATGACTTCAGACCTGTTGCCTTGACGTCGCACGTGATGAAGACCATGGAGCGGCTGATAATACAGAATCTGAGGCCACAAACCAGGCACGCTCAGGATCCTCTTCAGTTTGCGTATAAGGAGAAGGTGGGAGTGGAGGATGCTATCACGTATTTGCTGCACAAATCACTCTCTCACCTAGATGGGGTCAGTTGTGCTGTGAGGATTACATTCCTTGACTTCTCTAGTGCCTTTAACACCATCCAGCCCAAGATCTTAAGGCACAAACTAACGGAGATGGGAGTAGACTCTCACATGGTGGATTGGATAGTGGACTACTTGACAGATAGACCTCAGTATGTGCGGTTGGGAGACTGTAGGTCTGACACGGTGGTCAGCAGCACAGGAGCGCCGCAGGGAACCCTACTCTCTCCGGTCCTGTTCACCCTGTACACATCAGACTTCCAATATAACTCGGAGTCCTGCCATGTGCAGAAGTTTGCTGATGACACGGCCATAGTGGGGTGTGTCAGGAATGGACAGGAGGAGGAGTATAGGAAACTGATACAGGACTTTGTGATATGGTGCAACTCAAACTACCTGCGTCTCAATATCACCAAGACCAAGGAGATGGTGGTGGACTTTAGGAGATCTAGGCCTCATATGGAGCCAGTGATCATTAATGGAGAATGTGTGGAGCAGGTTAAGACCTACAAGTATCTGGGAGTACAGTTAGACGAGAAGCTAGACTGGACTGCCAACACAGATGCCTTGTGCAGGAAGGCACAGAGTCGACTGTACTTCCTTAGAAGGTTGGCGTCATTCAATGTCTGTAGTGAGATGTTGAAGATGTTCTATAGGTCAGTTGTGGAGAGCGCCCTCTTCTTTGTGGTGGCGTGTTGGGGAGGAAGCATTAAGAAGAGGGACGCCTCACGTCTTAATAAGCTGGTAAGGAAGGCGGGCTCTGTCGTGGGCAAAGTACTGGAGAGTTTAACATCGGTAGCTGAGCGAAGGGCGCTGAGTAGGCTACGGTCAATTATGGATAACTCTGAACATCCTCTACATAGCACCATCCAGAGACAGAGAAGCAGTTTCAGCGACAGGTTACTATCGATGCAATACTCCTCAGACAGGATGAAGAGGTCAATACTCCCCAATGCCATTAGGCTTTACAATTCTACCGCCAGGACTTAAGAACTTTTTAAAAGCTATTATTAATGCTTTTTGAGATAGTGATTTAGATGCATATCATATTTTTTTACTGAGTTAAGTATTGTATGTAATTAGTTTTGCTTCAACAAGTGTATGGGACATTGGAAAAAAGTTGAATTTCCCCATGGGGATGAATAAAGTATCTATCTATCTATCTATCTATCTAAGATTGGCTGCCTCACAGGAAGTGGGAATAAAGAGGGCCCTTTCTGATTTGACTGCTGGTGACCAGTGGTGTCTCGCAGGGGTCAATGTTGGGACCACTTCATTTCACGATATATGTCAATGGTTTGGATGATAAATTTGCAGACAATATAAAGATGGGTGGAGGGGCAGATAGTGTTGAGAAAGCTGGGACTCTGCAGAAGGACTTAGACAGATTGGCAGAATGAGCAAATAAGTTGTAGATAGATTATAGTGTAAGGAAGTGTGTGATCATGCACTTTGTTAGGAAGAATAAAGGCATAGACTGTTTTCTAAACAGGAAAAAATTCAAAAATCGGAGTTGTAAACTGACTTGAGTCTCCTTGTGCAGGACTCCCTAAGGTAAATTCGGAGGTTGAGTTGGTGGTATGCAATGTTATGGTGGTATGCAATGCAAGGCGAATGCAATGTTAGCATTTGTTGTGAGAGGACTAGAATATAAAAGCAAGAATGTAATGCTGAGGCTTCATAAGGCACTGATGAGACCTCATTGGAGAATTGTGAGCAGTCTTAGGCCCTTTAGCTAAGAAACGATGTGCTGGCATTGGACAGGGTCCAAGGAGGTTCACATGAATGATTCAGAGAATAATAGGGTTAACGTATGATAGCCTGGACCTGTACTCACTAGAGTTTAGAAGATTGAGGGGGATCTGACTGTAACCTATTGAATATTGAAAGGCCTACATAGAGTGGATGTGGAGAGGATGATTCCTATAGTGGGTGACCCTAGGGCCAGAGGGCACTGCCACAGAATATGGGAATGTCCATTTAGAGCAGTAATGAGGAGGAATTTCTTTAGCCAGAGTGTAGTGAATCTGGAATTCATTGTCATAGACTACTGTGGAAGCCACGTCATTGAATATGTTTAAAGTGGAGGTTGAAAGGTTCCTGATGATCAGGGCATCAAGGGTTATGGGGAGAAGGCAGACTTAGATGGATAACAATTTAGACATGATGGAATGACGACACAGGCTTGATGGATCTAACAGCCTAATGCTGCTTCTATTGTCAAAATGCAACAAACTTGCCTACTGATGTCTTCAGATTAATCTCCCCACTGTACACAATAGAAACACTGCTGAGATGACAATTGATCATGATGCAATTGTACAGTCACATATAGAACATTGAAAACAGTTATTATTTCTGCTAATACTTTAAACTCTAAAGAATGATGAAACAGAATAATTTTATATTCTAACACCTTATCTCTTTAGAGTCAACATGGAAATAGAGCACATTCCCCATTGGCAATGAACGGTGTAACATGCACATGTAATAATGCACATTATCATTTGAGATCTTTGTGGTGAATATCTTTATTACAAATTCACTCAGAGCTCATGATTTATTAATGAGCAGCAACAAATAGCATGGGCATCATCCAGTAACTGATGACATTTTGCTGCATACTTTCTACTTTAAACAATAGTCTGATCCATGAATAACAGTAATCAGCCTTGTGCTACATGGGTTGGATACTTTCAATCCTCCCACTTTTTCTGAAGATGGATAAATAAGGTCTCCTGAGATGAGCATGATTTTACACTGAATAAGCTCATTTATTCTTACCGAGTAGAAGAATGAAAGAAACACAGCTTTTATTGTGTATTTCACTTACTGCCTTTTCCATCTAAATATATCAGTAATGCCTTTTTTAACCTTAATTCATGTAAAAGCAGGGAAAATGGTCTGACAGATGCAAAAATTTTCCTGACATTGGCAGAGCACATATAGAAGCTCAGTCTGGAATCTCTCAGATATTTCCCAGTTGCTTTGGGCCTGGCAGTTC
The DNA here is from genome assembly GCF_048418815.1 of Hemitrygon akajei. NCBI lineage: Eukaryota > Metazoa > Chordata > Chondrichthyes > Myliobatiformes > Dasyatidae > Hemitrygon > Hemitrygon akajei. The sequence continues at coordinate 90,996,179 of NC_133132.1, read as the reverse complement.
TTGACTGCCTTCAAGAAAGTGAGAGATAAAATGAGAAAGACAGAGAAAAGCTTAAGGAAGTGTTATGATGGGGGAGAGAGCCTGGGGAGAGAATGTGGGGTGCAAGAATGAGGGGGATACGTGGGAAGAGAAAGAGTGAGGACAGAGGAAGAGAAAAAGAAACAGACAACAAATGAGAGAGAGATAGACAAAGAAGAAATTATTGCCGCAGATGGCTGTGAAGACCAGGCCATTGGGAATACTTAAAGCCGAGATTGTTGGGTTTGTAGTGATGTGCTACACACAGTGCTGAAATAACGACACGCAGTCGGTAAGTCGTTTCGAGACTAGTTTATTCAAACATCGCGGTGCTGTTATTTAAATCCCTAGCGCCCGCACTCTCCGGGCGGAAATGACATCAGAGGTGCATTACCAAAGTCTCTCCCTGCGCACTGGCTATTTGTGAGCCGGTTCGCCTGCGCAAAAAGTGGGTCGCCACATAACCCCCCCCCCCCCCAGAACCAGCGATACACCCCCCAATGTCCTCTGTCTGGGTCAGACTCTGTTTGGGAGGTCTGCCTCTGCGCCACGGTGCCTGAACCGCGACCGGCTGCGCCAAGTCCACATGGGCTGGTTTGAGTCGGTCCACCGTGAAAACCTCCTCTTTGCCCCCAATGTCCAGAACGTACGTGGACCCGTTGTTGTTGATCACCTTGAACGGCCCCTCGTATGGTCGCTGTAGCGGCGCCTGGTGTCCACCCCTTCGTACAAACACAAACTTACAGTTCTGCAGGTCTTTGGGTACATGGGTCGGTGTCTGTCCGTGCTGTGAAGTTGGTACGGGGGCCAGGTTGCCGACCCTTTCGCGTAGCCCGTCCAGAACTGCTGCGGGATCTTCCTCTTGCCCCCTTGGGGCTGGTATGAACTCTCCCAGGACGGCCAGGGGTGAGCCGTACACCAACTCGGCCGACGAGGCATGCAGATCCTCTTTGGGCGCTGTACGAATTCCAAGCAGGACACGGAAGCTCGTCCACCCAGTTAGGTCCTCTCAGGCGGGCCATGAGAGCCAACTTCAAGTGACGGTGGAAGTGTTCCACCAGTCCGTTCAACTGTGGGTGGTAGGCAGTTGTGTGGTGCAGCTGCGTTCCCAACAAGCTGGCCACAGCTGACCACAGGCTGGAGGTGAACTGGGCGCCTATGTCGGAGGTAATGTGGGCCGGTACCCCGAAGCGTGCTACCCAGGTTGCAATCAGTGCTCGGGCGCAGGAACCGGCAGATGTGTTGGTGAGTGGGACCGCCTCTAGCCACCTCATGAACCGGTCTACCACCGTTAAGAGGTACCACACTCCTCGCGACACTGGTAGGGGGCCCACGATATCCACGTGAATGTGGTCGAACCTCCGGTGGGTGGGTTCAAACTGCTCTGGCGGGGCTTTAGTGTGCCGCTGTACCTTGGCTGTTTGGCACTGCGTGCACGTTCTGGCCCATTCACTGACCTACTTACGAAGTCCGCACCACACGAACTTGCTGGAGACCAGCCGGATGGTTGTCCTGATAGATGGGTGTGCCAAACCATGTATGGAGTCGAAAACCCACCGCCTCCAGGCTGCCGGGACGATGGGGCGAGGTTGGCCGGTAGCCACGTCGCACAGGAAGGTCCTTTCACCTGGGCCTACGTGAAAATCTTGCAGCTGCAAACCCGAGACTGTGGTCCTGTAGCTGGGCATCTCGTCGTCTGCCTGCTGCGCCTCCGTCAGTGCTGTATAGTCCACCCCCAGGGACAGGGCCTGGACAGCTGGTCTGGAGAGTGTGTCTGCCACAACGTTGTCCTTTCCCGAGATGTGCTGGATGTCCGTCGTGTACTCCGAGATGTAGGACAGATGTCGCTACTGACAAGCCGACCAGGGATCGGACACCTTCGTGAACGCGAAGGTCAATGGTTTGTGGTCCGTGAATGTGGTGAATAGCCTGCCTTCTAAGAAGTACCTGAAATGCCAGATTGCCAGGTATAGCGCCAACAGTTCCCGGTCGAAAGCACTGTATTTGAGCTCAGGTGGTCGCAGGTGTTTGCTGAAAAACGCCAGGGGTTGCCAGTGACCCTCGATGAGTTGTTCCAGCACCCCACCGACTGCCGTGTTAGATGCGTCCACTGTGAGGGCGGTAGGGACGTCCATTCTGGGGTGCACTAGCATCGCGGCGTTTGCCAAGGCTTCTTTCGTTTTAATGAAAGCGGCGGCGGACTCCTCACCCCAGGTAATGTCCTTGCCCTTACCCGACATCAGGGCGAACAGGGGGCACATGATTCGGGCAGCTGAAGGGAGGAAACGGTGGTAGAAATTTACCATACCCACAAATTCCTGAAGGCCTTTGATTGTGTTGGGTCGGGGGAAATGGCGGACTGCGTCTACCTTAGCGGGCAGAGGGGTTGCCCCGTCTTTAGCAATCCTGTGGCCCAGGAAGTCGATGGTGTCGAGCCCGAACTGGCATTTGGCCTGGTTGATTGTCAGGCCGTATTCACTCAGTCGGGCGTAGAGTTGATGGAGGTGGGACAGATGCTCCTGACGACTGCTGCTGGCTATGAGGATGTCATCCAAATAGATGAAAGCGAAGTCCAGGTCGCGTCCCACCGCGTCCATTAACCGCTGGAACGTCTGTGCAGCATTCTTTAGGCCGAACAGCATGCGGAGGAACTCGAAAAGGCTGAAAGGGGTGATGAGTGCCATTTTGGGGACGTCGTCCGGATGCATCGGGATTTGATGGTATCCCCGGATGAGGTCCACCTTGGAGAAGATCCGTGCGCCGTGCAGGTTTACTGCAAAATCCTGAATGTGAGGCACAGGGTAGCGGTCCGGTGTCGTAGCCTCGTTCAGCCTGTGGTAGTCGCCGCATGGTCTCCAGCCCCCTGTTGCTTTGGGCACCATGTGCAGGGGGGAGGCCCATGGGCTGTCGGACCGCCGTATGATCCCCAATTCCTCCATCCGCTTGAACTCCTCCTTCGCCAGGCGGAGCTTTTCCGGGGGGAGCCTTCGTGTGCGGGCGTGGAGGGGTGGTTTCTGGGTCGGAATGTGGTGCTGTACCCCGTGTCTGGGCATGGCTGCCGTGAACTGCGGTGTCTGAATCGATGGGAAGCCCGCCAGAAGTCTGGTGAATTCGTTGTCCGACAGCGTGATGGAGTCCAGGTGTGGGGCCAGCAACTTGGCTTCACCCAGGGAGAACGTCTGGAAAGTCTCAGCATGTACCAGTCTTTTCCCTTGCAAGTCGACCAGCAGGCTGTGAGCTCGCAAGAAGTCCGCCCCCAGGAGTGGTTGGGCCACCGCGGCCAGTGTGAAGTCCCACGTGAACCGGCTAGCGCCGAACTGCAGCTGCACTGTGCGGGAGCCGTAGGTCCGTATCGTGCTGCCATTTGCAGCCCTCAGGGTGGGTTCTGGCTTCCTGTTGCGGGTGTCGTACCCCGTCGGGGGCAAGATGCTGATCTCCGCTCTGGTGTCGACCAAGAAGCGGCGTCCCGACTGTTTGTCCCAGACGTACAAGAGGCTGTCCTGGTGGCCAGCCGCCATAGTCATTAGCGGCAGCTGGCCCTGGCCCTGGCAGGGCGGGCGACAACGGCGGGCTTTTGTGCCCCACCGCTGGTGGTAGAAACACCACTGTTCACTGGCCTCCTCACTCCTGTCTCTGTGTTGTGTGCGCCCCCCTGCCGGGCCTGGTCTGGTCTGCTGTTGGGCGTGTGGCCTGGTAATCTGACCGACGGACTCCCTCTTGGCTTTCCACAGCACCTTCCGGGGGTCGCTGAAATCTGCGTCGGCCAGCAGCAGATGTATGTCCTCGGGCAGTTGCTCCATGAATGCTTGCTCGAAAATGAGGCAGGGCTTGTGTCCGTCAGCCAGGCACAGCATCTCGTTCATCAATGCTGATGGCAGTCTGTCTCCCAAACTGTCCAGGTGAAGCAGGCGGGCACCCCGCTCACGCTATGAGAGGCCAAATGTCCCAATGAGCAGCGCTTTGAATGCTTCATATTTGCGTTCTTCCGGGGGTGACTGTATGAAATCCACAACCTGGGTGGCCGTCTCCTGGTCAAGGGCACTCACCACGTGGTAGTAACATGTGGAATCAGAGGATATCTGCCAAATCTGGAACTGGGCTTCTGCTTGGCTAAACCACACACGTGGTCGCAGCGTCCAGAAAGTCGGCAGTTGTAGCAAAACTGCGTGAACAGATGAAGAGTTGGTCATCTTTGGTCCAAATCCCGTTTGGACTGTCGGGGTCACCAATGTAGCGATGTGCTACACACAGTGCTGAAATAATGACACGCAGTCGCTAAGTCGTTTCGAGACTAGTTTATTCAAACATCGCGGTGCTGGTATTTAAATCCCTAGCGCCCGCCATCTCCGGGCGGAAATGTCGTCAGAGGTGCATTACCAAAGTCTCTCCCTGCGCGCTGGCTATTTGTGAGCCGGTTCGCCTGCGCAGAAAGTGGGTCGCCACACCCTCTCGTTATTAACAAGGAAGTCAAAGGGGATAAGGCATGAGGATAAAGTTGAGAGGGATACTAAACCAGCCATGATCAAATGGTGGAGCAGACTCAATGGGCCAAATAGTCTAATTCTCCTTCTCTGTCTATGGTCTTTAAAAAAGAAAGAGAAAAATCCAAAAAGCACAGAATTGTGTTTCTTTTATTTGCTACACTTGCTAAGTTTGTAAAAGTTGGGGTCTGATAACAGCACACATTTTTCTGTGATGTACTTGTGCAGATGCTCCTTTGCTGATCACATTAGGCATCATAGGCATTTGATGACTCAGCACCCACAAAATGCTGGAGGAACTCGGCAGAGCAGACAGCACCTGTGGAGGGTGCTGTGGAGGTAACCGTCAACATTTCAGGCAGAGACCCTTTATCAGGACTCAGTCAGCATGCCACACAACTTTAGTGCTGCCACTTTTGTACACAGAACTACACTGATAATTCCTCTGAACATTGCTGAATAGAATGTTTGTTCACATTCAAGTTCAAATTTATCATCATTCAAGTGTAGACATGTATACAGCCCAATGAAAAAACATTTCTCCAGAGCAAAGTGCGCAACACAGTAAACATAACTCACACACAACATATAAAATAATATTGCCACAAATAAATTAACAAATAATAAATATATTCCAGAAGATTGACTTTTAGCATATGGTGCATTTATGACACAAGTTAAAAAGTAAACAAAGTAATGTAACTGACTACGAAGAGGTGGTTGCAGGAGGCAGAGGAGCGATTGCGGGATTACTTTGAGTCAGTGGACTGAGATGTGCTCAACCATTCAGCTAGAGATATGAATGAATACACCATGATTGTAACAGATTTTATTATGACAGCTATAGATTAGTGTGTGTCCCCACTAAATCATTCAGAGCAATGATCAGCAGTACAGAGGAATAAGGCAGAGGAAGTTTAAGAGATGCTGGAACGGAATGGGTAAGTTGTCATATGACAAATAAGTTGGACAGGCTCAGCTAAAGCTGACTGAACCTGAGAAGAGCATGTGGAACATGACTGAACCCAGACCAAGTGTCACTGATCAAAAATAAGGGGTTACCCATTTCAGACAAATGAAGCCAATTATTTTTCCTTTGAAAGATTGTGAGTCTTTAGGCTATCAACAGTAGCTCAGGATTCTGAACTTCCAGGATGCTTAAAAGCAGGAGCACAGAGGTGTTGTAGTGAGGCTGAAGAGTTGACAGGGAAACCTGTTGTGAATTATTTCAACCTCTCAGCTTCTTTCATGAGTCCTGAAGTAAGGTCTCAGCCCAAAATGTCAACTGCTAATTCCTCCCCTTAGATCCTGCCTGACCTGCTGAGTTCCTCTAGCATTTTGTGTGTATTACTCTGGATTTTCAGCACCTGCAGAATCTCTTTTGTTTATTCTTTCACAAATGACTCTTTGAAAGAGTATTTTCACAGAAGCTGTATTGAAAAGTATTTTGGAAACAAGAACAGAGTGATAACCAGAGAAGTCTACAAACTTTGAAGTTCAGTTGCCATAATTTGCAGATCTTTTCATGGGTGTTCTAAATGTTATCCTCTTTCAGAACTTGATAAGCCAATGCAACAGTAGAGTCTGCAAAGGTTTGACATTATATTGGATAAGGAGATGATGTGCAGACCTTTACACCACTACTTGTCATGCGGGGGCAGCACAAAGAATAGGCTTCCTCGATGTGTCGCAGCAGGATCTCTGATAAGGTCTGGGGAGTTGAGCAAGTATATTTAACCAGGAATCATGGAGTCATGGAAGGAGACTCTTCAGCATAACAAATCTAGGCTCACCATGATATAACCTTTTATACGAATTCCATTATATTCTCCCCACATTCCCATTATCTCCCCTAGACAATTCTTCCACCGCTACATACACTTGCAACTAGGAGCCATACAGTGGCTAATTAACCTGTCAACCTTTGAGATTTGTGAAGCATCTGAAGTTACCTGCAGGAAACCTACGTCATCGCAGCAGAAACTCACACAGACAAGCTCTAAAAAAAATCAGGATTGAATTCTGAGGGACAGCTGTACCACCCTTGCCACTGTGGTGTCCTATTGCCACAGACTGCCAGAGGATTAAGAGTTACCACAATACTCAGTTTCATCACTGCATTTGCACTTGACCTCCCAAAATACAAAATCCTCATTCTTGCCTGGATGAAATTCCATCTGCCATTTCTTCATTTAAATTTACAACTGATCAATATCCTGCTGAATCCTTTGACAACCTTCCTCATGATACACAGCTCCCACCAGCATATGTGCTGTCTGCAAACTTATTCATTGGACTACCTACCTTTTCATCCAGATTACTTACACACATCACAAACAACCAGAGGTCACAGCACTGGCTTTTGCAAAACATCATTGATCACAGACCCCCACTGACAACAGCACCAAGCCAATTTTGTATCCAAGCTACCAAACCACCATGGATCCCACACAAGTTAAGCTTTTGGACCAATCTTTACAACAGACCTTTTCTATTGCTTTATTAATGTTCACTGCCCTAGATTATGTCCACTGCCCTACTCTCACAATCATCTTCATCACATCCTCAAAATAGAAATTAGTTCAACTTAGCCCTATCTTCAGTGAAAAGGAAAATTAAGTGAAATGCAGAGCATGTGACACATTAATATTACAAGTTTTGAATTATAAAACATAGAGCATGGAGCATAGAACATGTTGTGCCAACCTTTTAACCTTCCCTATATTTTCCTTCAAACACCTTAAAATTGTGCTCCCTTGTATTAACCATTACCATCTTGGGAAATATTTTCTGGTGTCCACTCTATCTATGCCTCTTATCAAGTCAGCTCTCATCCTCCTTCTCTTCAAAGATAAAATTTCTAGATGACTCAACCTAACCTCATAAGACATGCTCTCTAATCCAGCATCCTGGTAAAACTATGAACTGAAAACAATTAAATTTTCATCATTAAAAGTAAACTCAGGTGTGGAAGATTACATTTGAGCTGTTTCTGACTCTAACCTCTAACCTGTTGATTTGGAAGGGATGGACATTAGAAATGTGTCTTTGTGTCATGTGGCTGACACTCTCTGTGCTACAAACTGCTTAGTTGAGATGGGAAAATATTCCCCATTATTTTGTTTGTGAGTACATGGACATAGAAGTTCACTTATAAATCCCACTTTATCCCATCCTAGGAAGTGTGTCTGTGCCTCTTAATGAAAGCATTTCCTCAGTGAATGACATTGAGACAACATCATTATCACACTTCATTTTTTGAGAACTTGATCTGTTGCAAATTGACTTTCTTTTTCCTTACAGCAGTGACTCTACTTCAAATGACACTTTAGTGAATGCAAAATGTGTTTATATATCCTGACTCATGAAAACCAACAGTTAAATCAAAAGTTCTTCTTTCTGGCTTTCAATGGTGGTTCTACTTAAAGTGACATTTGATTCCAGAAGTTTCTCATCTCTGATATTTTGAAAACGTCATGGCTAAATATATTGACTATTTTTTTGTTTCAAAGACAGAATTAGAGCCACCCCAGGCCGATTTAAGAATTGCAACACAGGAAGATGAAAGAGGTTTGCCTTTGAAACTGACTAAGTTTCTAACATCTAGGCAACTATACTGTATCTACTTTGGTCAGCCAATTAGTCTTGTGTGTTGTGCTGATTGCTACATTTATCTAATGTAAATCTTGTCAAGGCAGTGTTCAGAACAAATTTCCAAAATCTGCATGTACAAAATTTATGACTGCGAATAATATTTACATATTGATGAAATAGTACAATCTAGATTACATTGCAAAAATTCTGCAAATGATCTTGGGTCTAATGGAGTAAATGAAGGGTATCTATAAAAAGCAATTTCAAAAATAAAGTCTGCACAGAAGCTAATGCCTCTGCAACACTAGAGTCTTCTCTGGAAACTACTGGAAGTATGCATAAGGAATTGCAGTACCACTGCCCAGGCCATGTTACAACATGAGATGATAAGGTACTTTATCTTAACCATCTTATGGTGCTGGATCATTTGGTAACATTTATATGACCATATAACTTAACCCTAAGAAGTTAGAGCCAATGCTATCACAAGTGTAGTATGACTAAAGTTTTGTATAGTTGCAGAATGACTTCCTTACTCTTATATTCAACACTCATACCAACAAAGGGTAACATGGCATATGCTTTCTTTTATCGCCTTATATATTTGTGTAGCTTCTTTTAGTGAACTATGGAGTTGGACCCCAAGATACTTCTGTACTTCAATGCTATTAAAAGGCCACCATTAACTGTATACTTTTATACTTTCTTTGGGCTTCCCATGTGCAACATCTCCCATGTGCTCATATTAAACTCCGTTTGCAACTTCCCTGTCCATATCAATAATGGATCTATATCCCACAGTAATAGTTTTTTACACTATTTACAATTCCACCAATTTTGGTGTTATCCTCAGATTTGCTAAACCACTCAGCTACATTTTCATTCAAGTCATTGATAGATATCACAAATAATAGATGTCCCAGCACTTATCCTTGTGGAACAACAAACGGTCACAAATTTGCAGCCAGATTATCAACCTTCCAGTCCTAACCTCTGACTTCTATAGGCATTAGACACAAAATGATGGAGAAACTCAGCAGATCTGGAAGCATCTACAGAAATGAATAAACAATTGGTGTTTCTGGCTGAGACCCTTCATGAGGACTGTAAAGAAAGGGGGAAAATGCCTAACAAGAACAAGCGGGGAGGGCAAGAAAGTGATAGGTGAAGCAAGGTGGGTAGGGAATGAGGAATGAAGTAAAAAACTGGGAGATCATGTGGAAGTTGCAAAGGGCTGGAGCAGAAGGAATCTGATAGGAGAGGAGAGTGGATCACTGCAGAAAGGGATGGAGGAGGGGTGTCAGGTGTAAGTGATAGGCAGAGGAGCAGGAGAATTAAGAGGCCAAAGAGGAGAAATGAAGAGAGAAGGTGGATGTGAAAAAAAATATCAGAAGTTGTAGAAACTGACGTTCATGCCATTAGGCTACCTAGATGGCATATGAGGTGTTGCTCCTCCAGTCTGAAAGTAGCCTCATCTATGAGCAAGCCAGTTCTGAATCCAAACTCGCAATTTGCACAGGATCCCATATATTTTTCTGAATCGACCTGTCATGAAGGATCATACGGTATCAAAATCCTTTTTTAAATTCCATGCAGATAATGTCCTCTGCATTACTGTCATCAAGCACCTTTGTCACTTCCTCAAAAAGCACAATCACATTTGTAAGGGTTGACTTGCCTTCCACAAGGTCATGTTGATTGACTCTGAGCTGGCCATGCCGTTCAAAATGTGCATAAATCCTATTCTTCAGTCTCCTCTCCAATAACTTCCCTCACTGATGTGAGCTCACTCGCCTATAATTACCTGCACTATCCCTATTCCCTTCTTGAACAAAGGCACAACATTTAATACAGATTCAGTTTCATTTATTTATCATATGCATATTGAAATGTATAGTGAAATGTGTCATTTGTGTTAACAACCAACACAACCTTAGGATGTCCTGAGGGTATTTGCTTCTCTCCACTTGTCATGAACCTCACTTGCTGCTAGTGAGATCTCTCTATCAAAATCATAGCAATCTCCTCTCTTGCATCTTTCAATATTCTGGCCCAGGAGACATATCAACCTTAATGTTTTTCAGAAGTCCCTCACTCTCAAAATTTTCAAGTTCAAGTTTATTGCCATCTGACTACATATATAGTATAAAAACCAAAACAAACATTGTTCCTCCAGACCATCATGCATCCATAAAACATGTATGACACAGCACATAAAACAAAATATTTTCAAAAATAAGTGTCCCAACACATTGGCATGCCCCACTCTATTTTCACTATCTTCCAAATCCTTCTCCTTGGTAAGTACTGTTGTAAAGAGCTTATTTCATACATCAGCCACTTGCTCTGACTGAAAGGACAAACTCCCTTACATATTTTTGTGTGGACCTACATTCTCTTTTGGTACTCTCTTCTTCTTAGTGATTAGTATTAAAGATTCAAAGATTCAATGTATATTTATTATCCAAGTATGTATGCAGTATTCAACACTGATATTCATCTTCTCACAGACAGCTATGAAACAAAGAAAAGCCATGGACTCTTTCAAAGGAAAACATCAAGCCCCCAATGCACAAATAGAAATAAATGAGCGAAAAACAAAGAAAATAAAACACCAAACTCCAAAGTCTCTGAAAGAGTCCAGGCATATTCAGCTTCACTCAGTTCAGTTCAATCCAGTGCTGAGTCATTTGTTAACTCAATCACAGATCCAGTCCACCTCAATCAAAATCACACAAAATAGCAACAAACAAAGGAGCGACCAGAAATCAGAACACATCATAACGTGAGCTACAGAGTGCAGTCCACAAACTGCATCAAATAAACCCTGCCCTAGACCCAGGACTCAGGGACTCACTCCCACAGCAAGAGAGAGACAGAATCCATTTGAATGCAGGGAACCTCCTCTGGGAGCAGTGGACATGAGGGAGAGAGAGAGCCCAGACACACACAGACTCCTTCCTCCAAGAGCAGCAAGTGAGAGGGAGAGAAAGACCATTCGAATGCAGGTAGATAGTGCTGAACACCTGCTAGCCTTTTGTTCTCATCCTCGATAATTTCAAGAAATTCAGTCGATCATGTGATCATGGCCTTGATCATGTGATCAAGGACACACACTTCAGTCGAAGCCTCCTCGAACTGCCTCGAAGACAGCAAAGAAGCAGGTCAATCAATCGGCCTGAAACCACACCACATGTAGATTGCTGGCTCCACCAGTATCCGAATCACATTTGAAAGAAGTAGAATATGTAAAAGAATGTCTTGGTGCTCTCATTGATCCTGCTTGGCAAAGATATCTCATGGCCCATTTTAACCTTCCTAATTGTCTGCATGAGCCCTTTCTTGCTGTCTTCATGTTCCACATACGTCAGGTTTGAATTTAACTTCCTATACCTTACATATGTTTCTTTTTCTTCTAGACTTTAAATATACCTGATATTGTGTATTAGTGAGCCTATAGTATAATCTCATCAGGTAATTACGCCTTTCTCAAATGTTCTTAAACCTCTGTGGGTGAGTTCTCCAATGTACCCTCTGAGTACTGCTGTGACAACCTTCCCCCCCCCCATCAGTAATAAAACTCTTCCACCTATTTACCACTAAGTCATCTAAAACAACAAAATCCAAGAATACTGAGCTGCCAGTCCTATCCCTCTCACAATGAGGTCTCTGTTCTGGCAACAACATTGGAATTCCAATTTCTAATCCAAGCTCTAAGATCAACCTCCTTATCCATAACATTTCAATAGCATTGAGATAAACACACTTCAGCCCACCATCCTCACATCGTTTATTAGTCTGTCCTTTGATGCCCTTCCTCTCAGTCTTACTGTCATACCAGTTTACTTGCCCTCAGTCCTACCACTTGTCCAGCTGCTGTGGCGACTATCCTTTGTCATTCTAAATTAAAACTCCCTCAACAGCAATAGCAAACTTCCAAGCAAGGATAGTGGTTTCTTTTATTGGGAGAAACAACATTTCATATTCCATCTGGAAAGTCACCAGTCTGGTAAAATGAACAATACATTTTCAACCATCCAGTAACTTGCCCCTCTCTGTCCGCTTTCTCTCTCCCTCTGATCCACCTTCATTTAATCTTTTTTCCCTCTTCCACTCACGCCATCTTCCCATCACCCACACAATTTTACGATTGGTTTCTCTTCTCTTCTATTTCCTCCCCCACTAGTTGGTCAGTTGGCAAATTGTTTACTATTGCCACATGTGTCGAGTTACAGCAAAAACTTGTTTTGCATTCCATTTATGCTTATCAATACATTACAACAGTACACTGAGGTGGTGCAAGGTGAAACAATAATAGATTGCAAAATAACATATTACAGTTACAGAGAAAGTGCATTACAGATAGACAAGAACATGATGAGGTAGCTTCTAAGGTCAAGTGTCCATTTTATCATACTAGAGGACCACTCAATAGCCTTACAGCAGCGGGATACAATCTATCCTTAAGCCTCTTGATACGTGCTTTCAGGATTTTATATTTTCTGCCCAATGTTGGCTGTTTTACCAAGGCAGCAAGGAGTGTAAATAGAATCCATGGAGGAGAGGCTGGTTCCCATGAGGTTATCTGCTGTGTCCACAACTCTCTGCACTTCTTGTAATCATGGACTAAGCAGTTGCCATACCAAGCTGTGATGCATCTGGATAGGGTGTTTTTTTATGGTGCATCAATAAAAACTGGTCAAAAGGGACATGCCAAATTTCTTCAGCCTCCTGAGGAAATAGAGATGCCAGTGTGCTTTCTGGGAAGCGGTGTCTATGCAATGGTAAACCACAGAGTTCATTCCTTCCTTTCCTGATGCTTGGGCTGCTGAAATTGAAATCATGAGGCCAGATTTTGACTGCCTTTATTTCTCAGATTCAGTTCAGTTCTCATTACACAGGGTAGATGTCAAGGGGTTTCTTCATCTGGCTGGAGAGGTTAGAATGAGTCTTGGGATAAGAGGTTAGTAATTTGACACAGAGAGGAAAATAAATATTTTTTATTCAGGAGAGAGGTATCCTCGGAATTGTCACCTCCGATGCTGAGTCTCTAAGTACATTGAAAACTGACTGTGATAGTTGTTTGAATGAACGAAATGAGTGAGACAGGGATAAGATGGGAACATGCTCAGTGTAGAAGCTCTAAACACTGCCTCTTATAGCTGCTTGCACAGTTCGAAGCACTTTCAAACTGACGTACACTTTGCACTGCAGTTAAAACTCACCTTCCCTTTGAGAGGCACAGATCAGCTTAAGACATGGCAGGACAAGTCATGCACAAAATGGGGCTTCTGCTATAATGATAACACAACTAATGGTACATTTGGCACAAGAATAATGCCAAAATCATTACAAGTATGAGCCTTTGCTAGCCCAATTGGACACAGAGTGATCATGTAACACAAGTTCCACAGCCAATTGACAGCATAGTCTACTCACACCATTTTGATGCACATCTGTGAAGAGACAGTCATTCATGTCGTTGATATTCTTAACTCATCGTTCAAGGCCAATGAAGTGCAACTGAAAGTCAGGTCCATTTCCCTAAGTGAACACACAGTGGCAATAAAATACATTTGCCAAAGCCTTTCTGGTTTTTCTATGCAATCAAGGAGATGATATCTGGATGCAGAATTGTGTTAAGTACTGAGCTGAGTTCTTGTAGTGTAAAAAATGGAAAATACAAAAGCAAGGACTTACTGTGTCGTGTTGCTTTTTTTTAATGAGTTCTGGTGGATTCTGCTTACTTGAGTAAAATGTAATATTTGCAAGAAAATGCATGTTCACAGTAAATGGCCTTGCACATGAAGTACATTGGCAGGTTTAGGGTAACTATATCATTTCGGGGAAAGTTCCTCATGCTGATAATAAAATGGCAATGCCCACCCTCAGTAGATCAGGAGATAATGAGCTTGCAGGCACACTCAGGCATCATCAGCCTGAATCAGGTTAGGGTAGCTGACACCAAGGCAACCAGCAGATATATGGAACATTCCATGGCTTCAGTAATCTCACATTGGCTTACAGTTGTTAAAGTCCTCCTGAAATTAAGGTTTAGGAAATCTGGCAAACCAAAAAGATAAATCAAATTCCTAGAGTTGGCAACATGAACACATTGTATCAACTATTTCAGTGATGGAAAGTACTACAAAAAGTAATAGATACAGCCCAGTCCATCGAAGGATAAAACACTCTGTACCACTGAGCACATCTACAAGCAGCACTGCCACAAGAAAGCACCATCAACCATCTATTCCTCTGCTGCCATCAGGAAGGAGGTACAGGAGCATTAGGTCCCACACCACTAGTTTCAGAAACAGTTAATACCCTACAAACATTAGGCTCCTGAACCAGCATGAATAACTTCACTCACTTCAACACTGAACTGATTCCACAACTTACTATGTATGTATGTATTTATTTGTTTGTTAGTTAGTTTGTTTGTTTGTTTATTTATTTATTTGTTTTAGCATAGTTTGTCTACTTTTGCACATTGATTGCTTGTCAGCCTTTGTGTGTAGTTTTGCTCTGATTTTATTGTATGTTTTGTTCTACTGTGAATGCCCAAAAGAAAATTAATATCAGAGTAGTATATTGTGAATTAACTACCATGACTCTCTGGGGGCAGGTTGGCTTTTAAACTGTGCCACACAGTTCAATTCCTAGATTGCTTCCAACAATACAAAATAAGCCATGAGACAGTTATACACTCAATTGGTAACAGTAATACTGCTGCCTTTAAATTCACGATTGTCATGCTTTAGTACACAAGTGTAAAAGAGAACAAACTAATTGTTGCTCCAGATGTTATGCAGCATTAGAAACACACTAAGTAAGTGTAAAAACACCATGCAAAAAAAACAAAACACATTAAATATAAATATAAAAGGAGTCCAATAAAACACAATGTACAAGTAACTGATTGTGTGCATTGCATGTAAAGTAACACTAGGTGATGTGTATGTAGTCATAGTGGAGCCATTGATCAGCCTGATGTCTTGTGCGAAGTAACTGCTTTGAGTCTAGTGGTGCTGGCGTGGATGCTGCAAAGCCTCTTCTCTGATGTCATGTCATAAGACCATAAAGTGTAGGAGAAGAATTAGGCTGTTTGGACCATCAAGTCTGCTCCACCCTTTCATCATGGCTGATCCAATTTTCCTTTCAGCCCCTACTTTCTGCATTCCCTTCATATCCTTTCATGTCCTGACCAATCAAGAATCCAGCAACTTCTGCCTTAAATATACATATATTTGCCTCCACAGCTGCCCGTGTAAGGAATTCCACAGGTTCACCACTCTCTATCTAAAGAAATTCCTCATCATCTCTAGTCTAAAAGGACATTATTCTTCTATTCTGAGACTGTGTCCTTGATCTTAGTCTCTCCCACCACAGGAAACATCTTCTTCACATCCACTCTTATCAAGGCCTTTCACTATACAATAGGGTTCAATTAGGTTATCCCTCATTCTTCTACGTTTTATGCCTTTGTTGTAATTGCAACAATATGTTGGGCCCCAGATAGATCTTCAGAGTTGTTGACACCCAGGAACTTGAAACTGCTCACCCTTTCCAATGCTGATCCCTTGATGAGAATAGGTGCATGTTCCTCAATTTTCCCTTCTTGAAGTCCATTATCAATTCAAAGATTCAAAGATTCAAACCACATTTATTATCAAAGAATATATAAATTATACACTTTGAGATCTGTTTGCTTACGTGCAGCTGCAAAGCAAGAAACCCAAATAATGGGATTTTAAAAAAAGAAAGACAAACAACCACTGTGCAGAGAAAGAGAGAGGAAAAAGCACAAATCATGCCGACAACAGATGCAAGCCAACAGCATTTAGAGCCAGACTGAGTCTCCAGATCTGCTCCTTCAGCAGCCGGCGTAGGCCCAAGCCTTGGTCCCAAAACGCAGAGCAACCGATCAGTTCACCACGGAGAAAGAATGGACATTCATGGGAGATCGAGCAAAATCAGTCCAACGCTCACCTCCGTTCCTGACACTCGGGCTTCCAGTATATCTGTACTGGAGTTTAAATTCCTTACTGACATTGTTGTTGTGAATAATTCCTCTTTCAATCCATTTCCTCTTGCACTTGCTTTAGGATTAATTCACAGTGGTATGAGCCTAACCAATTGACAGTTTTGTCCTTTGACAGCATCCATGGCTTGTCTGGCTTCTCATCACTAGCATTGTGAGGCCTTAGAAAGGTTATTTTTTCCTTAAGGAAATAGTATAATTCTGCCTGCTTCCTGCACTCATCGGCCTCTTTTTTTTTTGCTTTGTTTGAAACAGGTGCGTTTTTGAGAATTTCATTTTAATTTGCTTCTGACTCATTAATATTGAAATGAAAGCCTAATGCTTATTTAAGTCAGCCAGAGCATTGTTCCAGTTAATACCAAAGACCAAGCAATGAGAAGATGGATGTGAATGCAAATTAGACGTATGAATATATTGAGCAACACACACAAAATGCTTGAGAAACTCAGAGATCAAATAGCATTGATGGAGAGGAATAAACAAACACTGGTGTAGGCCAAAACCCTTCATCAGGACTGGGCAGAAGGGGAGAAGAAGTCAGAATATGTAGGTTGGGGGGGGGGGGGGGGAGAAGAAGGAGTACAAGTTGAAAGGTGATAGGTGAAGCCAGGTTGGGTGGAAGGTAGGTGGGTGGGAATGGGGGATGAATTGTGAAACTTGGGGGTGATAGGTGAGAAAGGTAAAGTGCTGAAGAAGAA
The DNA here is from genome assembly GCF_048418815.1 of Hemitrygon akajei. Taxonomy (NCBI): domain Eukaryota; kingdom Metazoa; phylum Chordata; class Chondrichthyes; order Myliobatiformes; family Dasyatidae; genus Hemitrygon; species Hemitrygon akajei. The sequence goes on along the minus strand of NC_133132.1, from coordinate 90,979,344 downwards.
GGACTCTGATAGAAAAGGAGAGATGACCTTGGGAGAAAGGAGGGGAGGAGGAGCACCAAACAGAGGTGATTGGCAGGTGAGTAGAAGAGAGGGGTAAGAGGGCAGCCAGAATAGGAAACAGACAAGGAGAGAAAGCGGAGAGGGGTGAAATTACTGGAAGTTGTAGAAATCTATGTTCGTGCTGTCAGGTTGGAAGCTGTATATATTGATTGCAGTAAAAAAAAATACCCATGTACGGTATTTCCTTACTATTACAGTGACCATGTGATTAAGAGGACAAGTAACTGATCTGCCTTTACCTCTAGAGCAGGAGCCATTTTTTTCAATGGTTTGTTAAGAAGAGGTCCATTCTTCTTACAAGAGAAGATGTACTACCTTGATACTTGCACAGCACTGCAGAATTTCCAAAAGATTATAAGCTTCTTATGCGAGGATTTGGCCAACCAGCAAGATCTTCAAATTCTGTTGAGTTTCCATCCCACTCCAAATCAACTTCCTGCAAAGCACCAGGCTCAGTGGTGAGTTCCAGTGTAGTGACAGAACCAATCCCAGAGGTCTGGAGTAGAAAAAACAACCCTGTTCACAGAAATATTGAATACTTTCTGACATTCAAAATCACTCAGCATTTATTAAAATATATGCAATTAATAACAAAATAAACAAAAAAATTAAAGCACTTTAATATACAGTAAAAACTCAATTAATTTGTTGAAGTATCAATTAACTCAAACTAAAATCAAGTAGAATGGCATCGGAAAATAGCCTATCTTTGTATGCAAATCCATAGTGAATCATCCAATATTCATGTTTAGGATTACTACAGCTGAAATCTAAAGTCAGAACGATAGATACTTCCCTAAGCAGTATCATTTAAGATGTTTTTAAAAATCTATTGATACCTCACTATTTTTGCTCTCTTTTTGCAGTATAAATATTTTATACAAATTTGCAGTATTTGTAATTTATAGTATTCTTATTCATTGCAGTTTAATACTGCACAAAGCAAAAAAAGATCACAATATATGTCAGTGATATTAATCTTGATTCTGGTTCTGATTCTTAACTAGGCATTTCAAACTATTTTTCTCATTTCAAATGGATTGAGGGGCTGCCTACCTGGCTCACGTCACTTGAGGTGGATTTGCCATCCTAAGTTTTGAGGAATGATTTGAGCTCCACGATGTGTTCAATAGCGGCATGGAATAGGGAAAGGATTCATAGAGACAAATTCCAGTCCTCCACACCTTATGCATATTATTGATTCAGTTCTAGCACCTCATGATAGGATATGGAGGCTTTAGAGAGGGTGGAGATGAGATTACCAAAATGTTGCCTGGATTAAATATAAAGAAAGGTTGAGTAAGCCAGGGCATTTCTCTTTGAGTGGTGGATAGGAAGTGATTTGATAGAGGAGTATGTTATTATGAGGCATAGATAGAGTGGATAGTCAGCACATTTTTTTCTAGGGTGGCAATGGCCAATGTGAGAGGGCATAATTTTAAGGTATTTGGAGGAAAGTAGATAGTTTTGTTACACAGAGAGTGGTAAGTATATGGAATGCACTGCCAGGGTTGGTGATAGAGGCAGACACATTAAAAACATTTAGGAGACTCTTAGATAGACACATGGATGAAAGAAAAATGGAATCTTGGAATAGGTTAAAAATATCAGCACAACACTGTGGTCTAAAGGGCCAGTACTGTGCTATACTGTTCTAAGTTGTATGGTCTCCGTTTTCTCTTTATTTGCTTTAGTTTCTGGTGAGATCAGGATTTACTACTTCTTGGCTGACTCTCCTGCAATTCTTGAAGGTGGAGTAGAGTCCTTTGAATGAGATGCTAGAATGGAGCCCTGCCTTCTGGTGGAACTCAGCTCATTATGAAATGGTAGAAGTTCTTCCAGAACTCAGCAAGCAGACACTGTCCTGATGGAAAATCTAAAACTAGAGGGAATAACTTTGCAACATTTGTGAGTGAATTACTATCACATGAAGACCGGTGGAAATCTGGAGCACTGCCTGCTCAGAGGCTCCCAGTGTAGGACCATTGCAGGCAATGTTTCCTCTATTTCTTTTACAGTTGCACACAGCAACCATTGCTCTGAGCAGGAAGTTTGTGTATGGTCTGAAAATTTGCCCGGCACTTTAAATGATTTTTTAAAAATATGGATACTATGAATATTTAGATTGAACATTTAATTAATTACACATATTCACAATTATATTAACACAGATTTCAAAATTATATTCACATTATTCCAAAATTATATTCATATAATTTTAAAATCATGTTAACATATAAAACTGCATGGCAACAAAGGCTATGTGCAGGGTGCATTTTAGTTACTGTAGGGCCGTACGCCTGCACAGCTTAGAGGGAACAATGTTTGCAGGTAACAAACGTGAGATTAATAGAATTTCAGGAGATATCAAACAAAGGTATAACCAAGGGAAGGAGGGGTACCAGGGAAACCCAAGAACATAGACCCAACTTACTGAAACTTCACTGGTGCCTCCACTGGCTGGGGCCAACCATGGATATTGTGTGCTAGCTGTCTATGTGATATGCAAGCCACAGTGCAGACCAGAGCTATACAATGTGGAGAGCAAACTGTTGCCATGCAGCAGGCTCCCCTACCTAATGAAGCTGATAAATCCAAAGGAATAGCAGAGACCAATACAATTTGGCAGCAGTGGCATTTCAGGAGTTGCTATTCAGTGTTGAACTCAAAGTAGGGCTGATTTAAAGGCTCCAGCTTTGGATTTTCCTCAGGTTTACTCCCAAAGCCTTCCCCATGAGTGTGAATAATCACAAGGCAGCAGAAGTTTGAGATCAGAGTTTTTCTTCTCCTAGATGCCAACCATGGCTGACAAGTCCCATCTACCTGAAGTGACTGGATTTGAGGTGTCAGTAACCTGCCTTCGTTCCTTCCCCTCTCAATACAAACAGTTCTGCCGAGCTTAATAGCTGAGCCACATATAAAAGTCAAGAACTGGACTTGGCTGTCAGAAGCTATTTGAGATGCATGCCATTGTGAGCACTTAATAAGTAGTGGGAGCTTATCCGCTACCCCCACTCCAGCTATAACAACCTTAAGGAAACTCACTACAGCTTTACTGAAGCTACAATATCATAGCTTTGAGCAAAACAGTTTGGGGAATGAAGAATCTGATCAAAGTTTAGTGCTGACACATCAAATCAAAAATGATAACAGACTGTCAACTTAAAAGAGTGGTCATTGTCAACTTGAAAGAGAGCAGCCGCAGTAATAGCTGAATATGCACCAGTATGAAGCATGTGTGTGATTAGTGACCATGAAATAACAACAACATGTGTACAAAGGAGTATAGTTGATGGCCTAGAGCTAACTTTGTTGATGTTTTCAGGCATTGCGGGTCTTGCTTATCATTGTATGTGTGATGCTCTGGAAAGTGCTCATACTGCTCCTTTCCACTGCATAACATCATCACTGAAACACAATCACTGTGTGATCCAGGAAACTTCTCACACCATCTTCTAATGTCAACTGTACTTAGCTCCCATAAGTAAATCGGAACATCAGGAGAAAATTCTAACACTTCCAGGCTTAAGATTTTGATAAAATATCATAATATACATTTAATATTAGTTATCTTTATTCATCTTAAAACCTTAAGTCCTCAACTTCTCTTTTTAGATAAATGGGCCTATAAATTATGGTGCACAGATTTTAGCTGAATAATAGCCAATCGCTCTTCCTTTTCTAAGCAGAGATGTTCCTTTGTGTATAAAAGAATATTCTACTTAACTGAATAATTAGCTAATAAATTATACTACAAACCCATTTCTTTGAATTTAATGTCGCCTTTACCAAATTTCTTTGGACTAGCTTCAAATCTTTTAACAAAGTGCACGATAACATGCTTGCAAATGATTGAGAGAGTCTGGCTAATTAATTAAGCAGCTTACTTCGTGGGCCACTATTTTGAAGGGTTTATTTTCTTTTTATCATTTTCTTTCACTTGGTTTTTGAACAAAGTAATTGCTTTCCCAGTGCTCTCTCGTACAACTCTCGTTCCGCATACACTGCAATGAAGCACAGTACATTTCTGATTGTTTAATGTCATTTCCAGTGCAGAAGTGTAAAGGAGAATTGTAACTCCGGCTCCAATTCAGCCCAAAAAGGCACAATATCATAAAGACCACATTAATAACTAATAACATAGTACCGGTAAATATAAATACCGAAGATAGCTTATAGACATAGATTGATTATATGCCCATAAAATGACACTAAATGGTGGACTGGACAATACTGAGAGATTCATCTTTGAATCTGAGTGAATATGCCACAGTTGTCACTTCATCGTGACCTGTAAGGATTAGTGTGTACCTTCGAGGACATACCAGGCATAACCAAACCAAAAGCTCTGAGCCAGGGAATTTGTAGTCTATTGAGGCTAGATCTGTGGTATTCAGGACCGGTGATCCAGAACTATACCAGAAGCCCAAGTATGACCTACAGAAGGCTACTTTAAGATCGGGCAAACAATTATAGACAGAATATCAACAGAATTGAATCCATATCAACTCAGACAGGGTTTGAAGACTATTACTTCCTACAAGGTAAAACCTACAGTAACATCATTGATGCAGAGATGCTTCTCTCCCAGGTGTCTACATTGTCTTTTATGCATACTTTGAAAGAATAAAGCTGCACCAGGGTGGATCCCTGCATCATCTGGTGACCCTGTGATCCCGGTCTCCGAGGCTGATGTCAGAGCATCTTTCATGGAGATGAACTCTCACAAGGCATCAGGCCCTGATGGTGCACCTGGCAGGGCATTGAAAGCATGGCAGTGTTCAAGGACATCTCAAGCGCTCATTGCTGCAGTCAGAAGTTCCTACCTGCTTCAAAATGGCAACAATCATACCAGTGCCTGAGAAGAATGTGGTGAGTTGTTCCAAAGGCTATTGCCCAGTTACACTTGCAGCTGCTGTGATGAAGTGCTTTAAGTGGTTCGTCAAAGCCAGAATCAGCTCTTGCCTAAGCAAGGACCCGGATCTGTTGCAAATTTGAGTTTTGCCATAACAGGCCAACAGTGGATGCATTCTCACCGGCTTTCCAATCAACCTTGGATCACCTGGACAATAGAAACAGCTATTCCAGACTGCTGTTTATTGTTTACAGAGCAGCACGGAACATAATGACACCCTCAATTCTAATCAGCAAGCTCCATAACCTGGGCAGCTGTGTCTCCCTTTGCAACTATATCTTTGATTTCCTCACCAGGAGACCACACTCAGTGCAAATCGGAAATAACACCTCCTCCTCACTAGCCATCATTGCTGGCACATCTCAAGGTTGTGTGCTTTATTCTCTATACACCAATGACTGTGTGGCTAGGCACAGCTCAAACACCATTAATAAATTTACCAATGACACAACTATTGTTGGCAGAATGTGAAATGGTGACAAGGAGACATACAGGAGTGAGATCGGTCAGCTAGATGATTGGTGTTTTAACAACAACCCGGCACTCAATGTCAATTAGACTAAGGAGTTGATTTTGGACTTTGGGAAGGGTAAGTCGATGAAACACCCACCAGTCCTTACCCAGGGTCAGCGGTGGGAAGTGTGAGTAGATTCAAGTTTCTGAATGTCAACATCTCGGAAGATCAATTCTAGGCCCAACATATTGATGCAATTACAAAGAAGGCATGATATCTGGTCTAACACCAGGAAATCTGCAGATGCTGGAAATTCAAACAACACATACAAAATGCTGGTGGAACACAGCAGGCCAGGCAGCACCTATAAGGAGAAGCACTGTCAACGTTTCGGGCCAAGACCTTTCGTCAGGACTAACTGAAAGAAAAGATAATAAGGAAAGATACTAAAAGGAGGCAGGATCTCCCAGTGGCCACATCTTTTAATTCCATGTCCCATTCCCATTCTGATATGTCTATCCATGACCTCCTCTACTGTCAAGATGAAGCCACACTCAGGTTGGAGGAACAACACCTTATATACCAGCTGGGTAGCCTCCAACATGATGGCATAAACATTGACTTCTCTAACTTTCGTTAATGCCCCTCCTCCCCTGCTTACCCCAACCCTGACATATTTAGTTGATTTTTTTTCTCTCTCTCTGCCCATCACTCTGCCTGTTCTCCATTTCCCACTGGTGCTTTCCCCCTCCCCCTTTCTTTCTCCCGAGGCCTCCCGTCCCATGATCCATTCCCTTCTCCAGCTCTGTATCACTTTTGCCAAACACCTTTCCAGCTCTTAGCTTCATCCCACCCCCTCCGGTATTCTCCTATCATTTCGCATTTCCCCCTCCCCCCACTACTTTCAAATCTCTTGGTATCTTTCCTTTCAGTTAGTCCTGACGAAGGGTCTCGGCCTGAAACGTCGACAGTGCTTCTCCTTATAGATGCTGCCTGGCCTGCTGCGTTCCACCAGCATTTTGTGTGTTGTTGTTATGATATCTGGTCTATTTCATTAGGAGCTTGAGAAGACTGGGTATGTCAACTAAAACTGTCGCAAGTCTCTACAGAGTTACTGTGAAGAGCATTGTAACAGGTTGTATTATCTTCTGGCATGAAAGGGCCACTGCACAGGAGTGAAAGAAGTTGGAGAAAGATATAAAGTCAGCCAGCTCCATCATGGACACTAGCTTCCCCAGTATTAAAGACATCTTCAAAAGGTGATGCTTCAGAAAGGCAGCATTCATCATCAAGGGCACCCAACACCAGGTACATGCTATCTTTCATTGCTTGCATCAAGGAGTAGTTTTGGAGCTTGAAGACACACACCTGTTTCAGGAACAGCTTCTTCCCATCCGCCATCAAATTTCTGAATGGACAATAAACCCATGAACACTACCTCACTTCTTTTCCTCTCCTTTTTTGCACTATTTATTTAATATAAAGATTTTATATATACTTCTTATTGCAATTTATAGTATTTTTATTACATATCACAATATACTGTAATCTCAAAACAACAAATTCCATTGCATATGCCAGTGATATTAAACCTTATTTGGATTCTATTTCTGATCTGATTTGGAGTAACTAGCAGGAAATGATAAAGTAGAGGTGGTTGGAAGTATTTTTTTTAAGTTTATTCATTTATGGGATGTGGGCATCGCCAGCTAAGCCAGTATTTATTCCCCACCCCTAGTTGCCCTTGAGTAGGTGGTGTTGAGCTCCTTCTTGAACCACTGCAGTTCCCGTGGAGAGGAGGTTAGTGGCTGGGGGTGTTGATTAGCCTTATTGCTTGGGGAAGGTACCTATCTTTGAGTCTTGTGGTCCTGGGTGGAGTGTATGTAGCGTCCTTGATTGGAGTGAGACCAACAGTCTATGAGCAGAATTGGTGGGATCCTTCATGATATTACTGTCCCTTTTATAGTGGCTTTCTGTATTTATGTCCTTGATGACAGGTAGGGCTTGTCAATTATGCTTTGTGCCGCTGATGTAAAGAGGGGTGCAGGTGGAGCAAATTCTTCTGAAATCAGTTACCATCTCCTTTATCTTGTTGAGGAAAAGGGTATTTGCCTGACACCAGCCTCATGCCCTTCCACTTCCCTCTCTGGCTGTCTCGTTATGGTTGATGTCGAGCCCCGCCACTGTTGTGACATCAGCAAAATTGACCATGTGATTACTCAGGTGTTTGGCCGTGCAGTCGTGTGTGAGCAGAGTGTGCAGTAATGGGCTCAGCACACATCCCATGTTGAGGTTAATGGGGAGAGAAGAATGGTCGTGCATCTTGTCTATCTGAAGTCCGTTGCTTAGGAAGTCTAATACTCAGTTGCACAGTGATGTATTTAGACTGAGGAGCAGGGTTTTGTTCACCAAGGTTTGTGACGCAATAATGTTGAATGGCCAAATGAAATCCAGAAACAGCATTCTGACTTAAGTGTCCTTATTTTCTAAGTGCATTGGGCCAGGTTGGGAGGTTGCCATGGCATCTGTCGCAGAGCGGTTCTGTCAGTTATCATATTGGTGAGTGTCCAATGCGGCAGGAATGGAGTTCTTGATATGTGCCATTATCGGCCTTTCAAACATTTCATGATGATTGGTATCAATGCCACCAGGTGCAAGTTTTACCGTTCTGAAGATGTAGAATTCTTTGGTACAGGGATGATGGTGGCTGATTTGAAGCAGGTCTGGACAACAGCCTGGCTAAGTGAAGTTTAAAGTTGTCCATGAAGCCGTCAGTGACCTGGTGTGCACACTCCCTGAGTGCTCGATCTGAAATGTTACCTGGCCCAGTATCTGGATTCATCTGTTGCCACATAGTGCAGAAGTGGGAAGGTTAGTCAGTGGGCTTTGACTGCCAGTGAGCTCTTACTGGATAGTGCAGTGGACTCAATAAATTAAATTGGAAGTGGGCAGGTTAAAGACAGTCAACACTGGGAAGACTAAAAACGCACTTGTTAAGATGTAGGAAGGTAGGGGAGAGGAAGGTATGGATACAGAAAAATTGTGGTAATGATGGGAACAAGGTTATTTAATCAATGAGTGAATGGATTCAGAAGGAGGATGTGAACATATACAGAAGAACGTAGGAGTTGGAGAATACAGAGAACAAAGGCATGCCTGGCACATCAGACTGGACATGTTCTCCACTCCCACAGAGAAACAAAAGAAAAAAGCATAAACAACAAGCAAGCTGAGCTAATATCGCAGATGGACAACTGAAACAAACAGAAAAAATCAACTTTTCTACATTTATAAAGTCCTACTGAGTATTGATTGCTCAGGATCAGGGAGGGAATAATTAGAAGCTACAGTTAAAACACAGTGGGAGTTGGGACTGGGGGCAGAGAGGAAGTGTGAATAAAGTGAATGTGGAGAATGTACTAAGAGATTTTAAAAAGGAGTAAAGTTGTCCATTACACATTGAATGCAGTGAAGAATAAACTGGAACTGTGATCAAATGTGAGAAGCTGCTTTTTGCTCTTTCTCAGTTCTGCTCAAGGGTCTTAAACACGGAATGTTAGCTCTTTTTCTTTTCCCACAGATACAGTTTGATCTCCTGAGTATTCTAGCATTTTCTGAATTTATTTTACTCTGAGTAAAGTTTAAAACTAATGATTTTTACTGTGAAAAATTATTTGCTTGCTGGACTATGATCAAGTAATTCTTATTTTCAATTCAGTTTTGAACCTTCCTCATGTTCAGGATATACTCTGCCACTAAAACGATAATGCCATGGTTCTATAGTAAGCATGATGAGTAAAACAATTCTCATCTGATTAATTCTTTTCTGCAACCTACCATGTGTCAGAACCTTTCTCGAAGAGTTGATCTATTACCATTTAAGCTTACTTGGAAATGTAAAGTTAGAAAAAGTAAATGGAAAGTTCCTCGACAAATTGATCTGAGAAAGATGGTTAAGGTTAAGATCAAAGCAATATCCAAGATCCAAGTCTGAGTCCAAGTTGTAGTCCAGGTTTTTATGGTTCGTTATCCAACATTTACGTCCATGTTGACATTTTTATCCTTTCTCCCTGGCCTTCCAAGTAACTATTAATAAACACTATTCTGTTTATACTACCCCTGTGTCTGTGTCCTGCACTTGGGTTCACTCCCAATGCCTCCTTGTAACAGTATCATGCACAAAAAATAAAGCAACTCTTTTGCGAAGGAACATGAGGGATTGCAGCTGCTGGAATCTGAAGCAAATCAAAAAACAAACTGCTGGAGGAACTTAATTGATCAGGCAGCATCTATGGAGGGAAATGAATGGTCAAAATATTGGGTCCACACTTTATTTGGATTAAAAAATAGAGGAGAAATAGCCAGTATAAAGAGATAAAGGGAAAGGTCAAGGAAAAGTTGGCAAGCAACAGGTGCACCCATGTGAGGAAGGATGATAGGTAGTTGGAGGAGGGATGTTTGAAGTAAATTCATTTTCAAAGTACCTGTGTCACCATATACTACCCTCAATTTATTTTTTGCAGGAATTAAACTAGACTAAAATATATAACAGAATCAGTGAAAAATGCACACTAACAATGTGCAAAAGAGAAACTGCAAATGCAAAAAAAAAGTAAATAAGTAAATAAGCAGAGATGCAGAGAAATTTCTTGAGCCAAAGGGTGATGAATTTGTAGAATTTGTTGCCACATGCAGCTGTGAAGGTCAGGTCGTTGGGTGTATTTAATACAGAGATTGATAGGTTCTTGATTGGACATGGCATCAAAAGGAGAAGACTAAGCTTTACGAGCTTTATGGAGCTTTACGAGGAGAAGACCAGGAACTGGGGTTGAGGAGGAGATAGAAAAAAAACATCAGCCATGATTGAATGGTGGAGCAGACTCGATGAGCCAGATGGCCTAATTCTGCTCCTATGTCTTATAGTCTATGGTTTTATAAGTAATACTGAGGGCATGAATTATAGAGTCCTTGAAAGTGAGTCTGTAGATAGTGGAATCAGTTCAGTGTTGAGTGAAGTTATTCATACTCATTCACAATGACAGATGCTGCTTTATTATGGCATCACTCCTTGTAGATATGTTGAGTGCTGGTGAGGGCTTTTTCTCTGATTATCTGGACAATTTCAACCCTTTTTGTCAGCTTTTCCATTCTTGGGCATTGGTGTTTCCATACCAGGCTGTCAGGCAACCCAGTCAGGATACTTTCCAACTTGCATCTATAGAGGTTTATTAAGGTTTTAGATAATGGTGTATTGGCCTTCATTAATTGTGGAATTGAATTTAGGAACTGAGAGGTAATGATGCAGCTGTATAGGACACTGGTCAGACCCCACATGGAGAGCTGTGCTCAGTTCTGGTCGCATCACTACAGGAAGGAAGTAGAAGCTATAGAAAGGATGCAGAGGAGATTTACAAGGATGTTGCCTGGATTGGGGAGCTTGACTTATGAAAATCAGTTGAGTGAATTCGGCCTTTTCTCCTTGGAGCGAAGGAGGATGAAAGGTGACCTGATAAAGGTGTACAAGATGATGAGAGGCATTGATCGTGTGGATAGTCAGAGGCTTTTTCCCAGGGCTGAAACGGTTGCCACAAGAGGACACTGGTTTAAGGTGCTGGGAAGTAGGTACAGAGGAGATGTCAGGAGTAAGTATTTTACTCAGAAAGTGGTGAGTGCATGGAATGGGCTGCCAGCAACGGTGGTGGAGACAGATAAAATAGGGTCTTTTAAGAGGCTACATGGAGCTTAGTAAAATAGAGGGCTATAGGTAAGCCTAGTAATTTCTAAGGTAGGGACATGTTCGGCACAACTTTGTGGGCCGAAGGGCCTGTATTGTGCTGTAGGTTTTCTATGTTTCTGTAACATGCCAAACATGCACACACTTCTAAGAAAAGTAATGGCATGTATGCGCAGGTCCAAAGGACAGATCCTCTGAAATGATAATGCCAAGGAATGTAAAGTTAAAGGGATGGACCCTCTCCACCTCTAGTTCCCTGAAGAGGACTGGCTCATGGACCTCCAGTTTCTTCCTCTTGTAGTCAATATTCAGCTCTTTGGTTTTGCTGGCATTAAGTGAGAGTTTGTTATTGTGGCATCATTCAACCAGATTTTCAATCTCCCTCTGAAATGATGAATGGAAATAGTGACAGATGCTGGGAGCTGAGAGGTGTAGACAATAAAGGGCTGCAGGTGATGGAACCTGAAAGGAAAGGAAGATGGATGTTGGAAGCAAATAAGGGAGGTGGAGTAGGCAGATAGGAACAGCAGGGGAAGGCGTTGCAGTCAGAGGAGTGTGTGGCTAATGGGTGGATGGAGTGAGTAGAGGTGGGAAAAGAAATGGTAATGGGGAGCTGGGATCAGTGGAGGAGGAACTGTGAGTAGATCAAGAGGAGAGAAGAAGGGACAGGCGAGATGTTTATCTGAAAAATAGAGAATTCAATGTTCATGTTGTCAGGTTCTTGAATATGAGGAGCTGGTCCTCTAGTTTGCCTTTAGACCTATCCTGGTATTGGGGGAGGGTGAGAACAGATTAATTGACCTGAGAATGGAGAACAGAATTTAAAAATCTGTTAAGAAACATCTTCATAGATTTTCTTCTTCCGCAAAAGTAAAGCAACCAAGATAATTGAAGTACCCTCACGTCCCCGACATTTCCTCTTCTCCCTTCTTCCATCGAGGAAAAGATATAAAAGTCAGAAAGCATGTACTGCCAGGCTCAAGGACAGTATCTGCCCCACTTCACTATAACTGTTAAATGGTTCCCAACTAAGAGAAGATATATTCTTGACCCGTCAATCTACCTTCATGATCTTGCACATTATTGTTTACCTGCACTGCACGGTTTCTGTAGCTGCACTTTATTCTGCATTGTTATTGTGTTACTCTGTTCCACCTTAATGCACTCTGTAATGATTTGATCTCAATGAACAGTCTGCATGACATACTTTTCAATATATCTTAGTACATGTGACAATAATAAACCAATACCACTTCCAGAAAAAACCAGGAAATTACAGATCCATTTGCCTAACATCAGTTGTACAAATCTTTTAGGAATCTGTAGTTGAGGACAGAGTGGCTGATGGAGTAAATTGAGTGAAATAGAGAGAGCTATAGCAGATGTGTAGAGGTAAGTCACATTTAGTGAACATAACTGATTTTTTAAAATAAGTAAGTTAAGTGGAAGCCAGGGTAGCAACTATGGATGTATTTTATATGGCTTCTGATGACTTCCTACATGACAGAATGTTATGCTTCTGATCACAACGACTCAATTTTTAAGAAAATCCTCATTAAATTTTCTTGGGCTTTGTCTTTCCTCCAGTTTTAGAGTTCCTAGTCCTAATCACTGATTTCTTTCCTAACCTGAACTGGAAACAGAAAATGCTGGAAAAACTCAGCAGGTGTGGTAGGATCTATGGAAGGTGAAATTTTTAAAGTTTCAGGTTAAAGGTTGAAGAAGGATCTTTGACCTTCAACATTAACATTTTTCTTTTTTCAGTGATGCTGCCTGGCCTGGCCTGCAGAGTGTTTGCAGCAGTTTGTCTTTTTTTTATCTACCTGTTCTCTTTTACTGAAAACCATTTACAAGACTAACCTCTTTGACTAAGCTTAGCCTCAGTTGCACTAAAATCTCTTAATATGTCTCTATATTAAATACTGTTTGATGATAATCCTGTCAAGCAAAATAGAATGAATTTCTCCAATAATAAAACTGTAAAAGCTGCTCTGCTGTGGTGTAAGTGAGGGAAGATTTGACACAGATATACAAAATTATGAGGGGTCAAAGGAGGCTAAATGCAAAGAGGTTTTTTCTACTGAGGTTGGGGAGGGTGAGTTAAGGGTGAAAGGTGAAAGGGTTAAGAGGACCTTGGGGGGAAACCTCTTCATTCAGAGAGTTGTGAGAGTGTGGAACGAGCTGGAGCACAAGTGGTGCATGGAAGTTCGATTTTAATATTTAAGAGATGTTTGGCTATGTACATGGATGGTAGAGATATGGACGGCTGTGGTCTGGGGGCAAGTTGATATGAGTAGGCAGTTTAAATGGTTTGGCACAGACTAGGGTCGAAGGGCTTGATTCTGTGCTGCAGTTTTCTATGACTCTATCAAAGTGCAGATACAATAAGTGACTCCTTATTCACCACTCATTAGATATCTGCACATTTCAAAAGATGCCAAGTGCCTTGCTGTGCTACCAAGGAAACAGGTGCTATTGATGACAACTTCTTGATGAATAATTCACAAACCTGTTGACCATGAAACTGAGTCATTTAAAAACACGCTATAGAATACAGGGTTATCCAATTGATATCCAGGGAGACAGAGGCTTCAGCAGAGTATATAGAGAGAATCTAATTACACAAGCTTTAGAGTTGTGAAGCAGAGAACATAGTTTGAAATGGAAATAGAAAATTCAGCAAGGGCTGGGAAGAGTCCTGTGAGGATTCCATATTTTCTCCCATCCCTTGGTGTCTGTTGAACCAGTTCTGGCAACTCCAACTTCCACATTAATGCACTTGATACTTATCTGCAACTATGAATTCTCCCTCTGCCACAGTAAATAGGACCCTTGGTTATGTCTGTTCTAATTCCCAAAATCCTGCTCTGATCCCTTTTTCCACATACTGGAAACAAAGAGAGCCCCACATCTCCAGCTTCTACATACACACCACCCCCGTCCTTCATTTCCACATCTCCCAGCCTATTTGTTGAACTTACTGTACCTCCAGAGCTTAGTCTGATGAAACCACTGCCAGACCTATTTTCCCCTTCACTCAATTTGTGTACTCTACCAAATGCTTTGGTTCATTCTTCAGTCCCCTCTGATACCCTCTCCCCTTCCCATATAACTGCAGGAGATCCAGCGCCTACCCTGGTATCTCATCTATGGATCCAAAATCTCCTTCCCTGTAAACAGATTTACATAGAGTTTATACAATTTTGTGTACTGGATTTAGTACTCAAGCTGTGGTATCCTGCCCACATCAAGCCACCAGTTAAGCTTTTAAAATAAATATGATCTAACCAACCAACATTTAAGCAGTAATTTTATTAATACTTATTAAAAGACATTTTATTCCACTAAGCATTTAGGTGATGATTGTTAATTAAGTTATCATCAGTAACATTTATCTATGTATTTACTTGTTACATGGCTTTGTAGTTGAAAATTTACTTTAGAAGTAAAATAAACAATTCAGATTTACAAACAACACCTAAGCTGAGCAAAGTGGTGGTTTGTGACGGGTTTTGGTAGACAGACTCCTTAAACACAGAAATCTACAGCCCACAATGAACACCAGCACTGCAGAAATTGATCACTATGCTACTAAAGTCCTGTATTGTGCATGACGTCCTCCTGACTTAGCTAAGTGAAAGAGTTTGACAAAGACTTCAGTAACAATGCCGTACAGAAAGATGGCTCCCACCAGCAACATATAGAAAACGCTGGAGGAACTTAGCAGGTCAGGCAGCATCCATGGAAATGAATATACAGCCGAAAAAAATTGGTGGGGGAAGGGGAAGGAGAGAACTAGCCAGAAGGGTTAGCCAGCAGGTTGGTGGGAGGAGTAAAAGGCTGAAAAAGAAAGAATCTGATAAGAGAGGGGGGCAGACAATGGGAGAAACAGAAGAAGGAGGGGCCCCAGAGGCAGATGGCAGGCAGGGAAGAGGAAGAAGTAACAGGTCAGAGTGGGGAATAGAAGAAGAAGGAAACT
This sequence comes from Hemitrygon akajei, assembly GCF_048418815.1. NCBI lineage: Eukaryota > Metazoa > Chordata > Chondrichthyes > Myliobatiformes > Dasyatidae > Hemitrygon > Hemitrygon akajei. The sequence goes on along the minus strand of NC_133132.1, from coordinate 90,964,202 downwards.
GGTTGGAGACTACCTCGACAGAAAATAAAGTGCTGCTTCTCCTCCCTGAGAGTGACCTCATCATTTTAAAAGAAAAGGCCATAGACTGACATGTCGGAATGCAAATGGGGATAGGAACTAAAATGGTTGGCCAACAGGAAATTCCACTTTTGGCAGATGAAGTGGAGGTGCTCGACAAAGCAGTCCCCCAATTTATGTCAAGTCTCACCAATGAGGACGCCACATTGGGAGCACTGGATACAATAGACAACCCAACAGACCTTTAGGAGAAGTGTTGCCTCACCTGGAAGGATTTTTTGGAGTCCTGAATGGAGGTGAGGGAAGAGGTGCACTTCTGTCACTTGCAGGGATATGAGCCAGAAGGGAGATTCGTAGGGAGTGATGAATGGACAAGGAACTCACAGAGGAGAGTGGTCCCTGTGGAAAACATAGAGTTGGGAGCAGGTAAAGATGTGTTGGTGGTAGGATCCCATTGAAGATGGCAGAAGTTGTGGAGAATGATGTGTAGGAAGCAGAGGCTCTTGGGGTGGTAGGTAAGGACAAGAGGAACTTTATCCCTGTTAAGGTAGCAGGAAGATAGGGTGAAGTCGGATTTTTGGAAATGGAAGAGATGCAAGTGAAGGCAACATCAATGGTGGAGGAAGGGAACACTGTTCTTTGTAGAAGGAGGACATCTCTGATATCCTGAATAGGAAATCCTCATCCTGGAACAGATGCAGTGGAGATGAAGGGACTGAGAAAAGGAAATAATATTTTTACGGGAGACAGCCGATGGAATCGATAAATTTATAAAAGTTGTTGATAGACAGTTTGGCTCCAGAGATGGAGACAAAGAGATTGAGAAATGGAGGGAGGTGTCAGAAATGAAGGAAGCAAGTGAATTTAAGAGCAATATGGTAGTTAGAGGAAAAGTTGATGCAATTGGTGAGCTCAGCATGAATGCAGGAAGCTCCGCTAATGCGATTGTCAAAGTAGCATTACCAGGGAAAGCCTGGAACTTGAACTGTTCTATATGGCTGGTTAAAAGACAGGCATAGCTGGGGTCATGGCTACCCCTTGAGTTTGGTGAAAGTCTGAAAAGCCAAAGGAGAAATTGTTGGGAGTGAGGACCAGACAGAGGTGGAGGGGAACTGGTTGGGTCTTCTGCTGAGAAAGAAGTAGAGAGTTTTAAGGTCTTCTTGATGGGGGATTGAAGAGTAGAGGAACTGGACCACCCTGGTGTAAATGAGGTGTTCAGGTTCAGTGAATTGAAAGTCGTTGAGGATATCGAGAGCATGTGAAGTACTGCGGATGTAGGTGGAAAGGAACAGAACCATAGGGGATAGAATGGAGTCGAGGTATGTGGACACGAGTTTATAGAGGTCAATGGGCCTACCTGGACAGTCAAGTTTATGGTAGAAATGGGCAGTACGGGGTAAGGGAACTATGAGTATGGTGGCAGGGGAGGGGAGTTCTCCAGAGTTGTTGAGATTAGTGATGGTGTTGGAGACAACTTCCTGATGTCTGGAGTGGGGTCCTTTTCAAAGGATTAGTAAGAGGAGGTGCCTGAGAGTTGCCGTCTGACTTCAGTAAGCTAGAGTTCAGTCCGCCACGCTTCAACAGCACCCTCTTTGTCTGTGGTTTGATAGTGATGTTGTGATTAGTGTGGAGAGAGTGGAGGGCAGTGTGTTTAGAAAGGGTAAGTTTCGAAGAAGAAAGAGGACTGCTGAAGTCAAGTCTGTTGAGACACAGCACCACTTTACTGGCAGCAAACACATTTACCTTTACTATTAATCACACTTTTTCTGGACAATGATACTGCAATCAATCTCCCGTAACTTCTCTTTTAGAGATGTGATTTTGAACTGCAGAATTTGGCATTTTTGTGGTGCTCTGGAGGATTCAGTGAACTGGAGTCTCAAAGGTGCAGTGTGGCTTTATGGGCTGAATCGAGGTAGTGGGGCCTGGGTCTAGAAGTGAGGAATGAGCTGATGTTTAACCATTGCTGGTGCGGACTTGGGGCCAAGCTGAAGCGGTGAGATCTGGGCCCGAGAGTGAGCAATGAACCAATGTTTGGCAACTTAAGAACAGGGCCAGGTTGAAAGGGTCAGGACGTCGGGGCTGGAGGCGAGGGACAGACTGGTGTGCAGCACTCTGTTCCATGAAGTTTACTCAGCTCTCTGCTGAACTAAGGCTGTGGCCTGCAACTAACAAATTCCTGAACCAGCTGCAATGATGAACTGGCTTTGTGGCTATGGACTCACATTCGTGAATTTTAGTTCTGAATGCTATTTAATTTTTATTGTTTGCTTGATTTGTTTATTTTCACACAATGGGTGTTTGATAGTCTTTTTTAATGGATTATTTTGGTTCTTTTTTGTTTTTGCTGCTGCCTATAAGAAGGTGAATTTTAAGGTTGTACATAGTATACGTACTTAGATAATAAATGTATTTTGAAATTTGAACTTTGAACAAGAAATTTTCAGTCAAGAGATCCATGACTGGACTCATGGGATAAGATTAAGCAACATCAATCAAGTGAGATGGTGAGGTTAGAATCAATGAATTGTTTGATAGGGACTCGGATGTGATGCAAAACTCATAATTTAGTTCTGGGACCATGAGAGACCTCGAATGGCAGGTGTGATTAATGTGTAAAATAGATACTTCCTCAGGCTACAAAACAGCCAAAGGGCAGCTGGTCCCACCTGACAGATCCATGTGAAGCTAATGACGTGAAAGAAACTGGTCAAGAATAGAAGTGAAGACAAAGCACAGACTAACATTTCTCCTTTTTTTTTCTACCTGCTAATTCATTACCGATCAGTCTATGTAATGAAATGTCCCACTGGTTAAAAATGGTGAACTCAAGATTCAAAGCTGACTTTCAACTAGAATCTAACAGACACTAAACAATGGTTGTATGACCACTTTCTGGTACATCTCTTTTTAGCTTTGGAACCATGGTGTTTCTTTCGCCTGCCACTTTAAGCTACCCTTCCTGATCTATTACAAACAAGCTCAATAGAGCCTCATCTTCCAACTGGAAAGATTGCAGCAATTGGTTAGAATGGCTTTATTTGTCATACAGTACGTATATTGAAACAAACAATGGAATGCATTGTTTGCATCAATGAATGATATAATTTGAGAGTGTGCAAGGGCAGACTGCAAGTGTCACCATGTTCCTGGCACCAATATAGCATTTTTGGAATGTGGGAGGAAAATAAACCACCTAGAGAAAACCCACATGATCATGGGAAAAATATACAAACTCCTTAAACTTGTTTCTGTGACGTTGCCCTCGGTGACTCCATGCCTTCTGATGTTTTCTGATATTAAGCTATTTGCCAATCATCCTCAGTTTAATTTTTTGCAGTTTCAAAAGCAGTTGAGAAAAATGGAGAAGATGCCAAAGCTATATAGATAGTAAAAAGCTGTCTTGCTTCAGGCCCTCCTCCTGCAAGAGCGTCAGTCACTATTTAAAGAGATCCATGACAGAATCATGCCAATGCTATTCTGGCTATCTGTATCCAAGTCTTTAGTGCGCCAATAATTTCTTTCTAGCGAGGTGGGTTTCCTGCAACTAGCACAGTGTGAGGTAATTGATGAAATGTCCAACACTAAAACCACATCTGTGCTCAGTGCAGACTTTCTGTGCAGGAACAAGGTCTTGGTGAAAGTTAGGACTGTTGCAAGCTTTTTACCAGCTACACAGAACTGGAGGATTCCTCTGTTCCTGTTGCAGGCAAATCTGTCCCTTTCACTTCCTATACAAGTGATTTCTGCATTAATGGGGGGGGGGGGTAAATGGAAGGGGGTTGCATTCCCAAAAAACTGCCTGTGGCATACTTCTCTGTAGCATGAAGCCATATTATTTGTGCATGGATCAAGGATTTTGAGTTACTTATTTACTTCTTCATATAAGTTTCACGAGAATGAATTTTTATTCCATATCTCAGAATTTCTGGTAGCAATTTCTAAATTCTGTGAGGGCAATTTTCTGTTACCCAAACATGGAAGTCATCTATAAACTAATTATCTCTGCATATTTTAGATCCTGGATCTTTGGGTTTTCTCCCAGCAATCAAAGAGATGTTGGTGGTTCTTGCAGGCTGAAATCATAGTGCTTCAGAAGCCTCTATTACTGACAAAATTTATGACCAGGTCTCATGAGGAGAAATTTGGTTCAATGGCCTGAAGCAGCAGATCTAATACATCTTAAAGGCAAAGAGAGAAATAATGAAGCAGAAAGACATAGAGAGAGAAAATCAAAAGTGTCACATCTTGGAAATCTAAAATAAGATCAGACAATGTAGGTATCACCCAACAGATCAGGCACCATCTATAATGAGAGAAAAAGAGTTAACAGTCTGGGTCTGAGACCCGTTTAGACTTGCAAGGGAATTTCAGATATTGGGGTTAGAGAGCTGTAGCAAGGGCACCAGTTGTGGGCTAGGTAACAGTGAGGAAGCTTGAAATTCCCAGATAGAGGAGAGAAATCTCAGGAGGGCTTAAGGTGGTTAGAGAGCCTTGCCTTGTGAGAATTTGAAGCGACTAGTAGATCCCACGTAGCCTCATTTTAGGAAAGATGTACACTCAGAGGTCACTTTATAAGGTACAAGAGTGGTCTTCTGCTGCTGTAGCCCATCCTCTTCAAATTTCAATGTGTTATTTGTTTAGGGATGCTCTTCTGCATGTTACTGTTGTAATATGTGGTTATTTGAGTTATTGTCACCTTCCTGTTAGCTTGAACCAGTCTGGCTATTCTCCTCTGATGTTTCTCATTAGAAAGGTGTTTTTGCCCACAGCACTGCCACTGACTGGATGCTTTTCATTTCTTGTGAGGTCCTTTGTAACTGTAAAGACTGTTATGAACAAAGATCCCAGGAGATCTGTAGTGTCTGAGATATTCAAACCACCCCATCCGGCACCAACAATCATTATAGAGTCAAAGTCAGGTTAGATCACATTTCTTCCCCATTCTGATATTTGGTCTGAGCAACAACTAAACCTCTTGATCATGTTTGTATGCTTTCATGCTTTTATGCACTGAGTTGCTGATTGCCATTAATGAACAGGTGTAACTGATAAAGTGGTCACTGAATCTAACTACTTTCTCACATCGATGAATCAGGTTATTTCAAACTGAAAACAGGGAACAAAATCTTTGAGAAAAGCTGGAATTCACATCCACGATAAAAGAGGATGCTGAGTACAAAATGGAATATTCATAGCTATATTTGTTGTATTTTTGTAAGGATAGGCTTGCATGGGACAGGAAGAGAGAGCAGGTACAGGAAACTGATTTGCAGTAATCTTTGAGCTCACTGAATGATATTCAGCAAAGGACTAAACTGTCCTCTGCTACTCCTATTAAATTTACAAACATACTTGAGGTGTATTTGTCTCTAGTTTCTTTTGTTTTCAGTGAAATACTTGGGCTGCTGATAATCTCATGCCTGTTTTTAACCATGTAGGCGGTGGTATCAAACTCAAAAACACAAGAGATTCTGCAGATGCTAAAAATCAACAGTAACACACACAAAATGGTTCAGGAACTCAGCAGGTCAGGCAGCGTTCACAGAAAGGAATAACAGTCGATGTTTCAGGCTGATACCCTTCAACAGGAGTGGAAAGGAAGGGAGAAGAAGCTACAATAAGAAGGTGGGGGGAAGCTGGAAGGTGATAGGTGAAGACAGGTGGGTGGGGAGGGGGTGACAGGTGGAAAATGTCAAGGACTGGAGAAGAAGGAATCTGATATGAGAGGAGGCGAACATAGGAGAAAGGGAAGGAGAGGGATATCGGGGGAGGTGATAGGCAGATGAGGAGAGGAGAAGACATAAAAGGGGAACCACAGCGAGTATTGAGAAAGAGGGAAGGGGAAGGAGAAATCAAATTCAAGTTTTCCCCATCTGATGTATCAAGTCTCAATCAGATGTTGAATTAATATGACTGGTTATGGTTTAAATGAATGAAATAGGAGCATTAATGAACTCATTACTGGGAGCTGGAGCTTCAACTAAGTAAGATAATATTGCAAGTTCTGGATATTAAAATAATGTACTCTCTCCATGGTATAAACTACACTAGGGCAATCTTCATTAACACATTGTGAGTAGTTTATTACTTACAGCACTTCATTATAGAGTAAAGCAATGAAGGGAATTTGAGAGAGGCATTTTTAACTCTTTCTCTTTCCATGTGTATTTCCAACATTTTCTGTTCTTGTTTCATTTTTCCATTAACCACAGTTATTTAAATTTCATTTTAGAATGAGCCCAATATCTCATGATGCTATTACACACCATGCTCTCTTCTCCCTGTTACCATTGGGAAGGAGGTATAGGAGCTTTAGGCTCAACAACACCAGGATCAGGAAAGTTATTACCCTTCAACCATCAGGCTCCTGAACCAGTGTGGATGACTTCACTCACTGCAACACTGAAGTGATTCCACAATGAATGGACTCACTTTCAAGGTCACTGCAATTCATGCTTTCAATATTATTATTTTTTTCTCTCTCCAGTCAAGCTGGTAAATCTGAGCTACAGACATTGCCAAGCACACTAATTTCTCAACTGATCGGACCCTTCAGACTACTCTCGTTGTAGTTAGTATTGTGGCTTTCTGGAGGATTACATAAATACTGCTGTGTAGCCCTATTTGTTTAATGCTATTGAGTAGTGACTTCGGGATGATACCATTTGTAGATATTACTTTTGCTGCAATGCTCACCCTGTTCATGCTCCACAGTCTTTGAATTTCTTCCTTTAATTCAGCATATTTCTTCTAATTTTCACTTAATGATTAAGGCAAGACAGCTGCTATGTTTGACCAGTGGTTTGTCACCCAAAACACTCAAAAACTTCAATAGATGTACTGTGGAGATCATTCTGATTGGCTGCACCACCATGTGGTATGGGGGGAGGGATGCTACTGTACAGGATCGAAAGCTGCAGAGATCGGTAAAATTAGTCTGCTTTATCACAGATACTAGCTTCTGTGGTATTCAATGTACCTTCAGTTGTGCCTCAGAAAAGCAGTTTCCATCATCAAAGATCCCCACAACCCAGGACATACCCTCTTTGCATTATTACCATCAAAAAGGAGGTACAGAAGCCTGAAGGCACTCAGCTTCTTCCCCTCTAAATGGATGTTGAAATACGAACACTACCTCACTACTTTTCTTTTAGTTCTGTTTTGCACTATTTATCTTAATTTAATTATTTAATATACAATATATATACTTACTGTAATTATTTTTTCTATATTTATCATGTATCACATTGTACTGCTGCTGTAAAGTTAATAAATTTAACAATATATGCTAATAATATTAAACCTGAATCTGATTTATGTTACGTGTGTTTGGAATGGCTATATCTATTAAGTAAGTTCTTCTTGCCTGTTTCACCTGTCGTACTATATCTGGATGCTTATTGTGGATTGTCCTAGCTGTAAAAATGGATCGGTCATAACGCAATGTAGAACTCTGACTATAAAACAGGATCAGGTGTGAATTTATAGTAAGTTATAGTATATTACATGAGTTTGTATTTAAATGCAAGAGTTGGTGAATGACATTTGCCACTTGATTGTGTCTGTGTAAATAATCAGATTGAGTTAAACTGCTGCAGGATCCTATAATGTGTGGGATTGTTCCTGGTTTCTCTTGGCATTTTCTGCATTCATCTTTTGATTTTTTTGGTCTTTTATTATGTTTTTTTTAATAATTATTTTGCGTTAACCACCTGGTCCAATGCCATATTCTAGTTTGCTGATGACACCACTGTTGTTGACCAAATCAAAGGTGGTGACAAAGCAGTACATAGGAAGGAGATTGAAAATCTGGCTGCGTGTGTAACATAACAACAACCTCCGACTCAATGTCAGCAAGACCAAGGAGCTGATTATTGACTTCAGGAGGAGGAAACCAGACGTCTTTGAAACCAGTGCTCATTGGAGGATCAGAGGTGAAGAGGACCAGCAACTTTAAATTCATCAGTGTTATTATTTCAAGGACCTGTCCTGGGCTCAGCATACAAGTGCAGTTACAAAGAAACCACATCAGCACCTTTAGTTCCTTAGGATTTTCTGGAGATTCAGCATGACATATAAAAGCTTTGACAAACTTCTACAGATGCATGGTGGAGAGTATATTAACTGGTTGCATTACAACATGATATGAAACTGACGCCCTTGAATGGAAAATCCTTCAAAAGTAGTGGATATGGCCCAATTTATCACAGTTTACCATGAGTGTTGTTGAGGAAAGCAGAATTCATCTTTACCAAGGCCATGGTCTCTTCTCACTGCTGACATCAGGAAGAAGGTACAAGAGCCCCAGGACTCACACCACCAGTTTGAAGAAAAGTAATTATCCATCAACCATCAGAGTTTTGAACCATATAACCATACAACAATAACAGTATGGAAACAGGCCATCTCAGCCCTCCTAGTCCGTGCCGAATGCTTTCGCTCACCTAGTCCCCACCTATCTGCACTCAGCCCATAACCCTCCATTCCTTTCCTGTTCTTATACCTATCCAATTTTTTTTTAAGTGACAAAATCGAACCTGCCTCTACCACTTCTACTGGAAGCTCGTTCCACACAGCTACCACTCTCTGATTACAGAAGTTCCCCCTCGTGTTACCCCTAAACTTTTGCCCCTTAACTCTCAACTCATGTCCTCTTGCTTGAATCTCCCCTACTCTCAATGGAAAAAGCCTATCCACGTCAACTCTATCTATCCCCCTCATAATTTTAAATACCTCTATCAAGTCCCCCCTCAACCTTCTATGCTCCAAAGAATAAAGACCTAACTTGTTCAACCTTTCTCTGTAACTTAGGTGCTGAAACCTAGGTAACATTCTAGTAAATCTCCTCTGTACTCTATTTTGTTGATATCTTTCCTATAATTCGGTGACCAGAACTGTACATAATACTCCAAATTTGGCCTCACCAATACCTTGTACAATTTTAACATTACATCCCAACTCCTATACTCAATGCTCTGATTTATAAAGGCCAGCATACCAAAAGCTTTCTTCACCACCCTATCCACATGAGATTCCACCTTTAGGGAACTATGCACCATTATTCCTAGATCACTCTGTTCTACTGCATTCCTCAATGCCCTACCATTTACCATGTTTGTCCTATTTTGATTCGTCCTACCAAAATGTAGCACCTCACATTTATCAGCATTAAACTCCATCTGCCATCGTACAGCCCACTCTTCTAACTGGCCTAAATCTCTCTGCAAGCTTTGAAAACCTACTTCATTATCCACAATGCCACCTATCTTAGTATCATCTGCATACTTACTAATCCAATTTACCACCCCATCATCCAGATCATTAATGTATATGACAAACAACATTGGACCCAGTACAGATCCCTGAGGAACACCACTAGTCACCGGCCTCCAACCTGACAAACAGTTATCCACCACTACTCTCTGGCATCTCCCATCCAGCCACTGTTGAATCCATTTTACTACTTCAATATTAATACCTAGCGATTGAACCTTCCTAACTAACCTTCTGTGCGAAACCTCGTCAAAGGCCTTACTGCAGTCCATATAGACAACATCCACTGCTTTACCCTCATCAATTTTCCTAGTAACCTCTTCAAAATAATTCAATAAGATTTGTCAAACATGACCTTCCACGCACAAATCCATGTTGACTGTTCCTAATCAGACCCTGTGTATCCAGAGGGGATAACTTCACTCTACTTCACTTACCCAATACAGAACTATTCCCCATGGACCCACCTTCAAGGACACATCATCCCATGTTCTTAATATTTATTGCTTAGTTATTTATCATTATTATTATTATTATTATGACTTTATTTTGCATTTGCAGAATTTGCTGTCTTTTGCCCACTTGTTCGCATGCTACTCAAGCTGATGTGATATTTTATTGATTCTATTTTGGTTATTATTTTGTTATGAATTTATGGTGTATCTCCATAAGAAAATGAATCTCAGGGTTGTATATGGTGACATTTATTTATATATTTACTTTGATGATAAATTTACTTTGAGCTTTTGAACTTTAACATCTAGTCTGCTCAGATCATGGGGATGTCTTCCATGGAGAGTCATGCTCTTCCATTGGTTAACTTTTTCTTCTATGATGATAATTTCTTCATTTTTCAGAGTTGTGCTTTCATTTATATTTAGTGGTTTTTCACCTTATCAGAATTGTATATGCTGATGTGGAGTACTGAATCTTGTTTTCATTGATGAAAATATATCCTTAGAAGATTTTATCTGATTGTTGTGTAAACGTTTATATGTGTGTTATTTGTCTTACTCCTTCTGTCCTTCTATAGGGATAACAGAAGTGTTTATTGCTTTTATTATATTTTCACTATTGAGTTCTGTTTGATAAAATATTTTAAGCCTTATGTTCTGTCAAAGGATTTCCCTTCATCACAGTATCATCTATTTTCTTTGCTTGTAGATATCCCAGATACTTATATATCATAAGAAACAAGAAGACAAAGGAGCAGAATTAGGCCATCTGGCCCATCACGTCTGCTCCACCATTTCAGCATGGCTGATCCATTTGGCTTTCAGCCCCAATCTCCTGTGTTCTCCCCATAACCCTTCATGCCCTGACTGTTCAACAATCTATCAACCTCTGTCTTAAATATACCTGATGACTTGGCCTCCACAGCCTCCTTTGGACACAAATTCCACAGATTCATCTCTCTCTCCCACTAAAGAAATTCCTCCTCATCCCCATCTTAAATGGATGTCCCTCTATTCTGAGGTGGTGTCCTCTGGATTTAGACTGCCCCACCACAGGAAACATCCTCTCCATGTCCACCTTATCTTGGCCTTTCAACATTAGAGAGGTTTCAATTAGAACCTTCCCTCATTCTTCTAAATTCCAGCGAGTAAATCCCAGAGCATCAATCACTGCTCATATGATAAGCAGTTCAATCCTGGAATTATTTTGGTGAACCTCCTTTGAACCCACTCCAATATCAGTACATCCTTTCTTAGATAAGGGCCAAAATTGCTCACATTATTCCATGTGACGCCTCACCAGTGCCTAACAAAGGTTTATTATTACATCCTTATGCTTTTATTCTAGTCCTCTTGAAATGAGTACTAACATTGTGTTTGCCTTCCTCACAACCGACTCAACTTGCAAACTAACCTTTAGGGAATCTTGCACAAGGATTGCCAAGTCCTTTTGCACCTTAGTTTTTTGTACTTTCTCTCCATTTAGAAAGTAGTCAACCCTTTCATTTCTTCTACCAAAGTGCATGACCGTACACTTCCTGACACCATACTCCATCTCCACTTCTTTGCCTATTTTCCTAAGCTGTCTGCCAATCTATAGTGTCTCTGCTTCCTCAACACTATCTGCTCCTCCACTTATCTTCATATTGTCTCAAACTTGGGCATAAAGCCATCAATTCTATCATTCAAACCATTGACATACAAAGTAAAAAGAATCAGTCCCAATATAGACTCCTGTGGGAAGCCACCAGCAGCTAACAAGCAAAGGCTCCCTTTATTCCCATTCGTTGCCTCCTGCCAATCAGCTACTGCTTTATTCACACTAGAATCTTTCTTGTAATACCATGGGCTCATAGCTTGTTAAGCAGCCTCATGTGTGGCACCTTGTCAAAGGCCTTCTGAAAATCCAAGTTCAGAACATTCACCAAATCTCCTTTGTCTATCCTGCTTTTTATTTCTACAAAGAATTTCAACAGATTTGTCAGGGAAGCTTTTCCCCGAAGGAAAGCATGCTGACCTCATCTTATTTTATCATGAGCCTCCAAGTATTCTGAAACCACATCCTTAACAATCAAATCCAATAACTTCCCAACCACTGAGATAAAACTAACTGGCTCATGTCTTCCTTTCTTCTGCCTCTCTCACTTCTTGAGAAGGAGAGTGACATTTACAATTTTCCAGTCCTCTGGAACCATAACAGTATCCATTGATTCTTGAAAAATCATTACTAATAACGGCACAATCTCCTCAGCCATTTCTTTCAGAACTCTGTGGTGTAAACCATCTGGTCCAGTTGACTTATCTACCTTCAGATCTCTTAGTTTCCCCAGTACCTTCTCCCTCATAATGACAACTTCACTCATTTTTGCCCCTGCTACTCTCAAACTTCCAGCATACTGCTAGTGTTTTCTACAATGAAGACTGATGCAAAATACTTATTCAGTTCATCTGAGTGTTGCCCATTGATAACTTTCCAGCATAATTTTCCAGCGGTCCAATATTATTGGCTAGCTTACCTTTGAATTCCATCTTTTCCTTCTTAATGACTTTTTATTGCTTTTTAAAAGCTTCTCATTCCTCTAACTTCCCACTAACTTTTGCTCTATTATATGTCATCTCTTTGGCTTTGACTTCTCTTGTCAGCCATGGTTGCGTCATCTTGCCTTTAGAATACCTCTTCTTTGGGATGTATCTATCCTTCTTCTTCTGAATTGCTCCCAGAAGCCAACCATTCCTGCTCTGCCATCATCTCTGCTCGTATCCCCTTCCACTGTAATTTGTATCCCACATCTTTTCTCCAGTTTGGAGGTCTGTAAATAACTACAATCAGGGTCTTTCTACCCTTGCAGTTTCTTAACTCGACCACAACAATTTTACAACTTCCAATCCTGTCACCTCTTTCTAAGGATTTGATTTCATTTTTTACCAACAGAGCCATGCCACCCCCTCTGCCTACTTGCATGTCCTTTTGATAAAATGGGTATCTGTTGGTGTTAAGTTCCCAGCTATATTCTTCTTTCAGCCACAACTTAGAAATGCCCTCGTCATATATGCCAAACTATAACTGCGCGGCAAGTTCATTAACCTTATTCTGTATACTACATGCATTCAAATAAAATACCTTCAGTCCTGTATTCATCACCCTTTTCAATTTTGTTTCCCTTTTATATTGCAATTCATCCCATTGAGGGCAATTTTTCCCTATCATCGGTCTGTCCTTGCCAACAATCTCACTACACACTCCGTCTGTTTGTAAACCAACTAACCCATCCTCAGCTCTATCACTGATATTCCCATTTTCCTGCCAAATTAGTTTAAACTCTTCCGAACAGCTCTAGCATGCCTGGTCACAAGAATATTGATCCTCTCGGGTTCAGGTGTACCTATCCCTTTTGTACAGGTCATATATTCCCCAGAAGAGATCCCAATGATCCAGAATTCTGAAGCTCTGCCCTCTGCCCCAGTTCCTTGACCATGTATTCATCTGCCAAATGCTCCTTTCTTACCCTCAGTGGTGTGTGGCACTGGCAGGAATTCAGAGATTACAGCCCTGGAGGTCCTACTGTTCAACTTTCTACCTAGCTCCTTAGGATCTCTCTTTAGAACCTCCTCAACTTTCTTACTGATGTACCAAGACTTCTTGTTGCTTACCCTCCCCCTTTAGAATGTCGTGGACTAATCCAAGACATCCCTGACCCTAGCACCTGTGAGGCAACATGCTATTCAAGCGTCTCTTACACTTCCATAGAATCTCCTCTCTATTCCTCTTACTATGGAATCTACTATCACAACTGCAGTCCTCTTAACTTCTCTTCTCTTATGTGTTTTATATTCAGCCATCTGTTCTATTATATCCTGCTGCTCTGTTTTATATTCTATTAGCTCTATTGCACCTTTCTTTATGTGTAATGTTCTGCACTTACTTTGTCCAAAGTTCACGTTTATATCTTTAGAAAGTAGTTCTACTCTTGGAATAAATTATGCCTATTATTATTATTATTTCACTTCAAGTTCGTGAAACCTGTTGTACGTGCATTGAAAAGCACACTTATTTCTCAATTGCTTGGAAGTTTCAGACTATTCTAGTGATGTTTAGTATTGTAGCTTTCTGAAATTCTAGATAAATAATGCTGTGTTGGCCTGATTGTTTAATGTTATTGATAGATAGATAGTTAGATACTTATTGATCCCAAAGGAAATTATAGAGCCACAGTAGCATTACAAGTGCACAGATATACAAATGTACAAATATTGGAAGAGAAGTAAGGAAGAATAAAAAATAAGTTACCCCAAACAAGAAGGGGGTCATATCTTCCTCAGCTGTCGTTTGACTCATTATCGAGCCTAATGGCCAAGGATCAGAATGACCTTGTATAGCACTCTTTGTAGCGGCGCAGTTGTCTTAGTAACTTCGGAATGATACCGATTGTAGATATTTTTACTGGTTCAATTGGTACATTTAATGTCAGAGAAATGCATACAATATACTGTATATTCTGAAATTCTTTTTCTTTGCAAACATCCATGAAAACAACATATATACTGTTCATGTTCCATAGTCTTTCAATTTCCTCTTTTAAATCTGCGTATTTCTGGTGTTGTTCACTTATTACTTTCTGTATGTTTAAGATGGCTATATCTATTAAGCAGGTTGTTCATCCTTGTTTATCCTGTAATATATCCAGACAGTTTTATGAATTGTCCTATCTGTAATAATGAATCAGTAGCAATATAATTTGCAGGACTTTGACTCTAAAACTGGATTAGGCTTGTATTCATAGCAAGGCATGGTATGGTTTATAAGTTAGTATTTTAAAACAAAATTTTGGTGAATATTGTTTGCCTCTTGATTGTGGCTGTGTTAGTAATCAGATGGAGTTAAACTGCTGCAGGATCCTGTAATGTGTTTGATTATTTCTGGTTTCTCTTGGCATTTTCTGCACTAACCATCTTGAATTTGTTGGTCTTTTGTTAATTTTTTTGATAATTGTTTTGTATTGCCACAAGGAACCCCTCTGTTTCTGGAACGAGGTCTCCAAATCTTAACCAGGCATTCAATGATACCTTGTTGACATCTAGTCAGCTGAGATTGTGGGAATGTCTTCCATGGAGAGCCTTGCTCATAGATTAATTAGCATTTTCTTCTATAGTGATAATCTCAAGTTTGTGATTTCATTTAAGTTTAGTGGTGTGCACTTCTTACCAGAATTGCATATGCTCATGTGGAGTGCTGAATTCATGTTTTCATTTTATAAAAATATATACTTAGAAGTTTTATCTAACTGCTGTGTTAAATTTTCATGTCTGTTATTCCTCTTCCTTCTCTGTCCTAGGTAGTGTTAATCTAAAGGTGTTTGAGGGTAAGTACAAAGTGTTTACTGAAATTTGTCATTACAGTTCTTATTTTTCTTTGTATATTTTCCAGATCAGTTTCAGACCAAGATGTGATACCAAAAGAATACATTGATATGGGTACAGCAAAACTGTTTGTTGCCTTTGTTATGTTTTTACTACAGTGCTGTGTTTAGCAGATTTTCTTAAGCCTTGAAGTAAGCTCTGTTGAAATTTTTCCCTTTATCACACTATGATCTATTTTCTTTGTATGTTGATATCCCAAATATTTATATATTTCATATTCATTTATCAGTTCCATTGTTCTTCTGCTCTCTTTTATATTCTACCTGCTCTATTTCACCATTCTTTATGCTTAATGTTCTGCACTTATCTAGTGCAAAGTTCATGTTTATACAGTATCTTTTGAAAATAGTTCTACTATTTGAATTAATTGCTTTAGCTTTACTGATGAAGGAGCACAGAATTTCAAAATATTTGTGTACAGAAGGCATGAGAAGGTATCATTTGTTTGGTTGTTTTTGATTTGATACCCTATTTTCATCCGATTCATCACATTAGAGAGCAGGTTTAAAGCTAGACATAACCATAGAGGCTTAGAGAAAAATGCCTCCGTTTATTTTGATAATGGTTGCTAATATACAGGGTGATTATAGTATACCAGATCTTCATCAGATGTTGAAGTAATTTCACTAGTATTTGGTGGAGTTTATATATATATTAAGAACTTCTATTGACAATGAGTGTGGGACAGATTGCTGCTTTTCCTCTGGGCTTGATTTAGAGTTACAGAATCTATTTCACCGGACAGCAGTTTTTTTCGAAAGTGTAGCTTCCTCAGAATTATTTGTTTTTGCTTGTGATAGGCTACTTGAATCTGAAAACAAATATACTTTTAGACGACTTGTATCACTTAGAAATTTGGAGAAAAAGGAAATTAACTTTGATTGAATATAGTTCATTTAACTGCATAATGCTGCTGACGTTTTGCAATCGTTCAACTAAGCTAAAAATGCTTTGTTAATGATTTGTACTCAGTGTCTGAGGCTTCTCATTTAAGTGTCCAACACTAATCAGCCAGCATTGATGGATTCCAGTTGCCCTGATGCTGTTTCTCCATGATCACAATGTCCTGGTGAAACCTTTCACCATGCTCATCACTGACAGCACCAAGATTTACAGGGAAGAAGCCAAAATGGGAATACAGGAAATTAATGTTTTGTGACATTTTGCCTTCATGGTTGAGTATGTTTGAAATACATTGTCAACTAGCTGCACATAGTTTGGTGCTCAGTGTTTGCCAAGATTTTCAACAACATCCTTGAATTTCAACAACATCCTTGAATGTCTTCCATGTGATTTTCTCCAGTCCCACTAGAAGTTCTTTGAATCAAACATTGATGAACTGTTTGACTTGTGGACCAAGTAAATTGTCCTTAATCTTGGCATTAGTTATTCTGGGAAATATCTGTCTCAAATATTGAAATCTTTCATGGAAATTTATAGCCTATCTACGGCCCCATTTAAAAATCCCCAGGCATGGCTGAACAAGATAGAAAATTTTTCACCTTACACTGTTGACAACATTTTAATTGACCTGAACTATGAATAGAAATAACAAATATAGGTGATTAAAAAAAGGTGTGTGATAGGGAAATTTCAAGATGATTTTCATGATCAGCAGCCCAAAATCCATAAGCTACACCGAAAAGTATTCAGAAGGCAAAATCTTTGTTGTCCAGTGTTAGCAATTGTTCTTTACATCCTTTCATACCTTTATTATTATTTATTTTTCTCAAGCTGGTAAAACCTGAGGTATGGGCATAGCCAAGAACACTCATTTCTCAATTGCTAGGAACTTTTGGATTATTGTAGTGGTGTTTAGTATCATGGCATTCTGAAGATTTACATAGACATTACTGTGTAGCTCTAATTGTTTAATGGCATTTGTGTAGTGTCTTTGGGAAGATACCAGTTGTAGATATTACTATAAGAATAATGTATACCTTGTTCATGTTCCAAAGACTTTCAATTTCCTCTTTTAATTCATCGTATTTCTGGTATTTTTTACTTACTAATTTCTGTGAGTTACATGTGTTTGGAATGGCTATATCTATTAAATAAGTTGTTCTTGCTTGTATTATTATATCAGGATGGTTATTATGGATTGTTCTATCTGTAATTACTGATCTGTCATAATATGATTTTTGGTATCTGGATTTTAATACAGATACGGGCTTGTATTTAATATACAGCCTATTTACAGGCTTTAATACAGGCCTGTATTTAGAGTAAGATGTAATTTCATTTACAAGCTTGTATCTTGAAGCAAGCTTTTGTTGAATGATGTTTGCCACTTGATTGTGCCTGTGTAAATAATCAGATTGTGTTGAACTGTACAGGATCCTGTAATGTGTTGGGTTGTTGTTGGTTATTCTTTGCATTTTCTACATTTATCACCTTGAATTTGTAGGTCTTTTATTATGTATTTTTGTAACTTTTTTGTGTTAACCACCTGGTCCTATATTGCCACAAAGAACCCTTCTGTTTCTGGGGAAAGGTCTTCAACTCTGAGACAGATATCTAGTCTGTCTTAAACATGTCGATATCTAGTCTGATCAGATTGTGGAATGTCTTCTATGGATGCTCATACTCTTCCACTGGTTAACTTTCTTCAATAATGATAATGTCTTCATTTTTCTGGGCTGTGCTCTCTTTTAAGTTTAGTGGTGTATACTTCTTCTCAGAATTACGTACATATGTGTGGAGAGCTGATTCTTTATTCAATGATGAAAGTATATTCTTAGAAGTTTTATCAAACTGTTGTGTAGATTTTTAATGTCTGTTACTCCTCTTCCACCTTCTGTTCTCGATAGTGATAATCTAAGCACATTCGAATGTATATAAGTTGTTTTCTGAAATTTCAGGTCTTCTGTTCCTTTATAAATTTTCCAGTTCAGTTTCATCTAAGATATTATGCCAGAAGAATACATTAATATAGTTACCGCAAAAGTGTTTATTGCCTGTGTTGGCAGATTTTCTGATGCTTTGAAGTAAATTCTGGCAAAAGTTCTGCCTCTCATTCCCATCTAGATATGTCCATACATGATCACCTCTACTGCCATGATGAGGCCAAACTCAGGTTGGAGGAGCAACACCTCATCTACCATCTGGGTAGCCTCCAGCCTGGTGGTATGAACATTGAATTCTTCAATTTCCGGTAATTCCCTCCCCCTCCCACTCCCCCTATCCCAGGTCCCTCTCTGCCTCTCTCCCCTTTCAACTTTCTGCTTCTTTATCTCTACAGTTCTTTCATGCTTATCCCCTCTCCCTCCCCCCTTTATCTTTCCTTTGATTGGTTTTCCACCTGGTGCCTCTAGGCTCTACCCCCTTCCCTATCTCTATTACTGGGCTTCGGCCCTCTCTTCCCCCCCCCCCCCATTCCTGATTGAGGGTCTTGGCCCAAAACGTTGGATATTCTTTTCACACGGATGCTGCCTGACCTGCTGAGTTCTTCCAGCGTTGTGTACGTATTCTTCTTCCTTTATCGCACTATGGTCTATTTTCTTTCCTTGCTGATATCCTAGTTACTTACAGTATATGTTTCATATTTATCCATTGGTTGTACTGTATCCTGCTGCTCTGTTTTGTATTCTATTAGCTCTATTGCACCTTTCTTTATGTTTAATGTTCTGCATTTATCCAGTCCAAAATTCTTTCAAAAATAGTTCTACTATTTGATTTAATTGCTTTAGCTTAACTGATGAAGGAGCATATAATTTCAAATCATCCATGTATGTTATTATAACTATTATTTTGTACTTGCACAATTTATCTTCATTTTCATAGTTGTTACTTGACAGTCTTTGTGTGCAGTTTTTTTATTGATTCTATTAGTTTTTTTATTCTACTGTGAATGCCTGTAAGAAAATGAATCTCAAGGTAGTATACGGAGGCATATATGCACTTTAATAACAGATTAACTTGGAAGCCTGAACTTTAAACTTTATTTATTTTGCTGAGTAATTTCTCACCTGTGAGCTAGTGGTCTGCGGTTTCTACCTTCATTCCCTGACACCCCTTCAGGATTCTTTGTCCTTGATTTCATAATGAGACTTGTGGTGAGTTTCACTGAGCCTGGGAATGTCCTCATCGGCAATCAGAGTAAGTCTCCTAGAACATTGTCTAAGAAACTGTCTGAAGAACTTGCTGAAAGGTTTTGGCCTGAAACATCGACTGTACTAATTTTCCGTCATTGCTGCCTGGCCAGCTGAGTTCCTCCAGTATTTTGTGAATGTTGCTCGGATTTCCAGCATCTGTGGATTTTCTCTTGTTTAAGGAACTTGTACTCAATTCCAAGAGGCTATTAAATCAAAACTCAATCTGTTCTCTCCTGAAATTCAGTACAGATCCCAGATATCCATGGTGTCAGACAGCATAGAAACAGGCCTTTCAGCCCTAGTCCAGTGCTGACTATCAAGCGCACATTGCACTGATCCAATTTTAATATCCCTCCATTCCCAACCACCCCGTCAAAATTCTTCCACTCACCTACACACTAGGGGTAATTTATGGTAGCATAAATAGCATAAAAAACCTAGCAACCTAAATGTCTTTAGGATGTGGCAGGAAACCCGTGGCAGGATGTGGTCACAGGGAGAATACATAAATTCCACATGGACAGCACTTGAGAACAAACAAGAGAAAATCTGCAGCTATTGGAAATCCAGGCAACACACATAAAAAGCTGGAGGAACTCAGAAGACCAGGCAGCTTCCATGGAAAAAAATTACTGTCGCTTTTTGGGCCAAGACTCTTCGGCAGAACTCACTTGAGGTCAGGATTGATCCCAGCTGAGACAGCAGCTCTACTAGATGCAACACTCTGCTGCTCAATTGGAACCTTGGGTAAATCTTCTTCTGACCCAAGCCTCACAGGGCTATCAGATCATCACTGATGAAAACAAAAAGTGACAGTCCTCGTATCTCTGTTCTTCCTGCTGGCTTTGTGCCAAAGAAAACATTATTTTTTGTGGGTCATTCCACACTTGTTTGTGGAAAGTGGATGATTATCCAATGTCCCCAAAATCAAAATTGTCTTTTTACTTTCATCTCCACAGGACTTCACTTCTCATTATTGCTCGTGAAGGCAGAGAGTTTAAATAATTACACTTAACATTTAATTCAATCTTTAGATCTGCCACCTGCATGAAATAAGAATGTGGCAGTAAAATGAAAGTAACTTTTGCCAATTCACTGTCAAATCTATTTGAATATGGCACCTTGTTATCAAAATTTCTGAGAAACCTTAAGTATTGATTCAACGTGTAGAGGTTCTGTTGCTTAAAAAACAAAGATGTTGTCATGGGAATATGATATTATCATTGAAAGGAAATGTTGTAAAACTGCAATTAGCTTTTAATTAGTTTAGCTCTGAACTAAACTGCACAGATGTTCTATTCAATGGCTCAGAACTACTGAAAATCTGAAAGCTGTGGGAACACCATGTTATTCACATCAGGAACAATCTTGTGGTGCTGTATTTCAGAATCAGAATCAGGTTTATTATCACTGACATATGTTGTGAAATTTGTCGTTTTGTGGCAGCAGTGCAATGCAGGCCAGACAAATTATTATAAGTTATAATAAAAACTAAAATAAATAAATAATGCAAATGAGGAATAGTAAGATGGTGTTCATGGATTTATTGGTCATTCATGAATATGATACCGGAGGAGAAAAAGCTGTTCCTAAAATGTTGAGTGAGGATCTTCAGGCTCCTGTACCTCCTCCTTGATGTTAAGGAGGTAGGTAGGACATACAACATTAGTTCAATTAATATGCAACACTTATATGGATAAATGGATGTACACCATTATTAAGTTTAATGGATATACAATGTTACTTTGCAAATCTTTGGATGTCTTGCTGGAGTTCTGGTTAATACTTATCTTTTTATCAACAGCAGCTTGCGGTCAACAAGTTAGTCACTTCATTTCTCATTAGACTTCAAGAACACTTCATTGACTGCAAAGTAATTTGAGAGGTAGGAAGCTCATTAAAGATGCTTTTTAAATGCAATTCTTGTCTTCTCTGATCTTATTCCCAATATTGTCAGCAACATGCACATCTTTAAGCTCTGACTGACAATTTCTAATGCTGCTATTCATTCTGGAGGCATATAACATCCAAGCGCTGAACAAATAACACTTTAATCATCCCTCCTATCAAAGTGGCCTGGATTACAGAGATGAATGTTGCACTATGGATTTAACATGGTGTAACTGCAAAATTACTGCTCTAATCCAAAAGAATGCTTCCCCACAGAATTCTCACTTTGTTCATAAAGTTGTTAGACTACTGATTAGTGGCTGCAAGTATCAAGCACTTTGTTTTGGTAGAAAGAAGATAGTGATGGATTCATATTGATTTTTGTGACTCATATGTAGCAGCTACTAGGTGTAGTAGCTACTTTCAGGTTGTTGGGGTTGTTATCACGTAAAGAAGCTGTGCCACATGCTCAGCTCAGCAGCATTACACGTCCTGGGCTTCAGTTCTGAGCCAACAGCCACGGGACATAGATGTGTTCCCTTGAAGTTTCCAATCCATGAGTGTTTATGTTCACAGACCCGGCAGAAAACAGAAATGCCCTAACTTATACAATAGATGGTGGATAGGGAGTGTGAAGAAGAGTCAGCAGTTCACTGATAGGCCACGGCAAGCATGGAGCTTCAGTATTTTGCTATAGATCAAACACCTGGGGTCCCGCAGAAAGCTGAAAATTGGTGCAGGTGGGAGTATGTGCAAAATGCTGGAAAAAACACTTTAAAGGACTTCACAACTATGACTCTGTCCTGGACATGAGCAGATTGGACAGTGTCCCACAGCATCCTATTTGAACATAAAACATAAGTAGTACAGCACAGTATGGGACTTTCAGCTTGTAATCTGTACCAACCTATATAAAGCGATTCCACAAATAATCTAATCCTTCACAACCCATAATGCTCCATTTTTCTTTCATCCATTTGCCTATCTAAAAGTCTCTTAAATGTCCCTATTGCATCAACCACCACCTCTAACAATGCACTCCAGGCAGCTGCCACACCCAGTGCAAAAATGAAATTTCTGACATCCCTCCAATCACATTAACATTTTGTCCTCTTGTATTTGCTATTACTGCTGCTCTGGGAAAGAAGTCTCTGGTGTTCATTCTATTTATTCCTCTTATTGTCTTATACTCCTCTATCAAGTCACCTCTCATCTTCCTTTGCTCCAAAGAGAAATATCCTGGCTTACTCAACCTTTTCCCATTAGACATTTGGCCTAAATGTACTTCAATTCTGAGCCAACAAGAAGTCGCAAAAGCTGTATCCCAACTTTAAATTAACAGACATCAGGAGTAGATAGCATCCAGCTGAAGAGCTTCAGTCACAAACCCATAATCTCATCATCCACATTTGGAAAGAGGACAATATAGTGGGAGAATTCACACTTAACCTAAATGAGACTATGTTCAAGAAAGACTACAGTTCTGACTGGGGTAAATACACAAGCTCTTCCTATTATCTTCCACAGAGGAAGTCATCTTAGGGTTCTCCTGAATCATTACATTTCATTAACTGAAAAGCTGCTTCCCAAATCACAGTGTGCATTCCACCCACCCGGAAGTCTGGTGGACATGATCTTTTCTGTGTGTTAACTCTAAAAAAAAATACAGGGAGCAGCACCCACCACAATAATTGATCTTTTCTGACTCCACTGAAATCTTTTACTCCATCTTTTCCAAAAACTTTACTCATGTTTAGTTACCCGCAGAAATACTTCTCCATTTTGCATTTTCACCATGATGGTATGCCAGACATGATAGTAACTAATGTGTCTGCAGCACAGGTGTCTCAGTGAAGACCAGTGTCAAACAAGCCTATTCATTGCCCTACTGCACTACCCAAACCATCTTATCACAGTGTTGCATCTCGCCTGCAATGAACTACCCATGGAGAAAGCTAATCATCAGAACTATTTGGAAGCTATTCAAACTACAGTGACTACAGGGCACCATCAAGGCTGCCCAAACCTCAGTAGCTGAGCTGCAGACAACATGTGGATTTCTGCATCTTCAAAGGCCATTCCAAGAATCATCACCACTTCTAATCAAACTGACAAGAGGATGGGCCTTCCGTTCAGTATCTGTGAATCAAGAGGCACTTGAAGGTCAAGACTTCAATATTAGCACAAAACACCTTGTCTACTGTGCAGCAGTGTATCCCCATCCTTTTATATCTTTCTGGCCCCTCCAACTTTAGAATGTACCTCAGGAAAAATATCACCAGCCTCACTTATTCACAGGAAGGATTAGTGAACCAAACAAATGTATCTAAGGCCAAAATTCATATCTTTGAGGATACAATGATGTTCTTAAAGTATGGAACCTTGTAAAGTTGCCTCTAACCATGCTCACTTTAACTAAATGAGGAAGTGCAGGAGGGATGGTTTTAAGACCATACATTGATAGCATGCCCTGAATAAGTAGTGAAAGGAGGGGAGCATCTCACAAAATAATTCACCTAATCAGCCCATTAGATAATCCTTTCCCATCTGTGGAAGAATCTGCAATTCGCACATCAGCCAGCCCTGACCCCACGGAATGGTGAATGGAATTCATCCTCGATTGGAAGAGGCTGTCTGAGAAGATGGAGATGCTTGTTTATTGCTGTCATTCGAACCAGCCAAAGGAAAGGCCAAACTGCAGAAATAAGTAAGACCAGGGCATTGGATCCAGCATAATACTCACTATTACTGTATTGCACTGTATCAACAAATCAACAAAATTCATGATATTGGTCATGTCACATGCCAATGATAATAAACCTGATTCTGATTCTGATATATGTCAGTGATAATAAACCTGATTATGACTCTAATACCATTTTGATCAATAGGTAATTCCTTAAGTTCTTCATTCTGAATAGTTCCTTAATTCTCACATGTATTTACCAAGTTTTGTAATTTTTCTTCTGTGAAGACAGACACAAAGTAATTGCTTAATTTCTCTGCAATTTTTTATTCCCCATTATGAACTAGCCTGTCTTTTTAAAAGGCTGGTTCCTTCCAATTTATGTTGCAATAAAAAAAATGTTTATTCTATGTTGCCCTTCTTTGTCATGTTTGGCACTCCATGGCTCTGAGTTTCAATGAATCAGAATTACTTGAGGGTCATTCTGACTGTTACCAGATTTTCCTTATGCCTGTTTATCAGGGAAAATACAAATATTTGAGCCATTGTATCAACAACTGTACCTACTTCCAGCTAGATGTTCAGAGAGGAAGCATTATGTTCCCAGAGCTTTGATGGCTTTGAAAGAACACAGATAACCATTGATTACAGTTGATTGGCTACCTGAATTGAAAATCTATTGTTAAGAGCTCTAATCCATTCTCAGAGAGCAGGAAAAAGGACACTGGAGGTAAAACAAGATATAGAGAAAGAGGGGTTGAGAGGAAAATCAATGACTATGTGGTGGTGGAATCCCAAGAGAAATAAAAATGGTACAAAATGGGCAGTAATATAATGAGTAAAGAAGGCAAGGGGTATGAATACATTTTAGAATAACTTCCTGAAATCTCATACTCAGTGTGGAGTTTAGAAAGATGGAATATAAATCAGAAAAAGAGTAGGTCACTTCGCTCATTGTGCCTACCCAACCGTTTCCTATGCTGATATTATAGAGTCATACAACACAGATAAAGAATCTTCAGGTCACTGCATCCATATCAACCACCAGGCACCCGTTTTCCCATATTCCCCTCAAGAACCCCACCCCATACCCTTGCCCCAAGATTCTATATACTGGGAGTAATTTATAGTGGCCACTTAAATGACCAACGTGCACATCTTCGGGATGTGAAAAGAAGCTGGTTTAATCTGATCTGAATTACTGAATCTGTTTCACCTCATCTCTGCACACTGTCCACCCTGTGTCGTAATGGAAAGAGTCAATCTCCATTTTTTCTGATTCTCTTAAATTCATTGACTTGAGACGTTGACTTTCTCAGGTGTCTGGTCTGCTGGTTTTTTTTAGTATTTATGTGTGTTGTGAGCACCTATAGTATTTTGCTTTGCGGAGAATGCTAGTTTTGGCAGAGTTCACAGCAAAGGAGGACAAATGTGGTAGAAAAGTCCTTCAAAAAAATTCATATCATTCCTTATGTCAACATGCTGTCTCGCACCATCCTCTTCTTTATGTCTTCCCCTCCATGGTGCCACGTCATTAGGTATATTTAAAGCAAAGGTTGATAGGTTCTTGATTAGTAATGCATCAAAGACTATGGGGAGAAGGCAGAATAATGAGTTTCAGAGGAAATGGTAGAGCAGCCACAATTGGCCGAATTTGCCCATATCTGCTGTTATGTCTTATGGTCTCAACGTACAGTTCACCGTGACACAGAATCCACTGAGGTAAAGTGAACTAACAATCCTTAAGGTATTGTTGTATTTTAATAATTTTATCTCCATGAAATTCTCCTTGTGTTCATTGAATGCATACTGTATGCTGAGGCACCAAACTCTTCAGTGTCTATCTGCTGCCAGAAATGGGAAGGTAAAGGGACATTGTGCAAGTCTTCCACTACCACCCCACCTCACCAGCAGCTTTCCAGAATCTCCCTTCTTCAATACCTCACTATCTCCTGCTCTTGGCTTCTTCTATAGAACTATATGCAGAAGATCAACAGTTCCTGCTGCTATTCAATCTCTCAAAGCAACCCCAGTGGCAGTGTTTACACCTGAATTGAGTCAGTGCTGAGAAGCGGAAAGAGAAGGGGATGAAGTGAACAGAAAAGGAAGAAAGAATTCAGTGATAGAAAGCGTTGGCCCACATAAAGTGAGGAAGGAAGAGTGTCTGTTAGAAAAGAGAGAAAATATATTTGTAGATTAACAGTCCCAAAATGCTAGAGGAACTCAGCAGATCAGGCATCATATATGGATGGCGATAAACAGACAATGTTTCAGACAGGAACCCTGATTATTTTTCTCCATTGATGCTGCCTGACCTGTTGAGTTCCATCATCTTTTTGTGTGTGTACCTCAAGATTGTATGTGCAAATCTCTTGTGTCTACTTGTAGGATACTTTGTCGCCTCACTTATAAATAACAATATCTACCCTGGGCCCAACATATTGATGTAATTATAAAGAAGGCATGACAACTGCTACATTTCATTAGGAGTTTGAGGAGAATTGGTATGTCACCAATGATGCAGCAAATTTCTACAGATGGCAAATATGTACAGGCCTCCTAACAGAGGCTGGGAGGTGGACCACAGATTACAACAGGAAATAGAAAAGGCATGTCAAAAGAACAATGTTATGATAGTCATGGGAGATTTTAACATGTTGGTCGATTGGGAAAATCAGGTTGGTAATGGATCTCAAGAGAGTGAGTTTGTTGAATGCCTAAGAGATGGCTTTTTATAGCAGTTTGTCGTTGAGCGTACTAGGGGATCAACAATACTGGATTTGGTGTTATGTAATGAACAGGAGGTGGTTATTGAGCTTAAGGTAAAAGAAGGCTTAGGAACCAGAGATCACAATATGATTGAATTCAACTTGAAATTTGAAAGGGACAAAGTAAAGTCTGACTTAGCAGCATTTCAAGGTATAAGAGAGGAGTTGGCCAAAGTAAATTGGAAAGAGCTGCTAGCAGGATGTCAGCAGAGCAGCAATGGCATGTGTTTCTGGGAAAAATGAGGAAGATGCAGGATATGTGCATTCCAAAATGAAGAAATACTCAAATGGCAAAATAGTACAACCATGGCTGACAAAGGAAGACAACGCCAATGTAAAAACAAAAGAGAGGACACACAACAAACAAAAATTAGTGGGAAGATAAAGGATTGGGAAATTTTTAAAAACATACAGAGCAGCTAAAAGAATCATTAGAAGAGAAAAAGGTGAAATATGAAAACAAACTAGCAAACAATATCAAAGTGAATAGTAAAAGCTTTTTCAAGTATGTAAAAAAATAAAAGAGTTGAGAGTGGATATAAGACAGCTAGAAAATGAGGCAGGAGAAATAACTGAGGACAAGGAGATGGTAGATGAACTAAATAAGTATTTTGCATTAGTCTTCACTGTAGAAGACACCAGCAGTGTGCCAAATGTTGTAGTGTGTGAAGGAAGAGAAGTGAGTACAGTTACTATTACCGGGGAGAAGGTGTTCAAAGCTGAAAGACCTAAGGGTACATAAATCACCCGAACCACATGACTGCACACTAGGATTCTAAAAGAGGTAGCATTAGAGATTGTGGCAGCATTAGAAATGACCTTTCAAAAATTATTGGACTCTGACATGGTGCCAGAGGACTGGAAAATTGCAAATGTCACTCCACTCTTTAAGAAAGGAGAAAGGCAGCAGAAAGGAAATTATAGACCAGTTAGCCTGACCTCAATGGTTGGGAAGAAGTTAGAGTCAATTGTTAAAGAGGAGGTGATGAAGTACTTGGTGACAAGGGACAAGACTTTGTTCAGCATGATTTCCTTAAGGGAAAATCCTGCCTGATGAACCTGTTGGAATTCTTTGTGGTGTTTAGTAGTAGGGTAGATAAATGGGGATGCAGTGGATGTCGTATATTTGGACTTTCAGAAGGCCTTTAACAAGAGGCCACTCATGAGGCTGCTTACCATGATAAGAGCCCATGATATTACAGGAAAGTTTCTAAGATGGTTAGAGCATTGGCTGATTGGAAGAAAGCAGTGAGTGGGAATAAAAGGATTCATGTCTGGTTGGCTGCCAGTGGCCAGTGGTATTCCACAGGGGTTAGTGTTGGAACCACTACTTTTTATGCTGTATATAAATGATGATGGAATAGATGGCTTTGTTATCAAGTTTGCAGATGATATGAAGATTGATGGAGGGACAGGTAGTGTTGAGGAAACAGGTAGGATGCAAAAGGACTTAGATTAGGAGAATGGGCAAGAAAGTGGCAAATGAAATACAATATTGGAAAATGCATGATCATGCACTTTGGTAGTAGAAATAAATGTGCAGACTATTTTCTAAATGGGGAGAAGATCCAAAAATCTGAGATGCAGAGGGACTTGGGAGACCTTGTTCATCTTCACTCCCAGCTGTTTATGGCATCTCCAAGCCTATATGCTTGTTACAGCTATTTTGTCCCCAACTATCAGTGACAAGATCATTGCTTTTTGATCATTTATGCATACGGCTGAAGGCTATTTAAAAACTATTTGCTTTAAGCACAGCATAATGTGTAATGGCCACACAATTGCATGCATCTGATGCTAATTGGAAACTGTTTGGCAATAGTTTCCAGCCCCAATCCCCAATTACGTGGCATAGTGTCCCAAATAAATGAAGGAATCCTGACTATTTTCGTGAGTCGATTATTTTTCTTTAAAAATTGACTCAAATAAGTGGCTGCCCTGATTAACCAATGATTCTTATTCTTATTGTAATTATTATTTTTCATGATTATGTATTGCATTGTACTGCTGCCACAAAGCAACAAATTTGACAACATACGCCAATGATATTAAACCTGATTCTGATTCTGGAACATTACAGCAATACTGTATTTTTGCAGGCAAACTTAGAGTTTTACAGGTCAACTTAAGAGCAATCTCAGCTGTGACCAATAAGAAGTTAACAGCAGTGTAGACAGTAGAATGTGGGTTGAATACCTGTTACTGGGCCAATTGGTCACTTTTATCAACTAGAGGGCATTTTGATGGGAACCTTGTCCTCAGCCATCATCTTCTACTACTATATTGTTTAAATGTCAAGATCTGACTTTAATGTAGACTGACCAAGAAAGAATTGGACCTCTACTCCACTGCTTCTGAATTACACAAAACACCAACAAAAACAAGAAGTTCTACATCCTTAGGATGCTTAAGGTTTACTGCTAAGCAGGTTATCTTGAAGGTAGAGTCTGAATAAGAGAAACTTCCATATTTCTGCTTCCAGGAGCCTTCCATCTGCACAGTCTACCTTCGCTATTACTATAAACAGCATGCTCTATGGTTCCCTGTGAGTGGATTGGTGCCATGGTTATAAATGTTGATGACTTACATTAGTGAATTTCTTTAAAGAGTTTGCAGTTTCTACTGAGAAATAAATGATCAAAGCAAAGGCAGATAGATGAAAAACATTTTGTTTTTAGTAACAGGTGAACATCAGGATGAATAAATATGAAATGCTTCATTCTTGAAGAAACCATATGAACACATGAATACAAAAGCCTGGCCTCTCAAGTCTGCCCACTATTCAATGCAATCATGGCTGCTTTACACCAGGTCTCCATTTCTACTCTGGGCATATTTTCCATAGCCTTCAAGACCCTGAACTTTGAAAAATTTATCCACTTCTTATTTAAACATTTCCAATGAGCTTGCCTGGTGGATTAGATTATTAGAATATTAGATGTATTAGAATGATTAGGACTCACAATTCTTGAAGATTAAGAGTCTGAATGAGGTAAAGGAGCATGAATCATGGACAAACAATTCAAGCTAGCTTGGTCATTAAAAACTAATAACTAATGCCAGAGATTCAGAGCAGAAACAATAATATTTAATGACAAAGTACTGTGAAAGTCATACAAACTTCTTAGTTAACAACCTTTATGATTGAGGAAACTGTGCATTTTAATATGATAAATGACAGAAGTAGTTATCACTTGCAGGTAACCCAAAAGAGGCATAGGTAAAAATTAATCCTTATCAAAGCCAATCAAGGATACTAGCGAAGATGAGGGTGAATAATCTGTATAGGTCAAAGGGGACCCTGGATAAATAGAAGGGAGCTCCGTGCCAGTAGTACACTGGCTCCAACTCAAAATGGAGAATGAGCTCAGCTGTCATTCGCATGCACTGCTCATCACAAGGATAAGTCAGCTAACCCAGTCAAAATATCCAGGAGCACTCTGCTGACACAAGCTCTTTCATGGTCTCAAGTGGATTGGTTTGTGCTGTTTCTTATTAGTGTAGCAGGTAGTTCATTGGACATTTCATAACGTGATTGCTAAAGTGACTGGTACTTGCCATTATGCTCGAGTGTACAGTATTTCAGAAATGTGGAAACAGCATAAGCAATAACCAGTTAATCCTTGATTACTTCTGGAAGAATTATTTCTCGGGCTTATTAGTTCTTCTGGCATGTAGATAAGAGCCAAGGCACTGTGGGAGAAATGCATTCCTCCCGGACCATTAAGTGGCACAGTGGGTCAGAACAATGTTTTGTCAGCTCTACAACCAGTTTTAAATTCAGCAGCCACACTCAGCTGCAGGCTGCTGGGAAGCCCTTGAACTTGTGTTTGAAGGTGATGGTGGGTGAGTGTGAAAGAATAAATTAATGGGGAGTACTGAATCCTGTAATTAATGAGTGCTGATCACAAAACACACCTGGATATTTTATACATTTGACTGTATATAATCTGCTCAATTCCTTTTTTTTTCTGTATTGCTTTCAGTATTATCTTCACCTTGTGTGTTTCACTGTAGATATTGACCTTTCTAAAATGTATCAGATAATGAGACACAATTCAACAGGCTACTGATTAACCCCATCTCTTAGCCACTGTCTGCTCTAATACCATTTTAGGATGTGGAGTTTCCGGCTGGTTGTTTCCAGAAAGAGAACGAAACGCTTAGCAAGGTGTTCATTTGCAGTTGAACTATGGCAGACTAATTGCACAATGACATTAATGTATCTACAAACTATTTACAGCAGTAAATCGGACAGCTCAGCTGCTTTATGTCTGTGTCAATGTTCCACATAGACCTTCAACCTCAGTCCACTTCAGAAAGAATTATTGAATTATTAGCCACAGCAGGAGGCCATTTGGCCTATCGTGTGTATGCCACCCCCCTGAGGAAAGGGCTAACAAATTATTCTGACACTCAGCTTTTTTCTGTAAGCTGATAAAATATCTCCAACCCTCTAATGTGTAGTTGAAAATTCCAGTGAGATTTGGTTCTGGCAACCACTGAGGCAGCCTGTACCAGGTATTACTGATCCACTGTGAGGGGAAGTCATACCTAATTTTGTCTCCAGCCGGTTTTCCTAATCTGTTCTTTTTTTACAGGTATGCTCTGTTTGCTGTCCTTCTGCTTTTCCAAAATCTTTATAGAATTAAATAAGTGCATTGAACCCTCCCTTTGATTTCTGCTCTGAAAGCAATCTTTGTTTCTGTGTATGATGGAAAATGTCCTCACTGCTTATTAGATATGAGTAATATTGGGTACCAAGCTGCCCAAAATTAGACAGCATATATCTATTAAGGCATGATCAGTGTCTGCAAACATTTTGCCTTGCTCATTCCTGTAGTTTTAAACCCACTCTTACTTACTCAGCTAAATATCATGTTTCCATATACTATCACAAGAAAATAAATCTCAGGGTTGTATATGGTGATATATTTGTACTTTATCAATTTACTTTGAACTTTGACCACTGGATCAAACAACTGTATTACCTTCAAACACATATAAATGTTAACTCCCCAGTATCTCTGTTCTAAGGTCTCCATACCAGCTTACTGCTGCACATATATTTTCCTGAAATTGGCTACTATCCTGATAAATATTTATTTGCCTAGAAAATATCTATAAAACACACCACATAGTGGCTGCAGCACAGTGTGTGCGCTCTGGTTGTGAAAGGCCTGGGGCAGAGAAAAACTTGCTAATTTACAATAAAGTGTGTTCAACACATGTGATTGAGCATGAATTTCTGGGCAAGTGCATTGTCAATAGCTGCACCATTTGAGAATTGTGGAATTCTATTCTACTTGTCAGAACTGACTACCATGTCAGAACTGACTTATATTTTCCACAAGTTTTGACTTATTATGACATTGCTAATGATTGTAAAATTGTTTCTTTATACTGTAAGCTAATATCTAAATTTTACTTAATCTAACCCAAAAAGCTTTTACAACAGAATACTTTGGGTTAATGTATGTAAAATTTATGGAAATGGACGGTATTTGAGATTAAGTGGTTGTTCACGTATTTCTCCGGAGGCTCATTTCTCTCCCAACATTTACATCTCTCACATAGTATCAACATTTTTTCCTGATTTGCTTCAATGAGTGCCCTTTTGTCACAAAACCATAAAAGTGTGGATTCAGATATCATTCCAGAAACAGGAGCTTAAAGTAATTCAAAACTGATTGATGTATTGAAAAAATTGGAGTAATTTTTTGTCAATTGCAGAAGTTTAAATATATTTCTCAGTTTGATTGTATGTGTGAGAAAGTGAGGGGGAGAGGGAGAGGAGGTAAAGTGGAGTGAGTGAGAGTGGGAGAGATGGAGGGGAGGAGGAGAGATGGGAGTGGGAAGAAAAAGACTTGTAGGGGCAAGAAAGGAGGTGGGAAGAATAAGAAGGGAAAGGAGGGATGGGGAGGCAGGGGAAAATTGAGGTGGAACATGAGGGGGAAGAGGTAGAGGGTGTAATGGAAGGAAAAGGAGAGGTGTGATTTTTGTCAATAGTGACACAATTTTAAAAAATCAAGAAATATTTCTGGGGATTATGAGACTAGAGAAGTTTGCAGGAGGAGGATTTTGAAAAGGATATACTATGTGTTGGTGTTCTGGGAGCAGAAGCAGCTTGGCCAAACAGAGATGATGAGTGAGTGGGTTATGGGTTAGCGTGTTTTGGATGAAATCAGATAACATCCAGCTCTGTAGTTATGGTCATCAGATCTGATCATTTTGTATTGTGACTGCCACCCAGAGTCTACACATAATGGGGTAATATTTGACCCGATGGGATGCAATATATAAAGGCATTATTGATTTGGCCAGTCGTGCTCAGTTCAACAGCACAGATGTGGTACATATTAGTCTTTCACCAGGTTTCTCATGGTGCCGGTCTTTGGCTCTGAATCATTGCACTGAAGTTCATCCACAGATGTGATTGGATTTGAACAGTTTTCTCAATGATCCTTCATCATCTATGCATTGTAATTCCACTGATACCCTGTTTCTCAGAGCACAGGAGATGGCTCAGAGCTTGAAACATAGAAACATAGACATAAATCAGGCCCTTTGGCCCACAATGCTGTGCCGAACATGTACTTACTTTAGAAATTACCTAGTATAGCCCTCTATTTATCTGAGCTCTATGTACCTAGCCAAGAGACTCTTAAAAGACCCAATTGTATCCGCTTCCACCACCATCGCTGGCAGCCCATTCCACGCACTCACCAATCTCTGCGTTAAAAACTTACCCCTGACATCTCCTCTTAAAACTTAAAACTGTGGCCTCTCATGGGAAAAAGCCTCTGACTATCCATATGATCAATGCCTCTCATCACTTTGTACACCTCTATCAGGTCGCCTCTCATCCTCCATCGCTCCAAGGAGGAAAGGAAAAGTTCACTCAACCTATTCTCATAAGGCATGCTCCCCAATACAGGCAACATCCTTGTAAATCTTCTCTGCACCCTTTCTATAGTTTCCACATTCTTCCTGTAGTGAGGTGACCAGAACTGAGCACAGTACTCCATGGGGTTTGACCAGGGTCCAATATAACTGTAACATTACCTCTCAGCTCTTGAACTCATTCCCACGGTTGATGAAGGCCAATACGCCGTATGCCTTCATAACCACAGAGTCAACTTGCGCAGAAGATTTGAGAGTCCATTGTTCAATGGGCTTTGACGATAATGGGTCAAAGCGAGGAAGGTTGCCTGTGCGGAATACAGACAGGAAGAATGCATGCAAGGCCGGTGTTCTGGGCTCAGTGTCAGATGTGGAAAGTCTGGGGGACTCCGGGTCTCCTGGACGGCAACATCTGCACCAAGTGTGTTGAGCTGCAGCTCCTTAGGGACCGTGTTAGGGAACTGGAGGCGCAGCTCGATGACATTCATCTGGTCATGGAGAGTGAGGAGGTGATAGAGAGGAACTACAGGCAGGTAGTCAAACTGGGGCCTGGGGAGACAGTTAAGTGGATAACAGTCAGGAGAGGGAAGGGCAGGAGTCAGAGGCTAGAGAGGACCCCTGTGGCTGTCCCCCTTGACAATAAGTACTCCTGCTTGAGTACTGTTTTGTGGGACGGCCTACCTGGGGGAAGCAACAGTGGCTGCGCCTCTGGCACAAAGTCTGGCCCTGTGGCTTAGAAGGGTAGGGAAAGGAAGAGGATGGCAGCAGTGATAGGGAACTCTATAGTTAGGGGGGCAGACAGGCAATTCTGTGG
The DNA here is from genome assembly GCF_048418815.1 of Hemitrygon akajei. NCBI lineage: Eukaryota > Metazoa > Chordata > Chondrichthyes > Myliobatiformes > Dasyatidae > Hemitrygon > Hemitrygon akajei. The sequence goes on along the minus strand of NC_133132.1, from coordinate 90,929,880 downwards.
ATTCAGGAAAGAAGCACAGATGGTAGTTTACCTCCCAGGTGTCAGGGTCCAGGATATATCTGATCCCGTCCAAGATATCCTGAAGGGGGAAGGTGAACAGCCAGAGGACATGGTACATATTGGTACCAATGACATAGGTGGGAAAAGGGAGGGGGTCCTCAAAGCAAACAACAGGGAGTTAGGAAGGAAGTTGAGAAGCAGGACCTCAAAAGTAGTCATCTCGGGATTAATGTCTGTGCCACATGACAGTGAGTATAGGAATAGAGTGAGGTGGAGGATAAATGTGTTGCTGAAGGATTGGAGCAATGGACAGGGATTCAGATTTCTGGATCATTGGGACCTCTTTTGGGGCAGGAGTGACCTGTAGAAAGAGGACGGGTTGTACTTGAATCCCAGGGGGACCAATATCCTGGCAGGGAGGTATGCTAAGGCTATTGGGATGAGTTTAAACTAGAATTGTTGTGGGGGTGGGAACCAATCTGGAAAGATAGAGGAAGAGGCAGTTGGCTCACAAATAGAGAAAGCTTTGAGACAGTGTGAGAAGGAGAGTAGCAAGGTGATAGAGAAGGGGCGCACTCAGACCAATGGTTTGAGATATGTCTATTTTAATGCAAGGAGTATTATGAACAAAGTGGATAAGCTTAAAGCGTGGATCAGTACTTGGAACTGTGATGTTGTGACCATTACAGAGACTTAGCTGGCTCAGGGGCAGGAATGGTTACTTCGAGTTCCAGGCTTTAAGTGTTTCAGAAAGGACAGGGAGGGAGGCAAAAGAGGTGGGGGTGTGGCACTGTTGATCAGATATAGTGTCGTGGCTGCAGAAAAGGAGGAAGACATGAAGGGATTGTCTACGGAGTCTCTGTGGGTGGAAGTTAGGAACAGGAAGGGGTCAATAACTCTGCTGGATGTTTTTTATAGATAACCTAATAGTAACAGGGACATTGAGGAGCAGATAGGGAGACAGATTCTGGAAAGGTGTAATAATAACTGGGTTGTCATGGTGGGATATTTTTATTTCCCAAATATCAATTACCATGTTCCTAGAGTGAGGGGTTTAGATGGGGTGGAGTTTGTTAGTTGTGTTCAAGAATACTTCTTGACAAGATATGTAGATAAGCCTATAAGAGGAGAGGTTGTACTCAATCTGTTATTGGGAAATGAACCTGGTCAGGTGTCAGATCTCTCAGTGGGAGAGCATTTTGGAGATAGTGATCACAATACTATCTCCTTTACTATAGCACTGGAGAGGGATAGGAACAGACAAGTTAGGAAAGTGTTTAATTGGAGTAAGGGGAAATATGAGGCTATCAGGCAAGAACTTGGAAGCATAAATTGGGAACAGATGTTTTCAGGGAAATGTATGGAAGAAATGTGGCAAATGTTCAAAGGATATTTGCATGGAGTTCTGCATAGGTACTTTCCAATGAAACAGGGAAAGGATGGTAGGGTACAGGGACCATGGTGTTCAATGGCTGTTGTAAATTTAGTCAAGACAAAAAGAAGAACTCATGAAATGTTGAAAAAAAACTAGGTCAAGATAGAGATCTAGAAGATTATAAGGCTTGCAGGAAGGAGCTTAAGAATAAAAAAATTAGGAGAGCCAGAAGGGGCCATGAGAAGACCTTGGCAGATAGGACTAAGGTAAACCCCAAGGCATTCTACAGTATGTGAAGAGCAAGAGGATAGGACGTGAGAGAATATGACCAATCAAGTGTGGCAGTGGAAAAGTGTGCATGGAACCGGAAGAGATAGCAGAGGTACTGAATGAGTACTTTGCTTCAGTATTCACTATGGAAAAGGACCTTGGCGATTGCAGGGATGACTTAAGTGAACTGAAAAGCTTGAGCATGTAGATATTAAGAAAGAGGATGTGCTGGAGCTTTTGGAAAGCATCAAGTTGGATAAGTCACCGGAACCAAACAAGATGTACCCCAGGCTACTGTGGGAGGCGAGGGAGGAAATTGCTGAGCCTCTGGTGATGATCGTTGCATCATCAATGGGAATGGGAGAGGTTCCAGAGGATTGGAGGGTTGCGGATGTTGTTCCATTATTCAAGAAAGGGAGTAGAGATAGCCCAGGAAATTATAGATCAATGAGTCTTATTTCAGTGGTTGGTAAGTTGATGGAGAAGATCCTGAGAGGTAGTATTTATGAACATTTGGAGAGGCATAATATGATTAGGAATAGTCAGCATGGCTTTGTCAAAGGCAGCTCTTGGCTTACAAGCCTGATTGAATTTTTTGAGAATGTGACTAAACACATTGATGAATGTAGAGCAGTAGATATAGTGTATATGGATTTCAGCAAGGTATTTGACAAGGTACCCCATGCAAGGCTTATTGAGAAAGTAAGGAGGCATGGGATCCAAGAGGACATTGATTTGTGGATTCAGAACTGGTTTGCCCACAGTAGGCAAAGAGTGGGTGTAGATGGGTTATATTCTGCATAGAAGTCGGTGACCAGTGGTGTGCCTCAGGGATCTGTTGTGGGATTCCCTACTCTGTGATTTTTATAAATGATCTGGAAGAGGAAGTGGAGGGATGGTTTAGTAAATTTACTGATGACACAAAAGTTGGTGGTGTTGTGGATAGTGTATAGGGCTGTCAGAGGATACAGCGGGACATTGATAGGATGCAAAACTAGGCTGAGAAGTGGCAGATGGAGTTCAACCCAGCAAAGTGTTGGGTGGTTCATTTTGGTATGTCAAATATGATGGCAGAATATAGTATTAATGATAAGACTCTTGGCAGTGTGGAGGATCAGAGGGATCTTGGGGTCCGAGTCCATAGGACACCCAAAGCTGCTGCGCAGGTTGACTCTGTGCTTAAGATGGCATATGGTGCATTGGCCTTCATCAAGTTTAGGAGCCGAGAGGTAATTTTGCAGCTCTGTAGGACCCTGGTCAGACCCCACTTGGAGTACTGTGGCCAGTTCTGGTCACCGCACTACAGGAAGGACATGGAAACCATAGAAAGAGTGCTGAGGAGATGTACAAGGATGTTGCCTGGATTGGGGAGGATGCCTTATGAGAGTAGGTTGAGTGAACTCAGCCTTTTTTCCTTGGAGCAATGGAGGATGAGAGGTGACCTGATGGAGGTGTATAAGATGATGACAGGCATTGATCATGTGGATAGTCAGAGGCTTTTTCCCCAGGGCTGAAATAGCTAGCATGAGAGGGCACAGTTGTAAGGTGCTTGGAAGTAGGTCCAGAGGATATGTCAGGGGTAAGATTTTTTACGCAGAGATGGTGAGTGTGTGGATTGGGCTGCCGGCGAGAGTGGTGGACGTGAATACAATAGAGTCTTTTAAGAGACTCCTGGATAGGTACATAGAGCTCAGAGAAATAGAGGGCTATACTAGGTAATTTCTAAAGTAAGTACCTGTTTGGCACAGCATTGTGGGCCGAAGGGCCTGTATTGTGCTGCAGGTTTTCTATGTTTCTATGTTTAGTCTAAATAAATAAAATACTAAACAAACAAGAAAATGAAGCAAATTCCTGCAGTACCAACCTCTACTTAATAAAGCCCCAGGAGACATTTGATTTCTCTAAACCAGGAGACTTTGAGTGATGACTCAGACACGTTGAGAGATTTAGGTTTGCAAGCAGTTTTACTCAGGCTTCTGAAGAACATCAAGCAAGTACATTGATTACTACATTGGTGACAAAGCAGATGACAGCATGGGTGGATGAGGACTGACAGATGCTCAGAAAAAGCAGTCCAAAACAGTGCAGGACAACTTTAAAGAACGTTTCACAGGAAAGCAAACTGTGATATATGAGAGGGCAAAGTTCAACTCCATAAAACAGGAGCCAGATGAAGGTGTAAATGACTATCAAAGCATTGCATGCCCTGTCAGACAACTGTGCATACGGAAATCTGAGAGATGAGCTCATGAGAGACAGCATGGTTTTCAGGCTAAGAGACACCAAATTTTCAGTGAGACTTCAAGTGCAGACAAATCTCACACTAGAGAAAACTCTTACTCTGGTCAAGCAGAGTGAGAATTTTCACCAGCAACAGGCAGAACTTAGGCACAAAAACAATGCTGAGGTAAAGCTGGAAGCTGTGCAAAAAGAAAGGCCACAAACAATGTGCAGTCAGAAAGAATACAGAAAGAGAAGGCGGTAGAGCTCAGCTCAAACAAAACAGACAAGAAAAACTGTTGTGTCTATACAGCTACATATCAATTAAAATAAAAGCATGCATGCAGGAGGTGAGGTTTAACTGGTGTATTCACATTGCATGGAGAGAGAGAACATATCAATGTGCATAAGTAGACAACAGTCTTATGGTCTTAACAGTCCATACATAATGCTAAAGGGGGGTGGGCATCATTGCTCTAAAAGAAATAGATCCAGATATTACAGTTCCTTCCCCTTTAGATTAATGTAACATAAAATTGTGTATGTAACAAAACATATACAAATAAACATGCTTTCACAGTAACAGGTCCACAACAAGCTTCACTATACAAAGATTCAGTCTTTTGGGAGGCACTCTGCCTCTTTCATGATAGTGCCTTTAGACCTGTGGAGTGGAATCAGGTTTGGCTGGTATTTTGTCCAAGACAATTTTCTCTGTTGCCATTAGTGATGTTGCTGAGAGGTAAGTTCAGTGGCTGTAATATGTCCATCTTGTTGGATACAGTTGACTCAGGTGTATTCTTCAGCTAAGCATCCAGTATCTGGTCCACATAACATCTCCATGTCTGATTCCAACATCCACTATGTACATCAGTGGTCCGGTTCTTGTAACTATCCTACTGAGTGTCCACTTTTCTTCTCAGTAATCACATGCTAGAACTTCCTGTCCAATCTCAAACTCCTTGCTGATTCACCTGGCAACTGTCTGAACAGTTTATTCTATGCTTCCCTCCGTAGATTTGGTTTCAGGATGTCTATTCAAACTCTCTGATTCCTGTTCATAAACAGCATTGCAGGTGTTTTATTTGTCACCGCATGAACAAAGTTCCAATACACAGAAAGGAAAATTTCCACCTTTTGCTGAAGAGAAATGCCCTCCTTGTCCATAGCTTTAATGGACTTCTTGAAGATTTGGATAAACCTTTTAGCTAACCCCTTCATTAGTGAGGAGCTGACTGGAAATGTTTGATGCCTTTTTTCTTCATGAATAGTCTGAACTCTTCTAAAAGGTATAGTGGTCCATTGTCACTCACAATTTATTCTGGTAAGCTATTTCTGGAGAAGATAGTCCTCAGAGTGGAAACAGTCTTTGTAGAGGTCTTTGACTTCATTGGCATAACTTCCGACCACATTGAATGAGCATCCATAACAATCAGAAACATAGAGTCCATGAATGGCCCAGGAAAGTCAATATTTGCTATGGCAATGACAGCCACTGCTAAGAGTGTAACAGTGACTGTGGGGGTGCACTTTAAACTTTTTGGTATCACAACAGCTTTTGTCCAAGTCTTCAATCCATTTATCTATTCTCAGCCACCACACATAGCTTCAGGCGAGACTTTTCATCTTGACAGTACCCAGGTGTCCTTCATGTAGATTCTCTAACACTCCGGTGTGTGGTTTAGAGGGAACCACAACATGACATACAGACAGTTGGTTTTATCTCACTGAGAACTCAGGAAACATAGGATTACCATGAGCTAGCCATCCGTGCATGGTGATGTCATTGACTTTGACAATGCTGGGTCATTCCTTGCGTCGCTTTGTATTTCAGAATTTATTGTGTGAAATGCTTCTGCTGGGTCACAGTATGAAGACTTTTCTTCTTTAGTTGCTAATGGTGGTAGATGTGACAGATCGTCTATGATGCTGTGGTATTTGATACCCTTGAACTCTGTGTCATTAAGATGGGCTCCTAGGAAAAATGCTCAACATTGTAACTGGGTAGTAGTCATCACTGACATTCCATTCCTGGCATCGATAATAGGCACAAAGGACGGGTGATCTGTCACTAGTTTAAAATTTTGTCCATAGAGATAGTGGTGGAACTTCCTTATTCCCCTTACCAGAACAAAGGTCTCTCTGTTGATCTGTGGATGTCAGTTATCTTGACAGAAATGCAATCAGGCATTTCAGATCCATCTTGCACAGTGTGTGACAAAACGGCACCAATGGCATAAGAGGACACATTGCACACCAGTCTGATGGCAAAGATGGGTCATATTGGGTGAGCAGTTCCTCAGATGTTATTAATCTCTTTGTTTCATAAAATGCTCTTTCACATCTTTCTGACCATTCCTACTTTGTTCCTGTCTGTAATAGTATGTTCAATGGATGCAGCACTGTAGCAATGTTTGGGAGAAACCAGTGGTAGTAGTTTACAAAGTTCAAATACAACATAAGTTGTGACACATTTTGCTGTTTGGGTGCCTGCGGCACTGCTTCAATCTGCTCTTGTGATTTATGTAAGCCCTGCTTGTCAATATGTCCACAATGTGAGATTTCATTCTTGAAAAACTCACATCTTTCTCTCTCTTTGTGTGCAGATCATACTCATTCAGAATGGTAAGCACTTTACCAAAATTCCAAAGGTGCTCTTCATCACTTTTGCCAGCCACAATATTATCAATAGTAATAATATTATCATTGTGTTCCTGGGATATTTTGGAGCACCTTGTCCTTTGCTCTTTGCCAAATTGCTGGAGCTGATGCGATGCCAAAGATGAGATGGTTAAACTGGAACAGTCCCTTGTGAGTGTTGGTTTTGAGGAGCTTCCTACTTGACTCCTCTATCTCCGTTTGCAGAGATGTTAAGTAGGCATGTGTTAAGTCAATCTTTGAAAACCTCTCCCCTCCTGCCACAGATGCAAATATATTTTCTGTTTGTGACAGGGGATACTGCACAGTATGCATCACAGGGTTGATGTTCACTTTGAAGTCCCCATATATGCAAACAACTTTTACCTTCCCTTTCTTGATCACTGGGACAATCTGCATGGCCCAATCATTCCACTCAACCTTGGAGAGAATGCCAGATGCCTCCAAGCTTTGAAGTTCAGCATCCAATTTAGGACATAGTGCATAAGGCACTGGACACACTTTATGGAATCTTGGTGTTGTTGCTACATACAGTACAATTATGGCCTTCATGCCTTTGAATTTACCAATCCCCTTCTCAAACACCTCTTCATTAGCATCAAACAGCCTTTGGGAGATAGTTTTTCACCTGTGTAGGTCTTTAGCACCACTGAAGTTTTTTCTGAAGGGAGCTTTGAAAACAATCTGTTGTAGCTAGCCTCTGAAATTATACACAAAGCTGACATTGTATCCAGCTCCATTTTCAGTTTTACACCAGACACATCTATTGTAATCAATATGATTTTGTGCTATGCTTCTGAAAGACTATGCAGTTCTAGGCATGACAGCTCACCTTTGTCAGACTCTGTGTTGTCTGATTCTGTTTTGCATTTAGTCACTTTATGTATTTCTTTACTTTTGTGTTTGAAACTTTTCATTCTGAGTGGTATTTCTCTTTGGTTGTGTTTTCTGTCTGACTTGCACACTCTCTCTATGTGACCTTGACTGTAACACTTCCTGTACACTTTTTCCTTGAACCAGCTGTCACTTGTATCTTGGGAAGATTTGCCACACATAACATTTTTGGACCTTTCAAGAACATTTTTTGTGTTTCTAACACTTTCTAACCTCTTTTTCTGTAGTTCTGCTTCATTTTTTAGTGCAGTCTCTGATAATATTAAAATGATCAATGCCTATTCTAATGTTAGCTCTCTTTATGACAGAAGCCTCTCTTGAGTGATTTGACTATGTATGCCACGTACAATCCTATCCCTTAATGCATGAGTAAGTCCATCTGTAAAATCACAGTATTGGGGAAGTTTGTGCAGTTCTGCAATGTATTCTGAAAAGCTTTCATCCTTTGACTGGTTCCTTTAGTTAAATCTAAATCTTTCAGTTAATACCAGTGCTTTTGGGCTCAAATGATTTTGTAAAATTGTAACGATTTTGTCGAATGTCTTGCTTGCTAGTTTATCAAGAGTTACTAATTGTGTAAGAGTACCTATTAAACTCAGAAGCATGGAGATGTTCTTTTCCTCATCCACATCATTCATGTTACAATACAGTTCAAGCCTCTTGATATATAATTCCCAGTCCTCATTAGCACTATCAAATTCATCAACTTTCCTGAATAAGGTCATCATCACTTTATTTCTACTTTAACTTTTCTGGTTGTGTGTCCCTCACTGTGCACTATGCAGTTACTTTTGTGCCTTTTGTCAGCGTCCGTGACAGCCTTCTCCAAACTGAATAACTCTTTCCTCTTGCTGTCTCTCTCCAAAGTCTGTTGTCCCATAACTGTCTGTGCCATTGCCCATATTCTCAGACTTTCACGTTTGTACTTGTTGCCAATCTGTTATGTCTGTACAGCTACATATAAATTAAAATAAAAGGATGCACACAAGATGTTAGTCTTAACTGTTGCATTCATGTTGAAGAGAGACAGATCAGATTAATGTGCCTGCGTAGACAGCAGTCCATACATAGTGCTAAGGAGGTCATTGCTCTAAACAAAAGAGATTCATACATTACCAAAACAAAAAGCAGGTAAAATGTCCAACTGCAGGACATGTGGCAAGTCTCTATTTCATGTTAAAGAGCTCTGTCCAGCAAAAGTGAAATGGCACCAATGCAATAGAGTTGGCCATTATTAAAGCCATTGGCATTCAAAAGCAGTTCTTGAGAAGTCAAAGAAAACCATGATTCAGATGAAAAGCTTTTCTTAGGTCTTTAGATTCAAGTAGACAAAACTGGTGTACTATGGTTCAATTGCAAAATCAGGCAGTGACATTTAAAATTGACACTGGGCAAATGTCACAGCCAACCCCAAATGTCTGTTCACATAACTGGTGAAGAAACAGCCATTAAGCTAAACCCAACAAAGAAAGTGCTCATGGGGTCAGGGAAACATAAGTTCAGTGTGAAAAAAATGTGTATTACTTCCATCCATAAAAATGAGAACCAGTTAAAAGAGGATGTTTATGTTGTTCAGAATCTCTTCTCATTACCACTGGAATGATATGGCATCAAGAAGTTGAACCTCATTGCAAGGTTGGATTTGCTAAACAATGTTCAGTGGCAGGAAAAGTCCCCAGAGTTGTTCACAGCCTGGAGGTACTGAAAGGAGATTACCTTATCCAACTGAAGCCGAGAGTTACACTCTGTTCTCTGACCACAGCAAGGTTCATAGGTGAACAAAGTAAAAGTTGAATTTGAGAGAATGGAGGTGCTTGGCATCATAACTAGAGTGACTGGACCTACTGACTCGTATGTGGGCATTCTTCCTGTTTCGAAGCCAGATGGCACAGTGAGGATCTGTGTTGATCTAACAAAATTGAATAATTCAGTGAGGTGGGAGAAGTTTACTCTGCTCTCTGTTGAACACAGAGCAAGTTTCTTCACCAAACTAGATGTAAATTCAGGGTTCTGGCTGATCCACTTAGCTCCTGAGTCAAGAAAGCTCCCAATCTTTATCACATCATATTGATGCTAAGCCTTCAAGAAAGTCCCTTTTGGCAGCTCATCCATTCCTGAACTCTTTCAGCTGAAGATGAACAAAATTTTGGAGGGACTGGAAGGAGTAATCTGCCATATGGATGATATACTCATCTTCGGAGGCTCAAGTGAGGAACATGGCAAAAGAGTGAAAGCTGCTTGGAGAACCTGAAATGGGCTGGAATCACTCTAAATAAAAGGAAATGTGAACTTGCAAAGTTGGAGGTGAAATTCTTCAGCTAACAACTGTCCTCAGATGGAGTACAACCAGATTTAGACAAACTGGTAAGAGTTCAGAATATGAAATAACCTACGAATGTATCAGAGATCTGCAATTTCCTTGGCATGGTAAACCATCTGGGAAAGTTTATTCCAGATTTGGCAGAGAAAACAAAGCCAGTACGTGACCTCCTCTCCCAGAAAGAAGTTTGGACCTCGGACACATCACAGGAAAAATCATTCTCATCACTTAATCACTCATCACTTTATCTCTGCCAACATTAGTCTTCTTTGATCTGATCAAAGCAACCAAGGACTCAACAGATGCCTCTTCCTTTGGCCTAGGGGGAGTGTTCATGCAGAAATGCAGTGGCGTATGGAAACTGGTGGCATATACATCAAGAAGAGTGACTCCTACAAAACAGTGTTATGCCCAAATGAAAAAGGAGATGCTGCCTTCCTGTGTGGGCTTGTAAACACTTAAGATGCTACTTGACTGCCACTAAATTCCTGCTTGAAATGGACCACAGGCCACTTGTCAGTCTGCAAAGATTCAGAATAGGCTTATGCAATAGTGTTATGACATTGAACATGTCCCTGACATACCTTTCACATTACCTGACATTCTGTTGGGAATGCCATGCAAAAATGAATGGATGGAGACTGATTCCACCCTCCTAAAAAGATACCAACATCTACTTAGCTCAATTACATGAAAGCTTTCCTGCATCACAGAGTCAACTGGATTATCTTCACACTGAGTTGAAAAAGAACCAAATTATGCAATGCTATGAGCATAGATGACCTGCTGCTCAAAAAAAAGCTCACAAACTCAGACCTTACTGGCTTGAAAGAAACACTCCCACCATTCTTGATGGTTTGCTGCTAAAGGGCTCAAGATTTGTTCTTCCTCCTACTATGCATAACAAAATCATCAGTCAAAACCACCAAGGATATCAAAGCATCGAAAAATGTCACCAAAGAACAAGGCAATCCGTGTGATGGCTTAGTCTGAGCATACGGCTGGGAGATTCTGTAAAGCAATGTGCAGCATGCAGAAAACTGCACAACAATCATGCTGAACCTCTTTGTCCCACAGAATTCTCAGACTTTCCGAGACAAATTACAGGCAAAAAAAAACAGAATTGGTGAAAAAAAAGAAGGAAAACATAAAATGAGACTGTTAAAAACAAAGAAAAAGGCAGTATAAAGTTGGAAATTCTTTTCTATGTTTATGTAAGGGGCATAAGTTATGTGCCATGGGTAGAGTGAATTGAATCGCTCAATTTCAGTGGTAATTTCAATGCAGTTCTATAGGCAAGAAATACATATCTAGTTTTTTTTTCAAGAAGGGGAGATGTTGTGCTAGTTACTAGTGCTATTCCTATGCCGCATGGGAGGAGTTCACATACTGTACAAGCAGAATATCAATAAATTCCTGTTGAATATCCTGCAGGGCTGCCATCCATTTGTATGTCTGCACTCTCTCAATATCAAACACAACAGAATTCATTCCCACAAACAGCTGTGGAGGCCAGGTCATTGGGTAAATTTAAACGGGAGGTTAATAGGTTCTTGATTAGCAAGGGTGTCAAATGTTTTTTGGAGAAGGCAGGAGTTGGGTGGCATAACAAATCAGCCATAATGGAATGCTGGAGCAGACTCAAATGGGATAAATGGCCTAATTCTCCTGTGTTTTATGTTTATATGGTCTAAATGCTCTTGTCTGAATGACAAATACAACTCGATTTTATTCTTGGACTTGAAAAATTTTGTCAGGTAATACAAGCAAAGACATTGATGTATATCTGCTATAACTTGCTTGATCCTATTACAGGGTTCTCCTTATGACCAGACAACAAAGTTTAATTAACTGGCATATCTTCCAACAAATGGAGTATTCATTCTTGTGTATTTCACTTCTGTTTGATCGCCTCATATTCCTGATCTATAAATTGCCAACATCTTACTAAGTTCAAAGTATACCAAATAAAAAATTACCATTACAGTGTAGCTGTCTTAGAATAAATGCAGGTAAAAAAAATTCCAATTTTTTTTCCTTAATTCACCATCTTGTTTCCTCAATTAATTACACACACTCGATAGACAACATTTACAGATACATACAGTATAATGAGTATATTCATCATCTTTCTGGAAATCTATCCAGTTATTCCAGTTCTTAGACAAATGTTCTGACAAAAACTTGGAGCTTCAGGTCAACTTGAGTGAGGTTTGCGTGTTTTTGACATTTTTATACAATATTTTAAGAAATAGTGTAGGAGAGTTAGTTTGATGCAAAAGTCATGTGTCGAATCAATTAGTGTTCTAACCCACTGAAGTTATTTCACTTCTGGGTTGTTAGCTATGCATAAAGGCACAGAGCACCATAAGTAAAGAAGCTATATTAAATTTATGACTTACTTTGTGAAGGATATCAAGGAGATGAAATGTACTAGGATTGTCCCAAGGAGAAGGAACTTTGACTGTTTGGAGAGTTCAGATTGTTTGCATTAGAGGAGAGAACATTTAACATAGATATTCGTATTCTGAGAAAATAGGAGTAATGAGACCTTGGTGGTGGCAGGGTATTCATTAGTCTCACAGCCTGTAGAAAGAAGCTGTTACCCAGTCTGGAAGTCCTTGTCCTCATGCTTCTGTACCTCATTTCTGATGGTAGTAGTTCATAGAGATTGTGAGATGGATGGTAGGGATCTTCAATGATGCTTTGCGCCCTTCGTCCATAATGATCCCAAAAAAATTCACATATGCTGGAGGGGAGGGAGATCCCAGTGATCCTCTCAATGGTTTTTACTGTCCACTGTAGGGTCTTATGGTCCTAATACCTGGCAGATTCTACACCACAGAACACTCTTGACACAGAACACTCTTGATGGTGCTCCTATAGAAAGTTGGTAGAATAGGGGTGGGGAGTCTTGTATGCCTCAGTCTCGACAGAAAGTGTCAACACTGCTGCATCTTCTTGACTAGTGAGAACATGTTTTGTGTTCAAGTTAGATCATCTGTTATGTGCACACCATGGAACTTTGTACTCTTCACTCTCTCCAGGCAGAGCCACTGATGTGCAATGCAGTGTGGTAGAGTTGCACCTTCCTGAAGTCCACAATCATCTCTTCAGTCTTGTCCACGTTAAGACTCAGGTTATTGTTCTCACATCATTTGACAAGGGTCTCTCTCTATCTCTTCTCTGTATGCCGACTCATCGTTGTTGCTGATGAGGCCATCCACTGTAGTACCATCAGCAAACTGGATGTTACGGTTTGAAGTCAATCTGAAAATTGTTACGTATCCCATAACTGGATCACTTACCAGCAAAGATAGAGAGGTCCGCTGAAGTCTGATGGTACCATTTTTAAACGTTTTTATTTATAAAGGGGCACAAAAGTAAGGTTAATACAAACATTCAGATAACATACATCATCAATACTCGATCTAAACGCAGGGATAGTACTAATCAATAAGAAATAAGCTCTATCGTTGTCTAGGGGTTAAACGATTGTCCGATGGAAATATAAAAGTCTCGCCAGTTCATGGACGCTTTTTGCCGTTTGAGGGACCGCTGGGTGTTCACGGGTTGGAGAGAGAAAATAAACTTGCCAGCCTTCTGGACTCAAAGCGTGAGATCGGGAACGGGAGTTCCTCGTTGTCAGTTCGAAATCCTTTTCGGGGTTATTAGCCACTCGATTCCCTAGCTAGGGGATCCAAATCACACGTGACTTCCGAGCAGCTTCCCGTTCTTACGAGAAGGATGAGCGATGGTCTCCGTCTGGTGCGTCGCTGGAGTACCACCTCCAGCAGTCTCCTTTTTATCATGGCTGGCAGATTTGTAAATGTCAATCAAGGTAGGGTGATACCATCCCCACACCACATTGCCCGAGGGTGTCCATGTCCCTGATAGCTGGCACGTACTACAGAGTTGCAATTCACACAGGTGCCTCTAAGAACAATGGTCAAATCCGTTGCATTGTCTCTCATTTCCTGGGTCCAAGACCCGAATTAATAGCGATCTTGCGATTCTCCGGAAGGAGGGGGCTGGTCCCACACCCTTCGGCCCCTCAGAGCTGTGGTACATTCATAACACCCCCTTTCTTCAGAGCGTTTTCACCAGTGGTGGAAACGAAGTGATACAGAGTCATACTGGATTTTTGGAATCTAACACAATACACAAGCTTTTCATTTCACTACAGAGCTACTCAGTTATACATTTAATTCAGCATCTAGATAAACAATCCGCTAGCACATTATCACTCCCCTTAATGTGCTGTATCTTAATATCGAATTCTTGCAGCATCAGACTCCAGCTTAATAACCTCCTGTTTTTATTTTTCATATTGGCCAGGAATACCAACGGATTGTGATCGGTATAGACCACTAGGGGTTTTTGCGCTGGACAAATGTACACTTCAAAATGTTGTATCGCCAACACAAGTGCCAACAATTCCTTTTCCACGGTAGAGTAATTCCTCTGGCGTACATTGAACTTCCGAGAGAAATATGCTACCGGGTGCTCCACTCCATCCCCGGCTTGCTGTAAGAGGACTGCTCCTGCAGGCTCATCATTGGCGTCCGTCGCCAAGGAGAAAGGGGCTAACAAATCGGGTGCTTTTAACACAGGGTGATGGCACAATATGGCTTTTAGCCTTTCAAAGGCATCCCGACAAGAATGACCCCACTCAAATTTTTCCTCCTTCCGTAGGAGTTTTGTAAGGGGGAGGGTCCGCGAAATTTTTACAGAATTTCTGATAGTATCCCACCATGCCCAAAAATCTCCTCAGGGCCCTTTTATTGTAGGGTACAGGGACCTCGGAAATAGCCCGGACCTTTGCCTGTACAGGGGCCAACTGCCCTTCTCCCACCACATACCCCAAATAGGTGATAGTGGCATGACCAAATTCACTCTTTGCGAGGTTTACTGTAAGGTGGGCTGCTGACATGCGGGTAAACAGATTTTCTACAGCCTCCAGGTGCTCCCCCCAGGTGTCATTCCAAACCACCACATCGTCAAGATAAGCCTTGGTGTGGGTTAACCCCTTTATCACAGCGTTTATCATCCGCTGAAATGTCCCTGGTGCATTTTTCATCCCGAACGGCATAACGTTGTACTCGTACAACCCGGACAGAGTGACAAAGGCTGAAATCTCTCGAGCCCTGTCCGTTAACGGAACGCACCAGTACCCCTTTAACAAGTCAATTTTTGTGATGAACCTCGTCTTCCCCACTTGATCAATGCAATCATCCACCCGGGGGATAGGGTAAGCATCTGTCTGGGTGACCGCGTTGACCTTCCGGTAATCAGTACAGAATCTTATGGGACTGTCTGGTTTTGGGACAACCACGCAAGGAGAAGCCCACGCAGAAGAGGATTCGCGGATTATCCCAGCAGCTAGCATATGTTCAATCTCCTTTTCTACCAGCTGGCTCTTTTCAGAATTCATCCGATACGGGGCCTGTTTTATAGGTTGGGTTGAGGTAACTATCACATCATGTTTCGTCCCACTACACCTTCGGGGAACATCTGGACATAAGTCTGCATGCCGGTTAATGAGCTGTATTACCTGCTCCCGCTGTTCAGGCTTTAAGTGGCCAACTTTATCCGCAAGGCTTGCCAATACTATAGAGTTCTCCAATCTGGTGGGGACTATACTTATCTTTTCAAACCGTTCTGGTCCCTCCTTACCATCCCCCTCTACCTCATCGGCTTTCATGGCCGCCCCGACCACCGCGGGGGTGGTTTTATGGTACCTTTTTATCATGTTCACGTGAACTAACTGGGTCGGCTTTCGCCAGTCGGGGGTTTCGATCACGTAATTCAGCGAGTCTATTTTCTTATGCACTGTATATGGTCCTTGAAACCTCGCCTGCAGGGGGTGGGTAACTACCGGGAATAGGACCAAGACCTGGTCGCCCACGTGAAACTCTCGTTCTCTCGCTTTCGGGTTATACCACTGACTCATTTTTTCCTGAGAGTCTTTAAGGTTTTCTTTTGCCAAGGCGCATACTTTATGCAGCCTTTCCCGGAATTTCAGAACATAGTCGATCACACTGACTTGGACGGTCAGGCTAGACCACTTTTCTTTCAGTAGGGTTAGGGGTCCCCTGGGCCTGTGACCGAAAACGAGCTCAAACGGACTAAATCCCAGGGAGCACTGGACTGTATCCCTTACGGCAAATAACAAAAGGGGTAAAGCCTCATCCCAGTCTCAAACGTTCTCCTGACAATAAGCTTTAAGCATGGTCTTTAGGGTAGCGTAGAACCTTTCCAACGCTCCTTGGGACTCCGGGTGATATGCAGAGGCCAGAATCTGTTTTACCCCTAACCGTGTCATCATCTGCCGAAATGCACTAGACATGAATGTACTTCCCTGGTCCGATTGTATCTCCTTAGGCAGCCCCACTGTGGTAAAGAATTTAATAAGGGCCTTCACCACCACAGAGGTCCTAATATTACCCAGAGGCACGGCCTCTGGAAATCGTGTAGCGGCACACATCAGGGTCATGATATACTGCCGCCCACTCGCAGTTTTAGGTAAGGGTCCCACAAAATCCACAATGATTCGGGAGAAAGGCTCCTCGCATGCGGGGATGGGTCAGAGGGGTGCCTTAGGGATAACTTGGTTCGGCTTACCCACCACTTGGCATGTATGACACCTTTTACAATACTCAGTAATATCTTTTCTCAGGTTTGGCCAATAGAACTCTCTCTGAACCCTATTCACTGTCTTCGTTATTCCCAAATGCCCACCTAAAGGTCCCTTATGGGCTAAGTTCAAAATTTCGTCCCGATATACTTTCGGAACTACTATCTGATGTACCACCGCCCAATCCTCATCGACTGGCACTGCGGGGGGCCTCCATTTCCTCATCAACACCCCCTCCTTCAAGTAGTAACCCTCGGGTTCTGTCTCAATCTCGGTCTCAGAAAGAACCGACTCCCTCAAGGCTGTCAGCTCCTCGTCATTTCCCTGTTCCCGTACAAACTCTCTTCTCCCTAAGGGCAGGTCTACCTCCCCCCCTTTTCTCTCTCCTCCCTCCCTACTCTCCGGTTTACCTTCCTCTGACCCTTGCTGGTACAGAATCGGTAGAAACGTCTCGGCCAAATCAAAACTGGCTAACTTTAAACTGCTCTCATTCTCAGCTGCCTTTTTCGACATGCTGCGAGTGACCGCGCATGCGGGATAGACCTTAGGATCTGAGGGAATGGCCTCAACCCTCGCAGGCTGGGTTGTCAGCTTCACGGCTGCACGCATCTTCCCACCCGCTAGGTCGTTACCCAGAAGGACGTCCACGCCTTCCCCCGGCAACTCCGGCAGGACCCCCAATTCCACTGGTCCCGACACCAACTCGCAATCTAGAAGGACCCTATGCAAAGGCACCACTTCGGTCCATTTTCCTATGCCTCTCAGGGCTACCTCTCCCGTCTGAGGCCCGAATTTCAACACGTTACCGCTAATTAATGATAGCTCCACCCCTGTGTCTCTCCAAATCCTTACGGGAATTGGTGGGTCCCCCTCCCTCAAAGACATGGTTCCTTCGGAACTAAACGTCTCCCACCCCTCCTGTATTCCATCTACCTGGGGCCCTCTTGTCGATTTTCTGATCGACGCAATACAGCCTATAGGGATAGCTGCTTTCCCTTTTTCTGGCTCCTTCCTCAGAGCGGGGCATTTTGATGCAATATGTCCCACCTTCCCACAATTAAAACAGGTCAGACCAGGAAATCTCCAGGTTTCCGGCCTGCTATCCTCACTTTTCCTGCTAGCTCCCGGCGGAGTTTCTCCCTTAGCCGGCGGGCTTTCCCTACAGTTCCGACGGTCTCTCAGGTAACCTTTTGGCGAGGAAAACTTTATCCTGTGGGTTAGGGCATATTCATCTGCGAACCTAGCAATTTCTGAGATGGACTTATTCGCCTTCTCATTCAAATACATCCGGATCTCCTCCGGAACACACCCTTTTAATTCCTCAATCAGAAATAACTCCCTGATACGCCCATAATCCCCGTCCACCTGTTCCGCGGTGCACCAACGGTCCAAGAGCACACCCTTTTCATAGGCTAGCTCGGTATATGTTTGATTCCACCCTTTCTGTAAATTTCTGAACCTTTGTCCATAAGCTTCAGGTACTAGCTCGTAACTCCGGAGAATGGCCTCCTTTACTTTGGCATAATTCTCTGCGTCCCCTTCCTCGATGGCCAATGCCTCATATGCTCGTTGTGCCTTCCCTTTTAACACACTTTGTAACAACGCCACCCACTGCTCTTTGGGCCACTTTTAATTTACTGCCACCTTTTCAAAAAGCAAGAAATAACTATCAACATCCGACTCTTCGAATGGAGGTACTACCCTCAACTCCCGACTAACATTAAACCTCTCGTCTCGATCTAACCCTAGATCTCTTCGCTCTTTCTTTAACTTCTCCATCTCCAAGTCATGTTCCCTCTGTTTCTGTTTCTCCTCATACTCTCTTTGCTTTTCAGCTCGTTCCCTCTCGTTCTTGGCTCATTCCCTCTCGTTCTCGACTCATTCCTTATCTTTCTCGGCTACTTCTAGCTCTTTTAGCTGAATTTCATGCTGTCTTTGCTTTTCAGCTTGGTCCTGCTCTTTTTTCACCTCTAACCTCTTTAGTTGGAGTTCCTGGTCCCGTTTCACCTCTAACTCCTTTATGTGGAACGCCTGCTCCCTTTCTCTCTCAGCTGCTTCCAGCTGCTTTATTTTAAATTCATGTTCCAACCTTAATTTCTCCAACTCTGGCTGATCCATCTCACTAGCTGGTACTTTTTCAGGGATATTTTCCAATACCTCAGCTTCGAACACATTCTTCCCAATGTAATACTGAGTTATGGCCCCTCGCACCTCCTGCTTTTTCATGGATGACCTCACTTCTGTGAGGTCCAATCCCTTTGCCAAATTTAACAAGTCTGATTTGGTGGCTGCCTCTAGCGCCTCCACAGTCAGGTTTTTCATAAATTCATCCACGTCCATCTTTGCTGGTTTCCCGTCTGGCTACCCGCGTACCAGATCCAAATTTTTTTTTTCACTTACAAACCCAATTCACTGCCCTCCCAATTTGGTTTCAAATCTCGAGACGAGGCCCCACGTTGTTACGTATCCCGTAACTGGATCACTTACTTACCAGCAAAGATAGAGAGATCCGCTGAAGTCTGATGGTACCATTTTTAAACATTTTTATTTATAAAGGGGCACAAAAGTAAGGTTAATACAAACATTCAGATAACATACGTCATCAATACTCAATCTAAAGCGCAGGGATAGTACTAATCAATAAGAACTAAGCTCTATCGTTGTCTAGGGGTTAAACGATTTGTCCAATTGAAATATGAAAGTCTCGCCAGTTCATGGAGGCTTTTTGCCATTTGAGGGACCGCTGGGTGTTCACGGGTTGGAGAGAGAAAATAAACTTGCCAGCCTTCTGGACTCAAAGCGTGAGATCGGGAGCGGGAGTTCCTCGTTGTCAGTTCGAAATCCTTTTCGGGGTTATTAGCCACTCGATTCCCTAGCTAGGGGATCCAAATCACACGTGGCTTCCGAGCAGCTTCCCGTTCTTACGAGAAGGATGAGCGATGGTCTCCATCTGGTGCGTCGCTGGAGTACTGCCTCCAGCAGTCTCCTTTTTATCATGGCTGGCAGATTTGTAAATGTCAATCAAGGTAGGGTGATACCATCCCCACACCACATTGCCCGAGGGTGTCCATTTCCCTGATAGCTGGCACGTACTATAGAGTTGCAATTCACACAGGTGCCTCTAAGAACAATGGTCAAATCCGTTGCATTGTCTCTCATTTCCTGGGTCCAAGACCCAAATTAATAGCGATCTTGCGATTCTCCGGAAGGAGGGGGCTGGTCCCGCACCCTTCGGCCCCTCAGAGCTGTGGTACATTCATAACAAAATGCAGTCATGAGTCAGCAGCAGGAATGGCAACAGACTGAACACAATGAGTGCATGGAATGGGCTGCCGGCGATGGTGGTGAAGACAGATACGATAGGGTCTTTTAAGAGACTACTGGATAGGTACATGGAGCTTAGAAAAATAAAAGGCTATGGGTAGCTCTAGGTAATTTCTAAAGTAAGTACATGTTTGGCAGAGCATTGTGGGCTGAAGGGCCTGTATTGTGCTGTAGGTTTTCTATGTTCTATATTCTACAGTACTGAGAGATACCAGTGCTCGGCATGATGGAGCCTGAAATCTTGCTGACGACTCGGGGTCTTTTCATTAAGAAATCCAAGGTCCAGTTATAGAGAGGGGAGTTGATTCCCAACAAGGGATGATCATGTTAAATGTTGAGCTGAAGTCAATAACCAAATCCTGGCGTATGAGGCATCGTTTATTAGATGGGGCAGGTTAGAGTAGAAGGCCGAGGCTATGGCATCATCAGTGACCGATTTGAGCTGTAGCTGAACTGGAAAGGGCATCAATATTCAGTATTCAGTAGGTGGCTAAGGATGAGCTCAAATAGGCATTTCACACAGTAAGTTGTTAATAAATGGAAGTGTCACAAAAGTAACTTTAAAGAGGAATAAAATTATTGGCAGGGGATTGGAATTAAATACCCCTTTAAAAGAGTTGGCAAGGATTGTCAGAACAATGACTTTTACCTTTCTATGAATCTCATTCATGGGGCCCACAATACACTGGTACCACACTTCATACACAGCCTGAATTCTCAGGAAAGGGAGTGCTAACCCAATTAGCTCTGAAAGTATTGTATATAGAGAGGTGTGTTATTAACAGTGCTGCTGTGCTGGGTGTCGTATTGAGGGCAACGGGTCTCAACAGGTTCTCAGTGTAGTAGCTCAAGGAGATACTTCTATTAAATTGCCAGGGCAATATTAACCCCTCAGTGTTCGCACTCCATGATCAAAACATTTGAATGTTTCAGCATTCTGAGGAGTAATGGTGGCTGTGTTCTGTTCTGCTGAACTTTGTGGGCATGCTGATGAGGTTGCTAGAGGGTATTGTTACACACTTGTGGGGTTGCCTCCAGCACATTCTCAAATTATGTTGGTTGTTAACGCAAATGACACATTTCACATCGTTCATTTATTTTGGTGTACATGTGATTAATAAATTAATCTAATCTGTACTGCTACCACACAACAACAAATCCCTCATCATACAATGATAATAAACCTGATTCAGGTTCTAAGTAGGGATCCAGTGTACTTCAGGAGTAGAGCACATGAGGTTGTGAAGCACATAACTGACACCAGCTAAAGATAGTCATTCCAGCACACAAGTTTAAGGTCCACAGGCACAACCCCAGGTTCCTTGCAGAGCTGCACATAACTTAATTAAATGCTTGTTGGGATTCCTGAGGGTTGGCATTACTACATGACTAATTACTTTTCTTTTAAAAAAAAAATCTTGAAGGAATAAGTTGATTAAAATATGACCTTTTGGAATTACATATTAGATACAATAAAGTAGAGCACAGTCTAATCAACTGCTGGTCAAGCTTGAGGTAATACCTAGTTCTTAAATGAGGCAATAGAATTGGTAAGTAGTAGAGTTCAGGAGGATGGCACATAAAGCCAACTTTTGTGAGGCAAAAGCAAGAACGTCAATATCAGAGCAGTACACAGACCATATTTAGGAGCTGAAATTCATTGAAGCATATTTAGTATAAATGGCCAAAAACAGAAGCTGGGGCACATTATTCTGCTTTCACAATCTCCAATGGAGTCCCGTATGTTGAAGACGTGATCTAAAGCTCCTCATATTACAAGCTAATACTCCTGAGCAAATTAAAAGCCAAGGTAGACGGGGCTGCAGTCCTCTGCAAAAGAGTGATCAGCAACGAACAGACAAAGGCAACACCAACAGACCAAAATGCTTGGAGTCTGGTCTTACCAGAATGAACACCGTTTTTTGTCAGAGCAGGTAGCACAAGGAACTGTGCAACTCCCAATACAAGCATGGAACCATACAGCACCGTAGCACAGCAACAGGCATTTTGGCCCATCTGGTCAATGCCAAACTGTTATTCTATCTGTTCCCATTGACCTGCACCTGGTCAATAACCCTCAAAACCCTTTCCTTAGATGTGCTTATCCAAGCTTCTCTCTAATGTTGCAATACTTGTTGAGCAATAATTTGGAGATTAGATTGTTATTTCAAATTCCAACCACTTAAAGAATTACTCCACTCCTGTTATCTGCAGTAAATTCAACTTGTAGCAATGAGCTAAACTACTGTGAGGTAGTAACAATCTAGGCAGCCACATTCTGCAACTTCAGCTAATTTGAAAATATTTATTGAAAATGTTGGAAATACATGGCAATTGCCTTTAGATACAGTCACTAAATAGTACTGACGTTCTCTTACCTGAAAATTATTTCTAACATAGGAAATAAGTCAAAAAACTTGCAACATGATTGATGTTGTATCAACTCCACATGATTTGCAGACACTCATAGTAATTATCCAAGGTAGGTTGTCCAAATATTTTCCAGGGTGGATGAAAATTTGCATTAGAAGAACATGCAATATTTGAAAGATAGATTTGGTAATGTTTTGGGTATACACTCTTTCTTAATTATTGTAATTATCGACACCTAGAAACAGACGTATGCGACATAGTTTCACAAATGTTTGTCTTGCTGTCATGGATTTTGTTTTTCCCTTTGCTTTAGAGATTCTCATTAAGTTTTATGGAAAGAGGCCCCTCTGCTCAGGAGCTCTTTGAAGGAGTTCTCCAATCAGTTCCACTCATCTATCTTATTCACAATCCTACAAATATCAAGCATTTGTCTGATTTCTTGTAGAAAGCACTCTCAGGCTAGCAAAATGCTGCATACTAATATTCCCTGATGTTGGGTTCCTGAGCTACACATTTTCTGAATTATTTCCATTCCCACATGTCTCTTTGGCTTGTCAGTCAATTACATTAGATACGTTTTTCTGGTTCCTGTCCTGCTGATGTAAATAGTTCCATCCAATCTACTTGAAACCCTCACAATCTTGAATTTTTTAAGTCTTAAATGGGAAAAAGCTTTTAATAAAATAGCTGAGAGAATAAGTTAGTTTAAATTGATTTCAATCTATTATGTGCTTGTGCAAAATATACCTTAAACCTGGTTACACATTTTCCTCAACAAGTATGCAGTTTCATACTGCTTTCACTTTTGTGAGTCACCTTTGGTTTAGTAGTAGCATGTTTCACTCTGATTATGAGTTCAAGTCCCACTTCAGTGACTTAAACACTAAAATCTAGGCTGATACTTCACTGCAGCATGCAGAAGCATTAAATCTCTTCTACTCTCGCAGATGTAAAAGTGGAATTATGCACGTGCCTTTAGTACATTACAACATCCTTCTTGCAGGAATGCAAGAGTTACAGAAAGCAGTGTATATGGCCTAGACTATCACAAGCAAAGCCCTCCCCACCACTGAGTATATTTACAAGGAACACTGCCACAAGAAAGCAGCATCCATGATCGAGCAACCCCCTCCATCCAGACTATGCTTTCTTCCCAGTACTACCATCTGGCAGAACAGACAGGAACCTTAGTTCCCACACCAGCAGGTTCAGGAACAGTCTTTAACCTCCAGTCATTGGCCTCCCAGACCAGCGGGATTACTTCACTCACCACAATTCTGATCTAATTCCACAACCTATGGGCTCAGTATTATTTTTTTAATCATTTGCACAATTTGTCTTCTTTTGCTTAGTGGTTATTTGTCAGTCTTTGTTTATGTGTAGTTGTTCATAAACTCGATTGTATTTCTTTATTTTCCTGTAAGTGCCTGCAAGAAAGTGAATCTCAAGGTAGTAAATTGTAAGATACATATACTTTGATCATAAATTACTATGACTTGGCTTTGTTTGGGGGACTGAGGCTCCTGTCTTTATTTGAAACAATGGTGGGTTTTCATTTATTTTGGGGGAATCTGGGCAAGGCCGGTATGATGTTGCCCTTGAGAAAGAGTTACAGACCAAATTTCCATCAGCTGCGATTAGAAGAGTGAAAAATGGTAGAATAAAATCTTGAGGGGTGTTGTTAGGAAAGATCTGAAGAGAACGTTGCAACTTGTGGAGAATCTGCAACTAAGGATCACCTTTTAAAAATAAGGGGTTGCCAATTTAAGATGGAGATAGTTGACTTTTGTTCTCAAGGAGATCATGGGTATTTGGAAATTTCTTCCTCAGATGGTTGTGGAAACAATTTGAATATTTTTGGGGCAGAAGCAGATGGATACTTTTGAAGAGGTGGAAGTCCTTTGCATGTTCGATACCATTGGATAAACCATATGTTATTAAATAGCAGAGCAGGAATGGGGGGGGGGGGGGCTGAGAGACATACTCCTGCTCCTGATATAATCACATCATCATTCTTTATGGGAAGTACCATTCCAAACATTGGAGAACTTCCCCTTCAAGTCTATTGACTTCATTCTTACCAAAGCTCCCTCATGCAACATTTACTCAAATGCTGCCTTGGTATCAAGTGCAGTCACTCTTAAATTCAAGTTCAAATTCAAGTAGAAGTATCATTCAACCATATATGAATGTAACCAACCACAACAGTGTTCCTCCAGGGTCAAGGTGCAACACACATTACCAGCAGCATGTAGCACAAGGCACAAATAGTGAATACAATTTCAATTTCAGAGAAATACACAGTCACAAAGAAAAATAGGATAAAAATATATAGCCCAAGAACCTGAATAGCTTAACTGAAATCCTAGTCCATTTTATTTTTCCAAATGAATGAACTATGGAGGACATCACTGAGTGAACACTCACACGTCATCTCTAAAATTCAACTCTTCTGTATTTTTGAACCAAGGCACTGTTAAGGTCCGGAGCCAAGCAGCCCTGGCCAAACACAAACTGGGCTTCGATGAGTAGGGTTATTGGTGATGACTTTTAATGGCACTGTTAATGACAACTTGCATCACGTTGCTAATGATTGAGAGAAGATTGATTAGGCAGTAATTAGTTGGATTGGATTTGTTCTGCATTATGTGAACACGATTTACCTGAGCAATATCCATTAATTACTCAGGAAGATCTTAATGAGATGCACAATTATTTCTGTATCGTAGGTCTTCATCACAACAGTTAATAAGTTGTTTTGTCAACTACAATAAATTTGTTTTCTCAAAGCTAGTGTAGTCATCAGTCTTTGTTATATCCAATGTTCCCAAACATTTCTTGTTATCTTATGGAGGGTATCAAATTATCTGGTGACTTGTTTCAGTGGAGATCTTGGTGAGAGGCCATTACTTACACATTTGGCTAAACCTGGTTTGAATCCTTTAGCTACATCTGTGATGTGCATAAAAAACAAGTCTCTTATTCAGCAACATTATTCACAGCAAGTTATTGACTGGTGATCATTAGAAATATACTTTAAACATTTATTTACCAAGATCATAACTCATTGAAGGAACACATTCTGAAGTTGCTTCTAAACAAAGAATGATTCAAGCCTTGGTTTGAAGTATATTTTAAAACATTAGACTTTTGACATTATGGAAATTCAAATTGCCATTTAGAAAAAAAGCTGAAGGTGACCAACTTGACAATTTTTTCCCCCAAAAGCATTGAGGAAGCTGAATACATTCTGCATCAGAGAACCCATGTTATTGTAGAAGTATCTGCCAAATAGAATTCATTACTTCAGGAAATTGACTTTCGAAAGTATCTCAAACTAAATGGAATGGAGCAACTAATGATAATTTTGAATTAATAAAAAGTTGGTCAGTCATTTATGTCGTGAAGCACAGGAGGAGACCATTCAGTCCTTTGTGCCTTTGCTTACAAAGAGGTAACGTCATCTGACAATTTCTCCTCAACTTGCTCATCTAAATTTATTGTCACTCACCTGTATACATATACACCACCAAACAAAATAACAATCCTCTGGACCAAGGTGCAGAACACGGGCATATAACTCACACGCAACACACAAAGCAATATTGCCACAAATCAATTAACACATAATAAAGTGGATTCCAGAAGACTGACACTTAATACAAGGTACATTTAGGACACAAGTTAGAAAGTAAACAGTATAACACTCCTTGCGCTTCATAGTTTTAATTTTATTTACACATGTAATTATTTCCTTTTACTTTGGAAGCTATCATTAATGCTGCAGCAACTGGAAGTTCCAGCAGTATGTTTGATATTATAGAAGCTCCATTTTAAAAAATAACTCACTCCATTTCCCCTTTTATTCATCTGGCATAAAGCTTGTTGGAGCCATAAGGTTATCATAATTTCTGATCAACATTGATTAATCACTGTGCATTTTATGCATTTTCTCACCCACTTCCCTAACCTTGTAATATCTGCTTCCAAATTACACCTTAACCTAGTATATCTTAGCTCACTAGATTGTGGAATTATTCTTCCCCGCACATCTCCATTTCTCTCAGATCATTTGCCTTGTAGTGTTATTACTTGGAGATAAATGAATGAATTAGTATAAATTATCAAGAGACTTCATTATTTAAACAAACATTTATAATTATAATTACTGTTGATTAAAGGCGACCATATATTTTATGCAATTCAAATCCGATTTCCAAACCTATTTGTCATTTCCCTTATTATCCATACTTAATTAGGATTAAAAGATTTCCTTGCTGAAGGAGCAAACAGTTATGGTCTATTTAATCATGAAACCAAAGCAGGTCATTAATGAACTCTAATAAACTCAGAAATCAGCTAGGTGTCAACTAGAATGTATATGCCATTCAGCTGCAAATTGACAGCAAATAGCTGAGACCATGTCAACCAAATCTTTCAATTAGGAGGAATGGATTTGTGTTTATTGAGTATTGTATTATAGCTTCAAGATATCCCAAAGAGCTCTTAAACATTTTTTGTGTGTAGCTGAAACACTAGACCTATGAATATTGGACACTCAGCTCTTCAATGTTGCTTTGTCCTTTAGTATCTCCACTCTGTGCTCCCTTTCAACACCCCCTTCTCTTACCTGTCAATAACCTATCAATCTCAGCTTCAAATTGCATTTAACTGAGCCTCAGCCCCAATAGTTTTGGGAAAAGAGTTCCCACTTCTTTGTGCGTCAGCAAAGTTTCTTTAACAGCGAATGGATGAAGGGCGAATAGATCTATTGAGGGATGAAAGGGAGATGGATATTGGTCCAGAAAACCAGCAAATCATTCCATTGGAAATAGGGATGACACAGTAGCATAGTGGTTAGCACCAGCCACCCAGTTTCACTGTGAGGAGTTTGTACGTTCTCCCCGTGACCACTTGGGTTTCTTCCAGGTGCTCTGATTTTGTCACATGGGTATAATTGGGCAGCGCGGGATAAGCGGCCAGCAGAGACTAGTACACTGCTATATCTCTAAATAAAATAACATAACAATACTGCATGTTTTTTAACCTCAAAATAAGGCTAGAAGTTAGACATAATGCCAATGCATTATCATCAGCACTGGCTAGTCCATACCATGATCTGGAAGTACAAGTGGAGTTTAGATTTTTTAATCAAGAATGAGTTTGTGATTCAATGACTTTGGGCATTCAGGTAAACCTGAGGAACATTCAGCCTTCTGACATGACTATGCAATGAAGGATTTGGTTTTATTATCAAAGTAGGGACTTTTTGCAAATGGAAGTAGAGAGTGAGGGGCAGGGGATTTGAAGCTGGATTCCACTTCAAAAGTGTTGGAAGACTCTGCTAAACATGCTGAAAAGCAGCAAATACAAATCAATTATGTGTTTAGTAATTTTCAGTGTGAATTCCACCAAGTTCAAATAACATCAAAACTTGTTTTAACCTTTGGTCCAAACAGCAGACTTTTAGAGGGGAAGTGTAAATGACTGCACTTAATATTAAGGAAATATTTGAGCAACAAGGTCTTAAGAACCTCTTGTCAAAGATGTTAAGAAGTAATCTCTCAATTGGGGCTGTTGTAGTTTGAGGTCAATCAATCCACTCCCATTTTTAGGTTGGGGGGGGATGCTTGTCGGTGATTGCACAATGTTGGTATTGGAACTGGTTAGTCATTGTCAGATATACCAAGATACAGTGAAAAGCTTGTCTTGCATGCTGTTAATGGATTGAGCTAATATAAGGTAAAACAATAACAATGCAGAAATAAGTGTAACAGCTTAAGAAGTGTAGAGTGGGTAAATGGTAAAGTGCAAGATCTAAGGATCTTGTTTTCTAAGGAATGTTTTTGAGGCCAGAGAGGTGGACATGGTTTACATGAACAAGTTGCTTGACAAGATCCCAGTTGGTAGCCTTGTCCTAAAAGTTAAGACACAAGGAGTCTGTGGTACGTTGGCTGGGGAATAAGAGGCAGAAGGTAGTGATTAAGGGCTGCTTCTCTGAATGAAAATCTAGAAAAAGAGGTGTACTGTAGGTATTGGTGCTGGGAGATTTGTATTTTTTATAATATGGTGCCTATAAAAAGTATTCACTCTCCTTGAAAGTTTTCATGTTATTGTTTTACAACATTGAATCACAAAGGATTTTAATTTGGCTTTTTTTTTTACACTGATCAACAGAAAAAGACTTTCATGTCAAAGTGAAAACAAATCTCTGCAAAGTGATCTAAATTAATTGCAAATATAAAACACAAAGTAACTGATTGCATAATTATTCACCCATTCAAGTTAGTATTTAGTAGATGCACCTTTGGCAGCAATTACAGCCTTGAGTCTGCATGGGTAGGTCTCTACTAGCTTTGCACATCTGGACACTGCAATTTTTCCCCATTCTTCTTACAAAACTGCTCAAGCTCTGTCAGATTGTATGGGGGTTGTGAGCGAACAGATCTTTTCAAGTCCAGCCACAAATTCTCAATTGGATTGAATATGGACTCTGACTTGGCCACTCCAGGATGTTAACCCTGTTGTTCTTAAGCCATTCCTGTGTAGCTTTGATTTATGCTTGGTGTCATTGTCTTGCTGGAAATCACATCTCTCAAGTCTTAGTTCTCTTGCAGACTGCATCAGGTTTTCCTCCAAGATTTCCCTGTATTTTGCTGCATTCATTTTACCCTCCAACTTCACAAGCCTTCCAGGGCCTGCTGTAGTGAAGCATCTCCACAGCATGATGCAACCACCATCATTCATAAGGATGGTGTGTTTTTGATGATGTGTGGTGTTTGACTTATGCCAAATATATCGTTTAAAATGATGGCCAAAAAGCTCAATTTTGTTTTCATCAGACCATATAGCTTTCTTCCAGCTGACATCAGAATCTCCCATATGCCTTCTGGCAAGCTCTAGCTGAGATTTCATGTGAGTATTTTTCAACAGTGGATTTCACTTTGTCACACTTCCATAAAGCTGCGACTGTGAAGCACCCGGGGAACAGTTACTGTATGCAGACTCTCTCCCATCTCAGCCATTGAAGCATTTAACCCCTCCAGATTTGTCAGAGGTCTCTGGGTGGTCTCCCTCACTAGTCCCCTTCTTGCATGGTCACTCAACTTTTAAGGATAGCCTACTCTAGGCAGATTTACAGTTGTGCCCTAATCTTTCCATTTCTTGATGATTTACTTAACTGTACTCCAAGGGATATTCAGTGACTTGGAAATTTTCTTGTATCCATCTCTTGATTTCTGCTTTCCAATAGCCTTTTCACGGAATTGCTTGGAGTGTTCTTTTGTCTTCATGGTGTAGTTTCTGCCAGGATACTGACTCACCAGCAGTTGGACCTTCCAGATTCAGGTGTATTTTTAAAACAATCAGTTGAAACACCTTGACTGCACATAGGTCTCCAAAAACAGATCTCCATTTAACTAATTATGTGACTTCTAAAACCAACTGGCTACACTAGTGATGATTTGGTGTGCCATATTAAAAGGGGTGAATACTTATGCAATCAAGTATTTTATGTTCTATATTTATAATTGATTTAGATCACTTTGTAGAGATTTGTTTTCACTTTGACACAAAAGAAACCATTTCTGTTGAGCAGTGCCAAAAAAAAAAACCCAAATTAATCCACTGTGAGACATGAAAGTGAATACTTTTTATAGGTACTGTATCTATAAATTACATGGATGAGAATATAGGTACTAATACAGGTTTTCATAAATAAAATGGCAGAGATTTTTTTTATGTCTAAGGGAAACTCTAACAACTCCTTTGTTGTCAAACAAATGAAGAGCAAAAAGCACAGTTATAAACCTCACATTGTTACGTCATCAGAGGTGCGTTGACATGCTCATGGTCATGTGGTGACGCATGGTAGCAGAATATTCCAAATCTTCATGGGCCTGTTTAAGGCAATCTACCGAAATATGTTCAGGTTTACCCCTCTTATCTGTGACAAAGGTCTTTTCTCCCCATTCCAAAGCACAAAACAGGTAATCATAAGAGGGCCTAAGGAGGTGCTAGTGTGCATCACGGTGGACGAAAACAAACAAGGCGGATGTAGGTCAACAAGAATCCAAGAATACTGTACGCCTTGATGGGAGGTGAAAAAGAATTGAATTTACCGAGTAGGGTGGAATGCTGTTGAGAGGCAGACTGGGCAGTCGTGGCATCAGGAATGAAATCACCTGGAAATCTGTAATGACTTCAGGTGCTGGTGACCGCAGCTCCTCTTTTGGAGCAACTCTGAGCCTCAGCAGTCACCAGCAGAGAAGCCCTCAGAGCAGTGAGACCACTCGCATAGACCATTGGACTGCGGGTGATACTCCGTGGTGTGATGTCGCCTAATGCCAAGTTTCTGGGCCATTGCAACCCAGAGTTCTGAAATGAATTGGGGACTGTGGTCAGAGGAAATATCAGATCGGATGCCAAACTGAGCAACCCAGGTGCTGATGAATGCCCGAACTATCTCTATGGCCTTTGTCGAAGCTAGAGGAACAACTTCTGGCCACCTGGTGGTACTGTCCACCATGGTAAGGAGGTGTATGAAATTGTAGGAGGGGGAAGAGGACCAATAATGTCCACATTGACATGGTCAAACCGTCACTCAGGAACCTCAAAAGGTGTTGATGGTGTCTAAATATGACAGTTAATTTTTGCTCACCGGCAATCCACACAGGCCTTTTCACGCATGCCCTTTCTGAGTCTACACCACACAAACTTTTGTGCAACCAGTTTCTGAGAGCCCTTCTGGCCTGGATACAAGAGGCCATGTATTGAGTGATAAACAGTCCACCTCCAGTTTGCTGGAACGATTGGGTGAGGGTGACTGGTTGAGACATTGCACAGGAGAGAAACCCCAGCTTCCCCAAACTTCATGTCAGCCAACCATAGGTCCGTGACTAATGTTCGGTTAGCCTGGACCTCTGGGTCAGTAGCTTGGTTGGCTAATATGCTGGTATAATCAACCCCGAAGTGTATTGCCTCAACTGCTGGCCATGAGAGACAATCAGCCCCGTGATGTGATATATATCAGTTGTGAACTCTGATATGTAGGCCAGGTGGTGATGCTGCTATGCAGATCAAGGGTCTGATATTTTGGCCATCACATGCATGAGGGTTTGTGGTCAATGAATGGTGACCCTCTATAAAAAAAACAAAAAATGTTGGACAGCCGGACAGAGACCGAGAAGCTCGCAGTCAAACGTGCTGTACTTCCTTCTGTGGAGATGCAATGCCCGAGAAAGTCAACTGTTGACAACCTAACCTGGCATTTAGCAGGATTAACAATCAACTTGTGTTGGCTTAAATGCTCACAAAGTGCGAGGAGATGTGATATGTGTTCAGATTCGGATCCACTGATGACAAGTGTGCCATCCAGTAAACAAAAAAAATTCTCTAAGTGTTTTAATAGAGTCCATCAGTCGTTGGAAAGTCTGTGCTGCATTTATCAGCCCAATCAGCACGCACTGAAATTGAAAGAGGCCAGTTCGGGTAATCACAGACAGTTTAGGAAGGTCCTCCAAGCACATAGGCAATGGCATTTTGCACCCAAAACTCCAGCACTTTCAAAGCGACTGCTTTGGCCGATATGTTGAATAACTCTGGAATCGCCCTTGAGCCTCAGGGTCACCAATGTAGGTTTTCGTAAATAAAATGGCAGAAGAGTTTTGCCATTAACGAACACTGTTACACCTCCTTTATTGGCAACCACTGCACAGAACTAAAAGTGTGGTAAAAAACTTCATATCATTACATCATGTCAGACCAGCCTCGTAAAGGGAACAGCGACTCAATGTTGGGGGTTGTGAATGATGCTTATGTTTCTACCCTTTTTCATTACCCTACAGTGTGGTTATTAACTTTACACATCAACATAAAAATAGTTGGATTCATAGATAGTGAAGAAAGATGTCTAAAGATATAGTGGGATATTGATCTGCCTCAAGACTGAGAAAAGTGGTGGAAGATGGTTTAAACAAGTGTAAGGTGATACACTTTGGGTATGCTTAGGACACAGAGCAAATGGCAGGGACCTTACAAACTATGAAGTATGAAGAGTTCTGTGGTGCTCTACATAGTTCACTGAACGTTATGGCATAGGTGAATAGTGAAAAAGGTATCTGGTATGCTTGCCTTCGTAGGACCGAGGCATTGGATAGAATAGTTGGTCGTTATGGTTACATAATGCTGTAGTTATAGTTGCTATTTTACAGGGAGGGTGTGGCAGCAATAGAGGGAATGCCGAAGGATGTTGCATGGAATGGAAGACTAACTATAAGGAGAGAATAGCTAGGATGGGTATATGGGGGAGCATATTTTATAATTATTTTTAAAAAATGTTTGTTTGACAATAAGACATGGGAACAAAATTGGGCCATTTGTTCCAATGAGTTGATCTGCAAATGCTCTTTCCTAACCGGCAATCAAACCTGACCGGTGGTGGTGAGAGCACCAGTTTCTAACCACTAGAACACCAGGCAACAATTGTAATTGTTGAAAATTAATGACAATTGTAACTGTTAAGAAATCTTAGCTTCAGCAACATTTCACATCTGCAGTTTTGGTCACCTTATTTAAGGAAAGGTTTACTGGCAAATGAGGCAGTCCAAAGGGTTAGGATTAGGATTAGGGTTAAGGTTAGGGTTAGGCACAGGTCCTTTGGCCCCCAATGTTAAGCCAACCTTTAAAGCTACTCTAGATTACCCTAATGCTCCCCTCTTTCATCACCTTTCATTTTTTATTATCCATGTGCCTCCACTATGCTACTTACTGGGAATGAGAGGGTTTTGTTCCATAAAACATGAATGTACAGCCCAGGGACAGGCCCTTCAGCCCACAATTCGTGCCAAACCAACTAAACTCATCCCTTCTGCCTACACAATATTCACATTCCTCCATTCCCCTTACATTCAAGTGCCTATCTATATGTCTCTTAAAAGTTCCTAATATACCTACCTCAACTACTTCGCCAGGCAGCACATTCCAGGCACCCGCCACTCTGTGTAAAGAACTTCCCCTCACATCTCCGTTGAACTTACCTCCTCTCACCTTAAATGTATGCCCTCTGGTATTAGACATTTCAACCCTAGGAGAAAGATATTGTCTGTTTACTCCATCAATGCTTCTCATTGTCTTATAAAGCTCTACCAGCTCCAGAGAAAACAAGCGAAGTTTGTCCAAACTCTCGTTATAGCGCCTGCCCTCTATTATAAAAGGTTAAAGAAGTTGAATCTGAATTCTCTGGAGTAAACACTCGACGGGGACATGAGAATGCCGAGACATTTTCACCCTTCGGAGAGTCTTGAATGAGAAGATAGTGATGCAAGATAAGAAAGCAATCATTTAACTGGCATCAAAGAGAAATTGAGGTCTGGGTCAGGTTAGCCAAGATGATATTGAATGGTGAAGCCAGGGGGCTTACTCAAGCTCCTATTTTTTTTCTCCTCTAAATCTAATAAAGCAGAAATAAAATGTTTTTTCATAAACCTAATATAGAATTGCAACATGATAAAGCTTACATTCTCAGAAATACTAAAAGGGATTTATATTTTATAGTTCATACCTATGACTATATCTAGGGATAATAACAGTGCAGATGACTCTGTCCAGTTTCTTTTCCTCAGGCTGTAACAAATATTCCTCTTTAAGTCGGATATCTTCCACCTGCTACCAATGGACTGGGAGTTCCAGACACAATTCCTTTTTACAGAGCTGTAATCTGGCCAAATCTAAATACACCCCTAAAGCAATAGTATTACAATACGCCATATACCTCTCACTCAATCTTATATTGCCGCAAAAGTATCAATCATTATTGGTATGCTGGCCATATCTTTAAGCATGACACTAGCAAGGTGTCAGGCTGCATTCAATTAAAGTGACAATGCATCATACAGACAGCTACTAATTGCAAACTAATCAAGATAGCACAGACTTCAGAGATTTGATCCCTTGATCATTACATACATACATTGATCTTGTAGATTCTTCTTGCCAATACTATTTCTCCCTGTGCCTCAAATATTCGAGTTTCATGCACTCTCACCCTTTCTTTTCCCTTCCTTTAGCAGATATCACTGTGTTTAAAACTATCAAACTTAAATTCTCACTGGAATTTGTTTCAAGCCTCAAAGATTTAGTTTGTTTCATTCAATTGAGCCATATTTACCTTCTCACATCAGAGTTTGTAAAGGGACTGAGCGTGCCTGGGATATGCTCTTCATTGCAAATCATCACACATTTCTGTGGGCGACCTTCCTTCCATTCACAGATTTTATGTTCATGTCTGCACACATCCACATAAACTCAGTGGCACTTTATTAGGTACACCTGTGCATCTGCTTGTTAATGCAAATATCTAATCAGCCAATCATGTGGCAGCAGCAACTCAATGCATAAAGGCATGCAGACATGGTCAAAGAGGTTCCAGTAGTCATTCAGGCCAAACATCAGAATGGGGAAGAAATGTGATCTAAGCGACTTTGACCATGGAATGATTGTTGGTGCCAAAGGGAGTTGTTTGAGTATATCAGGAATTGCTGAAACATCAGAATGGGGAAGAAATGTGATCTAAGTGACTTTGACCATGGAATGATTGTTGGTGCCAAAGGGAGTGGTTTGAGTATATCAGGAATTGCTGATCCCCTGGGATTTTCACTCATAAGCCTCTAGAGTTTACAGAGAATGGTACAAAAAAACTAAAAACATCTACTAAGTTGCAGATCTGTGATCAAAAATGCTTTCTTAATTAGAGAGGACAGAGGAGAATGCAGAGACTGGTTTAAGAAGCTGACAGGAAGGTAAAGGAATTCAAATAACCATTAAGTACAACTGTGCTGTGCTGAAGAGCGTCTATGAATGCACAAGCTTCAAACCTTGAAGTGGATGGATTACAGCAGCAGAAGACCACAAACATACAGGACATAGCTAATAAAGTGGCCAGTGAGTGAACATACTAGCAGTATTCAATATATGTATTGACAAAAAGTTGTTTTGAGTTTCGGGTACTATCATCACAAAGTTGTTGGGTACATGGAGAGAGGGGAAAAGGGATGAGGAAAAAGAAAAATCGGGTTGTATAGGATGTCTTCCGGTTTCTGCACAGTGCCCATTTCAATGACCTAATGTCTGAGTCTCGGATGCATATTTTCTTACTGTCCAGTTCAGTGAAAATGCAAACACAATTCTATTTTTGTTACATACATACAGAATTCTATCCAGATAATTTGTTCCAGTTCACCTGAGAAAATGATTAGGTGAAATTTCTTGCACTTATTCATGAGGCAAAGAAGATTGTTACTGTCCAATGCAAAAAGTACACCCAGTATCTTTTACACAAAAGTAAAAGTTACCGCTTGGTTTATTGAAATTTGTTGATACCTTAGGCCAAATCTTACCATCCCTAGAGTCTTCCCCTGCAGAGCCAGATGCAAAAGGCCAATCCTGCTGACCTGCAATATCCTTGAATGGTTTAGTGAGGGGAGATGAGGTTGAAGAGCTCTGTTGTGGAAGGAAGGTGTTATATCTGGTTACATTGGAAATTTTGGTCTTATTTGTCAAGCTGTACACAAGTTGGGATTAGTTGTTTGTTTTAGATCTCTCCAGTGACTTCAGTTTAAAACATATTAAATCTCCAATATTATTCTATAAACATTAAATTTGTTTTAATTTTCTAACATTTGTAGATGATCCCTTCTAATCTTCTGACCCATGAAGCAAGGTACAAGGGTCTTTGGTCACACTACCAGTGCCAACCTAAGTAGCTATCCTGCTGTTAGAAGTAAATAAGTTTTAAAAGTGATTTGTAACATTTGTGAAAACTTAAGTAATGGTTTGAAGTGTTATAATCATCCACAAAGCATTAGAAAGTTAAAACTAATTTGAAGTTCATAAAACCTTTTGGGAAATGTACACTAATATCGATGTTTAGAAGTCTTTGTGAATATCCAACTAAAAGATGTCCGTCCATGATTTAAACTTCATTTATTAGGTAGATGTGAAAAATAAACAGTGAACCATTGAACTGTGAACAAATTAACAAATAATACTAGAATTTCCATTGTAATTCAGAACAAGTAGCAGCCTGTCCCTATCATACACCAACACTGATGAAAGTTTATTCCAAAACCAT
The DNA here is from genome assembly GCF_048418815.1 of Hemitrygon akajei. NCBI lineage: Eukaryota > Metazoa > Chordata > Chondrichthyes > Myliobatiformes > Dasyatidae > Hemitrygon > Hemitrygon akajei. Next base: position 90,893,681 of record NC_133132.1, on the reverse strand, counting down.
TTTTCATTCAGGAAACTTTAAAAACTTATTTTCAGAGATACTATAATGGAAGCACTTTTGAAAGCTACTTGTTAATTTTTTCACCAACACATTTTGTCTTGTGTAAGTGAGTATGTAAACGTTCCATCTCTTTTCACAAGCACCTGTTTTCCTGAAGGAAGGAATAAATGCCTCCTGATATGAAATTACAACCCTATGTCCCTGTTGTGAGAGGTGGAACTGTGTAAAGCTGCCCAACTGGGCTCTGGTGAAGCTGTATAAGCCAATCCCCTATACAATGTTACAGAAGCATTAATGAACTCCAACCACACCATCGACTTTGGAAGATGGAGATGGGAGATAATCAATGGTCTGTGCTCTTCTGCGAACTACAGGCCCAAGATGAAAATAGAATTGGCGTCAGACTTTGTGTGATAACTCTTCTGTGAAGAACCTTGGGATATTTCAGATGTGATAAAAATTATATAAATAGCTTTGAAAGAATGTTGTCAAAACAGTTAGATATGGTGTGTGTGTGGGGAGGGGAGGGGGAGACGTTGCAGCGGGTCAACAGTCACTGACTTTAATTAGAACTATTGCAGAAGTTAAAAGAAAAGAACACCAATAAATGCTGGGCCGACAGAGCCATTAAATAAACTCTCAAACTGAAAGTTAATGCCAACACAGGGGCTGGAAGCAATGACTAAATGCTAAATGAATATTGCTTCTTGACAGCATCAGTTGAAATGGCAGGCCTCTTTACTGGACAAGGACAAGGGTAAGTAGGGAGCATAAACTTGCTTTTGCTCAAGACTCAACAAGACAAGAATGAAGAGAAGGGAGTTAAATACCACCATAATGAAACAACAATTAGCTGGAACACACATGATTGCTGAACTTGATCTGCAGCCCACTTGAGTGGGCGCGTAGACCCCACAGCAGAGTCCATGGTTGTGACAGACGTTTGGAGTGACTGTAGGAATTTGTCTGCCTCCTTTAGGTTAGGATTTGTGAAATGTACCTTCTCCACAAGGTGAGAAATGGAATGGACTTTGATGCACTTCATGGAAACAAGTAGGGTCAGGACAGTATGTTTACTGGGTAATCCCTATTATTCAAGATTAGAGATGACAGCTAGTTTTCTATCTTCTTTTGTAAAGAGCAGCGAGCAGCCACTAATGGGACAGGAGGTCACCTGCAGGTTTCTCATTTAGGCCCCTCTCTACATTCCCAATGATAGAAAAGTCACCTTGATTTGCATTATGCAAAAGCACTTAGTTGGAAATTTAGAAAAGACTAAAATGACTGATAACATTTACTGTTTTTTTTCAAAATAAACACCTTTCAGATATTGGGGAAATAACACTGTTTTCTCACTGTACTTAGTAAGAATCCTACAAAATGATGCGTTGTCTCAAAACTGCCAGTTTGTCCGGTTAACTCCAGAACTTCCAGGAAGATCAGTACAATTAATTCTCTAAAACACAAACATTAATTTAATGGCCAATAAGGAGACTAAGAGTTGTGCTGTAACCCATTACTCAAGTCTATTGATTAATGTAATGTAATGAACTCATCCTTGGTACACCGTCCCAAGTGGCATCTCCAAGACTGCTAATTATTATTTCCTTTTTGACTTCCTACATTTATTTATGATGCTGTTTGTTCAAGACAGAGATTGAAAGATTTTTGTATAGTAAGGGAATCTCAAAATGTGCTTAGTGCAGAAAAGTGGTGCTGATTTAAAAGATCAGCCAATTTTTATTAATTGTGTAGCAGAAATAGATAGATAGATAGATAGATACTTTATTCATCCCCATGGGGAAATTCAACTTTTTTTCCAATGTCCCATACACTTGTTGTAGCAAAACTAATTACATACAATACTTAACTCAGTAAAAAATATGATATGCATCTAAATCACTATCTCAAAAAGCATTAATAATAGCTTTTAAAAAGTTCTTAAGTCCTGGCGGTTGAATTGTAAAGCCTAATGGCATTGGGGAGTATTGACCTCTTCATCCTGTCTGAGGAGCATTGCATCGATAGTAACCTGTCGCTGAAACTGCTTCTCTGTCTCTGGATGGTGCTATGTAGAGGATGTTCAGAGTTTTCCATAATTGACCGTAGCCTACTCAGCGCCCTTCGCTCAGCTACCGATGTTAAATGTTAAATAGGGGGGCAAGTAGACGATTTGAAACAGCGATTTATTTATGTTCAAAAATTGTGCATTTTATTACAAAACCATATAAACATACAATCACTAGTTTGATACTGTTCTGATATTAAACTTACTTTTACATATTTACATATTACATTTACATGCACTGCAAGCTAGTGCAGTGGTTAGCACATCACTTTACGGCACCAGCCATAAGATCGGGACTCAGTTCCTGCCGCTGTCAGTAAGGAGTTTGGATGTTCTCCCCGTAACCACATGTGTTTCTTCTGGGTGGTCTGTTTTCCTCCCACATTCCAAACATTTGGTTAGGGTTAGTGAGTTGTGGGCGTGCTATGGTAATGGCGGAAGTGTGGCAATATTTACAGGCTGCCAAGCGCTATCCTTGCTGATTTTACACAAAACGACACACTTCACTATATTTTGATATACACGTGGCAAATAAAGCTAATCTTTACATATTTTGCAAGGTGCCATGAGTGACATATTTGCAATTTTGACATTTGAAATTGCATAAGGTATATTCTGTAACATAAGGGTTTTGTAAAATGTGCTGTTAAACTGAAGCTCTGGTTCCCTGGGAAATAAAGGCTTCCTTTGTCAAGGCAAGGAATATTCTACTTGCTTCCCTCATTGTACTTGCTATCACTATTATCTGCTCTGGCAATTCCCAGGGTAGGATAGCTGCTCCATTTAGAATTTGAAAAGTTTTAAATGTCTTGATTTTAAAATACTTAGGTGTTTCAAAATCCCTCCAGTGGTTTACCTTTCCTTGTAACCTATGCAGGCCATATGCCTCTAAGATATCTGCATTCTTTAGGCTCTGGCCTCAGGAGCATCTCGATTTATGTTGTCCTATCACTGGGTCGTGACATTTGATAAGCTACTTTCTAAATACTGGAACTTTCTTCCTAGACGTTGCCACAGTACTGAGAGAGAATATTGTTGGGGGAATGTCCAAGGAGGAAATAAGCATGGAACTCAGAAAAAAGGGATGTTCACTTTGATGAGATTGTATTATAGGTCTACCAATAGTCAGCAGGAAATAGAGGAACAAATGAGTATGGAGATCACAGATAAGGGCAGGAATAATTGGGTTGCGATAGTAGATGATTTTAACTTCACCAATATACCGACAATGATAAACATAGTTATAAGAGACTATAACATAGTTATAAGAAATTAGATGGCTTAAAATTTGCTAAATGTATTCAGGAAAGTTTTGTCAAACTTTTCATGCCATTTTAAATGTTTCAGGCAGTTAATGTAAGTAGACCTCCCACTCCCCACTTTACCCCATCTATCAGACCCATTGCTGCACTGAATTTTAAACACTTCTTATAATGCTGTTTGCATTGTAAGAACATGTTAATATGTATCATTTATGCACATTTTATTTCATGTCCATACTTTAAACTTTATTTTTATATAATTCTTTATTTTTATATTTGTTGAATGTTGCTTTTTTTGTTGCATGTCATGCCCTGACCAACACTATATTGTAAATACAGTTGTGAATACATGTCAATACCTATTGAGAACCTTGAATAAGAGAGGGTAATACTGGCCTTCCTCTTAGGAAATTAGTCTGGGCAAGTGACTGTTGTGTCAATGGGCAAGCACTTTGGGATCAAAGGCCATAATTCTTACTAGTTTTTGAGTATTTACAGAACAAGATGGGTGTAAGGCTAAATTTGATGGTACCAGAGAGGGATTTTCAAAAGTTAATTGGGCAAGACTGTTATTGAATTTTAGCAAGTGAAAGTCTTTCAAAGGTTAGATTGGAAGAGTTCAGAGCCAACATGCTCAAGTTAGAGTGTAGGGCAAGGCTAGCAGGATAAAAGAATGCTGGATCACAAGGGATTGTTGAAGCTTTTGTCAGAAACAAGTGAGGCATATATCAGGTATAGGCAGTTGGGAAATAAAAGGGGTAGGAGAGTACACATAAGAAGGACATCAGTTACATAAAAGGAAGACATAAAATATCTCTGGCAGATAAGTTAGAATCTTAAAAGATTATATTAACATATTAAGACCAAAAGAGTACCTAGAATGTGTCCTCTTAAGAATCAGCTTAGTCAACAATGTAAAGCTACAGGAGATGCATGAGGTCTTAAAGTCATCTGTATTTATCGTGATGGGGGACATGGAAGTTAATAAGTTCCGAGAAGAGGATAGTCAAGTCCTGAAACACAATAACATTACAAAAGAGATGTTGGCAGTCCTAGAGCACATAAAGGTGGATAAGTCCCAGGGGCCTGACCAAGTATATCCTAGGCCATTGTGGGAAGCAATGTGTGAAGTTACTGGGGCCCTGGCAGAGGGTTTTGTGCCTTCGTTAGCCATAGATGAAATACTGGAAAACTGGATGTTGATTAATGGTATTCCTTTATTTAGAAATAGCTGCATGGACAAACCGGGAAGCTAAAGAGAAGTGAGCCCAACATAAGTGGTGGGAAAGTTACTGGAGGGGATTCTCAGAGACAAGATTAAGAGACCTATTTACATTTGGAAGGGCAAGGTCTGATTAAGGGGAGTAGGCATGGCTTTTGCATGGGAAACACGTCCCATTTATTTGTTTGAACTGTTTTTGAACAAGTTGATTGATCAGAGCAGGGTGGTAGCCATGTCTACATGAACTTTAGAAAGGCCTTGGACAATGTAACACATGATAGGCTGCTCCATAAGTTTGTATCATATGGTATCCAAGGTGAGGTGGCCAAATGGACATAAAACTAACAGTGGTAGGAGTCAAAGTATGTAATGGAGGGTTGTTTCTCAGGCTGGAGGACTATTACCAGTGCTGTGGTGCAGGGATATGGTCCCGTTATTTGTCAAATATGTTAAACATTTAGATGAATGCAGGTGGAATGAGGAGTAAATTTAGGGATTTTACCAAGATTGGTGAAGTAATACACAGTGAAAGAAGTTTTCTAAGGGTACAAAAGGATATAGGTCATCTCGGGAAGTTGGCAAAGTAGTAGCAGATAGAATTTAACTTAGAGAAGTACAAAATGTATTTTGATAAATTAAATTAGGGCAAGACTTACACAGTGAATGGCAGAGCCCTGGGGAGTGTTGAAGAAGGGAGACCTAGGGGTACAAGCATACAGTTCTCTGAAAGGGGCAATATGGGTAGGATGGTGACAGCAATATATAGCATGTTTAGTTTCACCAGCTGGACATTGTCTACAAGAGTAGTGATGTCATATTCAAAATGTTAGTGAGAACTCACGTGGATTATTACATTTAGTTCATCTTTGAGCAAGGAATGGCAGTGCAGAAATCGTTCACAAGGTTGCTGCAGATACTGGAGAGCTTGGGTAATAAGGAGGGCCTGGATAGGCTGGGACTGATTTCTCTGAGATGTAAGAGGCTGAGGAATAACTTTATAGAGACTTCTAAAATCGTGAGAGGCATGTATAGGGTCGATAGTCACAGTCTTTTTTCCAGGATTGGAGAGTCTAAAATTAGAGGGCATAGCTTTAAGGTGAAAGAGGGAAATTTTAAAGCAGATCTGAGGGGCAACTTTTTCAGGCAGAGTGGTGGGTATGTGGAATGAGGTGCCAGAGGAAGTGGTAGGATTGTGTACAATTACGTCATTAAAAGACATTGGATAGGTACAGAGATAGGAAAGATTAAAAGGGAAATGGACCAAAAGCAGGCAAATTGAACTCGTTCAATAGACACTTTGGTGGCATGGATGAGTTGCCCCAAAGAGTCTCTTTTCACTCTGTACAACTACATGACATTGTGACATCTTTGCCTTTCTTCTTCACAGGACTCCTTAAAGTTTGTCTCTTTGAGTAAAACATTTGGTCATCTGGCAGAACATCTTGCTGTATTTGGTTTAGTAATTCTCCTGTTAGTTTTCTAAGTAAAATGTGCTACATTATACAGATTCACATATTTGATACATAACAGCAGAAGCAATGCACTTGCAGGTATCTAATTTATAAACTAGGGATGTCCCCAAGCAGGATTCATTCCAATGCTGGAAACTCAAATCAAATGGATCCTCTTTAAACCTTCCTTGAGATCACTCTCCTACAAATGGCCTCACTCCTTCACTGTCATCATCCTTTACCTCATTATATTAGCCTTGGAGTAATTGGCCAGATTCCAATGATCCAATCCTCCTTTCCTATCTCTTTGCCTCCAACTGTGATGACCCCAAAGCTCAGGTCTTACCACCTAGAGACTATATAATGTCTTTGTTGAGCTTTCAGCAGTGGAAAGAGTGAGCATTTTCCAGTTCCTGGATGTCAACATTTCTGAAGATCTATCCTGGGTCCAAAACATTATTGCAATTATGAAGAAGGTAAGCCAGTGGTGAAATTCATTAGGAGTTTGAGGAGATATGATATGTCAGCAAAGACTCTCGCTGATTTCTACAGATGCATTGTGGAGAACATTCTGACTGGTTGCATCACCATATGGCATGAAAGGGCCTCTGCACTGGAATGAAAAAAGCTGAAGGGGGTTGTGAACTAAGCCAGCTCCATCATGAGCACAAGCCTTCCAAGCAGTGAGGGCACTTAAAAAGGCAGCATCCATCATTCAATGAATTTAATGAAATATGTCAGTGATAATAAACCTAATAGAAAAGTTTCCTTACTCAGTAAGTAGAAGTCCCAATGAGAGAGTGTGCAGTTATTGACTTGCTATTTGGGAATGAGAGGGCAGGTGACAGAAGTTTGTGTAGGAGAACACTTCGAATCTAGTGATCATAATGCCATTAGTTTCAAAGTAAATAGGCAAAGAGATAGGTCTGTTCCATGGATTGAGATTCTAACTTAGAGAAAGGACAATTTTGAGGGCCTTTTTTAAGGATCTGGCAAATGTGGATTGGGACACGCTGTTTTCTGGCAAAAATGTACTTGCTAAGTGGGAGGCCTTTAAAAGTGAAATTTTGAGAGTACAAAGCTTGTCAGAATAACAGGTAAAGATAACAGGTAGGGAACCTTGGTTAATTGCAGCCTTGGTTAAGAAAGAAAATGCAGGTGTAGCAGGTGTAGATGGGGTGTTTATGGAGCATACAAAGTGCAAAAGAATGCTTAAGAAAGAAATCAGGAGGGTTAAAAGAAGGTGTGAAGTTGCCCAAGCAAACAAGATGAAGGAGAATCAAAGGTTTCGAAGATACATTTAATGGCAGAGAAATGTATACAATATACATCCTGAAATTCTTTTTCTTCACAATCATCCACAAAAACAGAGCAGTGCTGAAAAGAATGAATGACAGTCAAATGTTAGAATTCCAAATCACTCCCATCCCCAGCTACCCTACTCATTCTAAGGAATTCTACAGATATATAACCATATAACAATTACAGCACGGAAACAGGCCATCGCAGCCTTTCTAGTCCATGCCGAACGCTTACTCTCACCTAGTCCCACCTACCTGCACTCAGCCCAAAACCCTCCATTCCTTTCCTGTCCATACCTATCCTTTTTTTTAAATGACAAAATCGAACTTGCCTCTACCACTTCTACCGGAAGTTTGTTCCACACAGCTACCAATTTCTGAGTAAAGAAATTCCCCCTCTTGTTACCCCTAAACTTTTGCCCCCTAACTCTCAACTCATGTCCTCTTGTTTGAATCTCCCCTACTCTCAATGGAAAAAGTCTATCCACGTCAATTCTATCTATCCCCCTCATAATTTTAAATACCTCTTTCAAGTCCCCCCTCAACCTTCTATGCTCCAAAGAATAAAGACCTTATGCTAAGAGCGAAAGTTCTGCAAGGGACAAAATTGGTCCTCTGGCAGAATAGAATGGTAATCCAAGTTTGGAGCCAAAAGAAATGGAGAGATTTCAGATCCATTTTTTGTATTTGTATTCACTCAGTAGATGAACAAAGTCTATAGAAGTGAGGCAAAGTGGCATCAACTTCATGGACTGTATACAAATTTCAGAGGAGGAGGTCTTTGCTGTCCTGAGGCAAATTAGCATGGATAATTTCCCAAAGCCTGACAAGGTGTTCCCCCAGACCCTGTTAGAGGCATGTGCAGAAATTGCAGAGATAATTAAATCATCCTTAGTGATAGGTGAAGTACCAAATGAATGGAGGATAGCCAATGTTATTCTGCTGTTCAAGAAAGGCTCTAAAAAGAAACCAAGAAATTATAGGCCAGAGAGCCTGACATCAGTAGTGGAAAATTATTAGAAACTAGTCTAAGAAATCAGATATATAAGTATTTGGATAGACAAGGATTGATTAAGGATAGCCAGCATGGCTTCATGCATGGTAGGTCATGTTCAACCAATCTTATAGAGTTTTTCAAGGAAGTTACCAAGAAAGTTGATGAAGGTAAGAAATGGATGTTGTCTGCATGGACTTTAGTAAGGCATTTGACAAAGTCCCGTATGTGAGGTTGGTCAAGAAAGTTCAGTCACTCAACGTTCAAGATGATGTTTGTTATTGTTCAGTTGTTAGGTTGAGTCTGACTCTTCGTGACCTCATGGACTCCTGCGCACCAAGCCTTCTTGTTGGAAACTGCCTCTCTAAGATCCCCCAAGGTCATACACATTTTCTGAGTAATATTATCTATCCATCATAGCCTTTGACACCCTCTCCTTCTTTTACCTTCTGTTTTATCTAACATGAGTCTTCTCCAAGGAATCTTGTCTTCTCATGATGTGGCCAAAATATTTGAGGTTTTGTCTCATAATGAAGCCTCCTAGTGAGCAGTCTGGCTGTATTTCTTCAAGTATTGACTTGTTCAATCTTCCTGCTGTCCAACGCACTCTTAACACTTTCCTCTAGCATCCAAGTTCAAAGGCATTGATTCTTTTGTATTCAGCCTTACTTATAGTCCAGCTCTCACGGTCGTACATCACAACTGGAAATACCATAGACTAGACTATACAAATCTTCATAGACAGTATTTTATCTAAAACTGCCATTGCTGCACCCCCCCCCCCAGCTCCAAAGAAAGCAGGGTTTAATTCTGTGGCTGCAGTTACCATCTATAGAAATCTTTGAACCAAAGAAGACAAAATCTATCACTTCACTGCTTCCATTTCCTTTCCATTTATTACCACGGAGTTAATAGGGCTGGTCAACAAAATCTTGGTGTTCTTAATATTGAGCAACAAGCCAGCTTTTGCACTTTCTTCTTTCACTTTGATTAGAAGCTTCCTCAGATCCGCCTCCTTTGAGCCATTACAGTAGTATCATTTGCATATCTGAGGTTGTTAATATCTTGTCTGGCAATTTTGATTCCAACATTTGAATCCTCTTGACCAGCATTCCTCATGATATGTTCAGCATATAGATTAAATAAGTAGGGTGACTGTATGCAGCCTTGTTGAACTCCTTTCCCAATCTTGAACCAGTTTGTTGTTCCATCTTCAGTTCTAACTGTTGCTTCTTGATCAAGGTGATCAAGATGACGTAGTAAATTGGATTAGACATGGTTTTGTGGGCAAAGCCAGAGAGTGGTAGGTGATGGTTGCCCCTCTGACTGGAGGCCTGTGACTAGTGGAGTATCGTAGGGTTCAGTGCTGGGTCCTTTGACTAGATGGACTGAAGGGCCTGTTTCTGTGCTGTACTTTTCTATGACTATGATTCTGATTCTGTAATAGCTGGAAGTTCAACCCTGCCATATTTTGGTTACTGGTTATAACACCCTTGAATCTATTTTCAAGCTAAATTAATCCCTTCAAGATGAACATCAATGCATTGAATCCAAAACTACACAACTGTGGAGTGAATCTTGCCAAGTAATATTGCAACCTAGACATTGGCTGAAGACCTGTAATAATGTACACAAGCCAATAAACAATTTATAATGTATTTATACACATAAACTGTAATATTCAGATGAATTATATTGAAACATTTCTTGCAATAATCAGTGCTTAATTTAGTAATGATAGCAATTGGCTATGGGATACAAGGTATGACTTAAGTAGGGTTGGTTAATGCATTAGTGTACGGTAAATTGCTTTCTATATTGTATTGTGTTCTTGCAATATTTGGGCTGCTAATGCACATGACTTTTGTAACTTCAATTGAGTATTTTTGAAAGACAAGCACCTTGCCAACTTAGATATGAGTAATCGATTCCAATCCAATTTTTCTCTAAATTTTTAAGAAAATTAAAAGACTGCTTCAAAATCTTCTCTTAACATTTATGGGCTGGAAAGAAAAAAATGTTGAGTCAAAATGTTATTTTGATATTAAATGATATATTTAAATAGATTTGAGTTGTTCCTGAGTGTCTTCAGAGTCAATCAAGTCCGACATGGAATACAAACGCTGTCAAAATATGTGTCCTCAAATGAATAATGATTTAAAAAATAATCATGACATCTGTCACAGGAACAATTCAGACTTGGTTCAACATCTCAAGCATACAGTGCTCCCACAATATGGCACAGAAGATTTGAAATACATTTTCTGGAAAGGAGTGTGAATCAGTAGCTTGCTTCATGTAAGAAGCTGCTACCACTGAACCATGATGTTGGAGTACCAAACAGTGTCCACCATTCATAAAGATTGCTCGGCAACTGAGCTGTCAACCACTAGTTTGCAAGAACTATTTACTACCTTTAAAATGTCTTCAATTCAGATATATATTTTGAATCATCACTACTTGAAATGATTCTATGACCTTCAGATTCACTGCCAAGGACTCTTTCTGACTCGTGCTCTTTTTATTATTTTTATTTGCAGTTATCTTTTTTTGCACATTGGTGTTTGTCAGTCTTTGTTTATGTGTAGTTTTTCATAAAATTGTACGGCATTTCTGTTCTTTTCCTGAAAATGCCAGCAAGAAAATAAATCTCAGGGCAGTATATAGTAACATATACGTACTTTGATAATAATTTTAACTTTGAATGTTGTACTTTCCTTGGGTAAGTGGTTTGAGGGAAATTATTTGACACAAACTTTTATTTAAGGCAAACCACCTCAGCTTCCTAAATGTCACTTGAGAGATTAACAAACCTTTGGAAATTATATGTGTCACATGCCACGTGCAGCCTTTGTGTTCTGAATGATTGCCATGATTTCCTGTAACTTCTCTGGTGGGTTGGGCTGTTATAAATCTACCTACTAAATCCTACAGATCTAGTTAATTGACATATTTAGTCAATACGTTTGACAAGTCCGAGATAAAGGTTGTGCTACAGGCCTGTAAACTATTATGTAAAAGCAAAAATGTTCAAGTACAAAGAATTTTATAGTGACTATTTGATTCATTAAAGATACATAAAGTATATTTAATGAGGTAGCCTCTACTCTTGTTGACTTTGTATGCATAAGCCTTTAATTTGATGTTTTCTTTTATTTCTTCAGTTATCCATAGCAGGCATTTCCCCACCCTTATGTCTTTACTTTTAACTGAAATATATTTTTCTTTCCCTATGTACATCGTTCTATGCTTCATATAAATAGATTTCATCTCATTTCCTTCTCTGTCATTGCATTTTCTTTCTCTTTCCTTATAATTCTTTGCTTAGGGAGAAAGATTCAGTGGTCTATTATTTACTGAGATCCCTGGTGCTCTCAATACATAAATATAATTCTCATGTGAGATATGTTACATCACAAAAAAAACTTGGAGCTAAAGCATGAAGGAAAATGACCAATGGCATATCTTAGTATTCTCTTCTCAAAAATCTTTGGGACAGTATAGTTTAAAAAATAGCTGATTTAATCATCAATTATTGTTCAGTCAATAAGATATATTCCAACTAAATCACCCCTTTCCTTTTCAGTAACATCCTGCTAAATCCTAAACCTAGCCTCACATAAAAATTCTAATCTGAGTATCTCTTTGGGGATGTGACAAAATGGGTTAAAAGTTTGACAGGAAAATTGTGAGTTAATGTCTGCAAAGTTGTTATCAACCTCAAACAAAATAGTATAATGTGAAATTTTTAGTATACTCTAGAGTTACTGAAACCCACAAAGCAATTAAGTAATAATGGGAAAGCGTTATGGGTAATTTAACTAATGGTGAACAGAGCCCTTCAAAGCTGTCATTAGTGATGAGTCCAATCACATTCAGTACTGCTATGCATTATAATAGATGTCTAGGTCACCCATTCCAATTGGAATTGGCATATTTATCAATTTAATAAATGATTTATTATCTTTGTTACATTTACATTTTCAAATAGATATAGATCCTTACATGTAACTATTTTATATTACTATAACAAATCTTCATGTTTTAATCAGTAACTACACTCAGTGGCCAGAATATTCGGTACCTCTTCTACCTAATAAAGTGGCCACTGAGTATATGTTCATGTTCTTCCTCTGCTGTAGCCCATCTTCTTGAAGGTTCGATGTGTTGTGTGTTCAGAGATGCTCTTCTGCACAACGCTGTTGTAAATCATAGTTATTTAAGTTACTGTCACCTTCCTGTCAGCTTAAACCAGTTTGACATTCAGTTAAACCATTCTCCTCTGACCTATCTCATTAACGAAACATTTCTATCCAATGAACTGCTGCTCACTGGATGCTTTTTGTTTTCCATACCATTCTTTGTAAACTCTAGATGCTATTGTGCATGAAAATCCCAGGAGATCAAAAGTTTCTGAGATACTCAAATCATCCTGTCTGGCACAAACAATCATTCCACTGTCAATGTAACTTAGGTCACCTTTCTTCCCCATTCTGATGTTTGGTCTAAACAACAACTGAAACTTTTAAACATGTCTGCATGCTTTTATGTACTGATTTGCTGCTACATGACTGGATGATTAGATATTTGACATTGAAGGGCAGGTGTACCTAATAGAATGGCCAGTGAGTGTATATTACTATAATAAAACCTTATCTTTTTTTCAGTAATTTTATGGAGTTTTGCAAAATCCACAATAAACCTCTGTCAGCAATTTAAAGATTGAATAAATTCTCTCCCTGTGAAAATTTGGTAGACCTAACATCCAATCACAAGGAGCTTCTGTACCAATGGTTGCAAGCTCAGTATTGGTCTTTGGGATCTGTACAAAACCAAACACCGACATTTAAAAAAATGACTGACTTGAATAGAAATGGATGCATTCTTGTAATTATACAGAAAATTCTTTATTGAAAGCATACCATGAGTCTTTTTATGGTGATGCTGGGGCCAAGGTTACATTGTGTTTCCCTTCATAGGTGATTAATTATGATTTGTGGAATGTTTTCAGAAACCGCATTGGGCATATTCAATAATCTATCTGAACAAACAGATTACTGAATGGGGCAACAATGTTCACTGAGGTCAAATCAAAGGGGACTTGCTGGTATATTTAAAACTCCATTTTACTTCAGAGACCTCCATTCCCCTGACTTTATGGCAACAAAAGCTGCTGATTGTATTCACTATTACAAGCCTAGGAACTCAAATTAAGTGCCAGTATTGTTGTTCTGGCTCTCTGGAAATGTATCAAAGCACAAAATGAGATTTTTTTTTATTGGCCAACATAACAGATGCTATTTATTAACTTGGCCCAATTAAAAGTATTAAAACATTGTGTTCTATCCCAATGAAAAGAAATTAAATTTAATTCTTCATTACATTGTAGTACTTGGGACAATTTGATGGGAATAATAGCTAAAAAGTCATGAGATATTCAAAGCAGCACTTGTTTAATTGGAAATGTGCATCACTCTGCAGCTTTTGGACAGCAAGGTCATATTGAAGGATATGATGTATTGACGTATTTGGTGCTAGTTTTAATCAACGAATAATCATAAATAAAATAATATTTTTTTTGCTAACTGAATATATTCTGATCTATCTGTTTGTAGAACTTTGTTGAAAATTTTATTTTTATTTTAGTTTAGAATCACTGTCAGATCCAACCTTTTATACTTTGTAAAATCTTTTTAATCTGTTGGACCCACTACTGCAGAAACCTATACCTGTGCTATGCAGTGGGTATACAGTGAATATTTATGCAGAATATGTTCTTGGGAAATTTACATATTTATTTATATATCCATTAATTTATTTATCTGTCCACTTATCTATCTATCTACCTGTTTGGAGGTGCGATGTAGAACAGGACCTCCTGGCCCAAAGAGCTGCTCTGCACAGCAAACCACCTACTTAACACTAGCCTAATCAAAGGACAATTTACAATGACCAATTAACCTGCTAACTAGTATACCTTTGGACCCTGGGAAGAAACTGCAGCATAGAACCATAGAACCTTACAGCACAGAAACAGGCCTTTTGGCCCTTCTTGGCTGTGCTGAACCATTTTTCTGCCTAGTCCCACTGACCTGCACCTGGCCCATATCCCTCCATACCCCTCTCATCCATGTACCTGTCCAAGTTTTTCTTAAATGTTAAAAGTGAGCCCGCATTTACCACTTCATCTGGCAGCTCATTCTACAGTCCCACCACTGTCTGCGTGAAGAAGCCCCCCGAATGTTCCCTTTAAACTTTTCCCCCTTTGCCCTTATCCCATGTCCTCTGTTTTTTTTCCCCTAGCCTCAGTGGGAAAAGTCTGCTTGCATTCACTCTATCTATACCCATCATAATTTTATACACCTCTATCAAATCTCCCCTCATTCTTCTACGCTCCAGGGAATAAAGTCCTAACCTATTCAACCTTTCTCTGTAACTCAGTTTCTCAAGTCCCGGCACCATCCTTGTAATCCTTCTCTGCACTCTTTCAACCTTATTAATATCCTTCCTATAGTTTGGTGAGCAAAACTGTACACAATACTCCAAATTTGGCCTCACCAATGCCTTATACAACCTCACCATAACATTCCAACTCTTATACTCAGTACTTAGATTTATAAAGGCCTATGTACCAAAAGCTCTCTTTACTATCCTATCTATCTGTGGTGCCACTTTTAGGGAATTTTGTATCTGTATTCACAGATCCCTCTGTTCTATTGCACTCCTCAGTGTCCTACTATTTACCTTGTATGTTCTACCTTGGTTTGTCTTTCCAAAATCCAATACATCACACCTGTCAGTATTAAACTCCATCTGCTGTTTGTCAGGCCATTTTTCCAGCTGGTCTGGATCCCTCTGCAAGTTTCAAAAGCCTTCCTCACTGTCCACTACACCTCCAATCTTTGTATCATCAGCAAATTTGCGGATCCGATTTACCACATTATCATCCAGATCATTGATATAGATGACAAATAACAATGGACCCAGCACTGATCCCTGTGGCACATCACTTGAAACAGGCCTCCACTTAGAGAAGCAATCCTCCACTACCACTCTCTGACTTCTCCCATTGAGCCAATGTCTAATCCAATTTACTACCTCACCATGTATACATAACGACTGAATCTTCCTAACTAACCTCCCATGCGGGTCCTTGTCAAAGGTCTTACTGCAGTCCATGTAGACAACATCCACTGCCTTCCCTTCATCCACTTTCCTCGTAACCTCCTCGAAAAACTCTAATAGATTTGTTAAACATGACCTACCATGCACAAAGCCGTGTTGACTCTCTCTAATAAGTCCCTGTCCATCCAAATATTTGTAGATCCTATCTCTTAGTATTCCTTTCAATAATTTACAAACTACAGATGTCAAACTTACTGGCCTATAATTTCGCGGATTACTTTTTGAGCCTTTTTTAAACAACAGAACAACGTGAGCTATCCTCCAATCCTCTGGCACCTCACCCATAGATTTTGAATATATCTGCCAGGGCCCCTGCAATTTCAACACTAGTCTCCTTCAAGGTCCGAGGGAATACCCTGTCAGATCCTGGAGGAAACCCATGCGGCCACAAGGAGAATGTACAATTTCCTCACAGACAGTGCCAATATGGAACTCTGATGCACAAAGATCTCATACCGTTACACTAACCACTTAGTGCTGGGTTAAAAAGTACCTTTTGAAGATAAAAGCTCGATGCCTGAAAGCTTTGTTGTTCAACATTAATACATAGGCAGCAACAACTTTCGCTTAATCATATGATTGTTCTCTAATTTTAAAAAGGCAAGATTAAACTGGTTATAAATGGGAAGGTGAAAAATGAGACAGAAAGCTCTGTAGAAGCATGTAATTAGAAGCAGGCGTGTGACGTAGACAGGACAGCATGGAGAGTTTAAAAAGACCACTCTATACAGCGGGCAGTGGTCGGAGTGGGCAGCAGAGCATAGGGCTTTGGCTCAACAGGCTTAGGCAGTAACGGGAAGAGGCAAGAGCGAGGCACCAACTCTTTTTTGCCCCTTGGCAAATCAGCCTGGACAGATGGAGGAACAGCAGGGCTCACACAGCCAGCGGTACGAGCTAACGGTTTAAAAAGTTTGTGTGTCTGGCGAGGTTAGTGGGTGAGTAGACCTATGTTTCCTTGTTTAATTCCTGTAGAATTAGGTAGCATGTCTGCAGGGTTAGTGCTTTGTTCAGGGAGTCAGATGTGGGAATCCTGGGAGACCTCCAGCCTCCCTAATGGCCACATCTGCGCCAGGTGCACCGAGATGCAGCTCCTCAGAGACCGTGTTAGGGATTTGGAGCTGCAGCTTGATGACCTACTGCTTATTAGGGAAAGTGAAGAGGTGATAGACAGGAGCTACAAGGAGGTAGTCATCCCTAGGCTACAGGGGTCAGAAAACGGGGTGACTGTCAGGAGAGGGAAGGGAAATGCCCAGATAGTGGAGAGCACCCCTGTGGCTGCCCCCTCAGCAACAAGTATGTCGTTTCGGATGCTGTTGAGGGAGATGACCTGACAGGGGACGGCCATGGTGACTGGGTCTCTGGCACTGAGCCTGGTGCTGCTGTGCAGGAGGGAAGGAGGGAGAAGAGGAATGCGGTAGTCATAGCGATTCCATAGTCAGGGGAACAGACAGGAGATTCCATGAGCTTGATAGAGATACCCACATGGTGTGTTGCCTCCCAGGTGCCAGGGTACAGGATGACTTGGATCGGGTCCAGAATATTCTGAAGGGAGAGGGCGAGCAGCCAGCTGTCTTGGTGAATGTTGATACCAATGACATAGATAGAAAAAGGGAGGAGGTCCTGACGAGAGATTTCCGGGAGTTAGGAAGGAAACTGAGAAGCAGGACCTCCAGGGTAGTAATCTCAGGATTACTACCTGTGCCACATCCTAGCGAGGGCAAGAATAGTTGGATCACGCAGATGAATGCGTGGCTGAGAGACCGGTGCAGGGGACAGGGCTTCAGATTCTTGGATCATTGGGATCTCTTCTGGGGGGTGTATGACCTGTTCAAAAAGGACGGGTTACACCTGAACTGGAAGGGGACCAATATCCTGGCAGGAAGATTTAATAGAACTGTTAGGGAGGGTTTAAACTAATTTGGCAGGGGGATGGGAACCGGAATGATATAGCAGAGCAGGAGGAAAACAGAAATAAATCTAAGATAGTTAGCAGTAAAGATGTCAGGAAGGACAGGCAGGTGATGGGGCAAATTTGCAGCTATTGGAATGAGTTGCAGTGCAATAAAGTTGCAGTGCAATCAAAGCAAAAAGTACCAAATACTGGGCTTAAGGTATTATACTTAAATGCACGCAGCATAAGGAATAAGGTGGATGATCTTGTCGTACAGCTACAGATTGGCAGGTATGATGTTGTGGCCATCACTGAGACGCGGCTAAAGGATGCATGTCTCTGGGAGATGAACGTCCAAGTATACATGGTGTATCAGAAGGTTGGGCAAGT
This sequence comes from Hemitrygon akajei, assembly GCF_048418815.1. NCBI lineage: Eukaryota > Metazoa > Chordata > Chondrichthyes > Myliobatiformes > Dasyatidae > Hemitrygon > Hemitrygon akajei. Next base: position 90,875,917 of record NC_133132.1, on the reverse strand, counting down.
AGGCAGAGAGGATGGTGTGGCTTTATTGGTAAGAAATGATATTAAATCATTAGAAAGAGGTGACATAGGATCGGAAGGTACAGAACCTTTATGGGTTGAGTTAAGAAATCACAGGGGTAAAAGGACCCTGATGGCAGTTATATACAGGCCTCCTAATAGCCAGGTGCAGTGATGTGGACTATAAGTTACAACAGGAAGTTGAAAAGGCTTGCCAGAAGGGCAGTGTTATGATAATTGTGGGGGATTTTAACATGTGAGTGGATTGGGAAAATCAAGTTGGCATTGTTGAGTCCACTAGGGGATTGGCTGTACTGGATTGGGTATTGTGTAATGAACCAGAGGAGATTAGAGAGATTGAGGTGAAGGAATCCTTAGGAGGCAGTGATTATAACATGATTGAGTTCACTGTGAAATTTGAGAAAGAGAAGCCGAAATCCGAGGTGTCAGTATTTCAGTGGAGTAAAAGAAATTACAGTGACTTGAGAGAGGAACTGGCTAAAGTTGAATGGAAAGGGACCCTAACGGGAAGGACAGTAGAGCAGCAGTGGCTGGAGTTTATGAGAGAAGTGAGGAAGGTGCAAGACAGATATATTCCAAAAAAGAAGAAATTTTCGAAAGCAAAAAGGATGCAACTGTGGCTGACAAGAGAAGTCAAAGCCAAAGTAAAAGCAAAGGAGAGGGCATACCAGGAAGCAAAAATTAGTGGGAAGACAGAGGATTGGGAAGTTTTTAAAAGCTTACAAAAGGAAACTAAGCAAGTCATTAAGAGAGAAAAGATTAACTATGAAAGGAAGCTAGCAAATAATATTAAAGAGGATACTAAAAGCTTTTTCAAGTACATAAAGAGTAAAAGACAGGTGAGAGTAGATATAGAACTGATAGAAAATGATGCTGGAGAAATTGTAATGTGAGATAAGAAGATGGTGGAGGAACTAGATGAGTATTTTGCATCAGTCTTCACTGAGGAAGATATCAGCAGTATACCGGACACTCAAGGGTGTCAGGGAAGAGAAGTGTGCGCAGTCACTATTACGACAGAGTATGTACTCAGGAAGCTGAATGGTCTAAGGGTAGATAAATCTCCCAGACCAGATGGAATGCACCCTCATGTTCTGAAGGAAGTAGCAGTGGAGATTGCAGAGGCATTAGCAATGATCTTTCAAAAGTCAATAGATTCTGGCATGGTTCCGGAGAACTGGAAGATTGCAAATGTCACTCTGCTATTTAAGAAGGGGGCAAGGAAGCAAAAAGGAAATTATAGACCTTTTAGCTTGACATCGGTGGTTGGGAAGTGTTGGAGTCGATTGTCAAGGATGAGGTTACTGAGTACTTGGAGGCATATGATAAGATAGGCCGAACTCAGCCTTGAAGGAAACTCAGCCTTAAAGGAAAATCCTGCCTGACAAACCTATTGCAATTTTTTGAGGAAATTACAAGTAGGCTAGAGAAGGGAGATGCTGTGAATGTTGGGTATTTGGATTTTCAGAAGGCCTTTGACGAGGTGCCACACATGATGCTGCTAAACAAGATAAGAGCCCATGGAATTACGGGAAAGTTACATATGTGAATAGAGCGTTGGCTGATTGACAGGAAACAGAGAGTGGGAATAAAAGGATCTCATTCTGGTTGGCTGCTGGTTACCAGTGGTGTACCACAGGGGTCCGTGTGGAGGCCGCATCTTTTTACGTTGTATATCAACGATTTGGATTATGGAATAGATGGCTTTGTGGCTAGGTTTGCTGATGATACAAAGATAGGTGGAGGGGCCGGTAGTGCTGGGGAAACAGAGAGTCTGCAGAGAGACTTGGATAGATTGGGAGAATGGGCAAAGAAGTGGCAAATGAAATGCGATGTTGGAAAGTGTACGATTATGAACTTTGGTAGAAGAAATAAACGGGCAGACTATTATTTAAACGGGGAGAGAATTCAAAGTTCTGAGATGCAACGGGACTTGAGAGTCCTTGTGCAGGATACCCTTAAGGTTAACCTCCAGGTTAAGTCGATGGTAAAGAAGGCGAATGCAATTTTGGCATTCATTTCTAGAGGAATAGAATATAGGAGCAGAGATGTTATATTGAGGCTCTATAAGGCACTGGTAAGACCTCACTTGGAATACTATGTGCAGTTTTGGGCTCCTTATTTAAGAAAGGATGTGCTGACGTTGGAGAGGGTTCAGAGAAGATTCACTAGAATGATTCCTGGAATGAAAGGGTTATCATATGAGGAACGTTTGATCATTCTTGGTCTGTACTCCTTGGAGTGTAGAAGAATGAGGGGGGACCTCATAGAAACATTTTGAATGTTAAAAGGCATGGACAGAGTGGACGTGGCAAAGTTGTTTCCCATGGTGGAGCAGTCCAGTACGAGAGGGCATGACTTAAGGACTGAAGGGTGCCCATTCAAAACAGAGATGTGAAGAATTTTTTTTAGCCAGAGGGTGGTGAATCTGTGGAATTTGTTGCCGTGGGTTGCAGTGGAGGCCAAGTCATTGGATGTATTTAAGGCAGAGATTGATTGGTATCTGAGTAGCCAGGACATCAAAGGTTATGGTGAGAAGGCGGGGGAGTGGGACTAAATGGGAGAATGGATCAGCTCATGATAAAATGGTGGAGCAGACTCGATGGGCCGAATGGCCGACTTCTGCTCTTTTGTCTTATCGCCTTATGGTCTTATAGGAAATTAAATAAGAGAGAGCAGTATTTAAGTGAACTCCTCAGTGCAGTAGGTGGAGCTGCTGCTACTATTTATTACACTAGGGAAAGGACATATTTGGACTGCATAGTCTATATAAACGTATGACTGTGAATAACTTCTGTAATTATGTGTACCATATAGTCAGACTTTTCATATATTGCTGTCCCAGCCACTTTTGTTGGTGGAGTATTGGCTACTTTTAACATATAAATTTTTGATTGTAGCTCTATTTACCTTATAGATTAAAGAATAGTTTTATTTGTCAGATCTATATCTACATCAAAACATTCAGTGACATTTGTCATTTGCATTAAATCAAATTAACAAGGCTTATGCTGGGCGGCCCTCAAGTGTCGCCACTCTTCTGGTGCCAAAAAAGCACACCCACAACTCATGCCCTAGCTACTACCTCTTTAGAATCTGAGGGGAAATTAGAGTGCCCAAAATAAACCCATTGGTCATGGGGAGAATGTATAAATTTGTTAAAGACAGTGGTGAGAATTCATCCCCAGTTGGTGATCAATAGTGCTGTAACAGCATTACGCTACTGTGCCACCTTAGTGAACACTAGCACAAGAAACAACAACAAGATATTGTCAACGTATTTGGTACATTGTTGTCTGAGGAGGTAGCAAGGCTGTAGATCAGGTGAGAAGGAACAGCATACTGGGTTTTGGAGGTAATATGGTCATGATGCTGGGCAATGGGCATTGAAGAAATATCAGTGAGATTGAAAAGTCTGACAGGTCTCAGCTATTGGACCTTTACAGGATGAGTGGGTGTGTTTCTGACATAGGAAAGGTTTGGGAGGAGTTACTGAACAGAGAAGCAGAGCTGTTTGCATAAAAGCAGGAAGTGGCTGGTGATGATGGTGAAAAGGCTGGTGTTGTTTGGGTTAATCATGCCACAGATGACGGAACCAGGTTCTTATTGATGATATTTAAAAAAAATCTCCGAAGAGCATTTTAACCTGGTGCCTTCAATGGGTTTGACATGTGCAATCAGAGGGAACATTTAGTGTAGAAGGTAGATGTACTGGCCACTAATAAAATGCCCAGACTAGATACTGCAGAATCATTCAGTGTGCAGACTGATACTCAGGAGAATTCATGCTAAACTGTCTGATGTGCTATACCTAACAGTAGGAGTGGACAAAATAGTCACCAGTGTGGTTTGGTACCAAAGGATGCAAGACGACTTTGCTTTATGCACAGTTCATGTTGCAGGCAGGAAACAAGCCTCCAGAGACCGTTTGATGATACCATGGTTCTGGGCCTGTACTCACAGAAGTTTAGAAGAATGAGGGAGGATTTTATTGAAACCCATTGAAATTTGAAAGGCCTAGAGAGAGGGGATGTGGAGATGATGTTTTCTGTTGCGGGGAATCTAGGACCAGAGGGCACAGTCTCAGAATAGAGAGACACCCACTTAAAGCAGAGATGAAGAGGATTTTATTTAGCCAGAGGCTAATGTGTGCAATTCATTGTGGAAGACAGCAGTGGAGTCCAATTCATTGGGTATATTTAAAGCAAAACTTGATTGGTCCTTGATTAATAAGGGTGTCAAAGATTATGGGGAGGAGGCAGGAGAATGGGTTTGAGAGGGATAATAAATCAGCCATGATCAAATGGAGGAGCAGGCTCAATGGGGAATTTGACCTATTTCTTCTCCTATATCTCACGATCTCATGATCTTCTATGTGGCTATGGCACTTGGCTACAACAGGAGGGATTGATGCAAAATCCATGTGTCATGTGAGAGAACTACAGTGTTCACCAGAAGCAAATCGTGCATCAGGCAGTCCCTCCCCTCCCTCAAAAAAAACGTGCATAGGCTTAGGGGTCAGGAACACAGAGGTAATGCCAGACTGAGGTCAGTAGACATGGTATGGTAGCTGGGGCATGGTAGCATAACGCTATTACAGCACCAGCAACCTGGGCTCAGTTTGCCTGCTGGGTGTAAGGAGTTTGTATGTTCTCCCTGTGACTGCATTGCTTTCCACTGGTTGCTCCACCATCATTCCAAAGACATAACATGCTCTTCCAGCATAATGATCCCACGCCACCTAATTACATCCATGCCCAATTTTACCCACGTGACCAACTAACCTGGTAGTTTGATTACATCAGTATAATTGTGTGGCCCAGGCTCATTGGCTGGAAGGCCTTTTACTATGAGAGAGAAAGAGGGATAAAAGAATGTTCAAAAGAGAGTATAACAACATGGGAGCAGTGCAAAACTTCAAGGAACAGAAAAAGACATCCCAGCAACATTACAGATGGAGTTTAATGTGAGCACAGGGAAAGCAGAACTTGGGTTACAAAATGAGCCAAGTCCAAGGCCTTCACAAAAGAAGGCAAGAAAGTAAGAAGTGAGGATAATGCAGCAATGGTTGCCTGTCAAATCAATTAAAACACAAAAGGTGCAGTGACACAGGGCCAGGGGCTGGAGTAAAATTGCACATCAGAGAATAGAAGCGGTATTTAGATACAATTACACTGTTTAAATCGTATTTGTGCAGGTACTTGGGTTGGAAATGCATAGAGACAAATAGGATTAGTGTAGATAGCCATGAGGGTCAGTATGAATGAGACGGGCCAAAAAGGTTTGTTTCTGTGCTGAATGATTTGAGGAATCTATGATTTGCAATGGTAAAATTGCAGGCTTGAGTCAGTAATATCAGTGAACAGTATTCCACTTGGGATGTAATGAAAATATTAACCATATAACCATATAACAATCACAGCACGGAAACAGGCCATCTCGGCCCTCCTAGTCCGTGCCGAACTCTTAATCTCACCTAGTCCCACCTACCCGCACTCAGCCCATAACCCTCCACTCCTTTCCTGTCCATATACCTATCCAATTTTACCTTAAATGACACAATTGAACTGGCCTCTACTACTTCTACAGGAAGCTCATTCCACACAGCTATCACTCTCTGAGTAAAGAAATACCCCCTCGTGTTTCCCTTAAACTTTTGCCCCCTAACTCTCAAATCATGTCCTCTCATTTGAATCTCCCCTACTCTCAATGGAAACAGCCTATTCACGTCAACTCTATCTATCCCTCTCAAAATTTTAAATACCTCGATCAAATCCCCCCTCAACCTTCTACGCTCCAATGAATAGAGACCTAACTTGTTCAACCTTTCTCTGAAACTTAAGTGCTGAAACCCAGGTAACATCCTAGTAAATCGTCTCTGCACTCTCTCTAATTTATTGATATCTTTCCTATAATTCGGTGACCAGAACTGTACACAATATTCCAAATTTGGCCTTACCAATGCCTTGTACAATTTTAACATTACATCCCAACTTCTGTACTCAATGCTCTGATTTATAAAGGCCAGCGTTCCAAAAGCCTTCTTCACCACCCTATCTACATGAGACTCCACCTTCAGGGAACTATGCACTGTTATTCCTAGATCTCTCTGTTCCACTGCATTCCTCAATGCCCTACCATTTACCCTGTATGTTCTATTTGGATTATTCCTGCCAAAATGTAGAACCTCACACTTCTCAGCATTAAACTCCATCTGCCAACGTTCAGCCCATTCTTCTAACCGGCATAAATCTCCCTGCAAGCTTTGAAAACCCACTTCATTATCCACAACACCTCCTACCTTAGTATCATTGGCATACTTACTAATCCAATTTACCACCCCATCATCCAGATCATTTATGTATATTACAAACAACATTGGGCCCAAAACAGATCCCTGAGGCACCCCGTTAGTCACCGGCCTCCATCCCGATAAACAATTATCCACCACTACTCTCTGGCATCTCCCATCTAGCCACTGTTGAATCCATTTTATTACTCCAGCATTAATACCTAACGACTGAACCTTTTTAACTAACCTTCCATGTGGAACTTTGTCAAAGGCCTTGCTGAAGTCCATATAGACTACATCCACTGCCTTACCCTCGTCAACATTCCTCGTAATTTCTTCAAAAAATTCAATAAGGTTTGTCAAACATGACCTTCCACGCACAAATCCATGCTGGCTACTCCTAATCAGATCCTGTCTATCCAGATAATTATAAATACTATCTCTAAGAATACTTTCCATTAATTTACCCACCACTGATGTCAAATTTCCAAAACCAAGAGCTTCACAGAATTAACTGTCAGCAAATCTTTTGCATATTTATTTTGCTGCAGGGCACCAATTAAAGCAAGTATTGTCATCTGCTGGCAGCAAAAAACTTGGGCAGGAACAGTCCCTAGAGGACAAGAAAGTTACTAAGATGGTTAGAGCATTGGCTGATTGGAAGAAGGCAGTGAGTGGGAATAAAAGGATCTTTGTCTGGTTGGCTGCCAATGACTAGTGGTATACCATAGGGGTCTGTTTTCACACCACTTCTATTAATGCTGTATGAATGATTTAAATGATGAAATAGGTGGCTTTGTTCGCAAGTTTGCAGATGATACAAGGATTGGAGGGGCAGGTAACGTACAGGAAACAGGTAGGATGCAAAAGGACTTAGACAGATTAGGAGAATGGGCAAGAAAGTGTCAAATTAAATATAATGTCAGAAAATGCATGTTCATGCACCTCGGTAGTAGAAATAAATGTGCGGACTATTTTCTAAATGGGGAGAAAATCCAAATTCTGAGATGCAAAGAGACTCTTGGAAGTCCTTGTACACAACACCTCAAGGTTAACTTGCAGGTTGAGTCAGTGGTGAGTAAGGCAAATGCAATGTTAGAATTCATTTCAGGAGGTCTAGAATACAAAAGGAGGGATGTAATGCTGAGGCTTTATAAGGCACTGGTGATGCCTCACCTTAAGTATTGTGAACAGTTTTGGGCTCATCATCTGAGAAGCGAAGTGCTGGCATTGCAGAGGGTCCAGAGGAGGTTCACAAGGATGATTCAAGGAATGAAAGGGTTATCATGTGAGGAATGTTTGATGGCTCTGGGTTTGTATTTGCTGGAATTTAGAAAAATGAGGGGTATCTCACTGAAACCTTTCAAATGTTGAAAGGCCTAGGCAGAATAGATGTGGAAAGGCTGTTTCCCATGGTGAAAGACTATCGGACAAAAGGGCACAGCCTCAGGATAGAGGGGTGTCCATTCAAAGCAGAGATGCAGAGAAACTTCTTTAGCCAGAGCATGGTGAATTTGTGCAATGGTGGAGGCTGGTTGTTGGGTGTATTTAAGGCAGAGATTGATAGGTTTTTGATTGGACATGGCATCAAAGGTTACGGCGAGAAGGCCGGGAAATGAGGTTGAGTAGGAGAGAAAATGTAGCAGCCATGATTGAATGATGGAGCAGTCTCGACGGGCTAAATGACCAAATTCTGTTCCTATCTCTTCTGCTCCTATGGTCTATGTACCACGAAGAGCATTCTAATTGGTTACATCACCATCTGGTATGGAGGGGTCATTGCACAGGATCGTAAAAACTTGCAGAAAATGGTGGCATCCATCATTAAGGACCTCCATTACCAGGGACGTACCCTCTTCTAACTGCTGCCATAAAAGATGAGGTACAGGAGCAGAAACAATATTTCAGGAACAGCTTCTTCCCCTCCACCATTCTGAATAGACCCATGAACACTACCTCAATATTTTTTTCTCTTTTTTGCATTACTTATTTACTTTGAATATATATAGTGGATTCTGGTTAATTGGGACACATTAGGACCATTATATTTTGACCCGATTAAGCGGTTGTCTCAATTAGCCGAAGTTTCATAAAAGTAGTTAAAAAGGTATAAAAAAGACAAACTAGTATTCAACTAAGTAACAAATAATGTTTTTAAATGCAATACAGAACAAATTGGAACACTCTCAATACTACTATATCACCATAAAACTGTGTATTGGTTGCTAATTGTTATCAGCAGAGGAACTCATCCAGTGTATCTGTATGCTGCCACATGTTTGATTGACTGTAACCAAAAAATATCAGTCTAGCCACCTGGTGTCCCCAACTATCAGTGACAAAATCATTGCTTTTTGATCATCTGTGCATACAGGTGATGCTATTTAAAAACTGTTTGCTCTAAGCACAGCGTAATGTCTAATGGCCACACAACTGCATGCATCTGATCCTAGTTGGAAACTGTTTGGCCACAGTCACCAGCAGTTTGAAAGAGTACTTAACTGCACGCTGGTGTTGAAAAATCTGATAATGATGAGAATGACACAGGATTATGGAGATTTAAGATTTACAGGGTGAAAATTAACAACAGACAAACAACATGGCTTACACCAGGAGTGAATGGTAAATTAAATAAAATGGAATTAGACACTGTTTCAATTGTTACAGTCATTCCACAAAATGAATCTGAATGGCATTTCAAAGGTATCAAACTGAAACCTGCAGATATCCAAGTAAGAAATTACATTAGGACCACGTGTGTTCTTTGTTTCACGGAATTCTGGTTAACCCCTTCCATACCGGATGCAACGATTCAGATCGAAGGGTTTACTATACACCATCAGGATAGATCTGTAGAGTCCCTCAAAAGTGGAGGAGTATGCCTCATGATCAACTCTTCTTGGTGCACAAATATATCAGTGTTGTCCCAATCCTGCTCACCAGACCTGGAATATCTAGCAGTAAAGTGTCATCCTTTTTACTTACCACGGGAGTTCTCTGGGGTCATTTTGGTAGCAGTATACATTCCACCTCAGACCAATGTCAATCAAGCTTTAGGTGATCTTAACAATGGGATCAACATACACGAAATAACACATCTTAACGCCTTCACCCTCATTTTGGGAGATTTCAACCAGGCCAGACTGAAAAAATCCATTGTTGGTAGAATCTCAGGTGGTGATGAGAAGGCGTACAGGAGCAAGATATGCCAACTAGCAGAGTGTTGTCACAGCAACAACCTGGCACTCAATGTCAGTAAGATGAAAGAGTTGATTGTGGGCTTCCAGAAGGGTAAGATAGTGGAACACATACCAATACTCATTGAGGGATCAGAAATGGAGAGAGTGAGCAGTTTCAAGTTCTTGGGTATCAAGAACACTTAGGATCTAACCTGGGAGTCAAAAGGCTGGTTGTCAAAGTAAATGTACAGACCAATGCTCAGCTGGATAAATGGAAGGGCAGACAGAAAGGAGTCAATGGAGATCCAATAACAGAGGATTTGTCAGATGATGTTATAGATGAGGAAAGCAAAGGGAGAGATCAGATTGTAAAGAGAACATTAGAAGAATTAATAAGAGAATACTCCAGTGAACTAAATAGACTGAGAATGTTTCACAGTCACAAGTCTCACCTGCAAAGTAGTGACCTCACTTGTCAGGAAAAACATTTTCCCATAAGAGTAAGAAATCCTTCTCAGTGATTAAATCTTTAAGCCTGAATGGGACAATTTAAAAATTTTACTATGCTGTAGATGTCTGTATATAGTAATTGTGTTATATAGTATACAATGTCGAGATACATTCTATTGAGTTGCAATCTATAGATAAGCAGGGAGGAGTGCTGCGTATTTAATATTTCCATAATATCTGAGTAATCTTGTACATATATCATATATGTACCATATGTGTGACATCTTGTACATGTGATACATGCACACCTTTCCTGAAGTAAAAATGAAGTTACACCCGTATTTCGAACTCCCGAGCCTTTGTTGAATTAGTTCAATGTTGTAGAATTACAAAACGTAACATTACAACATAATTATCAGTAACTGTATCTCAACTGCAAACTATAATCTGGGACCTGCTGTAAGGATGTTCTCAGAACAAGAAAGGAACTTTATACATGAAGGTTCTGTCTATGAGATGGTATTTTTTTAATAATGTGGATATTTTACAAAGAGTGAAATGATTTTTTTTGGGTGGCACAATAGCTTAGTGGTTAGTGCGGCAGAGTTGCAGGCCAGTGACACAGGTTTACTGTCTATAAAGGAGTTTTCATGTTCTCCCCATAACCTTGCGGAATTCCTCTGGGCCCTCTGGTTTCCGACCACGTTCCAAAGATGTATAGGTTGTTAAGTTAATTAGCTGTAATTGGGCTGCATGGGTTTTTTTGGGCTGGAAGGACCTGTTACTGTGCTACGTAAATACTTTTATTGGCAGTAACATAATGTTTTGTTGTATTCACACGTCACCAGTACAAGCATAAGTATGATCAAGGTACAAAAAAATAGACCAATGTCATTGCTTGGCTGCATTACCATTATCTGTTTTGAAATAGAGAAATCTACGTTCATCTTATTTTGGTTTCACAACTACAACCAGCAGTGCTAATCATAGCTGAAGTTATTACATTTTCACCTCATTTTATCAGATATGACAGTTATAATAAACTAAAGCTAGACTGCGATTTCAATGACGTTTGAATGGCAATAATTCAGCACTCCTTTATTTCTTCCACTGAGTAGGCAAAGCTGTCACGTGGTATTTCCAAATGATAATGATAAACTGAGCGACATTTTTATTTCTAATTAACCTTTCTAGTGATGCGAGATTTGCAGTTCATTTATTTCATTTAAACTGATGACTCTCAGGCATTCCTGCTATTTACTGAGATGTTTACCTCATCACTACAACTGAAGCATTAATGGCAATCAAACAAAATTGCTTGTACATTGTATCCAGCGGCAAACACTGTTATATTCCTTCATTTGTTAAACTCATTACTGAGAGATTTACAGTTGCCTTCTGTAGTCCATAGGACAAAAACTTAGCTTCAATGTTTCATAGTCATTGATTTGATTGTAGGAATGAAGCAGCTCGGCACTGATGAAGAAAGGTAATAGCTTTGCAGTATAAGTCAAACCATCATCATGTGCTGACAGTCTCTGGCTCAGAACAGTCTGCCCAACTATGAAGAAAAGCAGGGCAGGGATGCTAGGGTCAGTTAACTGGAGTGGGGAGCTGTTTGCTCAGTTACTGTTTTGTTCTAAATTTGCAGATTGAAATGTAAATTGGATGCATTTCAGACCATCTTTATCGGGTTGCAGCTTGTTGTCATTCAAATTGATTCAAACTTGTGCTCGTTAATCGCTTTTCATTTCTAAATAGCAAAGGGTGCAGAAATACATGTGTTACCATTTACCATCCTGAAGTTCATTTTTTTTTACAGGTATTTACAGGATAAATCTATAAATATAAATCTATATATAGAAAAAATCCATACATAATCAAAGACTGATGAACACCAATGTACAAAAGAAGACAAACAGTACAAATAGAAATATTACTAAAAATGTAGGAGACATTGAAAATGAGTCTGTAGATTGCAGAATCAATTCCTAATAGTAAATGAAGTTTTCCATACCAGTTCAGGAGCTTGATGGTTGTCAAGTAATGTGTTCTCCAATCCAGTGGTGTGAGACTTAAAGCTTCTGTGTCACCTGCCTGATGCTCGTAGCAAGAAGAGAGCATGGCCTGGATGAGAAGGGCTCCTGAAGATGGATGCTTCTGTGGCAGCACTCTGTGTAAGTGTACTCAATGGCAGGGAAGGATTTTCCCTTGAACGAATGGGCTGTATGCACCACTTTCTGTAACCTTTTCTGTACCAGGCCATTGGTGTTTCCATACCAGGTTGTAGGGCAACCAGTTAGGATTCTCTCCAGTGTGCATCAATCGACGTTTGTCAAAGTTTTTGGAGACATGCCAAATCTGTACAAACTTCAAGGAAAGTAGAGCCAGTGCTATGCCTTCCTTCTGATGCCTCTTATGTGCTGGATCCAGGACGCATCCTCTGATATGTTGACCCCAAAGAATTTAAAGCTACTGAACCTCTCTTCCTCTCTTTCCCCTAATGAGAAATGGCACATGGACCTCTGCCTTCTTGCTCCTGTAGTTAATAATCATCTCTTTGGTTTTGCTGACATTGAGTTAGAGATTGCTGTGGTACCACTCAACCACATTTTCAGTCTCCTGATTTGTCCCCACCTTTCATTCAGCCATCAACAGCGGTGTTATCAGAAAATACAAATATGGCATTGGAGCTGTACAATTATACTGTAAAGTCAATAGACCAGGGAGCTAAGCATGCAGCCCTGTGGTGCACCTGCACTGATGGTGAGTGTGGAGGAGATGTTGTTGCCAGTCGATGCTTACCAGGTTCTGCCAGTGAGGAAATCAAGGATCCAGTTGCACAGGGAAGTACCAAATCCAAGGTCTTGGGGCTTAGCAATGACGTTCAAAGGGATGATAGTGTTTAAAGCTGAGTTGTAGTCAATGAAGAGCATCCTGATGTATGCATCTCCATTGTCCATGTGTTCCAGAGCAGTGATCCCCAACCACCAGGCTGTGGTGATTGCTGACTTATATCGCTTCATACTGCCAAATCATATTGTTTCCTCACGGTCAGGTACTGGACCGCGGCCTGGTGGTTGGGGACCACTGTTCTAGAGCTGAGTGAAGAAGGACCAAGGAAATGGATTCTGCCTTTGACCTATTGTGACGGTAGACAAATTGGAATAGATCCACATCACTGCACAGGCAGGAGTTGTTATACTTCATGACCAACCTTTTGAGGCATCATGGTGACTGTAAGTGCTACTAGACAATAATCATTGAGGCAAGGTACCACATTTTGTTTGGGCACCAGTAAGATATATGCCTGCATTACACAGGTGGGTACCTCTGACTACCAAAGCAAAAGGTTGAATATGTCTGTAAACATGCCAGTCTGTTTATTAGCACAGGTATTCAGTGCTTAGCTGGGTACACCCACTGGGCCAGAGGCTTTCTGTGTATTTACCCTTCTGATGCTTTCACTTTGGCCTCAGACTGAGATCTCAGGGTGTCAGGGATGTGAAGGTTCATGAAGGTACCTTCATGCTCTGTCAGTCAAAGCAAGGATAAAAGGCATTGAGCTCATTATTGAGCAGAGATTAGGAGGAATGATGGCACCTAACGGCGACTCCTTTGCTTGCATCTTAAAAACAGCTCTATTTCTACCTTTAATACCTTTATTTTTCCCTTTCAGGGTTCTTTTAAGACCCTGACCTGGAGTTACATGCAGGCTTCGGTTCTTTGCAGGAATGTGACTTATTTTTGGGGTTCTACGACTGGCTGCTATTCAACATGCCAAGGGTTTGGCCTGAGGATCTCAATCACGTTCGGAAGCCGAAGATCTCGGGTCTCTGGAGACGGGGGGATCGAGGGTCGGTCTCCTGACACAAGACTTGTGTGTCATCGGGAAGGCCAGAAAATCTTTCACTATGGGCCCGAAGACCCAATGTCTTTGCGATCTTCGGACACAGAGCTCGAAAAAAGCGATGAAACGGACTTTTAACATTGTAAACCAGCGAGTTGTTGTTATGTCTCCCGCTCGCCGTGGAAATGGGGTACACCTCCCTCTCCCTTGCCAGGGAGAGAGAGAACCTGTGGTTTGTCAAATTTCAGATGAAATATGAAGCTTTTGGAGTACCTTTGGTCTGTACCTTTGCTATTGCTTAACACACGGTTGGGCTTGGTGATGGTACCAATGCGTGTTTTTTTTGCTCGTGGGGGGAGGGGGGATCATTGCTCGCTGCCACTTATGCGCGGGAGAGGTGAGCTGGGGGCGTACTTTGGGGCACTTCTCTGTTTTTGTGGATGATTGCAAAGAAAAAGCATTTCAGGATGTATATTGTATACATTTCTCTGACATTAAATTTGACCTTTGAACCTTTGATTTATTTTGCTTGGTTTTGCTTTGTAGGAGGTGACAGCATTCGCGCCCTGCCACTATTGTTGAGCATCCCTCTATGATTCACATTTAGTTTGGGACTGCCACATTGCATGTGAGGTCACTGCATTCCAGAGGTCATACCTGGATGTCTCGTACTTTCCCAGATCACCAATCCTCAATGCTCCTGATCTAGCCCTTGTCAGACTGCGATTCTAGTTGGGGAAGACTCAGACTGATTTTGTGGGAACACGCTTGTCCACATTTCTCTTTATAAAATGTGTGACAACTGTTCTATATTCATTCAGGTATCCTGATGAGTCTTTGAATGTGACCCAGTTCGCCAACTTGAAGCAGTCTTGTAGCCACTGGTCTGCCTCCTGTGAACATCTCTTTGTTGTCCTTACTTCTGGTACCTTTCTCTTTAGTCTCTGCCAACATATGTTGAAGACAGCCAGATAGTTAGCTTTCCTGAAATGTAGTTGAGGAATGGAACAGCAGGCATTCTTGATGATAGTGAAGGAGTGGTCATGTGTTTTGGGTCCTCGGGTGCTGCGGCTGATGTGCTGGTAGTAGTTAAACAAAGATTTCTTCAAGCTAGCTTCAGTGAAGCACGGGCATTGATGAGAAATGTGCAAGTCGAGATCGTTTCTTACTGGTTAATCACATCACTCATTACCTTAACATCTGCCTTTGGCAGTATGTAATCTGCAGTGAGGATCATGAAAGTTATTCAAACCAATTCAATCATGTGCTTGCTGATTGCTTTTTATTTCTATATAACAAAGGGTGCAGAACTTCAAGGTATCACACTTTTCTCCGTACAGGTACACATGGATACGCAGGCATGGAACATGGAACCCAATGCTACTCAACAAGTGTATAGCTGTTCGCTTGCTGATCTCATCTATGTCTGAATGCTGTGCCTTGAGATCCCACTCCAGACTCTAGCAAGGAGCAAGGATCAACATTATTCACCACATGCATTTACATGTGTTAGGAAATTACTACATGCAACAAAAATCGCTAACATTCAACAATTATACAAAATAAAGAATTGTATACAGATGAAGTTAGAAGTACAGATATGGAACAGATGTGCATAAGTACATACTGTAAATACCAAGAAGTATTTTCAAAGTAAACACATTATAAAAAGTGATTGTTCACCGATTGTGGAGTTTATTTTTGCAGACCGTTTTAAATGCTTGAGGGAGTTCAGTACAATTGTGTTGGTAGCTGTATATAACCCCCACCCACCCCTCTGCCAAGACAGGTGGGGCACTGAGTGAGTTCAACAGCACCATCAGTGACTTTCAAACCAAACACACAATGGTATCTTCATTATCAAGGGTGATTTTAACCATAAGAACCTAAAGACAATCCTGCCACCTTCCACCAGCATGTTGATTTTGCTGAAAATTCACAAGACCTGGTTTATATTAACATACCAGGTTCCCTCATAAGCAGTCCCTCGACCCCACATTGGACTCTCAGATCACTTATCTGTAATGTTAATTCCAGCATTCAAACCAGTGATCAAACGGGTCAGAGCAGTTCTAAAGGTGGTGAAAACCTGGCCTGAGGGTGCAATCTCGGCACTGCAGGACTGCTTTGATAATATGAACTGGAGAATGCTCAGGGAGACTGCTGCCTATGGCAACCGTATTAACATCGCGGAATACGTGAATTCTGTGACCAGTTACACAGAGAAGTGTACTGAGGATGTTACCATCAGGAAGCACATCCAGGTGAGGGGAAGTCAGAAGCCATGGCTTACTGAAGATGTCTGTGCCGGGCTGAGGGATCGTAATGCTGCTTTTAGATCAGGGGATACGATGGTTATCAGGGAAGCAAGAACCATGGTTTCCTGCTCCACAGGAAGGTGAAACGGGACCATTATCAGAGAATTTACAGGCATTTCTGTGATACCAGAAACACGAGGCACATGTGGCAAGGAAGTCAGAGGATTACAAACCACAAATATACCCTGTGCATCTGTGATCAGGATGCTTTTCTCCCTGAGAGGCTGACTGTCTTCTATGTCTGGTATGATGTGCAGAGCAAAGTGCTGGCAAGGAAGGCACCCTTCCCCCCAGGGGAGCAGACACTCCATCTTCCTGAAGCTGAGGTGAGGAATACCCTGGCCAGAATCAACCTGCACAAAGCTGTGGGGCCCATTAATACACCAGGTTGGGTTCTGAAAGACTATATAGCCCAGCTGACAGATATATTCAACATCTCTCTGTCCATTATCCCCTCAGTTTTCAAGGCAACAACTATCATTCCAATGCAAAAAAAAGCAACAGTAGCCTGCCTAAATAACTGTTGTCTGGTGTCATTAACATCAATCACTGTGAAATGCTTTGAGCGGTTGGTCATGGAACACTTTATGTCTTTCTTCCGGCTACACTGGACCCTTTCCAACTTGTTTATCACTCAAATCAATCCATTGATGGTGTAATAGCCTCTGCCCTCCACTCTGTCCTGTCCCATCTTGAAAATGTGGTCTCATATGCCAGACTGCAGTTTAGAGACTTCAGTTCAGTGTTCAACACCATCATACCCCAGAAACTGGGGGAAAAACTGTCCTCGTTGGGACTCCGCACCCTCCCCTGCAATTGGATACTGGTCTTCTTCACATTAAGGCCACAGTCAGTCCATGACGATAGCAACATATCTTATCCCATTTCGCAGAGCACCGGCACCCACCAAGGCTGTGGGCTCAGCCCGCTGCTGTTCACACTGCTGACACATGACTGTGTCACAGAATCCAGTTTGCAGATGGCACAACAGTGGCTGGCCTTATCAACAACGATGATGAGATGGAGTATGGAGAGGAAGTGGAGTGGCTGGTATGTTGGTATAAGAAGAACAACCTAAGCCTGAATGTGGAGAAGACAAAAGAAATCATTGTGGACTTCAGGGAGGTGCAGACGACCCATCCCCTCTGTGAATGCATGGCTCCTCTATAGAGAAAGTTAAGCTCACCAAGTTCCTGGGAGTTCACAACACAGATGACCTCACCTGGTCCCTTAATATCACCTCCCTGAACAAGAAGGCACAGCAGCACCTCTACTTCCTTAAAAGATTCAGCAAGCAAGGATCACCCCCCAATCTCCATCTTAACTGTGTTTTACTGGAGTAGCACTGAGAGCACCTTGACAAATTGCATCTCCAGCTGGTATGGGAGTAGTCAAGCATCAGACCAGAAATCCCTACAAAGGACTGTGAGAACAGCTGAGAGGATTGTAGGGGTCTCACTACCATCTATTGGGACAGTTATCATGAGTGCAACATATGCAGGTGCTTAATATTATTAAAGAACCCACTCATCCATCCAGCATCCTCTTTGACTTTCTACCATCAGGCAGGAGAGAAACGAGAACAGACAGTTTCTTCCCCCAGGCCATTAGGCTTCTGAATTCTCAGCCGCATCATTATCAAATTGTCACTGGTTGATCTGATCCATACCTTCCAATATTTAAAATTAAAGCACTTGGGCTTGTTATTTCAGTGTAATTCATCCGTAGATTATATCCATGCATTCATAAATTATTGTGTGTTATGTGTACTACTGTGCTTTACATCCTGGTTCAAAGAAACGTTGTCTCATTTCTATATACATTATATGGTTATATACCTTATGTACATATATATAGTTAAATGACAATAAACTTGCTTTGACTTGACTTAAAAGTGTTTACATTGCTATGTAGTAACTGAGATAATAAATAGAGGGAGTTGGGGGGGGCAACTACAATGGTTGATCAGATGAACTGCCTGGAGGAAGAAATGTTTAAGATGGTGTGAATTTTTAAGTTTAATAACCCTGTTGCGCTTTCCAGAAGGGAGCTTTGGAAACGGCATTTTGATGGGTGACCCGCTTCTTTGTCCTGGACATATACATGTGGAGATGGTGGCTGCAGGTAGAGATCTTTTCTATTGTTCTGGCAGTTCTCTGTAGTTTTCATACATTGTGAGAAGATGTTGCAGAAAAACAGACAGTAATAGCTGATGTGAGGATGCTCTCTATGATGGCAGTGTAGAATGGCATCTATATGTTCTGGGAAAAATGAAATTTTATGAACTTTCACAAGAAGTAGCAAGATGAATAGAAATTTAGTGAAGTACTTAAAAGTGTAGCGTTGTCAGGGTTGTCATTTCAGTCAGGAAACAGTCACAGTCAGCACTTTCAGGTGAATATAGAAAAACCTCAGTCTTTATTTCAGAGAAGAGCAGGTGAATTCCCTTTGGTTTCTTGTCCAATATTCAGACCTCAACAATAGCTGTTTATTTGTTTATTCAAAAAAAAATATTGCCTGCATTCTCTACATGGCTGCACTTCATAAAGAGGTCACAGGCGTAAAGATTTGAGGCTGGAAAGCTGCCTTAAAAATGAAAACAATTTATCCTATTATGAAATCCCATTAATCTAATCATGCTAAGGCAATGTCTTGGAACATTTAACATGACCTTCAGAGATAGCTGAGCAAAGTTCCATCAACATTTACAGCACTGTGATTCAAACCAAGTAAATTGCTTTGAATGAATAGATGAGTTTTCCAGTACAGCAAAAGCCCAGGGCCAATCTATGGATTTCCCATTATCCCTATAAATTTCATACCTATGCCTAGATATTTATTCAGCTTTTTCTTTTCAAAGGAATTAATCTGAATGTTAACAGTTTTTGGTAAAGTCCCAGATACCCACTATTCAATTGAATAATAAAAATAGATTGTAATTCGTAGACTTGCTTGAGGCTTATGAATAACATTCTCACCTCTGCATCAAAAGTCTGTTTTGCAAGTGCCAACCTGGAGACCTGAGTAGATAATTCCAATTGGTGTTGTGGTTCCATGCTGAAGGACCAGAGCAATGGAATATCTCAAACAGTGCCAGGATCCCTGCCTTGGATAATATCTTAAGATGTTTTATGTTTTCTGTATTTGCCATGCTGGCCTTTGGAAATTGTTTTGATTATCAGCCTCACACACAAAATGCTGGAGGAACTCAGCAGGCCAGGCACCTGAGAGGACAGTCGAGGTTTCAGGCCGAAATCCTCTAGCAGGCCTGGCCTGCTGAGTTCTTCCTGCATTTTGTGTATGTTGCTTGGATTTTCAGCATCTGCAGGTTTTCTCTTGTTTAAGATTATCAGCCTTGTTGATTTTGTCAAAAGTTATGCAGGACTTATCCATTCTCAATCCATGTTCATTTCACAGCAACTTAATCTTGGAATATACAGTATATTCAGCTACTCTTAGTTGTTCCAAAGAAGCTGTCTCTCAGGTTTGATTTTGTAACTGAGATCCCAAAGCCTTGACATAATTGGCTAAATCCTATCCAGTTTCTAAGAATATGAGCAATAAGCAGTAAGACAATTCAGAACTGTTTTTATGACTGTGGTTTCAAGCATACAAACTTGGAAATGCAGCGAAAATGAAATGATTTCACTACTTCAGCAAGTTAGGAACTACAAAGAATTTGAAAGTATCGACAATCAGCTTAAATGTTATAAAGAAAATGAAGATTTGGAGGATGCAACAGTTTCTAACTGGCCTCAATCATGTGCACTTGTGTGTCTGTTAGACACTACACATGCTTAGACTGAACAGTTTTAAAAGAGCATCAGTTTCGTACGCTTGTGTAATGTTATTTGTTTAGGCTCATGAATGACTAATTAAAAACCAATGACTTTTGACACTGCTTCATACAGAAAGGCAATGAAGGCAGTCTATTATCTTCACAAAGTATCTGTGCTGATTTTGTTCATTTAGTCAATCAACCAAACATGGCAGTGTATGCTGGATGAATTCCTCTGTTGATTACTACTAGGAACTATTACACCGTTTTATAGTACTGTAGCGATATTGGTAGTGTTATAGTTTATTCCGTATTTCATTTAAGTACATAATTTGTTACTCAGTTAAACTGTAGATTGTCTTTTTAAAACTATTTCCATATATTATGTAGAGAGCAATATGTGTAGTAATACAGGCCCCTCAGCCCATCTCATCCATGCCAATTGAGGTTACGTGGATTATAGCTTCAGATAGCAAAGCAAATGTTACTTGGTTTGTTGTCTGCATGGTGGTGGCATACTGTATTTTACAATCATAAATTTGTTATTTTATCTGAAATTGTACAACATGCCAAATGCAATGCATCAATTGTTTCTTATCCAATCTATTGGCATTGATCATCAAGATTGTGGTAGAGAGAGTGATAACTGATCAGACTTGGCCAAATTACGTATATTTGATGAACAGACAAAAATAGAACCATCAACAGATGGTGCATAACAAGTTGTCAAAACATGAAAGATCCTTTTTTAATTTATGAAATGCTGCTGTCCACAGAACTTTGAAGGTATTGATTTCTAGGTTTGCCTGTGGGAGGTTGAAGTCTATGCTGAGAATACCAAGCATTTCTCCCACTATCTGTGACACTAAAGAGCTCGGGGCTGGATTTAGCATCTTTTAGTATTGGCTGCATGAAGGAAGATTGACAGGTGAAGCTTATCACAAATGTTAGAGGCTACAGAACCCAAATGCTCTATTTATAGAAGGTATAATAGGTACACTATCTTCCTGCAAAACAGACATACGGAATCACCATAATCTTTTGCAATATCATAAATCACAGGTTAAGTGTTGATGTGTCTTGTCATCACACGAACAGAGAATCTTTGACAAGGCTCCATGGGCATTCACATGAGTTAAAGAACATTAAAAGTAATGGGTGAATTCAGAGCAAAGACCATCTAATTTATCTTGTCCACAGAACTGACACTCACTGGACTTTTTCGTTGTGTTTTGTTTTTTACACCATTCTCTGTAAGCTCCAGAGAATGTTGTTCATAAAAATCCCAGGAGATCAGCAATTTCTGAGATACTCTAACCAACTTATTGGGCACCAATAATTAGTCCACGATCAAAACCATTTAGATTAAATTTCTATCCTAATGTTTGGTCTGAACAATAACTGAACCTCTTGACCATATAGTATCTGCATGCGTTTATGGATTGAGTTGCTGCCACATGATTAGCTGATTAGATATATGCATTAATGAGCAGATGTACAGGTATGCCTAATAAAGTGGCCTCTGAGTGTAGGTTGAAAAAAGTAAAGTTTTACCAAATGGGCATTAACTAGTGAGCCACATGTAGAGCATTAACACAGTTCCGATATCCACATTACATTAGGACATGGAAACACTGAAGTACTAGGAAGAATTATCAGGGTATTACCTATAATTGAAACATTATACTTATGAGATACATTGAACAGGACTATTCTCTGGATAAGAGGAAGCCAAGGAGTGACCTGACAGAGTCCTTTTAAATTACAGCTGGGTTGAACAAGGCAGTAGGGAATAGACTGGTATGCAGAAGGACTTAGTTGAAATCAAAGGAAGGGAAGGAAGCTCGTGTATCAACAGCAATGAACACTATTTGTGTAGAAAGCCTTTTTTCTCTATTTTATTACTGCTTCCAGAGAATCTATACCATGGATTGACCAGTGGCACACTATTACACTTCCTTACACCACTGTTACCCTTGAATGTACCTTTCTATTGATAAGCCAGACTAAACATATCACATGGTGTCAAGTGGGCTAAGTGATCCTCAGAAAGCAGTGCACACCTGCTGAATAACTTTGCTGGAGGAAATGTAATTGCATTCTTCTGCTGTTTTATGTTATATTACATCTCACTCTTGTATTTCCTGTTGAATCATCCCATCATAGAAATAGACATTTCAATGTTGGAGACCAATGGGACCACTTAAGTTGCATACTGTTGTAATCAATGTTCTCTTCTCTAATCTTTTCATGTTCACTTTTCATGTTCTGGCTGTCATCTGCAAGACTGGAATTTATTGGCCGTCCTTAACTGCCCTGAATATATAATGATGAAGCAGCTTTTTGAGAAGTCGGAGTTCTTCTGGTGAAGATGTTCCTACAGTGCAGCTGAGTAGTACGTTCCCAAACCCACTGATGGTAATCATTGACAGCAATTCGCAAGTCAGCATGATGTATGACTTGAAAAGGAATCTGAAAGAGCTGGTGTTCCTCTGCACTTGCTTGGTGGTAGAGGTTATTGGTCTAGGACAGGGGAATGCAACCTTAAACACAAATGATTTTCTAGCATGCGTTATTCATTAATTTGAGGCAATACATAACTAGATGTATTTGAATGGATAGTTACCATACTTCAAATTTTTTATGGCCTTTATCTGGCCCACCATCCACTCATTAATACGCGAACCGGCCCACAGAGGCAAAAAGGTTGCCGACCCCTGGTCTAGGAGATACCCTTGGATTAGCCAATAAAAGTGAATGCCTAGGGTGAAGTTCGAAGAAACTATAGATATTGAAACTCTGAAATAAAGGAAACAGAATCAGGTTTATTACCAGTGATACATGTTGTGAAATTTGTTTTTTGGTAGAAGTACAGTGCAAAAGATAAAATAGACTATAAATAATAAGAAGAAATATATAAGCATTAAGAGCATGCCTTCAGGCTCCTGTACCACCTTCTTTATAGTGGTAATAAGAAGAGGGTACATTCTGTGTGGTGGGATGTCCTTTATGATGTCTTTTTGAGGCATTGCTTTTTGAAGATGTTTTCTGCTGTGAAGGCTTCTTCCCATGATGGAGCTGGCTGAATTTATAACATCATGCAGCTTTTTTCTGATGCTGTGCCTTGCATCTCCTTGAAGATGGAGAATGCTCTCCACAGAACATCTGCAGGAATCTGTTACAGTCTTTGGTGACCTACCAAATTTCCTCAACCTCCCAATGAAGTACAGTCACTGGTCTGCCTTCTTCATAACTGCATATCTATGTTGGGCCTAGGATCGATTTTCAGAAATGTTGACACCCAGGAATTTGAAACTGCTCACCCTTTCCACTGTTTACCCCTCAATGGGAACAGCTGAGTGTTCTCCCAACTTCCCTCCCTGAAGTCCACGATCAGTTATTCAGTCTTACTGATATTGAGTACAGTTCATTCTTTTTCACGTGGTGAGACCTGCTGAGAGTTTCCAGATATGTATTTTGTTTTTTATTTATGATTATTTAGGGAGATGGTTAGCCAAGTTGGTTGCTTGTTTCTGGATGTTGTCAGGCTTCTGGACTGTCCTTGGAACTGTACTCATCTAAGCTTCCCTTAATGGTAGTGCCTCTGGAAGTTTAGGGTAGGCAGGTAGAGTCTCCCTTGCTGGAGATGGCCATTACATGGCTGTGGTGAACTACATATACCTGTCTGGACACGCCCCCTGCTGACTGCTCCCACAGACCCCGGTATAAAGGCGATTGAGGCCTGAGCCTGGCCCTCAGTCTCCAGGATGTAGTATGGTGGTCAACTACTGCTTGTTCTTTCTTCCAGTCAATAAAAGCCGATATCTCGCCTTCACGTCTCAGACAGAGTTATTGATTGTGCATCAATGGCAAATTTGTGAAGAGATATTTACTTAACATTTATCAGCCATGCCTGAATGTTGAAGAGTTACATCGCACTGAAACAAATCCTTCAGCTCATCACACCTACACCAACCACCAAACATATCGTATACCAACACCAATCCTACAGCAGTCCCATTTATCCTCTCATTTTCCCATCAACATTCCTCTCCTGATTATCCTACCAGCCACTGACAGTCACACTCAGGGTATATTGCAGTAGCCAGTACAGTATATTCAAACATCTTTGCACATGTATCCAGCACAGCCAGAGGAAATCCGTGCAGTCATCGAGAGGAGGTGCAAATCTCACACAGAAGAGAAGATTATCCTCCTACATTCCAAAGATGCTTGGTTATCTTTAGGGTTAGTAAGTTAAGGGCATGCTACACTGGTGCTGTGAGCATAGGGACAAATGTAGGCTGCCATCAATATCCGTGTAGATTTGTTTTGACACAAATGATACATTTCACTATATGTTTCAATGTCATCGTCGTCTGAACCCTTAGTGCCTAGGTTGCACATGGGGCCTCATGTTTCAATGTACATGCAACAAATAAAGTTAAAACTAAAAAGAGATCTGATTGAATGAAAGCCACTGGAGCAGTGAACCAAATGTATTAGCCATTGCACAACCCTTTAATCAGTGTAACATCAATACAAGATCTGGCTAAAACTTACTCCCATGTTATACCATTACCAATCTCTCAACACCAAGCATCCAATTCTAGTGATGTAGTGAATAATTAGGCCTCCTGATATGAATCCTAATAAATTTGGATTCTGATGGGAAATATAACCCTGGAAATTACAGTGAAGGATGTGAATGTTAATATGATTTCCCTACATTCTGTCTGCTATTTTATTAGAGGACTTAAACCATTATTTTAAATGAACCCATAAAAAATAGCTGAGAGAGAAACATGACATGGCTGCAGTGAGCAATAATATGAAGTATTCTCCCTGGGAATGTCCAGATTGCAATATTCTCCCCTTGATATATTTAGGATTGGTGTATTTTGATTTTTTTAAACCATAACTGCTAAATCATGGATATTAAATGCTGCAAGAGATTGATTATATGTTGCACTGAGAATAATTCCAGAGTTCAGAAGTCACCAGATTTAATTTTTATATTAAAGGCATTGAAATGGGGTTAGTGGAGGAAAGTGTTGCTGAGATAAAAGATCAGCCATGATTTTGTTCAGTGGCCAAACAGGGATGAGAAGCAAAATAATAATGAATTTGCCTACTACCACAATAGTTCCACAGTGGAAATAATCTCATTGCCTCTCCTCTAGACACCAGCAAGGCATATGTCAGGATGCTATTTATTAATTACAGATTGATGTTCAACACCGTCATTCCCTGACTACTAATCAGCAAGCTTTAAAGCCAGGGCTTCAGTACCTCCCCCTGTAACTGAATCTTCAACTTCCTTATTGGCAGACCACAGTTAGTGCAGATTGGTAATAAAATTTCCTCTTCACTGACATAGATGCATCTCAATGATGTGTGCTCAGCCCACTGATCTACTCTCTCTATACTTATGAATGTGTGGCTAGGCACAGAGTCTACACCATCTATAAACTCACAGATGATACCACTGTTCTTAGCAGATGGCAAAGAGGAGATGTAGAGCAATGAGATAGATCAGCTGGTTGAGTGGTGATACAACAACAATCTGGAACTCAAATTAGCAAGACCAAGGAACTGATCGTGGACAGCAGGAAAGGGGAATCAGGAGAACATTAAGGGGTCAGCAGTGGAAATGGTGACCAGCTAATTTCCTGGGCATCGACATCTCAGAAGATCTATCCTGGGCCCAACACATTGATGCTATCATAAAGAAGACACACCTGCTTAAGGAGTTTAAGGAGATTTAGTATGTCACCAAAGACACTGATAAATTTCTATAGATGTACCATGGACAGCGTTCTGATTACATCACAGCCTAGCATGGTACCTCCATTGCAGCGGATTGCAAAAGACTGTAGAGAGGTGGAGACTTAACTCTCTTCATCACAGGCAAAATCCTTATCACCATCAAGGACATTTTCAAGAGGTAGTGCCTCAGGGAGGGAGGAGGTACAGAACCCTGAAGACCTATACTCTGCAATACAGAGACAGGCTTCTTCCTCTCAGCTATCAGATTTTTAAACCCATGAACTTAATTATTGCTTTGTCTTTGCAGCATTTATTTATATTTGTAATTTTATAGATTTTTATCTTTTTTCACTGTACTGCTGCTGCAACACAACAAATTTCACGTCATATGTCAGTGATAATAAATCTTATTCTGATCATTGTATTGTACTGTAGATGCCTTATATATGGATTTTTAGCAGTAGTCGATAAAAGGCTGTTTAGTTAAATAGAGGTCTCTAGAATGGAAGCATCTGTAATAGCATTATTTGGTAAATTGGAGACAGAGAGTAATGGTAAATGGATCCTGTTCAGTGTGCAGGATAGTAGACAATAACATCCTTCTGGGTCTGAGCTGGTCCAGTGGTTATTCTGATCTTAATTGTTTAAATATGGTTATGCAGAAGAGCCTTTCTAAATGTGAGGAATACATGAAGCTCTGTAATTCAGCAAGTAATGAAGATAATGATGAATGCCAGAGAGCCAGAAGAATGGGCAGATTAGGCAGACAAAGTTTAAAACAGTGAGTGTGAAGCAATCTACCTTGGTAAAATCAGAAAAGACCCAAATTAAGGGTGTGTGAAATTATAGTTGTATGTGAAAATGTTTGTGAGATAGGCATTATGAGAGAATAATTTTCAGGGCTGTAAGAAACAAGAGATAGAATGGTATTTGCAGGGTGCTCTGTCAGGAGCCTGTATAAACCGAATGAGCTGAACGGCCCCTGGGTTTGTGAGTTGGTCAGATCGGAGTTCAAGGCCTAGTGTTCTGTGATTGGTAGGTTCTGCATTCAATGCTGATGATTGAGGTCCAAGGTGTAAGTTCGGAAGTTGAGGCCTGTTGGCAGGAACTCTGAGTCTGTAAATCTCTGCAAGTTCGCTCTGGTAGTCAAAGGTCTAATGTTTGCATGTCTGTGGCTGAATCCAGGCCTACGGGAGGCTGGAGGTGGAGGAATATGGACTGCCTTAGCGTTAGAGGACTGTGTGTGTGCATGGTGGGAGTGAGGAATGAGACCTTAGTTGGCTATTGTTGTTTTGTCACTTGGTGTGTTCTACTTTGTTCTGGATTGTTCTGCTGAGCATTGTGGGCCAGCTTTGTTGGTACTACAATCTGTGACGACATTTGCGAGCTGCCCCCTGCACACCCTTGGGCACAATGATTATTAACAGAAACAACACATTTCACTGTATGTTTCGATGTACATTTGATAAATAAACTTGAATCTTGACTGCATCCTATTCTGTAACAATTCTGTGCTTCCGTGGGGCATCTCATTCACCCTGATAGTTATTGACTGCCGACAAACTCTCACTTCAATTGCACAAGTAAAAGCAGCAAAGGTAAGATGTTAAAAGTGAACAGCAGTTATAATTGTGACAGTTACATCCATGACTCAAAGGTTCAGAGAAAGTGAGCCACTATGAAAATTAAAACAAAACTTGCAGGTGCTGGATCTCTGAAACTAAAATAGAATATGCTAGAAACACACAGAAATTCAGGCAACATCTGTAGAAAGAAAAATGGCGCTAATATTTCAGGTCAAAGGTCTTCCATCAGACTAGATTCTCATTTGATCCAGATGAGATAAAATTGCTACACAGGATATTGGTGAAGCAGTTTGATTTTCAAGAGAATCCCACAAGCTGCTAAACAATATTTTCCCTCTGCAACTTTTAACATGTTCATGCTTTTGCTGGAGACTTGAACACCCTCTAACTTAGATCATGAGGCTAGCAAAATTACCACTTACCCAATATATCAAATGCCTTAGACAGAAGTCATAAACTTCTTCAGATACTTCCAAGTGACTTGTTGACCTGTAACTAATCTCCCTCATTGTCTCTCACTCTTCCCCATAGCTGCTGACTGACCTGCTTAATACGTTGGGTGTTTGGGGTTACCCATGTCTTCAACACAGCCCTGAATCTAGGTGTGACCAATTGCATTTCCAGTCTATTCTCCCCTTTGCTGTATGTTCCATTTAGGACACAATTAGTGTGACAAATTTGCTAATTCAATTGTGAATTATTATCAGCAGTGGAAGGAGGATTGGGGAATGGCACTATCCAATGTTGATTAAATCTATGGCAGTATGGTAGGTAAACGGTTTAGTGCATTCTCTTCACAACAGCCAGAGTACAATCCCCACGATGTCTGTAAAGAGTTTGCTCATTCTCCCTGTGACTGAGTGGGCTTTCTCCGGGTGCTCTGCTTTCTTCCTACACAGTTAGTTAAGGTCATACTGTACTGATTCTGAAAGCATGCTCTTTATTTTTTATCTTTATCTCTTTAGCATGAGCAATCATTCCTCCAGGTGGAAGAATTGTCCTAGAAAGTCACTGTGGCAGGAGCAAATGTTCTGACCTTAGTGGAACCTCAGTGATGCCACAAAATATTTTCTTCAGCGATTTGATTGAGGCACGACTGCGCAAGTATGTGGACGTCAGCGAGTTAGACTGGCAGGAAGAATGTAAAAAGAAGACAGCTTTATAGAGCAGGCAACAGAGTAGGAGGGCTTTGGCTCAACAGGGCTTCAGTGATAATGGGCTGAGGCAAGGTAAGTTACTTGTGAAGAATAGGAATAGGAAGTATGTCTGTCAGGCCAGTGTTCTGTACTGGGTGTCAGATGTGGGATATCTGCGAGACACCCAGCCTCCAGGATGGCGACATCTTTGCCAGGTGCATCAAGCTGTAGCTCCTTAGCGACTGGGTTAGGGAACTGGAGATGTAGCTCGATGTCCTTTGTATGGTCAGGGAAAGTGAGGAGGTGATAGAGAGGAGATATAGGCAAGTAGTCACACCGGGACCTCAGGAGACAAATAAGTGGGTAACATTCAGCACAGGGAAGGGCAAGGGTCAGATACTAGAAATTACTCCAATGGCTGCCCCCCTTAACAACAAGCACTCCTGTTTGAGTATTGTTGAGGAGGACGGCATACCTGGGGGTAGCAACAGTGGCTGTGCCTCTGGCACAGAGTCTGACCCTGAAACTCAGAAGGGTAGGGAAAAGAAGAGGGTGGCAGCAGTGATAGGGGACTTTATAGTTAGGAGGTCAGACTGGTGATTCTGTGAATACAGGAAAGTAACACGGATGGTAGTTTGCCTCCCAGGTGCCAGGGTCTGGGATGTTTCTGATCGCGTCTACGATATCCTGAAGTGGGAAGGTGAGCACCCAGAGATCGTGGTACACATTGGTACCAACGACATAGGTAGGAAAATGGAGGAGGTCCTGAAAACAGACTACAGGGAGTTAGGAAAGAAGCTGAGAAGCAGGACCTCAAAGGTAGTAATCTCAGGATTACTGCCTGTGCCACATGACAGTGAGTATAGGAATAGAGTGAGGGAGGATAAATACATGGCTGAGAGATTGGAGCAGGGGCCAAGGATTCAGATTTCTAGATCAATGGGACCTCTTTGGGGGCAGGTGTGACCTGTACAAAAAGGGCGGTTTGCACTTGAATCCCAGGGGCGTAATATCCTGGCAGGTAGGTTTGCTAAGTCTGCTGGAGAGAGTTTAAACAGGAATTGCCGGGGGTAGGAACAGACGAGATGGAGGAAGGAGCGGTTGGCTCACAAACAGAAAAAGCTTGTGGGCAGTGTGAGAGGGAGGATAGGTAGGTGATAGAGAAGGGATGCCCTCAGGCTGATGGTTTGAGATCTGTCTAGTTTAACACAAGAGGCATCATGAAAAAAGCAGCTGGGCTTAGAGTGTGGATAAGTACTTGGGGCTATGATGTTGTGCCCATTACAGAGACTTGGATGGCTTAGGGGCAGGAATGGCTACTCAGAGTGCCAGGCTTTAGATGTTTCAGAAGGACAGGGAAGGAGACAAAAGAGATGAGGCGTGGCACTGCTG
This sequence comes from Hemitrygon akajei, assembly GCF_048418815.1. Lineage (NCBI taxonomy): Eukaryota > Metazoa > Chordata > Chondrichthyes > Myliobatiformes > Dasyatidae > Hemitrygon > Hemitrygon akajei. Next base: position 90,846,149 of record NC_133132.1, on the reverse strand, counting down.
ACCTGAGATAGAGTCACGCTGCAGAAAAGGAGGAAGTCATGGAGGAATTGTCTGCTGAGTCTCTGTGGGTGTAAGTTAGAAACAGGAAGGGGTCCATAACTCTACTGAGTGTTTTTTATAGACAACCCAATAATAACAGGGATATCAAAGAGCAGATAGGGAAACTGATTCTGGATTGCCATGATGGGGGATTTTAATTTTCCCAATATTGATTGGCATCTCCCGAGAGCGAGGGGTTTGGATGGGGTGGAGTTTGTTAAGTGTGTTCAGGAAGGTTTCCTGACACAATATGTAGATCAGCCTACAAGAGGAGAGGCTGTAATTGATCTGGCATTGGGAAATGAACCTGGTCAAGTGTCAGGTCTCTCAGTGGGAGAGCATTTTGGAGATAGTGATCACAATTCTTTCTCCTTCACCAGGAGAGCGATTGGAACAGACAAGTTTGGAAAGCGTTTAATTGGAGTCAGGTGAAATATGAAGCTATCAAGCAGGAACTTGGAAGCATAAATTGGGGACAGATGTTCTCAGGGAAATGTATGGCAGACATGCGATAAATGTTCAGGATATATTGACGTGGTATTTTGCATAGGTACGTTCTAATGAGACAGGGAAAGGATGGTAAGGTACAGGAACCATGGTGTACAAATGCTGTTGTAAATTTAGTCAAGTAGAAAAGAAAGGATTAAAACAGGTTCAAAAATCTAGGTAATGATAGAGATCTAGAAAATTATAAGACTAGCAGGAAGGAGCTTAAGAATGAAATTAGGAGAGCCAGAAAGGGCCATGAGAAGGCCTTGGAGGACAGGACTAAGGAAAACCCCAAGGCATTCTGCAAGTATGTGAAGAGCAAAAGGATAATACATGAGAGAATAGGACTACTCAAGTGTGACAGTGGAAAAGTGTGTTTGAAACTGGAGGAGGTAGCAGAGGTATTTAATGAATACTTTGCTTCAGTATTCACTACGAAAAAGGATCTTAGTGATTGTAGGGATGACTTATAGCAGACTGAAAAGTTTGAGTAAACAGACATTAAGAAAGAGGATGTGCCGGAGATTTTGGAAAGCATCAAGTTGGATAAGTTGAGACCAGACAAGATAAACCCCAGACTACTGTGGGAAGGGAGGGAGGAGATTGCTGAGCCTCTGGCAATTATCTTTGCATCATCAATGGGGACAGAAGAGCTTCTGGAGGATTGGAGAGTTGCAGATGTTGTTCCCTTATTCAAGAAAGGGAGTAGAGATAGCTCAGGAAATTATAGACCAGTGAGTCTTACTTCAGTGGTTGGTAAGTTGATGGAGAACATCCTGAGAGGCAGGATTTATGAACATTTGGAGAGGCATAATATGATTAGGAATAGTCAGCATGGGTTTGTGAAAGATAGGTCTTGCTTTACGAGCCTGATTGAATTTTTTGAGGATGTGACTAAACACATTGATGAAAGAAGAGCAGTGGATGTCGAGTATATGGATTTCAGCAAGACATTTGATAAGGTACCCCATGCAAAGCTTATTGAGAAAGTAAGGAGGCATGGGATCCAAGGGGACATTGCTTTGTGGATCCAGAACTGGCTTGCCCACAGAAGACAAAGACTGGTTGTAGATGGGCCATATTCTGCATGGAGGTTGGTAACCAGTGCTGTGCATCAGGGATCTGTTCTGGGACCCCTTCTCTTCGTGATTTTTATAAATTACCTGGAAAAGGATGTGGAGGGATGGGTTAGTAAATTTGCTGATGACACAATGGTTGGGTGTGTTGTGGATAGTGTGGAGGGCTGTCAGAGATTGCAGCAGGGCATTGATAGGATGCAAAACTGGGCTGAGAAGTGGCAGATGGAGTTCAACACATATAAGTGTGAAGTGGTTCATTTTGGTAGGTCAAATATGATGGCAGAATATAGTATTAATGGTAAGACTCTTGGTAGTGTGGAGGATCAGAGGGATGTTGGGGTCTGAGTCGATAGGACAGTCAAAGCTGCTGCGTAGGTTGACTCTGTGTTTAAGAGGCACACGGTGCATTGGCCTTCATCAACCATGAGATTGAGTTTAGGAGCCGAGAGGTAATGTTACAGCTATATAGGACCCTGGTTAGACCCCACTTGGAGTACCATGTTCAGTTCTGGTTGCCTCACTACAGGAAGGATGTAGAAACTATAGAAAGAGTGCAGAAGAGATTTACAAGGATGTTGCCTGGATGGGCGAGCATGCCTTATGAGAATAGTTTGAGTAAACTCTGCCTTTTTTTCCTTGGAGTGTTGGAGGATGAGAGGTCACCTGATAGAGGTGCACAAGATGATGAGAGACATTGATCATGTGGATAGTCAGAGGCCTTTACCAGGGCTGAAATGGCTAACATGAGAGGGCACAGGTTTAAGGTGCTTGGAAGTCGGTACAGAGATATCAGGGGTAAGTTTTTTTTTATGCAGAGAGTGGTGAGTACGTGGAATGGGCTGCCAGTGACAGTGTTGGAGGTGGATATGATAGGATTTTTTAAGAGACTCCTGGATAGGTACATGCAGCTTAGAAAATTAGAGGGCTATGGGTAATCCTAGGTAATTTCTCAAGTTACACTACACCAGTTACATTTACACTACATGCTGCATCCGCAAAGGAAACAGCATTATGAAGGACCCCATGCACCCCTCATACAATCTCTTCTCCCTCCTGCCATCTGGGAAAAGGCTCCGAAGCATTTGGGCTCTCACAGCCAGACTATGTAACAGTTTCCTCCCCCAAGCTGTCAGACTCCTCAATACCCAAAGCCTGGACTGACACCCTGCCCGATTGTCCTGTTTATTATTTATTGTAATGCCTGCACTGTTTTTGTGCACTTTATGTAGTCCTGTATAGGTCTGTAGTCTACTGTAGCGTTCTCTGTGTTGTTTTTTTTACGTAGTTCAGTCTAGTTTTTGTACTGTGTCATGTAACACTATGGTCCTGAAAAAAGTTGTCTCATTTTTACTATGTACTGTACCAGCAGTTATGGTCGAAATGACAATAAAAGTGACTTGACTTGACTTGACTTGAAGTAAGTACATCTTCAGCTCAGCATTGTGGACTGAAGGGCCTGTATTGTGCTATAGGTTTTCTATGTTTCTATGTTTCTATTATCTTTATTCGTTAAATGTACATCAAAACATAAAGTGAAATGTATCAATTGTGTCAAATCAAATCAGTCGTGCAGACTGGAAGTGTTGCCACACATCTGGTGTAAACATAGCATGCCCACAACTGACTAATCCTAACCAAATGTTTGGAATATTGGACAAATCCGGAGCACCTAGATGAAACCAATACCGTCATGGGGACAATATTATTGAACTCTGATCTTACAGCCAGCACTGTAAAGCAATTGTGCTAACTGCTTCTCTATCATACTGCCCCAAATGATCCTTAAAAGTATAGTTAGCTCTGGTCTGTGAGGGGGTTAAAGGATTCACACGTTACTGCTGAGAATGGAGAACACAATTTTGCATTTTGACATTTCATTCTACCTTTCGAACAAAGGATTATATCACGGCCCTCTTTTATGGGAAGGATCTCATGACTTACTGAAAGAGCAGGGAGCTCACCCAATCCCCTATCGACTAACATTGCTAAAAGAGACGTCAATTTTATTGCTGTACACAAATTGGTTGCTCTGATTACCCATATAATAAGTACTGGGTCATTTCAATGTCTTTGGGACATTAAGATTGTGCAAGGCACTACAAGGTTACAAATTCTCACTTTTATGTTTCAATGATAACCAATTATTCAAAGTTCAACATAGATTTATTATCAAAGTACATATATGTCTCCATCCATTACCTAGAGATTCATTTTCTTGTAGGCATTCATAGTAGAACAGAGAAATGAAATGGAACCAATGGAACACTCTTAAGACTGACAAGCAACTTATGTGCAAAAGAAGACAAACTGCATAAATACAAACTGTTTATCTTAACATATTAGAATCATAACCAGGTTTATTATCACTGATCTACTGTATGTCATGAAATCTGTTGCTTTTCAGCAGCAGTACAATGGAATACATAAGAAGTGCCAGAAACTACAATAATATATACAAAAAATTAACCGAAGTAACATTTGAAAAATCGGGTAACTTAGGACATCTTTTCCTTCAGATCCTTGTGTGTATCTGTTAGTTTAACTGTGTTCTGTAAATTACCCCTGGTTTAAGCCATTGGTAGGAGAGACAAGGTGAGCTGATGAGCATGTGAGAGAGAATAGGTTACTGAGAAATAAGGTTGGGGACATGAAATTGCTCCAAACATAAGCATATGTTGATTGCCTGAATGACCTGCTTCCCTACAGGAAAATACCAGAATATTGTAACGGTAGACTGTGCAGCAGAACCAGAAGGCCACGGGCAACAAGGAAGAAATTTAATGGTGCACTTGTTGCTGAATGAGCAACAGTGCGAAGACAATGCATATGTCACCCTGATTCTCTTGATGTTTTCCAAAGACTGGCAGCCTTACACCATTTGTTAAGGCAAGAGATTGAATGGCTTCTCTTCTGTTGGATACATTATTAGGTACATAATCTTGGAATGATAATCTGTCAATGGAGATGAATGTTATTTGTGTGTTACTCTGATTATTTCAGCTTCTAACTGACACTTTTTGCAACTACTGCTGAAAATGATGCAAGTAGGGTAGGAGTATCAAAGAAGCTGGCTTGTTAGCCAATACATACACTCAATAGCCACTTTAATAGGTACCTCCTGAATCTCCTGTCTATTAAGTTTATGTTCATGGTCTTCTGCTGCAGTAACCCATCTCCTTCAAGGTTCGATATATTGTGCATTCAGAGATGCTCTGGATGCCACACACACCACTGTTGTAAGCGTGGTTATTGAAGTTAATTTGAGCCAGTCTGGCTATTCTTCTCTGACCTCTTTCATTAATAGGACATTTTCACCTAGAGAATGACTGCTCACTGGATGTTTTTTTCTTTCTTGCACCATTCCCTGTAAAGTATAGAGAATGCTGTGCATGAAAATCCAGGATCTTCAGTTTCTGAGATACTCAAACCATCTTGTCTGGCACCAGCAATCATTCCATGGTCAAATCACCAATCACAGATCACATTTCTTCCCCATTCTGATGTTGAGTTTGAACAACAATGGAACCTCTTGACTATTCCTGCATGTGTTAATGCAGTGAGTTGCTGCCTCATGATTGGGTGATCAGATATTTGCATTAATGAGTAGGTGTACAGATATACCTAATAAAGTGGCCACTGAGTGTGTATGCAAAGTCTGAGACAGAAATAGCAACAGGGAGGCACAAAACCATCTAGGCCTCCATGAGTGTTGAAAGATGCTGAATTTTTACCTGAATATTTGTTTCCCCAATTCTGTCAGATTGTCTACAATCTATACCTTGTGATTTAACAGCTCATGCCTCATAATGGGGACAGAATTGATTCTCTTGTTGTACACCCTCCAGCGCATTTTCCCTTGTCAGCAATGTGGTTAACTTAATCCTGATTGAAATGTCCTGGCATTCGTCTCAAGTTACAGAACATTGCTTCAAGGTGGTGGGCTGCCAGCATATTCTCAGAGCAGTGAGGGCAATAAGCGTGCCTCTGTCAACATTGCCCACGGCATAATAAATTATATTCAGAGCATGTGTTTCTCATGGAAGGATTTCTAAGTCCTTCAAGGAGATCAAACCAGTGTTACTGGAAATAATTTAAAGAAGGCCTGCAATTCCTTGCTTGACATATCCACCCTGTTATCTTCCCTTTAGGACAAATGAGAGGAATAAGATTTGGAGAAGTTTTACATTGGAAGGTTTCTTTCCCAGTATCACAAAAGATAAAGCTTATACCTTCCAATTAGAAAACAGCTTGGCAATTATTTAACTCTCAAATGTTGAGAAAGATTAAATTGCTTCTGAAGGGCAAACAACCTCTGTTTACAGCTTAGGGATGTAATTTTGGGTAAGTGTGAAATGAAGCTTGAAGTTAACATCAAGCTGGTTAGACAGACGGTTTGAATTTAGCCTGCAATTTTAGGACTAATTGCTGATTACCATGATCTGAACTTGTCTAAATGTGACAGCTGCACATTTGCTACTCAAAATAAAGTAAAATCCCACTGAAAAATACTGCACAGTAACTACCACCTGCATCATAAAATTAAATGCACACCGATCTGAACACAACCCAACATCACTGTGTCCCACACAGGCACTGCTGATGCACCACAACACATTACTGGAGAGAGACAGCATACTCACAAAACCCTTTGCCAAGATGAAGTTTAAGTTTATTGTCAGCTGATTGTACATATGTACAACTAAATGAAACAATGTTCCTCTGGACCATGGTATCACAAAAGTACAGAAACCAAAATATTACCATAAATAAGTTAATAAAATGTAATTCAAAATTCATGTGAAGTTCACAGCAGAGGTAAACAGTAAACAGTACAGCAAACACTAAGCAGCATACTGTCCCTGTGGCAAGACCTCAGTGGTGGCAGGGTATTCATTAGTCTCACAGCTTGAGAGAAGAAGCTGTTACCCAGTCTGACAGTCCCAGTGATGATGCTTCTGTTCTTCCTTCCTGATGGTAGTAGGTCAAGGAAATTGTGGGATCAGTGATAGGAATCCTCAACAATGCTTCAGGCCCTTCATCTGTAATGCTTCTGGTAAATGACACAAATAAGGGAGAAAGAGTCCATAGTGATCCTCTTGGTAGTTTTTGCTATTCTCAGTAGGATCTTACGCTCTGATGCTTTGCAGCTTTCATACCACACAATGATGCAACCAGACTGGACACTCTCAATGGTGCTCCTGTAGAAAGTTGATAGAATGGGGACAGAGAGCCTCAGACTCCTCAGAAGTTGTAAGTGCTGCTGTGCCTTCATGATAGTAGTAGGCCTCCGGTAGTCTCAATAGACCATGCATTTGCGCCTTGGAAAGTTGGCAAGTCTGGGCAAGGTTTTTTTTAATGGAAGACCAGCAGTTGCCCAAGCTGCAAGTCTCCCCTCTCCACACCACCGATATTATCCAAGGGAAGGGCATGAGGACCCATACAGCTTGGCACCGGTGTCATCGCAGAGCAATGTGTGGCTAAGTGCCTTGCTCAAGGACGCACACACAGCCTCAGCCAAGGCTCAAACTAGCGACCTTCAGATCACTAGACAAACGCCTTAATCTCTTGGCCACGTGCCCTTCTTGACAAGTGAGAAGGTGGTTGTGGGTCCAGGTTAGATCATCCGTTATGTGCACACCAAGGAAATTTGAGGAGAGTGGTCAACCTGTGCCTTCCTGAAGTCCACAATTATCTCTTTTGACTTATCCATGTTGAAACTCTGGTAGTGTTCTCACATGCTTTGACAAGCTTCTCTACCTTCTCTCTGCCGACTCATTGTTGCTGATGAGGCCAGCCACTGTTGTATAATCAGTGAATTTGATGATGCGGTTTGATCTGAATCTGGCAGTGCAGTTGTGAGTCAGCAGCATGAACAGCAATGGAATGAGCACACAGTCCTGGGAGGCACCAGTGCTCAATGCGATGGAGCTTGAGACGTTGCTGCGAAGTTTGACTAACTGGGGTCCTTCTGTCAAGAAGTCCAAGATCCAGTTACAGAGAGGAGTGTTGAGTCCCAGCAATGTAAGTTTTCCCATCAGCCACTGAGGGCTGACCGTGATAAATGCTGACTGAAGTCAAAGAACAACATCCTGGCATATGAGGCAACATTTTCTGGGTGACTAAAACTTGTGTGTGAAGTCAAACAATTAGAAAAATTCTATGAATTTAAAGGAAAACAGTTGTTCAATGAAAAGTAAAATAGCTAAAATTTAGATCAAAATTTACCTCTCATCCTAAATTTTGATTGTACCTTAAAGCCACCGCTTTGAATGTTACATCTGCAAACTTATAGTCTGCAAATTTTGTTTATAGGCAATGAAGTTCCAATTACAACCATGTCACATGCTCTTGAGAAAAGGGACACAACAGACTCCAGATATTCTGGCCCTAAGAAAGATTGTTGCAAAGGGAATTACTGAACCTTACTTACAGTATATGCTTTGACACATAATTAAATATTATTTCTAGTTGAACATTCAGTTTTCTGTTCTCAATCCAACAGTCTCAATATATCTAGAAAACTTGCAAAATCCTATTCCTGCCTAGTTTTGGAATATGAGATCTGTTTTGAATTGATCCAAGTGGTAAAACACAAAGAAGATATTGTCTGGAATGAAAATGGTATTACACATTATTGTGGTATGGTTCGAATATAATATCTGCTACAGGAAGACTGTGCCACACTCTGGATGGAGCCTTTCAAGGTTCTCAGTTGCTGGTCGATTCAGAAGTATCACTACTAACTCATTTGGAGATGTCCTGAAAGATAGATTCAAAAGCCAGAGCAGAGCTGAGAGATGGAAAAACCTGCAACCTCAACATCATCAATCAGCCACAGATGCATCATCCATTATCGGGGCAGGAATGTTTACCTCACACAATATGATGCAAACTGTAGATGCTGGAAATTTTAAATAAAAGAAGGACATGGAGAGTAGGGAGATCAGTGCTAAATGTACTAATATGTAAGGGCATTTTGAAATAAAGGAGGAGGTAGTGTTGGGTCTCTAAAAGAGCATTATGCTGGATAGGTCCCCAGGGCCTGATAGGATAAACCCTAGGTTATTGAGAGAGCCAAGAGAAGAGATAATTGTGGATTCAACCAACAACTTAGTTTCCAATCTAGTTACAGGCAAGTGCCTGAAGGACTGGCCAGTAGCTTATGTTGTTCCATTATTTAAGAAAAGGAAACAGGGATGACCTGGAAATTATAGACTGATAAATCTCATGTCAGTGTTTGGAAAGTTACTGGAGACAATTCTTAGCGATCGAACATGATTATTTGGAAAACCATGGCCTAATTTTGGAGAGCAAACATGGTTTTGTGCGAGGCAAGACATGCCTTATCTTGAATGAAATTTTTGATGAGGTGATGAGGGTGATTAATGAACATAGAGCTGTGGATGTTGTTTACAGGGATTCTAGTAAGGTGTTTGTCAAAGCCCTCAAGGGAGGCTCATGCAGAAGATTAAGATGAATGGGATCCATGGTGAATTGGTTTGGATTCAGAACTGTCTTATCCATAGAAGAATGAGGGTAGTGGTCAAAGGGACTTATTCCATCTAGAGATCTCTGATTAGTGATGTACCACAGGGATCTGCACTGGGAACACTGCTGTTTCTGATGTATATAAATGACTTGGATGAAAGTGTAGATGGGTGGGTTAGTAAGTTACAGATGATACAAATATTGGTGGCATGGATCACATAGATGACTGGCAAAGAATACAGTGGGCTATAGATCAGTTGCAGATATGGGCAGAGAAATAGCAGATGGAGTTTAACCCAGACAACTGTGAAGTGTAACATCTTGGTAGGTCAATGTAAAGAGACAAAATGGTGTTAAGGGCAAGTCCCTTAACAGTGCTGATGAGCAAAGGGATTTTGAGGTCCATGTCACAAGCTCCCTGAAAATGGCTGCACAGATTGATAGAGTGGTTAAGAACGCACATGCCAAGCTTGCCTTTATAGGTTGAGGTATTGAGTACCAAAGTCAGGAAGTTATATTGCAGCTTTCTAGTTTCTCTGCATCTGAAGTATTGCATACAGTTCCGGTCACCCCATTATAGGAAGCAAGTTGAGGCTTTGGCGAGGGTGCAGAAGAGGTTTACCAGGATGTGTTTTAACAAGAGGTTGGACAAACATGGATTGTTTTCTTTAGAGCAGTGGGTGCTGAGGGGAGTGGTTAATAAGATTATGAGAGTCATTGATAGAGCAGACAGACTGTATCTTTCTCCCAGGATTGAAATGTCTATTACCATGCATTTAAGGTGAGAGTGGATAATCTCAAAGGAGATGTGAGGGGCAAGCATTTTTCTTAGACAGTGGTGTCTGCCTGGAATGCTTTGTCTGGGGCGGTGGTAGAGGCAGACAGATTAGAGACTTTTAAGCGACACTTAGATAGGCATGTGAATGTGAGAAAAATGGAAGGGTATGGACATTGTGTAGATGGAGGGGATTTATTTAGTTGGCCATTTGATTACTATTCAGATTGGTTTGGCACAACATTGCCGGCTGAAAGGCCTGTTCCTGAACCGAACTGTTCTATGTTCTTAAGACAGAATATTTTGGAAATACTAAGAATGTCAAGTAGCATCCGTGAAAAGAGGAAGAAGAGCCAAAACTTGGAAAGTGGGATAATAGTTTTAACTTGCATGAAAAGTGGTGGGAGATAGATAAGAGAAAATAAAAATCTGTTAAAGGATGGTTTTATATTCGAATACAGACAGTACATGGAATAAAGTAGATGATCATGTAGCACATTTAGAGATTAGCAGGAATGACATTGTGGGCATCGCTGAGTCGTCACTGAAAGAAGATTATGGTTGGGAGCTTAACATTCAAGGATATATATTGTATTGAAAGGACATGCAGGTAGGCAGAGAAGGTGGTGTGGCTCTGTTGGTAAAATTGAAATTAAATCCTTTGCAAAAGGTGACATAAGATCAGAAAGTGTAACATTATTGAGGGTAGAGTTAACAAAATGCAAGGGAAAAAAGACCCTGATGGGAGTTAATATAAAGCTTTCTGAATAGTAGTCAGGATGTGTGCTACAAATTACAACAGGAGATAGAAAAGGCTTGTCAAAAGGGCATTGTTACCATAGTCATGGGGGATTTCAATATGCATGTAGAATAGGAAAATCAAGTTGGTGCTGGATCCCAAGAGAGAGAAATTTATAGACTGCCTACGAGATGATTTTTTTATAGCATCTTGTAGTTCACACTAGGGAATCAGCTATTCTGGAATGGATATTATGTTATGAACTGGATTTGATTAAGGATCTTAAGGTAGAGGAACCTTAGGAGGTAATGATCATAATATGATATAATTAACCCTATGATTTGAGAAGAAGAAGCTAAGGTCATGTATCAGTATTAAAGTGGAGTAAAGGAAATTTCAGAAACATGAGAGAGCAGTTGGCCAACATTGATTGGAAGGGGACCCTAGCAAGGATGAAAGTGGAGCAGCAATGGCTGGAGTTGCTGAGAGCAATTCAGAATGAACAGGGTAGATACATCCCAAAGATGAAGAAGTATTCTAAAGACAGGATGACAAAACCATGGTTGACAAGGGAAGTCAAAGCAACATAAAAGATAAAGAGACAACATATAATAGAGCAAAACTTAGAGGACTGAGAAATAAAAAACCATAAGAGGGAAAAGACAAGATATGAAGGTAAGCTGGCCTACAATATCAAAGAGAATACCATAAGATTTTTCAGATACATTGAGTAAAATAGAGTCGAGAGTACATATTGGACCACTAGTAAATGGTGCTGGAGAGGTAGCAATGGGGGATAAGGAAGTGGCAGATGAACTGAGTAAATATTTTGCATCCATCTTCACTGTGAAAGATATTTCCAGTATGTTGGAAGTTTGAGAGTGTCAGGGAGGGGCAGAAGTGAACAGTTTCTATTACTAGAGAGAAGGTGCTTGGGAAGCTGAAAGATCTGAAAGTAGGTCAGTCACCTGGACCCAATGAACTACACCCCAGCGTTCTGAAAAAGGAAGCTGTAGAGATTTTAGTGAAATTAGTAATGATCTTTCAAGAATCACTTGATACTGGAATGGTTCTGGAGGATTGGAAAATTGCAAATATCACTCTCCTCTTCAAGAAAGGAGGAAGGATGAAGAAAGGAAATTATAGGCCAGTTAGAGTGACCTCAGTGGTTGGGAAGATGTTGGAGTTGATTGTTAAGGATGAGGTTTCTTGGAAGCACATGGCAAAATAAACCAAAGTCAGCATGGTTTCCATCAGGGAAAATCTTGCCCGATAAATCTGTTAGAATTCTTTGAGAAAATAACAAGCAGGACAAACAAAGTAGAATCAATGGAGGTTATGTACATGGATTTTCAGAAGGCCTTTGCCAAGATGTCGCATGTGAGGCTGGTAAACAAGATAAGAGCCCATGATATTGCAAGACAGATACCAGCATGGACAGTGGCTTTGGCTGATTGGCAGGAGGCAAAGTCTGGGATTTAAAAAGGGCCTTTTCTGATTGGCTGCCTGTGACCAGTGGTGGTCCATAGGGGTCAGTGTTTGGACTCCTTTTTACATTGCATGTCAATAACTTAGATGACAGATTTGATGGCTTTTTGGCCAAGTTTGTGGACGATACAAAGATAGGTGGAGACGCAGGTAGTGTTGAGGAATCAGAAAATGCTGCAGAAGGTCTTGGACAGATTAGGAGCATGGACAACGAAGTGGCAAGTGGAATGCAGTTTTGGAAAATGTATGGTCATGTACTTTAATAGAAGGGATAAAAACATAGAATATTTTCTAAATGGAATTTTTCTAAATTGAAAATCCAAAGTGCAAAGGGTCTCGGTAGTTTAAATGCAGGTTTCCCTGGAGGTTTATTTGGAGGTTGATTCAGTGGTGAGGAAGGCAAATGCAATGTTACCTTTCATTTAAAGAGGACTAGAATATAATTGCAAGGATGTAATGCTGAGGTTTTAAAAGGTACCAGTGAGGCCTCACTTAGGGTATTTGGGTCCCCTATTTAAGAAAGGATGTGCTGACTTTGGATAGGGTCCAGAGAGGGTTCATAAAAATGATTCTGGAAATGAAAGGCTTATTGTATGAGGGTGATTGATGACTCTGGGCTTTTACTCATTGGAATTTAGAAGAATGAGAGGGATCTCACTGAAGCGCAACAAATGTTAAAAGGCCTAGATAGAGTGGATATGGAGAGGATGTTTCCTGTGGTGGGGAAGTCTAGGACCAAAGGGCAGAGCCTCAGTACAAAGGGACTCCACTTTGGAACTTAGATGAGGAAGAATTTCTTGAGCCAAAGGGTGATGAATCTGTGTAAGTCATTGCTACATGCAGTTGTGGAGGCATTTAAGGCGGAGGTTGATAGGTTGAAAGAATACAGTGAGAAAGCAGGAGAATGGGGTTGAAGTGGAAATGGATCAGCCACAATGAAATGGCAGAGCAGACTTAATGGGCCAAATGACTTAATTCTGCTTCTTTGTCTTATGGTTTTATTAAAATATTTGGCCACCAGAAGTTCTGATTTTTGCAGATGGAGTGGAGGTACTCAATGAACGGTCCCTCAGTTTACAATGGATCGTATCAATGCAGACGAGACTGCATTGGGAGCACTAGGCACAACAGACAACATCGGCTGTTAAGAAGGTGAAGTGTTGCCTCACCTGTTGTGTATATAATATTTAAATATAATTTGAATAACCTTATATATATACTGGCTGATAAAACATTCTTGTTTGTTCAAATAATGAATTACAAGTTATATGTAAAATAAATTATTTGCATATATCATCATACTACCATGTGATAAATGCATGCTTCACTAAAAAAAGATGAAGTTACACCTGCATTTCGGTCTCCTGTCTTCCTTGAATTAATTCAATGTTTTGAAGTTACAAAGCATAACATTGAGGATGAGGTACTTTTAAAAAGAACTCAAAATGGTGACCAACCTGTTAAATTGGAGTGTGATGTTCAAACTAAAAAAGTGCTTCGAGGAACAACAAAACTGTGTAGCACATGTTGTTTGGAAGGAAGGATACGGTCGAGTTTTTTTAAAAAAGCCATAAATGGAATAATTCAGGATTCATAAAGAGTCCTAGGTGGTAATAATTGTTTTTTAAAAATCAGAAATGGTTGGATGTCGGAAAAATTGACAAGCTTGATTACACAACAGGTAATTGGCTCATATATACTGAGAAATTGGAACAGTGTTTGAAGCAAATGAAATAGCCAATGAAAATTGAGCACCAATTTTGTTAAGTGCATTAGGGTTAAAGTCATATAGTTTACTTCAAAGTTTAACTGCTCTAACCAAACCAGCTGACGTGGCCTTTGCTGCTATAGTAAAAGTGATGCAGGAACACTAAGTATCCAAACCACTCCGATATGTCTGTCCATGGCCTCCTCTACCGTCAAGATGAGGCCACACGCAGGTTGATGGAGCAATACCTTATCTCCCACCTAAGTAGCCTCCTACCTGCCTGCGTGAACATTCAACTCACAGAACTCCGTTGATACTCCTGCCCCCCCCCCACCCTTTACCCCATCCCTATCTATTATTTTAGTCTGGTTCTCTTTCTCTCTCTTCCCCCCCTCACTATAATCTCCCCCCAGCCCTACCTTTCTTTCTCTTTATTTCCCATAATTCTCCACCTTCCCCCAGCCCATTTCCCTTCAGCCTATCACTTCCCAGCTCTCTACTTCATCCCTCCCCCAACTTAGTAAGGAAGGAAAATGAAAATTATGAAGACAATAAGAATGAGTATTTTGTAATTCCATCTCTCATACCTTGTTGAAGCATGAACAAGCAGAAGCAGAGAACAAAAGGTGACGCTGAGAAATTTAGATGGTTTAAAATAGGAGAAAAAGTGGAGCATAAATATCAGCATGGTCTAGTAGAGTTGATCCTATTTCTGCTCAGATTTCTTGCATAATCCAAACAGTTGCATGCTTGTTCTTGCAGAAACATGGCTCCAGGACAACATCCCATGTCCGTCAATCTTCAGCCATGCCACTCAGGGACTTATGCCTATATTATTATTTTTCTGTGATTATATGTGCTGTCATAACTAAATATGCTGTGCTGTGAGTGACTGTTGATAATGCGTTTTGCACCTTGGATCCAGAGGAACATTTGTATGGTTGAATGAAAATTAAAGCTGAACTTGAACTTAATGAGTTAATGAATCAAGGAGAAACAATATTGCTGGGATCACAGATAACACAGAAAGGCTGCTATATTTCCAAAATTCAAATCATTAACACTGGTGCACCTCACCGATGTGTGCTTTGCCCACTGTTCTACATTCTCAACACCCATGACTGTGTGGCTAGGCACAGCTCAAACGTCATCTATAAATTTGCTGACAACACAACTATTGTTGGCAAAAGTTCAGAAGATGAGTGTACAGGAAAGAGACCTTTCAGCTAGTTGAGTGATGTCACAGTAACCAGCTTGTACTCCACATCAGTAACACCAGGCAAATAATTGTGGACTTCATGAAGGGGAAAAAATACATAGAAACATAGAAAATATACAGCACACTACAAGCCCTTCAGCCCACAAAGCTGTGCCAAACATATCCCTCCCTTAGAACTACCTAGGCTTTACCCATGGCCCTCTATTTTTCTAAGCTCCATGTAGCCATCCAGGAGTCTCTTAAGAGACCTTATCGTTCCCACCTCCACCACCCCCGCCAGCAGCCCATTCCACGCGCTCACCATCTGTACCTACTTCCAAACGCCTTAAAACTATGCCCTCTCTTGCTAGTCATTTCAGCCCTGGGGAAATGCCTCTGACTATCGACATGATCAGTGATCAAATTGCGGGAGCACATATCAGTCTTTATCAAGGTATCAGAAGTGGAAAGTATGAACAGTTTCAATTCCTCTATTGTCAACAACTCTGAGAATCTTCTCTGGGCACAACATATTGATGCCGTTACAAAAAAGTCACAACAGCAGCTATATTTCATTAGGAGTTTGAAGAGAATTAGTATGTCACCAAATGCACTCGCAAATTTCTGCAGACGTACCATGGACAGCATCCTAACTGGTTCCATCATTGTCTGGGTTAGAGGGGCCACTGCACAGGATTAGAAAAAAGCTACAGAAAATTGTAAACTTAGGCAGATTCATCAAGGGCACGAGCCTCCCCAGCATCCAGAACACCTTAAAAAAGTGATGTCTCTGAAGAGGGTGGTATCCATCATTTAGGACCCATCACCTAGAAAATGCCCTCTTCACATTGCTACCATTAGGTAGGAGGTACAGGAGCCTGAAGGCACACACTCAGCCGTTCAGGAACAGCTTCTTCCCCTCTGCTCTCCAACTTCTGAATGGACATTGAACCCATGAACACTACCTCACTACTTTTTTGAAATTTTTATTTTTGCACTTCTTAATTAATGTAATTATTTAATTTATATACTTGCTGTATTTTGCAGATTTTTATCTATTTTTATGTATTGCATTGTACTGCTGCTGCAACAACAAATTTCACAACATATGCCAATGATATTAAACCTGATTCTGATTCTGTTTTTGGTCTTGGACTCAGGGCAGCTGTCATTGCATCCTTCATCTATCACCTTCATTGTATACCAACAGGTGTAGTGAGGATCATTTTTGAGGAATGAAACTGGACAAATGAAACAAAATAATGTTAATACTTATGAATGTGCTGATAAGTCCAATTTGCATCTGTGTCTCACAGGTGCCAAGCAATGAATACATCTAACCATCACTCATTTATATTTAATAGTGGCATCACTTGCACTATCTATCCTCTGGCAATTACCACTGATAAAACACTCAACTGAACTAGTCACATAAATGCCATCACCACATATGTAGATCAGAGACTGGAAATCCAGCGATTGACTAATCACCTGACACTCCAAAGCTTTTCTGAAAGGTACCAGTCCGGTTAGTGATTGATAATCATTAACAAATCTAGTTGTGTGCATCCAGTTTTATTAAGCAAGTTCTTAGTCCACTTAATGAGTAACACATCCATCACCCTAAATTTTAATTCCCTCCAACTCTGGTACACAGTGGGTGCAGTATGTACCATCCATAAAATTCACTGAAATATATCTGTGTGTTCATGGCCTTCTGTTGCTGCAGTCCAGCTACTTCAAGTTTTGACAAGCTGTGCATTCAGAGATGCTCGTCTGCACACCACTGTTGTACTATGTGATTACTCTGTCAGCTTAAACCAGTATGGTCATTCTTCTCTGACCTCTATCATTAACAAAGTATTTTCATCCGCAGAACTGCTGCCTACTGGATGCTTTTTTCTGTTTTTCACGCCATTTGCTGTGAACTCTAGAGACTATTGTGCAAGAAAATCCCAGGAGATCAGCACTTTCTGAGATACTCAAACCACCCCATCTGGCACCAGTAATCATTCCACAATCAAAGCCACTGGATTACATTTCTTCCCCATTCTGATGTTTGGTCTGAACAACAACTGGAATTCTTAATGATATCTGCATGTTTTAATGCATTGAGTTGCTGCCACAAGATTGGCTGATTAGATATTAGCATTAATGAACAATTGTTCAGCAGTACTTAATAAAGTGGCACTGAGTATATTCCAATTTCACTTCTCAGACACATGGCCTAGAGTTATAGAGTGGCAGACCATAGAACATGCCTCTTGGGCTTCTGAATCTGCAGCAAACATTAATCACCCATTTATACTAATCTAACATTAATCCCACTTTTTATTTTCTCCACATTCTCATCAAATATCCAATCTCTCCCCCTCAGTCGGCAATTAACCTACCAACATGGAGGTCTTTGTATGTTGGTGGAAATTAATGTATTTACTGGAAAACAAGCAAACACCACATTGACAGCACCTTAGGTTAGGACTGAAATCTACAACCCTAAATTTTCTAACCTCTGCTAGTTGGAAAGTTGAAAATCATGTTTCTATCATGATGAGGCTGTTCAAAATTGTTAGAGACTGTACTTTCAGAATCCATTCCAGGTACAGATCAATGAGACTAGTTCAGCATCAACTACATGGGCCAAAGGGCCAGTTTCTGTGCTGTAGTGCTCTATGGCTATATGACTCTAATGTCCTTAAAAGTGTTTGAGAACTTTTATAGGTTTATGGCCGAGCTGCTTCTGCCACTATTATCTTGAGACTTAGAAGTGGAAAATTAGGAACTGGTAAATTATGGTGAGGCACACTTGTTAAAACTGATTATAGCAACTAAATGAAGGAATGAAGACCTGCATTGATTTAGCACATTTTATAACAGACTGGTTGCAAAACATTTACAGCCAATAAAGTACATTTGAAGCATAATTACTGCTCAAAGGTGGAAAAATATGTAGCCACTGCACAGAACGAGCTCCCACAAAAGATACTCAGATAATTCTTGGAGATATTACTCTGCTCTTTAATACATGCTATGGGACCTGTACATCCACCAAGGAAAGCCTTTTAACATTTTCAAAAGACAAAATGTTTAACAGTTCAGCTAAAAAAGTGGAGTAGACTCTATAATTGTTTTGAAGCAGAAGTTTTCCAACTGAGTCAACAGTGGCAGTTAAGCAATTGCTGATACAAAATACAGAAATGCTGGAAGAGCTCAGCTTGCCATGCAGCAACTGTGGAAGGAGAAACCAGCTAATGTTTCAATTAGTGACTCTTGGTCAGAACTGGGAGTATTCAGTGCTTATTCCAAAACATTTATGTTGCGCCTCACTATGGGAATGGAGGAGTCTGCAGACAGTTTAGAAGAAGAATTGTATTGAGAATTATAGTGGTCTACAACAGAAAATATCAAATCATAGAAACATAGAAAATAGGTGCAGGAGTAGGCCATTCGGCCCTTCGAGCCTGCACCGCCATTCAGTATGATCATGGCTGATCATCCAACTCAGAACCCTGTACCTGCTTTCACCCCAGTAGGCTAGGAATATGTTTTATTTCTCTAATGGGGAGGAAGCCAAGCTGTGATTAACAAATGCAGACAGAGAGAAGTGCAGTGAATCACTGCTTCACCTATTCCCTGGCTGGCAGGTAGCTAAGGGAAGGTGTTGTAGGATGGGGAAAGGTGGATGGGATGAAACAGCGGAGCAGGAGACATGAAGTGAGTGATCAATGTGAAATGTACAAAGGGGAGAAAATGTGAAAAGATGGATCATGTTGGCAAGACAGAAATTGCAAAAGATTATTAATAGTTGACATAGTGAGACTGGAAGGTACGAAATAGGCCACTTACAAAAGTCACTTTAGAATTCAATACATCTTTCTGCAACACTATCTGTATGTGTGAGTGGGTGGGAGGAAAGGTGCTTGTTTGGCTGTTGTTGCTCTGCTGAACATTGCGGGCATGCTATGCTGGTGCTGGAATGTGTGACAACACTTGCGGGGTAACCCCCAGCACATCCTTATATTCTGCTGGTTGTTAACGTTAATCGTGCATTTAAAATGTATGCTTCAATGTCCAGTGATAGGTAAATTAATCTGAACCTGAACCTGAACCATTGGATCTGAGGAATTTGGACTACGATTTAAATTCTTTAATAAATTATATACAAGTAAATATATAACTTTTTTAATAATAGTTGTTGTTCTTTTTGTGTAATTGCTGGAAATTATATTTCCAATGAAAGCCAGCAATCACTTCTGAACTTTCTTGAGACACAAGATGCAAAATAAACTTCCTTCAGCAGTATGATTGCAAGATAATGTGCTTCATTCAATGCATTTCAGAATATGGGACTGAATGTCTCCTCAGTATAGAGGGATGCAATTATGCCCTGGGTAAATTGTTCACTTTTCTTGAATACATTTGCAAAGGACATTACACTAGCCTATTTTTAACTGCATCTAAAGAAAACAATGGTTACTCTATGTAAATGCTATAATGTAGTTTTATCTTATGTATAAATTACACTAGAGAATGGAGGCACAGACAGATTTTGAACTATAGAAAGGATATTGTTGCCCCAGAGAGAACCGTCAATCAAGTGCATCACTAATGCGAGCTGTATAAATTAATGTGTAATAGCTTAATATGTTCTTGTCAATAATGTCAAGGGGATGAATGGAGGCCGCTTAGAGCACAGGTTGTTGAGGGAAAGAAAAACATCTTGTTAATGGATATTAATGACCAACACAGAGAAAAAAGGAAAAACATTTAACAAAATGGTTTCTCAATTAATATAACCTAACTGGATGAAAGCAGAGAACAAGTGAAAAAGTGGAATGAGACTGACTGATAATGCTTGCATGTAACTAAAACGTAATGCATTTTTAAAATTTTAACTCATCTCAGGTTTACATTCATAATTTGTTCCATTTAGGCCTGCTGCAAAGCAAATAGCTCCCAATCTGAAAGAAGCAACTAACAGAGGATTAATTCTGATTTTTTTTTAAAAAACAACGCTCTCTGAACACAAAATAAAACAAAGAGCCTTATCTGATATGACAAGGCTTGCTGTAAAGTCAAAGGTTGCATTTGTCATGAAAGCGAACATTAATTACAACTCGAGCTCCAACACTGTGCAAGTACATTGATTTCACATACAACTTTATATTGATTAATTAATATTATGTTTTATTTTGGTTTGCTGGGTTTAAACATGATGATTTTGTGTCAAGAAAACAAATAAAATTACAAATCAATTAAGTATTTTCTTGTAAAAGATTGTCTTCAATTCGTGCACAGGTAAAACAAAGTGGTAACAGCATGTTCATCTCCAGTGTGCTTTTTTCAGACCAATCTGGGAAACTTAACATTTTTCAGATGATTAGTAGGCAAGCAAATGTTAGTTCAAAGCTGTGATTATAGTTTGGACCACTTGAATGCAGTGCTCGCTTCTGGACTTCATTTGATAAAGAATGGGCACTGAAGCCTACAAAAATGTGCAATTATGAATGAGAAGAATGATATCTGAATGGAAGTTTTACATCAATGGGGCAGAACAGGAAAGATTTAGCTTGCTTTCTCAAGAGAAAATAAAGCTGAGGAATGGCCCAAGAGATGTTATAAAAGTAATTAAGTAGTTTGATATTGTGAATAACGATAATATGTTCCTAACCGTGGAAACCCCATACCAGGAGCCATCAACATTGATACGTGGCTAGTATAAGTTACCCCTTGGTGTAGCTTAATGGCAAAGGAATGAAAGGGAAGTTAATGAGCAGGTGGGAGAGAATAAGTTTCAGAGCTTCAGGCAATCAAAGAGGGGGAGTAAGACTGACTGAATTGCTCTTTCGGGAGACAACATGGACCTAATGTGCCAAATGGTCTCCTTCTTCATTGTCATAAATAAGAAGAAATTTGGAATTTTTTCTTTACCTCGCAATCTCACTAGTACAGGAAGTAATCCAAGATTCAAGATTGTTTACTGTCATTCCTCAGTATGCACAAGTGTAAAGCAGAATGAAACGTTTATTACTCTAGATCCGATGCAGCATTAAAAATACAATAAGAATTACAATATTAAACACAATGAGATGAAGAGGATAAAGTATTTAAGGATAGGCTGGATTAAGACAAAATAAAGAAAGTTATATGGAAGTTTGTGAGAGATTAAGATCGGCTAGAATCGTGAGGACACTTTGAAACTCACAATGCAACTCTCATCATGAAGACAAGGTAGTATTCTGCTTGAGAACAAAACTGCATTAAGTTTTTAAGTATCATTAAAGTGTCCTCCAAAGAATATTGGATTTGACTATTCTAATTAATAGTCAAGTAGGTGCTAATTTAATTGTATCCGGGTTTAACTGGGCAACAATTTCCAAAGTGAGCAAGTGAAATCAGAAATGAATGAGGAACCTCGGAAATGCATAAATCTGTATAAATCTAAAGTTAGTAAGGGAAGGAAAGATTACAAGTGGTCTCTTTGGGTTGAACAACTATCGAAATGAATGACCTGGAGGAGAGTGCAGAGTGCAAGGCGTCCAAGCATGCTGATGTGGAATGGCATGTTATAAACATGAGAAATTTTGCAGATGCTGGAGATCTAAAGCAACACATATAAAATGCTGGAGGAATTCAGCAGATCAGACAGCATCTATGGAAGTGAATAATCAGCTCACATTTTGGGCTGTGACCCTTTTTAATGTTGCAATGGGCAGAGTTGGATTCTGTAGCAGGAAATAGACTGAGAGAGCGAATGGGAAAAATCTTTATAAATGGACTTTCATGTGGGAAAATGCACTTATTAGAAGGAATGAAAACATAGACTATTTCCTTAATGGAGAGAAACTGCAGTGAAAAAATACAAAGGAATGCACATTAAGTGTTCTTGTGCCTGAACCATAAGTTAGCATGCAGGTGCAGCAGTCCATTAGGAGGCAAATGACAAATTGGTCTATTTTGCTAGAAAGTTTCACCAACACCCTGCACAAATGTAATAACAGAACTAAGTATTATTACAGTTTGGCTGGGTGTTGATGAGACCACACCTGGAGAACCACATGCTAATTTAAGAAATTATATACTAGAAATGGCAACAGTCCAGAAGAGATTCATCTGGACTAGTATTAAACTGAATGGCAGTACAGGCTTGGGGGTGGGGGGGTGGGAATCTGGTGACCTATTCCTGCTTTTGGTTTCTTTGTGTTCAGCCTTTCTGACTGGAGGTTTTCAGAGTAGAGTGAATGATCTGTAGATCAGAAAATACCCAAGCATGTCATTAAGATTGCTAAAGAATAATCACATAGAACATGGCTAACACATTACAGGCCTTTTGGCCCACAATGTTGTTCTGACCCTTTAAATTTACACCAATATAAATCTATCCATTTTCTTCCATGTAGTCCTCCATTTTTCTTCATCTATGCATCTTCAAAGAGTCTCTTAAATGTCCACAATTATATGTGCCTCTGACAACACCACTGGCATCTTAAACACCTTATCAACTTACACTGCAACTGTGAGGTATCTCTGGGTGTAGTTTTAATGTGAACTTCAAGATCCCTCTGTTCCTCCACACTATTAAGGATCCTGCCGTTAATCCTGTATTCTGCCTTCAAGTTTGTTTGTCAAAGTGAATCACTTCACACTTTTCTGGATTGAACTCCATCTGCCACTTCTCAGCCCAGCTCTGCATCCTGTCAATGTCCTGTTCTAACCTAGGACAACATTATACACTATCCACAGTGCTACCAATATTTGTGCCATCTGCAAATGTACTACACCACCACCACATTTCTCCATCCAAGTTATTTATTAAAGAATCCACAAAAGGCAAGACTCCCAGAACTGATTCCTACAGAACATCACTAATCACTAATCTTCAGCATAATACATTCGACTGCCACCCTCTGCTTTCTGTGGGGAAGCCAATTCTGAATCCTAAGCAGCCAAATTTCCCTGGATCCCATACCTCCTGACTTTTTGAAATAGCCTGCTATGCAGAACCTTGTCAAATTTCGCACACTTCAGTCCTGGATGTTTCAAATGTTTATCATCAATACTAATGATTTGGAAGGGAATGTAGATTGTATAATTAATAAGTTTACAGATGATACCAAAATTGGTATTTCATTGGACAGTGCACATGTTATACCAGGATCTAGATCAAATGGCCAAGATTTTAACTTAGACAAGTGGAAGTGATCATTTTGGGAAATTAAACTAGGCCAGGATATACACAATGAATAGCAGGGTGCTGGGGAGTGCTACTTAAGGCCTGAAAGGGTTAACATGGGCAGACAAAATGATGAAGAAGGTATATTATGTTTGCCTTCAAATGCTAAGGCACTGATTATAGGATTGAGATATCAAGTTACAGTTGTCCAAATGCATTTACATGGCACATACAAATAATTGATCAGGTGACATTTGGAGTATTGTGTACTGTTCTGGTCACCACACTATAGGGCGGATGTGATTTAACTAGAAATAGTACGGAAAAGATTCACAGGAATGTTGCTTGGAATAGAGGCTTGAATTACAAAGGGAGACTAGGCTTAGACCTGGAGTGAAGGAGGCTGAGGGGTGACCTCATAGAGGTCTTAAATTATGAGTGGGAAAGATGGGGTAGATGATCACAGTCTTTAACCCAGGGGCAACTTGTTCATGCAAAGGATGGCATATATTTGGAATGAGCAGTCATAAATAAAGTTTAAATTGGGCATGTTAAGTTGGATGGGAGGAGTTTAGAGGGCTTAGGACCAATTACAGGCAGGTGGGACTAGCTCTCTGGACAACACAGTTGCCGTGGATAAGTTGGACTTTTCTCAATGCCGTAAGACTCTATGTCTCTAAAAGGAAGGTTAACACTGTAGAAAAGTTAATTTTCTCTGAGCTAAAGTAAATGTTTCCTACTTTCCATTCTATTTCAAATTTTGTGGCAATAATAATTGGTCTAATGACATTTATGCTACAGTTTGTTTACTTAACTTGCAAGATAACTTGCTTTTTTCTTTCTGTTTTTATCAGGTCAGTCCATATGAACATGCTGTTCCTTGCCCTTATTTGCATTTGTACATTCTGGCCTGTTCTACACACACCAGCTGGCCAGGCAAATCAACTCACCCAAATTTCTCAACGTTAGCAAACATGTCAAGAGGGATTAAATATCCCTTCACTGGCTATATTATTGCAATTTTTAATTTTATTTACCAGAGGTACAGCATAGTAACAGGCCCTTCTGGCCCAATTATACCTAATTAACATACTAACCCATACACATTTGAGAGGAAACTAAAGTTCCTGAAGGAAACCCATGCAGTCACAATGAGAATGTACAAACCCCTTGCAGACAGCAACTGAATTAAACCTGAGTCGCGGGCGCTGTAATAACTTTGTACTAACCACTAAGTTACCGTGTACCTTATTACATATTCTCCTTATTCTGCTCATTGTTCTCCCTCAGCTTCTCTGCCACTTAGACTGATTTCCTTTGTCTTTCCCTTCATTCTGATAAAGGGTCATTTGAGCAGAATCGTTAACTGGTTTCTGTATACAAATGATATTTGACTGCCTGAATCCCTCTAGTATTCTTGTTTTTTCTTTCAGATTGAGGCAAAAGTTGCTTTACAATCTCCTTATTTGATTGCTTTTTCGAATATTGCCATCTACACCATGGACTGAAGATAAAACTCCCATTTTAATCAGTGGTACAGAAACAAAATATTTTGAATGATGAAATCTGAGATAAAACTGAAAATGAGAGTAATATTCACCAGGTCAGGCTGCATCAATCAAAAGAGAAAAACAGAATTAGCTTTTTTTTAATGTCAATGACTTTGCATCAAGACTGGAAACATTAGTGTCTTGAAAAAGTATTCAGCCCCAACCCTTTGTTTACATTAATGAGTATTTTAACCATAGATTTTATTCAATTTAACTAAGAATTTTTATTTGTGAATCACATATTCTTTTTTCACAAGAGATCCCAAAAATAGGGAATATTGAAAAGGATGAAAAACTAAAAATTCAAAAACGCTAATGTCAGAAGTTCAAACGTATTCATACTCCTTTGCTTAGTACTAATGTGTACCACTTCTTGCAGCTCCTTCAGCCAGTAGTCTTTTTGGATAAGTCTCTATTAGCCTTGCACAAAGGGTATGAGGCTGAATACCTATTCAAAGCTCTGTAAATAGGTTATGATCGGAGTAGAGGAGGAAATTCAAGATTCAAGATTGTTTATTGTCATTCATCACTACAAAAGTGGAAAGAAGAACTAGAGCATTGTTACTCCAGATCTGCTACAGTATTAAAAATCACAACACAATGTAAGGAAAGAAAATGGATAATTTGTGGAAGGATGGGAAGCAGGGGAGACTGAGTGCATGACCGTGCAGAGTGAAAGAGGGAATATCATAGCGGCAGAAGCAACAAAACATTAGATTGATGTACAAAGAGATATGAATATAAGCAATGTTATAAAGTCAACAGCTTCTATGTAGTGTTATTTCCACTTGGAGATGTAAAACTTTCACCACTCTGCCCTCTGGCCTGTTCCTTTGCTTCCTAATCATGTCTCTCTACAACCCTTCAACCGGCACTGCCTTTTGCTATCTGCCTGAAGTTGTTGTTGCACAGTACAGTGACCAATGTGATGGAGCTTCCTCTTGCTGCACTTTGGATGCAATATACCTTGAACTCTTTTGTAAAAGTAATTCAGAAAGAGCTTCGATATGCTGCCTTTAAAATTACCTGCATATCATTTGTTCATTTTCACGTAATCTTCAATATTGTGATGAACTTTGTAGGCAAATGGCAAGGAGCCACCAACTTGATCCTTCTTGATATTTTTAACAATGAGAAATGACTATTTTTATTCATTAGTGTTTGCATTCCTACATGTCACATACAACAACAGGCTTGATCTTTAGTTGACTTTTAATTTGACCTCATCTCACTCCTAACATCTGGCAGGAGTTACAGAAGCCTTAGGTCCCATAGGTTCAGAAATAATTATTTCCCTACAACCATCAGACTCTTGAACAAGCATGCATAACTTCAACCACCACTTCCCTGAACTGATTCTACAACCTATAGGCTCACTTTCACTCTTTATAATTTATGTTCTAAATATTATTTTTTCATTTGCACAGTTCGTCTTCTTTTGTACATTGTTATTTGTAAGTCTGTCTGTTTTTCATAAATTCTATGTATTGCTTTTTTTCTGTAGATGCAAAACAAATGAATCTAGTGTATGATTATATATTGTATACGTACTCTGAACTTTGAAGCTAATCACTTAATATTTATATGCATTTGAATGCTCTTGTCTGAGAATATGCTCAAATAAATGAATTATTTTTTTCTCCCTTTGCATAGCAAAATGAATCATCTGCCACTAATATAATGTCCTTCTTTTTGGAGCTTGTTGTGTGCATATTAACCATGGTATTTCCTTATTTGATAACAGTGACTGTATTTCAGAAAATATTTTATTGGTTACAAACCATTCAGCATCAAGATGACAGTACAATTTAGAATATTATTTATTCAGTTAGAGATACAGCCTGGAATAGGCCATTCTGGTCCTTTGAGCCACACTGCCAGCAACCCCTTATGTATTCCTAGCGTAATCATGGAACAATTTAAATGACCAATTAACTTGCCAACCGGGTTGTCTTTGGACTGTGGGAAAAAACCAGAGCACCCGGAGGAAACACACGCATTCCATGAGCAGGATATACACATTCCTAAAAAGGAATTTAGAGAGGACGTCGGGATTGAACTCTGAACTCTGACACCTTTAGCTGTAATAGCATTGTGCTAACTGTTCTGCGTCAATGGCACCCAATATATGCTTTCTATTCATCTTTTCTCCAAATAACTAGGCAAATTGGTTTATTATTATCACATGTATTGAGGATAGAGTTTAAAAAGCTTTGTTTTGCATTTTATTACAACAGTGCATTGAGGTAGCAGAATACAGATGAGTGCAGGCAGACAATAAGCTGCAAGGTCATCATGAGATAGGATGTAAGAGTCCATCTCAATGTTCTGGAGTCCATTCAATAGTCTTGTGGCAGCTGAATCAAAGCTGTCCTTGGTAGGAATTTTCAGGCTTTTGTATCCTCTACCCAATAGGAGAGGGGAGAAGAGAGAATAGGGTGGTGTCTTTGATCATGTTGACTGTCTTATTGACGCAACAAGAAGTGTAAACAGAGTAAATGAATGTAAGTTTGTTTCTATCATGTGCTGAGCTGTGTCCACAACCCTTTGCAGTTTCTTGCTATCTCAGGCAGAGCAGTTGCAATACCAAGCTGTGATGCATCTGGATAGGATGCTTTCTATAGTGTGCCCATATGAATTGGTAAGGATCAAAGTGGACATGCCAAATCTCTTTACCGTCTTGAGGAAGTAAAAGTGTTAACGAGCTCTCTTGGCTCTGATGTCCATAGGGCTGGACCAAGTCAGGATACTGTTAATGATCACTCCCAGGAACTTGAAGCTCTCAAACCTCCAACTTCGGCACTGTTTATGTAAACAGAAGTATGTGCACCCTCTCATTTCCTGCAGTCAATGATCAGCTCTATTGTTCTTCTGACATTGAGGGAAAGGTTGTTGTCTTAACTCCATATTAACTAAGTTCTTAATCTTCTCCTTGTACTCTGATTCATTGTTCTTTAAGATATAAGACCATAAAGACAATAGGATATAGGACCAGAATTAGATCATTTAACTTCACCATTCCATCATGGATAATCCAATTTTCCTCTCATCCCCAAGCTCATGCCTCTCCCCATATCCTTTCATGCCCTGACAAATCAAGAATCTATTAACTTCTGTCTTAAATATACATACATGTTTGGCCTACACTGCTCCCTGTAGCAAAGAATTCCACAGACTCACCACTCTGGGCTAAAGAAATTCCTCCTCATCTCTGTTCTAAAAGGACACCCCTCATTTATGTGGCTGTGTCCTCTGGTCTTAGACTCTCCCACGATAGGAAACATTCTCGTCACATCCACTCTTTCACATTCAAAAGATAAGGTCACATTCAATTAGGTCACCCCCTCATTCTTCGGAATTCTAATGAATACAGGCCCTACACCATCAAACAATCTGCATATGACTAGCTATTCAATCCTGGAATCATTTTTGGGAACCTCTTTTGAACCCTCTCCAGATTCAGCACATCCTTTCTAAAGTAAGGAGAGCAAAACTGCTTACAATACTCCAAGTGAAGGCTCACCAGTGCTTTAAAAAGTCTCAAAATTAAATCCTTGCTTTTATATTCTAGTCCTCTCGAAATGAATGGTAACATTGCATTTACATTCAAACTGCAAACTAACCTTTAGGGCATCCAGCACAAGGACTCACAAGTCTCTTTGTACTTCAGTTTTTGTATTTTCTCTCCATTCAGAAAGTAATCAAGCCTTTCATTTCTTCTACCAAAGTGCATGACCATACACTTCCCGACACTGTACTCCATCTACCATTTCTTTGCCTGTTCTCCTAACCTGATTAAGTCATTCTGTAGTCACTCTACTTCCTCAAAACTACCTGCCCCTCCACATATCTTCATATTATCTGCAAACTTTGCAAAAATCCATCAATTCCATCATCCAAATTATTGGCATATAACATAAAAATAATCGGTCCCAACATAGACCCCTATGGAACACCACTAATCACCGGCAGCCAACCAGAAAAGCCTCCTTTTTCCCCACTCTTTGCTTCCTGCCAATCAGCCATTACTTTATCCATGCTAGAATCTTTCCATGTTTGTTAATCAGCCTCTTGTGTGGCACCTTGACAAAGGCCTTCTGAAAATCCAAGTACGCAACCTTGACCAATTCTCCTTTGTCTACCCTGCTAGTTATTTCTACAAGGAGTTCCAACAGATTTGACAGGCAGGATTTTCCCTTGAAGAAACCATGCTGATTACAACCTAGTTTAGCACGTGCATCCAAGTACCCTGTGACCTCTTCATTAATAACTGACTCCAACAGCTTCCCAGCCACTGAAGTCAGACTAGCTGGTCTATAGTTTCCTTTCTTTTGCCTCTCTCCCTTTTGGAAGAGTGGAGTGACATTTTCAAATTTCCAGTCTTCCAGAACTATTCCAGTATTGAGTGATTCTTGAAAGATCATTACTAATGCCTCCACAGTCTCCTCAGCCACCTCTTTCTGAACCCTGGGATGGTTTGTCTACCTTCAGACTTTACAGTTTCCCAAGAACCTTCTCTCTAGTTATGGTAACTTCACACACTTCATGACCCCAACACCTGGAACTTCCACCATACTGCTGGTGTCTTCCACAGTGAAGACTGACACAAAATATTTATTCAGTTTTTCCACCATTTTATTATCCCCATTACTACCTCTACAACATTGCTTTCCAGTGGTCCAATATCCTTTCTTGCCTCACTTTAATATTTCATGTATCTGAAGAAACTTTTGGCATCCTCTTTAATGTTATTGGCTAGCTTACTTTCGTATTCCATCTTTATCTTCTTAATGACATTTTTGTTGCCTTCTGTTGATTTTTAAAAGCTTCCCAATCCTATAACTTCCCACTAATTTTTGATCTATTATATGCCCTCCCTTTTACTTTTGTGGCCTGCTATGGTGCTGTCACCTGTAATCTTGCAGATGGATTTAGAGCAGAATCATCCCACACAGTTGAGAGTCTATAAGTAGTAGAGTCATGAGCTGAGAACACAGCCATGCTGTCCTTGCCAACTAAAGTGTCGAAGAAGATCAAAATCATGGAGGTGAGAGTGGAAGATGAGCAGGTGTTCAGCACCATGTACCAGCCTCTCTCACACTGCTGCCAGAGGAAGGTGTCTGTGTATGACAGTCTTTCTCTACCTCTCATCTACTGTTGCGGAGGAAGGTCCCTGCACTTGAATGCTCTCTCTCTCCTCTTTTGTTTGCTCTTCCTAGAGGAAGGTCCCATCTTTCAAATGGTCTCTCTCTCCTTCTCATTTGATGCTGCTGGTCTTGGACAAATTTTAATCAATGCAGTTTGTGGATTGGACTCTGTAGATCACATTATGATGTGTTTCTGGTTTCTGATCACTCTTTTTTTGTTGTTATTTTGTGTGATTTTGATTGGAGCAGACCGGCTCTGTGGCCTGAAGTCAATGAAAGACACAGAACTAGATTGAACTGAACTGAGATAACTGAATATGCCAGAACTGTTTCAATAATTTGTGATTTGGTGTTTTATATTCTGTGTTCTTCAGTCTTTTTTTGCTATTTGCATGATTTGGGTTTTTTTGTGCATGTTGGGCATTTGATATTTTTCTTTGAATGGGTCCATGGTTCTCTTTCTTTGTTTCATGGCTGTCTTTGGAAGGATAAATCTCAGGGTTGTATACTGCATACATACTTCTGTAATAAATGTTCTTTGAATCTTTGAGCCTTTGAATTACATAGGGCACCAATGGTGAGGATAATTGTGGCAAATGTATTGCTGTCTGTTATCACTGATGCTTACTTTGTTCTGCTAAACATTTTTAACTGGAGTGAACTAATCACATTGCTTTAAGCATTTCATATGATATTTTTGTTTATAGAATTAAATGAGACTGACTTCGTTTCATCATTCTATACACATGTCCAATGAAAGGATTTCACAATGAACCGCAGAATAAATTTCTTTCATCCATATGGTAGAAGATTATATCACAAAAATATTTTTGACAATAATGCATTTACTTATGAATAATTGGATGAGCCATGACAGAACTAATTATTTAGAACATGTGTTTTAACATCATTATAATTTAACCACATCTGATATAATCATTTAACTGAAGGCAGCATTATCTTTTGGAGAGACTTTTGAAAATACACGTGAATAGCCTTTACCACTGCTGGGTTGGGCTGTAGATTTGCAACTTTTCTTGTAGTTTAACTTTCTTATGCTTGTTTATGTTTTTATATGATAACCTATATACATGTAATTGTTTAGTGAGGTTTTCAGTAATTTCAGTTGCCATATTTTTCTGGAAACTTCTTGGCTTCAATGGTGGGTGTCACGTTACTTGAATCTGGCTGTTTCATTGGTTAATGTTACCAATGGAATTTACTGTTATTGGTAGATTTGTATAAAAAGACTGCATAACCTTTATTCCTTCTCTTACCCCTCCTTCTTTCTTCATTCTCTCTCCTCCTTTTGTCTTTATGCCTACTTTTATGCCTTGCCCTTAAATTCTAAAGAACTTTTGGAATGCAGAAGCATCAGGAACCAACACCACAGAGCAATTTTGCAAGACATTTACTTCCTACTTGTTGAGCATAGATCATATAGGACTAAATTGAAAAAGTTGAAAATCAGTCAGTGGTTACTGAGATTTTTAGATGTTTGCTTCACATGTAGATTCAGAACGAGAAGGCAGCGGGAGAGCACCTAAGGATTTCCAGCGGGAAGACATTTTGAGTTCTCGGGGGGAGAGGCCAGACTGCACAGGCGTGTAACGTCAGCCAGTTGAGCACCAACAGTTTAAAAAGAAGCCAGCCATATCCAGCGGGCAGTGTTGGGAGCGGGCAGCAGAGTGAAAGGGCTTTGGCTCCACGGGACGAGGTGAGGCAGTTGTTGATAGCAAAAGGAAGTAGTATGTGTGTGAGGCCAGTTTTCTGTGGTCGGTGTCAGATGTGGGAGGTTCTGGAGTCTCCGGGCGTCCCGGACGGCCACATCTGCACCCAGTGCATTGAGATGCAACTCCTAAAGGACCGTGTTAGGGAACTGGAGCTGCAGCTCGATGACCTTCGTCTGGTCAGGGAGAGTGAGGAGGTGATAGAGAGGAGTTACAGACAGGTGGTCACTCCGAGGCCATGGGGGACAGAGAAATGGGTCACAGTCAGGAGAGGGAAGGGGAAGAGTCAGGTACTAGAGAGTACCCCTGTGACTGTACCCCTTGACAATAAGTACTCCTGTTTGAGTACTGTTGGGGGGTGGGGGGTGGGTAGCCTACCTGGGGAAGCAAAAGTGGCCGTGCCTCTGGCACTGTGGCTCAGAAGGGTAGGGAAAAGAAGAGGAAGGCAGTAGTGATAGGGGACTCTATAGTCAGGGGGTCTGACAGGCGATTCTGTGGACGCAGGAAAGAAACTCGGATGTTAGTTTGCCTCCCAGGTGCCAGGGTCCGGGATATTTCTGATCATGTCCAAGATATCCTGCGATGGGAGGGAGAACAGCCAGAGGTCGTGGTACATATTGGTACCAATGACATAGGTAGGAAAAGGGAAGAGGTCCTGAAAGACTACAGGAAGTTAGGAAGGAAGTTGAAAAACAGGACCTCAAAGGTAGTAATCTCGGGATTACTGCCTGTGCCACGCGACAGTGAGGATAGGAATAGAAGGAGGTGGAGGATAAATGCATGGCTGAGGAAATGGAGCAGGGGGCAGGAATTCAGATTTCTGGATCTTGGGATCTCTTTTGGGGCGGGTGTGACCTGTACAAAAAGGACAGGTTGCACTTGAATCCCAGGGAGACCAATATCCTGTCGGGCAGGTTTGATAGAGCTGTTGGGGAGGGTTTAAACTAGTTTGGCAGGGGGGTGGGAATCAGAATGTGAGTGCAGGGATTAAGGTAGAAGGATAAGGGCATGCTGAGTTGATGAGGAAGGACAGGCAGGGGACAGAACATAATTATAGCTAGTTGTGGCCGTTTCTGAAACTTAGTTGGAGGAAGGGCAGAATTGGATGATGCAGATCCCGGGGTTCAGGTTTTTTAAAAGGAATAGGATGGGAGGTAGAAAAGGGGGGGGGGGGGGAGTGGCATTGCTGGTCAGGGATAGTATCACAGCTACAGAAAGGCAGGACACTGCACAGGGACCGTCCACGGAATCGGTCTGGGTGGAAGTCAGAAATAGGAAGGGATCAATCACTGTGCTGGAAGTAGTCTATAAGCCCCCAAATAGCCCTCAAGATACCAAGGAACAGATAAGCAGGCAGATTTTAGAATGGTGCAGGAAATACAGGGTAGTAGTTATGGGTGATTTCAACTTCCCTCATATTGACTGGCACCTCCTGAGTGCAAGGGGTATAGATGGGGCTGAATTCATCAGGTGTGTTCAAGAAGGATTCCTGACACAGTATGTGGACCGGCCGACGAGAGGAGAGGCTATACTGGATCTAGTTCTGGGTAATGAACCTGGTCAGGTGACAGACCTCTTGGTGGGGGAGCATTTTGGTGAGAGTGACCACAACTCCCTTAGCTTCAGCATAGCTATAGAAAGGGATAAAATCAGATGAAATGGTAAAGTGCTTAACTGGGGAAGGGCTAACTTTGAAGGGATGAGGCAGGAACTAGCGAGAGTAAATTGGAAACAGATGTCCAAAGGGGAAAGCACAAAGTAATGTGGGACAAGTTTAGGGACCACTTGAGCTGGGTTCAGGATAGGTTTGTCCCACCGAGGCAAGGAAAAATTGGTAGGAAAAGGGAACCGTGGCTTACGAAACACGGGAGGCAACTTGTCAAGAGGAAAAAGGAAGCATATGTCAGATATAAGAAGCAGGAAGTAGGAGGGGCTCATGAGAAATATAGGGTAGCCAGGAAGGAGCTAAAGAAAGGACTTCGGAGAGCTCGAAGGGGGCATGAGAAGGCCTTGGCATGTAGGATTAAGGAGAACCCCAAGGCATTCTATGCATATGTGAAGAATAGGAGGATGATGAGAATGAAGGTGGGACCTCTAAAGGATAAAGAGGGCAACATATGCCTGGAGGCGGAGAAGGTTGGGGAGGTCCTAAATGAATACTTTGCTTCAGTATTCACAAGTGAAAAGGATCTTGATCAGGATGAGGTCAAAGTTGAGCGAGCTTGAGTGCTGGACAACGTGGAGATTAAGGAAGAAGTAGTGCTGGATAGTCTTAAAAACATTAAGATTGATAAGTCCCCAGGGCTGGATATGATACACTCCAGGTTGTTGTGGGAATTGTGAGAAGAGATCGCAGGAGCATTAGCTATGATCTTTGAATCCTCTTTGGCTACAGGGGAAGTGCTGGAGGACTGGAGAATGGCAAATATAGTTCCCTTGTTTAAAAAAGGTATTAGGGAGAAACCTGGGAACTATAGACTGGTGATTCTTACGTCGGTGGTCTGCAAACTACTGGAAAGGATTCTTAAGGATAGGATCTACAAGCATTTGGAGAAGTACAGTCTACTCATGGATAGTCAACATGGCTTTGTGAAGAGAAGATCGCGCCTCACGAGCCTGATTGAGTTTTTTGAAGAGGTAACGAAAGAAATTGATGAGGGTAGGGCAGTTGGTGTGGTCTATATGGACTTTAGCAAAGCATTTGACAAGATCCCTCACAAGAGACTCATCCAGAAAGTCATGAGGCATGGTTAAGTGGAACCTTGGCTGTTTGGATAAAAAATTGACTTACAGGAAGAAATCGGAGTGTAGTTGTGGAAGGAAAGTATTCTGCCTGGAGGTCGGTGACTAGTGGAGTGCCGCAGGGATCTGTCCCGGGACCCCTGCTATTTGTGATTTTTATAAATGACCTGGATGTAGAGGTGGAAGGATGAGTGAGTAAGATTGGAGGAGTTGTGGATGGAGCTGTAGGTTGTCGAAGGTTACAAGAGGAGATAGACAGGCTGCAGAGTTGGGCAGGAAAATGGCAGATGGAGTTCAATCCGGACAGGTGTGAGGTGATGCATTTTGGAAGGACAAACCAGAAGACTGAGTACAGGATTAATAGTCAGTTACTTAAGAGTGTGGATGAACAAAGGGACCTTGGGGTTCAAATCCATACATCCCTCAAGGTTGCTGCACAGGTTGATAGGATAGTTAAGAAGGCCTATGGGATGCTAGGCTTCATTAATAGGGGGATTGAGTTCAAGAGTAGAGAGGACATGTTGAAACTCTACAAATCCCTGGTGAGACTGCACTTAGAGTATTGTGTTCAGTTCTGGTCACCTCATTATAGGAAGGATGTGGAAGCTATGGAGAGGGTGTAGAGGAGATTTACCAGGATGTTGCCTGGTTTGGAGAACAAGTCATATAAAGCAAGGTTAGCAAAGCTAGGACTTTTCTCTTTGGAGCGTAGAAGAATGAGAGGGGACTTGATAGAGGTCTACAAGATTATAAGACTCATAGGGTGGATAGCCAGTACCTGTTTCCCAGAGCACCAATAGCAAACATGAGGACATATGTTTGATTATGAGGATTATATGGGTTGACACAACATGGAGGGCTGAAGGGCCTGTATTGTGCTGTAGTGTTCTATGGTTCTATGTAATAAAAATGAAAGTCCAACAAAATAACTGAGGATTAGGCTGTATGTATTGAAGCTGATATCACATTTTCCTGGGAACTAACTAACTAGAAGAGAAAGTGAGCCTAGCAAGGGCAGACTTCCAATACAACTCGGAGTCCTGCCATGTGCAGAAGTTCGCTGATGACACGGCCATAGTGGGGTGTGTCAGGAACGGACAGGAGGAAGAGTATAGGAAACCGATACAGGACTTTGTGATATGGTGCAACTCAAACTACCTGCGTCTCAATATCACCAAGACCAAGGAGATGGTGGTGGACTTTAGGAGATCTAGGCCTCATATGGAGCCAGTGATCATTAATGGAGAATGTGTGGAGCAGGTTAAGACCTACAAGTATCTGGGAGTACAGTTAGACGAGAAGCTAGACTGGACTGCCAACACAGATGCCTTGTGCAGGAAGGCACAGAGTCGACTGTACTTCCTTAGAAGGTTGGCGTCATTCAATGTCTGTAGTGAGATGCTGAAGATGTTCTATAGGTCAGTTGTGGAGAGCGCCCTCTTCTTTGTGGTGGCGTGTTGGGGAGGCAGCATTAAGAAGAGGGACGCCTCACGTCTTAATAAGCTGGTAAGGAAGGCGGGCTCTGTTGTGGGCAAAGTACTGGAGAGTATAACATCGGTAGCAGAGCGAAGGGCGCTGAGTAGGCTACGGTCAATTATGGAAAACTCTGAACATCCTCTACATAGCACCATCCAGAGACAGAGAAGCAGTTTCAGCGACAGGTTGCTATCGATGCAATGCTCCTCAGACAGGATGAAGAGATCAATACTCCCCAATGCCATTTGGCTTTACAATTCAACCGCCAGGAGTAAGATATGTT
The DNA here is from genome assembly GCF_048418815.1 of Hemitrygon akajei. Lineage (NCBI taxonomy): Eukaryota > Metazoa > Chordata > Chondrichthyes > Myliobatiformes > Dasyatidae > Hemitrygon > Hemitrygon akajei. The sequence goes on along the minus strand of NC_133132.1, from coordinate 90,810,045 downwards.
AAAGTGCCGGGGTTAGGACTCAATGTATTAAGTAAACTTAACCGGAGTTAAGTATTGTATGTAATTAGTTTTGCTATAACAAGTGTATGGGACATTGGAAAAAATGTTGAATTTCCCCATGGGGATGAATAAAGTATCTATCTATCTATCTATGTACAAAATTAAGGGAGGGAAGTTTAGGAGACACATTAGGGGTAAGCTGTTTTTTTTTGTGTTTTTTTTTTTACACAAAGGGTTGTGAGTGCCTGAAATGACTTGCCAGGGATGGTGGTGGAGGCTAAAACATTAGGGGTATTTAAGAACCTCTTGGACAGGCACATGGATGAAAGAAAAATGGAGGGTTATGGGATAATGTGGGTTTAGTACGTTTTTTAAGGATTATATGGGTTGACACAACATGGAGGGCTGAAGGGCCTGTACTGTGCTGTAGTGTTCTATGGTTCTATGTAATAAAAATGAAAGTCCAACAAAATAACTGAGCATTAGGCTGTATGTATTGAAGCTGATATCACATTTTCCTGGGAACTAACTAACTACAAGAGAAAGTGAGCCTAGCAAGGGAAATACTTTTCTCAAAAGCTTTCAAACATCATGGCACAGACAATATTCATCATGTTATACAGTTGCAATTGAATCACTCTGTTATGGAAGTACAATATAGAAATGGGAGCTTGGCTCATCAGTCTCTATGCTTCATAGGCAATCATCTTAAACCATTTGCCTGACTTATTCCACTATCCCTTGACTCACTTTTCTTCAATTACTCATCATAACTATTCTTAAATTTCAATGTGTTCTGAAGTGATGGAAAGACGGGTATCTGCACTAAGATTTCAAGTAACTAAGTGTTTGCTTGAAATACCATGGGGTGATATCCTGGAAAATAGGAGGAGTATAGACTGGTTTTTGGTAGCTGGTGTAGGCACAGTGGACTGAAGAGCCTACTTTGTCTGGAGTAACACACACAAGATGCTGGGGGAAGAGTCAACATTTCAGAACCCTGATGAAGGATCTCAGTCCAAAATATTGACAGTTTATTTCTCTCCATAGATGCTGTCTGACTTGCTGAGTTCCTCTAGCATTTTGCGTGTATTACTCAGGATTTCCAGCATCTACAGACTCTCGTGTTTCTGCTTTGTTTAGAATGGTTCCATAACTCTTCTGAGGAAAAAAAAACATCTTCACTTTTCACAGTACCCATAAACAATGAACAAAGTGATTTTTTTTTCTTATCCACTCTGACCAACCTCTTCATTTACTCTTAATGTACCTAAGGCTGTGTTGAATCCTGTGTTGCAAGTCTTCTAACTCCTATCAAGTGTCATTCATTTACTGACCTATAAACTTCTCCTTAAGCAACACCTCAGGCTTAGAATTATCAGGCTTACCCTCAAGTGTCCATTTCCCTCTTGCCTCAGTAGTTCAATCTTTCTAGGTCCATAGTCTTCCTCCATCATAATATCCTTAGCATCTGTTATTTGCCTTCAGCTGCCTAACGTCTTAAGTTCAAATTCCACCTTGAACCTGAATTGTTTTTTTCCTTTCAAAAGGTCTTAGAATTTTGATATTAGGTGTCATTATAAGATAAAAGACCAGATAACAAATATTTTGGTCAATGAATACATTTTATTTGCTACATTATGGCCAAAATTCATGTTGTATTAAGTAAGGTTTTGGGCTCTATAAGAGAATATTTTGCAGTACAAGGCAGTAAGAAGTCAACACAATTACACAAATCTTTATGTTAGTTATAGAAATAATGCATCAGACTTAATGAAATAAGAAATAAAATTGGTAAGGGTTATTAAATAGTTCCCTAATATGATAAATTGGACTCGACCTCACTATGATCTTGCACCTTATTGTTTACCTGCACTGTACTTTCTCTGCAGCTGTCATTCTGCATTCTGCTATTGTTTTACCTTGTCCTGTCTCAGTGCACTGTGTAATGATCTGTAAGAGCTGTAAGGAAGACAAGCTTTTCACTCTGCCCCTGTCACGGTCCAGTCCGTTGACTCCTAATTTCTGTTAATTTCCTTTTTGCCGTTTTTTTTTTTTAAATCGGGCTCCTTGATTAGGGCACCTGTTTCTCATCTGAACCGGCAGCATAAAAACTCCAGCTTTCATCTACTCAGGGCTGGACCGTCACCTCAGCCAGTGCGGCAATGCATTTTCTGAGCTGAGAATGGTGGATTCTAAGTTGCTTCAGTGCCTGGGGTTGCTTTAGGAATTCTGTCGTTTTTGTGGCCAGTTGAGAATTGCCAGCTGTTTGCTGCTACTCTGAGTCAAGATATCAATTGTCTGTCATTATTTGGCTTTGTTGTCTTGTGTCCAGCTGAGAATTGCAGGCCATTTGCTGCTACTCCGAGTCAAAATACGAATCATCTGTCGTTGTTTGGTTTCGTTGTTACAAGTCCAAGTCCCGGCTCTGTGTCCCAGTCCCAGCTCCATGTCCAAGTCCATGACCAAGTCCAGGCTTCATGACCAAGCTCTGGGTCCAAGTTCCTCTGGTTTGTTGTCCAGCGTTCACGTCCACATAAGCATCTAATGCTCACTCTTCGGCCTTCCTTGCATCTACTAATAAATACACTTGTGTTAATGCTACCTACATGTTGGTGTCCTGCACTTGGGTCCACTTTCCAACGTCACTGTAACAGTCCCAGTACATGGCACAACAATAAACCAATTCCACTTTCATATAATTTAGATAAGAGTAAGACGTATTTACAACTAACACAGTTTCTGTTCAAATACATCAAAATATTACACAAGAACAAAATTTATCTTTTTCACAAAACTTCGGTCTGTTTGAACATGCTGAAGTGAGTCATCACTAACAAACTTCAAAATATTTTTCTTTCACTGAAGTATATCTGGGGAATGTGTTAGGTATGAGTATCTTTTCATTTTCACCAGTAACACTAGCAGAAATGGATTATCCAGCACAGAAGACCATCTTTCCCAAATCTCTTAGACCTCCTACAATCAAATTGAAGGTAACGCAGTATAAAAAAAAAGTACTCTAAGGCTGGGTAACAGCTTCTTCCCCCAGGCTGTGAGACTTCTGAACACCTGCTACCACCCTATACACATTATTTATGACAAATCACATGGCAGTACACTGCTGTATTTTTAACTACATGTTGTTGACATAAAGTGCATATACTTGTACAATTACAGAATATTTCTTTATTATCTGTTAATATTATTGTGTTAATATTACTTTTACATGATATATAGGATGTGTTTTGCACCTTGGTCCTAAAGTCTATTGAACTGTTTCATTTAACTGCAGATGTGCACGGTTGGATGACAATAAACTTGAACTTAAAATGAGTTATGCTCAACTCTGAAAAGCTTATTTTACAAGGTATGAATAAACTCCTATAAACTGAGTCTATCTATTGTACAAAAGATTGTCATCTATTTCACTTTCAATGAAGATCATTGCTGGAGTACTTCAAAATGTTGAGCTCTTTAAGACAGCTCTTTATTTAATAGATATTGTAGTATAAACTTTTGTACAGATGTCCAATCATTTACATAGAATCGAAGATTGAGTTTGTCTGATATTAAACTTGTTATCCATCACAACATCAAAGTTATGATACTGCAATATTCTGAATATAGAAACATAGAAAATCTACTGCACATTACAGACCCTTCGGCCCACAAAGCTATGCCAAACATGTCCTTACCTTTAGAAATTACCTAGGGTTACCCATAGCCCTCTGTTTTTCTGAGCTCCATGTACCTGTCCAGGAATCTGTTAAAATACCCTATCGTATCTGCCTCCACCAGCGTCACCAGCAGTCCATTCCACACACTCACCACTCCCTGCATAAAAAAAAACTTACCCCTGACATCTCCTCTGTACCTACTTCCAAACACCTTAAAACTGTGCCCTCTGGTGCTAACCATTTCAGCCCTGGGAAAAAGCCTCTGACCATCCACACAATCAATGCCTCTCATCATCTTATACACCTCTTGAACTGCTTAGCACTTCCATTTAATGTGGATCTGGTCACTTTTCTTTCTCAGGAGCTTGGAACACATCTGAAAGTATTTCTGATTCTACAGTACAAATCTTGTTTTCTGTTACAACTATATAGGAAATCAAAGGCCCTCCATTGGCTGGGGTCGACAATGGATGTTGCGACCTATCTGCTTGCACGCCAGGGCAGCATGATATGGAGAGCAAACTGTTGCCCATGCAGCAGGCTCCCCTTCTCTGCACAGCTGATGAATCAAAGGAACAGCAGAGATCAATACAGCTTAGCACCAGTGGTGTCACAGAAGTTGCAAGGCAGCATTGAACCTGCCATAGGACTGCCTTAGACACTCCAGCTCTGGTTAATTCCTCTGGGTTTACTCCCCATGAGTGGGCCCAGCTTCAAGGCAGCAGAGGTTTGAGATCAGAGTTTTCCTTCACTTGGATGAGCTGCTACCAACCACAGCTGATGAGCCCATCTGCCCAGAGTGACTGATCTTAGAGTGCCAGTAATCCACTCCTGTCAGTAGAAACAGTTCTGCCAGGCTTAGTAGCTAACCCACAGGTGAAGGCCAAGAGTTGGACTTAGTTATCAGAGGCTACTTGAGATGCACACCATTGGGAGCATTTAATAGATAGTGGGAGTTCTTATACAATGCCTCCACCACAGGCTTTGACAACCCTAAAGAACCAGTGAGGCAGGTATTTGGCTTCCAAGTGAATGACAAACTGAAAAAATGATGATGGTTTTGAAATTCAAATAATAAAAAGGTCGTTATAGGCATTTTAGAGCTGGTGAGTGAGTGAGCCTCCTCAATCCAGGAGTTTGAATAGAAAGGGATTCACAATGTAATGACATTCTTGGGAATAATTCATTGAATGGATGTTGTGATGTAACACGTAAGACTGTCAATAATGAGGTCAATTCCAAGTTGTTAGTGAGCTAAATTTGAGAGAAAAATCAATCCTACAGAGTAAAAGTAACAAGGGAAATGACGATGGAACATATGCACAGTAATTATATTGAAGAGAAATATTTGGATTTTTTTTTCCTTTTGGAAATTCTGCATTCAAGAACATGCAAAACAGGTGATAACATGATGTGATTTTTTTCTACTATAGCATTAGGTTGATAGAAAGTAATTTTGCTTGCATAGTCACTATTATTTGGCAATATAAATAAGGTTAAGGCCATAGCTCATCATTCAGACAAAATATCATTCATTACTTCTATGAATTTGCTTAAATGGCATGTTGTCATGTAATCAAATATTGATTTGTAATTTTCTGTTATTTAAAAAAGGTATCACACAAGCATAATGCAGCATGAACTTGATAGTAATGTTTTATTCTGTGCACCGTCAATACAAGGAACCCCATTTTGATGATTGTTCTATTCTGTTGCAGTGAAAGATGAGGTGAAGGCAAGTAACAGCTGCAAATCCAGAATTAAATGGTCAGTATGTTCTTCCTGTGACTGTGTCAGCTTCCTCCAGGTGCTCCGCTTTCCTCCCACGGGTTAGTAAGTTAATTAATCACATGCATGTAATTAGGCAGTGTGGGCTCACTGGGCCAGAAGGGCCTGTTACCAAGCAGTATTTTTAAATAAATAAATATGACATTAGTATTTATAAATCTAATTTATTCATCATTTAGAGACTTTGGAAAACAAAATGAGGAAGGCAGTCTGTAGAGTTTACAATTATCGCTCTGAACTTTGGAGGCACTGGTTTCATTCCATATCATAAACACATGTAGCTTGGTGGATTAATTGGCCCCAATAACCTAGCCCGAGCATGTGGACGAATGGTACTTGATGTAAATTAATGGGATTGTGTACTGAATAAAAATGGGATAAAGTTAAATGCATGGTGAACAGTCAACGTGGAATGCGGACCAAGGCGCCAGTTCCTGCGTTGTATCTCAGTGTGATTCTAAGACTCTCAGTGGTTTTAAAAAGCAGCAGATGCAATCTTAGTAACACTGTTGTCAATCTATAACTACAGCCACTTTATTAGGTACACCTGTATGGTAATACAGATATCTCATCATCTGCCATTCATGCTGCATCCAGTCAATGCATAAAAGCATGCACACATGGTCAAGAGGTTTTGTTGTTGTTCAGAACAAACAGTAGAATTGGGAAGAAATGTGGTCTAAGTGACTTTGACCATGGAATGATTGTTCGTGCCAGACAAAGTCATTTGAGAATCTCAGAAACTGCTGAACTTCTGAGATTTTCAAACAGTCTCTAGAGTTTTCATAGGATGGTGCAAGAAATGAAAAAATATCCAGTGAGAAGCAGTTCTGTGGAGGAAAATGCCCCCTTAATGAGAGAGGCCAGAGGAGAATGACCTCTGGTCCAAGCTGGCAAGAATGCAACAGGAACTCAAATAACCATGTGTTACAACAGCAATATGCTGAAGAAAACCCCTGAACACACAAAACATTGAACCTTGAAGTGGATGGGCTATAACAGCAGAAGACCACAAACATACCCTCTGCCCACTTTATTAGGTGCAGGAGTTTCAAGAGATACAGATTAGGTATTCTGTAATGTTAGCAACTCCCACTTCCTCTTGTCAGCTAGAAGAAAACAAATTTGAGTTGTACTCTACTGCAACGATGAGGCCACTCTCAATACCTCATAGTCCATCTGGGTATCCTCCAACCAGATAGCATGAACATTCATTTCTATAATTTCAAGTAATTTCTCCTCCTCCCCCGATCTTATTTGTTCTATTCCCCATTATGGCTTGTCTCTTACTTCTTCTATTCTCCTCACCTGCCCATCACCTTCCGCTGGTGCTCCTCCTCCTTCCCCGTCTGCCATGGTCCACTCACATTTCCCTACAGATTCCTTCTTCTTCAGTACAATATCGCTTCCACCTATCACCTACCAGCTTCTAACATTCTTCCCCCCTCCCCCCTGAATCTTTTTCTAATTTCTTCCCCCTTCCTTCCCAGTCCTGATGAAGTGTCTCGGTCCAAAACATCGACCATCTATCCCTGTCCATAGATGCTCCTTGAGCTGCTCAGTAACCCCAGCACTTTATGTTTGTTGCTCCAGATTTCCAACATCTGCACAATCACTTGTGCTTAAATCTGTGTCATACCACTGCTCAATATGATGGAAACCTTAGAGACTGCTGTGGGAAAATCCAAAAGTGTTAAAAACAAGTTAAAAAAAAGGATCTTTAATTATTATTAAGCAAGTTTTATAGATAGATTCAGTCAGTCTAGAAATAGAAATGTAGTTTTCCACACAACAGAAAGGGAATTATTTCATTGCAGGCATTTTACTTTCAACATTTGTGTTCTGCCAGGATCTAATGGAGCCTGTGTACTTATTGATAGCTTTAATAACCTTCAGCAAATTGAAAGGGCACTGGTTTTCTCTGGATCATAGTTGCTCTAGAAGTTTGTTAGAGAAGAGTTATTTAGTTCATTGTCACAGTCCAGAGGTTCAATTGGATGCTGAAGAACTTCACTTATACCCACCTATCTCTCACAATCAAAATGGAAACAGATAATGTGGGAAAGTGGAGGAGAAAAAAACAGAAGTAACGTCAATGAGCTTTTGTGGGAATTGAGATCTGAGTTATTGAGAAGGGAGGGGTTATGAGGAGACCAAAGAGAATGCCTGTGATGGGGGGAGAGAGGATAGCATGTTCTGTTGTCAATTGAGGGGGTGAAAGTCATGTTAATGGTAGCTCCTTTGTCCGGAGGAGATAAAAGGAAGATTAGAGAAGAGAGAAGCAAAAATATAATAAAAATTATAAACACAAGAGATTCTGCCAATGCTGGAAACCCAAAGCAGAACATGCAAAATGCTGGAGGAACTCAGCAGATCAGACAGCATCTATGGAGGGGAATAAACAGTCAATGTTTAGGGTCAGGACCCTTTCTCAGACTATATCAGTGCTCCTTCATCCCCCCCATGCTGAGCTCGTCAATTTCCTCAACTTACCCTCCAGCTTCAACCCTGCCCTTAAATACACTTGGTCAATTTCTGACACCTCTCTCCCCGTTCTCAATCTCTGAATCTCCAACTCCGGAGACAAAATGTCTACCAATTTTTTTTTTAACCTACCACCTGATGAGCTTCATCCAGCACATCATTTTCCAGAACTGCCATCATATTCAATGGGACCCTGTCACTAAACACACTTTAACTCTCCCTCCCCAACTCTCATCTTTCCACAGGGATCACTTGCTCTGTGATTCCCTTGTTCATTTGTCCCTCCCAGCAGTTATCCCTGCAAGCAGAAGTGCTAATCCTGTCCATCTACCTCCTTCCTCGCCTTCATTCAGGGCACCAAACAGTCCTTCTAGTTGAGGCAACACTTCACCTGCAAATATGTTGGGGCCATCTACTGTATCGGGTGCTCCCGGTGCGGCCTCCTCTGCATTGGTGAGACCCAACATAGACTGAGAAACTGCTTTGTCAAGCTCCTTCGCTCAATCCACAAAAAGCAGGTTTTCCCAATCACCAATTATTTAAATTCCAATCCCTATCTCCATTCTGACGTGTCAGTCCATAGCCTCCTCTACCTTCATGATGAGGCAACTCAAGTTGGAGGAGCAACACCTCATATTCCATCTGGGTCGTCTCCAACCTGATGGCAAGAAAATTAATTTCCTCAACTTCCAGTTAGTTTTCCCTCTCCCCTATTCTTCAATTCCCATTACTGCCCCACCCCCATCCTTCCCTTTTTCTCATCTGCCTATTACTTCCCCGATACCCTTCCTTCCCTTTCTCCACTCTCATCTCTTATCTGATTCTTTATTCTCCAGCCATTTATCTATTCCAATCCCAGCTTCTTACTTCATCTCTCTCCCCCACCCACCTTGCTTCACCTATCACCTTCTAGCTTGTACTCCTTCCCCTATCCCCCCACCTTCTTCCCCCTTCTTTTCCAGTGCTGATGAAGGGTCTTGCACCAAAACATCAGCTGTTTATTCCCCTCTGTAGATACTGCCCGACCTGCTGAGTTCCTCCAGTATTTTGTGTACATGTTGCTCAACATAACAAAATTAGTGTTTGAACTGCCAGATCCAGAATGCAGCTCTTGCTGGAACTTTGAAAGAAATGAGAATGCTGGAAAAGGTCAGTAGGTCAGGAATATCTGCAGAGAGGAAACCAGAGTTACATCAGACTGTCCAGGGGCTGAAAAATAATAACTCCAGATGTTTGAAACACTCAACCAGCCAGGCAACATCTGTGTAAAAAGAAACAGCTAATGACCTCAGTTGAAGTTGGTCAACACAATTCTCCACCCACCCCCCACAACCGTGCAAGTTCATTGATTGAACGTAGGAGCCTCCTCTCAGATGCTGTTAGAACCTGAACAGCTTTCAATATTGAACAGGGAGATACTGGTATTATAACAAGACTGCTAAAGTGTGAAGGGCATCTTCAGCATCGTGACTGTAATGTTGTAAATGTGTGAGCCAATGTAATCAGCACTTTCTTGATAACACTGAGTCTAATTGTCTTGCCTTGCTTCTGTGATGGTGCTGACTTAGGAGGTAACAAAGATGAGCCACCCATACCATCTGAAAATGAATGCATCTGCTTCAGCTATGTAATTTGTGCTGGGCTTCCCCTTCAAGGATGGAGATGTCCTTTGAGATTCCTCTTCCCATTAATTTCTTAACCACCAGTTCCAAAGTGAAGAAGCAGGACTGCGCTGCTTTGATCTGATTCACTGGCTGTAGAATGACTAAAGTGATGCCTCAGGATAGTTACATAACACGGCATCACAGCTTCACCATGATGACACCTCAATTTTCAATATACCTGGGATATGGACTCATTGAACCCATGCTGGTATCCAGGCTTGATGGTAACAGTAGAACGAGAGAACAGAGAGGTCACAAATAAAGACTGAATACATTTCTGCTACTGATGAGCCATAGCACATTATAAAGTGGCCCATTCTTTCTTACAGAACTGTTGTGAAGTTACATACTCTTACACGGTAGTGTTGCTATAAAACTGAATTACATATCCTCAAGGTGAAGTAGTAAATGTGGTCGCATATGTATATATATTTAGTACAGACAGATGTAAATTAACATGGACAAGGCTAGCTTAATATTTTGCTTGCATTGGTTCGCATACCATTTGTGAGAGACCCAATCGGACAAGTCTATTTTTCAATCAGAACTGATACCATTGAGCCAATCTTGCTCAAGGATATCAAGGTCCCCAATGCAAATGGTATTCTCTGATGTTGCTTCTTTCAAGTGGTATTGCACATGAAGAAGCACTGAATCAGTGCTAGAATTGCAATCAAAATAGGTGATATTAAGTTATGAATTGGAGCCTCCTTTCAATGCCACGAGATATCCAGGAATCCAGATTAATATCAAGCATTTCATTGTGTATTAAAGTGAAAATTAAATGGCAACACAATGCGGAGAATCTGGAGACTTGCAAAGATATTAGATATTCAGCACCTTGGTAACTATCTTGTCAATATTACTCATGCCAGCTTTCGTGTGTGTATTCATTCCTAATTTACTATCAGAATTTATTGCCTCCAGGTGCAGGAGAAAGCTTAGTTTTCCAGTCTCCAGACCATTAGTTGTGGCCTTGGGATTGCTAACACAGTTATATCAGAGCAGGCTGCCATGTGCCCATGTGGTTATAATGGCCAGGTATCAAGAGGGAACAGTGTGTAAGATTTCTTCATAGTCTCATAATCAGGCAGACAGGAGCCAGTTTGTTACAAGCAGAACTCCAAGACTTGGAATTCATGTTCCAGCTCCTTTCTCCTCATCCTCATTTTGTGATCACATTTTTCACTCTGACTTTGGAATTTTCATCCATTTTCAAATCTCTCCATCATAATGACTCTCCTTATCTCTAATTTCTCCATCCTTTAAACATTACATGATTTCAGAGCTGTTTCAATTCTAATGCCCTGGAACCCCCAGACCAAGTCTTCCACCATCCATGTTCACACTTTAAACTGGTAAGCTTCCAAGGTCAACAATTCTCATGGTAAACTTGTACAAGTTCCTCCCTTTCTCTCCCTTCCTTAATTCCTCCCTCTTTGGCTAAGATTTTGGACATCTGCTTTCCTACTTACTTATGGAAATACTTTTTGTTTGAATTTCTTCTCTCAAATCTTTTGTGACCTTTTTATGTTAAAGGTGAAATAAAAATTCAAGTTGCTTAGAGTTTGAAACTCATTCAAATAAGCTACACAGAAATCAATCTTGTGGTTGCTAATGTCAGATTCAAGCCCAAATGACAATATTAGTTCCATTATGTAGTTGGACATTAGCAACATAGTGAAATGCATAAATTAAATCTTCTGTACCTTGTGTCATTTCCTTTGAAGTAGGAAGCAGGGCTTTCTTTTGACCAGTGGTAATTTCTTTGCAGGCCTAATTACTGAGAAAGACAGCATTTGTTCAAAGTTCGAAGTCAATTTATTATATCATATATAACCTTGAGATCCATTTGCTTGCAGGCACCCACAGGAAAACAAAAAAATACAACAGAATCTATGAATAACCAAAGACTGACAAGCATTCAATGTGCAAAAGAAGAAAAAATTGTGAAAATAACAAATCAAATAAACAAGTAATAGTGAGATCATGAGCTGCAGAGTCTTCAAAAGTGAGCCCAGAGACTGCAGAGACAGTTCAGTGTTAAGGTGAGTGAAGCCAGTCTGGGATCCCGATGGCTATAGGGCAACAACTGCTCCTGAACTTGGTGGTGTGGGACCCAAGTCTCCTGTACCCCCAGCCCAATGTCAGTAGTGAGAAGGGATGGAAGCAGGTCAAACACAGGCAGATGGGATGAGACAGGCTCAGCTGAGCAATCTTGGCTGAAATGGAGTAGTATAGCTGAAGCTCAGTTCATTTTCCGTTCTCAGGCCTCGATGATTTAATCTGGCTTGAAGTGCGGCTCAACTCTCTCTTCCAGTGAAGGCCAGCCCACTTCAAAATCCTGTACCTACAATTCTGAGAGTCAGGATTGCCAAATGCTTCAGGAGATCGTAAAGCTATTAGTTGTTTAGATGGTTCAAATGGATGTTTCAATAAAATGAAATTACAGTCTGTGGATTGCAGCTATTTGTGGGAGACACAACAGAAATTAACAGTGTGCATTGTTACTGAAGAGAGCACATCAGCTAAAGTGAGAAAGGTAAAGAAAACCACAATGAATATAACAACCATATTTAGAGCAACTTTAAGAAAGGAAAAATCCAGATTACTTCTTGTGCCCCAGAGACTGGCAAAATGAAAGACAAAGCAAAGACTTTTACTCATTCTGTGTCTTTCATACTCTCAGCATGTCCCAAAGTCATGTCAAGGATTGAAACACTCATGAAATGTCCCCACTGTTGTAATGTATGAACATCAAAATGAGCTGCCCCAAACTGCAAGGTTCAGATGGCTAAGAAATTTATTTTCAGATCATCTATTGCAGAGTAAAGATTGGCAAAGACAGTTGGCATTGACCAAAGGCAAGTAAACATTTTAGGCTTTAGAATTGCTTTCAATATAGAGAAGAGGTCAAAAGTAAAGCAAGAATATAATTTTAGACAGATGAACGATAGTCAAAGCATAGAGTGAAGAGGACCAGAGATGGAGAATCAGACAGCTGGGCCATGGGGGTTTGCAGTAGCTGGGCCATGGATGAATTTTGAGAAAGTAAAGTTCAAAGTTTCAAGTAAATTTATTAATCACATTTTTTCTGGTAAACTATCACTGCAGTCAATAGGCTGTATCTTCTTTTTTGGAGATGACTAGGGCCCAAGAGCAAGGAAAGACACAAAGTTTGATTGATTTAAGCACTGGGCTGAATTGGGAAGGTTGGGTATCGGCCAAGTCGAGGCTGAGAGCATATCGAAGCAGCAAGGCCCGGGTCCAAGTTCAAGGAATGACACGAGGTTTGGATGATTTAAGTGCCGGGCCAGATTGAAAATGTCAGAGTCAGCGGAGGAAGCAAGGGATGGGCTGGTTCAGCTTGCTGATCTATGAGGTTTGTTTATCTCTGCACTGAACTGAGACTATGGCTTGCAGCTAACTGGCTCCTGGACAGGCTGCAGTGATGACTGCCTTCATGGCTGTGGACTAACTTCCACAAACTTCAGTTCTGAATGTTAGGTGCTTACTTTTATCGTTTGCATTATTTACTTTTTTACTGCACGTTGGGTGTATGAAGGCCTTTTTTTTTTAAATGGGTTCTGTTGGGTTTCTTTGTTTTGTGGCAACCTATAAGGAGACAAATCTCAAGGTTGAACATAGTACACATACTTTGATAATAAATGTACTTTCTTTTATCAAATTCTGTATAAGTCACCATCCTCTAACCTGAAATTCATTTTCTTGTTGGAATTCACAGAAGAACAAAGAAATACAATAGAATCAATGAAAAACTACACACAAAGACAAACAATCAATGTTTATATGAAGACAAAATGTGCAACTACAAAAAAAACTGAATAAATAAATAATACCGAAAACATGAGTTGAGTCCTTGAAAGTGAATCCATTAAAGTTATTAACTAAACTTTGTCTTGATGTTGCACAACAATGCTAATTCAGTCATACTAAATTTTTCCTTACCTCCACCATTCTTTCCTCACTTCATAAGCACCAGAAAGTTCACCTGCACCAACATGGAAGTCTTGATGCTGGTAAATGAACTGTACCAGTGATCTCCTGGCCATGCGTGGAGGTCACTGGCAGGGCACATGCTTGCTGCAAAGTCTCAAAATGCAAACAGAGTCTCTGGTCAGGTTAGACCTGACAGGGTCATAAAATCATGGAATGGGAACAAGCCCTTCAACCCACTAATTCAGGAACGGTGGCTCAGTCAGTCAGTGGAAGAGGAACAACTGCAAGGGCAAGGGCATACAATTACATTTACTGCCATCTGTGCTGGATGATTTTGCTTGTCTGAACATACACTCTAGGGATGTGATGTGCGAAGAGATCATGTCCATGAATGAATCACAGATTTCCCCAGCCACAGAGGTGTAAAAATCTCCAAGCTTGCCATTGGTGTGGATAAACAGTCCGTACAACTCTTGCCTTCAAGTTGGAGGATATGTGTTCACTTCCCACTTTATGACTTTGATCTGGTAATTGATTTATCATTATCACATGTACCAAGGTACTGTGAGAATCTTTCTTTAATATTCTATCAATTCAGATTGTTTCTCTACATTAGTACATCGAGGTAGTACTGATGGTAACTTAAAAACAGTAACACATAACCCTAACTCGGATTTTTTTAATAGCAGATTTTTCAGTAGGAGCAAAAGAAATTCTGCCCTCTTAGGCAGCAGTAAATGTTCTGATTCCTATCATGTGGTTCTTCAGAGTAATTACCTTCTTCATCACCAACTCAGGAAGAGCCTTACCTTCAACCTCTATTATTATTACCACCATCATCCAATCAGCAACAACAATTTTATTTCCCACCTCTAAAGCCATCAGAACATCAGAATCAGATTTAATATCATCAACATATGTCGTGAGATTCGTTGACTTGCCAACAGCAGTTCAATGCAATTCATAATATAGAGAAAAAAGCCTGTGAATTAAAGTAAATATATATATTTATACAGATAGATAAAACAATCTAAATAAGTAGCTGAAAAAATAGAAAACAGATGTGAGGTACTGTTCATGAGTTCAATATCTATTCAGACATTGGATGGCAGAGGGGAAGAATCTGTTCCTGAATTGTTGAGTGTGTGCCTTTATGATTCAGTACCTCCTTCCAGATGGTAGCAATGAGAACAAAATATGACCTGGGTGTTGGGGTTTCATTTTTGAGGGATCGCTCCTTGAAGATGTACTGGATAGAATGGAGGCTATTGTCCATGATGGAGCTGACTAATTTTGCAACTCTCTGCAGCTTACTTTGATCCTGTACAGTAGCTCTCCCACCCAGCTGCCCACACCAGACAGCAATGCAGCCAGTCAGAATGCTCCCCATGGTACATCTGTAGAAGTTTGAGTGTTTTTGGTGACATGGCAAATCTTCTCAAACTCCTAATGAAATATAGACGCTGCCATGCCTTCTTTGTAGCTGCATCAGTATGTTGGGTCCAAAAACTACTGTAAACTCTCACTTCTTCTTGAATACAATCTCTGTATGCAATAGCTTTTAACTTCCCTTTCAGAGTTGTACAACTTGGCATATTGAAATTAATTCTCGAAGGTGCAGGACTGTTAAGTGAAGCATGCCTAGGCAGAATCAAGATGACTTGGTACAGGCTTGAGGGCGGGGAAAGAACCAATGTTGGACCATTGCTGGAGAGGACTGTGAGGCAATTCAATGAGACTGAAATGAGGCAAGGTGAGCAGAGGCAATGCAGATTTGAGGCGGCAAGGCCCAGGCCCAATCCCAAGACTGAGAAAAGACCCAGGGTTTGAATGATTTAAGTGAGGGGGCCGAATTGGAAAGGTTGGGTACAGGCTGAATCAAAGTGCTGGGGTCCAGGCTCGAGAACATATTGAAGTGATAGGGCCCAGGTGCAAGAGTGAGGAACAACCCGAGGTTTGAACAATTTAAGCATCTGGCCAGATTGAAAGGTCAGGGTGTTGGGGCTGGAGGCAGGGGTAAGGCCAGTGCTCAACTCACTGTTCTGTGAGGTTTCCTCCTCTGCACTGAACTGAAGCTGCAGCCTGCAAATAATGGGCTCCTGAATCAGCTGCAGTGATGACTGGCTTCATGGCTGTGAATTTTGGTTCTGAAGGTTATTTACTTTCTTTTATGACTTGCATAATTTGATTTTTGCTGTGCATTTGGTCTTTAACAGTATTTTTTTTTAAACAGTGTGTCCTATTGGGTTTCTTTGTTTTGTGGCTCCCTGTAAGGAGACAAATTGCAGGTTTGTATATAGTATACATACTTTAATAATAAATATGTTTTAAACATTGACATTTAGTGAGAAATGTTTTCTCAATTCATTGAATGTTTTCCTGAAAGGTGTGCTCTACAAAAATTGAAAAATGCATGCATTGTACAAGCCACGCATGTTGCTCTCAACGTATGTAGCTTATGCAATATATACATTGGGACAGCACAGCAGTGCATTGGTTAGCATAACGCTTTACATTACTAGCGACCCAGGTTCAATTGGTAGACTGGGATTAGGATCGAGTTAAGTAGGGGGTTGCTGGGTGGCACGGCTTGAAAGGTCAGGAAGGCCTATTCTGCACTGTATCACAATAAATAAATCAATCAATCTTTACCTCTCACCTGCCCTCATCATAAAACATATCATCTACAGTTTTATTCCAATTAGCAAAGTGGATTGAAGCGCAGAATGATGTGACATTAACACACGGGAGTGCCACTCATTGAATGGCTATGTAAGGAAATGTATTGGGCAAACATTTTTCTATCAATGCAAGAAAATAGAAACTTCAGTGTACCTACCATGTGTTAATATTAACATTTCTACATTCTTTTTTGGGATGGTCACTTTCCACATGGCATGTTCCACAGTTTCTAAATTGACAGGAAGACACTACCCAAAGTAAATTGAAGAAACCTGTCACTTGCAAAATTCACTTTGCTCTTATAACAATCCATGATTGTTTGGTAATAGTAATATCTGTTCAGTAAATGATTGTGGATGGTTTATAAAATCATATAGCTCAAAAATATACCCTTTGCTTTATAATTCTGTTTGTTCTACTGATCAAAATGCTTATTTAACAGCATGCGTTTAAAGCAATACATCAGGTGGTAAACCTTCATGGACCTGAATCCTTGGGAACTGTGCCTTCTCACTCATCTGAGCATGGTTTGCAAACATACATTTTACTTTCAATAATTCCATCCAAATGCTTTTCTAAATATTTGAGGTGTACGGGAACTCCAAGGATTGATCCCTGTAATACGCTGCTGCTGCCAACTTTCCAATTAGAGATATTACCATTGATTGTTATTCTTTGCTTCCCGTCAATTAGGCAATTTATTATTTCATTTTACACACAGTCCTTTGGCTTGAAAGTTTTCATTTTTGGCACATTTCCCTTCATGAAGTGCATTGTGGAAGTGCCTCTGACAAATATTATCCACCTTAGTATCATTACCTTGCACCATAAATGGGAATGATACTTTATATAACCCAAAGAATAAACACTTCTCGGGCTTCCAGCTGGGTACAGGTATTGATTTTAACCGACAATTCGATGACAAACTCTGCCACCTTCATCAAGGATGATGCCTGGGCCGGGGATATTTATATCCTATCATCTATCCCTTCTAATTGGATGAGGACTAACCAATCAGGTTTCTGCTATCCCACCTTGTTTACAATTGAATTCCAGATCTTACGTAGAGCGAGACATTTGTCTTTGTTAAAATTGTTTTCCTCTATTTTTATTTCAACGGCTTCCTTCACCAGGTTACCCCATAAACCATTGGCATGGCACAGTAATTTTGTGCTGAAGTCAATCGTATTGGCCATTGCCAGCACAGAGTTCTGCTACCACTGATTTCTCCGTGTAACCCAGATGGATACATTACCTGGGCTCTTTGTTACAGGTTTCCACCATGCATCCCAGAGAGCAATATATACTGCTCCACTTTCACAAGGAATTTTGTAAACAGCAGCCGTCTATAAATCCCAGGTCATCTTTGACCTGCATAAGCTGTGATTGAGATTCCTTATGGGTTTGTGGATGGTACTTCTTCAGAATCCTGCTGATCCTTCCAGGAACGATGGAAATAAAGAGAAGACTGGCGGCAGCGATGGGCTCCTCCTCATTGTTAGGTTTCCTGGTTTTTTCCATCCAAAATGCCAGATTCCCTTTGAATGCAGAACAGCATATATCAGCCAGACAGGGACGCCTAGTGGAAACCTGTATCAAGGAGCACGGGAGTGTATTTGCTTGTGTTACCTGGATAAATCAGCTGCAGCACATTGCAGTTGCAATGGCCATAGGATGACTTTGATGGCACAAAGCTGCTGTGCCACACCAATGGCTTTTGGGACTGCCTAGTGAAGGAAGCCACTACCTCTTGGCCCCACTGAACACAGGCATTTTTTCTTCTTCTCATCCCCTTCACCCTAGCACCCATGTGCTAGGTCATTTACCAAAATGTTATCTTTATTTTCTTTTCTTCATAGAAAGAAACAAAAATGACACTTTTGTTAATGACCCAGGACTTGCAGAGCAAGTAGAATACTTCCTGTGTTTAGACAGGACTCTGGATAGCAAGACAGTAAATGCTGAGAGGACCTTTCTCCTGGACAAAGAGACTGGAATAATGGAGTATGGTGCCAGGTTGTGGTGCTGGGTATTTTGGACTGAGATGAAGAGAAATATCTTTATAGAAGAAGACGTTTGGAAGCACAAGAGATTCTAAGATTTAAATTGCACTTCTGGTCAAAGAATATTTTAAAAAATCCCACTTTGAGATTTGTCTGCTTACAGACAGCTGTAAAGCAAGAAACCCAAAAGAACCAATGTAAACATAAAGCCAAAAATAAAGACCAATGCCCGATGCACATAAAGAGAGAAAACAAAACATGCAAACAATAGAAGCAAACAACAACAACAACAACAGCATTCTGATCCAAACTGAGTCCTGAGATCCAAATGTCTGCAGCAGCCCAGAGTAAGCTCAAAGCCTTGGCATCATTTCATCATATTAGTGGGGCAAATCGCTTCAACATTCACAGACCCGGGGACAGCTTCACACCCTCAGCATCACAGCAGAGCAAGCAAAATCGACCTGACTCTTGACACACTGCCTTTCCAGTCTATGTGAGCCAACATTTAAATTGTCCAGACAGTAGATAGGACCTTGCATTAGGACCCAGGCTTTGCTGCAGCGATTTATTCCAGGCCTAGAACATAGTAACCAACAATTTGCTTTGGGCCTAGATTTTGTTGCCGAATAAGCTGTTCTGAGCCATTCCAAATTGGCTCAGCGCTTAGAGTGATCCAACCTCACACCCGGATAATTGGATGGGAATTAGAAATCCACTGCCTTGACTCCTCTCCAAATCCAACTCTATATGCATTGATTTTACCGCACACCAGCACAACTCATCTCTCAAATGCGCTCACCCCCTCATTGTTTATGGAGATTGTTTACTACAATTTACTTCAAAAAAGTGTAATTAGTACTGTTTGAGTCAAATTGCTTTACTTTCAAACTACCAGTAAGCTGTCACACACTTTCGATAGCGTCTTAAATCGGAAGCTGGGGATTCCACAGATGCTGGAAGTCCTGAGCAACACTCACAAAATGCTGGAGGAATAAGCAAGTCAGGCAGTGTCTATGGGGAGGAATAAACAGTTAATGGGGCTTGATGAAGAATTTTAGGTTGTAAACTCAACTGTTTATTCCCCTCTGTAGATGCTGTCTGATCTGCAGAGCTCCCTAAGGTAAATATATAGATTTATCTCCTAAATACTTAGTGAATTGCACATTTGGTTGTTGAATATATGAGTCTGATATTGTTGTACATGAGGGAATTGAAAGGAAGTGACTCACTTTCAAGGACTCTACAACTCATTTTCTTGGTTTATTTAATATTTATTATTATCATTTGTTTATTTTTGCATTTGCATATTTGTTGTTTGTCAGTCTTTGTGTGGGGTTTTTCATTAATTCAATTGTATTTCTTTATTCTACTGTGAATGCCTACAACAAAATGAATCTCAGGGTCATACATGCTGACATACTTTGAATGTACTTTG
Organism: Hemitrygon akajei; assembly: GCF_048418815.1. Lineage (NCBI taxonomy): Eukaryota > Metazoa > Chordata > Chondrichthyes > Myliobatiformes > Dasyatidae > Hemitrygon > Hemitrygon akajei. The sequence goes on along the minus strand of NC_133132.1, from coordinate 90,790,346 downwards.
AACTTTGAATGTGTTGGGGTAAATAGAAGGGTGCGGGCATAATAAGCAATATTGTAAAGTGGATCTGACACAAGGTGTCAAATGACCCATTTTGGTTTCTGCTCTTACGTTCCTCTGTCAGTTGTCCAAAATTCAGTCTGAATCCAGGCAAAGCAGTTTTCTCTTACTCACAGTAATTAAGCTGACGATGGAAAGTGAAGAGATCATAATGACAATGAATTAAATATTTTCATTAGCACTGGAATTATATTTTTCTTAGCATTTGCACGTGCATATTATCAAGTTTCTCAAAGTGGCAGGACGTGTTGAGAGATTGCTCACAAAAACATATGGGATCTTGGGTTTCAAAGCAAAGACAAAGGGGATGAGATTGTGTTGAATCTGTAGATATAAATAAAAATAACTTGAAGTGCAATTGGTATATTACATCCAGTTCTGCTTAACCCTCTATAGCAAGGACATGAAGGCCAGAAAGCGGATGCAGAATAGATTTGCTGGAACATGTTCAAACAGGAGAGATTTGAACTGAAGGCTTCAACTGGAAAGGTTGGGGTTACTGTTCTTGAGGCCAGCTTTGAAAGGAGTATGCTTACAGATATCAAAAAAATTCACAACAACTGAAGTTGTTCAGATTACTGCAATGCTCAAGGACTGGGAGATACAGATTTTATGGTGATAGACAGAAGCGGAAGGGTGATAGGTGCTTATTTATAGGACAAAGATGACTATTTTGTTTCAGAAACAGAGTGGTTATGATATGGAGATCTTTGAGTGGATGGGTGAGAGAGACAGGGTGTACCAGGAGTTTCAGAAGGGAATGGGATAGAACCATGAGACAGAATAATGGAAGTATGTGAAACATACCTAACTAAGGGGCAATTGCTTTACTAACTTAGCTTGTAGCTCGTAGTTTCTATTGATCTTGAATGATGAATAGCTATTGATTTTGCAAATAAGGAATTCAAGCAGAGAAATCTACTAAGTGGTCAATATCCGTAACTGATAAGCCAATTCTGTAAACAAATAGCAGCTTTCTGTTCTGGTTCCAGAATGGTGTGGCCATGCCACTCTGCACACACAGCAGTCAAATAGGGGCCACGCTGTTCTCCTTGTGCACAAGTAAAATAAATATATGTTTGAGTCATAAGGGTTCATATGCTCTGGTCCCAGGTATCTTATTTATTTATTTAATCAGTCACCGCAGTTACTTGGATGTTCCACTGACTTTGTTATATGGAAGAAATGAATTCAGCCCCAGTAGCCAATCAGTCCTAAACCCTAGGATGCTCATAATTGAACAAGGGACTATTTTATATTTAACCAAATTAACAGTGACCACAGTTTGACTAAACCTCATTGTAACTTAGGTTTTAACAATACCTACTTTACACAAGTATAGCCCATAGAAGGGATAAAACACAGGGACGTCCATAACAGACATGTCCATAACAGACGTCCATAACAGCGGACAGCCTGGCCACTGGATTGAAGATACCCTCAGGCCAAAACAACTTTGACAACAATTTCCACCTCCACCACCATAACCATAGACTATGTAATTTAAATAATCAATAGTTCCATTTAAAATCAGAGAAATGTATGCAATGTACAGCACATCCTGGAATTCTTGTTTTTCACAGACATCCATGAAAATAAAAGAGTGCCCCAAAGAATGAGTGACAGTAAGAGTTTTAGAACTCTAAAGTCCACCTACTATCCCCTCCCATGCACAAGCAGCAGCAAAGCATTGACTGACTTCACACTCCACTCCACCTCCACTGACTTCCGCAAAAAAGGCATCAGCACCCTCAAACCACAAAAAAAAAATCAATAGCAAAGCCCTCAAGAAAGACCATGATCCTTGACATACCACAGGCTCTCTCCCTATAAAAAGGAAAGAGAGGTCTCTTCCTTTCACAGGGGGAGGGGGAGACAAAACTGATTTGCAATGATAAAGTCTGTGGCATCACTTTTTGTCCCCCAAGTTCTCCAACTCGAGAATGACAAACTCACCCAAACTGCACTTAAGAACTTGTATGATTTTGATTCTGCTCATTGTAAAATGCCACCTAATCTAAGCCTGTAATTACATGTAAGTTTTCTTTGACAGCTTTTCCTCCAGATCTAGTACTTGGAAAGTTTTAGTTGAGAATCCTAGTGGATATGTGGTGTGTGCATATCATATCATAGCTGAGGCAGCAAAGCTACCTCCCCTCCCTCAAACAGCTGAAACTTTTCCCCCCACAAAAAACTTGCAGTTGGTGCAGCTGTAAATAATTACACGGAATCTCTTTCTGCCTCAGGACTAGCAGATGACAATAGACAATTAAGACTACATGGATTACTCACCTCTTCAGAACTCTGATAACACACGGTGAACTATGCATCTTTTCCTGTTTTCTCAATTGCTGTTATAAACTATGCGGCCCATACTAGCCAGAAGGGTGAAATAACTAGCGGGAACAAATGAGCTGACTCCTTTGCTAAGGCAGCAACAACAGATTTTTATGGCTACATAGCACTCCAGTGCAACCAGGCTGCCAATACTTTCCAAATCTTTAATAAACTAGTATAATTACAGCATGATGTGTCAGTAGCTGAAAGAGACTTTATGGACATGATGTGTAAGACTATAAAGGATGAAGGGGAAATTGAAAATGAGAGATTCTTGTCCAAAGCAAGGAAAGTAGCTGCAACTGTATGATTTGCCAGAAGTGTTATCCTGATAGACACTGTCGGTATCTGCTGCTGATGGGCCCTCCCCCTGGAATGTTTTTGTATATCTTCAGATAAACTTTATACAGTTACCAAAATGTTTGGGTTGTAATTATGCACCTGTTATTGCATTGTAATCTCCATGAGTAGAAGTTTATCAAAGTCAAGATAAATTGTGCCATAACTGCTGTTAAATTTTATTATGAAAATTTATTCCCCTAGATTGGGAGTCCTTGAGAAAATCTCAATTGATAACTATTCTCACTTTACTAGAAAAATTATTCTAGTTGACAAAAACCTTGCAGTATAAGCATCATTTCACCTGCCCTTACCATCTACAATCTTACGGGGCAGCAGAAAGACAGTACAGGGCCCTGAAATGCAGATTAGCTAAACTGCACGACAAGAATGAGATGTAGTGGCCCCAACGACAATGCCCTGCACTCCAAACTGCATAACAAGTCTATCTCTACATGAGATAGTTTTGGGTTGTCCCATGTGCTTGCCAGTCACCTCTCCCTTTTTGATTAAACAGATAGATATCCATATCATGAGCAGAAGCATGTTGCATTATTGTGTAGCACTAACATAATCTATTAAAGGTTTTCATCAACAGGTACTTTGATCTCATAAGATCGGGTTGGCTGCACAGTGCCACACTTACCAGCTTGGGAGGTTAGGTACTAGTGAGAGCCTACCCATGAAAGAACTACCTGTAGCCCTTCTGGAAAGGACAATTCCAAATGTTGCTGACCACATAGTCTTTTTGAAAGTAGAAGGAATGCCAGCATTAATACACGCCTCTCACGTTAAGTCAGTGGTGCCATCAGACCAGGGAACAGCTGGCCTAAGGAACGTTGATGGCGAGGACTGATGAACTGAATTCTTGATCTTTGCTATTTGCCACCTTAAGTAAGCACAATGCATGATAAATTTTGCGTAATCTGGATATCTATTTATTGCCTAAATGCAGAAGTGTCTCGCAACACTGATAGTCCTAACACTTTTTTTTCACCTTAATTATGAATATACATCACGTACTAATTGGTCAGGTCATTAGGTGTGAACTATACATTCAGAAATTGACTTGCCAATATGCTTATACCCCTGAATTGCAGTGAGTTTGATTCCGTGTTTTACATCGATAATGAAACGAGAACTGTAAGGGATCATGGAACTACAATTTAGGAATGACTCTTGCCAGTTTCGAGGGTTGGTATCAACCTCCTTACAACAATTGCATACCCACCCCCACCCCACTCCAAAGCTGGGGATAGGGGTGAAGTATGTTACTATAATATCAAGGGACAGGACTGGACTTGGGTAACAATGTGTGCAACCCTCCGATTCCCATGAATGACAGGCCTACCTCCGGCTGCCCATGGTATCCCTTCTAAAATGGGATCCTAGGTCTGAAGCAAAGCCATGGAAGGGTTGCTTTATCTGCAGTACATAGTACTGTAGATGTACCACCTGCCACTCTCTCTCTACAACCTACTGTTAGGTCTTTATTCTTTGGAGCGTAGAAGGTTGAGGGGGAACTTGATAGAGGTATTCAAAATTATGAGGGGGACAGATAGAGTTGACGTGGATAGGCTTTTTCCATTGAGAGTAGGGGAGATTCAAACAAGAGGACATGAGTTGAGAGTTAGGGGGCAAAAGTTTAGAGGTAACACGAGGGGGAACTTCTTTACTCAGAGAGTGGCAGCTGTGTGGAATGAGCTTCCAGTAGCAGTGGTAGAGGCAGGTTTGGTATTATCATTTTTTTTAAACTGGATAGGTATATGGACAGGAAAGGAATGGAGGGTTATGGGCTGAGTGCAGGTAGGTGGGACTAGGTGAGAGTAAGTGTTTGGCACGGACTAAAAAGGTCGAGATGGCCTGTTTCCGTGCTGTAATTGTTATATGGTTACTGTGTGGGGTTGCCATCTATGGACTGTGAAGATGGAGTATTTCTGGATTATAGTGGTCCCACTCTGGAAAACTGGCAGACTGGTCCATGAAAGTGTGAAAGTGGCCTCAGCATTGCTGGAGAAATTGGCCAATGATACAAACTTAGCGCTACATGGTACAAGCTAGGACATCAAAGACAGTGCTGAAATGCTGACAATCCACATAGTGGCCCTTCAAAATCAACTAGCTCTAGATTTTTTTAAAGAGAGGCGGTACTTGTACCTTTATCCACCAGGGGTGTTGCACATATATCCTTGTTATCATTAGATAAGGCAAACAAGATATACATATGTCACTGTTAATATCTCATTGTAAAAAATTATGAACAAGCAATTGGAGATCCAGACCGCGGTATCTAGGGAAATTATGTTCAAGGAAGTAAATAAAATTAAGAATTGTAGAATTTTTTTAAAGTAGTATCATTCAATACAAACCAATAGGCTGTTATAAAAATTCGACTTGATCCCCAATGTCCTTTAGTGACAGAATCAGCCAAGTTGCATCCATGTTGGAAGGGAAAGGGACATCAAAGAAAAGAGGTAGTGAATTCAGCAAATTGGTGAAAAGAATAAACTGTTGATGCTGAAAATTTGAAATAAAGCTGCTTGCAGTTTGTGACACATGTCAGTGAGAATAAATCTGATTCTGATGAAGGGTCTTTGAGCTGAAGCATTCCCACAGAAGTGGCCCAAACGGCAGTCTTCCAATTATGTATTCTGTTTTCATTTTATACTTCCACATACCCAATTTGTTTACTCTCAGGCTTCAAACCCACCAACAACCTCCTTAAATCTGAGGACAACTATTAATGAATGAAAAGGGAAGGTTTTGACTGCAACATCTACTCAGAAGAATCCTTTTCTTAGCAGCAGTCTGCAGTGGAACATTGGCATGGAATTGGATACAAAATAGCAGCCTTATGATTTTGTGGCAATAACAGAGTGACAGCTGATGATCAAACCTTGAAGTAAATTTATTATCAAAGTATGTATGTCACCGTATACTGCCTTGAGATTGACTTGTAAGCATTCACAGTAGAACAAAGAAATACAACATCAATAAAACAAAACTACACACAAGGACTGATAAACTACTGTAATATAGACAACAGACAATAGACAATAGATGCAGAAGTAGACCATTCGGCCCTTCGAGCCTGCACCACCATTCTGAGATCATGGCTGATCATCTACTATCAATACCCTGTTCCTGCCTTGTCCCCATATCCCTTGATTCTCCTATCCATGAGATACCCATCTATATATGCAAAAGATGACAAGATCTGCAAATAAAAAATATGTGAATATATAATACTGAGAACATGATTTGTAGAGTCCTTAAAAATGAGTCCACTGGTTCAGAGGATCAGTTCAGAGCTGAGGTGAATGAAGTTGTCCATGCTGGTTTAGGACAGGTATTATGAAGCCAAAAAATCTGCTAATTCTGAAGATGTGAAATCAAAAGGGAAAACTCTGAGGGCTCACATTAGGTTAGACAATACTGGCACAAGGGAAAACAGCATTAATGTTTCAAATTGAAGACCGCTCAGCTGTTAAGCATTTCCATGAATTTGGGTCTTAGGATACCACCTCCACCTTTCACTCTCAACTTCTTCTTCTTGTGGTTTGAAAAATTCATTATATGTTAAGTCTGAGTATCTGACAGTCAGAAAAATCTAGAAATGAATTTTGAAATAATTACAAGATAAATAAATGTAGTTTGCAATGGCGCAGTAGTGTGGAATTGGCCTGGAAACTTATAGGATATTTGTTTGAACAGAAAAGGAGCAAAAATTATTTACATATGCAGCTTTGAAATATTGCCAAAAATTGACTGACATCATCTATAAAGGAGTATGATACACTGGCTTTTATATAACTGTAATAAACCATGAGAGCAAAAAGTATAGGTGCAGAATTTGGCCATTTGGCCTATCAAGTCTGCTCCACCATTTCATCATGGCTGATCCAATTTTCCTCTCAGCCCCAATCTCCCGCTTTCTTCCCATTTCCCTTCCTGCTGTGACCAATCAATTATTAATCAATTTCTGCTTTAGATTTACATGAAGACTTGAATTCCACACCTGCCTATGCCAAGGATTCCACAGATTCACCCCTCTCAGGCTAAAGAAATTCCTCCTCAACTACATTCTTAAAGAACACCCCTCTATTCTGAGGCTATGTCCTCTGGTCTTCAACACCACCACATCAGGGAAAATCCTCTACATATCCACTTTCTCAAAGCTTTTTACTATTTGATGGATTTCAATGAGGTCACCCCTCATTCTTCTGGATTCTAGCGAATACAGGCACAGAGCCATCCAACGCTCTTCATATGACAATCCATTCAATTCTGGAGTCATTTTCGTGAACCTCCTTTGAACCTTCTCCAGTTACAGCACAATCTTTTGATGATGGGGGCCCAAACATACTCACAAAACTCCAACTCACCAGTGTGTTATAAAGTCTTCACGTTATATCAAAGGCAACACGAGTGAATCTGCAGATGCTGGAAATAACTAAAAAACACAAAATGCTGGCAGAACTCAGCAGGTTAGACAGCAGCTATGGGAGGAGGTAATAATGACATTTATAACATTATATCCTTGCTTTTAGATTCTAGTCCTCTAGATTCTAGTCCTGAAATGAATGCTAACATTGCACTTGACTCCCTCATCACAGACTGATCCCGCAAGTTAACCTTTAGGGAATACTGCATAAGGACTTCCAAATCCTTTTGCACTTCAGTTTTTCTTTGTATTTTCTCTCCATTTAGAAAATAGTTAACCCTTTTGTTTCTTCTACCAAACTGCATAATGATACACTTCCGGACACTGTATTCCATCTACCATTTCTTTGCCCTTTCTCCTAATCTGTCCAAGTCCTTTTGTAACCTCTCTACTTCCTCCACCTATCTTCATATCATCTGCAAACTTTTCAATAAAGCTATCAATTCCATCATCCAAATTATTGACATATGATGTAAAAAGAATCAATCTCAACACAGATCCCTGCAGAACACGACTAGTCACTGGCAGCCAGTCAGAGAAGGCTCACTTTATTCCCACTCTTTGCCTCCTGCCAATCAGCCACCGCTTTATCCATGCTAGAATATTTCCTGTAATACCACGTGCTAGAGTCCTGTTAGGCAGTCTCATGTGTGGCACTTTATCAAAGGCCTTCTGAAAATCTAAGTACACCACATCAAGCAACTCTCCTTTGTCTATCCTACTTGTTATTTTTCTTCCAAAGAATTCCACAGATTTGTCAGGCAAGATTTTCCCTTGAGCAAACCATGCTGACTATGGCCTGTTTTATCATGTGCCTCCAAGTACTCTGAGAGCTCATCCATAATAATCAATTCCAACATCTGAGGTCAGGCTAGCTAACCTACAGCTTCCTTTCCTCTGTCTCTCACCCTTCTCAAAGAGTGGAGTGATATTTGCAGTTTTCCAGTCTTCTGGAACCATCTGAGAATCTAGTGATTCTGGAACGATCATTACTAATGCCTCCATGATCTCTTCAGCCACCTCCTTCAGAACCCTGAGTTGCACACCATTTGGTCCAGGTAATGTCTGCCTCCAGATCTTTCAGTTCTCCAAGCACCTTCTCCTTAGTAATAACAACAGCACTCACTTCATGCCTCCTGACACCTGGAACTTCCACCATACTGCTACTGTCTAGCAGAGTGAAAATTGATGTAAAATACTTATTCAGTTCATCTATTTTGTTGTACCCCATTACTGTATCTCCAGTAGTCCGACATCCACTCGTTTCTCTTTTACACTTTATATATCTGAAGAAACTTTTGGTATCCTCTTTAATATTATTCGCTAGCTTACTTTTGTATTCCATTTTACCTTCTTAATGACTTTTTTTATTTGCCCTCTGTTGCTTTTCATAAAACTTCCCAATCATCTAATGTACCATTAATTTTTGTTCTATTATATGTCCTTTCCTTGGCTTCTCTGTTGGCTTTGACTTCTCTTGTTAGCCATGGTCGTGTCATCTTTCCATTAGAATACTTCTTTCTCTTTGGGATGTATATATCCAGTGCCTTCCAAATTGCTTCCAGGATTTCTAGCTATTGCTGCTTTGCTGTCATCGCTGCCAGTGTTCTTTTCCAATCAATTCTGACCAAATCCTTTCTCATGGCTCTGTAAATCCCTGTACTCCATTGTAATACTGATACATCTGACATTAGCTCTCAATATTATTTGATATTAATTTTTTTAAGATTTATTCTATTGTGTGAAGAAATGCACAAATTGAATTCACATTAAAGTTTCAGATTACGAAGAACTCACAGCCTATTCTTTTATAATATATCAGCACATCCCCTCCACCTGAAGCATATTCCATGTACTATAAAAAATAAAACCAAGGAGGTAAAACTGCCAGAGGTTGGTCTAGATTCTTAATTAACCTTCAACAACATTTAGTTGGTTTAAATGTCTGTGGGATATCCTAAAAAAAAGTGCTGGATGTGTTTTTATTCCTAATCTAGACAGATAGATAGATGCTCTAAAAAGAAAAGCATTATGCAAGTGACAAAGCAGAAAGTAAAGAGTGTTTTTCTTACTTTTTTTGATTAATTTAAGAACAAGGAGCTCTATCCTACTGAGGCAAATTAAATGACTTGTCGAGCAAATCTGACACTTCCTTGTTCATTTTGTTGCTTTCTGATGCACACTGTCCCTGGATCAGTAGCCTAATCACCCAACAGGCAAGAGAGACCTGTGCCAACAGCAAAGCACACATAATTGGTTGAAATAAGAGAAATGAGAGCAATAAATTTATGGAATGCACTTGTTGTTTTGAGTACTTTAAGTCTCACCAGGTTCTGACAGGAGACATATGGTTTCATTTGAAAAGCAGTATGGTAACCACATTAATGAGTATTTCACAAAAACAAATATTTTAACAGAAAAACACAAGGGCCTGAAGAACTGGTGATCATAAGAATGAAAAGAAAAATAAATTCCAGTTTTATAGTGGATGTCATGACCCCAGCTTTGACAAATTATTTCAGCCAGTAAGATACTTTGAAATGCAGCCGATGTTGAACTGTAGGAAAGGGATGAGCTGATTTGTACACAGTAGAGCTCTCACAAGCAGTACAGGATAACAAGGTAATCTTTGTTCATTCATTTCATTTTGATGTACAGCACAGTAACAGGCCTTATTGCCCTAATGAGTCCACTGGGCTGAATCACATCCATGTGGTTAATTAACCTATTAATGCAAACATCTTTGGAATATGGAAGGTAACTCGCATTGTCACCCAGAGAGCATATAAACTCCCTACAGAGAGCGATCTGTTTTTAGTGACATTGTTTCATGGTTAGATTTCATGGTTAGGACTTCTCCAGTCTTCAAAATTTTATTGTAGGATCTTTTGCACCTACTTCTGATAGGTTACAGGCCTTCAGTTTAACAACTCACCCAAGATATGTTGTCAGAAACAGTACAGCACTCCTGAAGTCCTATAGTTGAGATTCTATATTGTTGTCACTACCTTGAGGAGAGCCCTTGATCTGTAACCCAAAGGGCAGGGAGTGCTAACTACACCATCAAAATTGACATCAAAAACTCAAGATATGCTTTTGGATATTAATTGAAGGGATATGGTCTTGACTGTCTAAGCCAACATTTAATTTCCCACCTCTAGTTGTCCTTGAGAAGGGTTGTGGTGAGCTGCTTTCTTGAACCACTGCAGAAATTGAGGTGTGGATATGGTTACAGAGTTGTGAGGTACACAGTCCCATGATTTTGACCCAGTGATGGTGAAGGAACATTAATATATTTCAAAGTCAGGCCACTATGTGGCTTGGAGAGCAACTTCCAGGTGGTCTATTTTCATGATTTTGTTGTCTGTGTCCATCTAGCTGTTAGTCCATCCATTAGGTTGGAACATACTGTCCAAGAAGTCTTGGCAAATTACTTGAGACAGGATATATTGGCTTTGGAGATAGTGCAGAGGAGGTTCACCAGGTTGAATCCAGAGATGACGGAGTTAGACTATGAGGAGAGACTGAGTCACCCGGGATTGTACGCACTAGAATTCAGAAGAGTGAGAGGAGATCTTATAGAAACATATAAAATTATGAAAGGAATAGATAAGATAGAGGCAGGAAAGTTGTTTCCACTGGTAGATGTGTTAAAAACTAGGGGATATAGCCTCAAGATTTGGGGGAATAGACTTTGGACAAAGATGAGGAGGAACTACTTTTTCCAGAGAATTGTGAATCTGTGGAATCCTCTGCTAAATGCAATTGTGGAGGCTCCCTCATTAAATATAGTTAAGTTAAGGTTGGACAGATTTTTGGATAGCAGGGTAATCAAAGGTTTTGGAGAAAAAAGGCAGGTAGGTGGAGATGAGCTAGATCATCTCCATGGCCAGATCAGCCATGACCTTATTGAATGGCGAAGCAGGCTCGACGGGCCAGATGGCCTACTCCTGCTCCTACTTCTTACGCTTTTATGTTCTTATGTTCAATACAAATAGGACAAACTGCAGCTCCTGTGTGTCAGAGGTGAAGTGAGGGAATGGTTATGAATGATGTACCTATCAAAAGGCTATTGTATTGAATGTTGTTGAAACACTCAGCCAGACAAGTCTTATTACAACCTCAACATTTCTATTTAAATGGATATCTCACCACTCAACTCTGGCCAGCCCAAATCCTAGCACATACCTGATGGATTTTATTCTCTTCTCCATAAACATATGATCTTGCATAGCTTTATAAGACAAAGTGAACAAAACCATACTGAATATAACAAAAGAAAATCTTCCATTCATTGCTCCATTTTGTGTTCACATTGCTGATAGAAGTGTTATGGAATCGAGAATTACGTGCTTTTAAAGTAGACAGACTTTTGTCTACTTGCCTATTCATCATAACAGATTCAGTGAAGTTATGTAGGGTTGAAAATTTATTTCACAAAGTAAGTATGTACTGGAACAATAAAACATTGGTGATATGTACTAGTTCTACCCTAGGTTTACTAAAGACTTTCATGACTGCACCTTACAGTCTCTAGGAAAGTAAATCTCATAACATCAGAGATTCTGTAGATGTTAAGATCCAGAGTAACGCACACAGAAATGCATTGAGGCTTGAGAGCAGAAGATGAAACCTTGGTTGGATCCATTACTCTGCACCAACTAAAGCAAGATTAAAATCACTGAGGATGAGAGCAGAAAATGAACAGGTGTTCAGTGCCATCTGCCTGCAATCGACTGCTCTCCTCTTCTTGCTCCTACCATTGGGCAGGCAGTGCTGGAGTCTTGGGTCCCACACCACCAGGTTCAGGAGTAGTTGTTGCCTTGCAGCCATTAGACTCCTGAACAGGCTTCACTCAGAGTGGATTTTGCTCTGCAACTGTGGTCTCACTTTCTGAGACTCTGCAGTTCATGTTCCATGTGCCTTTGTTTACTTTTTTTTTTTAACTATTTGCATGATTTGTCCCCTTCTGCAAATTGAATATGTGATGGTATTGTTGTGTGTGTTTTTAATAACTTCTATTGTTTTGTGAGTGCCTGCATGAAGATGAATCTCAAGGTTGTACATGATGTACTGTACATACTTGATAATACATTTGAACTTTGAATGCTGGAGGAATCAGCAATTCAGGCAGGACCTGCACAGAGGAATAAAGAGTCTCAGTCCATCTCGTCCTGAGTGCAAATTTTCCATTGGACAATATAAGAAATCCGGCACGGCAGCTGAAGTTAATCTGCACTAACAAGCATACTGGCTTCAGTGGGTCTGAAAAATTGATAACTGAATGCAACAAATGTTCAAAGTGAATTATCAATAAGAATTGCAAATGGACACCACAGTGGTCACTCTAGTTCTTCCAAATGACCTCAAGACTCTGGTAAAAGAGTTGGACAGATTAAAAACATTAGAAACAGAAGAAGTTGTACATACTTCAACCCCACATGGTTGCTCCATCACTCTGTAAGGTCACAGCTGATCTAGTACCTGCACTGACCCCATCAGGTAGAATAGGTTAGGACTTTATTCCCTCGAGGATAGGAGAATAAGGGGAAGATTTGATGGAGGTATACAAAATTATGAAGGGTGTAGATAGGCTAAATACATGCAGACTTTTTCCACTGAGGTTGGGTGAGACTAGATATAAAGCTCATAGGTTAAGGCTTTAGTGGGCCAAAGGGCTTGTTTTTGTGCTGTAGTGCTCTATGACCATGACTCCAAGTAGGCCTCCCTTCCTGTTCTTGGTCATGCCCACTAACAATAGAGTATTCCTCAACATTTGAGTTTCAGTGTGCAGATAATCTGTCATCAAGGAGCTCAACTTCAAAATGATCTGCAACACTAGTCAATGATCCTTTCAATGAGTGGCAATGGAGAGCTGTTTCTGCTGTTCTGCTGTCTGAGCAGAGCATGTGGCCTAGAAATTCTACTGTGCAGTTCCAGCACAACAGTTTAATGAATGAAATAGCAACATTTGTTATTAGAATGCCACAAGGTCTCACCTTGTAAATTAGATGCAAGGTCTCCAGATGTATAAAGCACACGTACAGCAAATGCAGGACATTTGCAGCAATTTGCCGGAGTGGAGACATTCCTTGCCCTTATTCAAAAGGGCTCAGCTCTCTTGTCCTTACTATTACTATCACAATTAAATAATAATTAGCTGACATGTGCAAATTCACAAGTGCAATTGTCATATCTACTGTACTGCCAATTCCGTGATTGTGACAAGATCACTCTCTCGACTATTCTCTTGTCCATTCACCCCTTCCCATTAATCTCCCTCCAGGCACTTATCCCTGCAAGCAGTCCAAGTGCCATACCTGCCCATGCTACACCTCCCCCACCTACAGTCAAGGCTCCATAATGTCCTTCCAGGTGAGGCAACACTTAACCTGCTAATCTGCTGGGGATGTCTATTGCATCCAATGCTCCCGATCCAGCATCTGCTACATTGGTGAGATTCGTTGTAAACTGGGGGAGTGCTTTGTTGACCACCTCTACACCATTCCCCACAAGCGGGGCTTCAGGGTGGAGAAACAACACGTATTCTGTCTGGGTACCCTCCAACTTGATGGCATGAATATCAATTTCTCCTTCCAGTAAACAAAAGCCTTCCTCTCCCAACCCCCAAACTTCTTCTATTCCCTACTCTGATCTTTTACTTCTTTCCTGCCTTTTACTTCCCCCAGGTCCCCTCCTCCTGCTCCTATGGTCCAATTTCTTCTCCTATCAGATTCTTTCTCCAGCCTTTGACCTTTCCCACCCACCTGGCTTCATCTATAACCTGCCAGCCAGCCTCTTTCCCCTCCCTCCACCTTTTTATTCTGGCATCTTCACCCTTCCTTCCCAGTCCTGAACAAGGGTTTCGGCCCAGAATGTTGACTGTTTACTCTTTTCCAGAGATGCTACCTGACCTGCTGAGTTCCTCCAAAATGTTGTGTGTGTTGCCAGTGTCTGAGAGACCAAGCTGCGTTTACATTTTCGTTGTTGATGACTAGTTCCACTGCCAACCCCTCCACAATTGTTATCCTCAGTCAAACTAACATGACTGCTGTTGAACTCACATGCGCAAGATTATCACTGTTACCAACGTTTGCCCCAGGTGTATGAAGATGATGTAACCAAATGAGATCTTCACCGTGCCTGGGGTGCAATGTAATGCACTGATCACTAGTGGAATGAGATGGACAACTGACTAGAGTGGTCAGCACATTTAAATGTTATAGATGGCCTGTGTTTTGTTTTTATTCTTTGTTATTCAGTGCAACAGAGGCAGAACCCTGGTGCAACAGTACGTTTCATGTGAACTACTTGTGCAGCTTGGATTGATGAAGTGCTGGTATTATGCTCCATCTCTGTATTCTAAGGCAACCTCAAGCTATATATCTAGATTTTCTTTTATTGTCTGAGCTGTTGACAAAACCTTCTTTGTATTCCAAGTGCTTGCTACACGAAAGAGCTCAAATATTCATTCAACCTTCATTTATTTGTCATGAACGTTTGAGAGATGATTGGAAAGAAGAACATCTCCTGAAGTCATCAAATGCCACATTAATTAACAGTAAATTGTTGTATTTGATTTAAATATGGAACCTTTAATTGAAGTCAATCATCATAAATTTGAAAAACTTTAACTTGATGAATTTTTGCACGTTTCCATGTGATTCTGTGGGATAGGGCATAGATTCAATGATGGCTGATTCCCAGTCCAATCTGTCACTATTCTCAGCTTCACAAGATGCAAATACACAATGCTTGGGGGAAAACCTGAATGAATCTGGCATTATATTCTTGCTGCCTTTACTGTTACTCCAAAAAACAAGCTGAAAACTTTCCACCACTTTCCAAGGTCAACGCAATCAGGTGCAGCCCCTGGCGATGAGTTGCAAGCAGTAGACTTCCCATTTCTGCCTAATGTCTCTTTTGAAACCACGTCAGCTCCTTTTATTCTCCAGCTTGGTAATGCTTGAGCAAGTACTATCAGGTCACAATGTCTGACAGCCTGTGTAATATTGGGAGAGGATGAAGTGAAAGCTACTGAAGTTTCAGCTGGGGAAGGAAGGGCAGAAATGAAAAGTTTGAATGCTGTAAACCTGCAATGGTAAAAGGCTGTTCGGTATTTCTATGAGAAACCCTTGAAATCTTATTTGCAATAGATGGATAATTGGAACTATAATTCAGCCCTTACTACAGCAGACTCCAAAAGCCCTCTATGACCTTGTCAAAACTTCCACATTATAGGATTATTTCACTACTTTCATTTGATGCAGTCTGATGGCTTTATGGTTAAGTTTATTTTCTGGAGCTTAAATGTCCCTGGCTATGCCAATGTTTACTGCCTGTTTCTCATTGTCCCTCTTGAATGGTTGTAATCTCTCTGGTAAAGGTGCTCCCGCATTCTGGCATGGTAGCGCAACACTTTTCAGTGCCAGCAATCGAAATATCACAGTTCAACTCCTGCTGCTGTCTGTAAGGAATTTGTACGTTCTCCCTGTGACAGCATGGGCTTCCATTGGGTTCTCAAGTTTTCTCTTACATTCATAGACAATAAAAGATATGCAGGTTAGGGTTATTAAGTTATGGCATGCTATTATGTGTTAGACAATGGCAACATTGGGAGCCACCCCAAGGACATCCTTGGAATATGTTGTTCGTTGATGCAAACAACACATTTCACTGTATGATTTATGCACCTGTAACAAATAAAGCCTATCTTTAATGTTCTTTCAGGAAAGTTCTGATCAGTAGGGAAAGAAAATAATCTGATAAAATGCCTGGGAGATAAATTTGTCACAATCAACACTTTGCTTGTCAGGTAGATAAGTACAAAGTCTCACTGCATTGCTTCTGGTTCACACATTGGCCCCCTGTGGGATTACATCCCTATCTACATGAAAGATAAATATTCAGAGGCTTTTTTCCCAGGGCTGAAATGGCTGCCACAAGAGGACACAGGTTTAAGGAGCTTGGGAGCAGGTACCGAGGAGATGGTGATCTTTTTCACAGAGAGTGGTGAGTGTGTGGAATGGGCTGTCAGCAATGGTGGTCGAGGTGGATACGATAGAATCTTTTAAGAGACATATGGGTAGGTACATGGAGCTTAGAAAAATAGAGGGCTATGGGTAACCCTAGTAATTCCTAAGGTAGGGACATGCTCAGCACAACTTTGTGGGCTGAAATGCCTGTATTGTGCTGTAGGTTTTCTATGTTTCTATAATTGCTGGGGCCCCAAGCTCCATGGTTCCCTCTAGTCAAAACCAGTCAATTTAAGAATCATCCCTTTATTCCCACTCCTTGTTTTCTGTTCTGTAACCATTTCTCCTTTCATTTCAGTATATCGCCCTGATTTTGTGCACCAGCCCTGTTCCTCAACTTCCCATGTCGGACATTGTCAAAAGTGCATCAAATATCAAAATCCCCCTTATCTGTATTACTAGTCACATCCTTAAAGAATTCTCGCAGATTAGTCAAATACTATTTTCCTTTCAGAAGTCCATGGTGACCCTTCACAATCCTACCATTCATCTCAAGATGGTCTGTTTTAACATTCTACATTTTAGATTCCAACAGTTCCCTTTCACTGACAGATCAATAGCTCCCCCTTTTTCTACTTCCTTACTTTAATAGTGTGTGGGGGGGGGGCTACATTTCCTCAACTTTAATCCACTAGAGCAATTCCAGAATCAATAAAACTTGCTAAGTGGTTGATAACAAGATCATCATTAATATCTAAAACCACTTCCATCCTGGTCACTACCTTGGCTCTTAAACCCCATAATTATAAATTTACCCTGCAAAATACTGCAATTTGTATTACAATCTCCTTTTGAGGAAAGGCTTCAGACATTGACTTGCTGATTGCTGTTGTAGTCTTGGGGCATACTATTGTGATGCAGATCCATTGTGAATGCAATTTTGGATTGTGTAAATGAGTAGCTATGCATGACTCTTCCTGTAAATGTTAAGTACATAATTACTGCTTCTAAACATGTATGCACATACATATCATAGTTCTAAATATGTATGCACTTACATATAGATACACAAACAGTGCATGTTAGGAAATGGAGGATGAGTGGAAGAAATCCCTATCAGATTCTTTCTTCCTCAGCACTCTACCTTTTGCACCTATCACCTCCCAGCTTCTTAGTTCACCATCCCCTACCCACCTACCTTCCCCTCACCAAACTTCACCAGTCTGTGCTACTTCCCTTCCCTCCACCTCTTATTCGGACTTCTCACCCTTCCCTTCCTTGATGAAGGATTCCAGCCCAGAACGTTCCTCTCCATGGACTTTGTCTGACCTACTGAATTCTCCCCCTCCACAATCAGATTCCTCAATGGTCCACGAATACTACCTTGTTATTCCACATTGGCATTAACTATTTATTTGTAATTACCGTAGATTCCGGACTACAGAGCACACCTGATTAAAAGCCGCTGGCTCTAATTTTAGAAATAAAATCAATTTTTTAATTGTAAAGGCCGCACCGGATTTTAGGCCGCACCGGATTTTCGGCCGCAGGTGTCCCACGTTGTAATATGAGATATTTACACAGAAAGATATTACACGTGAGGATTTTTTAACTTTTAATTAAATCCATATGGTAACAAAAACAAATACATATTGCAAATGCTTTTTTTCGAACCGTGCCCGTAACGCGGCTACTTTTAAATATACGTTGCGTATACTTCTTTACTGAACAACATTCCAATATCTCCTAACGACTGGTAAAAAATATATATACTGCAGCCTACCAGGAAAAGTTATTGATCGCCTTTAACTTAAAAGCAGCGTTCGCTCAGATCCAAAGCCGCTCGCGTAATGCGCTCCCCCCTCCTTTCCGTTTATCGCAAACTGGCATTTTTCCCACAAGACACCGCGAAACCGGGTGTGACGTCATAGCATCCCGCGATGTAGTACAGAAAACAAATATAGTTAAAACTCTTCTAACTTTAACTAGAAAATGAATTACTAAGCGAAAATATTATAAACTAAGTAACTGCAATAAGGCAGCACAATGCTTCGAGTGTTTTCCATGTTGATGAGGGTGAGTACAAATGACTGATTTACAATAATTTAATTGTGAAAGTGCGCTTGATTTATCGTACAATTTCATTGGACCTCTGTGAACTACTCATCAATTTTATTGGTCTACTGTTACGAGGCAAAATGTTTACGAGGCAGCATGAAAAAAATCATGTATTAGCCGCTCCGGATTAAAGGCCGCAAAGTTCAAAGCTGTTCAAAATGTGGGAAAAAAGTAGCGGCTTAAAATCCGGAATCTACGGTAAGTGATTGTTATGTCTTGCTCTGTCCTGCTGCTATAACAACAATAAGTTTCATGTTTATTCTGAATTGGATTTCTGTGAAGCCTGCCCTTTCAATGAACAAGCTCTGACTTACCCCTCACCCCACTTCAATGTTCGAAGTAAATTTACTATCGATGAACACATGTTACCTTCAGGTTCTTTTTCTAGGAGTATTCACAGTAAAACAAAGAAATACAATAGAATCGATGAAAAACTACACACAAACGAAGACTGATCAACAATCAATGTGCTGAAGGCAAATTGTGCAAATAATAAATAAATAAATACTGAGAGTCTTTGAAATTGAGTCCATAGGATGTGGAATCAATTCAGAACTGAGGTGAGTGAAGTTAGCTAAGCTGGTTCACTTGCTTTACTGTCCCCTTTACTGGATATGAAGCCACAATATTAATACCATATTTTTATTTCATTGATAATTTAGTTTGACTCTATTAATAAACCATTAGATTAAGACTGATGCTTCTGCAACTATCAGAACACAAAACCTCTTGCATCTCATCTGATGAATCTGGAAGCTTTGAACAGGGAACAGAATGTTACTTCTACAAAGAAGAAAAACTGTTGCACCTAGGATAGCACAAAGAAAGGAAATAATTGAATGGAAATAACTCTTTGCCCAAGTTTACAGAGACAATTCTTTGATCTATGATTGTTGAAAGAGGAAAAGGGTTCAGGTGGTTTCTTGAAGTGCTATGTTGCAAAAGAGCCCTCACTGTGTCCAAAGCAGCAAAAAACGACGTTAAAGTGACTTTAAATGATAATGAAGTCTGTCAGAAGTATAGTCGGTGGATGGGGCTGGAGGGGGGGGGGGTGGTGAAAATAGGATGGAGGAAGTTAAAATGAAATGATGAAACATTAATGGACAGAAAGAACAAGGCCATTATGCTTCTGTTGGATGGTTGCTAATTTCAGGCAGAAGTGCCAAAGCAAAGTTTGTACAGTTCACTGCACGCTTTCTAAGTTTAACTGACAAAAAGCTTTGTGCTGAGGAGGTTAGCTCTGATTTTCTCCCATTTCTCAGACACAGACAAGAGTGAAGCATTCCACAATTTAAATTAAAGGAGAAATGTTTACTGCCTACAGACTCTGCTACAAGTCATTGTGCAGCTTTGTGTACTGTCAAGGTATCAATTCAGAGGTAATCAACTATAAGACATAAGAGCAGAATTCGACCATTTGGTCCATCAAGTCTGCTCACCATTCCAACATGTCTGACAGCCCTCTCAACTCCATTCTTCTGCCTTCTCCGTTACATTTGACACCCTTACTACTCAAGAATCTATCAAGCTCTGCCTTAAGTATCCCCAATGGTTTAGCAATAAATGGCACAGATTCACCACCCTCCTGCTTAAGAAATTCCTCCTCAGCACTGTTTTAAAGGGATGTCCTTCTATTTTCAAACTGTGCACTCTGGTCACAATTTCCCCGCCTAGAAGCACTTGGGAATCAATTATAGTTTCTTTCCACCACAGTGATGTGTCTGTACCTTCCAATTTCAATTGTTTATCTCTTCTTGTTTTAGTCTTTTTCTATCATCCTTCTGCCAGCTTTTTAAGTTATTGTTACCTTTTGACAACTTTGGTCTATACTTAGAAGATAGAATTTTTTTTTGTGTTTGCACCACTACTTTCCCTGATTGCAACTTATGCTCTTGTCCTTCCATTTTTAACTTTTGAATCAGGATCTTCAGCCTGAAGTATTAATTGTTCCTAATTCCACAGATACTGCCTGACCTGCTGAGTGCTTTCTGACTTTTCTGGTTTAATAATTTTTGTGAAAAATGCACAACAGCACCTCTTTCACCTTGATGGTTGAAGTTGTTCAGCACAAGTCCTGAAATCCTGTAGACTTTCTATAGGGGCACAACTGAGAGCATGCTGACTGGCTCTATCACTGCCTGGTACAGAAACTGTACTATCCTCAATCACAGGATTCTGCAGAGAGTGGTGCGGACAGCCCAGTGCATCTGTGGATGTGAACTTCCTGTTATTCAGGGCATTTACAGCAACAGGTGCGTAAAAAGGGCCCAAAGGATCATTGGGGACTCGTTTCACCCCAACCACAAACCGTTCCAGCTGCTACCATCTGGGAAATGGTACCACAACGTTAAAGCCAGGACCAACAAGCTCCGGGACATTTTCTTCCACCAGGCCATCAGACTGATTAATTCACACTGACACCATTGTATTTCTAATCTGTATTGACTGTACTGTTGTATATCTTACTGTACATGTTATTTATTACAAATTACTATAATTTACATATTGCACATTCAGGTGGAGGCATAACAAAGATTTTTACTCCTCATGTATGTGAAGGACGTAAGAAATAAAGTCAATTCAACTCAATTCAATTCAAAGACTGAGTGTTTTCTTTGGAGAGTCATGGAGTAGTACTGTAGGGAAACTCTTAATCCAACTCGTTCATGCCAAACAAGGTGCTTCTCCCCCCCCCCCCCCCCCCACCTCCAAGCTAGTCCCATGTTGGGCCTGTATCTTTCAGAACCGTGTTGCCTTTATGGCATTTGTTTATTTTATTATATTTTCGCTTTAGTAATTCGTTTGTTATCATTTTCTAGTTAAAGTTAAGATTGTTTAAAGTAAATTCGTTGTCTGTGATATATCGCGGCATGCGATGACGTCACACCCGGTTTCACCACGTCTTATGGGAAAATACCAGTTTGGAGAAACGGGAAGGAGGGGGCTCACATGTGCAGGATCAGTGCGAGAAAAGTTTTCTTTCTACGCACTAGAAACATCAGTGAAGCAACGCCGTAAATTCATGAGATAATCGATATGTTGAATTAAAAATGTTAACGCTGATTCTGTTAAAAGTAATGACGGTTGATAAGGTTTATGTTTTCGTTATTTAAAGAGTTGCGGATAGTTTGTGTTGAAGTGTATTTAAAGCAGTCAATGGCGTAGGTAGATTCTGACTGTATGTTGCACTTTAATGTAATATAGTTGTTGTAGTTTTACTTTTGCAAGTATTTACGATGTAAATGTGATATCAAGAAGGAAACAAATACTGTATATATTTTGTATTGTTTTATCAACAGTTTTCACCATACGTTAATGTGGAAGAGTGAACAGTAAGCGGTTAATCTTACTGCGATCCTGTCTTCATTGACTACGGTTTACCTCGGTGTTTAGTTCAGAGTTCTTTTACACCTGAGCGAGAACACTACAGGAACATTTCAGTATCTTTGTACTTTTTCAGTATCTTTGAAATATTACAATTGTATTTGGCTCAGGTACTTCCTTTGATAGTTTGTTCCATGTACACATCACCCTCTGAGTGAAGATGTTGTCCCTCAGGTCACTTTTAAATCTTTTCTCTCTGGCTTTCCCTTTCCTGGGAAAAGACTGTGTGCATTCACTTTCCCTATGCCCTTCATGAATTTATGCATCTCTATAAGGTCACCTTTCAGTTTTCTACTTTGAAGGGGTTTAAGTCCTAGCCTACCCAAACTCCCTCAGTAACTCAGACCCTCAAGTCCTTGCAATTTTTTGCAGATCTTCTTTGCACTCTTTCCAACTTAATGACATCTTTCTTACACATAGTGACCAAAAATGTGCACAATATTCCAAGTGTGATTTCACCAATGTCTTGTACAATTGCAATGTAACATTCCAACAGATATACTCAGTGGCATCAGTGATATAGGCTAGTGTGGTAAACAGCTTCTTCACAACACTGTCTTGTTGTGATGCTACTTTCAGCAGACTATATACCTGTATTCTTCTGTCTCTGTGTTCCAAAACACTCCCCATGGTCCTAACATTCTACTCTGGTTAATTTCCCAAAATGCAACTCCTGGTATTTATTTGAATTGAATAGCATTCATTAATCCTCATCCCACTTCCCTAGTTGATCAAAACCTCCCATGTAATTTTTGATAGCTTTTGTCACTGTCTATGATACCACCTATTTTAGTGTCATCCACAAAGTAAAGCAGGTTGAGGGATCAGAGATTGATAAGTTCTTGATTGGACATGGCATCAAAGGTTATGGAGAGAAGGCTGGGAACTGGGGTTGGTGGGGGGGGGGGGGACGATCAGCCATGATTGGATGGTGGAGCAGACTCACTGGGCCAGATGGCCTAATTCTGCTTCTATGTCTTATGGTCTAATGGGTAGAAAACTAACTGAGTTTCATAAAATCATGAGGATCACAGATATGGTGGTTACTAAGTCACAGATTACCACAGGAAAGGTATCTAAAGCAAATGTGTGTAGTTAAGGGACTAAGGAGTTAGATGGGATCTGAAGAGGATTTTATTTTACCCAAAGAGTGTTTGCATATATTTTTTTTTTCTTTTTCTTTTTTTATATATTATATATTATGAAATATCTAGATTTACCTTGTTCATATATATACTAGATGGTTCATGTTTTGGGAAAACTTATTTATACTGTATTCATTGCTTATGTATTCCTTCATGTGTAATGGAAATTTGTATGTTTGTAATCCCTTTATTAATATATTAACTGTATTTTGTTCATAATATTTTTAATACTAATAAAAAGATTGAAAAAGAAAAAGAAAAGAGTGTTTGGAATCCAAAACACGTTGCCTGAGAAGATGAAGGCAGTTTTCTCCCACAATATTTAGTAAGTATCCAGAGGTGAGCACTTGAATCACTAAGGCTTGGCGGACTACGAACCTGTGTATTGGAAAATAGCATTAATACAGATGGGTACTCAATGGTTGGCAGGAAAATGGTGAGTGGAAAAGCCTATTTCTGTGCTGCATATGTCGATGGCTCAGAGAGTCTACGTAATTGGATCCATAGAGCCAAGAGGCAGGTGCTCTGCAATTTAATATCTATGAAGGAGTATCTCAGTTGTGCTTCAGACTATCCAGTGAGTGTGAAAGACAGCATATGAATACAGATAATTTCTTCTGAAAGACATATTTGCTGATTCTTGCCAAATTGCCATGTGTTATTGAAAAACATTTAATGAAGCTACAGAGGATGTTGTTTCACAAATAGTGACAAGAAAGATAAAATCCTTCCCAGACAGGTGGAGAAAAAAAATTTTGACTTCAAGAATTTTTTGTATAAAAAGAGACCAATGAAAAAGTCCAAGATTAAATTTAAGCTTAAAAATATGCAAAGATATTTATTGACAACAGAGTCAGTTTTAATTGGAAGCATATTATTTTTTTGTGTAGGGTCAGGAATAATGAGGGTGATGTTGGCTGCAGACTGCTTAACTCTCTTCCTCTTTAAAACGTTGCTACCAGCCTTGCTGCTGAGAACAGATGTTCATTTCAGAACTGATCAGCTGTTTGATCACTGTCAGTGATTGAGAGACAAGGGATGCATTTAGTGAAGGAGAAGGTGTTAATGAAACTCCAGGATAGGGCTGACCCAGCAGGGTATTTCAACTTTCTCAAGTGCTCCCAACTTGAAGGAAGCAATGCAGCTGCGTCTCTCTTTGACTCTCGTAAAAGTGACATCGCAGTGACATAAAGTTCAATGGAATGAGATTAATAATATGAAATATACTTTCAACCCTGTAAGAATCAGGGATAAAAGGTGGAAAGGGATCCAGGCTTTCCAAATGGTGTTTCACCTCATTTCGAGCTAGCAGAGAACAGTCAACCCCATTCTCTTACCTTTTCCCCATAACTTTCATGCCCTGTCTAATCAAGAACCTACCAGCCTCCACTGTAAATATACCCAATGAATTGACCTCCACAGCCATCGGTGGCAATGAATTCCACAGATTCATCACCTCTAGCTAAAGGAACTACTCTGAGGCTATGCTCTCTGATCCTAGACTCTCCCACTATAAACATCCTCTCCATGTCACTATCTAGGCTTTTCAATATTTAATAGGTTGCAGTGAAATACCCCACCCCCATTCTGTTAAACTTTAGTAAGTATGACCAAAGAGGCATCAAGCGCTCATCATATGTTAACCAACATAACAAAGGGTCTCGGCCCAATACGTTAACTACTTATTCCCCTCTGTAGTTGTTGCCTGACCTATTGTGTTCCTCCAGCATTTTGTGTGTTAAGCTGGAATTCCAGCATCTGCAGAATCCAAAGAGCAAACACAAGGAAATCTGCAGATGCTGGAAATTCAAACAACACACACAAAATGCTGGTAGAACACAGCAGGCCAGGCAGCATCTATAAGGAGAAGCACTCAACGAAGGGTCTCGGCCCGAAATGTTGACAGTGCTTCTCCTTATAGATGCTGCCTGGCCTGCTGTGTTCCACCAGCATTTTGTGTGTGTTATTTGCAGAATCCCTTGTGTTTGTGAGCTGGCACTCCACTTCTATGATGATTTTAGTAGCAGTCTTTGTTCTCCAATCAATGAACATTATTGTGCAGAAACAGCAAGAAACAGAAAAGGTAGATGATATGTTGGCCTTCACTGCAGAGAATTTGAAAGCATGAGTAAAGACCTTGTATCATAATCATGGGAGACCCTTCTCTGATCCCATCTGGAATATTGCATTCAAATTGGCTCCCTACATTAACAAAATGTATATCCAACAGAGGAAATGCAACTAAGGATCACAGATTGAATCCCAGAATGAGGGACTTCTTTTCTGGGAGCTTAGAAGAACGAGAGGTGATCTCATTGAAACCTTCCAAATTCTTATAGTACTTCTTCAAGCAGATGTAAAAATAAAGTTTCCCCTGGTTGGGGTGTCTAAATCTCAGGAGCTATGGTTCCAAAACAAAGAATTACCATTCACAATGAAAGGGGGAAAATCATTCTTCACGCAGATGACAGCAAGCCATTGGAAGTCTCAGGATGTCAGCAGATTCCCAATATATCAAGAATGAGGTTCAAGTGGATGCACAAGTGCAAGTAGCCAAACAAACAACTTCAACTTACATTGCAAGCGTACTTTCCATTCCAGTAACTTTACTTCCTGCTCCACTTAGTGATATTACTTTAATTCATCCCTTGGTAGGTTTTCTGTCTCCAGATTTATCAAACAACAAACCTTTTCTTAAGATACTGTAAAGTAAATCATAAAACTAAATGATACATAGATTGCTACTACCTTGTACTATTGCTAGGCAGATTTTGCTTCTAGCAAAGGTCAAATATTAATTGACAAGGAATATTAAAGATATACACTCAGTGGCCACTTTGTTAGGTATACCTGCTCATTAATGCAAATATCTAATCAGCAACTCAGTGCAGACATGGTCAGGAGGTTCAGTTGTTGTTCAGACCTAATATCAGAATGGGGAAGAAATGTGATCCAAGTGACTTTGACTCTGGATGTCTGTTGGTGTCAGGAGGAGTGGTCTTCCTGGGATCCTGGAAAAATCTCCAGGGATTTTTACGTACAGCTGTCCACAGTTTACAGAGAGTGGTGCCAGAAAACAAATAAATAACATCAAGTGAGTGGAGTTCTGTGGGTGGAAATATCATGTAAATGAGAGAGGTCAGAGGAGAATGAGCAGACTGATTCAAGCTGACAGGAAGGTGATAGTAACTCAAATAACCACGTGTTGAACATGTCAAAACTTGAAGTAACAGTGCTCCAGCAGCAGAAGACCACACAGGTTCCACGACCTAATAAAGAGGCTACTGACTGTACTTTGCAACAAATGGATTTCTGCTTTCTCACAGACTACAATTCATTTCAGAATCTATTCTCACTAAAGTGCAATTCCATGCTGTATTTACAAGTTAAGCCAAGGAAATGTGGAACTGCTTGAATGTGTATTGTCAGAATTGGATGATTCTGGTTATGTGTGTAGAAACCTTTCCACACTTGTTAGAAAGCAACAAGATTGCATTTTATTTTTATTTGGGGTGGGTTTGGTGCTTGGCTACATTCTGAACAAGATTGTGTGGTTAGTTTGTTTTATGTTTTGATCAATATTGAATGAGAGATATTGTATGTCATGTAAAGCAGTAGCTAAATAGTAAAAAGATTTGCCTCAGAATTCACTTCCAACAAGTTGTCCAGCAAATAAATTCTGAACTCTTTAAAAACATTACTCCACAGAGATGGAACGTTTGTTTGAAACAAAACTTGAATGTAGGGAAAGAAATAATTTTCTATTAATGGCATTAAAACTAGCTAATTTTACAAAGGTAATCTGTTTGCTCAGCTTTAGGGTGGGCCATTTTCATGTAAAACAAGCTCTCCATTGTGTTCTGACTAAGAAAGCAGAGATCACTGAATACAGAGTCAGAGGCAAACATTCAAGCAGGAAGTACATTTGCCAAGTTTCAAAGTTGATTCAATGGTTCTTTATAACTGAAGATTTAGGAACTGTGGGACTACGAGCTTGAACTCTAAAGTGGAAAGCTGTTTATGAAATACAACGATACAGATACATCCTTTAGGAAGACATGTTACTTTAAGCAAACTGCTGAATCAGGAGTACAGAAGGTAGTCAATCAAACATTATAGTTGATACTTTGATTGATGTGGGAACTCTTTTCAGTCATGTCAGAGAGGAACATCATCTCCTTTGGCTTATGTTCTACAATTGTTCCTCACTGATCGGTTAACCAGCCAAGTCTTGGAACTTTTCCTGCCTCCCTTGAATTAAACTCAGAGCCAGGCCTTGGAAAACTTGATTCCTTCGATCTCCACATTCAGACTGACGTTATTGATGATAATCTTTATGCTGTAATCTCCATATTCTATCAATAGAGCAATTATCATTCCTAAATACAATGAAATCCCTCAAAAAGAATATGGAAACTTTAGGGCAGGAAAAATAATTGCAGAAGTACCCATCCTGCAGACTGCCTTTTTCTAAAAGCTCCTTTCCAGAAGTGCTATTGGGCCTCGAAAATAAAAACTGAGTATCATCCTAAAGCTTCTTCCCCCAGGGAGTAAATACGATCAGCCATTCTAGTTTGCCCCACCCCACAGCACTCTATCTATTCCTCTCATCCTTGAATTGCATACACATTAAACCATTTATTACAATGCTGCTTACATTGCAAATACATGCTGGTATTTATTTATGCACAATTTATTCCATATCTATCTTTAACTTCTAACTTGATTAACTTTTTGCTTTTTTTATGTAGTTGTTTCTTTAAATTTGCTGACGATACAACCATTGTTGGTTGAATCTCAGATAGTGACGAGAGGGCGTACAGGAGTGAGATATGCCAACTAGCAACAATCTGGCACTCAACGTCAATAAGATGAAAGAGCTGATTGTGGACTTCAGGAAGGGTAAGATGAAGGAACACATACCAATCCTCATAGAGGGATCAGAAGTGGAGAGAGTGAGCAATTTCAAGTTCCTGGGTGTCAAGATCTCTAAGGATCTAACCTGGTTCCAACATATCAATGCAGTTATAAAGAAGGCAAGACAGTGGCTATACTTCTTTAGGAGTTTGAAGAGATTTGGTATGTCAAAAAATACATCAAAAACTTCTATAGATGTACCATGGAGAGCATCATTGTCTGGTATGGGGGAAGGGGACCAAAAGAAACTGCATCTGAGGAGTGGTTTCTCAGAAAGGCAGTGTCCATTATTAAGGACCTCCAGCATGCAGGACATGCCCTTTATTTATTATTATTATTTTATTTTGCTTTTTTTCTCCTATGTTATATACTGCATTGAACTGCTGCTGCTAAGTTAATGCCAGTGATAATAAACCTGATTCTGATTCTATTTGTTGAATGTTGCTTTTTGTTACATGTCCTGACCAGCACATCACAGCAAATTCCTAATATATGTACATGTGTATGACAAAAAAA
Source organism: Hemitrygon akajei (assembly GCF_048418815.1). Taxonomy (NCBI): domain Eukaryota; kingdom Metazoa; phylum Chordata; class Chondrichthyes; order Myliobatiformes; family Dasyatidae; genus Hemitrygon; species Hemitrygon akajei. The sequence continues at coordinate 90,762,114 of NC_133132.1, read as the reverse complement.
AAAGTTTGTCCTCAATCTATAATGGCCCTTATTAAAACCTCTGGTTATTACCACACACTTTAAAATTAACAAAGTACTTTTGACATGCATTTGCTGTAGAATCTTTGAATACGTTGCAATACTAAGAAAAAAATTATTTTCCAGAAATTGCTTGATAGCTTAAAATTCTCAGGTGAATTCACTTGGGAGGGGTCATAGTTTTCAATTAACATCTTACTTCTAACAGTGCAGTACACCCTCAGTACTACACTGAAATTTGTGCCTGGACTTTACACTCAAGTTCCTGGAGTGGTGTTTTGAATCCTTGGTCTTTTTGTGGAGAGATAATTGCATGATTCATCTGAAAGAAGGCATGAGTCTTACAGAAAGGTTTGATTACCAGCTTCCCAGTGCAGAGCTGACGACAATGGCCAATAAGAATGATGCATCAGTCATCACCTTTCACTTCAGGCGAAGTGAAATGGAAGGAACTTCAAGAAGTGGTCAGCAAATCCCCATCAAAATCCATTGGTCCAGAGAGACTCTTGAATGCAGACGGAAGTGTCACAAGTCATCATTCTGGGGTTACGATTATGAGAGCAATGTCAGTTATTAACATTTGAAGGAGAATGTATTGGAAAAGATATATATTTAGTCCAGGCAACCTTGTCAGTGAAATAATGACATCATAAAACATTCTGCTCTTACCATCAGTGAATAGGTCTGTCTTGTTGAACAATTTATCTCTGTTAAATTGATGAAGTCATTACCATGATATTACTTGATTTGAATATTTAAGAGTGGAGCACAATGGGAAAGAAAGGAGGGAAAATTCTACCTTGATTAGAGACAGATATATATTGTTTTACAAGGTACCTTTGTCATTTATTTTTCCATAAACCATTCACCAGCAACTCTCCTTTCTAGCTCAGCCTTTGGCATTGCTCCCCAGATAATGTCAGCAACTAGCAACAATTACATTATTTATAGGTCTCCCGTGCTCCAACAGAAAACTGAATTCAGAGAGCTGATTCATATACATTCATATTGATGACCATATTTTGATTACAAGGAGGCTTGGATCAGTAGCAGCCTCAAATAAAGTAGTTAGATCTCAGCGTGGACGCCACCATTCTCCTTTTATGATCAGCCTGCTGCATAGCACAACGCAAGCTCAAGTTTACTTTGCAAGAGATTACTGTGTACATACATTACTACTGAACTTGCCTGATGAAAGAGAACAAATATATAGCTCACAGTTATTTCCCCAGTAGCCTGCCTGAACAAGTTAGCTGCCTGCATAATCCTATTATGGTTTAATATTTGTGAGCAATGAGGTGAAATTATAGAAGCAAGCTTGTCCTCTTATTGTGAAGATTTTTGTGGGAAATTCAACAACTCTTTTGTGCCAGAACATTTTAGCATGAATGGAACTATTCTATACACAGATTAAATCATAAATTTTATTTCATAATGAAGGATCGAATAGAAACTTCGTATCACTTTCGCAGGAAGAATGTTGAATCATGAAAGACATTTAAGACCTCATGAAAATTTTGCAAAAATTAATAAAGACATTAACAAGTATTGAAGAACTAGAAGAATATAGCGGCCAGGATTATCAGAATAATAGCACAACTAATGGCACACAGGTTTTGCAGAACTATTGTAGCAACCTCAGGTGAAGGCAGGCAAGTCCTTAAAGATGGAAATCCAAAGGTTGCTGTTAAAATCATGTCATTCTGTTTTTACCCCAGAGAAAGAAACAGTTATTGTTCAAAAGCATCAGTTATTGGTTGCCTCATCTAAGATGTATTTTAGCTGTGATGTTCCCCAACTTAGTATACTTATCAAAGAAAATTATTTCATTTCTAATTACCTTCTAAAAGATATAAAAACTGATCATCACCAAACCACACTTGTGATTTACATCTTTACCAAATTGTATTGATTAATTTTCACCAAACTGAAAATTAACCAATATAATTTGGTAGAGATGTAAAAATAAATCCTTTTTACAGAAGTAAATTTTCTCTTTGTCCCCTCTCCCATTATTCAAGCCTTTCCCTCTGTTTTTCCATCTGCATTACTTTAACACAGAATTGTCCCACTTTTACACTTCCTTCTCTTCTGTTTATAGGTAAGAAGAAACTTAAAAGAAAACAATTTCTACAGAGGGAAAATATGTTAGATGAGCTAATGAAGTTAAAGGTCATCAAGGCCCCAGGATCTGACAGTGTCCTTGGGTTTTGAAGGAAGAGGCTGACGAGATAATAGATGTGTTTTTTTTCTAATCTTATCATGAATCCCTGGATTCTGGAAAGTTCCCAAGGAAATGGAAGGCAACAAATGTAAAATCACTATTCAAGAAAGTAGGGAGATCAAAAGCAGGAAACTGTAGACCAATTAGTCCAATATCTGTCATCAGGAGAACACCAGAATCCAACTTAAATAGTGACAAATGACTGAGAAAACTCAAAGTAATCAACTAGAAGTAACATTTTTATGAATGTGTTGCTGAATTTGCTTCAGTTATTTGAGCAAGTAACAAACAGGTTGAATAAAGAACATCTGATTGCCAGCTGCTAGAAGACCTGAGTCGGTCTGGCAGCATCTTGGAGGGAAAAAGACAGTTGCTGTTTTGGGTCAAGGCTCTTCATATGGACTGAATATTGACTGAAAGATATTTTATGTGCCCCCTTGACAAAGGTTAATGAATAAAAATGGACAATGCTGTATGCTGACACAAACTGGGTAAAATAGAAAATCGAGTTAAATAGCTCATGGAGTGGCAATAACAATGGGAGTAAATACCAGGTTGCCACAGGAATTAGCATTGGGGCTTCAACTATTAACAAGCCGTGTTATTGACCAAGTATATGACTGTCAAATTTGCTGATGATACCAAAGTAGATGGGCTAGCATGTTGTTCAGAGGATATTAAATGTATGTAAAAGGATATAGATAGGTATAGTGTGAAAGAAGTGGCAGGAGTATGTGGGGAAATGTTATGTAATCCATTTTGGAGGGCATAATACATAATACTGAGAACAGTGGCCCTAGCACAAGAAACACAAGCTGTTAACAGGTGGACACAACAAGCATTTAGTAAAGCTTATGGAATATTGGCTCCTGTTACAAGGCTTATGGAGTATAAAAGTAGGGAAGAGTTTGTGTATCATCACAGGAAGGGTATTGCACATTTTTAGTCCCTGCATCTTTGGTTATATAATCATAGAGCTCTAGAAGCATGAGAGTTTGTGAAAGAAAACACATATTCTGAGAGGTTTAACAAAATGGGAATGTCTAAAACAATGGAGTATGGTTTAAGCATTATAGGCGATAAAGAACTAAGCTCAAGAACCAATCGAATAACTCCTTTAATAACATCTATTCAGTTTGAAACAGACCTGATTATTTAAACAGTTTTCTATATAATAATCAATCTTTAATGTATGCCACTTCATACAAAAAGCTCTTATCTTTGACAAACCTTTTGTGCAGCAACTTGTCAAATGCCTATTGAAAAATCAAATATACTACACCTATAGCTCTCCTGTATTGACTCATCTTATTACAACTTCAAGGAACACTAGCAAGTTTATCAAACATGATTTATCATTCATAAAACCTCACTGACTTGAGTTGATTACAATAAGCTTCCCTAATTTTTGAATAACAACTCATCAAAAACAGATGTTAACCTAATAAGCCATTAAATACCTGCTTAAGTTGCCCTAAAGTGGTGTTCAGGCTAAGACTGGATTAGTTATTATTTCATTGAATGATGGAGTGGGCTCAAGGAGCCAATTAATCTCCTCCAGTTCTATTTTTTGTCCTGTATTTTTACTGGTAACTTCAGAATCTATTGGTTAAATGACTATTGAACTCTTCATTGAAACCCCAGATGCCCAGGAAAGAGCCTTACATTTTTTCCACCTCCCATTTCTACCTGTGGAGTGCATAAAAAGTCATTAGCATTCTTTTTGTCATAAAACTCTTAATAAGGTCATATTGAGGCAACATACTTCTATAGATAACTAGATAGATATTCACTCCAAAGCAGTCTTGCCTCTGGTAGTCTCTGTCCTGTTAGTTTCAGTGCATGGATTGTTCCTCATTTGCAGAATTGCAAGTGTTATTTCCAGCAAGTACAACACATGGACATTGAACTATGGAAGCATATTTGGGCCAAAACTCTGTTTTTTTTTAGTCAATGACTTCAGCCACTGAAGATCAAACTGAACAATACTTATTGGCTATAAGATAATTGCAAAGGAAAGAAAACTTCCAATGAACAGCTAGGTAAAAGGCTGAAATGCCCTTGTTGTAAAGCAGATGGATATGAAACAATTATTTACAATACAAAAGGGTACTGGTCCACAAAATGCAATTACATCAATAAAGCCAGTCCTTGATGATATCGTTAATTCACCTGAGCCAAGGAAATATATACAAATATGAAACACAGCATATAAATTTCCCCAACAACTTGTTAAATTTATGCACATAATTTACCTTTTCTTTCTTGGAAACCGAAGTCACAACTTTTCTCTTCTGAGACCTCACTCCTGCTTAAGGACTTTAATGTTGAACACCACTTGTTCAAAATATTGAATGTTGACACTAGGAACACCTTTTACACAACATAACAAAAGTCAAATAGTCTCCAAGAGTCTTCCCATTCCTCTTGTTTATTTATATCTCCCAGAAGTTACCTGTGCCATGCTGTGGTTTGCAACTTCCAGAATTCAATGTCACCATATTATGGACTACAATTCCCAGAATTCACCTGTCTCACTGTTCTCTCATGAATTCAAACAAGTAATTACATTATTTAACACCATTTATAACCCTAGCTCATTTAATAACCAATGCAATGCTCATTTAATATAACTTCTCTAATACAAGAAAATTGAGAAGCCACAATACAGTCCATAAGAGGCAGTAATTAAAATATCAGTTGACATTTATGATCACTATTTAATTAGTGGTAATTCTAGTAACACTAATTAAGTAGCGAGATTAGTGAGATAGATCCCATACATCTTCTGGATAGGGAACATCCCTCACAACTGCATCAAAGAATGAAGTGTAGCTCTATACCTATACAAGAATCTGAAGAGGGCACTTCAAAGTATATACAGGAGCAACATGATGTTGTCTCAGCATTGACAGGTGAGAACACAAACTGTTGGATTTAAAGGTTTCAAAAACTTTCTCTTTAATTGCTCTTCAAAACTAATCCAATTTAGGTTGAGCCAAGGAAAGGATTTAAATCCTAATCTTAAAATCATACACACTTCAATTGCAATAACTCTAAAGCAATGTGATCTAAAAACAACTAGAAGTAATGGAATAAATTTTGTGAACAGGGTAGTCTTAATGACAAACAGAAAGAAACTAGGATCAACATTTTACTTGGTACACACGAGCGGCTGCATGATTTGTACATGGATTTCTACAATCATATATTCTATTGCTTATGAAGCAAGGTGCAATAGACAGGGCTTAACATCTGAAAGTGTGCATAGAGGTCTGTCCTCCACTCATTCCACCATTCTGGGCTAGTGCTAGAAAACAGATAATCATGGAAATGACTGAGAGAGATCCAAAAGATAGGAAGATTGGCCCTTCCATCAAGTGATGAGGGCTCTAAGGGTTGTGTTACGGCATGGGATGAGGGTCCTGAATTCAACGATTAGGATGCAGTTCAGGGAAGTGGTTAGCAGGGAATATGGTGCTGGGGATCTTAAAAGACGTACACAACAATGGGATGGAGAAAGTGAGAACCAAACAGGAAGTAAAAATCTCAAGGGAGTCCTACTAACAGGAGCATTCATGCATCTAGAAATAGCCATGGACAATTGGAAGTTGGTCCAATGTACTTTGCCTACCTTGTAAAGACCTATACACTAGAGGTACATGGTAGCGTAGCGGTTAGTGCAATGCTAGTACAATTTGGGGTGTTGGAGTTTGGAGTTCAACTCCAGCGTTGTCTGTAAGGAGTTTGGAGGTTCTGAATACTGAGATTGATAGATTGAAGTACTGAGGTTGATAGACTTTTGAAAATGAAGGAATCAAGGAATGTATGGTTACAAGAAAGCAGAACTGAGGTTAAAATTCAGACATGAACTTGCTGAATGATGGAGCTGGCATCAGATGGGGAAGGGACGTGCAGTGGAATTCTTCAGTTTTTCATGTTCTCATGATCCCTATGAGGAGACCACACTGTTTGTTAACCAGGTTTGCTTAAATTACTCTTAACCAGGTGATATCAAAATATACTTTGTACTCATCACTTGATTGCTGAGTTAATCTGCTTCCATTGCTCAGTGATTGCTTTTGGAAAAGCACAGTAAACACAATCTCTTCTCACTTTTCCCAAAAGAATTTCTAGGCCTTCTTTGATCATGATTCAAACATGGGTCCATCAATTGATAAAAAGCAGACCATTCAAAAACATCACAGACAAAATGCTGGAGGAACTCAGCAAGCCAGGTGGAATCTATGGAGGGGAATAAGCTGTTGATGTTTCAGGCCAAGGCCTGTTTAATGGTATCAGCCTAACACATCATCGGAGTATTTCCTCCATAGATGCTGCATGACTTGCTCCATTTAGTATGTATTGCTCAAGATTTCCAGCATCTGCAGAATCTCTTGTCCTTATCATTTAAAGAACGTGCTTGAACTATTATTTGCCAGCCATTTCCCCATGCTTTATCCCAGTGTTAATCCATGAGAAAGGGCTGGAAACACAGGTCCAAGGAGGAGTATTGGGAAAAGAATATATATTGCACATTACTCTCAGTGCAATAACATCAGATAGAAGGAAGACCTTTCTTTGTTTAATGGTTTACGACTGCAAGTATGTTTCACTGGAAGTCAGTGCAGCAAAGCCAATTGTGTATTTTTCAGGGGTGCTGCTTTAATATTCTAAAGCAAACAGCAACGAAGGGCACTGGTGAGAGCAGGATGGAGGAAGAAGTATTTAATTAGTGTGCAGAGAACTAAAGCAAACACAATAGGCTGAATGTCTCCCTTCCACCTGCCAACTAACATAGCCTCTCCAAAGGTTGTATTTCCTCCTCAAAGGTTAAATGAAATCCCAAAGAAAAATTATTCAAGATTCAAGATTGTTTAATGTCAGTTCCAGTGCACGAGTGTAAAGGAGAATGAAATAATTGTTACTCTGAATCTGATGCAGCAGAAAAAAACTCACACAATAAACATAAATTGATGAGATAACTTAAATATATTGATTGTATATCTATAAAGTGACATTAGGTACAGGAAATTCTGTACGAGATGTGACTCTGATGGAAAATTATAGTGTAGTGGTGGTGGGGGGTGTTGATTAGCCTTACTGCTTGGGGAAGTTACTGTTTCTGAGTCTGGTGGTCCTGGCATGGATGCTACATAGTCTCCTCCCTTATGGGAGTGGGACAAACAATCCATGAACAGGATTACAACTACAAAAAGAAATAATTGACAAACATACCGATGCCAGTGCTTGGTTTTGAATCTAGAGATATCGTGCTTAATCCTATTTCCCTGCTCTTTTCTCAATACCCTGTTGAATTATAAAAATGGAGCTGTTCTAATCCACTTACATCTTGCTAAATGAATAATATCTGCAGTAGAGCAAATGTAATATTGTCTGGAAGTCTGCCTGATTCTGGAGATTCCTGAATTAACTCTGGGTTAGATTAGCAAGCTTCCATCATATTGCAAATAAACCCTAAGGGATAAGATAAGACTTAAATTATATTATTATACAAGTATGAGGACACAATTCCTTATTCTTGGTTACAATTCCTTCTAACTGGGTTTAAATAGTCTTCACAGCATAGCTGCTGGGAATATTTCAGATGCAAGTCTAGAAGTTTGTGTTTGATCAGCAAAATGATTTGTTCTGTAATGGGAAGAAGTGTTGCTCCATTGCCTCCCCAAGAGACCAACGTACAGCAAGAGGAGCCATCCTAACGACTGCTCAGATCTCAGCATGCTGAGACCAGAGGGGAAAGATTAGGCGCTAAGGACAAGACTATTTTCTTTAAAGTGTCTACATCTACAACACTGAACTCATTTTTTTTTTAAAGATCTGAGTGCATAGGCAAAATGAAACAATTGTTAGACCTGGAGATAAAATTGTCCAGGAGGTTCTTTGGAAGTCAAAAATAAAATGCAAAACTTGCAAGCATTTAATTAAGTGTTCAGACAAGGTCATCCTGCACCAGCAAGCAAGGCAGAGAAGGAACAAAGGAAGAGTAACTGTAACTGTAATGGTAAAAAACAGTGACAAAGGAATGTGAGCACATGTTCCCCTTTTATACTGCAAATCTGGCTGGACTGGTCTCAGTAAGAAATCAGTGGGCAATTACTGATTCACACTTCAGCTTTGAAGATAAAGATCTACAGGAATATAGAACCAAATATACTGCAAGTTTGTTTATGTTTGTATTTTATTTACAGATACAACAAGGAGACATACCTTTTTTGACCCAAAAAGCCCATGCTGTCCAATTACACCTATATGACCAATTAGCTAGCTAACCCATGTGTCTGGAACACGTGAAGAAATCCATGCAGTCTCAGAGAGAACGTATAAGTTCCTTACAGACAGTGTCGGGAATTGAACCCAGTTCACTGGTGTTGTAATTGTGTGATGCTAATCGCTATACTACCATGCTGTCCCTAAGTTGCTAAAAGTTTACAGACAACCAGCTGATTATTCAAACATACAAGTTAATGTAATGAAAGCTAAAACTACAAGGTAAACCAAAATAAAACAACAACCAGCATCCTAACCCAACACAATCACACAATAATCCAACACAGAAAAGAGGCCATTTGACTCACCTCACTCCTACTAGTTAGATGCCCCTGTTAGTACTGTTGCTTGTTTTTTTTTTCCCTTAGAACTGCAACTGTTAACTATTTCTCCAATTCCTTTTTGGATGTTGGTATGAAATCTGCTTTCAACAGTCCAGTGCATATGGTAAAAGCACTGTGTGAACAGAAGTTGCTCCTTGTCTCCATAATGCTTTGGCTGATGATTTAAAACTGATGAACTAGCAATGGGTACAGATTGCCTTCATCCTCAGGTAAAAATAAGGACTACAATTTTGGGTGGAAATATTCTGTGACCCAAAGAAGCTATCCAGGAAGCTTCATTAGATATCCTCCAATACCAACAATCCGGCTGCTACTTGTTCAACATGTAGCAGGGTGCATGTTATTCTGCTTCCCCAGTACTGTCACACAGCAGATTGATTCATCTTTAACAGTTCAGATCACTCTCATCTGTTAGTCTTAAAGCCTCTATTCAACTTGCCCCTTTCACCCAGCTTCCCACCACCACCACCACATACATCTTTATCCAACCTTTCTGCTGAGGTTGGGTGAGACTACAACTAATGGTTCTGGGCTAAGGGACACTTGAGTAGGGACTTCTTCACTTGGAGTATGGTGAGTGTGTAGAACGAGCGACCAGTAGAAGTGATGAATCCGGGTTTGATTTCAACACTTCAGGGAAATTTGGAGAGATGCAGGAATGGGAAGGGTATGAAGGGCTGTGGTCCGGGTGTAGGTCAATGAGACTAGGCAGATAAATAATTTGGCATAAATTAGACGAGGCAAAAGTCCTTTTTCTGTTTTAGTGCTCTGTGACTCCAACATTATTGCAATTAAGAAACAAAATACCCCAGCACTTTTAATGGCCGCAATGAAATTTTTTCTCCCTGGTTGTTATTTGGAACAGTGTTCAGACAATTAATCTTCAGTCCCTGGAGAAACTGTGATGATCATAAAGATTTGCAGCTCTCCTCAAATAAAGGACTGAGGGACTGAATGTCCTTCAATGGTAAACTATTCATGCAATACACAGAAAGCATCGGCTTTCAATGAATGGATTTTCCTACTTTTATTCAGCAATGGGGCATGGAAATGGCTGTCCTTTTCATAAATATAGAGTGGGATGTTACTTCTATGACTAATTGTTGTTATTTGATTTTGAGATGGGAACGACTGGCAATTTAACTTGGACAATATCCTTCTGGCTGCTTTCCATTTTAATTGCTTTTCGATGCAGTGAAATTAGCAGTTTGCAAACACTGAAAAGGGAGAGGCACAGTGGCTGAAATCCATCGGCTGCAGTCAGGGATTCTGTTCAATGAATGCCAAAGAATGTCAAGCTAAGCAAAAAGGAGGAATGAGCACGGTGCTTACTCTGAATGGTAATCATTGCATTCCCAGCACTGAACTCACCATGTCCAAGTTCTATTCACTCTCAACTCTCTCCCCTGCTCTGACAAAGTGCACACGAACTGAATATCAAATGTTCGTGGCTAAGGTGAGGGAAGTAGTAACATGATGAAAGGTTTTGAAGTTCTGTAAAGAACGTAACTGTTCTTTGGGCTATGTTATTTCCATTGTAATCGAATGGGTGTCTTTATACCTGCAGAGAAAGGTTTCATTTCATATCCCACATTAACAGATAAACTTAGATTTTTTTCTGTCATGGTAATCCGCCATCTTTGCCCAATATGCCCTAGGTTTGACTTCCTTTTCTTGCATTATAGTTCACTCTTCTATCAAGTTTTTCAGCAGCATGAAAGAGGGTCACAAGGGATGTGCATTAAGTGTTAACCAAAGGAGGGATTGTGTTTCATATTTCTTTACAACATAGAAACAGACTACTTGGACCCATTCAGCCTCAGTAAGCCATTCGCTCACTTTCTATTCCCAGTATAATTGCTCTCTGCATTGTCATTAACTCAAAGCTGACTCACTCACCAAACATTCTTTCTGAGGATAATTTAGAAAATTCAGTTAACTTACTAACCCATACTTCTTTGGGAAGTAGACTTCAGATAGTAGATTGGTGACCACCAACAGAAGCAAGGGGAGGAAGCAGTCAGTGCGAGGATTCCCTGGCTATTATCCTCAATAAAAAAGTATACCGCTTTGGATTCCCCTGGGGTTGGGTGGGGGGTGACCTGTCAGGGCACAGCAGCACCAGCCAGGCCAGTGGTACTGCAGCTGGTTCAGCAATTGTGACAGGAGACTCAATAGTTAGGGGAATGGACAAAAGATTAGTGGCCTTGAAAGAGAAGCCAGGATGGTGTGTTGCCTCTCTGGTGATAGAGACCAGGATGATTCAGTGTAGCTGCAGAAGATCCTCAAGAAGGAGGGTGAGGAGCCAGAGGTCATGTTTCACATTGTCACCAATGACGTAAGTAGAAAGGGGCAAGAGGTCCTGCACAGTGAATATAGGGAGACAGGAAAAATGCAGATCATCGGGACCTCCAAGGAAGTGATCTCTGGATTAATCCCAGTGTAAAGCGCTAGGCAGGACAGAAATAGGATGATATACAGGGGAATGAGCGGCTGAGGATGTTGCACAGGGGGCAGGGTTTCAGATTTCTGTATCGGGGAAGGTATGATCGGTACAAAAAGGATGGGTTACACCTGAACATGAGAGGACCAATATCCTTGCAGGTGGCTTTGCTAGTGCTGTTGGGAAGATATTAAACTAAGTTGGCAGGAGGATGGGAACCACATTGATAAGGCTGAGGATGCGGCAGTTGGTATACAAGTAGATGCAGTGTGTAGTGAGACTGTGAGAAAGGTCAGGCAAATGATAGGGCAAAAATGCAGTCAGTGGGTTGAGGTGAAGTGTAAGTGGGGGGCAAAATTGAAAAGACTGATGAATATAGGACCAAAGGTGTGACATTTACAAGGAAGCAGTATATGGAATACAGTAGATAATCATGCAGTGCAGTTAGAGATCGGCAGGTATGACATATGGGCATCACTGGGAGAATGCTGGAAGAAGGTCATAGTTGGGAGCTTAACATCCAAGAATACACATTATATTGAAAGGACAGGCAGGTAGGCAGGGGGGTGAGGTGGTTCTATTGGTAAAAAATGATATCAAATCCTAACAAAGAGGTGACATTGGATCAGAAGATGCAGAATGTTTGTAGAAAGAGTTAAGAAATTGCAAGGATACAAAGACCATAATGGGAGTTATATACAGGCCATCCAAAAGTAGCCAGGATTTGGGCTACAAATTATTACAATGGGAGATAGAAAAAGATTGTCAAAAGGACAATATTATGATTGTCATGGGGGATTTCAAAAGGCAAGTAGACTGAGGATATAAAGAGAAGAAATTTGCAGAACACCTTCAAGATGACTTTTTAGAACAGCTTGTGGTTGAACTCCGTAAAAGAAGGCAATTCTGGATTGGGTGTTGCGTTCTGAACTGGATTTGATTAGGGAGCTTAAGGTAAATGAAACCTTAGAAGATAGTGATCATTGATAAAATACACCCTGCAGTTTGCGAGGGAGAAAACCAATCCAGATTTATCAGTATTACAGTGAGTAAAGGGAATTACAGAGGCATGAGACAGGAGCTGGCCAAAGTTGATTGGAAGAACAGCAATGTGTGGAGTATTCTAAAGGTGGGATGGGACAACTGTTACTGACAAGGGGAGTCAAATACATCATAAAAGAAAAAGATAGAGCATATAATATAGCAAAAATTAGTGGGAAGATAGTGGGACAATTTTTAAAAATCAGCAGAAGGCAACTGACAAAAAACATAAGGAGTGAAAAGATCAAATATGAAGGTAGGCTAGAAAAAAATCAAAGAGGATATTATGAATCAGATTTGATTAGGGAGCTTAAGGTAAAGGAACCCTTAGAAAATCATAAGACCATAACACATTGGAGCAGAATTAGGCCATCTGGCCCATCGACTCTTCTCCACCATTCAAACATGGCTGATCCTTTTTTCGTCTCCTCAACCCTAGTTCCCGGCCTACTCCATGTAACCTTTAATGCCATATCCAATCAAGAACCTATCAATCTCTGCCTTAAATACACCCAGCAAACTGGCCTCCACAGCTTCATGTGGCAACAAATTCCACAAATTCACCACCCTTTGGCTAAAGAAATTTCTCCGCATCTCTGTTTTGATAGAGGCGCCCCTCTATCCTGAGACTGTGCCCTCTTGAATACAGGACCAAAGGGGTTATATTTAAATCCTTAGTAGATGGAAACATTCTTTCCACATCTGCTCTGTCTAGGCCTTTCAACATTCGAAAGGTTTCAATGAGATCCCCCCTCATCCTTCTGAATTCCAGTTAGTACAGACCCAGAGCCATCAAACATTCCTCTTATGATAACCTTTTAATTCCTGGAATCATCTTTGTGAAACTCCTCTGAACACTCTCCAATGCCAGCACATCTTTTCTAAGATGAGAGGCCCAACACTGTTCATAATACTCAAGGTGAGGGCTCACCAGTGCCTTATGACATGACATCCTTGTTCTTGTGTTCTAGACCTCTTGAAATGAATGCTAACATGGCATTTGCCTTCCTCACCACTGACTCAACCTGCAAGTTAACCTTAAGGATGTTCTGTGCAAGGACTCCCAGGTCCCTTGGAAAATCAGATTTTTGGATTTTCTCCACATTTAGAAAATACTCCACACATTTATTTCTACTACCAAAGTGCATGACCATGCATTTTCAAACGTTGTATTTCATTTGCCACTTTCTTGCCCATTCTCCTAATGTGCCTAAGTCCTTCTGCATCCTACCTGTTTCCTCAACAATACCTGACCCTCCACCAATCTGCATATCATCTGCAATCTTGGCAACAAGACTATCTATTCTATCATCTAAACAATTTATTTCAGCATAAAAATAAGTGGTCCCAAAACCGTCTCCTGTGGAACATCACTGGATACTGGCAGCCAGCCAGAAAAGGATCCTTTTATTCCCACTCACTCCATTCAATATACGTATAGTATTATTTATTTGTTTATTTATTTACTATTTTATTATTTTTCTTCTTCTATATTATCTACTGCATTGAATTGCTGCTAAATTAACAAATTTCACAACACATGTCAGTGATAATAAACCTGATCCTGTCTCTGAAAAGTTTTCTCAAAATATAAAGAGTAAAGGGAATCTGTGAAGGGCAGCTAAGTCACCTGAACCAGATGGTGTGCAGCCAAGGGTTCTGAAAGTGGTAATTGAAGGGATTGTGAAAACACCAGTAATAATCTTTGAAGAATCATTAAATTCTGGAATGTTTCTGGAGGACTGGTAAATTGCAAATGCACCCCATTCTTTAAGAAGGGAGGGCGGCAGAAGAAAGGAAATTATAGACCAGTTAGCTTGACTTCATGGACAGGAAGATGGGAGAGTTGATGGTTAAAGATAAGGTTTTAAGGTACTTGGAGGCACATGATAAAATAGACCAAAGTCAGCATTGATTCTGAAAGTGAAAATGACAAATTTGTTGAAATTCTTTGAGGAAATAACTAGCATGATAGACAAAGGAAAACCAATGGATGCTGTGTACCTGGATTTTCAGAAGGCCCTTGACAAAGTGCCGTACATGAGGCTACTTAACAAGATAAGAGCACATGGTATTACAAGTTTCAAATTACATTTATTATCAAAGTATTTATAAATTACTCAAATGAGATTTGTTTGCTCACAGGCAGCCACAAAGCAAGAAAGCCAAAAGAACCCAGTTAAAATAAATAATTAAAAAATAACATAAAAACAACACCCAATGCGCAGAGAAAGGGGAAAAAAATAGGAGCATAGATAGAGACATGGCTGATTAGTAGCAGCAAGGAGTTGGCTGCTGGTGACTAGTGGTGTTCCACAAGGGTCGGTGTCGGGACTGCTACTATGTCAATGATTTAGATGATGGAATTAATGACTTTGTGGCCAGGTTTGTGACAATATGAAGATAGATGGAGGGGCAGCCAGTGTTATGGAAGCAGGAGGCTACAGAAGGACCTACACAGATTAGGAGAATGAGCAAAAAAGTGCCAGATGGAAGACATTATTGGTAATTGTATGGTCAAGTACTTTGCTAGAAGGAACAAAAACGTAGACTGTTTTCTAAACAAGGAGTCAATGCAAAAATCGGTGGTGCAAAGGGAAATGGGAGTCCTTAAGCAGGATTCCCTAAAGGTTAACTTGCAGGTTGAGTTGGTGATGAGCAAGGCAAATGCAATGTTATCATTCATTTTGAGACGACTAGAATGTAAAAGGAAGGATGTAATGCTGAGGCTTTATAAGGCACTGGTAAGGCCTCACTTGGAGTATTGTGAACAGTTTTGGGCCATAAAGATAAACAAAGATACACTGGCACTGGAGGAGGTCCAGAGGAGGTTCACAAGAAGATTCCAGAATGAAAGGGTTCACATATGAGGAGCATTTGGTGGTTAATGGTCTATTCTCACTCTGGATGTTAGAAGAATTAAGGCGGGGAGGAGATCACATTGAAACCTATTGAATATTGAAAGACCTTTACAGAGTGGATGTAGAAATATATTTCCTAGAGTGGGTGAGTCTAGGACTAGAGGGTTTACATCGGAATAGAGAGATGTCCATTTAGAAAAGAGATGAGAATTATTTTTTTTTTTAGCCAGAGGGTGTTGAATTCATTGCCATGGACAACTGTGGAGTTCAAGTCATCAAGTCTATTTAAAGTAGATGCTGATAGGTTCTTGGCTCGTTAGGATGTCAAAGGTTATGGGCAGAAGAGAGGAAAATGGGGTTGAGATTGAAAATAATTCAGCCATGATGGAACGTTGGAGCATACTCAATGGGCCAGGTGGCCTTATTCTGCTCCTATGCCTTAGGGTCTTATAGTCTTATGTGGGTGAAACCAGGGCACCCTGTGGAATCCATGCAGTAACAAGGAGAATGTGCTGGAGACATGTTCCTTCAAAAACCTTAAACATACTTTAATGTCAATATAACAATGAGATAAAATTGTTTTTCTCATCATTTGTTTATTTTTGTTTGCATTTTCTGTCATATGTGGGTGCAGAGCCAAGGGCAATCCACTGTAGTACAATATACTCATGTCATGGTCATTGCTATATCTTATTTGACTTTTTGAGGCAAGAAAGCTGGCCTCACACTGGACTGTGGGACCCACTGCTGTGAAATGGTCTCCACTTGGAAAACAAATTCAGCATAAATGAACATGCCCGTTTATCCTTCCCTCTCTTGCAGAGATGCAGTGGTTGAGGCAAAGTTAAAAATCAAGTCAACAGGTGTAACAATTACTACAAAGTTTGGGTGTTTGTTATTGATTTGGAAAACAGGAAGTATATTGATTTTGCAATGGAAATTGGAACTGATTTATTATTCTTACATATATCGAGATCCATTGAAAAGCTTGTTCTGCATACTGTTCATACAGATTAATTCATTGAGGTTGAGGTTGAGGTTGTAAAGGAAATAAAATCGAACAGAATGCAGAATAAAGTGTAACAGCCACAAAAATATTGCTGTGCTGATAGACAATAAAGTGCAGGATCATAACAAGGAAGATAGTGCCGTCAGAATTCCCTCATTGTACTAGGGAACTATTCAGTAGTTTTATATCAGTGGGATAGAAGCTGTACTTGAGCCAATTGTTTTCAGGCTTTTGTATCTTCTGCCAATGGAGAGGGGAGAAGTGAGGGGTGGATGGGCTCTTTGGTTATGGGGACTGCTTTATCGAGATGGTAAAACAGACTTTAAGATAGAGAAGCATGCTGTGTTGCATTGTGTCAACAACTATCTTCATATTCTTGTAGAGCATTTGTTATACCAAGTCATTATGCATCCAACAAGGATGCTTTCCATGGTATGTCAATAAGAAATTGTAAGGGTTGATGGGGACCTGCCAATTTTTTTAGCCTCAGTGAGCTTTGCTGGCCATGATGTCTACATGGTTGGACCAGGAAAGACTAGATGACAGACCAGGTGATTTTACTCCTATGAAGTTGAAGCTCTCAACCCCCTCAACCTCAGCATCATTGATGTAGACAGGACTATGTGCACTGCTTCTCTTTACAAAGTCAATCATCAGCCCTTCTGTTTTGTTAACACTAAAAGAAATGTTATTGTCATGTCACCACATTACTGAGTTTTTTATTGCTGGTGTGAGAACAGAAGCAGATTATACCATCAGTTTACTGGGAGCAGAGTGGGACGCTGAGGACAATGCTTGGGGGGTACCAGTGTTGAGAATCAATGAAAAGGCATCTCTGCCTGTCTTTACTGATTGCAGTTTGACATTTCCATCAAATGTCTGGATTTCAATTGTACACAGTTGTATCCGGGGTGGCTTGTCAACCCCTCTACACCTGTGAGACGTGTTGCTTCTGGTTAGTGCTATTTCATCAGTAACAATGCCCACCAGCTGAATAATGCTTCATGCTGCAATTCCATCAGCCAATTTAACATGTGTGACAGTTAGGTGACACATCATTCCACTAAAATAAATAGTAGTTCCTAAAAAGTATGATATCCCCCTGCACACAGACACCTGAGGTCTTTTAAGGAGTAGATTACCTTGTTTTCTCTCATCTGGCCTGTTGTCTATTGCTGGACGACATATTACAGAAGGGAAGGTAGGTTCAGCAGCTACTGTGACAGTGTGAAAAATAATCAGTGAGTTCTGGGGCAGGTATACAAACTCTTTTCTGCAAACAGGATTAAAGTGATTAATGGAAGTAGCTTGGCCCAGAAAGTTGTGGATAGGTGTGAGCTGATAATGGAACAAGCACAAGAGTGACAGTGCATCTGGAGCCTCAGTGACCCATGAGACACAAATTCTCCCTCCATAATGTTTTGGGATCAAGGAATAGTGGAAGAAAGGATCGAAGTAAGGAGTAAAAGCAAAGTAAGGTTTAGGCACATCAGTCACAAAAAAATCGAGATAAAAATGGGAGCTCAAGAAGAAAAGGAAAAGTTATGAGAAACATATACTAAATACTTACAATTTTTGACATGATAGTTGCCAAAATAGCTGTTTGGTAATTGTTAACAATTCTAAAATTACTAAAATGTATCCAATTGCAGTGAATGTGAGAACATAAGAATAGGAATAGAGCAGGTCATTCAGCTGCAGAGTCATAGAGCAACACAACATGGAAATAGACCTTCAGGCCTAACAGGTCTACACTGTGGTGAACTACATATACCTGTCTGGACACATCCCCCCTGCTGACTGCTCCTGTGGCTCCTCCCACAGACCTCGGTATAAAGGCGATTGGAGACACAGCCCCGGCCTCAGTCTCCAGGATGCAGTGTTGTGGTCATTTGCTGCTTGTTCTTTCTTCCAGACAATAAAAGCCTATATCTCGCCTCACGTCTCCGAGAGTTATTGATGGTGCATCATACACTGAACGCATTGTTCACCCAGTTGGTCCCAGTTTCTTGCATTCAGCCCATTTCTTTCCTGATCCCTCCACTTTACATACCTTTCAAATTTCTCAGTAAATGATACTATTTTACCTGCCTTAACCATTTACTCTGGCAACTCATTCCATATACTCATCCCCTCTGCATGAAAAAAGTTCCCCTCAGCTCCCTCTTACATTTTTCCCCTCTCACTCTAAATCTACAACCCCTGTAAACCCCTGGTTTACAACCCTGCGAAAAAGATTGTTACCATGCACCTTATCTATGTAATTTCAAACATTTCGATCAGATTGCCCCTCATTCTCCTACGTTCTAAGCTTTGCCAACATCTCACTATAACTCAAACTCTCTAGTACTGACAATATGCTCATAACCTTCTCTGAATTGTTTCTAGTTCAACCTCATCTTTCCTATAACACGGTGATCTAACCTGTACTCCATGGCCATGACTCCATGACTTGCACAACTGAAACATAATGTCCCAACTCCTTTACTTAGTGAATGAATACCCAAGTTCTAAATGCCATTTTCACCACATTCTCTATCGTAACTCTGCTTTCCACAAATTATGCTTTAGTATTCCTGGGACCTTTTCAGTTAACTTCCCAGTGCCTTACCACTCATAGTGCGAGTCTTACTGAGGTATTACTTTTCAAAATATACAGTATATTACCTCATAACTATCTGTATTGAAATCCGTTTACCGCTCCTTGGCCCACTTTCCTAACCAATCAAGATTTTTGTGTAATCTACATTGACCATTTCAGTATCAGCAAAATCTCCTATATCACGTTTCTGCAAACTTGCTGATCAAGCCTTGTGCATTCACATCCAAATCATTTTTAAAAATCATGAATAACAAGGTTCCCAACACCAGTCCCTGGACCTCACCACTGGTCACTGGACTTCAACCACCATCCTCTGTTTCCCACTTGTGATACAATTTTGAATCCACTTAACCAGCTCTCCCTGGATTCCATGGGGACTCACAGCTAAAAAATGCCATCTGTAAGTTTGCTGATAACAGCACTGTTAACAGAATCTCATATAGTGACAAGGAGGCATGTAGGAGTGAGATAAATCAGCAGGTTGAGTAGTGATACTATAACAACATTGCACTCAATGTCAGCAAGAACAAAGAACTAATTGTGGACGTCAGGAAGGGAAAATTGAGAGAACAGACAACAATTCTAATTAAGGGGTCAACTGTGGAAAATATGATCATCTTCAAGCTCTCGGGATTCTATATTCCAGAGTATTTATCCTGAACCCAACATACTGAAATAATCATGATGAAGGCACACCAGCAGTTATACTTCATTAGGAGTTTCAGGAGATTTGGTACGTCACCAAAGTTAGGAAATTATGTTGTAGCTTTGTAAAATTCTAGTTTGGCCACAAACTAGTTTGGATACAGTTCTTGTCGCCCCATTTGGAGATGGTGCAGAAGAGGTTTACCAGCGTGCTGCCTGGATTAGAGCACATGTGCTATAACAAAAGTATACTTCAGGGTTTAGAGGTGGAAAGGGTCAGCAACTTTAAATTCCTTAGTGTTATCTTTTCAGAAGACTTGTCCTGGGTGCAGCATGTAAGTGCTATTACAAAGAAAACTCAGCAGCACCTTTACTTCCATAAAAATTTGCAAAGATTTGGCATGATATCTAAAACTTTGTCAAACTTCTATAAATGTGTAGTGGAAAGTATATTGACTGGTGGCACTATGCCCTGGTATGGAAGCACCAATGTCCTTGAATGGGAAAGTGTACAAAAAGTAGTGGATATGACCCAGCCCATCACAAGGTAGAGCTCTCTCTGCCAATGAGCACATCTACATGGAGCACTATCACAGGAATCCATCATCAGGAACCCCAGCATCCAGGCCTTTCTCCTTTCTCAGTGCTGCCATCAGCAAAAAGGTACAGGTGCCTCAGGACCCGCACCACAAGGTTCAGAAACAGTTATTAACCCTCATCCATCAGACTCGATCCCCTCCAGTTCAAACATCACTCAACTTCACTTGCCCCACCCCGTAACTGAAGTGTTACCACAACCTATAGATTCACTTTCAAGAACTCTTCGTCTCATGTTCTCAATATTTATTACATATTTAATATTATTATATTGTATTTGGACAATCTGTTGTCCTTTGCACATTGGTTGTTTGTCTGTCCTGTTGGTGTGGTTTTTTATTGATTCTACTGCATTTCTTGTATTTACTATGAACGCCCGCAAGAACATAAACTTCAGGGTTTATATGGTGATATCTATGACAGTAATTTTACATTGAACTTCGAACATTTCCTTCAAAATCTCTACAGTAACCTGTTATGTATATAATATTTCAATGATATTTGTGAATCTGTTACATATATGTAACACTTACCCAACAGGCTGGTATATGTCTAGGGGAAAAGGAGATCCAGCCACACACCAACCCCACCTCCCGTACACGCAGGTGCTGTGAGAATCGAGTTTATGCCTCGCACCCGCCCACAGTATCAAACCCACAACAAATACCGTTATGAAATACACTTTAAAGAGTTTAATAAAATTAAAAGAGTATTAGACAATACAATATATATGTAAGGAAAAAAAACAAAAGGCGCCAACTTATCAAAGTTCAGTCAGTTTAGTGCACATCGTTGGAGCTCAACATTCGAACCATCCGACCCCTCATCGCTTGTCTCCGACCAACACGTTTTCGCACCTAGGACTCCCCGGTGGTCTTCCAGGCAGTGCAGCGCACGTCCACCTTCCTCGCCGTCTTCCTCCCGACTCCCTCCACACCAAAAGCCCACGAAAACCCCTCCCCCAAGTTCCCAGCCTCACAAGACACAATAACATTCCCCATTGATTAACAAATGAATACAATTACCATATCAGCAAGTATAAAGCAAAACAATTGCGAGAGAAATACTTATCAGACAAAGAAGCATTCCTACTCTTAACAAACCAAAGAAGCCATTTTGAGTAACATACACAGGACATTGTACATATATATGTTGATTAAGCATTATTGCTCAGTTAAATAATACATTACAGGTTTCTCTGTAAATACATGAATTACATACATAATCACACTATCATCTGAAATGTGCACCTCGATTAAAGGAAACCCAAAGTTTGACGGATATTTTGGACTCCCATGTCTTCCTTTCAATTAGATCATAAGACCATAAGACATAGGAGCAGAATTAAGCCATCTGGCCCATCGAGTCTGATCCACCATTCAATCATGGCTGATACTTTTTTTTCTCCTCCTCAACCCGTTCCCCCCTTCTCCCCATGACCTTTGATGTTATGTCCAATCAAGAGCTTATCAATCTCTGTCTTAAATACACCCAACATGCAGCCTCCACAGCTGCATGTGGCAACAAATTCCACAAACTCACCACCTAAAGAAATTTCTCCTCATCTCTGTTTTGAAAGGGAGCCCCTCTATCCTGAGGCTGTGCCCGCTTGTCCTAGACTCTCCCACCATGGGAAACATCCTTTCCACATCTGCTCTGTCTAGGCTTTTCAACATTTGAAAGGCTTCAATGAGATATCCCCTCATTCTTCTGAATTGCAGTGAGTACAGAGCTAGAGCCATCAAACATTCCTTGCATGATAACCCTTTTATTCTGGAATCATCCTTGTGAACCTCCTCTGGACCCTCTCCAATGCCAGCACATGTCTTCTAAGATGATGAGCCCAAAACTGTACACAATACTCAAGGTGAGGCCTCACCAGTGCCTTATAAAAGCTCAGCATCATATCCCTGCTCTTGCATTCTAGACAACTTGAAATGAATGCTAACATGGCATTTGCCTTCCTCACCACTGACTCAACTTGCAAGTTAACCTTTAGGGTGTTCTGCCAAAGGACTCCCAAGTCCCTTTGCATCTCAGATTTTTGGATTTTCTCCCCATTTAGAAAATAGTCTACACATTTATTTCTACTACTAAGGTGCATGCCCATGCATTTTCCAACATTGTATAATATTTGCCACCTTCTTGCCCGTTCTCCTAATCTTAGTCCTTCTAGATCCTACTTGTTTCCTCAACACTACCTGCCCCTCCACCAATCTTCGTATCATCTGCAAACTTGGCAACAAAGCCATCTATTCCATCATCTAAATCATTTACATACAACATAAAAAGAAATGGTCCCAACACCGACCTCTGAAGAACACCACTAGACAGCGGCAACCAGCCAGAAAATGATCCTTTTATTCCGACTCGCTGCCTCCTACCAATCAGTCAATGCTCTAACCATGTTAGTAACTTTCCTGTAATGCCATGGGTTCTTAAAACTCAAAAAGCAGCCTCACTTGTAACACATTGTCGAAGGCCATCTGGAAGTCCAAATATACAACATCCACTACATCCCCTTTATCTACCCTACTTATAATCCCCTCAAAGAATTCCAATAGGTTCGTCAGACAGGATTTCCCTGAAGGAAACCATATTGACTTTGTCCTGTCTTGTCCTGCGTCACCAAGTACTCCATCACCTCATCCTTAACAATTGACTCTAACATCTTCCCAACCACTGAGGTCAGGCTAACTGGTCTATAATTTCCTTTCTGCTGCCTTCCTCCCTTCTTAAAGAGTGGAGTGACGTTTGCAATTTTCCAGTCCTCCGGCACCATGCCAGAATCCAATGATTTTTGGAATACCATTTGTAATGCCACCATAATCTCTAATGCTGCCTCTTTCAGAACCCTAGGGTGCAGTTCCTCTCGACTGGGTGACTTATGTACCTTGCAGCTTTTTGAGCACTTTCACTCTCGTAGTAATAACTGCACCCACTTCTCTTCCTTCACACACTACGACATCAGGCATACTGCTAGTATCTTCTACACTGATACAAAATACTCAATTAGTTCATCTGCCATCTCCTTGTTCCCTGTTATTATTTCTCCTGCCTCGTTTTCCAGTGGTCCTATATCCACTCTCATTTCTCTTTTGTTTTTTAACATACTTGAAAAACTTTTACTATTGATATTATTTGATATTATTTGCTAGCTTGCTTTCATATTTCATCTTTTCCCTTCTAATGATGTTTTTAGTTGCTCTCTGCAGGTTTTTAAAAACTTCCCAATTCTCTATCTTCTCACTAATTTTTGCCTTGTTATATGTCCTTTCTAGTGTTTTTACAATAGCTTTGACTTCCCTTGTCAGCCATGGTTGTACTATTTTGCCATTTCAGTTCATTTTTGGAATACATATGTCCTGCACCTTCCTAATTTTTTTCCAGAAGCGCATGTCATTGCTGCTCTGCTGACATCCCTGCCAGCAGCTCCTTCCAATTTACTTTGATCAACTCCTCTCTCATACCACTGTAATTTCCCTCACTCCACTGAAATGCTATTACATCTGACTTTACTTTCTCTCTATCAAATTTCAAGAACTCAGTCATATTGTGATCATTGGTTCTTAAGGGTTCGTTTACCTTAAGCTCCCTAATCACCTCCAGTTCATTATATAACACCCAATACAGTATAGCTGATCCTCTAGTAGGCTCAAGGACAAACTGCTCTAAAAAGTCATCTCTTAGGCATTCAACAAACTCACTCTCTTGAGATCCATTACCAACCTAATTTTTCCAATTGGCCTGCATGTTATAATCTCCCAGGAGTACCATAACATTGCTCTTTTGACTTGCCTTTTCTGTTTCCTGTTGTAATCTGTAGTCCACCTCCCAGCCACTGTTGGGAGGCCGGTATATAATTGCTATCAATGTTCTTTTACCCTTGCAGTTCTTAACTCAACCCACAAGGATTCAACATCTTCCGATTCTATGTCACATCTGCCTACTGATTCGATGCCATTCTTTAACAGTAAAGCCACACGACCCCCTCTGCCTACCTTCCCATCCCTCCTATACAATATGTAACCTTGGACATTTAGCTCCCAACTACAACCATCCTTCAGCCACAATTTAGTGATGGCCACAATATCATACCTGGCAATCAGTAATATTGCAACAAGATCATCCACCTTATTTCTTATACTATGTGCATTTAGATTCAACACATTGAGTACCGTATTTGCAATCCTTTCTGATTCTGCATCCTTAATGTTTTGATACTCAGCTGTTGGCTGTAACTAAGCCCCTTCACCGACCTGTCCTTCCTGATAGTCTGTCTGCACGCTACCTTTACTTTTTTACCATCTGTCCTATCCTGAGTCCCTTCATTCTGGTTCCCACCCATCCCCCCACCAAATTAGTTTGAACCCTCCCCAACAGCTCTAACAAACCTGCCTGCGAGAATATTGAACCCCCTTGGGTTGAGGTGCAAACCGTCATCTTTGAACAGGTCATAGCTCCCCCAGAAGAGATCCCAATGATCCAAGAACCTGATGCCCTGCCCCCTGCATCAGCTTCTCAGCCATGCATTAATTTGCCAAATCATCCTGTTTCTATCTCACTGATGTGTTGCACAGGCAGCAATCCAGAAATTACTACCCAGGAGGTCATGCTTCTCTGCTTTCTACCTAGCTCTATAAATTCTCTTTTCAGGACCTCATTGCTTTTCCTTCTTATGTCATTGGTACCAATATGTACCAAGACACCTGGCTGCTCCCTCTCCCTCTCCAAAGTGGTGTGGATGCAATCGAAGAATCCCTGACCCTGGCACCTGGCAGGCAACATACCCAGGTGTCCCATTCATGTCCATAGAATCTCCTGTCTGTTTCCCTCACTATTGAATCCCCTATCATTACCACTCCCTTCTTTCCTCTCTTTCCCTTCTTCACCACGGACCCATGCTCAGTGCCTGTAACCTGTCTGCCATGGCATTCTCCTGGTGGTCATCCCCCAGCTGGTAATAACATAAAAATGAAATGTCTGGCTACTTCAGAAAGTTTGATTACACATTGGGTAACTGGCTCACGTAAACTGAGCTAATTCAGCAGTATATTGCAACAAATGAAGTAACCAATGTGAAATAAATACCAATTTTGTTAGGTACATTAGGTTTAAAGGCATTCAGTTTGCTTCAAGGTTTAACTGCTCCAACCAAACCATTCGAAATGAGCTTTGCCGATACTGTGAAAGTGATGCAGGAATATTTAGAAATGAAGCCATTGTTGATTTCAGAAGGCTTTCGGTTTTATGAGCAAAATCAAAAATAAGGGAAGGCCATTTCATTGTACATTGCTGAATTGACGAGAATTAGCATTGCCATTTCAATGAAAGGCTTTGTGATACACTGTGAGTTTGTTTAGTTGTAGAATCTTAAGGGAAAGCATTCAAAAATGGCTCCTCAGTGAAGCACAGCTCACATTTAAAAAAGCAGTTGAAACCATTTTAACAATGGAAACAACAGACAAAGAAGCTATTGATCTGCAGTCAGAATAAAAGTGAGTGTAAACAAAATTGCAGCATATAAGCAGGAACTGGCATGGCAAAGTAAATTATAAACATTGTGGCAGAGGCTCACATACGCTAGACCAATGCAGGATTATAGGTGAAGCTTCAATAGGTTTCAATAGGTACATTTAATGTCAGAGAAATGTATACAATATACAGCCTGAAATTCTTTTTCTTTGCAAACATCCAGGAAAACAGAGGAGTGTCCCAAAGAATGAATGACAGTTAAATGTTGGAACTCCAAAGCCCCTCCAGCTCCTCCCCTACCACAAAGACTACTTGTTCACCCGGTAATTCGACATACCACAGGCATTCTCTCGCCCTAATAAGGGAAAAAGAGGTGTCCCTGCTTCATAATAAGAGGGCAGACATAACAAAAAAACTCATTGATTTATGGTGTTAAAAGTCTGTTGCATCGCTTTTTCCAAACTCTGTACCCAAAGAACTCTGGTCTCTGGACACACAACCAGCAGCCAGCTTGCTGCTTTCAGTCTTCTGTGTACTCCCACGACACATCAGGTGGCAGCACTGGCCTTGAATCCACCTGCCTCCAGAGCCACGAAAATCGGGCACACTGAAGGTGCTGAGAACGGGTCCCATTTCCACAAAGAACAAAAGTCAGCATGTAACTCCAGGTCAGGGTCTTCAAAAGAACCCTGAAAATGAAAAAGGAGATATTAAAGGTAGAAATAGAGCTGTTTCTGAAGATGCAAGCAAAGGAGTCGCCATTAGGTGCCATCATCCTAAGCTCCGCTCCTCTGAATTTGCAGAAAATGCAACAAAGTAGGAGACATCCATAGAGCATGACAGGCAGACAAAAATAAGTGGGTCTACGCAGGGAAGAGAAAGAGCTAAAAAGTCAAGCTGCAGTTTCAAAACGAGCAGTAATCTGCATGCTGTTGATGAAAAATCTGATGATGAGAGGGTCGCGCAGGAATGTGTAGCCTTAAGATTTACACTGTTAAAATTAACAATAGACAAACAATATAGCTTATGCCAGAAGTGAACTGTGAATTAACTACAAAGGAATTGGACACTCTGTCAGCTATTTCATCATTCCACAAAATGACTGGGATTTCAAAGATACTAAACTTAAGTCTACAGATATCCCACTTAAAAATTATACTGGAGAAAATATAACTCCTGTGGGAATGACAATCATGACAATAACCAACAAGCCACATTGAGCTTGTATGTGGCAAAAACAGGAGGACCAGCATTGTGGAGATGTGAGTGGTTGACACAACTTGATTGGCGATCCATCCAATAATTTCATGCCACATCCCTTGCAATAAAGTTAACTGAAAGCTAGTTAAGAAAGGCACTACTAGAAGGTACCACAACTATCTCCATGCCGAACACTATGAATCATTATCCAAATGAAGGTAATGGTATTGACGCCAGCCTCTGTGCCTCTGGTTGGAAAGTATATTGGACCAAGAAAGGACCATGCTGCTCAGAGGAATCATGAAAGTGTTGAAAGCAGTGGTCCGACTACAACAGCTTTTGTAGGCAACATATCTGAGAAAGCTTCTGACGTGTTATTCAGACAGTGATTTGTGAAATGAGGCTTGGTTTTAAGGTGGAAAACCGTTCAAGGAGGTTCAAGAAAGTTGCAAGCATTTGACTTTCGTGTGTATTAAGAACCACAATCTACTCTGCGTCAGATGATGAAAGCAAGAAGGGAGTTCAGACCGTAAAGGGAGAAATAGAAGGATTAATAAGAGAATACTCCTGTGAACTAAATAGACCTTCCCAAGATCAAGATGCACAAACTGGAAGAAAATGGAAGAAGAAAGACATACAGAGCTGTTGGAGCCTCTTCCTGCAGTCTCATAGTCATCTCCTACAGCCGCCACAGAGGAGTCCCCAGAGCTTGTGCTTGTTTTCACAGCCATAAGTCGCAGCTGCCAAGAAGAATGAGCCCCCTGTCAGGAACAACATTATCCCACTGAAGTAAGAAAGCCTCCACAACAATTCAATCTTTAGACCTGAATTGGGACAATTTAAAAATTACTATGCTGTAGATGTTTGTACAGAGTGGTTGTATTATATACTATACAGCGTGTATAGTTAAGATCCATTCTCTATTGAGTTGCAGTTTATAGCTAAGCAGGAAGTGTTGTGTATTTAATATTTCAATAATATATGAGTTATCTTATATATATAAACTCATATTTTGGACTCCAATGTCTTCTTATGAATTAGTTTAATGTTTTTAAGTTCCAAAAGATAACATAACCGACCACTTAAATTCAGAAGCTTGATGTCCTATTAACGTATTACATTCATCCCATCATTCCCAAACCAACCCATCCACCCCATTTTCCCTCCTCTTACTTCTCATTGGCTCTGTAAATTATTTCCACTCCCATGCTCATCTACTTACCCTTTGATTATTTGCCACTTACCTCCACCATGGGGTAATTTATAGTGGCTAGCTGAACTACTGGCGGCATGTTTTTTAAAAAAAATTTTTAAAACATTTTTTTATTGAACACAAACAAAAACAGAAACACTAAACGTATGCTAACAAAGCCAGGGAATCACACATAAGCAGCAACAAATATATAACTATTAACTTTAAATATACAAATAAACAAGAAAATCCACTCTAAATGCTGTTGGACAGAAGGAACTATATCTAAAAGGAGTCACAAAACAGAAACACTTACAGGGATAACCTGAAGCGTTGACAGATTTGTAGTCTTAGTGTAGTGGTTAGCACAATGCTTTACATCATCATCTGCAAGATCAGGGTTTGATTCTGTAAGGAGTTTGTGCATTTTTCCCATAGCCGCATGGCTTTTCTCCAGTTTGCCCCCACATCCAAAGACTTACAGTTAGGGTTAGTGAATCGTGGCCATGCTACTTTGGCGATGGAAGCATGGCAACACCTGTAGGCCGCACAACATGATTTCAGTTGATACAAAACAATACATTTCATTGTATTTTTTGATGTACATGTAACATATAATGCCAATTTTCACTGCTTAGGGAACTGAAGCACGTATGAGAAAACCATGTGGTTACAGGCAGAATGTGTAAACACCATTCAGAGATTGAACCCAGGCCACTGAAGCCATGAGGGAGCAGTACTAATTACAGTGACAGTGTGCCATCATTGGGGTAAAGAATTAAATTTAAAAAGCAGCTTGTGTGGACAGGGCTTGAATATCCACAAGTATAAATGAATGAGCAGTGATCAAGTCAATATTTTTTAAAACGATAAAGGTATCCAGCTGGGTACATAAAGGGAAATTATTTCCTCTTGTGGAAGAGCTTAGAAAAAAAGGGGCTTAAAATCAGAATTAGCTTGTGAGAATTTGCAATGGAAATTAAAATGCAAATTTGATACTTACCCTTCAAGTAACAGTACCAGGGAATGTATGGTTTTGAAAGTTCAAAGGAAATTTCAGAATCAGAGTCAATATCAACAGCATATGTTGTGAAATATGTTGCTTTGAGGCGGCAGCATAATAATAGAAACTAAATTGCAACAAGAAGTGGATAGAACAAACAAAAGTGAATTAATTAAGTAGTGCAAAAAGCGAGGGGAAAAATATTGAGGTAGTATTCATGGATTCACTGTTCATTCAGATACCTGATGGCAGAAATCTGTTCCTGAATCGTTGAGTGTCTGTCTTCTGGTTCCTGTTCTTACTCCATGATGGTAGGAATAATAAGAGAGCATGTCCTGGGTAATGGGGGTCCTTCATGATGGATGCTACCTTTTTGAGGCAACACCTTTTGAAGGTGTACTAGAGGCTAGTGCCATGATGAAGCTGGGTGAGTTTAGAACTTCCTGCAGCTTTCCCTAATCCTGTACACTGATGCCTCTATACTAGACAGTAAGAATACTCTCCATGGTACATTTGTAGAAATTAGCAAGTATCTATGGTGACATCCTAATTCTCCTCAAAGTCCTAATGAGATGTAGCTGCTGTTATGCCTTATTTGTAGTTGCATCGATATGTTGGTCCCAGGATAAATCCACAGAGAGGTGGATGTCATGGAATTTGGAACTGTTCTCCCTCAGCACTTCTGATCCCTTAATGAGGACTGGTATGTGGTCCCACAACTTCTTCCTGAAGTCTATTATCAATTCCTTGGTCTTACTGACATAGTGTGCAAGGTTGTTTCTGTGATACCAGTCAACCAGCCGATGTCCCTTGCTCCTTTATGCTTTCTCATCACCATCTGAAATTCTGACAACAGCAGCTATTTCTGATCCCCACAGATTGTGGTTTGCCAATCAGGAAGACAAGGATCCAGTTGCAGTGGGAGGTACTGAGACCCAGGTTTTTAGAGCTTGTTAATTAGAACTGAGGGTATGATTATGTTGAACACAGAGCAGTAGTCAATAAACAGTACCTGACATATGCATTACTCTTGTCCAGATGATCCAAGGCTGAGTGGAACATCAGTGAGATTGCACCTGTGGTAGATTATTGTGGTGATAGGCAAATTGCAGTGGGTGCAGGTCTTTGCTTAGACTGAAGTTGGTTCTAGTCATTACCAACCTTTCAAACCACTTCCTCACAGTAGATGTGAGTCGTTGAGTCAGCTCACTCTGCTCTTCTTGGGCACTGAAATGATCATTGCTATTTTGAAGCAAGTGGGAACCTTCGACTGCAGCACTAAGAGATTGAAGATGTCGTTGAACACTCTCACCAGCTGGTTGGCACAGATTTTCATAGCCCTATGAGGTACACCATTGGAGCCTAACGCCTTGCGAAGGTTCACCCTCTTGAAAGATGTTCTGACATCGGCCTCTGAGACAGAGATCACAAGGCCACAGGTTATATACTCCCCTGAGATTTTATGAATAAAATAGATTGTAACATTTTTTAATTTTGTTAATGTTGTACCACACAAATGGAGTGTTCTCCAGGATCAACAAAGTTGGGTCACTTCCACAGCTGGCTTGCCACATAAGGAGCACTTCCTCCTCTTTGGACGAAGTACTTAGCTCAACAGGAACTGAGAATTCTAGGATAGCCGAAAATTACATGGAATTTGACAGGATTTTACATTTTATACTTCACGTGGCTTCCTGACCTCTTCTTTTCAACTAATCACCACCGGGTAATTTTCCATTCCTCTCTCCTTCACCTGGCTTCTCTTGATACAATTTAAATATAATTTGTCACTTGTACACTGAAACATCAAAATGTATTGTTTATGCCAATAACCAACACAGTCTGAGAGGCTGCGTTACGGGTCAGCCCACAAGTGTCATCATGCTTCTGACACCGAGAGAGCATGCTCACAACTTACTACCACTAACTGCAACCTGTAAGTCTTTGGAACGTGAGAGGAAGCCGGAACACCCAGAGGAAATGCACGCCATCACGTAGAGAACATACAATCTCCTTAAAGACAGGGGTGGTAATTGAACCCCAATCACTGAAAGCTGACACTGTAAAGCATTGTGCTAACTGATAAGCCACTGTGTCACCAGTTGGTCTGCACCCTGCGGTAGTATTATCGCAAGCTCTTGGGAAAGGATCCTCTTTTTTTGAACATTCTCTCCTCATGAATATGAATTTCAGATGCTAGTCTGGAACTGACCTACCCTAGTTCCATATTAACTTCTTCACTCCACACTGCCTGCACAAGCACAATTACACCCCACACTTCACAATATCAACATATCCCCTTGAAATTGCAACCCTCACTTCAAGAGCCTGCACAAGCACAATAGCACCCCACACTTCACAATATCAACATATCCCCTTGAAATTGCAACCCTCACTTCAAGAGCCTGCACAAGCACAATAGCACCCCACACTTCACAATATCAACATATCCCCTTGAAATTGCAACCCTTGTTTTAATGAAGTTTTGCAAATAAAAATATCTCATTAAAATTCTCATTAAGAACCACATTTGAGCATGACATTGAAGTGCTACAAAATTCACTTTGCAATGAGCTACACTGGGAAAAGGCAATTATTTGGAGACTCAATTTGTGACGTCAAGAGATTAAATCAAAGAAATGCAATGGAATCAAAGGAACTTGAATATAAAGTGACTACAGGCAGAGTCTTAGGACAGCCACCCTTCATTTGTTTTCATTCCATTCTGTGACCCTGACATCCTGAGATGTATTCTCATAGATTTTACATGTTTATACAAGTGCTGACACTATCTGTATAATAGCTCATCTTGGCAATAGCTTGGCATTACATAATATCTGGCTAAAATTTTGAGAACAGGTGTTTTAACATTCAATTCATTTAAATATGCCATGTACTTCTGAGCTTCTGCATTGCACCTGACTGGTTCTGACGCCTTCCAGTGCAAAACGGTGCGGCTCTCTAAGTTTGCTCCCTGCAAGACAAGCTGGGTTTCCTTCATCTGGGGCTGACCCAGCGGAAGATGAGGAACTGCTGTTTGCTTGTTCTGGCAGAAACCTGGCTCCAGTCAGCATCCCATGCACCATCAACCTTCAGGCCACGCCGCACAAGTTTGAGGCGACATGGTTTGAGGAAGTACAGGACTCAGAGGCCACACACTCAGCATTTCACAAACAGCTTCTCCCCAGCCACCATCAGATTTCTGAATAGACAATGAATCCACGAACACTACCTCACTATATATTTTTGCACTACTTACTTAATTTAATTTAATATATTATTTTTGATTTATAGATTTTTATTATGTATTTCACTATAAAACAACAGATTTCACTGCATATGCCAATGACATTAAACCTGATTCTGTCTGATTTTTATAGTATCTTGAGACTGTATGTGCTATCATAACGATATGTGGTGTGTGCTGTGTGTGGCTGTATGCAGTGTGCTTGACACAATGTTTCATTTAGCTGTATACATGTGAATGAATGAATAATAATTAAAGTTGAACTTGAATTTGAGGTGCAGTGCCTTCCGCAGGAGAGCTGGAACTGATGTGACAAACACCAATGTTCCTACCTAACCACCCAGATTCCAGTATCAATACTGAGCAGTGTATGGAATGTAAATCTGAGCCAGATCAGCTACAGCAAAATAGAGAGAGAGAGAGAGAAGAAGAAGGAATGGATGTAATGAGATAAATGGAAAAGGATTAGATACTTTTAAAATCAGAAAAATTAAAACACTGTACTACAAAAAAATAAATTTTCAAAACCAGAACATTTAAGAATTAGTATTTATCATGCCAGCAAAAATTGACATACTTGAAGAAATAACAATATTATGTGGCATTTTGTCAGTGTGAAATGGGTCAATAGGCACCACAGTGTCTTTGGGATGCTCCCAAAATTCAAGTCACAGAGAAAATAAGAACTTGCCCTTATCAATCTCAGGACATCTCCAAGCACTTCAGTCAATGAAGTACTCTTTTGACATTTAATAATATGAGAAATAAGGTCATCAATTGACACAGGGCAATTTCCCAGTTATATTAATTAGGCTGAGGGTAATTAAATTGTTTAAAGAGAATAGGAGAAGATTAGTTAACATATCTGGTCCAGAAATGTTAACTTTTTTCTCTTTCCATAGAAGCTGTTTCAGCTGCTGAGTGTTTACAGCATTTTCTGTTTGTATTCCATCATCTGAGGAACCAGTCCAGTGCATCTTCACTGCACTTATGCAATGGCAAGTATGTCCTTTGTTTTAGCAACATTGAGTAACGCATAAATAGCCAGAATACTGGAGATAAATTCATTTTATCTTTGAAATAGTCCTCTAATCTCTTTAACATCTGTCTGAGAGAACTGGTGATACCTCAGATTAAAGCTGCAGCTAAAAGAGCATGCCTCAGTCCATGTGACACTCCTGCATTCACAGAATCACATGAAAAGATATCCAGCATCAAAATAGGGAAAATTATGTAAGTTCAGTTTAATGAGATGTACCTCATCTAAAACCGGGGAAGCATAGTAGCGATTCGGTTAGCATAACACTCTAACAGCACCAGTGACCTGGGTTCAGTTCTGATGCTGTCTGTAAGGAGTGTGCAGATTCTTCCCATGACTGTGTGAGATTCCTCTGGGTGTTCTGGTTTCCTCCCATTTTCCAAAGGCATAGGTTAATTCATCAAATGGGTGTAATGGGTGTTGGGGCTCAAGTCCTATTACCGAGCTGTATCTCTAAATAAAGAAAGAAAGAGATTCAGGGATGAAAAAGCTCCTATGTTAAGAAAACACAACCTACAGCTCAGTGCCAACTTTGATGAACTCCTGTCATAACATTGCTACAGTATTCCAAACAGCTCATGAGATCTTGTCAAATGACATGTAACATCAACGAATACAACAAATCATAATTTAGTTCATGGCAATTATGTGCATTCATATTCTACCACTGGGGCTCAGTGCAAATTTAACCAAATACAATTTAATATCCTAAATTTATCTGAATTAGTCTCTTCAAAGGGAATCACTTATTGGACTGAATAAGGAAAGAGCATGGAGTTTTTCCATCCTGTGGTCAGTTGTTTAACAAAGTTTTAAAGCTTCAAAAATTGCAAGGCTACATTGTAACAACAAAGCTTGTGTTGGTGAAGGAAGCAAAACCACATCACAAAAATCACACTGAAATTACTGTCAGGTAGTCTTGATCATCTGTTTTTTAAAATTTTATAACAGAAGTATTATCATTAGCCAAATGAACAGCAGGAAACAGCCATTCTGTCCATCATCTACAGACCTTTGTTATCACCTCCCAGCCTCAGTTACTATTCCCACTCTTCCTTCCTCTATCTGGCTATTAGCCCTTCTTACCTGGATCCATCAATCATTTGTCAGTTCATCTTCCACCCTTCCCTTCACTTCTTTAAACCTGCTAAGTCCTCTCTAACTCTTTAACTCAAATGAAGGGCCAGGACATGCAACATCAAATATCCACCTCCCATCATAATGTTGTTTGACCTGCTCAGTTCCTCCAGCAATCTGTTTTTCTTTTGCTCTAGATTCCAGCATCTGCAGTCCCTTCTGTCAGCAGGAAGGAACTTGTGTGGGCTAAACCAATGCTAGGAGCCTTGGCAGAATCAGACAGTCAGAAGAGACATACACACAAGAGATTCTGCAGAAGACGGGCACCTTGACAAACACACAAAATGGAGGAACTCATCAAGTTAAACATCACATGTAGAGTGGAATAAACAGTCACCATTTGGAGCCTGGATCCTTCATCAGGAGAGAGGCTGGCATGAGGCAAAACAATGAGGTGGCCGAAAGGCCAGAAATATTTAGAGGAAAAAAGTCCAAAACGTAAAAGGGTAGATGTGAGGGTGGTGTCGGGGTAGATGACAGGATGGGAGTCTAGAGGAGAAAGATGAAGGACCAAGCTAAAATGCACCCACAACCTAAGGATAACGAAGTCACTACAAGTTGAACACCCTGCTGCTCCACTCTGTTTATATCTTTCTCAAAGTGTTTAAGCTTACAACATTTGCATGAATAGACCAGTTTTCACAATGTTCGGTTAGCCCAAATGTTGTTCTACAGGGAATAAGGCAATTTTTTGTAAGAGGACACTCTGCAGCCAATTTGAGCACAGTGAGCTCTCACTAGCAGCAACGTTACAGCGGATTATATTCTGAGCAGTAAGATGGAGGCACTGGAATCTGCAGCACAAACAAGAACCTAAAGGAACTCAGTGAGTCAGGCAGCATGTGTTGGGAGGAAATGAACAATTAACACCTCAGGTTGAGACCCTTCATCTGCTCCCTGGCCCACTAAGTTTTTCCATCTTCTTGTGTATTGCACATTTACGTTCTGAGTCTTGGTCAACTGAGAATCTTCTACATTTTTTTTTCAATTGTACCACAAGATCTTGGCAGCTCTTGTTTCCACGTCTTCTTCAAATAATGTCATTTAAATCAAATACTGTATTCTATTTAGCTTCTCATTCCCATGTCAGTAATTTCACAGCCCAGAGCTCCCTGGCCTTGTAGTGTCACTATGTTATTTTGTGTCTCCTGAGATGGCATATATTAAGGCATCGGGGTCTCTTCATTTCCTCAATAATGGTTGCACATTTTGAATTAGTGTTCATTAACATGTGATAGGAACTGGCAGAGTGAAGCATGCACAAATGGTTCACGGAGACTGCTTGAAAGAGTGCAGTCAGATTGTCACTGGAAGGATGTGATACCTATTGTTCCCCGTGTATCCTTGGTGTCATGCATTCACAACAGGGATGAATATTTGCGTTCACAGTTATTGGTACTGACGACCTGTGAGAAAGACGTTCACAGAGGAGAAGATACAGCCCTGCTTGAGAAGAGTCAGTCAACACAGCAGAATTTCTTTGATAATTTCAATGCAGGGATGAAGGGGCAGCTCTCAGGATTGTGTAAGACTGCTGCAAAATGTTAGGCATTGGAGATCTCACAACTGGGTGGCAGAGCGGAACACCCAGAAACGGGTTGCACAGCTCGTAGAACTGCTCTCTCACAGTTTGACAGGTAATTCCATCCTTCCCTTGGCAGCAATCTTAAACATAAAGGGATTCTGCAGATGCTGGAAATCCAGAGCAACACACACAAAATGCTTAAGGAACTCAGCAGGTCAGGCAGCATCTATGGAGGAGAATAAACAGTCAATGTTTCAGGCTGAGTTCTGAAGGGTCCCGATAAAGTGCCTTTCGCCCAAAATTTTGACTATTTATTCACCTCCATAGATTCTGCCCGGCCTGCTGACTTCCTGGACCACTTTGCAATGTGTTGCTCAGGTAATATCTGCAAAGTTTGCACATTCTCCCTGTGACCATGTGAGTTTCGTCCAGAAAGTCCAATATCCTTCTACATCACAAAGGTGGACTGGTAACTGGAAATTGTCCCTGATAGAACCTGGGGAGTAGTGGTTTTTGTAGGATTATTCCAAATGGGCGCTTGATATTTGGCACAGACTTTATGGTCTGAAGGGCCTGTCACAGTGCTATAGAGTTCTAATGAATCAATATCAATCAACGTTGCCTGAT
Organism: Hemitrygon akajei; assembly: GCF_048418815.1. Lineage (NCBI taxonomy): Eukaryota > Metazoa > Chordata > Chondrichthyes > Myliobatiformes > Dasyatidae > Hemitrygon > Hemitrygon akajei. The sequence goes on along the minus strand of NC_133132.1, from coordinate 90,725,594 downwards.
CTGCTGTACATTTCTAGTATTCTTGGCTTTACTTTGTAATGTTCTGTATAAACTGGTCATTATCTCTTTTACTGCAATCAGGTTGGTGCTTTCCTTCATATCAGAAACACACTGTCATTTATTTCATTTTCCTGATGCCCAAATTGCTGCAAATTATTCCTCCAAGAGACAGAGATAAAATTGGCAAATTAACAGAAGGATATGAAAGGCGAGCTTTTGTACTGGAGGGGAGTGTACAGTGGAGTTTCCCAGGGTTGAATTGCTGCTTCTCTTAAAATATTGGAACGACTTGGAGTTGGGTAAATGGGACATAATTTCCTGACTTACAGATGACATGGAACAATAAAAGGATAGAGATAGATTTCAAGGAAATTTAGGCAGGCTGGTAGAGGTGGCTAGATAGGTAGCAGAGAGAATTTAATGCCAAGAATTGTGAAATATTACAGTTTGGGAGGAACATTGAGAAGAAGAAACATTATAGTTGAGGACACAATTCCAAAATGGATCTGAGACCAGAGAAGTCAGGATTGGCATTGCAAGTGAATGACATTTCGTGGGTTAAGGATGATTGCTGATGACTGAGGCGTCTGCCCCATTTCTTTCTCTGTGGATGTTCAAAGAGGGTTCAAAGGAGGTTCTTAGAAATGATTCCAGGATTGAAAGCCTTATCATATGAGAGAGTTTCATGGCTCTGGGCTTATACTCACTGGAATTGAGAAGAATGAAAGGGGATCTCATTGAAACTGTTTAAAAGGTCTTGATAGGGTAGAATTGGAAAGGATGTTTCCTATGATGGGGCTTCTAAGACCACAGGGCCAAGCCTAAGACGAGAGGGATGTCCTTTTAGAATGGAGATAAGGAGAAATTTCTTTCACCAGAGGGTGGTGAATCTATGGAATTTATTGCCACAGATGGCTGTCAATGCCAAGTCATTGGGTATATTTAAGGAAGGGGTTGATAGATTCTTGATCAGTCCAGGGCATGAAGGGTACGGGGAGAAGGTGGGAGATTGGGGTTGAAAGGAAAATGGATCATCCATGATGAAATGGTGGTGCAGACTCGATGGGCTAATTCTGCTCCTATATCTTATAGTCTTATGTTGCCTGATTTGCTGATGCTGTCCTTTATTTCACACTTGTGCATTTCATATTTACAACATAGATTCCTTTTCTTTTAGCTTTGATTATTTTTTCTTCTGTTTGCTCCACTTTCCCTTCTTGGGATACATGCAGTAAAATGCCATTAAGAAACCTTCACCAGTCTCTTTAAGTTTATAGCAATCTTTTAATTTATTCTCCTTCAGTTTCTATCGTATACAGACATTTCCTTTGAACTCTCCACTACAACCCAACCCTACAACCCCCATGACTTAATTCATGCTCAATTTCTAAACTTTCCCAGTCCTGAAACATTAACTCTGTTTTTGTCATTAGTGTACGTGTGCAAATAGTTCATTTCAGGTGACAGGTAGTTTGGGAAAGTGGTTACAAATGCAATTATAGCCTATACTTTGTAAATAAAGCAGAGAACATTAAAACATTGAAATTATAACCAACCTTTGTGAAAAGATGGTTTGGCTACCAATGGAGTATCATATACACGTTCAGATGCCACACTTCAGTGAAGTTGGGAAGAATTTAAAGGGTGCAGCAGAGATTTAATAAAATGATTCCAGGGGCTGGGGGGTGGCTCTATTTATGTGAATGAACTTGAGAAGCTGAAATAGTTTTCCTCGGAATAGAGGGGGTCAGGAAGATCTGATGGAAGTATTTAAAGTCATAACAACTGTAGGCAGAGAAAAGTAGTCAAGAACCAACAGACAGCAAATTAAAGTAATGGGCAAAAGAACCAAAAATGTGATGAATGAAATAGAATTAACATTTCTGTTCAATGATTATTCATCAAAACTAGAAAAAGTTACAAGTGGTCATATTTAAAGTAAAGAAGTAGGTGTCTCTAAGGCCAAGGGGGCATTCCACACATATGACTAGAAAGGACTTGATATGCTGAAAGGCCTTCTTTCATGCTATAATCATTTTATGACAGGATGGTGTATAAAGAAATGAGTTGCACTCTTCAATAAAGTAAATTAGAGCTCTTTAGCTGAATGATGAGATTGTATCAATGTTTTTTTCTGCATTGGCATCCAAGTGCTTTTCCTGTTCTAACTATGCCTAAGTGCTTGTGGTCCCCAAGTCCCCCTTCTCCTGTCTAAAGGCATTTTGGTGTGTTTTAATATGAGCTCTGAGTCATGCAAGGAGTGAAAAACAATTCTAAATCAGAGCTTACATTGCTCAAGTGCAGAGCAGACTGGAGTTGGGCTGGTGTGGATGGCAGGACACCAGTCTGATCTCACGGAGTCAGTTGACTGGTTAAAACATTCTGAGTTATTAAGTACCCGAATTTTAATAGGATTGTTATGGATGATGTTTTCATGGTACTCACAAATCCTGGCAGATAAAAGAAGATAAAGAGAGCTGGAACTAGCACTGGTTGTGGAACAAAAAGAGCTAACATACTGATCTTTGCATGCCCTGTAATCAACAGTCCACCTACATAACCTCCGATACCCTCAACAACCCACCCGAACCATTGTGGCTGATTCATGTCAACTTTCTGATGTCAATATCCTCCCACATCCGATCTCCAATTCCGTCACCCTCAATATGAACCCGCCTTCCACCTCCAGATCTTCAGTTCCGAAGCCATATTCCGATCCTCAGTCTCCAATAAAAACAGAAAAAAAACATGTGATCTCCAACAAAACCACTCCCCATAATCTTCAATGAAACCCATACAAGATAACTAATCCCATTCCCATGTAATCCCCAATAGCCCCAATCCACCATACCCTCCAAATAACTCACTTCCCCACAATCGTAGACTGCAAGACCATAACCATAAGAGCAGAATTAGGTCATTCAGCAAATCAAATCTGCTCTGGCATTTCATTATGGCTGATTACTATCCCTTTCAAACCCACTTCCCTGCCTTCTCCCTGGAACCTTTGATGCCCTGACTAAACAAGTACCTATCAACCTCCACTTTAAATATACTCAGTGACTTGACCTCCACAACTGTTTGTGGCGATGTTGCACACAATTGCACTATCCTCTGGCTAAACAAATTTCTCCTCAAATCTGTTCTAAATGAATGTTCCTCTATTCTGAGTCTGTGCCCTCTGATCCTCGACTCCCCCACTATAGAAACATAGAAAACATCCTGTCCACATCCACTCTATGTTCGATAGATTACAATGAGAATTCCTCCTCACTATTCTAAACTCCAGTGAGTACAGGCCTAGAGCCATCCCACACTTCTCATGCATTAACCCTTCCATTCCTGGGATCATTCTTGTGAAGCTCCTCTGGACAGTACATCTTTTCCAGATAAGGTGCCCAAAACTATTCACAATACTCCAACAAACTGGTTGGGATATCTTGGGGTACAGTTTCATATCCTCAATTAAAAAAAATTCTTGCCCATGTATGAAAATTTGGGAACCAGTGAACACAAATTTAAGGTCATTAGTAAAAATGCCAGCAGTGAGGTGAGCAAATATTCCTCCACATTGTAAGTGTTACTCCCATTTCACAAGCAGCTTAATATAAGGGATTATAGCACCCCCCCCCCCCAAGCCCAACCAAACTTAAGAAATCTTGTTTAGGTGGATGCTGCGTGATGTGTCCCGTTACAAATCAGTACCACAAAATAAGAAACAGTACACAATATGCGATTAAACAATTGAGCTTCATAATTCTTAATTTGACTATATGTTCAGTAAAGAAAACAAAAAAAAGAAAAAGGGCCTATTTTCATGAAACAGTCTAATGCGCAATGTTGGAGCTCACTGTTAAGGCCGTTCACCCACCATCGACCTACTCTGATCATCGCTGACCTTCGGACCCTCAATCCAAGTCCACTCCGTTTGAGGTCTACCGACTCTCTCCATTCACGTCTTCTCTCCTTGTCTCTCCCCGGCTAAAGACCACAATTTCCTGGCTCCCAGACACACGAGAAAGAACAACATCCTGCTCATTGGCTAGCATGCCCCATTATCTCTAGTCATAACCCAAACATTGCTGCTACTGAGAAACCATGACCTCAGCAGTGGAACATTACAGAGAAGCCATTACATTAGCAGTGAAACCTTACAGCATGTTACATAAGTTCTGGTTTGGGATGGTTGCACAATCTAACAATATGCACATTTTAATTTCTGTCCTACCTGTCTGAGGGAATTGCTTCCTGACAGTCATAAGTCACAGGTTAGTTGGTTCTCTTAGCACTGAGATTTCAGTAAAATTCAACCTTACATCTCCATCATAGCACAGAAAAACTTCGATCCATTCATTCTCTCTTTCCCTCAACAAAAGCTACTTGCTCACACCTCCCCTGCCAAAGTTTCAAAATTCAAAGTTTCAAAGTGCATTTATTATCAAAGAATGTATAAATTATACAACCTTGAGGTTTGTTTGCTTAACAGCAGTCGCAAAGCAAGGAACCTGAAAGAACCCAATTAAAAATTAAGGCCAACCTACCAGTGCCCACAAAGAAAGAGAAAAATAACACAAAACAAATCATACAAATAATAGAAGTGAGCAACAACAACAGCAGCTGCACTCTGAATCCAATTGAGTCCTTAGATCCAAATCTCCAGAGCAGCCCAGAGTAGGGCCAAAGCTTCAGTATTCAGTTCATGATAATAGCAAAGTTTTCAGACACGAAGCACAGCAGTGGGGGCAGTCTCACAGCCTCGCTGTTACAGAGAGAGGAGATGCCAGACTATCTGGGTTGGTGGTTAAATTGTCCGAAACTGGCACTAGGACCTGGACCCTACGCCGGTACATTCCTGCAGGCCTAGATTTCGCTGCCAGAGAAGCCATTCTCGACCTCTTCAAATCTGATTGTCCAAACAACAGATTGTACCTCGCATTAGAACCTGGGCCTTGCTACAGTGACTGCTCCAGGCCTTGAACATACCGCCCAGCAATTTTCTTCTGACATGGATTTTGTTGCTGAAGAAGCCATTTTCAACCTCTCCAAATCGTCTCAGTGCTTAGATCCACCCTCATACCCAGGTTAGTAGGTCAGGCATTGGAACTCCTCTGTCCTGTCTTCTCCTCTCAGAATCATTTACTCCAATCAGCACAGCTCTAACTCTAAGTGCTTGGAAGTTGCAGTGCACCAGCAGGGCACATCCCATGAATTCACCTTGCCTTTGCTCACTTCTTCATTGGTTGCAGTGATAATTTACCACAATTTACTTTAAAAAAGTGTTATTAATAATGGTTTTAATCAAATTCCTCTGCTTTCGAACTACCAGTAAGCTGTCACATGTCTTCGGTAGTGCCATCATAAACCCTGTACCTCCAGCATCTGTTTGTTTTTTATTTCAAATTTCTACATTCAATGATACTCCACAGTTTTATTTTCATTCCTGATCTTGATTTTTCTTGAATTTTGATTAGTTTGATTCAATTCCCAAATAGAAAAATCATGTAATGATAATCTATTTGATAATAAACATTGCCGGCCATAAGAGTCAATTAACTAGATGCCAAAATGTCTGAATTCTCCTGGTTGGCACGGTAACCTCTCTCTGAACTTTGTTGTTCCATTGACTTGAATGTTATGGGAACAGTCCCTATGGATACACTACGTCAAATTCATAAATGCTGCTTTTAATCCTTTATTGATTTCTATGAAGCTCGCCATCCTTTTTCAAATATAATGTCCATTTTTCTTTTAAAAGCTGCAATTATGGTCCATTTTTATTGAAAGGATTACATCAAAGCAAGATACAAAAAATTATGATCATAGAATATTAGAGTAAAGGAGGAAACCATTCAATCTATTGAGCAAATACTAGTTCATCTACAATTATCTGACTATCTCACTCCCTCACACTTTCAAACGGATTTCCAACTGTCTCGTCTGCCTTATTCACACTCATTGGTATCTCTTTCCCTTCTTGTCCTGGGTAAGGTGTCTTCTGTTTCTTTAGCTACATATGCGTCCTGACCTGTTGAGTATTTCCACCATTTTCTATTTTATTTCTATATCAAAGAAATTCTGCTGTATTGACGGACTCTTCTCAAGCAGGGCTGTATCTTCTCCTCTGTGAATGTCTTTCTCACAGGTCGTCAGTACCAAAAGTAGTACAAATGCAGAAATTCTGAAATAAAACCAAAGGAATGGTGGACATTCATTGTAGGAGTGGTAGCATCTATGGAGTATGAAAGAGTCGTAATATACCACCTCTCTTAGTGGGGAAAAAGTTGCCCCTCAGTACCCCATTAAATACTTCCAGTTTCATCTTAAATCTCTGCATTTTCTAGGTCCCTTGCACTACCTCAAAGTACTTATATTTTTGAAATAATCTGCACGGATGGTGTTCAAGCTGAGATTTTCACAGAACCTCAATACACATGACAATAATAAACCAATACCAATACAGTGGCATTAACCTTATCAATGCCCCTCATGATTTTATAAACCTCTTTTAGGTCACCTCTCATGCTTCTATTCTCTAGGGAAAAATGCCCCAGTTTAGCTAGTCCCTCCTTATAAGTCAAGCCCTCCAGTCCCAGCGACAGTCTTGTGATGTGTGGAATGTAAGTGTGTGCTTTCATGCAGACCATGGATTCAGTGCATGAATAAAATGACAACTTCAAGATAAGCTCCAACATTATGTGCACATATGTCAAAGGTTACAGTGAGAAGGCAGGAGAATGGAGTAACTGCCCTGGGGTTGAAAGCTTCTTTGTGTGTGTGAGAGGGGCTGGAGTTGTGGGAGGGTAGGAAAGGGGCTTGTTTTGCTGTTGTTGTCTTGTTTTGTCCTTCTGTTGTTTCTGCTGAAAGTCGTGGGCATGCTACATTGGCACTGGAATGTGTGGCAATACTTGCAGCCTGCTACACCCAGCACACCCTTATGTGTGTTGGTTGTTAGTACAAACAGCACATTTCACGGAATGTTTCAATGTACATGCTTGAAATCTGACATAAATCGGAATCTGAATTGGAATTTGAGACAGGGGAATTTTGTCTCTCAGCTGATCACGTATCTTTGGAATGCTGCACACCATAGATGCTGAACCAATAAATGTACATTCAAAGCCAAACTAGACAGAAGTCAAGAGGACTGGGAATAGACGAGGAAGTGAAACTAAGACCCAGATCAGTTCAATGACTGAACAGGTCTGATGAGCCTTCTCCTTATTCTGAAGTTCTGACGACAAGAATAAGTTGGAAAGCAGAATGATAAAATTGTTCCTCGAGGCATGGAGTACTACAGGACGGAAAAAGGTCCTTTGGCCCTTCTAGTCATGCCAACCTGATATTTTGCTCATCTCATCTACCTACTTTCAGACCATATCCATCCAAAAACCTTCCATCCATGTACATTCAAACTTCTCTTAAATGTTGCAATTGAACCCGCGTCTAATACTTCTACTGGCAGCTCATTCCACACTCATACCACCCTCTGAGTGAAGATTTTCCTGCTCAAATTTCTCACCTTTCACCCTAAACTTATTACCTCTAGTTCTAGTCTCCATCTCCCCAAGGATACTTGAGTAAGGGTAAGGTGTGGTCATGGGGTCAGGAAACAAAGGTAGGTGTGAAGGAACTGAGGCTGGCAAAATCAGAGATGTTATCCAAAATGCTTTATGCAATGCTGAGTCCAAAGGCCATGATGTGTCTCATTGCAAAATGAGGTGCTATGTTTGAACTTTTTATTGAGAGGACCATACTGATCATCAAAGTTACTTTTGAAGGCCACTCATGTAAAACCTTTCATCTCAATCACCCATAATCAGATGTTGATATTTTCAATCACAAGTTCTAAAGTTTATCAAGACCCAAGTTCATCATCAAATAGCAAACAAAGAACAGTAAGTCAATAATGGTTTTCTTATTTGAAATGTACTGAACGTTGACTGACCTTTTGAGATGCTGGCCAGCACAACTTGCTTGAAATCTGTTTGGAAGAGCTCCTAATGTTGAAGACTCAGTAGCAGTCTGTACTTTAGATCGCAATGGTGCAACACTCTGGTAGAGGTTTCACTGCTAGTGTAATGGGCTTTCTGTAAAAGCAGTGTTTGGGTTATGGTTACAGATGCTTTGGGATGTGAACCATCCAATCAGGGAAGTGTTTTATTGTGTGCCTGATACCAGTGTGAGCTGGGGTCTTTGCTCAGTGGGAGATGAACAGAGACGATGCTGCATACACTGATATATACTGATAGTACACTGCACACAACTAACAGCTTTAACTTTATAATTCTTAATTTGACTAAAGAAAAAGCAACAAAAGAAAAGGGCCCATTTTAAATGAAACAGTCTAATGGGACCAAGTTGGAGCTGATGGTTTTCCCTTCACCGATCCTCCTTCGATCTCCCCAGGCTTCATCGAATCCTCCCCCCCCCCCCCCCCACTCTGGGTCGACTCCTCTGACCTCTTCTCTCTGGTGTCTTCTCGCTTCTCCCCTCACAAAAGCCCCAAGGTGAACCTTAGTGTCCCTCACCAGAGAAACCTCCCCTGAATCCAGTCACCCTAATTGGATGGCACACAATTCTCATATCTCTTATTTTCAACAGTAACCCAAACAAGCAGCTTACACAGAACAGAACGGCATAACAGAGAAAAAATATGAACCATATGAACAAGGGCCTTACACTTAGAAAAAACAGCTCAGTTTTTTGCTTACCTATAAGGTAAAATATCCACTAGTGCTTCAATCTCTCAGTGATTTTCTGAAACATCAGCGTAGATTATGGTGAGGTGACATATGAAGCTGAGAATTCTGATTCAGAAGGGAAAGCCTGTCCACTCAGCTAAAGCTGATGCAAGGAACTTCTGCTGAAGCATCTTCAAGAGCTTTCTTGAAACAGTTCTTCATGTAAATGTGCACAGTGGTGGGGAGGGCTTTGCCTCTGATGTACTCGCCTGTATCCACCACCTTCTGTAGTCTTTTCTGTTCCTGCGCATTGGTGATTCCATCCCAGTCTGTGATGCAAAGAATTGGGATGCTCTCCACTGTGCATCTATAGAAATATGTCAAAATTTTTGGTGACCTGCAGAATCTACACACACTTCAAAGGAAGTAGAGCTGCTACTGTACCTTATGTGCTGGTCCCAGGACAGAGATGTTAATGCCAAGGAATTTTAAAGCTACTGACTCTCTCCCTTTAATGTGAGACCACCAGACATGTGCAAGGATGTTAAAAGTCTTGCTTATTTATACAAAATGTATTTGCCTATTTGCAGTCCATGAGCAGTGTGGCCTGTTTCCACAGTAACATGCCTTAACAATAAATTATGAGCTCTATATTTGAAAGAGACTGACTATTCCTGTGACTTTACCATCTTGCTTAACGTGCCACTTTTCCATTTTTCAGTTTTGTTTTACGGATTGCTTCCACACTCATTTACTTTGGTTGCTTGGCTGAACTCCCACTATTCTAATCACTTCTCCACATCCCAAGCCTCTGAGTGGACCCTGTTTTGTCTGCTTCTGATATCAACTTCCTTAGTATTGCAACATCAAACCATCTGCTCATCGACCCATCCTCTCCACCCCCTCTTTTTCCCCAGAGTATCTATATCCCACTACCCTCAAAAGCCCATTTGAACCACAATGACCCAATGAACTTGATCTCACACCACCAGCACTGTGTCAAAGTCCAATCCTCTCAATAGCTCCTGCACCAGGATTTTTTTCAAATACTTCCACAACATAACTCTGTGACCAGAGTCTTGTGCCTCACTCACTCCACAAATGTTTTATGTGTGGCACCTTGGACTGTTTGAGGTGTGGGAGACTTGTCTGAAGGGACCTGGTAGCCAGCCAGCCAGAGACTGGTAACTACCATTAGCTGTGTTAGAGCAAGTTCCTGATCACCTTAATACTCTTTGGCAAAGTTAATAAAGACAATAATGTCAATTATCAAGCTTCCCTGTGCAATGTTTTCAGTTTCATTGCAATATATTCTGTCTTAAAGAAGTTGAGTGAGACTAAGGTTGGGTGAGACCAGAAATAAAGATCATAGGTTGAGGATGAAAGGTGAAATACTTAAGGAGGACATGAGGACGAACCACTTCACTCAGAGAGTGTTGAGAATGTGGAACGAGCTGCCAGCAGAGGTGGTGGTTGTGGGTTTGATAAGAGAAGTTTGGATATGTGCAGGTCAATGGGACTAGGCAGAATAATAGTTCAGTATGGACTAGATGGGTTGAATGACCTTTTTCTGTGTTGTAGTGTACTACGACTCTGTGTCAGGTACAAGAAGAGCAGCTACCAATACTGCTCTTTCCTTGGCTAACTGAATATTCGAGTGCAAAGCACCCTTTTTATTGTGTAAAGTAATGTCAGGTTCAGCAGCTCTGGCACTGCCTCTGAAATATCAGCTGAGATTTCTATGCTGAGAGCTTGAAAAAGGGATTTGAATCTCAACTTTAAAACTCATCTCAACTTTTATGTCATAGATTAAAGAACTGCTCTTGGTGGTGAATTTCTGTCCTTAAAGAGATGGATCCATTGTAAGTAAAACTTTGGTTGCCAAAAGCTGCTGGTATTTTTTTTAATGCAGTTTTCATCTTCCCATCATTGACTGGAAAAAATACATATAAAGACAAAATAAACAGATTTTGTGGCCAAGTCTCAAAGTAGGCAGGGAGTGTGATGTTGGCGAGTGAGGGAGAAGAGACTCTGTGGTTAACTCTTTTACTTGTTGCTTGTTGGCCCACATTGCCAACTGGCTCCTCAGTAGCTGTTTTAAAATTCTCATTCTTTTCAAAGCACTATGAATATCAAGATCAGGAATGAACTTTATTCGCCGTATCCACTTACAGGACACATTATTAGATACCCCCTGCACTGAAAGTGGTCATGAAGTGGTTGTTTGTGATCTTCTGCTGCTGGAGCCCATCAACGTGTTGCGTGTTCAGAGTTGCTCTTCTGCACACCACTGATGTAATATGTGGTTATTGAATTACTGTCACCCTCCTGTCAGCTTGACCCAGTCTGACAATTCACACTAATCGCTCTCTTTAACGAGGCAATTTCATACACAAAACTGCCACTCTTTGGATGTTTTCTGATTTTTGCATCATTCTCTGTAAACTCCAGAGCAAGGTTTCCCAACCTGGGATCCATGGATTCCTTGGGAAATGGTATTGGTCCAGGGCATAAGTAAAGGAACCCCTGCTCTAGAAACTGTTGTGCTTGAAAATCCAAGGAGATCAACCGTTTCTGAGATATTCAAACCACCCCATCTGGCACCAATCGTCATTCCATAGTCAAAGTCACTTAGATCATATTTCTTCTCCATTGTGAAGCTTGGTCTGAAAACAGTTGAACCACTTGACCATATCTGCATGCTTTTATGCATTGAGTTGCTGCCATATGATTAGCTGATCAGATATTTGTATTAACAAGGAGGTGTAAAGGTCTATCTAATAAAGTGGCCACTGAGCGTCTGTTTACATGTATTACAAATTTGCTCTGATGGCCTGGCACAACATATAACAAAAGCAGCAACATTCAACAATAATAAGATAAAGTATTATATAAAAAGTAAAGTTAGATGTTAAAATATGGATATGGAATGAAATGTGCGTAAATACATAAACACCAACATGCATTTTCAATGTTAACAGTATCGTGAAAATTGTTTTGAAGTGTTTACCATGCAGAACAGGGATGGAGGTAATAGAGAGAAGGAGTAGGGGTGGCTAACTAAAATGGTTGATCAGATAAACTGCCTGAGAGATGAACATTTTAATATTGTGTGTGATATTTGTTTTAATATCACTGCAGTGCTTTCCTGTCCAATTCTTTGTCCTGGACACATACAAGTCCAATCGTAATGATAGACTGCAACAAATGACTTTTTCAGCTGACTTGACAGTTCACTGTAGAGAGAGTAATGGCTAATGTGAGAAAGTTCTCTATGATGACAATATAGATTCTCCTCTTCCATCTTCCCCCACCCCTGTAACATCAGAGGTTGCAGTATTCTGCTGATTCTGCATTTCTGGGAGTTAATTGCTTTGCCACTGGCAATAACGCCTTCAGTACCTCGTCTTTGAGTTCCAAGTTCCAATTTGAACTTCTCCATCCCTTCACCTCTCACCTCATTTTCAATGCTCCTTAAAATCTACCTCTTTTCAGGTGCCTTCTCCAAAATCTCTTTGTGCAGCACCATGTCAAGTTTGATCTGCTAACAGTAGTGCAAAGTGTTCTCAGTCAGTTTATTACTTTGAAGGCACTACATAAATGCAATCTATTATTACCAAGGAGAGAAGCTAACTAACCATCATACACACTTCACTGGCTGCATTGAAAAATCTAGTAACACTCACTTCATAAATAACTCTTATGAATGCGGAATAACTACCATAACTTTAAAGGGTATTAGTCACATCTTCACACAGGATTTTATGAGCTAAAATTTGAGGATGCAATTTAAGCAGCGAGGTATGAATATAATTCAATGAAACTGAAAATGACAGTAGCACTTTTTTGATGAAAGAAAATGCACAGTAATCTCTAGGATATAGAACCCTTTCCTAGATGTCAAAGAATGAACGGCTGTACATCAATGCTTCCTCTTGATTTGTCAGTATTCTCTTGTGGCAGTACCATTGAGATCTGCTCTAGTACTGGAAATCTTATTCTGAAAAACTATGAAATGGGTTTTATTTGCTATCCTCCTGTTTTACAAGATAAGCACAGTTTACCTGAGAATCTTAAAGAAACTTTTTCAGGTGCCACAAATGCCACAAAATAGAAGTTGAGATGTTGAATGCAAAAATCCTTCATCGAGGGCTCCCACCATTCAGGCCATGCTTTCTTCTCGTGACTACCTTTGGGCAAAGTTCAAACTCAAAGGGCAATAAATTTATTAACAAGTATGCATGTTTTCAAATACTAATGCTGAGAATTATTTTCTTAGAGTCGGAGAGAAGTACAGCACAGAAGCAGGCCCTTTGGTTCATCTAGTCCTTGCCAAAATCATTTAAACTGCCTACTCTACTCCCATTGACAAGAACCAGGACCATAGCCTTCTAATCATGTACCTTTCTGTCGTGGAAACACTAACCAAGAACACCCAGAGTGACAAGGAGTTTTGTTTTAAAAGTTTATTAATATGATATCATGGAGAGTCTGCAGCAGTTTCCACGGCCAGCAAAACTCTGATTTTTAGGTTGTACAGAGCTCACGTTTATACAGCAAGACAAACAACTTCACATAACTTTGTTTGGCATCCCAAGGTCAGTACAGTACATTATCAATTGTTTAAAAGACGTGTCAATTACCTCTCAGCAAGAGTCTAACAGTTCTTCTTGCTTCCTATCATCAGGACTCATAATTTACCCCCAGAGGCATCCTCCCTCCTGGTTTTAGGGGCCTAGTATCTTATTAATTAGAGTTCCTGGTACTGCACTTATCATCCAAGGTTATTCTCGACGCACATTAGCAGTCTTAAATCCAACTGTTCCAGAATGGTCAGGTATCCCATCATACACTAGTTTCAGCTATTTCTACCACAAATCCCTCCTTGTTGATCTTTCTGATCAACCTGATCAACACTAAGTTTCGTATTTCCTGCTTACTGAAAGGGGGGGCTCATAACCCACTGGATAATGGCGCTTTCTTAAACATTCCACTTCATCGAGACTCCCGCAATGTGAGATTGCGCATAGAGTAATGCTATGTCTCCCCTGGCTTTGACTTTGGAGGGACACAGACCCAGCGAATGCATAGTTGTATGACACAATGAACTGCCACCGCTAAGCAGACCAGGTCAAGGAGACCGTTATAAAGGTTCTGTAACCAGGGAAATATTCCTTCTCCTAGCATTGATTTAACCCACCTAAAGAAATCCCAGTCTTCTGGAGGGGCTTGAGAGTTCAGTCTGTGTATTTCATATCGCAATTGGGTCTTATATTCTAACACATGGGTCATATTTCCCAAAACATCGGTATGTAGGTGCAACATTCTTTTCCTAGTAACGCACAGACCCCTCTTTCCCTGGCTAAAATATAGTCTAGGGCCATTCTATTCTACAAGGTCACCAGTCGAAGATTTTGCATTTCCTGGTTCAGAATAGCAAATCCCTCTATAGTCTCATTGGCCAAATGTTCTCGTTCTAAACTTCTGTTTATTTTTTTGGCCATTATTTACTGTATCCTACTGCCATACAAACAACAGTTTGTCAAATTTGCACAGTAGGCCATATAATTAGCAAACTGCTACCATGTATTGTATAAGTGCGGGTGACCCTATCCTTTCTTCACATGCTCAAAACTTCTTCTCCACTTCCCTAATTTGTTGTATTTGCCCTCCAGCACCGTTAGACACTTAATCCTACCCCCAAAATGATTATTACCACTACTTCCTTCATGTCAGTCATCTATCGAGTATATATAACATGAACTACAGGTTAGAAAAAATTTCTTATCCAGTCTCTTAATAACACTTGGTTCTTAGTTCTTGGCGCGGGGAAGATGTCACTTGTTCAGTGTTTATTTTGTCCTCATTGTGGTTCAACTTGCACCTGGTGGCATGTATCCAATCTGGTTTCTCCTTCCCCTTAACGACTGTACGGTCATCAGCAGCACTAGGTAGGGGCCTTTCCACCTGAGAGAGAATCTTTATTCATTGATCTCACGTTTTATCTCCCAATTTAAACGGATGCATATTACCTTCAGTTAAAGGTGCCCCCCCCACCCTTCCCGCCAGATGTTCAAGGAGCGTTAAATAATCTGTCAGCAGAAACTATCAGGATGTCGTCTGCATACTGAATCAACCTGGAATATTCAGACAGCTGGCATTCATTCAAACCATTTTTAACTGCTGCGGCATTAACAGTGGGGCTTTCAGTATACCCCAGGGCAGACATGTCCACGTATATTGCTGATTCTTATTAGGCAAGTAAATACTGGCTATCCTTGTGCAAAGATATGGAGAAAAATGATGAGCACAGATCGACTACAGTAAAGGTACCAGCTTCTGCAGGTATAGAAGTAAGTTTAATGTTGGTGTCCGACACCAGCAGAGTGATAGGGATGACTATCTTATTAGAATATGTACACGACGCTGGAAGAACTCAGCAGGTCAAGCAGCATCTGTGAGAAAAGAGTAGCCAACGTTTCAGGCCGAGACCCTTCATCAGGAATGGGGGGGAAGAGAGGGCCGAAGCCCAGTAATAGAGATAGGGGAGGGGGAAGGGCTAGAGGCGCCAGGTGGAGAACCAATCAGAGGAAGGATAAAGGGGGGAGGGGATAAGCATGAAAGAACTGTAGAGACAAAGGAGCAGAAAGTTGAAAGGGGAGAGGGGTAGAGAGGGACCTAGGATGGGGGGAGGGGGAGGGGGGGGGGAATTACCGGAAATTGGAGAATTCAATGTTCATACCACCAGGCTGGAGGCTACCCAGACGGTAGATGAGGTGTTGCTCCTCCAACCTGAGTTTGGCCTCATCATGGCAGTAGAGGAGGCCATGTATGGACATATCTAGATGGGAATGAGAGGCAGAGTTGAAGTGGGTGGCAACCGGGAGGTCCTGTCTATTGTGACGGACGGAGCGTAGGTGCTCAACGAAGCGGTCTCGCCGATGTAGTGGAGGCCACACCGGGAGCACCGGGAGCACCGGATGCAATAGACGACTCCAGCAGACTAGCAGGTGAAGTGTTGCCTCACCTGGAAGGACTGTCTGGGGCCCAGAATGGTGGTAAGGGGGGAGGTGTGGGGACAGGTGTAGCATTTGCGCTTGCAGGGATAAGTGCCAGGTGGGAGTTCTATGGGGAGGGACATGTGGACCAGGTAGTCGTGGAGGGAATGATCCCTGCGAAAAGCTGAGAGGGGTAGGGAGGGAAAGATGTGCTGGGTGGTGGGGTCCTGTTGAAGGTGGCAGAAGTTGTGGAGGATAATGTGTTGGATCCGGGGGCTGGTGGGGTGGTAGGTGAGGACAAGGGGAATCCTGTCCTTGTTGTGGTGACGGGAGGATGGGTTAAGGGCTGAAGTGAGGGAGGTGGAGGAGATGCGGGTGAGGGCGTCTTTGATGACACCAGAAGGGAAACCATGATCCTGAAAGAAAGAGGACATTTGAGAAGTCCTGGAACAGAAAGCCTCATCCTGGGAGCAGATGCGGCGGAGATGGAGGAACTGGGAATAGGGAATGGCATTTTTGCATTGGGCAGGGTGGGAAGAGGTATAGTCAAGATAGTTATGGGAGTCAGTGGGTTTGTAGAAGATGTTATTATCTTCTATCTTATTAATATCTGACTATCTTATTAATAGCTCTTAGGTCCTGCACAAAATGCCACTCATTTCTCCTGCCCGCTTTTGGGATAGGTAATATAGGGGTGTTACCCGGGCTTTATGTCTTCACCTTGCTGCAATAATGAGTCAATTACTGGAGTGATACTTTCTTCGGCTTCAGTAGCTATACGGTACCGTTTAATGCAGGGCCAATATTCTCTTTTAGAGTACCGTAACTTTATGCTCCGGAGCTGTTCGGGTCTTTCCCACATGATTTTTATGTTGGGCCGATAGGTTCCCTGGTACCCGCGCTAAGGCTCTAGGGAGAAGTAGAGGATCTTCAGCTGTTGGCTGTTGCTTTTCAAAGATTGTTTCCCAGCTCAAAGACTTTAACATAATCTTCCCCTCCTTTTCGTTAAAGAATTCTTTTCACGCTTCTTGTCCCAGTACCAGCAGAGTTATACAACAAAAAGCTTTGGTTTCTTTCGCCAATCATTTTATCATCATCCCGATATCTTCAGGTTCTGCTGGTGGCTTTACGGCCACTGTCAAATGAGGCATTGAGGCATCCCCTAGTCCGAATTTTTTCCTGATCTTCCATTAAGTCTACCAGGAGCCCTAATCCCTCAGGACCAAAGTACAAGAGCGGCATTACCTTCAGTTTTTCTTCACCATTCAAATAAGGGTGTACAGCTTGATCATAGTGCGAGTCCATTTGCAAAGTGTAATAGGCCGTGCAATGGAGCTGCTTCTTTTCTTGGCTAGCATTAATCAAATATTGTAGATTTTGTATGCAGAGTTTGGCTCGTCCTATCAATGTGTTATACAGTCTCTGGATCTGCCAAGCATAGGAATTGCTATCCGCTGCCAAAAGTAGAGTATGGGTTCTGAACTGTCCTTTTCTCACCCATTCATTAGTTTTAGCATCTGAGCGATCCTAATTTGCTGAAGCTCCATGTATATACCTTCAGCCTTACAGTGCAGTGTTGCCTCTAATTTACAAAAGGTTGGTGGACCCAGCAGGGGAAGCAGGGCAGTTTCAGATATAATGAAGGTGTTAAAAGCATATCCTCCGTTCTCTTTTCCTGCCTCTTTTTTTCTGCCTTTTCAGACGTTTGAGTCATCACTAGTACTGCTAACACTTCCTCCAGCCTCCCCAGCTTCAATTCCTCTTTCATGAGACCCTTCTCTCGTTACACTGATGTCTGCTCCCCTGGGGATGTCAGGTGCCTGAACATCTGGCATAGGGGAGTTTTAAGGAAGGATTGCGGATTGACACAATGCAGTCGTCATCATTAAATCATCTATTTCACTTTCGGGTGCCAATGGGGCACTGGTCAGTATAGAAAGTCGGGAATAAAGTCCCGTGGCACATTTAATTTCAGCCCTAGCCTTTTCTGTTTCAAGCTGCTTAATCTCCCTTCTTTGCAGGTTGGTGTCCACCTAATCCATCATTTAAAACATCTTAAAACTTCTTAACATGTAATCAGCATTCCAATTTGGGTTGCCGTCCCCATTTCAGGTGGCATCCATCCAGTGGTGAATTAGTCTCAAATTAAAACTTCCCCCATAGGGCCAATCCCCATGTTGCCACTCATACAAATCACAACTGAATGTTACCGGATAATAATCATCTCCGATCTCTCTGATTACCATATCTGCCAGGGATCCAGGCAGGACTAAGGGGTCTCCTATTTGCTGGTAGTGCAATTTTGTCTTTTTGATCTTTTTGGCGGTCTTTTTTCATCTACCTGCAGTTGAGTGTTCAAAGCCTTTGTTTCATCTCTGGAACTCTTCAGTTTATTAGCAGAATCAGTGCTAGCTGAACAACTGCTGGCACTTCCCATCTTTCCTGTTTAGGATTTTGATTGCAGTTAAGACAACACAAAGTTTCCTTATACACACTATGTACACAATGAGTGCTCACTGAATCTCCATCTATGAACCTCGAAGTCTCCTCTTATCTTTTCCCCGTAGCTACGTTTTTCTTTTATTTTTCTTCTCTATTTTTCATAGCCCTAGCTTGTTTTCTTCTCAGGTCTTCTTCCAGCCTCAGTCATTCAGACATCTTGGCTTACTCTGAGTCACTGGCGGGGCGCTAAGCTATCGACTACCTTCTCTTCTCCCAAGGAGGTTTTTGGTAACTACCTCCCTTTCAGCTAGAGTAGTTCAATTTGGACACTGCTCCCCTTTCAGCTAGGGCAATCCCCTATTTAACTTAGCCCTCTTAGTTAGCCTTTCTTTGGATCCCGCTTAATGGAGATCCCATCCTCGTCGCCAAATTCTGTCGTGGAAACACTAAGAACACCCAGAGTGACTTCGAGTTTCATTTTAAGAGTGTATTAACCATGATATCATGGAGTCTGCAGCAGTCTCCACCACCACCAGAACTCTGATTTTTAGTTTGTACAGAGCTCCTTTATACAGCAAAACAAACAACTTCACATAACTTTGTTTGGCATCCTACGGTCAGAACATGATCAATCATTTAAAATACATGTCAATAATCTCTCAGCACGAGTCTAACAGTTCTTTCTGCTTCCTGTTATCAGGACTCATAACTTAACCCCACAGGCATCCTCCCTCCTGGTTCCAGGGGCATAGTATCTTATTAATTGGAGTTCCTGGTACTGCACTTATCATCCAAGGTTATTCTTGTCATTCATCAGCAGTCTTAAGCCCAGCTGTTCCAGAATGGTCAAGTATCCCATCATACACTAAATTTAACCATTTCTGCCACACTTTCCAAACTTCTCTTAAATTCTTTTGCTGGCTCCTCATTCCACTCTTCGGTGGGTGAGGAGATTTCCCCTCATGTTCCCCACAAACCTCACCTTTTGGCCTTAACCATGACCTCTCGTCATGACCTCTCGTCGTAGTCCTTCCCAACCTTATTGAAAAAAGTCTGCTTGCATTTATCCTACCTTTTGCATAGAGTAAATTTTGCATACCTCTTTCAAATCTCCTCTCAATCTTTTACATTCTGAAAATGTAACTTATTCAAACTTATTCAACCTTTCCTTATAATTCAGGTCCTCCAGACCCAGCAACATCCTTGTAAATATTTATTGTACCCTTTCAATCTTGTTTACAGTTTTCCTGTAGGTAGGTGACCAAAACTGTATACAATATTCCAAACTAGACCTCACCAACATGTTATACAACTTCATTGTAACTCCCCATGTCATGTACTCAATACTTTGATTTATGAAGGCCAATGTGCCAAATACTTTCTTTACAACTCGGTCTACCTGTGACACCACTTTCAATGAATTATAGTTCTGTATTTACAGATCCCTTTGTTACACCACACTTCTCAGTGCCCTGACATTCATTGTGAAAGACCTACCACAGTTGGTCCTACTGAAGTCCGAAACCTCACACTTATCTGCTTTAAATTCCATCAGCTATTGCTCAGCTCATTTTTTCCTGCTAATGCAGATCCCTCTGCAAGCCATGATATCCTTCCTCACTGCCCACTACACTACTAACCATGGTGTCATCTGCAAATTTACTGATCCAGTTAACCATATTACCATCAAGATCATTAATATAGATGGACCCATCACCAATCCCAGAGGTACACCACAAGTTACAGGCCTCAAAGCCCTCTACTATCACTCTCTCACTTCTCCTACAAAGCCAATGTCTTATCCAGTTTACTACCTCATCCTGAATACTGAGTGAATGAACTTTCTTGACCAGCCTCCCAGGGGGACCTCATCAAATACCTTACCAAAGTCTGTTTCGACAACATCCACTGCCTTGCCTTCATCCACTCTCCTAGTAGCTTCCTCAAGAACAAAATAAGATTGGTTAGACATGACCTAACAAGCACACAGGCATTCACATTAGAACAAAGAAATACAAAAGAATCAATGTAAAACTGCACATAAAGGCTGATAAGCAGCCAGTGTGCAAAAGACAAACTGTAACTGTGAAAATACAAAATAATAAATAAATAAGCAGACAGGGAAAAAACAAATAAATAGTACAGAAACCTCAGGTCCCACACCACCAGGTTCAGGAACAAACAGTTATTACCCTTCAACCATTAGGCTCTTGAACTGGCATGGATAACTTCACTCATCAAGCTTCTGAACTGATTCTACAACCTGCAGATTCACCTTTACAGTAGAGCTGTTTGAGCTTGTGTGGGGAACCACAGAGCATTGGGCTCTGAGGTTTTTAAGAGCACCTGAATTGATTAACTGTTGTTTAACGAGAATCATTAATCTTTTAGCACCCGCTGTGTTTTATCCGAAGCAGCTCTCTCATTATAATGCTGTCTCCTGGTGCTGCTAAACCTGTTAAGTTTATTCTGATAGGCTTGGGGATTCTGTGTTACTTGAATTATGCTTAATTCACTCTAATCGAGGGGTCCAAGTTGTAAAAATGTTTCATCTTGAGGTGTTGCTCCACCAAGCCACTGATGTTCTGTTGGAATTCTAATGAATAAACTCTGGTTGCCATCTCTACATTGGAGTCTATCTTTCCTTCGCACTTGGGTTCCAATATTGCCAGCATAGAATCGAGGCATTCTACAAATCATGTTCTCAGCATTTCTTTTGCACAATAGTTTGTCAGTTTTTCATTGATAATATTGTTTTTCTTTGTTCTGATCAGAATGCCCCCAGGAAAATGAATCTCAAGGTAATACATGCCAACAAATATGTACATTAATTTACTTAGCATTAATGCAGGGGTTCCCAGTCGAGGTTCCATGGACTCCTTGTTTAATGGTATTGTTCCATGACATAAAAAAGGTTGATAACCATTACTTTAAAGGGATTCCCATGGGACCCCAACAGCATCATCTCCCTTGGGTGAAAGTAAATTATATTGCTACCGGTATGGTAAGGGTGGTGAACACAGCCTTGTTTACACATTATGAAAATTTTGACCACTTTCTTATTCACACAGTGAAACAGTATTATGTATAGTTTTTCATCAATTCTCATGTTTGTCAACATTTTTCTGTAAATCCCTGCAAGAAAATGAATTTCAATATACAACCAGAATCAGGTTTATTATCACCGGCATGTGTCGTGAAATTTGTTCCCTTAGCAGTTTAATGCAATGTATAATATAGAAGAAAAAATATAAAATAATAATAAAAAAATAAATAAGTAAATCAATTACAGTATATGTATATTGAATAGTTTAGTTAGGTGGAGCTCATCAGCCTGGGAAGGCAATCCACCTAAGAGAGGGAAAACTCTGATTTCAAACCTCCACTGCCTTGCAGCCATACCCACTCATGGGAAAGGTTTCAGGAGTAAACCCTGAGGACAAATCCACAGCTGGAGTCCCCAAGGCAGTCCGACGTTGCCTTCAACCTTGCTCTGGCACTTCCTGCGATGACACCGGTGCCAAGCTGTATCGGCCCTTGCCCTTCCCTTGGACAACATTGGTGGCGTGGAGGGGGGAGACTTGCTGCATGGGCAACTGCTGGTCTTCCATACAACCTTGCCCAGGCCTGCACCCTGGGGAAGACTTTCCAGGTGCAGATTCATGGTCTGGTGAGACTACCAGATGCCGTACATACATACAGTGGCATGCAAAAGTTTGGGCACCCATGGTCAAAATTTCTATTACTGTGAATAGCTAAGTGAGTAAAAGATGACCTGATTTCCAAAAGGCATAAAGTTAAAGATGACACATTTCTTCAACATTTTAAGCAAGATTACTCTTTTTATTTCCATCTTTTACGTTTCAAAATAACAAAAAAGGAAAAGGGCCTGAAGCAAAAGTTGGAGCACACTGCCTGGTCAGTACTTAGTAACATCCCCTTTGGCAAGTATCACAGCTTGTAAATGCTTTCTTTAGCCAGTTAAGAGTCTTTCAATTCTTGTTTGGGGGATTTTTGCCCATTCTTCCTTGTAAAAGGCTTCTAGTTCTGTGTGATTCTTTGGCCATCTTGCATGCACTGCTCTTTTGAGGTCTATCCACAGATTTTCGTTGATGTTTAGGTCAGGGGACTGTGAGGGCCATGGCAAAACCTTCAGCTTGCACATCTTGAGGTAGTCCATTGTGGATTTTGAGGTGTGTTTAGGATCATTATCCTGTTGTAGAAGCCATCCTCTTTTCATCTTCAGCTTTCTTGCAGATGGTTTGATGTCTGCTTCCAGGATTTGCTGGTATTTAATTGAATTCATTCTTCCCTCTACCAGGGAAATGTTCCCAGAGCCATTGGCTGCAGCACAAGCCCAAAGCATGATCGATCCACCCCCGTGCTTAACAGTTGGAGAGGTGTTTTTTTCATGAAAGTCTGCACCTTTTTCCTCCAAACATACCTTTGCTCATTGCGGCCAAAATGTTCTATTTTAACTTCATCAGTCAACAGGACCTGTTTCCAAAATGCATCAGGCTTGTTTAGATCTTCCTTTGCAAACTTCTGACACTGAATTTTGTGGTGAAGGTGCAGGAAAGGTTTTCTTCTGATGATTCTTTCATGAAAGTCATATTTGTGCAGGTGTCGCTGCACAGTAGAACAGTGCACCACCACTCCAGAGTATGATAAATCTTCTTGAAGGTCTTTTGCAGTCAAACGGGAGTTTTGATCTGTCTTTCTAGCAGTTCTCTCGGAAAGTTTTCTTGGTCTTCCAGACCTCAGTTTGACCTTCCCTGTTCCTGTTAACTACCATTTCTTAATGACATTACAAACTGAGGAAACTGCTACCTGAAAATGCTTTGCTATCTTCTTATAGCCTTCTCCTGCTTCATGGGCATCATTTATTTTAATTTTCAGAGTACTAAGCAGCTGCTTAGAGAAGCCCATGGCTGCTGATTGGTGAGACAAGGTTTGAGGGGTCAGAGTATTTATAAAACTTTGAAATTTGCATCACCTGGCCTTTCCTAACGATGACTGTGAACAAGCCATAGCCCTACAAGCTAATTAAGGTCTGAGACCTTGGTAAAAGTTATCTGAGAGCTTAAATCTCTTGGGGTGCCCAAACTTTTGCATGGTGCTCCTTTCCTTTTTTTTCCACTCCAAAATTGTACAAAACAAAAATAATACACTAATCTTGCTTAAAATGTTGAAAAGAATGTTTCATCTTTAACTTTATAACTTTTGGAGATCAGTTCATCTTTTACTCACTTAGCTATTCACAGTAACATAAATTTTAACTGGGGTTCCCCAACTTTTACATGCCACTGTACATACATACATATCAAATAGATTAAAGATCATGCAAAAAACAGAAACAATATATATTAAAAAGTGAGGTAGTGTTCAAGGGTTCAATGTCCATTTAGGAATCGGATGGCAGAGGGGAAGAAGCTGTTCCTGAATCGCTGAGTGTGTGTCTTCAGGCTTCTGTGCCTCCTTCCTGATGGTAACAGTGAGAAAAGGGTATGCCCTGGGTGCTGGAGGTCCTTAAAAATGGATGCTGCCTTTCTGAGACAGCACTCCTTGAAGATGTCCTGGGTACTTTGTAGGCTAGTACCCAAGTTGGAGCCAACTAAATTTACAACCCTCTGTTCAGACACAGATTTCAGTCCTGTGCAGTAGCCCGCCCACCCCCTATACTAGACAGCGATGCAGCCTATCAGAATGCTCTCCTCAGTACATCCGTAGAAGTTTCTGAGTGTATTTGTTGTCATGCAAAATCCCTTCAAACTCCTAATAAAGTATAGCCGCTATCTTGCCTTCTTTATAACTACATTGATATGTTGGGACCAGGTTAGATCCTCAGAGATCTTGACACCCAGGAACTTGAAACTGCTCACTCTCTCCACTTCTGATCCCTCTATGAGGATTGGTATGTTTTCCTTCATCTTACCCTTCTGGAAGTCCACAATCAGCTCTTTCGCCTTACTGACGTTGAGTGATAGGTTGTTGCTGCGACACCACTCCACTAGTTGGCATATCTTTCTCTTGTACACCCTCTTGTCACCATCTGATATTCTACTAACAATGGTTGTATCATCACAAATTTATAGATGCAATTTGAGCTCTGCTTAGCCACACGGTCATTTGTATAGAGACAGTAGAGCAGTGGGTTAAGCACACCCCCATGAGGTGCGCCAGTGTTGATTGTCAGCAAGGAGGGTATGTTATCACCAATCCGCACAGATTGTGGTCTTCTGGTTAGAAAGCTGAGGATCCAATTGCTGAGGGAGGTACAGAGGCCCAGGTTTTGTAACTTTTCAATCAGGATTGTGAGAATGATGGTATTAAATGCTGAGCTATAGTCGATGAACAGCATCCTGACATAGGTGCTTGTGTTGTCCAGGTGGTCTAAAGCCATGTGGTGAGCCATTGACCTATTGTGGTGATAGGCAAGTTACAGTGGGTCCAAGTCCTTGCTAAGGCAAGAGTTCAGTCTTGTCATGACCAACCTCTCAAAGCATTTCATCACCGTCGATGTGAGTGCTACCGGGTGATAGTCATTAAGGCAGCTCACATCATTCTTCTTAGGCACTGGTATAATTGTTGCCTTTTTGAAGCAAGTGGGAACTTCCACCCGTAGCAGTGAGAGGTTGAAAATGTCCTTGAACACGCCCACTAGTTGGTTGGCACAGGTTTTCAGAGCCTTACCAGGTACTCCATTGGGACCTTCCGCCTTGCGAGGGTTCAATCTCTTTAAAGACAGCCTAACTTTGGCCTCTGAGACAAAGATTATAGGGTCATCAGGTGCAGCAGGGATCCTCACAGATGTAGTTATGTTCTCCCTTTCAAAGCGGGCATTAAAGGTTTTGAGTTGATCTGGTACTGAAGTATCGCTACCATTCATGCTATTGGGTTTCGCTTTGTAGGAAGTAATGTCTTGCAAATCCTGCCAGAGTTGCTGTACATCTGATATCGCCTCCAACCTCAGTCAAAATTGTCTCTTCGCCCTTGAAATAGCCCTCTGCAAATTATACTTGGTTTTCTAGTAGAGGCCTGGGTCACCAGACTTGAATGGCACAGATCTAGCCTTCAGCAGATGATGTACCTCCTGGTTCCATGGGTTTTGGTTTGGGAATGTGCAGTAAGTCTTTTTTTTATTTTATTTTTTTATTGTTTTCAAATAGTTACAGAATAAATGTGCATGAAAAAAAGTGTTACCCAGCCCCCCTCCCCTTAACCCCTCCCCCCTAATATCCCTATTAAAAAAATAAGAAAGAAAAAAAAAGGGAATGTCTGGATGTTGGAAGATCCCCACATGCTCCACGGAGTTCTCATTTTTTTTATATATATGTTAAAATTCCTTTTCTTTTTACTGGCCCATCAAGCCCATTAACATTAAAACTTTAAAAATTTAGTAGATTAGTCATTATTTTTTTTATTATATTACTCCAATCTATAATAATACCTAATCTTTCCACTTTTGTGGTATCCTGGGAAATCTTTATAAAAATCTCCATGTTGCTATGTGTGTCCCCACCAATCATCCAGGCAAAAAGATAGAAAAAAATTAAAATATAAAGGAAAAAAAAAATACCCCCCTACTAATGTTGTGGAAAAAAAACACAACATTACCCCCCTCTGCTGTACGGGTCATGGCAACCGCCATGATTACACACATGAATCCCGCAGTAACCGATCCACAGCCTCCCAGCCCCCCCGCAACATAAAAAAGTATATGTATAAGAAGAGAAAAAAAAAATACTATTCTCATTTAGTATTTCTAAAATTTTGCTTTTCTCTTCTATAATATCCATAAATGTCCATCACTTCTATTCCTTGGGTCTATCTTCATCTTTAATCCATTACGTTTGGAAGCCTCTATGTGTAATCAGCGAATAGATGGAAGTTCTTGTACAAACTCCTCCGCTTTTCGATAATCGGAAAAAAAAAATTTTCCCTCCTCCAAAAAAATTATCAGTATTGCTGGATGACGCATTGTAAATTTATAACCCTTTTCCCATAAGGCTTTTTTCGCTGGGTTAAATTCCTTCTTTCTCTTCAACAGGTTGTAACTTATATCAGGATAAAAAAGAATTGGCTTCCCTGCTATCATCAGTGGCCCGTTTCTATTTTTGGCACTTTGGGCAGCGGCCTTCAGGATCTTTTATTTGTCTTGGTATCGTAAGCATTTTATCAAAATTGATTGTGGGTTTTGATCAGCTCGAGGTCTTGACCTTAAAGATCTATGCACCCTTTCAATCTCAATTGGAGTTTCTCTTTCCATTTCCAATTTTTCAGGAATCCATTTTTGAAAAAAATGTATTGGATCTTCTCCTTCTATATCTTCTTTAAGTCCAACAATTTTAATATTATTTCGTCTACTGAGATTTTCAAGCTTATCAATTTTTCCATAAATTGTTTTCTTTCTGATGTCCAAGCAGTATTTTCCTTTTCCATTTTGTCCATTCTTTCAACCATGTCTTCCGTTGTAGTTTCCAAGTCCGTAATTCTTTTTTCCATTTTTTCCTGTCTCTTTGTCATTTTATCAAGCATAATCTCCATTTTGGTCTTTTTTTTTCGAGTATTTTTTGATTATTTTTAATTACTTTTAATGTGTCTAATTTATGCATTATTTGCCTCAAAGTCTTTTCTATATTTCTAGAAGGACTTTTACCTCTTTCTTCATCTGATCCTTCCGAGAGATTTGACTCTCCCTCCGATTCGCTATCACTTTCAGTTGCAGTGGTAGCTGGGCTTTGTAGTTTTTGTTGCTCCCGTTTGCGCATGCTCCATCCTTTGCGTTTGCGCAGTTCACGATGGTTTTTTCCTTTGGAAGTGGCCAGTGTTGCCACAGTCTCCTGTTCCGTATCGCCGGTGATATAATGTACCTGAGACCGCGGTTCCTCGGTAGACGTGGGCCTTGTTCTTGTTCCAACTTGCGTAGTCTTCCCGGTATTAGTTTTCTTCATCTTCCTTCCTTGAGGCATAGCTTGACACAGTCTGGAGTCATTTATAAGTAACTTTTAGAAAGTATTGACTAACTTTTCTTCATTTAAACATTAATTTATTAACTTTTTACAGGAGAGCTGGGTCCCTGTGTCTCGATCCTACATCATCACGTGATGTCCCCCCCCGTGCAGTAAGTCTTTGTAGGCACATACTCATCCACACAGGTTTTAATGAAGTCGGTAACAACTGCAGCATACTCATCCAGATTCAAAGATGAATCCCTGAATACAGTCCAGTCCACCGATTCAAAGCATAGTATGTGGCAAACTACTGTATATATGCTTAATTTAAAAATTTGCCTTGGAATTTGAGGTACTCAGGCAGGATCTGTGGTGAAGGTACCAGAGATAATATTTCAGCTTGATGATACTTCATCAGAAGTGGTAAAGAATACAGATTACAGTCGTCTCAAGATGCAGAGGAAGCAGAGTTACTGGGTATTGGGTGGACTGAACGAAGAAAATAATCTGTAATTGATGAAAAGATTAAAAGGCAACAACGAAGGTAGATTGGGAGAAAGAGTTGGAAAAACACTTGTTGAAACAAAGGGTAGACCTGGTGGTGTTGTAAGTAGAAGATTAATAGATATCAAAATAACCAGTAGGAAGTACGTGGAACAGTTTGTGCCTCTCACATCCCGATCATCTGTACTGCTTCTGTTCTCACTCTAAACTAAGACAATGTCATAACGGTTGTTGTCAACTTCCTCCTTGCTCCCCTCCTCAGAGATTTTTGCCACGTTAAAAATATCTCTAACCCCAGACGGCCTTCAGTGACTGAGCTGACTGGCTGCGTGTACAAGTGGAATGTTTTGAATTGTTTTTAATCTGCACTGGATGGCAGATGTCGAGAACTGTGTGTAGAGAACTGCATGAGTGCAGGATGGGTGGTGTGCAATGACTCACATGAACAGCCTGCCTGTAATTGTTGTCATGGCTACTCTGCTGAGATATCTGTGCAACCAAGCACACAAAGCCAGGACAGCACAGATGAGAAAATTCAAACAAATAAGTAATAGTACCACCCATGGATCCTCTGAACTATCTTCACAAACTGAGGTAGCAGGACTCTGGAAAGAGACCAGCGGATAATAACTATGTAGTGAATCACCTTAGGACAATACTGACCTATTAAAGAGAACTGAGGGACTATACATGTGCTATGTCTCACTGAAATGTGGCTTACATCCGCTTCATCTGACTGCACCATTCAGCCTGAGGGCTTCTTAACACACCAGATATTTTGTACCGTGTCCTCAGGAAAAGTTAGAGGCAGAGCACTTGCTTCTTAATCAACTCCTCCTGGAGATTGGATATGACGGTTCTGATGAGTGCCTACTCACCCAGCTTGGAAAATCTAACAGTGAAGTTTTGCCCATAACATCTGCTACATCAACTGCCTTGGTGCTTTTCATCATTGCCTGTGACTTGTGGCTTCAACCAAACCAGTTTCAAGGACGTGTTACCGTTATACTATCAACATGCCTCCTGTCCCACCAGGGACCCAAACACCTTTGACCTATGCTATACAGCCATCAAAAGTACCTCATCCACACTTTGGTAAATCAAGCCACCAGGCAGTGCTCTAGCATCCTGCGTACAAACTGGATCTGAAACAGGACGGTCCAGAGCAGTAAGTCTTTTAGTGCTGGTCTGAAGAAAAAGATGAGATAATACATGACTATTTTGAATCTGTAGACTGGTTGATGTTCAAACACTCAGATGCCAGTCTAGATCAGTAGGTCACTACCAGCTTTATCAGCAAGTAGGTTGAGGACTGTGCACCAAAGAGGACAATCTGGGTGTTTCCAAGCTGGAAACCATGGATGAAGCAAAAGATCCTCTCTTTTCTGAAGTCAGGGTTTGCAGTATTCAAATCTGATGACCATGACCTTTATAAGAAATCAAGCTATCACCTCCATTAAGTTCTCAGAAATGCTAAGAGACAGTACCAGTCCAAAATCCAGACACAGTCCAACTGTCAACTGTGGAAGAGTTTACATACTGCAACAAGTTACTAAACAAAACTTCGGCAACATCACTGACAAAACATACCTTTTGCTGATGAGCTTAATATACTTTAAATGTGTTTCAAACAGAAGGAAACAGGTATGTCTCTAGTGCACCCAAATCTACTGTCACTGTCACAGACAGTGTTTTAGATCAGTGTTTTAGAGGGTGAACCCGTGGAAAGCATTGAACCCAGGCAGTGTCCTGTTCTCCTGTGAGCATCAGCTACAGGGATATCTGTATATATTTTTAACCTTCCCCTGCTTCAGGCTGTGGTTCCTTCCTGTTTTAAGAAGACCATCACCCCAGTACACAAGAAAAACAGGGTCATGTGCCTGAATGACTACTGTCCAGTGGCTTTGACATCTACCATCATGAAGTACATCAAGAGGCTGCTCTTGGCAGACATCATTTCCAGCTTTCCAGACAACCTCCACCCATTACAATTTGCCTACCACTGAAACAGGTCTATATAAGCACCATCTTCTGGCTCCTGCACTGATCTCTGGAGCATCTGGACCTAAAGTCACTTACTTTAGACTGTCGCTTGTTGACTACAATTTTGTCTTCAATGCTATTAGGCCAAGCAAACTCATTACCAGACTCTGGACCCTGGAAGTTAGCTCCTCCTTCTGCAACTGGATACTTGACTTTCTGGCCAACAGACCGCAATCAATAAAGTTAGGCAACACCTCCTCCAAAGTTATTCTAAACTCTAGTTCGCCACGAGGTTGCATCCTCAGACTCCAATCCCTATACAATCTGGACTGTGCAGCCAGATTCTGCTCCTATTTCTAGATTATACCACTGTAGGGGGTGGATCTCAAATAATGACAAGTCAGAGTACAGGAAGGAAAGAGAAATCTCAGTGATATGATGTCATGACCCCAACTTTCCCTTTAATGTCAACAGAAAAAGAGCTGGTCATTGTCTTCAGAAAGGGCGCAGTCTAAATGCTCCTGCTTATATCAATGTTGTTAAGATTGTGAGACTGAAGGCTTCAAATTCCTAAGTGTGAACATCACCAATAGCATGTCCTGATCCAACAACATTGTGTCATCACCTACATAGCTCACCAATGCCTCTACTTGCTCAGGAAGGTAAAGAAATTCAGCATTTCCCCTTCCACTCTGACCAATTTTTATTTATGCTACAGAGAAAGCATTCTGTCTGGATGGATAATGGATTGGTGTGACATCTGCTCTGCATGTGACCTCAGGAAATTGCAGAGTTGTGGACACAGCTCAGCACATCTCAGGATCCTCTGCGGACTCTGCCTGTTCTCGCTTCTTCAGACCAGAAGCTCGCATAATCAAAGACCCACACAACCCCAGACATTCTCTCTTCCATCTCCAATCAGGCAGAAGATAGAAACGCCTGAAATCATGTAGCTCCAGGCTCAGGGAGAGCTTAGCTTCTATCCCACTGTCATCAGACTCTTGAACAGACCTCTTCTATGATAAGATGGACACTTGGCTTCACAATTTACCTTGTACCATATTTCACTTGCACTACACTTTTTCCAAGTAGCTTTTAGACTTTATTCAGCATTGTTATTGTTTTACTTTTTACCATGTAATGATTTGATCTGTATGAACAGTATGCAAGATATATCTTGCTGCATGTGTCAGAAATAAACCAGTACCAACAGCAATACAAATTAACATGTCATTGAATTGAAAAATGAATACTGTTTCTCTTTCCACAGAAACTACCTGGCTTATTTTACAAGCCTATAGTTCTTTTTAATTCAAAATTCAAGATTCAAGATTGTTTAATGCCATTTTCCATACACAAGTGTAAAGGAGAATTAAATCATTTTACTCCGGATCCAATGCTGCAAAAAAAAAATCATTCAAGATAAATGACACAATAATAATAGAAAAAACACAATAAATATAAATGCATAATTAAGTTATGTACATCGATTGATTGAAAGTCCATTAAATTTTTGGTGCTTTGGTAGCAGAAACAAACATGCCGACTATTTTCTAAATGGGGAGAAAATCCAGGAATCTAAGATGCAGAGGGGCTTGGAAGTCCTTGTGCAGAACACCCTGAAGGTTAACTTGCAGGTTGAGTCAGTGGTGAGGAAGGCAAATGCCATGTTAGCATTCATTTCAAGTGGTCTAGAATATAAGAGCAAGGATGTGATGCTGAGGCTTTATAAGGAACTGGTGAGGCCTCACCTTGAGTATTGTGAACATTTTTGAGCCCCTCATCTTAGAAAAGATGTGCTGGCATTGGAGAGGGTCCAGAGGAGGTTCACAAGGACGATTCCAGGAATGAAAGAGCTATCATACGAGGAACGTTTGATGGCTCTGGGTTTGTACTCGCCGGAATTCAGAAGGAAGGGGGGGATCACATTGAAACCTTTCAAATGGTGAAAGGCCTAGACAGAGCAGATGTGGAAAGGATGTTTCCCATGGTGGGGGAGTCTAGGACAAGAGGGTATAGCCTCAGGATAGAGGGGTGCCGTTTCAAAACAGAGATGCAAAGAAATTTCTTTAGCCGAAGAGTGGTGAATGTGTGAAATTTGTTGCCACATGCAGCTGCGGAGGCCAGGTAGCTGAGTGTATTTAAGGCAGAGATTAATAGGTTCTTGATTGGATATGGCATCAAAGGCTACGTGGAGGAAACCAGGAACTGGGGTTGAGGAGGAGATAGAAAAAAGTATTAGCCATGATTGAATGGCGGAGCAGTCTCTATGGGCCAGATAGCCTAATTCTGTTCCTATGTCTTATGGTCTTAAACTGATGGTAGGCTGGACATAGGTGACTGACATGAAATTATAAAGTAGTGGTAGCATTTATGGGTGGAGATCAGCCTTACTGTTTGGGGAACATAATTGTTTTTGGGTCTGGCGTCTGGTGGTCCTAGCATGTATGCTGCATAGTCCTCTCCCTGATGGGAGTGGAATAAACAGTCCACGAGCAGGGTGGGCTGGATCCTTCATGATGTTACTGGTCCTTTTCCGGCACCTTCCTGTATATATGTCTTGGACGGCAGGTAGGCTGGTGCTGGTGACCTGATGGCAAGTTTTGATTACCCGTTGAAGAACATTTCTCTTTGCTGCTGTGCAGTTTCCGTACCAAGCAGTGATGCAGCTTGTCAGGATACGTTCTTCAAAACATCTGTAGAATGATGTGAGTATGGATTTGCAAAGTCCAGCTCTCTTCAGCCTCCTCAGAAGAGGCATTGATGAGTTTTTCTTATGTTGGATGTATTTTGGGACCAGGAGAGGTTATGTGTGATGTGCACTCCCAAGAGTTTGAAACTTCTTGCAGTTTCCACTGCTCTGCCGCTGATGTACTAAATGAGTGGTACGAGTTCTCCTGAAATCAATGGCCATCTCCTCTATGTTGTTCAAACTAAGGAAGAGGTTATTTGCCTGGCATTAGGCGTCAAGTTCTTCCACTTCCTCTCCGTAAGTCGTCTCATCGTAGTTGGTGATGAGCCTCACCACTGTTGAGCCATTGGAGAACTTGACAATGTGATTGCTTGGATGTTTGGCTCTGCGGTCAGATGTGAGCAGAATTTAGAGCAATAGATTCAGCACATAGCCCTGGGGGACACCATGTTGAGGACAATAGTGAGGGAGATGTATCCTGACTATCTGAGATTTGTTGGTTAGGAAGTCCAACAGCCAGTTTCACAGGATATTGCTCTAAAAAGCCAACAGCAGGGTGTTTGTTCTCATGCTGATTTTCCATACAACTCAATAGGTTGTCAAATCTGGATTCTGCCCCACTCAGCTGAGCATTAGGAGATGCTGCTTTCTCCCCTGATCCTTGCAGAGGGACTAGAGGCCCCTGAGCAACCAAAACTGCAATGGCAGAAACTCCAAACAAAATTGTGTCCACAGCAATGAGTGGATTAAATAAAACTCCAGCAAAATGAATTTTTTTGTTACGAAGCATATACCTTTAATTTGTCCCTAGGAGACTGTATTTTCTTGATAGACAAATACAAGTACTTAAATTTCAAAGCTTCTGTGATCTTTTGTTTAGTGTGTTTTAATATTTATGGCATCAATAAGCACAATGTTGTCACATCTGGTGCAGTGCATCTTCTGCTATTTCTCTGTGGGTATCTGAAGGTGCATTCTAATAAATGTGCCTTCTTTATTCTTTTTGGTGTGCCTTCTATTTTATGTTCCTCAGGCCCAGGAGACATCCATTATCCTTGTATGTCTGTTCCCATCCCTCTGGGTCTCGGCTGTAAAGTGCTGTTTGTTCTATCACATTTCTCAAAGCACTTCCATTAATGTGCTCAAAGAAATGTGATGGAACAAACAGCATAAGTTTCCCTATTCTAGTCTGTGAGACATTTTGATAAGATCCCCCTAGGCCATAACCTAGGGGGATCTTTTGTAGCTCTCCAAACCCATCAGGAAATACCAATAAGATTGCACAGACTGCTGAGTTTTCATTGGGTGTCTGCCAGAGAGAACAAAAGGAAGAAAAATGAGATAAACATTTATACCAGTCTTGATTATTTCTGTTCTTGATGGATTTTTGCACTTCAATTATGGTTGTCATTTGTAGGTTGACCACAACAATTAGTGGCTCATCTAGAGGCCTGAGCACAAAATGTACAATGAAGGGCCAAGGAAGTGACACATTGCTAAAGCTACTGTGGCCAGTTCAGCTGGTCAGTGACCGGGATGAAGTCATGTCCATGGGATTGACTGCACTAAATGATCTTCAAATACATGGGCCAGCATTGCATTGAGACTTCCCTGCACTGTGGAACTGAAAAGACAGTGGAAAGAAAGCGGGCTGGAAGAACTGGACCTTGGCAGCTTTGACATGGGCTGGAGTTCTTTTAGGTTTTTGTAGGTGGGACCTTTTGGTCCTGTTCCTTCTCCTGATTCCATCTACCTACTATCCACTCATTTCACCCATCTGCTTCCCCTCTCCCCCATCTCCTGGACAAATTGCACAACCATTTTGGAAGAGCAGAATGGAAACATGGTCGGCCCAATGGCAGATTAAATGCAGGGTATCATGCAGTGAGTGACCCACTTCGGAAGTTTCTCCACCAACTGCAAGTCGAAGGGCTTCTAATGAAATACGTGCTTCATCCAGGAAGAGGAGCTCTCCTGATTGACATCTAATCTACTGCTCTACAAAAACAATGCCTTCAGTCTGGTGCTGTGGATGAAATCTACAAGCCAGGCTACATCACGTAGCAAGTCTCTTCTGACAGCACTTCCCAAAAAAGGCCAATGTTACTAGAAGCATGAGGAGTATCAAGTGTATGGCAACACCACTACTGGAAAATCATATCTTCATTGTCACAGGTTCTGAATCCCAAAACTTGCTCCCCTGACATTCCCCAGGAGGTTTACAGCAACTCAGAAAAGACAGATCACCACAACTTTCAGAAGGGCAATTAGGGATACTCAGTCAATGTGATTTTACCGGTAATCCCAAATTCCTAGGTTGAATGAAGCAATAATCCAACATAATGTGGTAGCACTGCTTGAGAATGGCCATGCTGAACAGTGGCATCATCATGCAATCATTTCTCAGTCTTTATGGATCCACATTTAACTCTCAATATGCTCTTTTTAGCACTTCTTTCTGAATATTCAATGTTCTTATTTTCCCTGATATTTCTTGTTTCCTTATCAAGTCTCAGTTTTCAATTGTAAAACTGATTACTAAAAGGCTTACTTGTCCTTTTAATTCTATTTGGTAACTCTGTATGCCTTTTCCTTTGGAACACAGTTGTTAACTTCTCTTGATTCTGTCCGCATCTTTTCCATTTTTCTTGGGCCAAAACATTGACTGTTTATTTCCCTCCACAGGTGCTGTCTGACCTGCTGAGTTCTTCCAGCATTATATTTATTTTCTTATTATTTAGAGATACAACACAGAACTGGCCCTTCTGGCCTAATGAGCTGCACCACGCAGCAGCACACCTATTTAACCCTATCCTATTTTGTGCATGCTGCTTCATATACACACAGCTGGAGCACTTTGTTATAGTTTGTTTTGTCTTAAGAGGATATACCTGTATATGATTTGTTAACTGAATAGGTCACTTAAGCTTAAACATAGCATTTTCATTGTTATACAAGAATGACGAGGACACACGATGCATTAATAAAATAATCATTAGAAAGAATCCTTCATTGGTCTCACTTAGAATATTCAGAGGGAGGGAAAGTGGAACAAAAGATGATTTCCGCACAACTACTTCTAAACAATTTTACCTTTATGACTTTCATCTGAACACAGTGAACTTGCTGTATATCATTTCCATTAATTCAATTCCATTTGGCCAGTATTTTTAAATCCATATCAAAAGGTCATTTCCTACCGAAAATGTGGGTTTTCAAAATTTGGATAGATTTAGAATGGAATGGCACATTTCCCTAAATGATTGTGAAATAAAACTCTCCCTTCTCAATGCACAGTACTGATGAGATTTTGTGCCCTCCCACTCAGCTTTCATTCTCGCTTTTTCACATTGACTGAATCCTCAAAGGATCAGCTTTATTCACCATATACAGTACATTTACATATATTAGGAATGTGCTAATATATTGTGTTGGTGTGACAGTATTCAACAATGATTAAGAATTATTTTATTTATTTAGTGATACAGCACAGAGTAGGCCCTTCCGGCCCTATAATTACCCCTGATCTAATCACGGGACCATTTATAATGACCAACTAACTGAGGCGGTATGTCCTTAGACTGTGGGAGGAATTGGGAGAACCCAGAGAAAACGCATGCATTCTACAGGGAGAATGCACAGAGGCTCTTTATAGACCTGTGGCTGGAATTGAACTCTGAACTTCAGAACATCCTGAGTTGGAATAGCATGACATTAGCCACTATGCTACTATGTATTACATTAAAGATGAAGTTAGAGGTTAAAGTGTGAAATAAAATGTGCGAAGTACATAAATATCAGCACAAATTTACATATAAACGGCATTATAAAATGGTTTAAATTATTTACAGTCTGAGGTGTGTGATAGGGTGGGTGGTGCGGGTATCTGCCTGTGTGGAAAAAACTTTGAAGTCACGTGAAGTTTTCATTTTAATCGATCTATACCAATTTTCAGAAAGGAGATTTTGGAAAAAGACAGTTTTCCTGGTGGGTAGCATCCACAATGTTTTTTTCCCCTTGTCCTAAATCTTCCATATTCCCTTTATAGGATTTCACTGTACTTGGGAATGATAATTGCTCTCTCTGTTGAAAAACTTCACACCACCTACCCTCAATGTAAAAATTCACAGTAAATTTACTACTCTGTTTC
Source organism: Hemitrygon akajei (assembly GCF_048418815.1). Lineage (NCBI taxonomy): Eukaryota > Metazoa > Chordata > Chondrichthyes > Myliobatiformes > Dasyatidae > Hemitrygon > Hemitrygon akajei. Next base: position 90,689,190 of record NC_133132.1, on the reverse strand, counting down.
ATATATCTCATCAAATATTACCCTCTCCACTTATAAAATAAATACTAAAAATTATTTTCATGCAGGCATTCACGGTGGAATAAAGATGGAGAATAGAATCAACAATAACACACAAAAAAAGGACTGACAAGCAACCAATGTGCAAAAGAAGAAAAACTGCAGATAAAAAAGAATTAAATTAAATTATTACTAATAATAAATAAATAATACTGAGAACATCTGCGATAGAGTCCTTGAAAATGTGTCCATACATTGTGTTCAGTAGTGAAGATATCCTCGCCAGTTCAGAAGCCTGATGGTTGAAGGGTAATAACTGTTCCTGAACCTGGTAGTATGGGACATAAGGCTCCTGTACCTGCTGAGAAAAGAGAGCATGGCTTGGATTTTGGGGATCCTGAAATTCAAAGCTAAAATGATTCATATCCTTGTGCTTAAATCCTTAAGACATTTTGACTATAAGATATAGGAGCAAAATTAGGCCATTTGGCCCATCGAGGCTGTTCTGCTATTTCATCATGGCTGAACCACTTTTCCTCTCAGCCCCAATCTCCCCATATCCTTTCATGCCCGGTCAAGTCAAGAATCTATCAAACTTTGCCTTAAGTAACATAAAGACTTGGCCTCCACAGCTGCCTGTGGCAAAGAATTCCACAGATTCACCACTCTCTGGCTGAATAATTTCCTCCTCATCTCCATTCTAAAAAGATGCCCCTCAATTCTGAGGCTGTGTTCTCTGGTCTTAAGCTCTTCCACCATAGGAAACATTCCCTCCACATCCACTCTATCAAAGCCTATCACCATTCGATAGGTCACCCCTCATTCTTCTGAATTCTAGTGAATATAGGCCCAAAACCATTAAACACTCTTCATCTAACAAGATATTAAATCCTGGATTAATTTTTGTGAACCTCCTTTGAACCCTCTCCAATTTTAGCAGGTTTTTTTTCTACAATAAGGGGCAAAAACTGCTCACAATTCTCCAAGTGAGGCTTCACCAGTGCTTTATAAAGTCTCAACATTACATCCTTGCTTTTATATTCTAGTCCTCTTGAAATGAATGCTAACATTGCATTTGCCTTCTTCACCACAGACTCAACCTGCAAATTAACCTTTTCGGGATAGTGCACAAGGACTCCCAAGACGCTTTGCACCTCAGTTTTTTTGTATTTTCTCTCCCACTCATTTCTGCTACCAAGTGCATGACCATATACTTTTTAACACTGTATTCCACCTGCCACTTCTTTGCCCATTCTACTAATCAGTCCTTCTGCAGTCTCTGTATTTCCTCAAAACTACCTGCACCTCCACCTATCTTCATATTGTCTACAAAGTTTGCAAAAAAGCCACCAATTCCATTATCCAAATCACTGACATATAACGTAAGAAGAATCAGTCCCAACACAGACCTGTATGGAATACCGCTAGTCACTGGAAGCCAAACAGAAAAGGCTCACTTTATTCCCACTACTTGCCTCCTACTAATCAGTCTCTGCTTTATCCATGCAAAAATCTTTCCTGTAATAACATGGGCTTGTAGCCTCATGTGTGTCACCTTATCAAAGGCCTTCTGAAAATCCAAGTACACAACATCAACCAATTCTCCTTTCTCTATCATGCTTGTTATTTCTTCAAAAAATTCCAACAGATTTGTCAGGCAAGATTTTCCCTTGAGGAAACCATGCTGACTATGAACTATTTTATCATGTTCCTGAAATATCATCCTTAAAAATCGACTCCAACATCTTTCCAACCACTGATATTAGACTAATTGGCCTATAGTTTCCTTTCTTCTGCCTCTCTCTTTTCTTGGAGTGACATTTGCAATTTTCCAGTCTTCTGGAACCATTCTAAAATCTGGTGATTCTTGAAAGATTGTTAATGCCTCTACAATCTCCTCAGCCAGCTCTTTCAGAACTTTGGGGTGTACACCCGCTTGTTTCCCAAGAACCTTCATCTAGAAATGATAACTTTATATTCTTCACACCCCCTGACATCTGGAATTTTGACCATTCTGCTAGTGTCTTCCACAGTGAAAAGTGACACAAAATACATATTCCATTTGTCTGCCATTTCTTGTCACCTATTACTACCTCTCCAACACTGTTTCCCAGTTGTCTGATATCCACTCTCACCTCTCTTTTATACTTTATGTATCTGAAGAAACTCTGTTACACTCATTAATATTATTGGCTAGCTTACTTTTGTATTTCATCTTTACCTTCTTAATTGCTTTTTTAGTTGCCTTCTGTTAGTATTCAAAAGCTTCCCAATGTTCTAACTTGCTACTATCTTTTGCTTTATTATATGCCTTCTCTTTAGTTTTAATGTTGGCTTTGACTTGTTAGCCATGGTTGTGTCATTTTACCTTTAGAATGCTTCTGCCTCTTTGGGATGTATATATCCTGTGCCTTCTGAACTGATCTCAGAAATTCCAGCCATTGCTGCTCTGCTGTCATCCATGCCAATGTTTTTGTTCAATCAATTCTGGCCAACTCCTCTCTCATGCCTCTGTAATTCCCTTTACTCCATTGTCATACTGATACATCTGACATTAGCTTCCCCTTCTCAAATCTCAGGGTGAGTTTGATCATATTATGATCATTTCCCCTAAGGTTTATTTTACCTTAAGCTCTCTTATCAATTCTGGTTCAGTGCACAACACCCAGTCCAGAGTAGCTGATCCCCTAGTGGGCTCAACTTCGAGCTCCTCTAAAAAGCCATCTCATGGGCATTCTAGAAATTCCCCCTCCTGGAATCTAGCACTAACCTGATTTTTCCAATTTACCTGCAAATTGAAATCCCCCATGACTGTTGTAACATTGATCTTTTGGTATGCATTCTCTATCTCCCATTATAATTTGTACGTCCCATCCTTACTACTGCTCGTCAGTCTATATACAACTCCCATCAGGGTCATTTTAGCCTCGCAGTTCCTCAGCTCTATTCACAATGATTCAACACTTCCTACCCTATGCCACTGCTTTCTAAAGATTTGACTTCACTTTTTTTAATACCAACAGAGTGATGACACCCCCCCCCCACCCCCGCCTTCCTGTCCAGCCTGTCCTTTGAATACAATGTGTATCCCTGGACATTATGCTCCCAGCTATAATCTTCTTTTATCCATGATTCAGAGATGCCGACAGCATCATACCTGCCAATCTGCAGCTATGCTACAAGTTCCTTATACTGCGCACATTCAAATATAACACCTTCAGCCCCATATTCGCCCTTTTTGATTTTGCCTGCCTTTTACGTTGCAATTCATCCTGTTGACTGCAATTTTGTCCTATCAACAGCCTCTCCTCACTACACGTCACCTCTGTTTGTAAACCAGCTACCTCATCTTCAGCACCATCATCTGCTTTTCCTACGATACTGCTTGCACTGAAATATATGCAGCTCAGGACACTTGTCGCATCATACTCAACGTTTTAATTCCTAACTTTGTCTGAGGTCTTACCAACATCTGCCTCTACAACCTCTCCACTGCCTGTTCTAGCACTCTGATTCCCATCCCCCTGCAACTCTATTTTAAAACCCTCCTTGTAGCATTAACAACTCTTCCCATGAGGATATTAGTTCCCCTCCAGTTCTGGTGCAAACTATCCCTTCTGTACAGGTCCCACCTTCCCTGAAGAGAGCCCAATGATCCAAAAGTCTTATGCTTTCCCCCCTGCACAAACTTTTCAGCCACGTATTAAATTGTATAATCTTCCTAGTTCTGACCTCACTCGCACATGGCAAGGGTAGCAATTCTGAGATCACAACCTTGAAGGTCATTCCCTTTAATTTAGAACCTAATTCCCTGAACACTGTATGCAGAAACTCATCACTCATCCTACCCATGTCATTGGCACCTACACGGACCTCTGGTTGTTCATCCTCCTATTTAAATTATTGAGGACTCAATCCGAGGTATCCTGGACCCTGGCACCTGGGAAGCAACATACCATTGGGAAAGCTCATTCTTGCTCACAGAACTGCCTGGCCATTCATCCAACCAACAAATCTCCTATCACTATGACATACTTCTTCTTCCAACACCCCCCCCCCCTTTCTGAGGCACAGAGCCTGACTGACTCAGTGCCAGAGACCTGACCACTGCAACTTTCCTCGGTTAGATAAAGCCACCCAACAGTATCCAAAGGGATATACCTGTAGTTGAGGGGTATACCACAGAGGTAGTCTGCACTGGCTCCTTAACCCCTTTCCCCTTCCTGACTGTCACCTTTTGTGTAACTACCTCTCTATATGTCCTATCTATCACCCCTTCAACCTCCTGAGTGATCTGGAGTTCATCCAGTTCCAGCTCCGACTCCTTTTCGCAGATCGTTAAAAGCTGAAGCTGGATGCACTTCTCGCATTTGTAGTCGTCACTCCTTAGTGCTGATTAATCCCCTCCTTTCCTCACACTGTTTAAACCTCAGTCCCTCTATCAAACATTCCCTCCGATTCTAGTTTGTGCGAAGTTGTCTTGCTTTGGTAACCTTGACTGCAGCCCATTTTACACTGTGCTCCAAAATTCCTTCCTAACTGAACCCTCCCCTTTGGCCTCTCCTATTACTGTGCTACATTAAATCTTTTGGACAAACTTGTGATCAATAATAAGATAGATAGATCAGCTTTATTTGTTACATGTTCATCCAAACCTTAAAATATAGAGTGAAAAGCATTGTTTGCATCGAGGATGTGTCCACAGGTGTCACCATGCATCTGGTGCCAACATAGCATACCCACAAATCACCCTAATTTGAATAATTTGATAAGACTGCTGAACAAATCCTGACCCGGATCTGGGCCGTACCTTCCAAATATCTGGACCTGACTTGCACTACCTTACTTTCCCTTTTCTATTTTCTAATTTTGGTTTATAATTTAAATTTTTATTATATTTACTTCAATTTGTGCTTCAGGGAGCGTGAAGCGCAGTAACAAATATCACTGTGACAATTGTACGCTCTAGTATTAATTGTTTGGTGACAATAAAGTATTTGTACTGTATTGTCTTTGGAATTTGGGAGAGATTGTGACACAGTCCACTTAAAAGTTTCGCGTACATTAAGGCACATGTGATTGGGGATAATATTGAATGTGTCAAAAAACTGGGTAAATGAGCAAGAAAAAAGAATAGCAATAAAAGGGTCTACTGACTTAAGAAAAAGCTTGCCATGGAGTGGGTGCAAGAAAAGTTCACTGCACTAAATCCAGCGATGGTGGGAAAGTTATATGAGGGGAGCTTAGGTCCATTAGGTCTGATTTGCTAAGAGATTAAAGAATGATAAACATATAAAATAGTGACATGGCTTGACAGACTGGGTGAAGGACAGATATTTTCCCTTGGAGTCTATATAGAGATGACAGATTCAATATATAGAGTAAATCTATATATTGTCTGCAAAGAGGAAATATTTCTTTACTGGGGGAGGTGGTTGTGAACCAGTGGAATGCTGAGCAGTAGAGGCTAATTTCCTGAAATTATTAAAGGAGCTTGTAAACAAATTTTTAGTCATAGAAGTCATCAAAGTGGATGGGGAGAGAGTGGGAATATGATATTGAGACAGAAGATCAGAAATATACTTACTAAAGGTTGGAATAGGTTTAGTGGTTGGAATGGAGACACAAGAGTCCATAGATGCTGCAATTTAGAGCAATACACTAAACAACAGAGAAATTTGGCAGGTTACGCAGCATCTGCAGAGAGAAATGGACAGTCAGCATTTTGCTTCAAGATCCTTCATCTATACTCCTCAATCCTGTCCATTTCCCTCTATAGGATAGAGACCTACTGAGTTCTTCCAGCTTTTCAACAATCTGAATGTTTTACCCCTTCTCCAAGGTTTCTACATCTCCATGTACCACAGCCCACCCCCATGTACAGTAGCAATGGAGTGCTAAAGAACTGAAGCTGCTATCTGAAAGGAGATGTTTACATTTGTCTCTGGCTCAAGTGCTGGTGGGCATAGAGGAACCCACAGCTACTTTCAAAGAGAGGAACTGTGTTCTTCCCATGTCACCAATGCTGATTCTCTCTCCCGACTCCTTCTATGTCACCTTAGATTGTCTTCATTTCTTTCAACAATAAAACCCGCTTTCCTCTGACTGCTTGCTTCAAATGCAGAGTATTCTGCCACGTTGCACCAGGCACATATTTAATTCAGTAAGCTCGGATGTGGACGTGCATGATGATAGCCTAATGCCTTCTATTGCATCACAGTGCACCACTATTCATTAAAGATTCATGTGTATTCCTCTTACCTAAATATATATTTCATAAAGGCATCCAGGATTTTCATTATGGAAATAAACCATATCATAATTAATAATATTTAGGTGCAAATTAAGTCCAATTAATCTGTTGTTAAGAGGCAATGACCTAGATACCATGCTGTTCCTCAGGCAAAAATTGTTTTATGCTTCAGAGTGAATGCACTGTCACTGGTTGTTTGCAAATTACTCTATTGTGTCAGTGGCCTACTTTCTTTCGCCCAAAGGGTGAAAGAATTGGGATGCTTGATTGCCATGAGACAATTGAAGAGTTCATGGAGGAAGCCTTAATGGTGAAGGCATATCCAGGAAATGGCCCAAGAGCACAAAATTGAAAAGAGAAGATAAGTAGAGTGACCTGAAAACAAAGGACGAGTTATTCTGAATAAGTTCTTCTCAGGCTTCCAGCCAGGTAGGGATACTGAGTTTAACTGACGTTTCGATGACAAGCTCTGCCATCTTCATCAGGGATGATGCCTAGGCATATCTAGATATAACCCCATCGCCCATCCCTCCTGATTGGTTAGTCCTCAACCAGTCAGGTTTCTGCTGTCCCACCTTGTTCACTATCAAATTCCAGTTGTTACTTAGAGTAAGAACTTCACCTTTGAATGAAAGAAAACTACTTTTGGGATCACCAAATGAAGGAAGCCATTGAAATAAGAGTAGTGAATAATAATTTTTAAAAAGATGACGGTCTAGCTCTAAGAAACAACTAGAATTGGATTGTAAACAAGGTGGGACACTGGAAACCTGATTTATTGAGGACTAAGCAGTCAGGAGGGATGGAAGATGGAGTAGGGGTATATACCCCACTGGACTAGATGTGCCCTGGCATCATCCCTGATGCAGATGGCAGAGTTTGTCATTGAAACAATAGTTAAAATCAAGACCTGTACCTGGCTGGGAGCTCAAGAAGTGTTTAATCTCTATATATGCACAAGAAAGAAATTAGGAGAGCCAGCAGGGGCCATGAGAAGGCCTTGGTGGACAGGATTAAGAAAAACCCCAAGGCATTCTACAAATATGTGAAGAGCAAGAGGATAAGACATGAGAGAATAGGACCAATCAAGTGTGACAGTGAAAAAGTGTGTATGGCACCAGAGCAGATAGCAGAGGTGCTTAATGAGTACTTTGCTTCAGTATTCTCTATGGAAGAGGATATTGACAATTGTAGGGATGACTTACAGTGGACTGAAAAGCTTGAGCATGTAGATATTAAGAAAGAGGATGTGCAGGAGATTTTGGAAAGCACCAAGTTGGATAAGTCACCGAGACCGGATGGGATGTACCCAGGCTAATCTGGGAGGCGAGGGAGGAGATTGCTGAGCCTCTAGTGATTATCTTTACATCATCAATGTGGATGGGAAAGGTTCCAGAGGATTGGAAGGTTGTGGATGTTGTTCCATTATTCAAGAAAGGGAGTAGAGATAGCCGCAGAAATTAATGAGAGCTGTATAACTCATCTCCTTCTACCTTAGGCCACGAACTTATCAATCACCCTTGTTGTGAACTCTTTCCGGAGGTCCAAGATACGTATGATCCATGACCACTGGACTAAGTGTGTAAATGTAGGAGGGGACTATGTTGAAAAATAAATGAGCTAGGTTTTCTAAAATTGACTCCTTCTACCTTAGACCACGAACTTATCAATCACCCCTCGTACTCACACCAAAAATCGTGCAACAGTTAAAGAAAGCTGTTCACCTTCTTAAGGGGATTGAGTTTGGGCAATGAATGCTCGCTTTGTTATCAATACCTAGATCTTGAAAATGAATAAGCACATATACTTCTTTGGAACTAATTCCTAAGATTCATCACCCATTGAGTGATGAAATCTCATCTCATTTCAGTGCTGAATGGTCTACACTTTATATCCAGACTGTGACCCCTGGTTCTAGATTTCACAGTCAAGGGAACTATCCACCCTAATTTGCCCATTGAGTGCTGAAAGAATTGGGTAAATTTCAATGAGATTACCTTTCTTTTTCTAAACCCTAAAGAACAGGAGTTCGCCTACTTGTCTCTCATCGTACTACAGATCTGGTATCCCACAAACTAGTCCAGTAGATCATTACTTCAGATACATGAAGTGGTAGAAGTCATAACAAGATTGGATTTACCGAAGGCAGTGCGTTTTGATTGGCTTGTGTCAGATCGTGTTTGGATGGGGTAGAGTGGATTTGCACTTAGGTTGGCAGCAGGTGGGTTGGGTTCAGGTAGGGCTTTAATTTATTTTATATATGCATGAGCAGACTCCTTCAGTGTGTGATTTTAGAATTCATTTCCTCAGAAATATATTGAACACTGGCAATAATGCAGACATGAATTTGTGATTGCCAGAAGTGAGGGGCAACAGTGATCAGGAACGACTGAGCTAACTGGAGTTCTTTATCTAAGAAAAAAAACAGTGTTATTATTTGTAAGGTTATTACAGAATAAGAAATTGGATAAAATAAAACAAGTTATTTTGGATTTTTTCTTGAAGCTGGCATTATTGATGTATTTCAGAATCAGCATCAGGTTTATTATCACTGACACGTGAAATGTGTTGCTTGTGGCTGCAGAAGAAGATCAAGGATAAAGGGAACAGAGGGACTGAAGATCAGGATAAAGGAGATGTAAGTAGGTGGAATGAGGTTCAGAAAGTCACAGAGCATGGAACCAGGCCCTTCAGCCCATCACTCACCATCAAATACCCATTTACACAAGCCCTATTTACCAGTATTTGGTCCACACACTTCTTTAACTTGGCAATTCAAGTGCTCACTTGGATACTCCTTAAGTGTTGAGGGAGTCTCTGCCTCATCATCCCCTGAGGCAGCACGTACCAGATTCCAACCATCTTCTTGGTGAAAAGTTTCTTGCTCAGATTCCTTTAAACATTTTAGCCTTTACCCACAGCCTATGTCTTCTAGTTTAATATAGATCTGGTACAGGGTAATGTTTCTACCCAATCTAAGCACCCCCAAACCAAGCCTTGAAATACCTCAATCAGGTATCCACTGGAGTATGAAACTAGCATAGATGCGTTGGACCTAATGGCCTGATATTATGCTATAAATCCTTTGTTAGCTTTGTATGAGAGATTGAGAGGAAGCCAACACAGATCAATAACTTGACAATTTCAGATGAAGATTAATGTGAGCAGTTTCATTCTGATCTCTCACATCATTGATAACAGAGATGTGATTGAAACAGCCTGTTACCCTTGAACTATCCACCATTATTCATGACAGAACAAATGGGCAAAATGTGTTGATTTGGTCTGTGGGTGGTGATATCATTTAGTTCCTTCCATAGTGTGCAGTCTCCAGTCCAGAGCATGCATGAAAGCTAACTTGTTATTTTCGTATGTTCATTTAAGTTTACTGCAGATCTCAGGATGTTCATTCTACTCACCATTAAATCACATCTAGTACCTTGGTATTGATGGGAATGGCACAATAAGGGATTTGCCTTGTCCGAGAGTAATGGATTATGGTGGGGTACAATTCTGCCACTTTGAGTAGTATTCCACCGTAACTCTGTAAGTGGGCCATAGCTTCAGTTTTGAACTGACACTTTTAAATATATTCCATGTGACAAGGCAGTGTTGAGTTCTATAGTCAAGAGAGTATCCTCAGTTTGAATACAGGATTTTGTCCACAGGATTTGAATAGTGGTCAAACCAACCAATACAGTCCTGTCAGATCCATCTGTCACAGGTAGATTAGTGAGGGCTAGATTTCCCCTTCCTATTGGTATTCTTACCACCTGGCACCTGACAGGCTTTGTTCTGCTTCGTCAGTTAATGAAAGACTGACCCCATCTGTGATAGAGATCAAAATTTTCCATTCTGAGTACATTCTGTGCCACTTCCTTTAAGTGTCTTCAACACTGTAAAAAACACTTCATTTGCAGAGGCATCTGTGTCCAAATGTGACCAAGCTTCTGGAATCAATATCCAAGTCTTACACCTGAATCTGCCATCTCCTACCTCACACCAAAATGTTGGCCCATCTGGGGATGATGAACAGATTCTCCAGGAAGCCAGCTAAATTCTCTGACTCTGCCACTGTGAACATTTTCCCCCCTGGAACATGGTGGCGCCATGCTAGCATAATAGTTAGCATGATGCTATTACAGTTCAGGGCATTCCGGAGTTTGGAGTTCAATTTCACTGCTGTTCTGCAAGGAGTCTCTGTACATTCTTCCTGTGAAATGTCTGTTAAAGCAGGTGCTCTGCTTTACTCCCACAGCCCAGGTTGGTTAATTGGTCATTGTAAATTACCCTGTGTTTAGGTTAGGGTAAAATTGGGGTTATGGTGTTGCTGGGGCAGTGGGGCTCGAGCAGATAAAGGCCCACTCCATGCTGTATTGCTAAATAAAATAAAGCAAGCTGAATGGTGACATTATTAAGGTTCATAAAATAACAAGAGACATAAAGTGGATGGTCAGTCTTTTTCCCAGGGTAAGGAAATCTAAAATAAGAGAGCATAGATTTAAGGTAAGGAGAAAAGAATCTAAAAGGATCTGTGGGGAATTGTTTTTCGCAGAGTTTGGGGTTACATGGATCGAACTGCCAAAGAAAGTTGTAGAAGCAGATACAATTACAATGTTTAAAAGATATTTGGACAAACTCATGGATGGGAAAGTTGGAGGGATATGAGCCAAGCGCAGGCAAATGGGACTAGCTCGGATAGACATCTTGGTTGGCATGGTCTAGATGAACTGAGGGGCCTGCGTCTGTAATATAGAACTGTATGACTTAATGATAGGAGAATGGGGTTGAGGGGATTAATAAATAAGCCATGATGAAATGGCAGAGCAGGCTCGATGGGCCAAATAGCCTAATTCTGCTCCTATGTCTTATGTCTTATGTAAACCTTACCTATCTTATTGCTGCTCCCCTTAACTATCCTCCAGTCTTCTGATAACTCATCAGTTGTTAACCAAAATGCAACAATCTCTGTCAGATCCCTAGCAATCTCCTTTCTTCTTTGCCATAGCATTTTAGAATAGATCTCATTTCGCCCTAGGGAATTATGCACTCTTATACCTTCTCATTCATCTAACACCCCCACCTTATTAACATTGACAAGCTCCAGACTATCGAAGCATCCTTCCCCTCCACTGTCTGTCCTCCATATTACTCTCCTTGGTAAATTTAGATGAGAAATATTCATTTAGGATATTGCCTGTACCCTCTGGCTCCACACTTAGATTATTCTTTTGGTGTCCAAGGTGGACACACTTTTCTTTCCGTAGCCACTCTGTTCTTTCTATTATACTTCTAGATACTTCTAGAATGACTTAGGATTTTCTTTAAACGTATCTACAAGGATATTTCATTACCTCTTGGATAGGTTGGGGCTGTTTTCCCTTGAGTGAAGGAGGCTGAAGTGCAAAATTATAGAGATTTCTAAAATTATGAAGGCATAAAAAGGGTAGATAGTCACAGTCCTTTTCACAAGTTAGAGGAATCTAAAACAAGCGACCATAGGTTTAAGGTGAGGGGAGTAAGATTTAAAGGAGATCTGAGAGGTAGGTTTTCACAGAGAGGGAGGTGGCTGCACAGGTACAGTGGAAATGGTAGCAACAGGTACAACATCTAAAAGATATTTAGCAAGCTTGAGGAAAGAAAAGTTTAGAAATATATGGGCAAAATGCCACCAAAGGAATTACAATAGATGGGCATCTTGTTTGGCACAAACAAGTTGGGCCAAAGAGCCAGTTGCCATGTTGTAATACTCTAAGAATCTAAGCCTTGATTATAGCTTGTCCCTTGGTCTTCCTGCAGCTTAATAAGCTTATTTTCTCTCCTTCCCAGTTCTGACAGATAGTTTTCAACCTGAAGACTTTACTTTGTTTTTCCTCCCACAGTTGCACCTTGACCTGCTGATCTCCTCCAGCATTTTCTGTTTTTACTTGCCACATGAACTGACAGGATGATTAAGAAGCTGCACAGTGTGCTGGCCTTCATTAGTTATGAGATTGATTTGAAGAGGTGTGATGTAATGTTGCTGCTCTATACCACTCTAGTGACCACACTTGGAGTATTGTGTTCATTTCTGCTCGCTTCATTCTATTCAGTTCAGTGCTGGAGACTTACCAGAATGCTGCCTGGATTAGAGATCATGTCTTACGGGGAAAGGTTGAGCGAGCTATACTTTTCTCTTTGGAGTGAAGAAGGATGTGAGGTGACTTGATAATGATGTTCAAGGTAATAAGAGGCATAGATGATAAGAATGGACAGCCAGCATTATTCTCCAGAGTGGCAATGGCTAATATGTGAGGGAAAATTTTATGTGATTGGAGGAAAGCATGGGAGAGATGTCAATGGTAGTTCTGTTTCACACAGATTGGAAAGTATATGGAACATACTGCCAGATGTGGTGGTAGAGGCAGATACATTTGAGACTTTTCAGAGATTCTTAGCTAAGCACATGGATGGAAGAAACATGGAGGGCTATGTGGGAGTTAGATTGATCTTGGAGTAGGATAAATGGCATCATGGTCCAAAGGGCCTGTACTGTGCTGTGGTACTCCATGTTCTATGTACCTACAGCCAATGATGCGCTTTTGAAATGTGAGCATTGTTGAATGGAAGAGAGCAGAAAGAAATTTGCATACAATCTTTCTCAAACAACAACGTGAAAATGACGAGTTATTCTGAAAGCCAATAGTCTGCATATTTTTGAAATAGTGCTATGGTCCCTTATTTATGCAAATGATAAGTAGGATTAAAGTCAGCCTGGTCCAGCTTCTACTACAATACAATCCTTCAATGCTGGAGTCAAATGCAAATCTGCATTTTAAATCCAAATCTTCTAATATGGCACTTGAACCTCTGATCCAAAGGCAAGTTGCAGTGAAGGGTAGAGTAGGTATCTGCTTTGCAGTTAATGCAGCAATTATGGGTAGTAGTTTAAAGAGAAGCATAATGCTTCCTCTTGCCCTGCCTGACATTTAACCCTCTATCAACATCTCTCAGATAGATAATCTGACTATTATCTCATTGCTGGTTGTGGAAGCCCGCTGTGCATAAATTGGTTGCTCTGTTTTCTAATTAAAACAGTGACTACACTTCAAAAAGTACCTTATTGACTGTAAAACTGGCTGGGCATCCAGCAGACATAACAAATGCTTTATAAATGCAAATTAGCTGTGTAAACCAGAACTGTACTGTCATACTTCAAAAATATTGCTGTTGCTGAGAAATGAGAAGAATACTTTGTTTTAAATTCAATGAGTTAGAGTGGTAAGGTCCAAAGCTAGACTATTTTGACAAATGCTCTTTCATTGATCCTGATTAATGAATGAATTTTCCAAATCAAAAAAATCAGCATGAAGAAAGAACTGTAATAACTTAATATTGACTAATCTTTCATCTTGAAATTAGTTGTGTAATCAAATGCTTAGCTGGAAAACAAACATGCAATAACTCAGCTTTAAACTTTTATTTCATGGAAGTTATAGATGACAGGCATTATCTCTCACAACATATGGGTTTGTGGCTCATTCAAGGTCCTCAAGCCTGTTGTGTCTACCTGGGTTTGACCTGTCTCCCTCTCTTCTCGTTACTACCATCAGGCAGTGGAGCGGGAGTCCTGTGTCCCACTCTGCCACATTCAGGAGAATTGCTGCCTTGCAGCCCTTGGGCTCCTAGCCCAGCTTCACTCACCTTAGCGCTGAACTGACTCCACCACTCTGGACAGGGCTTTGCAGATTCTGCAGTTCATGCTCTATATTTAGCTTGTTTTCTTCTTTAATTATTTGCACAATTTGTTCTTCTTTCACACATTTAATGTTTTTCAGTCTTTGTTTTGTGTACGGTCAATTATGGAAAACTCTGAACATCCTCTACATAGCACCATCCAGAGACAGAGAAGCAGTTTCAGCGACAGGTTACTATCGATGCAATGCTCCTCAGACAGGATGAAGAGGTCAATACTCCCCAATGCCATTAGGCTTTACAATTCAACCGCCAGGACTTAAGAACTTTTTAAAAGCTATTATTAATGCTTTTTGAGATAGTGATTTAGCTGCATATCATATTTTTTTACTGAGTTAAGTATTGTATGTAATTAGTTTTGCTACAACAAGTGTATGGGACATTGGAAAAAAAGTTGAATTTCCCCATGGGGATGAATAAAGTATCTATCTATCTATCTATCTTTTTCATGGATTCTATTGTGTTTCTTTGTTTTGTGGCTGCCTGCAAGAAGATGGATCTCAAGGTTGTAATGGGTATACCATAACCTTGATAATAAAATAAATTTGAACTTTAAATTCACAAGGTTTCAGCTCATTGATTTGGAGCTGTGTTTGAAAGCAGGAAAGACTTCCAAATAAATGTGATTTCATCTTTATTTAACTGTTGTGGGATGCTAGTGTATTGCTATTGTACCATGAAAGCACTTACATGGTATGATTCTGAACCTGCTACTGTGTCAAGTGCATGCCACCAACTGTAATCGAATACACAATGTCTAATAAAGTCATGCGCTCAGCCTCAACTTCAATTATTTAATCCTCTGTGATCTGGTTGGCAGCTGGTGCTGTGTTCTCTTTGCTAAACTATCACAGTTGGACGTTTGCACCTTTGGGAAAGTCGGTGCCAAGTTGCTTAATTGATTTTGATGTTGCGTTTTATTTTTCAGATTGAATGGGGAGAGGTGATTTGAACTACTTATCAGATGGCAAGATGAACAAGGAACCATTGCCTTCAAATTAGAGCCAGAACATTCAGGGCTGGCAGGAAAATACAACCCTTTTTCCCAAAAAGCTGTTGAGTTTAGAAGTTCATTGATTAATTCAAAACTGATACTTGCATAGCTTTGTTCATAACAGTGCTATGAGCAACAATATCAAGATGGAAACGCGAGGAAATCTGCAGATGCTGGAAATTCAAATAACACACACAAAATGCTGGTGGAACACAGCAGGCCAGGCAGCATCTATAAGGAGAAGTACTGTCAACGTTTCGGGCCGAGACCCTTCGTCAGGACTAACTGAAAGGAAAGATAGTAAGAGATTTGAAAGTAGTGGGGGAAGGAGGAAATGTGAAATGATAGGAGAAGACCAGAGGGGGTGGGATGAAGCTAAGAGCTGGAAAGGTGATTGGCAAAAGTGATACAGAGCTGGAGAAGAGAAAGGATCATGGGACGGGAGGCCTCAGGAGAAAAAAAGGAGGAGGGAGCACCAGAGAGAGATGGAGAACAGGCAGAGTGATGGGCAGAGAAAGAGAAAAAAACAAACAACTAAATATGTCAGGGATGGGGTAAGAAGGGAAGGAGGGGCATTAACGGAAGTTAGATAAGTCAATGTTCATACCATCAGGTTGGAGGCTACCCAGCCGGTATATAACATGTTGTTCCTCCAACCTGAGTTTGGATTCATTTTGACAGTAGAGGAGGCCGTGGATAGACATAGCAGAATGGGAATGGGAAGTGGAATTAAAATGTGTGGCCACTGGGAGATCCTGCTTTCTCTGGCAGACCGAGTGTAGGTGTTCAGCGAAATGGTCTCCCAGTCTGCATCGGGGCTCACCAATATATAAAAGGCCACACCGGGAGCACCAGACGCAGTATACCACACCAGCCGACTCACAGGTGAAGTGTTGCCTCACCTGGAAGGACTGTCTGGGGCCCTGAATGGTGGTGAGGGAGGAAATGTAAGGGCAGGTGTAGCACAGGGGGGGAGGGAAAGATGTGCTTGGTATGGGATCCCGTTGGAAGTGGCGGAAGTTATGGAGATTTATACGTTGGACCTGGAGGCTGGTGGGGTGGTAGGTGAGGACAAGGGGAATCCTAAACCGAGTGGGGTGGCGGGCGGATGGGGTGAGGGCAGATGTGCGGGAAATGGGAGAGATGCGTTTGAGAGCAGAGTTGATGGTGGACGAAAGGAAGCCCGTTTGTTTAAAAAAGGAAAACATCTCCTTCATCCTGGAAAGAAAAGCCTCATCCTGAGAGCAGATGTGGCAGAGACGGAGGAATTGCGAGAAGGGGATAGCCTTTTTGCAAGAGACAGGGTGGGAAGAGGAATAGTCCAGGTAGCTGTGAGAGTCTGTAGGCTTATAGTAGATATCAGTAGATAAGCCATCTCCATAGATGGAGACAGAAAGAGCAAGAAAGGGGAGGGAGGTGTTGGAAATGGACCAGGTAAATTTGAGGGCAGGGTGAAAGTTGGAGGCAAAGTTAATAAAGTCAATGAGCTCAGCATGCGTGCATCTGCCCTCACCTCATCCGCCCATCACCCCACTCGGGATAGGGTTCCCCTTGTCCTCACCTACTACCCCACCAGCTTCCAGGTCCGGAACTTGCGCCACCTCCAACGGGATCCCACTACCAAGCACATCTTTCCCTCCCCACCTCTTTCTGCTTTCCACAGGGATCGCTCCCTACGCCACTCCCTTGTCCACTCGTCCCCCCCCCCCCCCATCCCTTCCCACCGATCTCCCTCCTGGCACTTATCCTCGTAAGCGGAACAAGTGCTACACCTGCCCTTATACTTCCTCCCTCACCACCATTCAGGGCCCCAGACAGTCCTTCCAGGTGAGGCAACACTTCACCTGTGAGTCGGCTGGTGTGGTATACTGCGTCCGGTGCTCCTGGTGTGGCCTTTTATATATTGGTGAGACCCGACGCAGACTGGGAGACTATTTCGCTGAACACCTATGCTCGGTCTGCCAGAGAAAGCAGGATCTCCCAGTGGCCACACATTTTAATTCCACGTCCCATTCCCATTCTGATATGTCTATCCACGGCCTCCTCTACTGTCAAAATGAATCCAAACTCAGGTTGGAGGAAGAACACCTTATATACCGGCTGGGTAGCCTCCAACCTGATGGCATGAACATTGACTTCTCTAACTTCCGTTAATGCCCCTCCTCCCCTTCTTACCCCATCCCTGACATATTTAGTTGTTTACCTGTTCTCCTTCTCCCTCTGGTGCTTCCCCCCCCTTTCTTTCTCCCGAGGCCTCCCGTCCCATGATGCTTTCCTTTCTCCAGCTCTGTATCACTTTCGCCAATCACCTTTCCAGCCCTTAGCTTCATCCCACCCCCTCTGGTCTTCTCCTATCATTTCGCATTTCCCCCTCCCCCCACTACTTTCAAATCTCTTACTAGCTTTCCTTTCAGTTAGTCCTGACGAAGGGTCTCGGCTCGAAACGTCGACTGTGCTTCTCCTTATAGATGCTGCCTGGCCTGCTGTGTTCCACCAGCATTTTGTGTGTGTAATATCAAGATGGATTTAATTCAATAGAGGGCTAACAAGCTAAATAACCTACTCTGAATCATTGTTTCTCAGCCCTAGCTGTTTACAATTCACATGACTCTTGTGATTTTAAAATCTTTTGTGGCAGCATTGTGAAAATTATTGTAGCCCACTTTTGCTGAATCTTAGTGTTATTCTTTGTTACATTCAAAGTCACTGTTGGAAACTAAGAACATGAAGTAGTGCAGGACTATCACATCAATGAGTTTCCGGTAAGACTGCACGCTCAGACGCTGTGGTCGCTCTGGGTCTGATCAATTGTGTATTTGTTTATCCTGTACATCTTTTTAAAGATTGCAAATCACTGCTGGTACGAAGAACATGAAGTAGTGCAGGACTATCCCATCAGAGAGTTGCTCTATAGCGATGGAGATGGACCTATTGCGTATCATTCTCTATTGTCACCTGTACCTTTTGCATACCATTGAGCTGAAATGGTGAGCGGTATGTGTAATTGTCTTGGACATTTTTATTGTGGACATATGACCTTGTTGGACATTGGTAGTGTAGAATACTGCAAGGCTGGGCCATTGGCGAGAATGACAGCAGCAGAGCCGCATCGCCTCTGTTGCAGTGAGAACCTTTGCCACAGGTTTGCCGGTTACAATCTACCAGGGGTGGAGACGCGAAGGCAGTGAGGGAGAGAGCAGAGGCCTCTGTAGACATATCGGAATCCAAACTTGGTTGGGGACTGGCCCCTCCCATCAGTGTTGCCCTCTAGTGTTCATTTGGTGTTCCTGAGCAGTGTACACTTAGTGGAAGGATAATCTAGACCAGGACAACTTAACATCATTCTATAGTCATGCCACTCAGAGACTTGGGAAAAGTTTTTTTTTAATGACTCCATGTATTTCAGCAATCACACCCATATGTGCTATCTGAGCTATGTGCAATGTGCTATGTGTTTTTCACCTTGGCTCCAGAGGAACACTGTTTCATTTGGCTACCTTCATGTATGACTAAATGATAATTAAACTTGAGCATTGGTAGGACAGGGCTCACAATGTCTTGAGGCTCACAGCTCAAAATGTGTAGGTGTGGAATACACTGTCTGAGAGACTAATGGAAGCAGAGTCACTGAAAACATTTAATAAAAGTCTGGGTAAACACTTGAATCACATAGGCATACTGAGCTATGGTCTGAATGGTCTGTTTCATTCTGTATGACTTTATGATACTAAGCAAGAAGCCATCACTGGCTGCCTGACATAAACTTAGTGATCCTGCAGCTTGGATAGATCTGCACAGGAGGGCTCTAAGTTGCCACAATTTTGAGAAAACAAAAAGCATCAGAACTTACAAAAACATAGAAATCCTACAGCACAATACAGGCCCTTCGGGCCACAAAGCTGTGCTGAACACATTCTTAATTTAGAAATTACCTAGGGTTACCCATTGCCCTCTATTTTTCTAAGCTCCATGTACCTATCCAGGAGTCCTTTAAAAGACCCTATCATTTTAGCCTCCAGTAGCCCATTCCACGCACTTGCCATTCCCTGCGTAAAAAAACTTACCCCTGACATCTCTGTACGTACTTCCAAGCATCTTAAAACTGTGCCCTCTTGGGCTGGCCATCTCGGCCCTGGGAAAAAGCCTCTGAATATCCACACGATCAATGCCTTTCATCATCTTGTACACTTCTATCAGGTCACCTCTCATCCCCTGTCGCTCCAAGGAAAAAAGGCCGAGTTCACTTAACCTATTCTCATAAGGCATGCTCCCCAATGTAGGCAATATCCTGGTAAATCTCCTCTGCACCCTTTCTATGGTTTCCACGTCTTTCCTGTAGGGAGGTGACCAGAATTAAGCACAGTACTCCAAGTGAGGTCTGACCAAGGTCCTATATAGCTGCAACATTACCTCGTAGCTCTTAAAATCAATCCCACAACTGATGAAGACCAATGCACCGTATGCCTTCTTAACCATAGAGTCAACCTGTGCAGCAGCTTTGAGCATCCTATGGACTCGGACCCCAAGATCCCTCTGATCCTCCACACTTCCAACAGTTTTACCATTAATACTATTTTCTGCCATCATATTTGACCTACCAAAATGAACCACCGCACACTTATCTGGGTTGAACTCCATCTGCCACTTCTCAGCCCATTTTCGCACCCTATCAATATCCTGCTGTAATCTCTGACAGCCCTCCACCCTTTCCATAACACCCCCAATCTTTTTGTCATCACCCATATTTACTAACCCATTCCTCCACTTCCACTTCCTCCATTTCGTTGTTCATGAATTATATCTTCCATATGGCTATTCTGCCATCTGCCATTCTTGCGCAACATGTAGGAATCTTCATATTTTGTAATATCAAACTGAACTGGCATGTTGAGCTGTGTTAGAATAGGAGTCCAACTGAGAGGTAAACAGAACTTACTGTAATTATGTGGTTAAGCCCTTGATGGAGGTATGCATGAGATATTATGCAGAGTTTCAATCTCCTTAACTCAGATAGAATGTATTCGGAATAGGAGTGCAGCAAGGACTTTCTAAACTGGTTCCAGAATTGTCAAGTTTGCTGTGTAAGTAAAGATTGAAATCACTGGGACTGTGTCCTCTAGAGTTTATAACTAATGAGACTTAATCTCAAAGACATTTACAAAATACTTCTTCTTCTTATGCCTTTTACACTTATTGGGGAGTAGACTGCTGACAGCAGTTCACCAGGACCTTATGTCGTGGACCAGTATTACAAGTCCAGTTGTAGCCCATCTATATGCCTTCTAGGGGAAGATCCTAGAGGGATCAGGGCTTTGGAGCTTCTGTGATGTGTTTCTATAGCACCGTTTTTTGTTATGGAATGGAGTTGCTGGCTCCATCCTCAACCTTCCTCCTTTCACAGTCAGGCTTGGGACCATTCATGGTGGAGTTAGAAAATATATACTGGATAAATATTTTGGATGCAGGGAGGATGTTCCCTCTGTCCGAGGATTCTGGAATCAGTAGTAAGGCTTTAAGAATTGAGATGAGGGGATATTTCTTCACTCAGTGGTTTCTCTATCTCAAAGATCTATGGGAAGCTTTGTTGTTGAGCTCATTTAGAACAGGACCAATACATTTCTGGATCTTTGGGAAATCATGTGGTATGAGGATTATGATGAAAAGTGGAGCTGGGAAGAAGATCAACCATAATTTGAAGTCTGGTGGAGCAGATTTGAACTTCTCCTGCTCCAATTTCTTTTCTTCCAACTAGGAAATGTTCACACATTCAATAGCTATTAACTATTCTAGTTGATAAGAATCATAATCAAGATAAGGTTGATTATTACTTACATACATGCTGTAATTTGTTGTTTTGTGGTAGCAGTACAATGCAAGACATAAAAAGTTTTATATTAAAATCATAATATATTACAATAAATACATAAATTATTCAAAAGAGGAATAGCAAGCTAATGCTCATGAGTTCCTGGACTGTTCAGAAATCTGATAGCAGAGTGGAAGAAGCTGTTCCTAACCCATTGAGTGTGGGTCTTAGGCTCCTGTATTTTCTAATGGTACAGATGAGAAGAGGACATGTCCTCTTGATGGATTCATCTTGATGGATACTGCCTTCTTGCGGCACAGCTTTTTGAAGATGTCATCAATGGTGGAGAGGCTTGCACCAGTAATGGAGCTGGCTGAATCTACAACCTTCTAAAGTCTCTTCCAGTCCTGTGCATTGGAACTTCCCTACCAGGTGGTGATGCAACCAATCAGAATGTTCTCCATCAAACATCTTTAGAAAAAAAAGTCTTTGGTGACATTCCAAATCTCCTCAAACTCTTCAAAAAGTATAGCCACTGATGTGTCTTCTTTATGATTGCTTCAATATGTTGGACCCAACACAGATTATCTGAGATTTTGATGGCCAGGAACAAAAAGTTGCTCATCCTTTCTACTTCTGACCCCTCAATAAGGATTGGTGTGGTGTGTGTTCTCCCACACTCCCCTTCCTTAAGTCCTCAATCATTTGAGGGGATTATTCTGAGAGCAGACATAGACTTGATGAGCTGAATGACTTCCACTATGTCATAAGAAAATATACAAAATAACATATATAGATTAAATCATCAGTAGCTAAACTTTGTTACTTATGACCTTATATTATTTTGACCAAAGATTGAGAATTGTCATCAATATCATGGTGCCCGGTGGTCAGTTTCAGCATCTGTGCAAGTCTATTTATGATCTGGACTTGGGTACACAGGATGTAATTTTAAAACATACAGATGGCACAGAATGCAGAAATGTAGTTCTCAGAACTGCATTAAACTGTAGGGAAGATAGGAACATATTTTACAGGAACACACTCCGAACACAAAATATGGAAGTTGTGGGAATGGCAGGAATGTTCATCTTGAACTGATAAAAGCATTAAGTTCCTCAACCCTCAAATTAACTATCCTAATCACAAGAGAACACAACAAGGCAATGCTCCGTTCTTTGTCATGTGGGAGAATAGTCAGAGCAGGCAAAGTGTATTCAGCCCAGTGTCTTGTGCTCCCACCCACTGGCATTTCAGAATCTGGTTTATTATCACCGGCATGTGATGTGAAATTTGTTAACTTAGCAGCAGCAATTCAATGCAATACATAATCTAGCAGAGAAAATAAATAATAAGCAAAATAAAAATAATAATAAAAATAGAAAAGTAAATTAATTAAATATATTGAATAGATTTTTTTTTAAAGTGCAAAAACAGAAATACTGTATTGAAAAAATTGAGGTAGAATCCAAAGATTCAATGTCCATTTAGGAATCGGATGGCAGAGGGGAAGAAGTTGCTCCTGAATTGCTGAGTGTGTGCCTTCAGGCTTCTGTACCTCCTACCTGTTGGTAACAGTGAGAAAAGGGCATGCCCTGGGTGCTGGAGGTCCTCAATAATGGACGCTGCCTTTCTGAGACACCGCTCCCTAAAGATGTCCTGGGTACTTTGTAGGCTAGTACCCAAGATGGAACTGACTGGATTTACAACCTTCTGCAGCTTCTGTTGGTCCTGTGCAGTAGCGCCTCCATACCTGAGAGTGATGCAGCTTGTCAGAATGCTCTCCACGGTACAACTATAGAAGTTTTTGAGTGTATTTATTGACATGCCAAATCTCTTCAAACTCCCAATAAAGTATAGCTGCTGCTTGCCTTCTTTATAACTGCATTGTTATGTTGGGACTAGGTTAGATCCTCAGAGATCCTGACACCCAGGAACTTGAAGCTGCTCACTCTCTTCACTTACTTAAACATAAGAAATAGGAGCAGAAGTACATCATCAGGCCTATCGAACCTGCATCGCCATTCAATAAGATCATGACTGATCTGTCTGTAAACTCAGCTCCATCTACCTGCCTTTTTCCCCATAACCCTTAATTCCCCTACTATGTAAAAACCTATCTAACTGTATCTTAAATGTATTAGTGAAGAAGCCTCAACTGCTTCCCTGGGTAGAGAATTCTACAGATTCACCACTCTCTGAGAAAAACAGTTTCTCCTCATCTCCGTCCTAAATCTTCTTCCCTGAATCTTGAGGTAATGTCCCCTAGTCTCACCTACAAATGGAAACAACTTTCCTACTTCTATCTTATCTATCTCTTTCAAAATTTTGTATGTTTCTATAAGATCCCCTCTCATTCTTCTGAATTCCAGAGAGTATAGTCCCAGGCGACTCAATCTCTCCTCATAGGTGAACCCCTTCATCCTTGGAATCAACCTGGTGAACCTCTTCTGCACTGCCCCCAAAGCCAGTATATCCTTCCTTAACTATGGAGACCAGAACTGCACACAGTACTCCAGGTGCAGCCTCACAGGTACCCTGTATAGTTGCAGCATGACCTCCCTGCTCTTGAATTCAATCCCTCTAGCAATGAAGACCAACATTCAGTTTGCCTTCTTAATAACGTGTACCTGCAAGTTAACTTTTTGCGATTCATGATCAAGCACTCCCAAATCTCTCTGTACAACAGAACACTGCAATCTTTCACCATTTAAATAGTAATCTGCTCTCTATTATTCCTTCCAAAGTGGATGATCTCGCATTTACAAACGTTGTATTCCATCTGCCAGACCTTGGCCCACTCTCTTAACCTATCTATATCCCTCTGCAGACTCTCCACATCATCTGTACCATTTGATTTTCCACTCAGTTTAGTGTCATCGGCAAGTTTTGCTATGCTACACTCAGTCCCCTCTTCCAAATCATCAACGTAAATGGTAAACATCTGTGGGCCCAGTACCAACCCCTGCAGCACCCCACTCACCACTGACTGCCAACTGGAGAAACACCCATTCATACCAACTCTCTGCCTTCTGTTGGTTAACCAATCCACTATTCATGCCAATAGACTTCATCCGACTCCATGCATCTGTATCTTATTTATAAGTTTCTTGTGCGGCACCTTATCAAACACCTTCTGGAAATCAAAATATATGACATCCACCTGTTCCCCTCTATCCACTGCACTCATTATGTCCTCAAAGAACTCCAGTAAGTTTGTCAAACAGGATCTGCCCTTTCTGAATCCATGCTGTGTCTGTCTAATGGAACCACTCTTCTCTAAATGTTTCACTATTTCTTCCTTAATGACAGCTTCAAGCATTTTCCTGACTACAGATGTTAAGCTAACTGGCCTATAGTTGCCAGCCTTTTGCCTACATCCCTTTTTAAAAAGTGGCATGACATTTGCTGTCTTCCAATCTGCCGGGACCTGCCCAGAGTCTAGAGAGTTTTGATAAATGATTACCAATGTGTCTACTATAATCTCCGCCAATTCCCTCAGCATCCTGGGATGCATCCCATCAGAACCAGGGGACTTATCTACCTTCAGGACCTCTAGTTTGCTCATCACTTCTGATCCCTCTATGAGGATTGGTCTGTGTTCCTTCATCTTACCCTTCTTGAAGTCCACAGTCAGCTCTTTTGTCTTACTGATGTTGAGTGCCAGGTTGTTGCTGTGGCACCACTCCACTTGTTGGCATATCTCACTCCTGTACACCCTCTCATCACCACCTGAGATTCTACCAGCAATGGTTGTATTGTCAGCAAATTTATAGATGGCATTTTTGCTGTGCCTATTCACACCCAATCTGTAAATCAATTTGTTTTTTTAATATTTCATATACCTACCTGTTTTCTTCTTAAGTGCATCCATGTCTTTCACTTCAACGATTTACTGTGGCAGTGGGGACAATCACACTTTGAATAAAGAAGACTGAATTGAATTTGTTAGTGCTTTCTTAGATTTACAATGTCTAATTTTCAACTTGTGCGGATAGTTTCTGTATGTGATCTTAATTAACCTTTTCATAGACTTCATAACTTCAGTAAGGACATTACTCAGCTTTTTCTGTGATCCACTGGTAAATCATTATAAATGTTTAATTTTCTTTTGCTGCTTATGGGTGATTTTGAATCAGGTCGTCCTGCAGCCAATGAACACTGAGCTGAAGTGAAATACGTCTTTTGATATTGTGTTTTATGTTTTGCGTTTTCACTCATTTTTTGTTGCTGTTTGCACTGGGGGAAGTTGATATTTTTCTTTGAATGGGTTGGTTTCAAGTTTCTTTGTTTTGTGGCTGGCTGTGAGGAAGACAAATTTCAGGGTTGTATGCTACATACATACTTTGATAAAGAAATATACTTTTAATCTCTGAACTTTGAATATTACGAGGGGTGATTGATAAGTTTGTGTCCTAAGTTAGGAGGAGTCAATTTTAGAAAACCTAGCACATTTACTTTTCAACATTGTCCCCTCTTACATTTACACACACAGTCCAGCGGTCATGGAGCATATGTATCTTAGACCTCCAGAAAGTGTCCATAGCAGGGGTGATTGATAAGTTCGTGGCCTAAGGTAGAAGGAGATGAGTTATTAACTTCAAACTTTCTGCATAATCACTCAAGGAGTTGATCTGCATGTTCATGTAATGAGAGCTGTATAACTCATTTCCTTCTACCTTAAGCCATGAACTTATCATTCACCCATCTGTGGACACTTTCTGAAGGTTCAAGATCCGTATGCTCCACGACCGCTGGACTAAGTATGTAATTGTAGTAGGGGACTTCGTTGAAAATAAATGTGCTAAGTTTTCTAAAATTGACTCCTTCTACCTTAGACCATGAACATATCAATCACCCCTCATATAATTTTATTATAAATGGAATATGCACTGTAACGTTCTCGCTCGGGTGTAACGTAACGCCGAGGTAAACGTCGAGATAAACCGGAGTCAATGAAAACAAGGTCGCAGTAAGATTAACCATTTACTGTTCACTCTTCACATTAACGTATGGTGAAAACTGTTGACAAAACAATACAAGATTGGTACAGTGTTTGTTTCCTTCTAAATATCACATTTACATTGTGAATACTTGCAAAGGTAAAACTACATTACATTAAAGTGCAGCATACAGTCAGAATCTAGCTGCTCCATTGACTGCTTTAAATACACTTCAATACAAACTATCCCGACTCTTTAACTAATGAAAACATAAACCTTATTGACCATCGTTACTTTTAACAGAATCGGCGTTAACATTTTAACTCAACATATCGATTATCTAATGACTTACAGCGTTGCTTTCACTGTGTCTTTGGTGCGTAGAGAAAACTTAACTCGCGCTGTGGCGCCACATGTGAGCGACCCCCACCCTTGCGTTTATCCCAAACCGGTATTTTCCCACAAGACGCGGCGAACCCGGATGTGACGTCATCGCAGCCGCGATATATTACAGACAAATAAATTGACTTAAACAATCCTAACTTTAACTAAAAAATGCTAACAAATTACTAAGCGAAAATATTATAAACTAAATAACTGCCATAAAGGCAGCACATGTACATAAAAAACAAACACGCACACACACACACCAGAATTTATAATGAACATTGGCTGTGTTGAACATTCATGTTCCCTGTGCTCCTGATATGACTCATTGCCCCTTAAGCAGATGTGCTAATGTTAGTTTCACAATGCGAAGGATATACTGAGCTCTGTGTGCCAATTTCATGTACAAATTAACTGAGAACAGTTATCAGACTACTGAAGCAAATGGCATCCTCAGCAGACAAGTGAGTATTTCAATGGGTATTTGTTTGGAGCTGATTAACACAGATCCTCTACAAACCTGCCTCTACGTTTGTAAAATGTCAGTATTAATATAAGTCTTTCACATGGTGTTGGTAGAAATCTTACCTTTGAAACTGCTCTTAGAAAACTACCCATTCTTTTATGAAGACAACTTGAAACAATTGAACTGTGGGAATACAGTACAATCTGAGATGTTATCTTTGGAGTGAGATGTTAATCTGAGGGTTAGTTTTCCTTCTAGTTCTTTGGGTTGTCATAGTCAGGGGTGGTAATGGGGGATAAGCTCCCACTACCTATAAAGTATTCCAAATGGCGTGCGTCTCTAACAGCCTCTGACAACCAAGTCCAACTCTTGGCCTTCACGTGTGTCTTAGCCACCAGGCAGAACTGTTTCTACTGACAAGAGAAGGGGCAGGGCAGACCAGTGGTACCTCAAAACTAGTTGCTCATCAGCCTTGGACAACAACCCACCTAGGAGAAGGAAAACTAATTTTAAACCTTTGCTGCCTTGCGGCCATACCAACCCATGGGAAAGGCTTGTGGGACTATACCCTGAGGAAGAAATCCAGAGCTGGTGTCCCTAAGGCAGTTTGATGTTGTTTACAGCTTTACTCTGGCAACCTCTGCGACGACACTGGTGCCAAGCCGTATCAGTGCTTGCCCTTTCCTTGGACTACCTCAGTGGTGTGGAGAAGGGGATCTTGTGGTTCTTCAAATCTTCTCGCGCATGCTTGCATCCTGGAGAGAACACGATCCACCATAGGCACAAACCTATGATCCCCTGGGATCGATGGCTGCCTACTAGTCTTCCTTCTGAATATAAATATACTTTTGGCAACATTTCAAAGACAGTATTTCCTAACCAATCATGATTTAGCCCAATGGCTTGAGCTCCCACACATTGTCATTTCAATCTGTGAATTTATTGACTTCTTTATATTCCAAATATTTATGTACCTGCTTACTCGTTGAATTTATCTTTTTCATTCACTGCAGCTGTTTACTGTGAGAGTGAGTACACCAGGCCAATGTTAATTCTCCAGCCGTAATCATTAGACATTATTATGTTGTTGTCTATATGCTAATTGGCTGTTACGTTTCTCATATTGGGACAGTTAGTCTCCATCAAAGGGACTCTAAGTTACGAGATGCTCCCGAACGCGTCAGCTTCCAGGGTTTAGACACTCTGACTCTCTGGAGTATAGATAGCTAGCACAGCCCCTTTAAGAGCTTAGGACCGTCTTGCTAATTGACAATCACGTTTTGGGCACCAAGAATTTAAAGAGTACCTGAACAGAGCCTCAATGCTCAAGTGTAAGCCTAACTAGAAATATCATCTGGCATTTTGTTTTGCCCTGTTCTCGTTCCAACTTTATATCGTATCTCGATCCTTGCCTTCACATATGCCAGCATTTGAGTCCTAAACATCTTTGTCAGGATCTCTCATCACACTTTGTTTCCTGTGATACCTTAAGGGATATCTAGGATTGTGAAGTGTGCTACATGCAAGTCTTTCTTAAAAGTTTTCCAATTAAGTAATGGAAGGTGAGCTGCAAAGCAACATCACAGGGCAAAGTCCCTGTGAAGAGGGCTTTCCTTTCCAAGTGGTGGAAAGTCTTCCACTGACAGGAGACACAGTAGCAGCAGGCATAGATTTATGAATCAGCCAGGAGATGAGAACCTGACCTTGCAGGACAACAGCTTATATTCTAGATGTAACACTTGCTGTATAAGCTGATTGGATAATAAATGGGAAAATTGAACTGGAAATACAATACTTGCAGGACAGCGTTTCCTCACAGACACCAGGAGAGTACAGTTAGTCAGTGAATATAATAGCTGCTACGTTGCTTCACCCACAACTTTTATATCTATATGTTGTTACCCCGCTTTGTGCAGTTATTTCAAAGTTCAGATTCAGGTTCAGTTTATTGTCATTTAGAAACCACAAATGCAATGCAGTTAAAAAATGAGACAACGTTCCCCCAGAATGATATCACAAAAAAAGCACACGACAAAACAGACCACACAAGAAAAACCACATAACATTTGGTAATCCCCAATCCGGAGTCCGGAGAGGCTGCCAGCAAAAATGCCACGCAATTTTAACATTTACTGATATTTGACACAAGAAACCAGAGGTACCTTACTTACTAGGACATCGATGATTCAATGCAAGATTGTTAATCAAGAGTTAATTACCACTCCCTAATATCATGAATCAATGGTGTGGACATTGTTTGGTATAATCAAAACCATATCATTGGTTATAGCATCAAAATATCAGCATGAAGTGGACCATTCAGTCCATCCTGACTATGCTAGTATTTTAAAAGAACAATTCAACTGGTTACACTTGCATGTCATGCAAGTATTTCCTATTCAGTTTTGCAATTTTTTTTATCCAATCAGCTTGGATTTTGAATATTGCACCCAGAATATCACCTGTGGTTGCGCAGAATCAGATTCTCATCTCCTGGCTGACCCTTAAACCCGTGTCTGCTGTTACTGTGACTCCGGACAGTGGAAACCTTTCCTTCACTTGACTGGAAAAGCCTAGTTCACAGAAAACATATAACCTACAATGGCTGGCAAAGTTCTTTCCTTTGACAGTGGTTCAGTTGAGCACCACAAGTGGGGTGGGTCAAATGTTCTCTAATTTCCATGCTCTCTCATTGAATTGTGGCAGTCAGACAGTTGCAGGAGGACAGATACTGGTCTACTGGACAACTTGCTCAGTCACAGAGCTCAGCGTTGAGTCAGGAGCTGGAGCCAAAGTCACAAGCTGACAGGCTGGACACAGACTGCTTTTGGTCCATTAGATTTACGTCAGGACAGTCTGCTCTCTGTCATTCGAATAGGGTCACTTACTTTGATTAGAATGGGAATTACACTCAAATGCTTTATTCCATTTTAATTTTATGGGGTTTTAATTCATTTAATTTATTTAATGAATTTATTTAGTTAAATCTTTGAAGGTGGTGGAATACTGTTGAACGTCTGTTGCCTTCAATAAAGTGCCACCACCAGAAACACCTTACACTCCCTCCATTTTCAGCATTCTGTAGGGAATGATCTTCTCATGATTTCCTTGTCTACTTCAGTCCCTCCACCAATTTCTTCCTGTCTTATTGAACATTTTTCATGTAACATTAGAGGGCAGTGATCAAAACATGCCCTAAAATGTGAATGAGGCTGTAGTATGGTCACATGAGATGGCAAGCTCATGAGGTACCTGTTAGTTTTGTAACTCCAAAACATAAAAATTAATTGAAAGGAAAAGATTGGAGCCTGGAGATAACTTGTGTTATTTTGCTTCTCTGTGGTGGCATGATAACATATGTATTTACGTACTTTTACATATAACCCGCAATGTATTATAAAAACAACAAAGAATGCTTAATCTAACAATATATTTGCAAGATTACTCAAATATTACTGAAACATTAAATAAACAACATTCATCCCTGCATGGAGTCGAATGATCTGCAAGATGCACCCTCCCCCATCTTTTACCAAGTTACTCAGAGAAGGTAGAAAGGGGGAAAACATGATTGAGAAGTGAAACATTTCCAAATGCCTAGTAGAATCTTCAGTGGTAAATTGTTGCTAAAGTGGCCCCTGATGCCACGGAGATAGAGCTTTTGAGGAATGAGGTGAAAAACCTTCAGGCCAAGCTCATTCAATGGCTGTCTGCTAATGTTTCAGCTAATTGTGATACATACCCCACCCACCTGCAGGACTTACAACACAGCGGACTGCTGCTGAAAAGGGCCACTTGACTAAGGAGGTGACCGGTATTTTCTGTTAAAACTGTGAAGAAGATGGACATTTCAAGTGTGGCTGTGAGGGTCAGGAAAACCTTCGAAGAGTAAGTCAGCAGTTAATCAAACAGTGAAGAAAAGAGGCAAAACTATGGAAGGACCCAGAAAGGGAACAGGCTGGCATCTCAAATCAGTGTATCAAGGGAAATGCTAAAATGCAGAACGCTATTCCTGAAGGTTTAGTGTGGCAAAGCTTTGATGTATCCATGCGTGATAATGGTATTTATGTTAGAACCCTAACTGACACAGGTTCTCAAGTTACTTTACTCTACAGATCCTTTTACAACCAGTATTTGACACGTTTACCATTGAGGCCACTCAATGAGCTTGGGACTTGGGGCTTTAGTACAGATGAGTACTCATATTGTGGTTACTTGTTGCTGAAACTGGAGTTTTCAGAAGTAGATACTAGAGTAACTGAGACTATTAACACACCAGTGTTGGTCTGCCCAGATCTGGTTGAAAAGAGTGGAGCTCCCATTGTTGTGGGAACAAATACCCCCATTGTGAAAAGGCTCGTGGAGCATGCAAGTAGAGAAATGGAGAGAACATTTTGAAAACCTTGTCCATTCACCCTGTGTTCAGAGCTGTTTGTGCGAAGGTGTGAGTTTCTCCTAACTACGTGCAAACCCAGTCTAAACCTGTCATGTTACATCCTGGAAGAGTACCTAGAGTGACGGGAACCCCCAAATTTGCCAGAATGTCCTTCATCCTGGCCAGCCAGGTGGATGCTCCTGATGGTCAGAAAGAAGAGTCAGAAATCTTCGGCTGTGTAAGCAAACGGGATGACAGTGATTAGCAGGAATGCCTCAGGAAGAGATGTTACTCTCCGACGTGGGATGTCGATTGCCCCTCTTTTTCCTGTGAGGGTAGTGTCCAGTTTCCCAAAGGAAACAGATAGAAACAATCTCCTGGATTGAGAACATTGACATTGAAGTCAAGCAACTTTGAATACTTAACAATCCCCGAGAAATGGAAATGAGGTTAACTGAGAAGGTGTTTGATTGCGTAAATGTCTTTTCCAATGATGAGTCTGGTACTGTTTGTTCCAACAGTATTTGCCACATTATTAGATTAACCAAGGGCGCCCCGTTCTGAGAGAGCTTTACACCAGTGGAGGCTGAAGATGTTCAGTAGCACCTGATTAAACTGTAGGATGCTAAGTGCATGGGGCAGGGGGACCTGGGCCGCCAGAACGTACAAGTGCAAGAAAAGGGGAGGCATCCATTCGTGGATGGGAGAGATCACAGGGAGTGCCTGAAGCTGGAGAAGCTGAAGGTGAGAGAGGAGGACTTAGTGTCAGGAAACTGCTTGCCAGGCAGGCAGAGGATCACCTGAGAAACAGAGAGTTATGTCCATTCCCATGATACGATGTACTACTTCCATTTACAAATAGATTGGGGTCCTGATGTCACAACATTCATTTGAATACTGTGTTATTAGTAATGGTTTATCAGTTACAAAGCCTATTTTTGGTGGGGGGGGGGGGGGAGGAGAGTGCAATGCCCTGATAAGATTTATACTGCTATGCTGTAGGTGTTTCATTACAGCAGTTTTCTGCAAAAGCTGTGTGTCCTGCTGCTAGAATGTTTTGGTTTTAGCTGGAGATAAGAGCCCTGTTGTTCCACTTAGGAATGTTGTATCAGCCAATCAGGATGGTGGAATCAGGAGAAAGTTCTGGAGAGTTTTGGTGACAGACAGTGTGGTTTGCAAGATTTTTGGTGGGAGCTGTGGAGAGGGTAGGAGGGAAGATGGTTGAGAATACCATAGAAAGAAGCATCTCTGTTGCGTGAAGTGCTTTGTGCAAATGAATTGCTCCAAGGAGAAAGGGCTAATACTCCTGAGAGACAGTCTGTTTGCTCAAGATGGATTTCAAGCGAAGTTCAGAATGTGGTGTGTGTTTTCACACAGACTGTGGGCCCAGTATCTGAGTAAAAATAGCCCCAAATCTCTGTGCACATTTTTAAAAAAAATTTCTTCTTTCCTCTTTCCTACTGTTTAATAAAGTTGAAATTTGTAAATATACTTTTTTAAAAATTTTATGCAGTGTATGATCTGTTATTTCTTGTTGACTGACAATTGTAAATGGGCAGTATTTACACAGCATTCACTCAGATCTTGGTTTCTTTAATCAGAACATCGCAATGTTCCTGTTTGGTTGAGCTCCAAATCATAGAGACCCATGATGTATATTGTATATGTAAGGAAGCCTTCTCACTGCTGTGCCCCATGGCTGTTAACAGAGCTGGTTAATGATCCAAGTATGCAGACAAGCCGGTGAGGAAGCTACATACTGCTCAATCTATTCAGTATGGAATATCAAATTATCTGTTGCGTAATCAAACATTCCAATCTTTCCAATGCAGCCAGCCATTTCTGCTCGTTTTTATGATTATAAAAAATCATTGTCTTATCAACCCCTGAATTCTTCCATTTTCTGTCTTTTTTTACAACTATCATCTTTGCTTTTGTGAAGAAAATCTGCTGCTCAGAAGAAAAGAAAACTTGCTACTCATTTCTTAACTTATCTCTTTCTTTGCTTTTTTTAAGCTGAACATCTCACTGTGCTTCAATAGGTAGGTGGTCATCTCAGGTATATTTCAAAAATACCTTTTCACCACTGTTTTGTAACTCATATAACTTGTTTTTACTTTAAGCAGAGCATTTAAATACAGTGCCTATAAAAAGTATTCATCCCCTTGGAACTTTACATGCTTATTGTTTTACCACATTGAATCACAATGGATTTAATTTGGTATTTTTGACACTGATCAACAGAAAAAGATTCTTTTGTGCAAAAGTAAAACAGATCTCTACAAAGTGATCTAAATTAATTACAAATATAAAACACGAAATAATTGATTGCATAAGTATTCACCATCTTCAAGTCAGTATTTAGTGCATGCACCTTTGGTAACAATTAGAGCCTGTGTGAAAAGGTTTCTATCACCTTTGCACATCAGGACACTGCAATTTTCCCCTTTCTTCCTTACAAAACTGCTGAAGCATTGTCAGATTGCATGGGGATCATGGGGATCATGACTTTTCAAGTCCAGCCACAAATTCTCAATTGGATTGAGGTCTGAACTCTGACTCTGTCTGTCCTGGACATTAACTTTCATATTTTTAAGCCATTCCTGTGTAGCTTTGTCTTTATGTTTGGGCTCATTGTCTTGCTTGAAAACAAATCTTCAACCAAGTCGCAGTTCTCTTGCAGACTGCATCAGCTTTTCCTCCAGGATTTCCTTGTATTTTGCTGCATGCATTTTGCCGAACTTAGCATTTCATCTGATGGCTAAAAAGCTCAATTTTGGTTTCCTCAGACCATAGAACCTTCTTCCAGCTGACTTCAGAGACTCCCACATGCCTTCTGGCAAACTCTAGCAGAGCTTTCGTGTAAGTTTTTTTTCAACAGAGCCTTTCTCTTTGCCACTCTCCCATGAAGCTGCAACTGGTGAAGCACCCAGGCAACAGTTGTTGTATACGCAGTTTCTCCAATCTCAGCCACTGAAGCTTGTAACTCCTCCAGAGTTGTCATGGGTCTCTTGGTGGCCTCCCTCAATTAGTTCCCTTCTTGTACTGTCACTCTGTTTTTGAGAATAGCCTACTCTATTTAGCCTACAAATTTACAGCTGTACCATATTCTTTCTATTTCTTGATGACTGACTTAACTGTACTCCAACAGACATTCAGTGACTTGGAAATTTTCTTTTATCCATCTCCCGACTTGTGCTTTTCAATAACTTTTCATAAAGTTGGCTGGCGTGTTTTTTGTCTTTGTGGTATAGCTTTTTCCAGGATACTGGCTCACCGGCAGTTGGACCTTCCAGATACAGATGTATTTTTACTACAATCAATTGAAACACCTTGACTGCACAAAAGTCTCCTAAAACAGATCTCCATTTAACTTATTATGTGACTTCTAAAACCAATTGGCTGCACTAGTTATGATTTGTTGTGTCATATTAAAGGGGGAGGGTAAATACTCATGCAATCAATTATTTTGTGTTTTATATTTGTAATTTATTTAGATAACTTTGTAGAGATCTGTTTTCACATTGTCACAACAGTCTTTTTCTGTTGATCAGTGTCAAAAAAAGCCAAATTAAATCCACTGTGATTCAATGTTGTACAACAATAAAACATGAGAACTTCCGGGGGGGGGAGGGGGGGAAGTAAACACAAAAGAAAACAGGCCTAAATGTTAAAAACTATTTATAGTGCTGGAAAAATATTCAATTACCGTAGATTCCGGACTACAGAGCGCACCTGATTAAAAGCCGCAGGCTCTAATTTTAGAAAGAAAATCAATTTTGTACTTGTACAAGCCGCACCGGATTTTAAACCGCAGGTGTCCCACGTTGTAATATGAGATATTTACACAGAAAGATATTACACGTGAGGATTTTTTAACTTTTAATTAAATCCGTATGGTAACATAAACAAATACATATTGCAAATGCTTTTTTTCGAACCGTGCCTGTAACACGGCTACTTTTAAATATACATACGTATCGGTAACACACAAATTACGTTGCGTATACTTTTTTACTGAACAGTGCACGAACAACATTCCAATATCTCCTAACGACTGGTAAAAAAATATATACTGCAGCATACCAGGAAAAGTTATTGATCGCCTTTAACTTAAAAGCTGCATCATATGTTTGCAGCGGGTCTAATGCGCTCGCCCCCTCCTTTCCGTTTATCGCAAACCGGTATTTTCCCCACAAGACGCGGCGAAACCGGATGTGACGTCATAGCATCCCGGGATGTAGTACAGAAAACAAATATACTTAAAACACTTCTAACTTTAACTAGAAAATACGAACAAATGAATTACTAAGCGAAAATATTATAAACTAAATAACTGCCATAAAGGCAGCACAATGCTTTTCTTCGAGTGTTTTCCATGTTGATGAGGGTGAGTACAAATGACTGATTTACAATAATTTAATTGTGAAAGTGCACTTGATTTATCGTACAATTTCATTGGACCTCTGTGAACTACTCATCAATTTTATTGGTCTACTGTTACGAGGCAAAATGTTTTTGGCGGCATGAATAAAAACCATGCATTAGCCGCACCGTAGTAAAGGCCGCAGTGTTCAAAGCTGTTCAAAGCGTGGGAAAAAAGTAGCGGCTTAAAATCCGGAATCTACGGTAGTTCAAAGGCAATAGAAGTACAATAAAAATACAATCTTTCTTTTCCTGTTTTTAGTGGATATCCTTACCATAGCAGTAGCTCCAATCAATGCATCACCCAAATGGGCTGGAGGCAAAAAATTCCACACACTCAGGACATTTGGCATCTGCAACACAGCCGCTCTGAGGCAATGAAGTATTTCTGAGATGCAACTATCATTGCTCTGTTGGAGAATACAGTTGTCAAAATGTAGTTGACGAGGTTACAGAAACAGTTTTGGGACAACGTGGTAGCTTTTAATACCATCATTGCCAATATGCTTTACCTGGACACCAGGTGAATGCACAACTCCCAAAATCCAAACAACCTAGTTGTTGCAGATAATTCTGTAGCTAAGCCTCAGCTGGGAGTTCTGGGAATACAGAAACAAATCTCCCTAAAAGTGGTGTCACAGGTAGATAGGGTCGTAAAGACAGCTTTTAGTACATGGGCCTTTATAAATCAAAATATTGAGTATAAGAGTTGGAATGTTATGGTGAGGTTGTATAAGGCATTGATAAGACCGAATTTGGAGTATTGTGCGCAGTTTTGGTCACCGAATTATGGGAAGGATATTAATAAGGTTGAAAGGGTGCAGAGAAGATTTACAAGGATGATGCCGGGACTTGAGAAACTGAGTTACAGAGAAAGGTTAAATAGGTTAGGACTTTATTCCCAGGAGTGTAGAAGAATGAGGGGAGATTTGATAGAGGTACATAAAATTATGATGGGTATAGATAGAGTGAATGCAAGCAAGCTTTTTCCACTGAGGCTAGGGGAGAAAAAAACCAGAGGACATGGGTTAAGGGTGAAGGGGGAAAAGTTTAAAGGGAACATTGGGGGGGCTTCTTCACGCTGAGAGTGGTGGGAATGTGGAATGAGCTGCAGATGAAGTGGTAAATGTGGGCTCACTTTTAACATTTAACAAAAACTTGGACAGGTACATGGATGAGAGGTGTATGGAGGGATATGGTCCATGTGCAGGTCAGTTAGACTAGGCAGAGAAATGGTTTGGCACAGCCAAGAAGGGCCAAAAGGCCTGTTTCTGTGCTGTAATGTTCTATGTTC
Source organism: Hemitrygon akajei (assembly GCF_048418815.1). Classification (NCBI taxonomy): domain Eukaryota; kingdom Metazoa; phylum Chordata; class Chondrichthyes; order Myliobatiformes; family Dasyatidae; genus Hemitrygon; species Hemitrygon akajei. The sequence goes on along the minus strand of NC_133132.1, from coordinate 90,652,516 downwards.
TAGGGGGGTGGGAGGTGGAGAGAAGAATGGGGAGTAAATGGCTCTAAAAGCTTTGCTTCAGTTGGTTAACTCTGCCTCCACTTTATGCCAGATATTCGCTCTGTGATTTATTTAATTTTTAGTAATTTAGAGATACAGCAGAGAGCAGGTCCATTTGGCCCACTGATTTAACCCTAGCCTAATCACAAGACAATTTACAATGACTAATTAAAATACTAAACTATAAGTCTTTGGACTGTGGAAGGAAACTGAAGCACCCAGAGGAAACCCATACATGAATGTAGGAAGAACAAACAACCTTTCTTACAGCGGCTCCCCGAGCTGTCATAGCATCATGCTAACCTCTATATCACTGGCTGTGTGGTGAAAAAAGCACAACAGTGCCTCCTTCACCTCAGATGGCTGAAGAAGTTCAGCATGAGTCCCAAAATCCTTAGGACCTTTTATGAGGACACCATTGAGAGAATCCTGACTGGCCGTGTCATCGGCTGGTACAGGAACTATACCATTCTCAATGGCAGGGCACTGCAGAGAGTGGTGCAGACAACCCAGCGTATCTGTGGATGTGAAATTTCATCTGTTCAGGACATTTACAGCAGCAGGTGCAAAGAAAGGGCCCAGAGGATCAACAAGGACTCCAGCTACCTCTACCACAAACTGTTTCAGCTGCTGACAAACAGTACCACAGCATTAAGGACAGGACCAAAAAGCTCCAGGACAGCTTCTTTCACCAGGCCATCAGATTTATCAATACACATTGATCTGACTGTACATACATTTATACTAAACAATTATGTACACAATTTTAGTGTCTGGGCAATATCCTCCCACATTCTCTCTTTATTGCTTTTACATTGTGACAGCGATGCAACATAAAGATTTTTACTCACTTGGATGTAAAAGATAAAAATAAATCTAAATCTCTTCTATTGTCATCCACACTGCAGCAAATAACCCCAATTTGGTGACCATTTTGCAGATGGCCTACGAGAATGACTCTGGGATTTTTGTCACCTGTTATTTTAATTCTGCATCTCACTCCCACTCGTCACAGTTAATTTGTTCCCTCATCTTTTTCAGCTTCTACTTTTGAAAACACACTTGTTATTTCACTATAATGAAGGGCATCCAACATGAAATGTCAAATCAGTTTCCCTCTTCACATTTGCTGTTTGTTGACCCGCTGAGTGTTTCCAGCACTTTTTGTTCCTGTCTCTATTTGAGCCTGGAGTAAGTCTGATGCACAAAAACAACAATAAGCCATTGACTGTATATTAAACAATTACACCCATCACACTTAGAGGGCTTAATTTTGTTTTTAGCTCCTCATGGTTGAGACGTTTTTTAACATTGGAATAAAGCAAAAGGAAATTTACCTAAACTGGAGGAATGATTAAAATTGAGAATGAAAAATGAGTTAAATGTAAGAAAGTGTGCAGTCAGACACACACAAAATATTTGAATAACTCATTAAGTCAGGCAGCATTGATGGAGGGGAATGAAGAGTTGAAATTTCTGGTTAAGACCTTCTATCAGGATAGGTTTCATCCTGAAATGTTAACTCTTCATTCCCCTCCATAGATGCTGCCTGACTTGTTGAGTTTCTCAAGCATTTTTTTGTGGATTGTTCTAGATTTCCAGCACCTGCAGACTCTCTTTATGAACATGTATAACTGACCCTTTTCATTGTTGGTCATTTCCTTTGGATTTTGCTTAGACCCAGCTGGCAAAGAATTTATTTGTCTCTGGAAGTATTAGTAGTTGTTTAGCTGAATTACCACCTGGGAGTTTTAGTTTGAAAATGGACTGTTAAAGGACATTTTGATCACAAATGGCATAAAATATTTCAATAGGTTCTTCTTCAACTGCAAAGAATGAATTTATCCCTTTTCAGCTTGAGGGTAGATTACTTCAGCAGCAGCTGTATCCCTATCATCATAAACAACTACAGGCTACTTCTGGGCAGCAGATGTTAATTTTATTATCATCCTGAAGCCCATAGTCATGAAAACTGTAGCTAAGCTGTGTATGAACCTGGCATGCCTCATTAACATCTAATTTGGGGTATATTCATATGTGTTCACTTCAGTGTCCCTGGATGCTGCCAGCATTTCTAATTGCTACCATTTGTCTATTTCTCAGCAACACTGCTTTAGGAAAGCAGATGCCTCATTCCTGTGCCATTCTCTGCCTTTTAACGGAGAGAGGGCAGTCTTTTCATTCAATTGCAAAGACAGAGCAAAAAACAATGGTTGAATAGTTTTGTCACTGTGAATGAGGCACATCCTTCTGGTAGCAAAAGTCAACACAAACTGGTGCAGTGCCTGGTGCATTCATACTGTGTATTCACAACCTATCTTACACTGACTTGGCAAACTGGGTCATCCTACAGTGAAACGAAGGAAAAGGCAAATCTGTCATTCAAATTTTTGCCAGCCCTTTTGAAGAATGATCAAGTTAGTCCACTCATTATGCCTTTCTCTCAAGTCACTACAATATTTTCTGTTTCAAGAATGCATTGGATTCTGTTTTAAAGATGTACATTGTGCCTGAACCCACCAGCTTCTCGAATGGCATATTCCAAATCCTAAGTACTCATGGCATAGAGATACCTTTTTCTCATGCTGCCTCTGGGCTGTCTGTCAATCACTTGAAATCTGTGCCTGCTGGTTAGTAGTCCTTTTGGCACTGGAAGCAGTTTCTTTTTATGTACTCAATCTAAACTATTTTTACTTCTGAACAAATCTGTCACATGTCCTCTTCGCATCTCTGCTCCTAGAAGATGTAGATTTTCTTGTCCCTTAATGTACTTGTAATCCTTCACTGCAGAACTATTCTAGCAGATCGCTCTTTTGCACTCTCAAAATCCTCCACCCCCTTCCTGAAATGTGGTACTTACAAGTGTTTCCCAGTTCTAGATTTTGTACTAAAGACATTCTAGGATTCTGGATGCTTTATTAACTGTTCTCTAGACCTGACCTTCAAAGCTCCTCTGTTCTTCCAATCTTGGAACCTGACTAATTATATTTATTCCCTCTTCTCCTTTGGCTTTTCCAGTTCATTACCTCACATTTCTACAGATTGAAATTGTTTTGGAATCTTCCTGCTCCAATTGTTTAAATATTTACATCAACTTAACATTCGATTTAAGTCCACCCATGGTAGTGTCTTCAACTATTTCTCTGAAAAGGGACTTCCGGGGTTGCACCATATTCTGGACATAAATTTCACCATTGTTTTATTTTGAATAATCTTCCTTCTGTTTTACTGAAGGCACACATGCTAGCAAAAGATCAAAACTGACTTTCCCAAATTTACGATTTCCATATGATGTAAAGGAGCCCTTTTGACCTCTCGACTTCCAGCTCACTCCAAGCAATCCCATAAATCTACTTTTTCATTTATTTCATTGCAACCTATTTGCTGCAATTCATTCCCATTAACATACACTGATTCTTCTACTCGCTAACTACAGTGAGGATAATATACACTGGCCAATTAACCTACTGACCTGCACATCTTTGGGATGTGAGAAGAAAGTGAGGCACCTGGAAGAAGCTCAAGCAATCTTGAGGTGATGGGTAATGTGCAAACTCCACGTAGCAGCACTGGAACCCTGGTTACTGGGACTGTTAAGCAGCATCTCTCTCAGCTGGAGCACCCTCTGCCTTCCGAATGTGTGCAGACATTTAGAATGAAAACAGAAAATGCAGGACTGGTAGCATCTGTAAAAAGAAAACCAGTGTAAATAAAGTTACAGGTCCAAGAAAAAAGAACAGTTAATTTTTTTTCTTCATCTCTCTTTTTGCCATTTCTGAGCAAGGGTTGCAGCAACAATTTCTCTTTTTATTGGTGCTGACTGACCCAGCGAGTGTTACTTTGTTTTTACTTCTCGCTTCGATAAAGCAGCCAGCATAATCAAAGACCCCACCTATCCCAGAACTTCCTCTTCTCCCCGTTTCCAAAAGGCAAAAGATGCAAAAGTCTAAAAGCAGGTACTACCAGGCTGAAGCACAGCTTCTACCCTACTGTGAGAAGATTATTCACTCGAGTGCATAAGATGAACTGTTGACTTCACTGTGGTAACTTCTACTTTACAAAAAGACCACTTGACAACTTGATGGCCAAAAGAGCATCTTTATCTGGGACGGCAAATGATATTTACAATACAGAGGCTTCCAGGTACCTCGTGCGGCATGGGTGGAGGAACTATATACAATGCATACTGGGAGTAAAAGAGCGGAAGGAAAGACCCCGCCAACCCCGGATCCCGCCTCTTGCTACCAACAGCTCCCCAATTAGTATTAACTTACTTTTAATAATACTCACATTACAACACTTCTCCCCCTTTAAAATCCAACATTCCCCAAATATAGAAGAACTGGGAAATAAAAACAGTGGTATCATTAGCAACAGGTTACCAATACAAAAACACCTAAAAAACACATGGCAAATCAACATTCAATCTAACAACAGAAGAACCTATCCAATCAAAGATTTGGTCTGTCAGGAGGTTTGCGAGGGCACTGCGATCTATGCGCTACCCCCCGGTGACACAGCAGGCACCGCTGGTGAGGATGTTTTGGGTGGATCTGGTGTTGGGGACATGGGAGGGGTCTGTGTGTCCACGTGAGAATGTCCATCCTCTTCAGGGGACTCTGCCCCCTCTGCCAGTGTGTCTCCCTCTAGCAAAGTCACTGGTGGACATGCTTCCCCAGTAGTCTGTCTCACCATTGGAAACTCCATGGAACTGTCTACCTCTGAGCCGGAATCATGACGCAGGCATACGTGGTCCTGATGTCTGCGGAAAACACACCCATCAGTCAGCTTAACAACATAGGAGAGTGGATCACTCTGCTTAAGAATAACACCAGGTAGCCATTGCTGATTGTTTCTCACGTAGACATTGTCATCTGGTTCTAACTGTCTGTCTCGCGCATGTTGATCATGTCCCTCCTTCTGCTTTTCCTGCTTTCTCTCCAATTTTGTCTTCATGTCTGGGCGCAGCAGGTCCAATCTTGACTTAGGCCTACGCCCCATCAGCATCTCTGCTGGAGTGCGTGCAGTCATAGTCTGTGGAGTGAGGCAGTATTTAAACAGGAAACGTGAAAGCCGGGTACTAAGAGAGTCTCCTGTCATCCGCTTCAGGCCTTCCTCCACTGGCTGAACAGCCCGCTCTGCCAAACCATTTGAGGCTGGGTGGAAAGGAGCTGTCCGAATGTGACGAATGCCATTCTGCCGCATGAACTCACCGAACAGCTCACTAGTGAACGTCAGGTCATTATCAACGACCAGAGTGTTAGGCAACCTGTGGACTGCAAACACTTGCCTGAGTTTGTCTATGGTTGAGGGGGCTGGAATGTTGCTCATGATGTGAGCTTCGATCCATTTGGAATGCGCATCTACCATTACAAGAAACATCTGTCTCATAAAAGGGCCAGCAAAGTCCAAATGTAGCCTAGACCAGGGGTAGACTGGCAACTCCTATGGGTGCAAAGGAGCTGGTGGTGGCATATTCTGATTGGTCTGACATTGCGTGCATGATTTTACCTTGTTCTCCAGATCCTGATCCATTCTTGGCCACCAGATGTAGGATCTTGCAAGGCTTTTCATTCAAGACACCGCTGGATGAGTCTCATGTATTTCCTCCACAATCTGTGAATGGCCAGGGGGAGGCACGATGACCCTCGCCCCCCAGAAAATGCAACCATCCTGCAGACTCAGTTCGGTCTTGCATTTGGCATAAGGCCTCAGTTCCTCTCCTTCCACAACCTGGGCCAACCTTGTAAAAGAAAAGTCTTGACTTGAGACAGGACTGGGTCCCTCTCTGTCCATTGCTTGATCTGGGTTGCCTTTACAGGTGTCGCGGACAGCCTCTCCAATGAAAACACCGTCTCTGGAGGCACATATGTAGTAACAAGTGTCTCAGGTAAAGGGAGTCGACTCAGCGTATCGGCGTTTGCATTATCCCCACCCACTCTGTACATGATAGTATACTGGTAGGCTGACAATGTGAGAACCCAACACTGTATCCTGGCCGAGGCTCGCGGTAGGATGCATCTGGTCTCCCTAAAAAGGCTCATTAGTGGTTTATGGTCCATATAAATTGTGAATGCACATCCATAGAGGTACTGATCAAAACGTTTGACCGCAAAAACAATGGCCAGACCTTTTTTGTCTAGCTGTGAATATCCCTTCTCAGCAGCTGTCGGGGTACGTGAAGCAAAACCAGTAGGCTTCTCTGAACGGTGTTCCATTACGTGTGAGAGAACTGCCCCAACTCCATAGGACGAAGCATCGCATGAAAGGGTGATCTCCCTGTCTGGGTCATAGTGAACGAGCAGCTTCACTGAGTGGAGGAGTTCTTTCACTTCCTTGAAAACTTCCTCCTGCTCTTCACACCACCGCCACTTAGTGTCATTGTGAAGCAGCTTATACAGTGGGGCCAAAACCTTTGAGAGGTCCGGAAGAAACTTGCCATAATAATTCACCGTGCCCAAAAATGATCTGAGTTCAGTGATGCTCTTGGGGCCTCTCACTTTGTCCTCCACTGGGCAAAGCCCCTCAGCTGTAATCTTGTGTCCCAGGTAGGTCACACTCGGAGTCAGGAACACACATTTTCTGTGTTTCAACCGCAGCCCTGCATCTGAAGGTCTCTTCAGCACCTGTTCTAAATTAGCCAGATGCTCCCCCTCCGTGGCTCCCGTGATCAAAATATCATCAAGATACACTGCTACATGCGGAATCTCCAACAGCAAGGAGTCCATTGTCCTTTGGAAAATGGTGGGGCTAGATGCCACTCCAAACACCAGGCGACTGTGTTTGAATAATCCCTTGTGCATATTGATGGTGACGTACTCCTTTGAATCCTCGTCGAGCAGCAGCTGTTGGTAGGCGTGGCTCATGTCCAGCTTTGTGAACAGCTTACCCCCTGACAGGGTCGCAAACAGGTCATCCACCCATGGCAATGGGTACTCCTCCAGCTTAGAGACCCGATTCACCGTAAGCTTGTAATCCTCACATATCCTCACTGTTCTATCCGCCTTCAAAACTGGAACAATAGGAGCCGCCCACCTTAAAAACTGGATGGGCTCAATGATGCCCAGCCCCTGTAAAAATACCAGCTCTGCCTCAGCTTTGCCTTTCATGGCATAGGGCACTGACCTGGGCTTAAAAAAACGTGTGCGGCCTCAGGGTCGACATAAAGTTTCACGGTCTCGCCCTTCAGTGTGCACAGCTCACCCCTGAAAACGTCACTATACTGCTGCAGAATGTCCTCTGTCATGCGTGCATACTTAATTTCATGCCAGTTAAGCCAGATTTTGCGAAGCCAATCGCAGCCCAAAAGACTGGGCCCACTGCCCTTAGCTATCACCAGCCTGGCTTCAGCCTTCTGGCCCCCAGCCGAAATATCCACATATAACACCCCTAAATGAGGTATGAGCTGCCCGTATAGGTCCTGAGTTGGAGTTTGCATGGTCTGATGGGAGGCAGGTTGGATCCCCATGTCCTCCTGTAGGTCTCTTCACTAACGACCGATGCAGTAGCCTCTGAATCAATCTCGAACTTAATGTCCTTTCCCTTGACAGTGACTGTGGCATAATAGGGTTCAGGTAGTCCGTCATCCGTTTCCACCCCAATCATGTTGTAGACACACGCTGCCTCTTCGTCTGCTTCTCCTAGGTGGTGTGTGGCTGCCTGAGTCTGTTGAGCTTTCCCCTGCCCAGGCTTAACCTTACCTTTATACTACTGAACTTTTTAGCTAAATGTCCCTTCTTGCTACAAGCATGGCAGGCAGTATCTTTGAATTTACAAACATTTGCATAGTGTGTTCCTCCACACCGAAAACATTCCACCCGCTTTGCCTGTTAACCAGTCTCCCTACTGACTTGGAGCACTGCCGCCGACTGCGACCCCCCATGTCCTTTCTGTATATCCTTAGCATTATTAGGTATATCAAGGTATATCCATGCCTTGAGCAATCTCCAGGGCCGTCTTGAAAGTCAACGGTGGGGATTCTCTCAACAAGCGGCGTTATTAATGCTGCATACTAATCTATCATAGAGCATGTCATCCAACACGGCTCAGAAATCGCAACGCTCCGTTAGCTGCCGAAGCTCGGCCACAAAACTGCCCACAGACTGACCTGGCTTCTGGACATGGCTGTGAAACTTGAACTGTTGAACTATCACCGAAGGCTTCAGATTGTGGTGATTCCCCACGAGCTTGACCAGTTTGTCGTATGGAATTTCTCCCGGTTTCCGCGGTGTAGCTAAGTTCCGTATCAGCTTGTACGTCCTTGCCCCATACACACTCAGGAGAATAGAGCGCTTCTTAGTCTCCTCAGTAATTCCATTAGCACAGAGAAAGTGGCCCAACCTTTCCTCCTACTCCAGTCACTCCTTGATTTGCTCGTCAAACACACAGACCGTTCCAAACACAAGGCTCCTCGCCCGCTCACAGCTCCTGATCGAAAACGGGGCCGACCCGTCCATAAAACCAGTTTACCTCGTCGCCAAAAATATGTCGTAACTTCTACTTTACAAAAAGACCACTCGACAACTTGATGGCCAAAAGAGCATCTTTATCTGGGACGGCAAAAGATATTTACAATACAGAGGCTTCCAGGTACCTCGTGCGGCCTGGGTGGAGGAACTATATACAATGCATACGGGGAGTAAAAAGAGCGGAAGTAAAGACCCCGCCAACCCCGGATCCCGCCTCGTTACCAACAGCTTCCCGATTAGTATTAACTTACTTTTAATAATACTCACATTGCAACATTCACAATCTACCATGTTATGGCCTTGCACCTTATTGTATGCCTGCACTGCAATTTTTCTTTAATTGTTACACTTTATGCCTGCATTCTGCTATTGTTTTGCCTGATTCTGCCTCAAGGCACTGTGTGATTAGTTGCTCTGTATGAACAATATGCAAGGCAAGCTTGTCACTGTATTTTGGTGCATGTGACAATTATAAATCAATTTCAATTATATCAAATTTCCAGCATTTTGAAATTTCTTTGATTTCTGTTTCTTTTATATATGGCTGATAATTACATATAGATAAAAATGTTTTAAGAGTTTCCTAAGATTAGAAAGAGATTGAAAGGAAATGCAAAACTATTCCACAAATCTGCAGCACTTTATGAAGGAGGCACTCCACTCTCTTTCAGGCACCTAAGGGCGGACCAAACTGACAAGACTCATCAGCAATATGTTCATCTTCCAAGAACAAAGGTCTTACTGCCTTCTTGTTCCTTTAAAATAATACTATGCATTGCCTGTGTTAATATAGAGATGGATGAGGTGACTGGTTCTCGGCCAAGGAAACTGGAGTATTATCAGGAGCAGTTATATTCATGTGAGGATTCCAAAGGTAATATATGGGGGATATCATTAAAGGGTTCAGAGGATCCAAATGGCCCTTTCTCAGAGCAAGTTTCAGGATGGATGTGTGAGGGAAGTATATTCTGTATGTAAAACTCTGACAATCTGTTTTCTGTTTGAAAATCTCAGTATTCCAGCATCTGGTTCACTGGAACCCTGTTGTCACATTCCTTATAAACTCACCGTGGGCTCCAATCCCACACTCCCTATAAACTCACCGTGGGTTCCAATCCCACACTCCCTATAAACCCTCCGTGGGTTCCAATCCCACACTCCCTATAGACTCACCGTGGGTTCCAATCCCACACTCCCTATAGACTCACCGTGGGTTCCAATCCCACACTCCCTATAAACCCTCCGTGGGTTCCAATCCCACACTCCCTATAAACCCTCCGTGGGCTCCAATCCCACACTCCCTATAAACCCTCCGTGGGCTCCAATCCCACACTCCCTATAAACCCTCCGTGGGCTCCAATCCCACACTCCCTATAAACCCTCCGTGGGCTCCAATCCCACACTCCCTATAAACCCTCCGTGGGCTCCAATCCCACACTCCCTCTAAACACTCCGTGGGCTCCAATCCCACACTCCCTATAAACCCTCCGTGGGCTCCAATCCCACACTCCCTATAAACCCTCCGTGGGTTCCAATCCCACACTCCCTATAAACCCTCCGTGGGTTCCAATCCCACACTCCCTATAAACCCTCCGTGGGCTCCAATCCCACACTCCCTATAAACCCTCCGTGGGCTCCAATCCCACACTCCCTGTAAACCCTCCGTGGGTCCCAATCCCACACTCCCTGTAAACCCTCCGTGGGTTCCAATCCCACACTCCCTATAGAGTCACCGTGGGTTCCAATCCCGCACTCCCTGTACACCCTCCGTGGGTTCCAATCCCACACTCCCTATAGACTCACCGTGGGTTCCAATCCCACACTCCCTATAAACCCTCCGTGGGTTCCAATCCCACACTCCCTATAAACCCTCCGTGGGCTCCAATCCCACACTCGCTATAAACCCTCCGTGGGTTCCATTCCCACACTCCGTATAAACCCTCCGTGGGTTCCAATCCCACACTCCCTATAAACCCTCCGTGGGTTCCATTCCCACACTCCCTATAAACCCTCCGTGGGCTCCAATCCCACACTCCCTGTAAACTCACCGTGGATTCCAATCCCACACTCCCTATAAACCCTCTGTGGGTTCCATTCCCACACTCCCTATAAACACTCCGTGGGTTCCATTCCCACACTCCCTATAAACCCTCCGTGGGTTCCAATCCCACACTCCCTATAAACCCTCCGTGGGTTCCAATCCCACACTCCCTATAGACTCACCGTGGGTCCAATCCCACACTCCCTATAAACCCTCCGTGGGTTCCAATCCCACACTCCCTATAAACCCTCCGTGGGTTCCATTCCCACACTCCCTATAAACCGTCCGTGGGTTCCAATCCCACACTCCCTATAAACCGTCCGTGGGTTCCAATGCCACACTCCCTATAAACCGTCCGTGGGTTCCAATCCCACACTCCCTATAAACCCTCCGTGGGTTCCAATCCCACACTCCCTATAAACCCTCCGTGGGTTCCAATCCCACACTCCCTATAAACCCTCCGTGGGTTCCAATCCCACACTCCCTACAAACCCTCAGTGGGTTCCAATCCCACACTCCCTACAAACCCTCAGTGGGTTCCAATCCCACACTCCCTACAAACCCTCCGTGGGTTCCAATCCCACACTCCCTACAAACCCTCCGTGGGTTCCAATCCCACACTCCCTATAAACCCTCCGTGGGTTCCAATCCCACACTCCCTATAAACCCTCCGTGGGTTCCAATCCCACACTCCCTATAAACCCTCCGTGGGTTCCAATCCCACACTCCCTCTAGACTCACCGTGGGTTCCAATCCCACACTCCCTATAGACTCACCGTGGGTTCCAATCCCACACTCCCTATAGACTCACCGTGGGTTCCAATCCCACACTCCCTATAGACTCACCGTGGGTTCCAATCCCACACTCCCTATAAACCCTCCGTGGGCTCCAATCCCACACTCCCTATAAACCCTCCGTGGGCTCCAATCCCACACTCCCTATAAACCCTCCGTGGGCTCCAATCCCACACTCCCTATAAACCCTCCGTGGGCTCCAATCCCACACTCCCTCTAAACACTCCGTGGGCTCCAATCCCACACTCCCTATAAACCCTCCGTGGGCTCCAATCCCACACTCCCTATAAACACTCCGTGGGTTCCAATCCCACACTCCCTATAAACCCTCCGAGGATTCCAATCCCACACTCCCTATAAACCCTCCGTGGGCTCCAATCCCACACTCCCTATAAACCCTCCGTGGGCTCCAATCCCACACTCCCTGTAAACCCTCCGTGGGTCCCAATCCCACACTCCCTGTAAACCCTCCGTGGGTTCCAATCCCACACTCCCTATAGAGTCACCGTGGGTTCCAATCCCGCACTCCCTGTACACCCTCCGTGGGTTCCAATCCCACACTCCCTATAGACTCACCGTGGGTTCCAATCCCACACTCCCTATAAACCCTCCGTGGGTTCCAATCCCACACTCCCTATAAACCCTCCGTGGGTTCCAATCCCACACTCCCTATAAACCCTCCGTGGGTTCCATTCCCACACTCCGTATAAACCCTCCGTGGGTTCCAATCCCACACTCCCTATAAACCCTCCGTGGGTTCCATTCCCACACTCCCTATAAACCCTCCGTGGGCTCCAATCCCACACTCCCTGTAAACTCACCGTGGATTCCAATCCCACACTCCCTATAAACCCTCTGTGGGTTCCATTCCCACACTCCCTATAAACACTCCGTGGGTTCCATTCCCACACTCCCTATAAACCCTCCGTGGGTTCCAATCCCACACTCCCTATAAACCCTCCGTGGGTTCCAATCCCACACTCCCTATAGACTCACCGTGGGTTCCAATCCCACACTCCCTATAAACCCTCCGTGGGTTCCAATCCCACACTCCCTATAAACCCTCCGTGGGTTCCATTCCCACACTCCCTATAAACCGTCCGTGGGTTCCAATCCCACACTCCCTATAAACCGTCCGTGGGTTCCAATGCCACACTCCCTATAAACCCTCCGTGGGTTCCAATGCCACACTCCCTATAAACCCTCCGTGGGTTCCAATCCCACACTCCCTATAAACCCTCCGTGGGTTCCAATCCCACACTCCCTATAAACCCTCCGTGGGTTCCAATCCCACACTCCCTATAAACCATCCGTGGTTTCCAATCCCACACTCGCTATAGACCCTCCGTGGGTTCCAATCCCACACTCGCTATAGACCCTCCGTGGGTTCCAATCCCACACACCCTACAAACCCTCCGTGGGTTCCAATCCAACACTCCCTACAAACCCTCAGTGGGTTCCAATCCCACACTCCCTACAAACCCTCAGTGGGTTCCAATCCCACACTCCCTACAAACCCTCCGTGGGTTCCAATCCCACACTCCCTACAAACCCTCCGTGGGTTCCAATCCCACACTCCCTACAAACCCTCCGTGGGTTCCAATCCCACACTCCCTACAAACCCTCCGTGGGTTCCAATCCCACACTCCCTACAAACCCTCCGTGGGTTCCAATCCCACACTCCCTACAAACCCTCCGTGGGTTCCAATCCCACACTCCCTACAAACCCTCCGTGGGTTCCAATCCCACACTCCCTATAAACCCTCCGTGGGTTCCATTCCCACACTCCCTATAAACCGTCCGTGGGTTCCAATCCCACACTCCCTATAAACCGTCCGTGGGTTCCAATGCCACACTCCCTATAAACCCTCCGTGGGTTCCAATCCCACACTCCCTATAAACCCTCCGTGGGTTCCAATCCCACACTCCCTATAAACCCTCCGTGGGTTCCAATCCCACACTCCCTATAAACCCTCCGTGGGTTCCAATCCCACACTCCCTACAAACCCTCAGTGGGTTCCAATCCCACACTCCCTACAAACCCTCAGTGGGTTCCAATCCCACACTCCCTATAAACCGTCCGTGGGTTCCAATCCCACACTCCCTATAAACCGTCCGTGGGTTCCAATGCCACACTCCCTATAAACCCTCCGTGGGTTCCAATCCCACACTCCCTATAAACCCTCCGTGGGTTCCAATCCCACACTCCCTATAAACCCTCCGTGGGTTCCAATCCCACACTCCCTATAAACCCTCCGTGGGTTCCAATCCCACACTCCCTACAAACCCTCAGTGGGTTCCAATCCCACACTCCCTACAAACCCTCAGTGGGTTCCAATCCCACACTCCCTACAAACCCTCCGTGGGTTCCAATCCCACACTCCCTACAAACCCTCCGTGGGTTCCAATCCCACACTCCCTATAAACCCTCCGTGGGTTCCAATCCCACACTCCCTATAAACCCTCCGTGGGTTCCAATCCCACACTCCCTATAAACCCTCCGTGGGTTCCAATCCCACACTCCCTCTAGACTCACCGTGGGTTCCAATCCCACACTCCCTCTAGACTCACCGTGGGTTCCAATCCCACACTCCCTATAGACTCACCGTGGGTTCCAATCCCACACTCCCTATAGACTCACCGTGGGTTCCAATCCCACACTCCCTATAAACCCTCCGTGGGCTCCAATCCCACACTCCCTATAAACCCTCCGTGGGCTCCAATCCCACACTCCCTATAAACCCTCCGTGGGCTCCAATCCCACACTCCCTATAAACCCTCCGTGGGCTCCAATCCCACACTCCCTCTAAACACTCCGTGGGCTCCAATCCCACACTCCCTATAAACCCTCCGTGGGCTCCAATCCCACACTCCCTATAAACACTCCGTGGGTTCCAATCCCACACTCCCTATAAACCCTCCGAGGATTCCAATCCCACACTCCCTATAAACCCTCCGTGGGCTCCAATCCCACACTCCCTATAAACCCTCCGTGGGCTCCAATCCCACACTCCCTGTAAACCCTCCGTGGGTCCCAATCCCACACTCCCTGTAAACCCTCCGTGGGTTCCAATCCCACACTCCCTATAGAGTCACCGTGGGTTCCAATCCCGCACTCCCTGTACACCCTCCGTGGGTTCCAATCCCACACTCCCTATAGACTCACCGTGGGTTCCAATCCCACACTCCGTATAAACCCTCCGTGGGTTCCAATCCCACACTCCCTATAAACCCTCCGTGGGTTCCATTCCCACACTCCCTATAAACCCTCCGTGGGCTCCAATCCCACACTCCCTGTAAACTCACCGTGGATTCCAATCCCACACTCCCTATAAACCCTCTGTGGGTTCCATTCCCACACTCCCTATAAACACTCCGTGGGTTCCATTCCCACACTCCCTATAAACCCTCCGTGGGTTCCAATCCCACACTCCCTATAAACCCTCCGTGGGTTCCAATCCCACACTCCCTATAGACTCACCGTGGGTTCCAATCCCACACTCCCTATAAACCCTCCGTGGGTTCCAATCCCACACTCCCTATAAACCCTCCGTGGGTTCCAATCCCACACTCCCTACAAACCCTCAGTGGGTTCCAATCCCACACTCCCTACAAACCCTCAGTGGGTTCCAATCCCACACTCCCTACAAACCCTCCGTGGGTTCCAATCCCACACTCCCTACAAACCCTCCGTGGGTTCCAATCCCACACTCCCTACAAACCCTCCGTGGGTTCCAATCCCACACTCCCTACAAACCCTCCGTGGGTTCCAATCCCACACTCCCTACAAACCCTCCGTGGGTTCCAATCCCACACTCCCTACAAACCCTCCGTGGGTTCCAATCCCACACTCCCTACAAACCCTCCGTGGGTTCCAATCCCACACTCCCTACAAACCCTCCGTGGGTTCCAATCCCACACTCCCTACAAACCCTCCGTGGGTTCCAATCCCACACTCCCTACAAACCCTCCGTGGGTTCCAATCCCACACTCCCTACAAACCCTCCGTGGGTTCCAATCCCACACTCCCTACAAACCCTCCGTGGGTTCCAATCCCACACTCCCTACAAACCCTCCGTGGGTTCCAATCCCACACTCCCTACAAACCCTCCGTGGGTTCCAATCCCACACTCCCTACAAACCCTCCGTGGGTTCCAATCCCACACTCCCTACAAACCCTCCGTGGGTTCCAATCCCACACTCCCTATAAACCCTCCGTGGGTTCCAATCCCACACTCCCTATAAACCCTCCGTGGGTTCCAATCCCACACTCCCTATAAACCCTCCGTGGGTTCCAATCCCACACTCCACTAAACCCTCCGTGGGTTCCATTCCCACACTCCCTGTAAACCCTCCGTGGGTTCCAATCCCACACTCCCTGTAAACCCTCCGTGGGTTCCAATCCCACACTCCCTGTAAACCCTCCGTGGGTTCCAATCCCACACTCCCTGTAAACCCTCCGTGGGTTCCAATCCCACACTCCCTATAAACCCTCCGTGGGTTCCAATCCAACACTCCCTATAAACCCTCCGTGTGTTCCAATCCCACACTCCCTACAAACCCTCCGTGGGTTCCAATCCCACACTCCCTACAAACCCTCCGTGGGTTCCAATCCCACACTCCCTATAAACCCTCCGTGGGTTCCAATCCCACACTCCCTATAAACCCTCCGTGGGTTCCAATCCCACACTCCCTATAAACCCTCCGTGGGTTCCAATCCCACATTCCCTATAGACTCACCGTGGGTTCCAATCCCACACTCCCTATAGACTCACCGTGGGTTCCATTCCCACACTCCCTATAGACTCACCGTGGGTTCCATTCCCACACTCCCTATAGACTCACCGTGGGTTCCAATCCCACACTCCCTATAAAACCTCCGTGGGTTCCAATCCCACACTCCCTGTACACCCTCCGTGGTTTCCAATCCCACACTCCCTATAGACTCACCGTGGGTTCCAATCCCACACTCCCTATAAACCCTCCGTGGGTTCCAATCCCACACTCCCTGTAAACCCTCCGTGGGTTCCAATCCCACACTCCCTATAGAGTCACCGTGGGTTCCAATCCCGCACTCCCTGTACACCCTCCGTGGTTTCCAATCCCACACTCCCTATAGACTCACCGTGGGTTCCAATCCCACACTCCCTATAAACCCTCCGTGGGTTCCAATCCCACACTCCCTATAAACCCTCCGTGGCTTCCAATCCCACACTCCCTATAAACCCTCCGTGGGTTCCAATCCCACACTCCCTATAAACCCTCCGTGGGTTCCAATCCCACACTCCCTATAAACCCTCCGTGGGTTCCAATCCCACACTCCCTATAAACCCTCCGTGGGTTCCAATCCCACACTCCCTATAAACCCTCCGTGGGTTCCAATCCCACACTCCCTCTAGACTCACCGTGGGTTCCAATCCCACACTCCCTATAGACTCACCGTGGGTTCCAATCCCACACTCCCTATAGACTCACCGTGGGTTCCAATCCCACACTCCCTATAGACTCACCGTGGGTTCCAATCCCACACTCCCTATAAACCCTCCGTGGGTTCCAATCCCACTCTCCCTATAAACCCTCCGTGGGCTCCAATCCCACACTCCCTATAAACCCTCCGTGGGCTCCAATCCCACACTCCCTATAAACCCTCCGTGGGCTCCAATCCCACACTCCCTATAAACCCTCCGTGGGCTCCAATCCCACACTCCCTATAAACCCTCCGTGGGCTCCAATCCCACACTCCCTATAAACCCTCCGTGGGCTCCAATCCCACCCTCCCTATAAACCCTCCGTGGGCTCCAATCCCACACTCCCTATAAACCCTCCGTGGGCTCCAATCCCACACTCCCTATAAACCCTCCGTGGGCTCCAATCCCACACTCCCTATAAACCCTCCGTGGGTTCCAATCCCACACTCCCTATAAACCCTCCGTGGGTTCCAATCCCACACTCCCTATAAACCCTCCGTGGGTTCCAATCCCACACTCCCTATAAACCCTCCGTGGGTTCCAATCCCACACTCCCTATAGACTCACCGTGGGTTCCAATCCCACACTCCCTATAGACTCACCGTGGGTTCCAATCCCACACTCCCTATAAACTCACCGTGGGTTCCAATCGCACACTCCCTATAAACCCTCCGTGGGTTCCAATCCCACACTCCCTATAAACCCTCCGTGGCTTCCAATCCCACACTCCCTATAAACCCTCTGTGGTTCCAATCCCACTCTCCCTATAAACCCTCCGTGGGTTCCAATCCCACACTCCCTATAAACCCTCCGTGGGTTCCAATCCCACACTCCCTATAAACCCTCCGTGGGTTCCAATCCCACACTCCCTATAAACCCTCCGTGGGCTCCAAACCCACACTCCCTATAAACCCTCCGTGGGTTCCAATCCCACACTCCCTATAAACCCTCCGTGGGTTCCAATCCCACACTCCCTATAAACCCTCCGTGGGTTCCAATCCCACACTCCCTATAAACCCTCCGTGGGTTCCAATCCCACACTCCCTATAAACCCTCCGTGGGTTCCAATCCCACACTCCCTATAAACCATCCGTTGGTTCCAATCCCACACTCCCTATAAACCCTCCGTGGGCTCCAATCCCACACTCCCTATAAACCCTCCGTGGGCTCCAATCCCACACTCCCTATAAACCCTCCGTGGGTTCCAATCCCACACTCCCTATAACCCTCCGTGGGTTCCAATCCCACTCTCCCTGTAAACTCACCGTGGGTTCCAATCCCACACTCCCTATAAACCCTCCGTGGTTTCCAATCCCACACTGTCAGAAGGTGGGCATTGGGAATGGACCCAAATGCAAGGCACTGACACTGAAGTACTAGGGAGAGGACTAGGTGTATCAAGAAAGCAAGGGAAGTGGGGAAGAAGTGTCACTGGACAAGACACAGGCCCCAGACTAGACTAGGAGACAGGGCATGGGCTAGGAATAGAGTAGGAAAGTAGGACCTGGATGAGGAACTAGGAACTTGGGCAAGGACTCTGAGCCAGAGACTGAACAGGGACCCAGAAGCTGGGTCTTGACTCGGGCTCGGACTCTGGATCCAGTCTCGGACTGGACGTGGGGGCAGGACGCGAGACTCCAGGACGAGGACATGAAGCTTAGACTTGGACAAGGACATGGACTGTTACCTCCTCGGAGCCTTGGACACGGAATATATCCTCCATATTGCCTTGGACACGAGCACAGGAACACTGAGCCTTGGACTGGAGCACTGAACACAGAGCCGGGACACCTCCTTGGGAACAGGACGTAGGGCCAGAACTCATACACAGACACTAAACACAGCGACACAAAGAGACAGTTCGAAGCTCAATGATAGATAGTTCCTTCTGTTGGCGTGGCAAGGCTCCGGTCTCACTCTGGCGGCTGAACTTGACGGCGATACAGGCGTGGACGCAGGCATGGGTTGCCGACAGGGCTTCTGGCCAGGCTTCAGAAGGAAGGAGGGAAACAGTTCAGCCTCAGGGTAATGGCAAAGACAGCCTGACTTACCCAACAGAGGTAAGGCCAGGAAGGGACAGAACCCACTGTAGGGTAACAGCAAGGCCGGCCTGTCTTACCCCATGAAGGCAAGGACAGAATACCAACAAGACAAACCAGCAATCACACTCAACCCCAGGGCCACTTATATTCCAGCCTCGATATGAGAATCAGGTGCCTGTGATTAAGCCCAACTGAAACAATGGACAGCCAGAAGACCCGGAGTCTGGAGTCCACAGACCGAACCGTGAACCGGAACACAGACTTCACGGACCAGACCATGACACACACTCCCTATAAACTCTCCGGGGGCTCATTTCCACACTCCCTCTAAACTCACCGGGAGCTCCATTCCCACACTCCCTATAAACACACCAGGGACTCCATGCCATACACCCTTTAAACTCACCAGGGACTCCATTCCCACACTCCCTTTTAACACACCAGGGACTCCATTGCCATACACCCTGTAAACTCACCACAGAGGAGGCTCCATTCCCACACTCCCTATAAGCTCACCAGGGGCTCCAATCCTATAATCCCTATAAAATCGCCGGGGGGGGGGGGGGGGGGGTCCATTCCCACAATCTCTATTAACTCACCGAGGGCTCCATTCTCATATAAACTCACCAGGGGTCTCCATTCCCACACTCTTTTTAAACTCACCGGGGGCTCCATTCCCACATTCCCTATAAACTCATCATGTGCTCCATTCTCACAATCTCTAGTAACTCTCTGGGGGCTCCATTCCTATATAAACTCACCAGGGGCCTCTATTCCCTCACTCCCTATAAACTCATCATGTGCTCCATTCCCACTTTCCTTATAAACTTCCCAAAACCCTTTCCCACATTTCCTATAAACTCATAAGAGCCCTATTCCCTCACCTGATATAAACCCACAGGGCCCCATTCCCACATTTGCTCCAAATTTACCAGGGCCCTATTCCCACATATATTTTAAACTCACAAGACATTTGATCATAATTCTTCATAAAGTCACCAAGGATCCAGTCCCCCCTCCCTGTAAACTCACTGGGGACTCCATTCCCACATTTACTATTAATGCACAGGGGACCCTCTCCCACACCCAGGGCCTGTTTCCTGCATTCCCCTTAAATACACAGGGTACTGATTCCCACACTGCATATCAGCTCATCGTGGCTCTGCTTCCAGCTCTTCAGCAAAACGGATTTTGTTTCCCTTCTCATTTTCTTTGTAAATTAACCAGCATTTCATTTCCAGCTTCTCATTAGACACACCACAGTTTGCTTCCTGCATTTTCTTGGTTCACTGAAAACAAACAATATGCTATAGCACAGCATCTTAAAAAAAAACGTGAATGAAAACTGACTGTGGTACAAAATGAATGAAACCAAATAGTGCAGAAAGTTTGCTCGTGCAGCACCACCAAAATCCCAAGGGCACCAGATTATCAGAGTATAAACGAACCAAGAGAGGTTAATATCATGAATGCTCCTCTTACTCAGATAGTGGAGCAACCACTCAGGCACTATTGAAGAGGTGAAAGGCTAATCGCCTCCTTCAATCAACTGTTGTTACAACTGCAATGTTTTTATGCTGTCACCCTCTCTTTATACTATTCCTCACCGGCTACAGCAAAACAATTTAGATTTATTGAAGATAAAAAGCAGAACATCATAAAATTCCTTTTCAATTTATTTTCAATACCATGTGAATGTGATACCACATTCAGATATATTGCACTAGATTCCATCTTTTTCTCCCCCTTATGTCCATCCATAAAATTAATTTAAAAGCAGTTGACTATTTTTTGGCATTTTTGTGAGTAGGCATTGTGTTAGTATCATATGGTTACACAGTTTAAAGGAAGACTAGCATTTACAAAACAGCTCTCACACCCACTTGCAACATTCTTAAACATTCAAACATTCTTAAAAGGTAATCAGTTTCTGAATGAAACTGGCTGAGAGAAGATTGTTAAGCAAGTTCCTTTCTTCTTTGAATAATGTGAGAGGAGTTCACATGGAAAATTGAGAAGGTTGGTGATGCACCATCAATAACTCTCTGAGACGTGAAGGTGAGATATCGGCTTTTATTGACTGGAAGAAAGAACAAGCAGCAATTGACCACCACACCGCATCCTGGAGACTGAGGGTCGGGCTCAGGCCTCAATCGCCTTTATACCGGGGTCAGTGGGAGGAGCCACAGGAGCAGTCAGCGGGGGGGCGTGTCCAGAGAGGTATATGTAGTTCACCACATTCACCCCCTCTTTGTTTTAAAAGAGTCCCCATGGGGCGAAGTTACTTACAAGTATATTTACAGGTTAAGTCTATCAGGTGGTCGAATCTGTCGCTGCGATCTACGTAGCACCAGCTATGATTGCACAGGTGCCGGTGGTGATTGCACCGGAGACGGTGGTTGTGCTGGTTCCGGCCTAACTGGAGGTGTCAGCCCACTAGGCGTCAGTGATCCCTCACGCGTGTGCGAGGCACCTGGTATATGCGCGTTCGAGACGCCCGGTATAGGAGTGTCGTGAGGAGTCTGTGTAGGGCTCGGTGTGCGCGGTGTCACCTCGGGTACAGGGTTCATAGTTACCGTGGAGTGTTTGGGGTAGTGGTCTGCTGCTCCTGTGGGCGCCAGGTCGCGGACAGAGACCGTGTCCTCCCGCCCATCAGGTAAGACCACGTAAGCATACTGGGGGTTCGCATGTAGAAGGTGAACCCTCTCGACCAGCCGGGAGTATTTATTGCTCCTCACATGTTTCCGGAGCAGCACTGGCCCTGGGGACGTCAGCCAAGCTGGTAGGGTGGTCCCAGTGGCAGACTTCCTGGGAAAAGAGAATAGGCGCTCGTGAGGGGTGGCATTGGTGGACGTACATAACAGGGAGCGGATAGAGTGGAGTGCCTCAGGGAGGACCTCCTGCCATCGAGAGACCGGCAACCCTTTTGACTTAAGGGC
This sequence comes from Hemitrygon akajei, assembly GCF_048418815.1. NCBI lineage: Eukaryota > Metazoa > Chordata > Chondrichthyes > Myliobatiformes > Dasyatidae > Hemitrygon > Hemitrygon akajei. The sequence goes on along the minus strand of NC_133132.1, from coordinate 90,630,724 downwards.
TAAAAGTGTGGCCTTCCACACTGTGACATTCTCCCTCTCCACCTGTCCATTTCCCCGGGGATTATAGCTCGTGGTCCGACTAGTAGCAATGCCCCTAGCCAGCAGGTACTGGTGCAGCTCGTCACTCATAAAGGAGGACCCTCTATCACTGTGGATATAGCAGGGATATCCGAACAGAGTGAAGAGCTGGTGCAGGGCTTTTATGACAGACGTGGCAGTGGTGTCGGGGCAGGGGATAGCAAAGGGGAACCACGAGTACTCGTCGATAATGTTGAGAAAGTAGACATTGCGGTCGGTGGAGGGAAGGGGGCCCTTAAAGTCAATACTCAGTCGCTCAAAGGGGCGGGTGGCCTTGGTTGCGCCTTTTCAGGACGGTAGAAGTGCGGTTTGCAACCAGCGCAGACTTGGCAGTCCCTGGTCATCGTCCTGATGTCCTCCAGGGAGTACGGCAGGTTCCGGGCTTTCACAAAATGGTAAAATCGGGTGACCCCCAGATGGCAAAGATGTGCATGAAGGGTGTATAGTAGGTCGAGCTGTGCGCTAGCACACGCTCCCTGGGATAGGGCATCAGGGGGCTCATTGAGCCTTCCAGGCCGGTACAGGATGTCAAAGTTGTAGGTGGAGAGTTCTATTCTCCACCTCAAAATTTTATCATTTTTGATTTTGCCCCGCTGTTGGTTGCTGAACGTGAACGCAACGGAGCGCTGGTCGGTCAGCAAGGTGAACCTTTTGCCGGCTAGATAGTGCCTCCAGTGCCTAATAGCTTCCACTGTGGCCTGGGCTTCTTTCTCCACCGCGGAGTGCCGAATTTCAGGGCCTTGAAGGGTACGAGAGAAGAATGCTACTGGCCTGCCTGCCTGATTGAGGGTAGCAGCCAGCACAAAATCGGAGGCGTCACTCTCTACTTGGAAGGGAATCGTCCACCGCATGCATCGTTGCTTTGGCAATCTCCCCTTTAATGCAGCTGAAGGCCGCGCAGGCCTCAGCAGAGAGGGGAAATGTGGTAGACTTGACCAGGGGGCGGGCCTTGTCTGCATAATGAGGGACCCATTGGGCGTAATAGGAAAAGAAGCCCAGGCACCGTTTGAGGGCTTTGAGGGTGGTGGGAAGAGGGAGTTCTAACAGGGGGCGCATACAGTCGGGATCAGGGCCAATGACCCCGTTTTCCATGACATACCCAAGGATAGCAAGCCAGGTGGTTCCAAACACACACTTGTCCCTGTTATAAGTAAGGTTCAGGGTTTTGGCCACTTGGAAAAATCATTGGAGGTTGGCGTTGTGATCCGACCAGTCGTGACCACAGATGGTGATATCCAGATAGGGAAATGTGGTCTTCAGTTGGCACTGGTCCACCATCCAGTCCATTTCCCTCTGGAAGACAGAGACACCATTTGTGACACTAAAGGGGATGCATAGGAAGTGATAGAGCCTGCCGCCCGCCTCAAAGGCGGTGTGGGGGCGATCCTCTGGGCGGATGGGGAGCTGGTGATAAGCGGATTTCAGATCTATTGTCGAGTACACCTTGTACTGAGCTATCTGGTTGACCATATCCGCAATGCGGGGTAGGGGGTACGCGTCAAGCTGCGTGAACCTATTGATGGTCTGGCTATAGTCCACGACCATCCTATTTTTCTGCCCGGTCCGAACAACAACCACCTGGGCCCTCCAAGGACTTGTGCTTGGCTCAATGATCCACTCCCTGAGCAGCCGCTGCACCTCTGACTGAATGAAGGCCCTGTCCCCCACGCTGTACCTCCTGCTTTTAGTCGCCACCGGTTTACAGTCGGGGGTCAGGTTGGTGAACAGCGGTGGGGGAGGGATCTTGAGGGTGGAGAGGCTGCAAGTGGTGTCGGTAGCGCAGCTGTCAGCATGGTGCTGGGTGGGATGTGTGGTTCGGTGTGTGTGTGTGTGTGCAGTAACGGGATATATGATGAAGTCCCACAAAACTGAGGATTCCTGACAGTGAGTGGTGGGAGGGGCCCGTCATATGCCATAGTCACACTTTCGAGGTGGCTCTGGAAGTCCAGCCCCAATAGCACAGGCGCGCACAGTTGAGGCATGACCAGTAGCGCAAAGTCCCGATATTCTGTGCCCTGCACCACCAATGTCGCTACACAACCCACCCGGATGTCTGTGGAATGCGACCCAGAAGCCATGGTGACCCTCTTGCTTACCAGCCGTGTCACGAGTCCACAGCGTTGCACTGTGTCCGGGTCAATAAAACTCTCAGTGCTGCCCGTGTCAAACAGGCAGCTAGTCCTGTGCCCCTCCACCAGGATGTCCATCATTGACCTTGCAAGCTGGTGTGGGGCGCTTTGGACAAGGGTTACGGAGGCCAGAGTTGAACTGCCGTCTTGGTGCCCGGTAAGCACCCGTGGGTCGGGGGCGGGGCAAGGTGGCGCTGACAAAGATGGCCGCCCCCATCCGGGCAGGCAACATGGCGGCCCCCATGCCTCGCACGAGGCGGGCAGGCAAGATGGTAGCCCCCATGCCTCACACGCAGCGCTGCCCGACCCCGCTCGTGATTCAGACTTACAGACCCTGGCGAAATGGCCCTTCTTCCCGCAGCTGGAGCAGGTCGCTTCTCGGGCCGGGCAGCATTTTCGGGGGGTGCTTTTCGAGGTCGCAGAAGTAACACTGCGTGGACTTACGACCGGCAGCAGCTGTGGTCGGATTCGGGGAGTTCGTGGACTTGCGACTGGCAGAGGCAGTGGTGAATTTGCTCGCGGGTGGCGGGGTCTGAGGTGTCCATGGAACCGGCGGGGGATCACGCAGCGTGACAGCGTCAGCGTTGTGCAGAGCAGCCTTCAGCGTGTCGGCCGTCTTGATCGCCGAGCGTAAGGTAAGATCGGCATTTTCCAGCAGCCGCTGGCGCACGTACACTGACCTGATTCCTGTAACAAAGGTGTCTTGTACCAGGAGCTCCGCATGCTGTTCCGCCGTGAGAGCTTTGCAGTCACAAGTTCGCATGAGTGTCTGTAGGGCCCGGAGAAACACGGCGCTCATCTCATCGTGTTGCTGTCGTCGTGCCGCTAAGCGATATCTTGCGTAGACGGTGTTCACCGGCCGCAGGTACTGTCTTTTGAGGGTGTCCAGTGCCCCTTGGTAGGTCGACAGGTCTCTGATAAGTGAGTAAACTTTCGGGGTGACCCTCGAGAGGAGAATTCTGTGCATAACAGCGGGTTCAGTTGCACTAACCTCCTCCAAGTATGATTGGAAGCATGCAAGCCAGAGTTCAAAGGCAAGAGCTGCTTCAGGGACTTGGGGGTCCAAGTCCAATTTTTCCGGATGTAAAATACTTTCCATGTTTTAAAACTTCCAGTCAATAAAATTGATGCACCATCAATAACTCTCTGAGACGTGAGGCGAGATATCGGCTTTTATTGACTGGAAGAAAGAACAAGCAGCAATTGACCACCATGCTACATCCTGGACACTGAGGGCAGGGCTCAGACCTCAATCGCCTTTATACCGGGGTCTGTGGGAGGAGCCATGGTCAGTGGGAGGAGCCGCAGGAGCAGTCAGCGGGGGGGGGGGGGGGGGGGGGGAGGAAGCAGACAGGTATATGTAGTTCGCCACAGTTGGCTAATGCTAAAGCAAGATTTGGACCAGATGGGAAGTTAGGTTGAAATTAGCAATTGGTATTAATCCTGAAAAGTGTGAATTGTTGCATTTTGGGAAGTCAAATAGGGGTAAAAGATGTATGTAATAAGTAGCAGGACACTAAAGAATGCTGATGATCAGACAGGTCTTGGCATACAAGTTCAAAATTCCCTGAGTAATAACACAGGTAGGTTAGGTGGTGAAGAAGGCCTATGGCTTTCTTGCCTTCATAGGTCAGGGTACAGAATATAAATGTTAGGGCTTTATGTTCCAACATTACAAAACATTAGTTAAGCCACACATGGAGCATTCTGTGAAGCCCCCTTGTTCTCGTCTCAGCTACTAGTGAAATGAAATTTCCTGAAAGGATGAAGTACCAATGAGCAAAAGACAGCAAACTGTTCAAATCCAAAAAGGAAAAAAAGTAATAATAATAAATAAATAACCAGTAAAAATCAAGAACATGAGTTGTCGAGCCTTTTCTTTCTTTTTTGAATATTTTTATTAAGTTTCATATACACTAATACAGAATTCATAAGGATACTTATTATAAATCAAAATAACATAGCACAAAATGCACTGTATATAAATCACACTGATACAATCACGGTATCCCATAATGATGATCAATCAAATAAAATAAATTGAATGATAAAATACAATAGTATAGTTAATTACATTATTAAAAAAATCTATACCCCCTACCAAGACAAAGCTGGTTGGTAAAAAAAAACAAGAAAAAGAGTACTTTACCATATAGTGTTTTAGTCGAGTCCTTGAAAGTGAGTCTATAGGTTGTGCGGTCAGTTAAGTGCTGTGGAGAGTGAACTTGAGTAAAGTTATCCCCTCTGGTTCCAGAGCCTGATGGTTGAGGGTTAATAATTGTTCCTGTACCTGGTGGTGTAGGGCCTGAGGCTCCTATACCTTTGTCCTGATGGCAGCAGTGAGAAGAGAGGATGGATCCTTAATGACACATGCTGCTTTCCTGGGATAGTGCTCCATGTAAATGCACTCAATGGTGGGGAGAGCTTTACCTGTGATGAGCTGGGCTACATCTACTACTTTTTTAGACTTTTCCATTCAAGGGCATTGGTGTTTCCATACCAGGGCATGATACAACCAGTCAATATATTCTCCACCACACATCTATAGGAGTTTGTCGAAATTTTAGATAGCATGCCAGATCTTCACAAACTTCGAAGAAATTAGAGGTTTGTCCATACCTTCTTGGGACCAGTCATGTGCTGGACCCAAGACAAATCCTCTGAAATGATAATGCTGAGCAACTTAAAGTTGCTGACCATTGCCTTTTCTAATCTCTTAATGAGGATTGCTCATGGACCTCCAACTACACTCAATAATCGTTGATTTTGCTGACATTGAGTGAGAGGCTTTTTTGTTGCACCACTCAGCCAGATTTTCAACCTCCTTCCTATGCGCTGATTCATCACCACCTTTGATTCAGCCAGCAACAGTGGTGTTGTCAGTAAACTTACAAATGGCATTGAAGCTGTACTTAGAATCATGGTCATAAGTATAAAGCAAGTAGAGCAGGGAACTAAGCACACACACACACACACGTTCTTGGAGCTTATTGATTAGTTTGAGAGGAGATAATAGTAGTGAATACAGAGCTGTGGTCAATGAAGAGCACCTTCACTCCCCAGATGTTCCAGGATTGAGTGAAGAGTTAATGAAATGGCATCTGCTCTTGACCTGTTGTGCTGTTAGGCAAATTGGAGAGGATCTAAGTTGTTCATAGGCAGGAGTTGATCCGTCTCATCATCTTTCTGTCAAAGCACTTCATTTCCATGGATGTAATTGCTACTGGATGATAGTGATTGAGGTAGGTTATCATGTTCTTTTTGGGCACCGGTAAAATTGAGGCCTACTTGAAGCAGGTGGGCACCCGTACTGCCAAATCAAGAGGTTAAAGATATCAGTGAACACTTCACCCTGTTGATTAGTACAGGTCTTCAGTACTCAGCTGATGCACCATCAATAACTCTCGGAGACAGGAAGTGAACGATTAAAAAGGGAGCATGACATCTCGGAGACTGAGGGAGGAGCAGTGCCCCAATCGCCTTTATCCAGGGGTCTGTGGGAGGAGCCACAGGAGCCGTCAGCAGAGGGGCGTGTCCAGACAGGTGTACATAGTTTACCACATCAGCCAAGTTCCCCATCTGGATTGAATGCTTTCTGTGGATTCACCTTTCAGAGGGTTGCTCCCACATTGGCCTTAGAGACTGAAATCACAGGATCATCAAGGCCTGTGGCATTTCCTGAAGGTGCCCCTATGTTTTGTCAATAAAAGCAAGCATAAAAGGCATTAATCTCACCTGGGAGCAAAATCTTGTTGTCGCATACAGTATGTTCACGAGGTTTTATTTCGTAGGAGGTGTTTGCATGTGAGTCCTGCCACAGCTATCAAGCTCCCTTCCTGCGTTTGGTCTAGAATTGCCACTTCATGTATGGGATTGCTTTCCAGATGTATAGGTATAAGTTTCTATAAGAGCCCCTCTCATTCTCTTGAATTCCAGCAAGTATAATCCCAGATATTAAATCTGTCTTTATAGGAAGCCCATCATCTCTGGAATCAACCTTATGTACCTTCTCTGCATTGCCTCCAGAGTGAATACATCTTTTCTCAAGCAAGGATACTAGATTTGCATGATTAAGAGTGATGTTGCCCTATTTGAATCACTGGTACCCTATACAGATATAACATAACCACCCTGCTCTTAAATTCAACCCTTCTATCAATAAAAGCCAACATCCCATTTGCCTTCTTGATAACCAGTTACACCTTCAAACCAACCTTCCTTGATTTATACAGAAACACTCCCAAGTCCCAGTGAACAATCTTTATCCATTTAAATAATAATCTGAACTTCCACTTTTTTCCTTTTAAAGTGGATGACCTTGCATTTATGAACATTGTATCTTGTCTGAAAGACCCTTACTCACCCACTTAACCTATCTATACCTATCTGTCTGCTTATGCTCTGCATCATCTGCATAATTTGTATTTCCACTATTTTTCTTATGATCAGCATGCTTACAATACGACACACTTGGTTGTCTCTTTAAAATCGTTAATGTACAGTGTATTATGAATGGTTACAGACCCAGCACCACTCTTTGTGGCACTCCACTCACTATTGGGTCCCAACCAGAGACATTTACCACAACACTTTGCCTTCCACTGGTTAACCAATTCTCTATCCATGCTAATACATTACCTCCAACTCCATGCATCCTTATCCTATAGATAGATATTCTATGAAGCATCTTATAGGATGCTTTCTGAATCCAAGTTAACAATATCCACCTGTTCCCTCTATCCTCTGTGCTTATTTTATCCTCAAGGAACTCCAATGGGTATGTTAAGCAGGGCTTGCTCTTCCTGAATACATGCTGTATCTGCCTGACGGAACCACTTCTATCCAGATGTCTTGATATTTCTTTCTTAATGATAACTTCAAGCATTTTCCAAACTACTGGTTAATCCAATTGATCTATAGTTATCTGCCTTTTGCCTACATCCATTTTTAAACAGTGGCATGACATATTCAGAGTCCAAAGAATATTGATAAATTATCATAAATGCCTTCACCATTTCTTTGGTATATTGGGATGTATTCCATCAGGACCAGGGGATTTGTCTACTTTTGGTCCAACTAATTTGAATGGTGATTATATTGAGGTCCTTACCTCACATCGCATCCATAACATTTCTCATTGGCACATTTGATGTGTTGTCTGTGAAGACCAAGACAAAATGGTCATTCAAAGCCTTAGCCATTTCCACATTCCCAATGTCAATTCCTGCTTCTCAACTTCCAAGGGAGGTACATTCACTTTAGCCACTTTTTTCTGCTTTATATAATTATAAAAACTTTCACTATCTGCTTTTATATTTTGTGCTAGTTTACTTACATAATCTCTCTTCCCTTTCCTTATTGTTGCCTGAATTAAAGAACTTTAGGTATGGGAAGAGATTGGATAGGATGGGTTTGTTTCTATAATGAGACTTAGGGTGACCTGATAGAATTGTATCAGATTATGAGATTTAAAGATAAGGTGGATATTCAAAATCTTTCACCACTGTGGGATGAATCAAGTTGTTAAATAGGAATGTAGGGGCATGATTAGTAAATTTGCAGATGACATGAAAATTGGTAAAGTAGTCTAGGGATACAATGGTACGTACAATGTATGTACCAATGCTCTGCTCTCTATATACCCATGACTGTGTGGCTAGGCATAGCTCAAATACCATCTATAAATTTCCTGATGATATAACCATTGAATCTCAAATGGAGATGAGAGGGTGTACAGGAGCGAGAAATACCAACTAGTAGAATGGTGTTGCAGCAACAACCTGGCACTCAACGTCAGTGACACAGAAGTGCTGATTCTGGAGTTCCCGAAGGGTAAGATAAAGGAGCACACACCAATCCTCATAGAAGGATCAGAAGTGGAGAGGGTGAGCAGTTTCAAGTTCCTGTGTGTCAAGATCTCTGAGGACCGAACCTGGTCTCAACATATCAATGCAGTTATAAAGAAGGCAAGACAGTGACTATACTTCATTAGGAGTTTCAAGAGATTTGGTATGTCAACAAATACACTCAAAAACTTCTATAGATGTACTGTGGAGAGAATTCTGACAGGCTGCATCACTGTCTGGTATGGGGGAGTGTGGGGGGTGGGGGAGCTGCTGCACAGGACCGATAAAAGCTGCAAAGGGTTGTAAATCTAGTCAGCTCCATCTTGGGTACTAGCTTACAAAGTACCCAGGACATCTTCAAGGAGCGGTGTTTCAGAAAGGTAGCATTTATTATTAAGAACCTCCTGTGCCCAAGGCATGCCCTTTTCTCACTGTTACCATCAGGTAGGAGGTACAAAAACCTGAAGGCACACACTCAGCGATTCAGGAACAGCTTCTTCCCCTCTGCCACCTGATTCCTAAATGGACATTGAACCCGTGAACACTCGCTCACTTTTTTAATATCTATTATTTGTTTTTGTATGATTTTTAATCTATTTAATATACATACTGTAATTGATTTATTTATTGATTGATTCTGTATTATGTATTGCATTGAACTGCTGTTGCTAAGTAAACAAATTTCACAACACATGCCGGTGATAATAAACCTGATTCTGATTCTAATTCTGACAGTGATACAGTGGTACATAGATAAGCTGGAAAGTTGGACTGTTACACGAGTGGACAAACCCAAGTGCAGAACACAGGCCTGGGGGCAGAGTCAGGAAGGATTATTTACGTAGCAAGCCAGGAGTTGGTATCCAGGAGCGATGCTAGACCTAGAACTGATAGTCTTAAGAACCATGAAACAAGGTTACTCACACCGGAATTGATCAATGAACTGGCAGCTCCGAGTTGTGGTCACCGGGTCTTTATCCTGCATTTACTGATGGAAAGCAGGTGTTTGTAGTTAGTGGAACCCGGGAATGATTAGAAACTAAACGAGGTGATTGAGGCCCAATAGCCAGGTGGGCAATTGCCAGAAGGGTCCATGACATGGACAGGTTGGTGTAAGATGGAATTTATTCCAGATATGTGTGTATAATGCACTTTGGAAGATCAAATTATAGTGCAATATACACGGTATATAGTAGAGACCTTTGGAGCACTGCTCTAAAAGCGACAAACCCATAGCACCCTGAAACTGGCAACAGATTGATAGGGAAATGAAAAAGCAGTTTTTATACTAAGGTTCATTGGCTGAGGCATTCAGTGTAACAGTTGGGACATCATGTTGCAGTTGTACAAAGCATTACTTATGTCACATATAGAAGGCCCAGGTACTCAGTGGTTATGACTTCGAGACATTTTAATCTGAGGTCGTCAATGCTCCCTTGTACAGATTCCATAATGCTAACTCTGAGACCAGGGAGGATGCCCCAGATACTCTACAAAATACTTATCCCTCACACTGCCAAATGTGGGTAAATGGAATGAGCATACGTAAGCATTATAGTCAGTACAGATGAGGTGGGTCTGAAGGACCCAGTTCTGTGCAGTACATTTTTATAACTCTCTGTGTTCAATGAATTGCTCCATTGCTGGGAGTGCAGAACAATGTTATGGGGCTTAAACTGTGAGATATGTTGTTCAAAGATGATGTGAAAAAACACTTTGTCACAGGCACTCTGTTCCCTCCCATGGAAATGGTGAAGCTGCAGGCCAATAAGAAATTTCCAAACTGAAACTGATAGACATTAAGTGATAGGATTAAAGGATCAAGAGCAAGGATATTCCCAAGCTTTAGACATTACAACAGTCATAATACCTCTAAAGGAATCTCCCGTGGCTTTAAGCAGCTTTGGAAAGTCTGAAGTCATGAATGGCTCCAGTCGAGTACATCTTTTCACATTACAAAATAGAAACAGTAATTGCTATGAGTTCATCGTGATCAAGTTGAATAGCTCTATGATCCATTGAAAGCAAATTTTAACTCCAACCTATTTGTTGAAACCTGAAATGTTGTAACAGTTGAATGAATCTACTATAAGTTCTCTCTCATCTTCAATATTAACCTGCTGGAGTGGGAGTTCAATGAAACCCTTCTTTAGATCTGGGCTCTTAATGTCCACAAGAGCTGACTGCAGATTTACCTTTCGTCTGACACAAGAAGACATTGTATATTCCTTTGGATATATCTACAGAGAAAGAGAAAGGTTTGGGACCAGAGAGGATAGCTTTCCATGTAAGTTTTCTTGCCCCTTTAGAAGTGGGACTATAAGGAACAAGAATGCATGTGTCTGCACCCTGATAAGCCTGCTAACCCATGAGCCTTACTTTGGAGCAAGCTAGCAGCCTCTTGCTTTTCAAGTCAAGTCAAGTCACTTTTATTGAGATTTCAACCATAACTGCTGGTACAGTACATAGTAAAAATGAGACAACGTTTTTCAGGACCATGGTGTTACATGACACAGTACAAAATCTAGACTGAACTACACAAAAAAAAAACACAGAGAAAGCTATACTAGACTACAGACCTACACAGGACTGTGTAAAGTGCACAAAAACAGTGCAGGCATTACAATAAATAATAAACAGGACAATAGGGCAAGGTGTCAGTTCAGGCTTCGGGTATTGAGGAGTCTGATAGCTTTGGGGAAGAAACTGTTACATAGTCTGGTCGTGAGAGCCTGAATGCTTCAGAGCCAGATGGCAGGAGGGAGAAGAGATTGTATGAGGGGTGCATGGGGTCCTTCATAATGCTGTTTCCTTTGCAGATGCAGCATGTAGTGTAAATGTCTGTGATGGCGGGAAGAGAGACCCCGATAATCTTCTCAGCTAACCTCACTATCCGCTGCAGGGACATGTGATCTGAGATGGTGCAATTTCCAAACTAGGCAGTGATACAGCTGCTCAGGATGCTCTCAATACAACCCCTGTAGAATGTGATGAGGATGGGAGGTGGGAGATGGACTTTCCTCAGTCTTCGCAGAAAGTGGAGACGCTGCTGGGCTTTCTTTGCTATGTTCAGGGAGGCTGCAACCGATGGCGACTCCACCAACTTAGAGGAGTACACAGCATCAGTGACCAGCTTCATCAGCAAGTGCATTGATGATGTTACTCTGTCCAAGACCATCACTATACACGCCAACCAGAAGCCATGGATGAGCGTGGAGGTGCGTGCACTGCTGAGGACCCGCGACTCCGCCTTCAGAGCAGGCAACAAGGCAGCTTTAACAACAGCAAGGGCCAAACTGTCCCAAGCCATCAGAGGGGCAAAGTGTGCACACGCCCAGCTAATCCACAGCCACTTCCAGGACAGCGGCAACATGCGATGCATTTGGAAGGGCATCCAGGACATCACCAATTACAGGACAACATCACCTGACTGTGCAGGTGATGCCTCTCTCCCAGATGTGCTGAATAACTTCTACGCCCAGTTTGAGGCGGAAAATGATGTGGCGGCGAGGAAGTCCACCCCTCCTACAAATGACCAGGTGCTGTGTCTCACTGTGGCCGATGTGAGAAGAACCCTGTGCAGGGTCAACCCACGGAAGGCTGCTGGACCAGACAACATCCCTGGTAGAGTGCTCAGAGGATGTGCAGACCAGCTAGCAGATGTTCTCACTGACAGCTTCAACATCTCCCTGAGCAGCGTCACCGTTCCAACATACTTCAAGGCCGCCACCATCATCTCCGTGCCGAAGAAGTCTTCAGTGTCCTGCCTAAATGACTACCGTCCTGTTGCACTTACATCCATCATCATGAAGTGTTTCGAGAGGCTCGTCATGAGGCATATCAAGACCCTGCTGCCCCCCTCACTGGACCCCCTGCAGTTTGCGTACTGTCACAACCACCCAACAGATGACGCCATTGCCACCACCCTCCACCTGGCCCTAACCCACCTGGACAAAAAAGACACATATGTTAGGATGCTGTTCATAGACTTCAGTTCAGCATTCAATACAATCATCCCTCAGAAACTCCCTCACCCTGCTGCTTGCTGCTCCCAGCCACCCTGGCCACCTGCTGCTGAGGACTGTGAGCAAAGGTTAGTTGGACCTCCCTGGATATGGTTCATGGAGTTTGACACATCTTTCTGAATCATGCACCCTTTAAATGTCTCCTTTCTGTTTCTCAAACCAGGGGCTGAGAAGGACATTGACAAGTTTGGCACAGGGCTAATGAAGGGTCTTGGCCTAAAACATTGATTGTTTATTCATTTCCATCAATGCTGCCTGACCTGCAGAAATCCTCCAGCATCTTGTGTGTGTTGCTCTGGATTTCCAGCATCTCCAGAGCCTCTTGTGTTTACTGTAGATGGTTGACATCGACACAGTGTGCCAAAGGCCAAAGATTCAGTCTCTGCAACTGAAGCAAGTCCTGAATGTGCCAACAACACATGTACATTTGTGATTACGTGTGTGCCTGTCTGTTGGTCGCTCAGCGAATCAAACGTGTGAGTGCAACAAGTGTGCATGCACATGCCTATCAATTGATCACTTGACAAATCGATAGCATCTCCGCCACATGGACATAGATTTTTGGCATAGGACTTTGGGACTCCAAGCGCTTTGTGTTGCGGTTAACGTTTTCTTGCTCTTGCACTGTTAGTTACCTATTGACTTGTGGTTATGGTTTGCGCAACTCAGTAAAAAAGGACATTTTGCTCTACTGCACTGTTGTCATTCTTGTTCAGTCCATATGTATCAGTGACTCAGTGATTTACTGGCCCCATTCAAAGATGATGATTCTTGGCAATAAGTGAGCTGCAGCCCTGCATCTTTTGCCCGAAGGTGATTTGCTAACCTGTCTTCCCTTTCAATGGATAAGATTTTCACTTTACAAGCTGGTTGTGACGATCAAAGTGGACAATAGGGATACAGCGATGTGAAAACTTACCAGCAAATCCAAGTGTTGTTCATCCACTTGGCTCCTTAATCATTAGCATTGCCATTGTGTTTTCCTCCAGCTCCGTTTACATGGGTGCATCTACAGTATATTATGTCAAAATGTGGTTGTAAGAGAAGCATTAAAGAGATCATATACAAGACCATATCAGACCACATACAAGGTGGAAGTCTGAAATGTAAAAGAACAAAAGATGTTGAAAATTCTTGGCAACCCAGACAGTGTCAAATGAAAAAAATACGTAACATTCAGACTGAACAGCCTTCTTCAGAGTTTAGGCCATATTTCTATATTTGAAAGGGCTGCGGAATTATATTTACATCTCTATTTCAGTCCCCCCACCCACTTTTATCTCTTTATCAATCATTTATTCAATTCCCTTTATCACCAAATTTACTTCCACAAAACTTTCAGGTAGTGCATTTCAGACAACACCACTGTCGACAGGACAAATACAGTTCTTTGTATCATCTAGCTAAAAACAGAAAATAACAAAACACGAGAGATTCTGCAAATGCTGGAAATCCGGACTAACACACACAAAATTCTGGAGAGACTCAGCACATCAGGCAACATCTTTGGCAAGGAATAAGCAGTCAACATTTAGGGCTGAGATCTTTCATCAGGACTGAAGATTATAACTTTTCATCAGAACATCAAAGTTCGGTGACCTGAAATCAACTCCAGAATAAAAGTCTTCAGCACAACAACAGAGAGGGTGTTCGGACCTAATGTATTCTCCTGGGTCATATTCATTTCTTACTTCCCTTGTTCCACTTATTAACCATCTTCTAGTTCTTTTGGGCTGACATAGGATCACTGAACTGAAAGCTGCAGAGAAGTTTCATTGAAGCAGAGTAAAGCAGGTCTTAACTAAAGCTTTTGCCATATATGTAGATTTTGAATTGCTCCAGGAAAAGCCTTTTGCACAGACAGGATGTCAATTAAGAAGCAACCAAACTGCTGAAACAACAAATCTGTTTCTCTCTCTGCACATGCTGCCTAGTATTTTTATTTCAGGTATTTAGCATCTGCAGTGTTTTATTTCATCCTATTTCCCTGCTGTCCCCCTGAGCATTGTTTTAAAGTGCACCATATGCATACAGTATTCACAATTTCATTCCCCTTAGAGCCCCAAGAATAATACTGATTAGATAAATACAAACTTTCATGAGGTCATTGGAAGCTGATAATTAAAATAAGGAAGAAGCAAACTATCTAATCTACATGAGACACATTCAGCCCAGCCGGTCCATGATGCCTCCCAGAGGAGCTTAAAACATAAGAAGTAAATTCTATCACATATGTAATGGAGGTAAAATAATATATTGAAGATTGTCATTACAGAGTTTGCAAAGTGGGTCATATTAGCTGGTTCCAGAAATGACTGCATTAAACACGTTAGAAAAAAAGATTCTGTGAATGTGTATCTGCAGAAAAAAATATTTGCTGATTTGCTGATAAATTGAGCACTTGACACATTGCCAGTGTTTTTAATTGATGCCCATTTTCCTACATGCTGCATTTCATTTCAAATACAGTTTTTATCCAGTGATAAGAACAAGAGCTAATTCAATCTGAGAGAGATCTTTGCTGGGAGATGGACAGTTCTCCTTGGGGCAGGGAAGGTTAAGTGGAGATTTAATTGTGGTGTTAGAAATGATGAGAGCTCCTGATAGAGTGAATAAGGAGAGAATGTTTGCACTGGCAGAAGGTTCCATAACCACAAGGCTCAGGTTTAGGTAATTGGAAGAAAATCCAACAGGGACCCAGGGAGAATATATATATTTTCCCCCACAATGAGCTATTAAGATCTGATTACATGGCTGAAACAGGTTCAGTTCAAGAGGGGACTAGTCATACAGTTGAAATGGAAACACCTTTCGAGCTAGAGGGAAAGAGCAGGATGCAGAATTAATTGTTAACTCTTTCAAAGGGGCAGCATAGACCTGATAGCTGAATGGTCTTTGTTCACCTAAGGATACTATTTGATAACACAGGGCCACATTGTTCTTTAAATAAAAGCAGCACCAGGTCCACTAAATGCTGTAATAGACATCATCAGAGCTAGTTGAAGAAAGTTTAGCTCTCTCTGCTGAGTGGGAATGGGGTGGACCACCATTTTGAATAGCATGGATCCATTTCCATCTATTACCCTGATTTTGACAGGGTTGAAAATATTTTTCACGTTATTAAGCTGAGTCCCATGAGTCCAGTGGCACTGCAAAGTCACTTTTACCAGGGCCAGAGAGAGAGGCAGCTGCCTTGCTCCATGTAGGTTGGGAGTACTTAAGAAAGTTGAAATACCATGCAAAGTCAGCCCTATCCTGGAGTCTCATTAACCCCTTTTCCTCCACTAAACCCTTCCCCTTGTCTCTCTCCCATTGCCAATGACAAAATAACACTGGTTCTCAGGTGAACAACTGTTCTTCACAGCAAAGCTGGAAGCAGTGTTTTAAAGAGGCTGGAAAATAAAGCACTCTACAGCTAACATCATCCTCACTCTTCCTGATCTGGCACCAAAAACATGCTTTGAATTAAAATCGACTCAATTGTCACCAATTTGAAATGCATACTTTTGGCCTTAAATTTTAGAGCCGATTTCACGTAGTCCTTTACGTTGGTCTCACTTTATAAACAATTCTTGAAGTCTAAATAATTTTTCTTTCTTAGAGCATCTGCATTTTGGCTCTATGGATCCAATTTCATAGACTAGGAGTCATCGGGATATGGAGCACAGAAACATTCCTGTCTATGCACCATATCCCTGCCGACCGTTTAGCACCCATCTATATTAATGCCATTTTCTGACGCACAGGCTCATAGTCCTCTGAGCCTTGGTGATTCAGATGTTCACCTACAGTAGATACTACCTAAATATTGTGCAAGTCTCTGCCTTTATCCTCTCCGGTACTGTGGTCTGGATAAAAATAATCATCTTCACATCCCATCTGACTCTGGCCCCATACTAATCACTATAACTGTGATCCTCATGAATTTATGTAACTCAGTGTGCTTTGTACCCATCCCCAGCCTTCGCAACTTTGTGGATGACACTAAAATGAGTGGCATCATAGAGAGTGAAGAAAGCTATCAAAAATTTCAGAGACAATCTTAATCACTTAGGTAAGTGGCACAAGGAATGGTGAGTGCTGTTTAATCCAAATAGATACTAGGAGTTGCGTTTTGGGAAGCAGGGTGGAATTTTCTCACTGGTACCATCAGGTAGGAGGTACAGAAGCCTAAAGCCACACACTCAGCAATTCAGAAACAGCTTCTTCTCTCTGCCATCCGTTTCCTAAATGGACATTGAACCCTTGAGCACGACCTCACTTTTGTAACATCTATGATTTCTGTTTTTTGCACAATTTTCTATTCAATATATGTTTACTGTAATTTATTTATTTTCTTCTATATTATATATTGCATTGAACTGCTGATGCTAAGTTAACGAATTTCACGATACATGCCGGAGATAATAAACCTGATTCTGATTCTGATATTAGGATCCTGGGTATTGTTGTGGAACTGAGAGACCGAGGAGAACAGGTACATAGTTTGCTGAAAGTAGCATCACAGTTAGACATCGTGGAGAAGAAGGCATTTGGCACACTGGCTTACATCACTGACAACACTGAGTATATCAGTTGGAATGTTACATTGCAATTGTACAAGATATTGGTGAAGTCACACTTGGAATATTGTGCACATTTTTGTTCACTCGGTGTAGGAAAGATGTCATTAAGCTGGAGAGAGAGAAAAGGAGATTTACAAAAATATTGCCAGGACTCAAGGGCCTGAGTGTCACAACCACAGATACGGCAATTGTGCTTGTGAATATGCTTGTGTCAGCTAATTATTATTTCAATGTGATTTAACCATCTTTTCATCATTGTGCTTGTCAAGACTTGAGCAAAGCACAGGAATATTTTGCTGCCTGCTTGCATTCGGTCTTGCTGAGAAATTGGAATGTCAAGTCAATTTAGTTACTCCTTTCAGCCGCAGTGTTGACTTCATTTTCCATTTGAGAGTTTTAGTTAACAGCTCTATTTGTTTATTGTTTGCTTTTCCCTCTACTCTGTTCATATTAAAGTCTGTGAACTATCAATCCTGCTTTGGTGTCTCTCGCTCTGCACTTGGGCCATATCTGAACGCAGTGACACTGAGAGATGTTAGGTAGGCTGGGGCCTTAGCCCTTAGATAGTAGAAAACTGAAGGGTGACCTTATAGGGGTGCATAAATTCATGAAGGACATAGATAAAATGAATGCACACAATCTTTTTCCAAGAAAAGGGAACCAAAAACTGGAAGGCATAGGTTTAATGCGAGAGGAGAAAGATTTAAAAGTAACCTGAGGGACAATGTCTTCACTCAGAGGGTGATGTGTACATGGAACAAACTACCAGAGAAAGTAGTTAAGCCAATTACAATTACAATATTTTAAATACATTGAATAAGTACAAAGATAATGAAAAGTTCATAGAGAGATAGCACTTGGGTCAAGCAGAGACAAATGGGATTAGCTTAGGTGGGCACCTTGGTTGGCAAGAACAAGTTGGATTGAAAGTTTCCCTACAGTATTACTCCGTGACTCTATGACTCTCCAAAGAAACACACTTAGTCTATCCATAACTGAAAGGTTTCATCCCAGCAGAATCTTTGTGAACCTCTTTGGTTCCCTCTCCAGTTTAATCATGTCCTTCCAATCCTGCTGTGACTAGAACTGCACACAACCCTCCAAATGTGTTTAACCAATGTTTTATAAAGTATTATGAAGTTGTACCACTGAGAAGACATAAGAAACAGTGCTAACATTTCAGATTAATAATTTCAATCAAAACTGTCTTGGGCCTTGTGGTGAACTACATACCTGTCTGGACTGCTCCTGTGGCTCCTCCCACAGACCCCTGTATAAAGGCGATTGAGGCCTGAGCCCGGCCTCATTCTCCAGGATGTAGTGTTGTTCATTCTTCCAGTCAATAAAAGCTGATATCTCGCTTCTTACGTCTCAGAGTGAGTTATTGATGGTGCATCAGGCCTGAAATACTAATTCTCTTTTTCCTTCAATTTAAATCCCATTACCTGCTGAGTGTTTCAAGCACTTTTGATTTTATTCCAAGTTTCCAGCATCTGAATTTTTTTTTGCTCCGGGCATTTTGTACACACTTGATACTAGAATATGCTAGATGTGTTAATATCAATAATGTTTTATTTTAAGTGCAGATGCTGTAAACCTGAAATAAAACCAGAACATTCAGAAAACACTTAGCAGGTCAGGCAGCATCTGTGAAAGTAGGAACAGAGTTAATATTTCAGGCTGGCGACCCTGATTCAGAAATAGAAAAATGAAAAGACAAGTGGATTTTAAGTTGCATTCAGGGAAAAGAATGAAGCAAACACAGGGAAATTATGTGCCAAAGTTATCAAGATAACAACTATTTTAAAAGCTGATAGAAGATAGATGGGAAAAGACTAAACAGAGAAAATAGATAAACAAACTGAAATTGGAACTTACAGGCACTTTGGTGAGGTGGAAAAAAACCCTTGCTTAGCTGAAATTATTAAAACCTTTATTGATCCCCAAGGGTTTCTAGAAGTATGAGTCTAGAACAAACCTCAAAATAGAAGGACGTCCCTTTAAAACAGAGATAGGAGGAATTTCTTTAGCCAGAACATGGCGATCTGTGGAATTTATTTGCCCTAGATGGCTGTTGAGAAGACAGGAGTTGAGAGAGATAATAAATCAGCCACAATGAAATGACGGAGCAGACTCGATGGGCTAAGTGGCCTAATTCTGCTCTTATATATTATGGTCTTATAGTTTCAGTGCAAGGTGATATTCCTCAAACTTGCATTGGGTCACATTGCAGAGTGGTCAGAATGGAAATGGATTTTGAGGATTAAAGTGACAGGTGATTGGGCATGCAAAAAATAACATGTTCTTTGCTGCATCTCCTAATTTGTTTCTCATTACTGCATCTGAGGGGCCATCCAGCCACTATAGTTGTAAAGAGATTATTTCATCATTTATATTTCAGTGAGGAACAGATGGCATCTTGGGCACTGAACACAGGGACTTCTCACAAGTGCAGGCACTCATGTGATCAGAGGGTCTATCGTTAATAATCGAGACCTTGACATCAACTGGAGAGATTTCCTCTATATCAAAGTTCAAGTAGTTGTGAGTCACCAGAAGAGCTTTCTTACAGTTAATATCATCTTTCAGGTGAGCACACAAGGCCAACACTCCACTTTCCTGCCAACTCACACCAGAACACTCTTTAACCACAGTGGTGGAGCATGGATACAACAAATAATTAGGCTGGGATTCATATGGGAAACACTACTGGTTTCCTCAAGGTGAAATTCTGCTGCTTGCCCCTGTACAAGACACACTACAGTGCACACGCAGAAGATGTGGAGACCTCTATTGCAGTATACACTCAGTGACCACTTTATTAGATACCTCCTGATCATAATAAAGTGACACTGAGTGTATGCTCATGGTCTTCTGCTGCTATAGCCACCTGCTTCAAGATTCAATATGTTGTGCAGTCACAGTTGTTCTTATGCACACTACTGTTGTAATGTGTAGTTATTTACCTACTGTCACCTTCCTGTCAGCTTGAAACAGTCTGGCTATTTTCCCCTCACCTCTCTCATTAACAAACCTACAGGACTACCAGTGAGTGCTTTTCTTCTGGTTTTTGCACCATTCACTGTAGACACCAGAGACTGTAGTGTGCGGAAATCCCAGGAGATCATTAGTTTCTGTGATACTCAAACCACCCCATCTGGCACCAACAATCATTCCACACTCAAAGTCACGAAAATCACATTTCTACCTCATTCTGAAGTTTGATCTGAACAACAACAGAACCTTGTGACCATGTTTGCATGCTTTTATGCATTGTGTTGCTGTCACATGATTGACTGATTAGATATTTACGTTAACCAGTAGGCATACATGAGTAGCTAATAAAATGGCCACTGAGTTAAGAACAGCAGCCAGTGGCAGAGGAAGAGCAGCTTGAGGTTCCAGTGCCTGAGACCTTGAAGTAGAGTCTGAAGTGGCATAAGAGTAACAGGACGGAGAGAAGCTGGCTTCCAGGGACATCTCTCTGCTCAACATTTTGTCATGGTCCGGATCGGTTCCCCTTTAAATTTAGTTAGGTTGCGTTATGATCTGGACCATTGACTTCTTGTTCCCTGCTAATTTCCTGTTTCACGTGTCCCTCGAGCTTGGCCATTAAGGTAATCTACTCTCGACCGAACTGGCACTTTATAAGCCCCTGGCATTAGCCGTTTGGGGCGGGAGTGTTAAGGAGCATTGGCAAAGTCACCGTTGCTACTACAAGCCAGAGCCATCCAGCCGGAGCCGACTAGGTTTCTTGCGGAAGCACGCCAGGTCCTTTCCCGCAGCGGAGTGCCAGCAATTCACCTTCCCTTGCCAGAGTGGGTCTGGATAAGGTCAAACCGCCAGGGGTGAGTTAAGAGCTCCCGCAGCTTGGAACGAACTTGGGTCTGGTGTTTCATGTCCTGTGTCTGCATCTGTCCTCTGAAGAAGAAGAAGAGTCCCGGCTCGATGCCTGACCTGAAGGCAGAGTCCCGGCTCGGTGTTTCATGTCCAAGTGTCCACATTCTGGCTGTGGCAACCCAAGTCCGAAGTACCTAGTGCTGGCTGTGGCGATCCAAGTTCCCAGTGTTCAAGTCCTGTCTGTGGCGATCCAAGTCCAAGGTCCATGTTCCTCCCGGTCTCCGAGTCCAAGGTTCGTACTCCTCTTTGCCCTCCTTGATTTCCCGGTTCTCCGTGTAGAGAGTAATAAAAACAATTTTATTGAACCTAAGAAAGACGTGTTTGTACCCTGCTTCTGGGTCCTCCTTGAGCACTCATGCCCCACGGCTTTGTAACACATTTACTGCTTAATCTCCCAACTAAGCAGAGGAAACAAGCATTGTCAGCTATAAAGGAGACTCTGGGAGATCACAGCTCCTTGTGTAAACTCAGTGACCTCTCCACACTGTAGTCATAACCTCCATCACAGTGGACCAGTAACCAGGAGGAGCACCCCAAAGCTGCTTGAAATGTCTTCCCACTCTGTAGTGTGTGTCTACCTGCACGCAGTCTAACACAGGAATAAATGTTCCTGCTCTAATCATGGAGATAGCTTGCTGCAACATCTCCGCGCTTCCTGAAGAGCAGTGATTTACTAAGGCTCCTCCCACTCCCCCACTATATATAAACATTTTACGTGAGCTGATCTAAACAGTGGTGTGCAGATCACTCTGGTACATCCCGTGAGGACATGACATTTCTCTCAGCAGGAATTCTTACTCCTGGAGGAGGCAACAATAGTTCTCACTGCCAAGCTTCCTTAACAGAGTTCAAAGTTCAAAGTTAACCTATTATTAAAGTACATGCACACATATCTTAAGATTCATTTTCTTGCACACATTTACAGACAATAGAATTTTACAGTAATTATATAAACAGACAATGACTGACAAACAACCAATGTGCCACAGAAGTCAAACTATACAAATGAAATAGTATTGAAAACACGAGTTTGCAAAGAGTCCTTGAAAGTGGGTTTATAGGTCAAAAATCAGTTCAGAGTAGTGATGAATGAAGTTATCTACATTGGTTCAATGATGATTGTAGGGTAATAAATATTCCTGAACCTGGTTGATTCCCGGGATGGCGGGACTGTCATATGTTGAAAGATTGGAGCAACTGGGCTTGTATACACTGGAATTTAGAAGGATGAGAGGGGATCTGATTGAAACATATAAGATTATTTAGGGATTGGACACGCTAGAAGCATGTTCCTGATGTTGGGGAAGTCCAGAACCAGAGGCCACAGATTAAGAATAATGGGTCGGCCATTTAGAACAGAGTTGAGGAAAAACTTTTTCACCCAGAGAGTTGTGGATCCTTGGAACGCTCTGCCTCAGAAGGTAGTGGAGGCCAATTCTCTGGATGCTTTCAAGAAAGAGTTAGATAGAGCTCTTAAAGATAGCGGAGTCAAGGGATATGGGGAGAAGGCAGGAATGGGTTACCAATTGTGGATGATCACATTGAATGGTAGTGCTGGCTCAAAGGGTCGAATGGCCTACTCCTGCACCTATTGTCTATTGTCTATTGGTGATGTTGGAACTAAGGATGTTGTACCACCCCCCCCCTCCCAGATTATAGTAACGTGAGGCGTGATGGTGGAGGTCTTTGTGGCAGTGTTCCATGTAAATGTACTCAATGATGGGGAGGGCCTGTGATGGACTGGGCTATATCCCAGGTCATTGACTTTTCCATACCAGGCCGTGATGCAGCCAAAGAGCATACTTTCCTCTTTGCATCAGTTTGTCAAAGATTTTGCTGACATGCCAATTCTACACAAATTTTCCAGAAAGTAGGGGCATGATTATGCCTTTTTTTGTGGTGACACTTATGCACTGATCCCAGGACAGATCCTCTGATATGTTGATGCCAAGGAATTTAATGTTAGTCTCTATCCACCTCTGTTCCCCCAACGAGAACTAGCTCACGGACCTCCAGATTCCTCCCTCTGTAGCTGATAATCTTTGGTTTTGCTGATGTTATGTGAGGGATTGTTGTTGTGGCACCACTCGACCAGATTTTTGGTCTCCTTTCCATATGCTGATTCGTCACCACTTTTAACTTGGTCAACAACAGTGGTGTCATCAGCAAACTTAGATACATCATTGAAGCTGTACTTAGCCACACAATAAGTATAATGTGAGTAGGGCAGGGTCTAAGCACACAGCCTTGCGGTGCACCTGTGCCGATGGTGAGAATGGAAGAGATGTTGTTGCCAATCTGTACTAACTGGTGTCCACCAGTGTTCAAGTGGAGGATCCACTTGTAAAGGAAGCTAGATCTTCAGCCTTCCTGACACGCAGGGCCTTCCTCTTGTCTCCCATTGATCAGAAACCGTAAGTTCCATTGCGTGAATGTGGGAACTCACTTCCTATCCACCCTCTCTTGCAGCCTCTGTGGCAGCCAAAGTGTGTGTTTCAGCTACACATCTGCCTTGGGTAGTCTTCCTATGAGAGGTAGCAACTTTCTCTGAATGTCATGCCTCATCACAACAGGATGTGCCTGAAATCATCAAGAATCACTCATAAACCATTTTCAGCATTTGTTTTTGAATAAAAATCCTCCTCTAACATTAGTACAAAATGGATTTTGTGTCTGATGCAGAGGACCTGATAGCATCTGAGCACTGAATCTCTCCAGGACCTTGTGACAAAACTTTGGAACAATCCAGTTTCTTCTCATTTGTTCTGTTGTTATTATTGCAAGAAAGGAAAGCAGATACCCCATCTGTAAACAGGGAGCTCTCAGTATCATCAGTGTGATAATGGGCAGACATTCCACTTTCAACAAAGTGCGTGGGATCTTCACAGCCACTGGAGTAGGCAGTGGGAGTTTCAGTTGATTGATTTCTCAGTGTGCAAACACACACTCAGTAGAATCCTGCAGTGTCGGGCTAGACCTTAAGCTTGGGCCTGCTGAGCAGAAGCCGTAACAGGGTCTTTGATGTGAAACAAATGGGCCAGAGCAAGCTGGCAATAGTGAGCATCCACCTCCCTGTTCCTTTCCTGGAATATCCTGACATTTCAGCTATCCTTTGATTCACATAGGTTCTGCCAAAACTATCTGAAAGCAACATCTCTGATGCGAAAATAACTAGTTACTGTGCATTTTTGTCATTTTGTTACGCTGTATTTCACTGTGTAGAGTGTGGAATGTTGTTCATTAAGGAACCATCAAATCCATTTAAAGTTATGACCTGCGGAGGAATAAAATGTGATTAGTGAAGGACTAGTGCAAACGAGTGCTTCATAGTCAGCACAAACATGATGGGCCTATGAGCTTGTTTTCATGCCGATAACTTCATGAGTCAGTGATGTTATAATGTAAGTTTGTAAATTAAACTTTCAAGGAATACTAGTAGCTGTGGAATCTGCCTTTGCAATCCAGTTCCATGTGGCAAAGGATTGGAATTCCCATTCATTATTGGGAACCTGAAGTAACTTCAGTTCCTCCTCTAATGATGTTAGTTTGTTTTTTGTTTTCCTTAATGTTTTAATTATTCCAGGTAATTTCAAAACTTTATAAACATTCCTGTATATTGGAGTCATTTGAGAACTGCAGAATGTCTCACAGGTTCTGGAACTCTGTCCCCGGACCTGCTCTCTTTCCATCAGCTTGCTTTGGGAGTGAGGAGAGGGAGGGGAGACTCGGCTAAAGCCCAATTCCCACTGAGAACATTCAGAGTCTTGGCCCCCAGCTCTGCGATGGCAGCCAAGGTCAATTAGTCATTTAGTATTGCGGCATGGAAATGGATCCTTTAGCCCACTGATACTATGCCAACCATCAAGCACTCATTTGCACTAACAATGCACTTTTTCTGGTGTATTATCCTGACATTCCCATCAACTCTCTCCTCTTCCACAGATTTTGCCTCTCACTTGCATAATTGTTGAAACTAACAGTGGCCAATTAACTTACCAACCTGTGGGAGGAAATCAGAGGTCCAAGGTAGACATACATGGTCTCAGGGAGAACATGGACAGCAGTGGGGGCTGGGATTGAACCCAGGTCCTTGGAACTGTGAGACACCAGCTTTACCAGTTGTATGATAATGCTATGTCTAATGGCCTCACACATCCAAAGCAGGTCAATGTGGGAGGAGTGAAAGCACGGCCAGGGTAGTTGGCTGAATAGAGCACTGTTCTATTACCTTAGACAACATCACCAGGAGGCTCAATATAACATCACACAAATATTATATAATAGAGGATAATTAGAGTCAGACATTTTACTACTTAAGAATTCAAAACCCATTGCAAGAAAATAGAACAATTCAATGTTAACTTGTTCATTTATGGACGGGTTACTGAGCTTCCTCATTACTCTCAGCTGATGGAAGTAAATTTTAACAAGGCCATTTCTTACATGTGCTTAGACTTGGACAGATTGAAACCAGTGCTCTGTCATCACATTGAAAGATATTTATTCTGAAAATGAATGCGATGCTTAAATTGAAATGTCTTTCCATTGTTCCCCAGAAGAATGCACAGCACTCCATCAAAATTAGACAAATATTCAGATGAAATTCTTCAGGCGTCATCCTCAGCAGATTACTATTGGAGATCATCATCAATTCCTCGATGTGGTTTTCACACATCACTATCACTATCTGCTCTGAATTGAAAGCATCTGAGCTCAATTCCAAAGACTTGAGGTCTAAATACGAGCTGACATATTTTGTGAGTCTCATCTATTCAGAGAAAGATAGAGCATAGAAACAGACTCTTTGGCCCACTTGAGTTCACATCAAACATCAAGCACCTATATTTATACAAATTCTATCCCAATCCATTTTATCCTCCCTACATCTTTCCCATCTACACAGTCGGGAAAATTTATTCCTGCCAGTTTACCTGCTGACTAAATATGATAATGGCACGGTCTTCTACCAGGCCACAAGACTCATGGGTTGGTGAAAAATATGGTTTGCAGATGATACCACGATAGTGGGCTGCTTCTTAAATTATGATGAGTTGAAATGCAGGAAGGAGATAGAGAACTTGGTGACATGATGTCATAACAATGCCTTTCACTTATTGTCGACAAGACAAAAGAGCTGGTCAACATCAGGAAGGGTTTGGGGTGGTGTAATATAGTCTGCATCAATGGTTGTAAGGGTTGTGAGGGTTAAAAGCTTTAAGCTTCTGGGTATGAACATCACCAATATCTTGTCCTGCTCCAACCATACTGACGCCACAGTCAAGAAGGATCACCAGCACCTCTACATCCTCGGGAGGCTGAAGAAATTTGGCACATCTCACTGACCCTTACCAAATTTTATCAACGCACCATAGAAAGCATTCTATCTGGATGCATAATGGCAACATATCTGCATGTAACTATAAGAAATTGCAGAGAGTTGTGGGATCAACTCAGCACATCATGCATCCTAGCCTCCCCTCTATGAGTCTGTCAATACTTCTCACTGCCTTAGTAAAGGAGCCAGTATGATCAAAGACCCTACCCGGACATTCTTTCTTCCCCTCTCTACCCTTGGGCAGAAGATACAAAAGCCTGAAAGCACATCCCACCAAGCCCAAGGACAGCTTTTATCCTACTGTTATCAGTCTTTGAATGGACCTTGTGTATGTAAGATGAACTCTTGAATTTACAATGTACCTCGTGAAGATCTTGCACATTACTGTTTACCTGCTCAGCACTTTTTCAGTAGCTTTTAAACATTATTCTGCATTGCTTTTGTCTTACCTTATTCTAGCTGCCCTCATCACACCCTTGGGCATGTTGGCTGTTAACATAAACAAAACACATTTCACTGCATGTTTCTATGTATCTGACAAACAAACTTGAATCTGAAACTTGAATTTTCATCCAGGTTTCGTTGCCTTCAACTTAGAATCTTCCTGTTTTCTTTGCTTCCTATCTTCCACATTCCATAAGGATTAGTTCAGTTAAAACTGTTGCATTTGTCCTTCCCCACATCAATTCTTACTCAGCTCTTACCACTCCCTGTATATGGTCCCAGTGCCCCAATCACTTGTTATTGTTCTATCCACATGTGGTCATTACTGGACTGCCTTTATTTATTGTCCTTCACTAACTGTCCTTGCAAAGTGGCTCTGAGTGACCTCATTAAACCACAGCAGTCAGCAATTAATTCCAAGTCAGGATGGTGTGCAAACAGAAGCGGTGGTGTTCGCCTGCACAAGCTACTCTTGTTCCTAGCAGTGGGCTTTGGGGCTTCTGATCAAGGATCCGAATCAGAGCAGGAGACTATTTGGCTTTCATGTCTAATCAATCGAAAAAGATACACCAAGTAATTCCAGTGTTAGATTCACAACCCAGGATATCTCAGCTTTTCAAGTACACATGCAGGTATTGTTTAAATGTAATGAGGGTTTCTGTTTCTCCCACCTATGAGTTGCAGACCCCCCACCATTATCTCCCCTCTCCTTATCTCTCCTTAGTCCTTCAACCCACTTCAGTAACTCTGTCAGTCCAGGCCTTTGATCCCTCTGTAAAGGGAAAAGGAGTTCTTTCTCCTTGCTCCATTTAGGCTCCGCCTAATTTCACACACTTTAGCCGAGCCTCCCCCTTGCCCTGCTCTGTTGCAGAGGTGAGGGTGAGCTGGGAAGAAGCTGGAGCCCCATGTGATCAGTGCAAATGGGTTGTCTCACCAACGTGGCCTTTCTGATGCGAATTTTAAAGTGAAGTAGCTCATCCTTTCAAAGAGCCTTGCTGCGTTGCTGCAGTGAGATTGTAGACACACTTAATACAGTCACAGTGCATCAAAGCTGCCTAAAAGAATATTCTAAAATCTGTAAGAGCCTGGAGCCTGCACATAGGAATCAAATTACCTAAACAATCTTAATGCGAATTAAGTTACCTGAAAAATCTTATAAAGCAAGTTTGGGAAAAATCCTGCTTACTACCTTCACATGGAAATGCGAATAAAGTACACTGTCTATGAATAAAGCAATATGGGGAGATGAGTATAGATTTTACAACACAGACAAATAGCTCTGTGCTATGTTATGACTGCACTTGCAGCAAAGTGGAAGTAATAAAGTGAATTTGTTCCCATAAACCTGAATCTGGTGATTGAAGATGACAGACAATAAAAAGTGAGATGACTAACACATTCTGTAACAGACTGAGCAAACATTCAGACTTCTGACGCCAGAAGAATAAACTCCATGGTGATTGGATGAAGATGGGAGGAGGGGGGCACGATACCATGATTTGCCAGTCCACATCATCTAATGGAGGCTCTTGCAAAGTAACTGGCAACATCAGTCACAGTTCAGAACCATTGCTTGCTCAGTTTGCGTGTCGTGTATCCCAGTTGCCGACCTTCCATGACGGAAAGCTACAGTCTGCTGTTATCTTTCATGACAGATTTCCAGGCAAGATTCTATAAGAATCTTCAACCTCTGACAATATTATTCTTCTTTCAAACTATTTACTATTATTATTGACAACTTTCTCTTCTGGAAGGGTCAGCTGTCCCCTCTTCAAATAAATATTCACCAAAGTAGAAGAACTGAGAAATATTACTGCAAAGGTGTGTAGACTCCTTCCATGTAAAGAAGTAACTGGAATCATATGGAACAGAGGGAAGACCTGTAGTACTTTACAGCTAATGAAACACCTGTAAAAGGTCACTTTGTTAACTGTATACAGGAGCTAAGCTCTGGCTATTACAGTATCAGTGACCTGGGTTCAATTCTGCTGCTGTCTGTAAGGAGTTTGTATGCTCTCCCCATGTCTGTGTGGATTTCCTCCAAGTGCTCTGGTTTCCTCTTGCATTCCAAAGATGTACAGGTTAGTAGGTTAATAGGATTGGTCACATGATTGCAATTGGTCTGTGTGGACTTGTTACCGAGCTGTATTTCTAAATAGATAAAATAAAAACAGACAGCAAATGCAAAATAACCTGCTTAATTAACGTAACTGAGGTATGACCTACCTGATAAGAAATTTAAATTAAATTACCTAATCCAATTTTATTCCTCTGCAAGGTCCCAGGGAGAAAGCAGCTCCTCCAAGTACACAGCAGAGTGAGGCTAAATCCAGATCTGACAACTTATTGAGTTGTGTGGAATTTCAGCAAGTGAACAAATATTCTGCTGTTGTATGGAAAAGGCTGGTTCCTGTGGTGTCCACAACTCTCTAGTTTCCTGCAGTCTTGTGCAGAGCATTTGCTACCCCAAGCCGTTGATGTTTTGGGGGATGTGCACCATCCCCTCCCCTCCCCCTTTTCTGAAGTCACTGCAGCTCTTTTGTTGACATTGAGGGAAAGGTTGTTGTCATTACACCATTTCAGAATCAGAATCAGGTTTATTATCACCGGCGTGTGACATGAAATTTGTTAACTTAGCAGCAGCAATTCAACGCAATACATAATATAGAAGAAGAAAAAAATAATAAAAAAATAAATAGATAAGTAAATCAATTGCAGTATACGTATATTGAATGGATTAAAATTTATGCAAAAACAGAAATACTGTATATTAAATAAGTGAGGTGGTGTCCAAGGATTCAATGTCCATTTAGGAATCGGATGGTAGAGGGGAAGAAACTGTTCCTGAATCACTGACTGTGTGCCTTCAGGCTTCTGTGCCTCCTACCTGATGGTAACAGTGAGAAAAGGGCATGCCCTGGGTGCTGGAGGTCCTTAATAATGGACGGTGCCTTTCTGAAACACCGCTCCTTGAAGGTGTTCCAGGTACTGCGTAGGCTCGTACCCAAGATGGAGCTGACTAGATATACAACCTCCTGTAGCTTCTTTCGGTCCTGTGCAGTAGACCACCCCCATACCAGACAGTGATGCAGCCTGTGAGGATGCTCTCCACCGTACATCTATAGAAGTTTTTAAGTGTATTTGTTGACATAGCAAATCTCTTCAAACTCTTAATGAAGTATAGTCACTGTCTTGCCTTCTTTATAACTGCATCGATATGTTGGGACCAGGTTAGATCCTCAGAGATCTTGACACACAGGAACTTGAAACTGCTCACTCTCTCCACTTCCAATTCCCTTACGAGGATTCACTAAGTACCATCTTCTGCCTATACCACGACTTATTGTTATTTGAGGTGTGGCCTGCTGTAGTGATATCAGCACAAAGTTGTAGATGGAGTTAGAGCAGAATCTGGTGATTCAGTATTGTGCAGCAATGGCTGCCTGTCTGGATTTTATGCTGAAACATTGGGCCAGGATTTGAAATACCTACTTACCTTCATATATTTTACAAAATAAGGAACCTCAGGGTTGGGGATAAGAGAAGGTGGGTTAAAGGTAAGGGAATAAAGAAGAAACAAAATATGATCAGAAGAGGATATTGCTGTGATAGAGTGAGGTCAGGGTTGCCATAGTGATAACATGCAGAGGTCCTCTAGTTAAATGGGCAAAGTATCAGGAGCTGCAGAGAACAGGGCGTTAGGTCATGTCCAGCATGTCAGACTGTGAAGAGACAGAGTGAAAGGATACATATCACTGGTTGGCTGGCTGATAGGGTGCCACAGTAATCAGTCCTGGGCCTCAGCAGCTCACAGCTTAGAATAATGAGTTCAGTGGCAAAACAGAATTTAATGCTTTTAAATTTGTGGCTGATACAAACCTCACTGGATAAGTTGACAGTAAAGAGAATATAAAGAGAAAAGTTCAAAGTTCAAATTTCAAGGTTAATTTATTATCAAAGTACATATATGTCACCATAAACAACCCTGAGATGCATTATCTTGTGGGCGTAGTCAATAAATCCAATAACCATAATAGAATCAATGAAAGACTGAGCTAACAGGGCAGACGACCAGTGTTGAAAAGACAACAAACTGCAAATGCAAAAAGAAAGAAAAATAATAATAATAATGAAAACAATGATAATAGTAAGTAAGTAAGAAATAAAGATTGAGAACATGAATTGAAAAGTCCTTGAAAATGAGTCCATAAGTTGTGGGAACAGTACAGTAACGGGGCAAGTGAAGCTGAGTGAAGTTATCCCCTTTGGTTCAAGAGCCTGATCTTTGAAGGGTAATAAGTGCTCCTGAACTTGGTTGTGTGAGTTCTGAAGGCTGATTTATACTTGTGCATATGGGCTACGCCATAACCTACACCGTAGGCTTGATTTTCACTTCTGCGTAGGCTCTATGCTGGAGCGAGCATGTGTTGGTATGTGCCAAAATGCAAGTTGGCGGTAGGGTTTCTATGCCACTGTGTTGAGTTTCTTCGTGAGAGACATGGACGAGGAAATGCATTTCAAACATTTTTGCATGTCGGCAGGTAGATTTGACGATTTGGTTCATCTATTTTGCATCGGTGTACAGACATGGTAGAGAAGAAGCAACTGGAAATATGTAGGAGGAAATGCGATGCTACTAAGCGGACCAATCACTATTGTTGCGGTCTGCGTCACTGCAACGCGTGAGTTACTTTTTTGGGGATGTGCACGTCACCCTACGGTGTAGGGTATGGCTTAGGGTACACGGTATCTATGGCGTAGATGCAACGCAGAAGTATAAATCAGGCTTAAGGCTCCAGTACCTGTTTCCTCTTGGCAGTAGTGAGAAGAGAGCATGATCTGGGTGGTGGAGGTCCCTGATGGTGGATGCTGCTTTCCTGTGGCAGTACTTTGTATAGATGAGTTCAATGGTGGGGAGGGCTTTACCCATGATGGACTGATCCATATTCACTACTTTTTGTAGGATTTTCTGTTTAAAGATATCAGTGTTTCCATACCAGGCTGTGATGCAAACAGTCAATATACTCTTCAATACTCTGCAATATGTTTCAGATGACATGTCAAAACTTTTCAAATTTCTAAGGAAGTCAAGGTACTGCCATGCTTTATTTATAATTGCCTTTATATGCTGAAGCCAGCGACAGCTCTTTTGTTGACATTGAGAGAAAGGTCCTCTGAAATGATAGCACTAAAAAATTTAAAGTTGCTGATCCCTTCTGTCTCTGATCTCCTGATGAGGACTGGCTCATGTTTCCTCCTCTGAAGTCAACAATCAGCTCCTTGGTCTTGTGACTTTTTTGAGAGAGGTTGTTGCTGTGGCACCACTTAGCCAGATTTTCAATCTCTCTCCTATATACTGCTACCACCTTTGATTTTGCCAATGACATTGGTGTCATCAGCAAACTTAAATATGGAATTGGAGCTGTGCTTAGCCATACATAAGTGTAAAGTGAGTAGAGCAGGGGCTAAGCACACAACCTTGTAGTGCAACTGTGCTGTGCTGTTGGAAATTGTGGAGATGTTGTTGCCAATCCGATCTCACTAGGGTCTGCAAATTAGGAAATAAAGGATGCAATTGCACAAAGAGGTATGACGCCAAGGTCTTGAAGCTTATTGATTAGTTTTGAAAGGGTGATAATATTGAATGCTGAGCTATAATTGATAAAGGGCAGCCTAATGTATGCAGTGATGAAGTGCATGAAGGGATTCAGTAATATTGACTGGGTGGACAAGAAACATGCTAATGGAGTATAAAATGGGGTAGGGCAAGGCAAGAGGAGTAGGCTAAAGCAGAATTTATTAGAAGGTGGTGATCTGGGGGCTAGTTCAGGAGATTCAAGAAGTAACCACATAACACAGCAAGCAGTATTGTATTCAAATGGCTTGTTGGCCTTCATGGTATGAGTGTTTGAGTACAAAGGGAAGGAAGTCAATGCTATAGCATGAGGATTTAATGATATAACATTTGGATGGAGATTATCCATGAATCCCTGTACAGTTGCCACAAAGAACAAGATATTAAGTACACTTTTGGAGCTAGAAATCCTTTGACTGTCTTTTAATTCTGTTAGAAACTATGCTACTATTAGAAGTGAATAGAGAACTGCAATTGCAGCTTTCGAAAGCAGCTCTTCTGGGTTTCCATTGGAAAACACCACATCAAAACTTACCATCGGTGGTGAAGTGCATCACGTTGCAAATTCTTGAAGCTGTATATATCCATTTCTCAAGATGATACCAGCAACACTGTTGTAGCTTCTGAGAATTGCTATTGAATTAATGCCAAGTGTATTGTTGGAGGTGTGGGGGTTGTGAGACAATCCCCCATGTGTTCCGGGGGATTTTGCTAAACTGAAGAAGATCAGTGCTCACAGACATAATGTTTTTTGTGCAAGGAGAACAGAAAGACCACAAGGGGCTTAGCCAGGAACTCATGGCAGGAGGCTGCCATGTCTTGTGTGGAATCTCAGAATAGTTATTTAGGGAACACTGCCAGTTCATATAGTTTAAAAATGGACTAACCTGTTCATGGAGACATGTAGGTGAAATCTCTTGCCCTTTTTTGTTATCTGAATTGCTCAATTCATTGCTCAGCCTGGAAGTCTGTAAAGTACCCATCTAGAAGATGAAGCTTGAGCTTATGTTGAGTTTCATCACTTAAATGGAGGAGCAGATAAAGTTTGACGTAAGTTTAAAGATTGGTACTTTATCTTCCAACTTGACAGGTTACAACCGCCCAGGATCAATAAACAAATAAATAAATCAGATAATCAACATCTTCTGTTTTTATTTCAGATTCCCAACAGTCAGTACATTTTTTGATAAGTTCAGACATTGATTTTCCATTCCTGATTCATACCTGCTCAAGGCCAATCTTTGTTTTCTTTACCAATTACCATTGTCTTTCTCTTGCCCTACCATCCCTTTTGCTGCTTAACCTCTCTTCCTTATACCCTGTCACAGTCCTGCCCTTACACTGGCTTCTCCAATTGTTCTTTGCATCATACTCGCTGCTGAAGTCTCTCCCCAAGTTCTGATGAAAAGCCACCATTTGTCATGCCATTTGTAATGCCATTAGGCTTTACAATTCAACCGCCAGGACTTAAGAACTTTTTAAAAGCTATTATTAATGCTTTTTGAGATAGTGATTTAGATGCATATCATATTTTTTACTGAGTTAAGTATTGTATGTAATTAGTTTTGCTACAACAAGTGTATGGGACATTGGAAAAAAAGTTGAATTTCCCCATGGGGATGAATAAAGTATCTATCTATCTATCTATCTATCTATCTATCTAAATATTTTTCCCTCTGCAGATGCTGCTGCCCTGTTGCGTATATCCAGCACCTTGTGTTTTATTGCAAGGAATAAGGTGATCAGTTAAGAAAGTGGGTCCCAGATGCAGATTCACCCTCAATTGCATTTCGTGGCAAAGTAGGCTTGAGAGGCTATATGGCCTACCCACGGTTCCATTTGTAAATGTCTTTTGGTCTTCTGAGTCAGTCAAGCTTACTACCACCAAGCTGAAACTGCAACTTATTGACACTAAATTTCCCCATATAAGTGAAGCCCATGCTCTGATTAATATCGGGCGAGAGGATTACCTGGCAATGAGTTGGACATCAGAATGTTACTGAGTTTTTGTAGCTGTTATACTTATTTCAAAGGAGTTAAGACTTGTGAGATGACGGTGAATCATTTTGGACAGGAATCCCATAATACACTGTTGAATAAATCACAAAACATGTTACTAAGAGGGACAATGGGCATGTCTGAGCTCAATAATGGTTCTCAGCAAGACTGATTTCCTACTTTCAAAGAACCTAATGGTATCTGAGTTTCACGTTTGTTGAAAATCCAGAATATTTTCAAATATACTCATGCTACGGCTTTGGATTTGTGTTCTGTATATTTAAACTCTTTGTAACAAAAGATCCCCAGTGTACCTAATTCATTACAGACCAATTGTATGAGCAATGGAAATTAATCTTGAAAATGATTAAAATCCACAAAAGTTTTGTTGCAAGTCACCAAGGGGAAAGCACATATTCACTGGTGGTTCAAGCAAATAAACAGATAGGGGGAAGTAAAACCTGAATTATAGCTCACAGCATCCTACAGCAAGCACTAATTGTCATAGCTGATTATTTAAATATAATTAAAATACTCTCAGTGTCCGCTTTATTAGGTACACTTGTACACTTGCTTGCTAATGCAAATATCAAATAAGCCAATCATGTGGCAGTAACAATGCGTAAAAACATGCAGATGTGATCAAGAGGTTCCGTTGTTATTCAGACCCAACACCAGAAGGGGGAAGAAATATGATCTAAGTGACTTTGACTGTGGAATGATTGGTGGTGCCAGACAGCGTGGATGGAGTATCTCAAAAACTTCTGATCTCCTAGAGCTTTCATGCACACCATCCTCTTGAGTTTGCAGAGAATGATGAGAAAAACAAGCAACAACATTCCGTGAGCATCAATTCTGTGGGCCAAAATGCTTTGTTACTGAGAGAGGTCAGAGGAGAGTAGTCAGACTGTTTCAAGCTGACAGGAAGGGACAGCAGCTCAGATAACCACACATTATAACAGCAATCTGCAGAAGAGCATCTCTGAATGTACAACATGTCCAACCCTGAAGTGGTTGGGCTACAACAGCAGATCATGAATACATACTCAGTGGCCACTCTATTTGGAACAAGCCTAGTATATTGGCCATTGGGTGTATAGCCACAGCATTATATTCATAAATTTTTAGGGTCTGCAGCTTTTTTTCACAGGCTAAATGGAAGTCACATTGGCCCCTAAATAAGAAGTCAAAAATCTGTGTAATGTAGTCATAATTTACTTAAGTGTACTGAGTGCTCCAATTATTCTTTGAATATGATTCCTACCTATTTAAGGTAAAATAAAGTCAATGGCAGCGCAAAATAAATGAAGAAAATAAGTTTAGATGTCTTTATTCTATTCTGGTGTCACAATCATGGACTCTGTCATAGAGTGCAGACGCTCTCACAAGTGGGCAGCTGAAGGAAGACAGCAATCATACAAATGAGAATGTGGACATTCCAGCCATTTAGGGTTTCTTTGTAATGGTATTAACTCTCTTCCTTTTACTTCGGTCTTGCCAATTCTTTATCAAAGCACAGTAACCACAATGCTTTCTGTTTACCTTAGTCCATATTCTGAGAAAGAAGTTTAGTGGTTTAGATAGACATTGTTAAAAGAGCAGTATTAATTTAGTCAACACACGCAAAATGCTGGTGGAACACAGCAGGCTAGGCAGCATCTATAGGGAGAAGCACTGTCGATGTTTCGGGCCGAGACCCTTCGTCAGGACTAACTGAAAGGAAAGATACTAAGAGATTTGAAAGTAGTGGGGGGAGGGGGAAATGCAAAATGATAGGAGAAGACCGGAGGGGGTGGGATGAACCTTTCTCTTAGCTTACTGCTTTTAAGCCACATTGACAGTATTAGTTTTTTAGATTGTTTGAGAGTGTTTAGTTAGCGGCCCCGTTGGCCTAGTGTTTATAATTTTCCTTTGTTCTGAACAGTTCTTATTAAAACTCGGAGAACTATTCATTCTGTTTCTGTGTCTCTTCCTTTGCACTGGGACCATCACTGAACTCCTGTTGACTGATTCCCATTATGTTCAATGTAGAATTGCCATGCCTTAATAGTTAAGTCATCAAGTTTCTTGTCACTTAACTATGTACATAACACATAATAACTTATGAAAGTAACGATGAAATCTACAGATGGATTACATATCAATAAACAAACTAAAGTACATAAATTAAACATTGTATAGTCCAGAACAGATTAACCAGTGACACTTTGAATGTGATGCTGTGGGGAGTGCTAAAGCCTAATTACTTGAGGGAAGAAACTGTCTCCCATCCTGACCATTCTTGTTTTTATGCATCGTAGTCTCCTTCTGATGATAGAAAGTCAAACTGGATGATAGCTAGATTGTTTTTGTGTGTGCCATACTCTGCCAGAGCCTCGGCGACCACTTTTTTCAAAGTGGTTGTCTTGGAGGAAAGATTCTGTGAGGGGTCCCCCACGTCCTTCTCACAGCACAGTTTGTCTTTTTTATACAAGACCGAGTTGTGAGGTTGACACTCAACCTGGCATGTATGGAAAGTGTGTCTGGAAGCGGCCTGACTGGATTCGAACTCGGGAACCTTTGCTCCGGAGTCCGGCGCTGATGGAATCCTTAATAATACTAAGGGGTCTGCGTATGCAGCGCTCCTGATAAATGTACCCAATGGATGGTAGGGAGACCCCTATGATCCCCTCAGCTATTCTCACAGTTCTTTGTAGGGACAGCTGGTCCAATGTTTGGCTGCTCCCATACCAGATTGTAAAGCAGCTTGTCAGGATGATCTCAATGGTGCTCCTATAAAATGCAGTTAAGATGGTATTGGGGTGAGGGCCGGGGTTAAAGGACAGCCTTGTTTTCCTCAATCTCCATAGGAAATGGAGATACTGCTGCACCTTCTTGTTCAGGGAAGAGGTATTAAGAGAACAAGTGAGGTCATCCATGATGTGAATTCCCAGGCACTTGGTGCACTTAACTCCCTCTATGGAGGAGCCATACATTCACAGAGGGAGATGGTTCATGTGCACCTTCCTGAGTCCACATTGATTCCTTGGGCTTCTCCACATTCAGACTTAGGTTGTCTTTCTCACACCAGTCCAACATTTCCTCTCTGTACTCTGACTCATCATTGTTGAGGCCAGCCACTCTTAAGTCATCCTCAAACTTGATGACATGATTTAAGATGAATCCTTTAACGCAGTCACGCATCAGCAATGTGAACAGCAGTGGGCTGAGCAGACAGCTCTGGGGAGTGCCAGTGCTCAGTGTAAAGGGATGGGAGACAGTGCTGTCCACATGAACTGATTATGGCCTTTCTGTAAGGAAGTCCATGATCCAATTGCCGAGGGAGGTGTTGAGGCCCAGCGAGGACAGTTTCCTCAACAGTTTCTGAGATGCTGAAATTAAGTCAACAAACAGCAGCCTATCATGTGAGACCCATTTTCCAGGTGAGACAGGACAGTGTGGAGGGCTGAGTTTAGTGCATCATCAGTGGATTGATTTGAGCAATAAGCAAAATGAAAAGGGCCCGATGCAGCCAGAAGAAAGGCTTTAATGTGCTCCATGAAGCCTTACATGTTTGATGTTAATGTGCCCGGATAATAGTCATTTAGGGAGGTTCCTGTCACCTTCTTTGGCACTAGAGTGATGGTTGTCATTTTGAAAACCAAGGGGATATTAGACTATTCAGAGAGGTGTTGAATGTATCCATCAGCACCTCAGTTAGCTGGGCTGCACAGTCTTTCCGAACCCAACCTGGTATATTATTGAGCCCCACAGTTTTCCATGGGTTGACACTGACCAGGGTCTTCCTCACCTCAGCTTCAGCCAACTTCTCCCTGGAGGGGAGCCTTCCTCACCAGCACTTTTTTCAGCACATCAAACCAGGCATAAAAGTCATTCAGCCTGGTCACTGATGTGCGTTATCGACTTGTAGTCTGTAATCATCTGAAATGCCTGCCACATGTGCTTCGTGTCCCTGGTATCGCAGAAGCGGCTGCATATTCTCCGAGGATGCTTTCGTTTTGCCTTTCTGATCGAGCAGTAAAAAATAATAACCATATTAATTAATGTATGCAAAGACAGAAAGGTTATATAATAATCCAGGGCAGAATATCGAAATCCTCATATTCTGAAGAAAAAAATATTAACATTATTTTAACATTTTCAAGATTCTCCAACAGAGGTCTCCATCAGATGAAGCAAGTGAAATCTCACAAAATTAATCCAATATGTTTTATTTTAAGAATATATTTGGTTCCAAAAATAGATAATGATCATCTCATTCTTGGAGTCATGGTTCATTGGCAAAAGCTTTAACTTGAGAATGAATTCAATTTACACCCAAAACTTGAGGGTATGTTCTAAGGTAGTGGTACCTTAGAGTTGACGTCTGTACAAGATGTTGATGAAGCTGCACTTGGAGTGTGGTGTATAGTTTTGGTCTCCCTGTAAAAGGAACTGTATTATTAAATTGGAAAGAATGCAATGAAGTTTTACAAGAATATTGCCAGGACACAAGGGCCTGAGATACAGGGAGAGGTTGGGCATACTTGGACTTTATTCCTTGGAACATGGGAGACTGAAGCATTATCTGATAGAGGAGTATAAAATCATGAGGTGCATAGAAAAACAAATCAAGAACTACAGCATAAATGTTTAAGGTGAGAGGGGAAAGATTTAAAGGGAGCTTGAGGGGCAACTTCTTCACACAGTAGGAATGAGCTGCCAGATAAAGTAGTTGAAGTAGGCACCATAATGACATTCAAAATACATTTCGGGTAAGTAAGGTGGATAATGGATAGGAAAGTTTAGAGAGCTACTGACCAAAGGAGGGCAAATGGGACTCGCTTAGGTGGACACCTGGCAAGTCTGGACAAGATGGGATGAAGAGTCTAATTTCATGAACCTCAGTGTTACTTTCATGAACCTCTTGTCCCAACAATTGTCTCAAACATTCTTTCAAGGAAGATCAGGAGAGTTCTTCATGGATCACCAGGTAGAGAGAGGAAAAGATTCAAGGATGTGCTCAAAGCTTCCAGGAAGAAATTCATCACCTAACTAGCTCTGGGGAGACGCAGGAGACAGTTTGGTGTCAAGTTTCCTTAAAGAGGTTTTGACCACATCCTTGTGCAGTATTGAAAACTTGGAGTCCACAGATCAAGAGACACAGTGAACTTGTCAAAGTTCTAAATCTGTGGGTATATAATTGTCTCTCCATTCTGTGATGAGAAGATCAGTGATCAATACGCACACACTGGATAAGGGATCCAAGAATGCAGAGGCCAACTGCACAGCTAATTTGAATGTTTCAACACTTGAACTAAACAGCTGGATCCCAGACGGCACCTGTAAGTCAAAGTCACAGTGGATAGAAAGTGCAAGCTAAAGCTTCACAAGTTTATGTTGCAAATAATAAACTTACTCACAGGTACATCCAAATATTTGACATCTCTCACTGATATCTGTAACCAGGGCAATTGATGTGCCTGTTTTGGAGATATGTTGTTTTCTAGTTATATCAATTCTGAGGTTTTTAAATTACATTTTTCTCTGTCTAGTTTTCACTTGTCTTGTCCTGCAGGCATTAAATCACAGTAGTTTCAATAGAACCTACCCAATTTGTAATATCAATCTTGAGGAGTGAAGCTGATGAATAAAAGATATGTCCAGCCCAGCCCAATTCTCGCCATATGAAATGCCATAAACACCCTTTTGTCTGTTTCATTTTCTTTCGGCATCAGCCTCTACAAGTTAAGCACAGCCTGCAGAGTTCAGGGAGCTTTCTGCTCTGCTTAGCTCAGTCCTTTTCCTAGTTTCACATTATTTATAGGGGCACTAGATATTGCTATTGTAGTAGCAATTACTAGTAGTGTTTGATGTTCTGCTCAGGGGTGGTCTATTGGAGGCCTCAGGGGGCTGAAGAGGCCGGAGCAGGATCCACATATTGTGGTGCAGTCCAGGATGTTGGGGTGGATTCCGTTAATGGAGATTAACAGTACGTGACTTTGTTTAATGTGGGGAGGCTGATGCACTGGCAGCCCTGACACAGTCTTTGACAGATCGGGATCAGAATCCATGGCCTGGAATGCGATTAGAATCAAGTTCTGTATCACTGGTGTATATCATGAAATCTGCTGTTTTGTGGCAGCAATACTTTGCATACATATTAATAACAACTATAAATTACAATAAGTATATATAAAATTTTAAATTAATTAAGTAGTACAAAAACAGAAGACAACATGCTGAGGTAGTATATGGGGTTCATTATCTATTTAGAAATTTGATAGCAGAGGGGAAGAAAATGTTCCTGAAATGTTCAGTATGTGTCTTCAGGCTCCTGTACCTCCTCTTTCATGGTAGCAATGAAAAGAGGGCATATCCAGGGCGATGAGGGTCCTAAATGATGGATGCTAGATGCTGGGGAAGGCTAGTGTCCACGATGGAACTGACTGAGTTGACAAACTTCTACAGCCTATTCTGATCCTGGGCAGTGGGCCTTCCACATCAGACGGTGATACAACCAGTTAGAATGCTCTACATGTTACATCTTAAGAAATTTCTGAGCGTCCTTGGTGACGTACCAATTCTCCTCAAACTCCTAATGAAATATGGCCACTGTCATGCCTTCTTTATAATTGCATCAATATGTTGATCAACGCATGACTGAGCAGGCGCGTGGATGTCAGCAAGTTACACCGGCAGGAAGAATTTAAGAAAAAGACAGCTTTATAGAGTGGGTGCAGGTAGAGGGAGTCAGAGTAGGAGGGCATTGGCTCAATAGGGCTTCGGTGATAACAGGACGAGGCGAAATAAGTAACTTGTGAAGAATAGGAATAGGAAGTATGTCTGTGAGGCTGGTGTTCTGTACTGGGTGTCGGATGTGGGATGGCCAGGAAACTCCCAACCTCCTGGACGGCCACAACTGTGCCAGGTGCGTCAAGCTGCAGCTCCTTATCGACCATGTTAGGGAACTGGAGATGTAGCTCAATGACCTCCATATGGTCAGGAAAAGTCAGGAGATGATAGAGAAGAGTTATAGGCAAGTAGTCACACTGGGGCCTCAGGAGGCAGATAAGTGGGTAACAGTCAGGAGACGGAAGGGCATGAGTAAGATATTAGAGAGCACCCCTGTGGCTGTCCTCCTTAACAATTAATACTCCTGTTTGAGTGCTGTTGAGGGGTGGGGAACGACCTGCCTGGGGGAAGCAACAGTGGCCATGCCTCTGGCACAGGGTTTGGCCCTGTGGCTCAGAAGGGTAGGGAAAGGAAGGGAATGGCAGCAGTGATGGGGTCTCTATAGTTAGGGAGTCAGACAGGTGATTCTGTGGACGCAGGAAAGAAACGCAGATGGTAGTTTGCCTCCCAGGTGCCAGGGTATGGGAGGTTTCTGATCACGTCCACAATATCCTGAAGTGGGAAGGTGAACAGCCAGAGGCCATGGTACATATTGGTACCAACAACATAGTTAGGAAAAGGGAGGAGGCCCTGAAAACAGACAACAAGGAATTAAGAAGGAAGTTGGGAAGCAGGACTTCAAAGATCGCAATCTCAGGATTACTGCCTATGCTACATGACAGTGAATATAGTAATAGAGTGAGGTGGAGGTCAAATGCGTGGCTGATGGATTGGAGCAGGGGGCAGGGATTCAGATTTCTGGATCATTGGGACCTCTTTTGGGGCAGGAATGACCTGTACAAAAAGGACAAGTTGCACTTGAATGAGAGGGGAACCAATATCCTGGCAGGAAAGTTGCTAAGGCTATTGGGGAGAGCTTAAACTAGAATTGCTGGGGTATCAAAACTGAACTGAAGAGATGGAGGAAGGGGCGGTTGGTTCACAAATTGAGGAAGTTTGTAGACAGTATGAGAGAGAGGATAGGCAGGTGATAGAGAAGGGATGCACTCAGACCGATGGTTTGTGATGTGTCTATTTAAATGCAAGGAGTATCATGAGCAAAATGAATGAGCTTAGATCGTGAATCAGTAATTGGAGCTATGATGTTGTGGCCATTACAGAGACTTAGATGGCTCAGGGGCAGGAATGGTTACTTAGAGTGCCAGGCTTTAGATGTTTAAGAAAGGACAGGGAGTGAGACAAAAGAGGTGGGGGCATGGCACCACCAATCAGAGATATTGTCATGGCTGCAGAAAAGGAGGAAGTCATGGTGGGATTGTCTACCGGGTTTCAATAGGTGGAAGTTAGAATCAAGATAGGGTCAAAAACACTTCTGGGTGTTTTTTATTGACCACCTAATAGTAACAGGGACACCAAAGAGAAGATAGGGAGTGAAATTCTAGAAAGATGCAATAATAACAGGGTTGTCATGATAGGAGATTTTAATTTCCCCAATATTGATTGGCATCTCCCTAGAGCAAGCAGTTTAGATGGGATGGAGTTTATTACCTGTGTTCAGGAAGGTTTCGTGACACAATATGTTGACAAGCCTACAAGATGAGAGGCTGTACTTGATCTCATACTGGGAAATGAACCTGGTCAGGTGTCAGGTCTCTCAGTGAGAGAGCATCTTGGAGATAGTGATCACAATTCTGTCTCCTTTCCATAGCATTGGAGAGGGATAGGAACAGACAAGATAGGAAAGCATTTAATTGGAGTAAGGGGAACTATGAAGCTATCAGGCAGGAAATTGGAAGCATAAACTGGGAACAGATGTTCTCAGGGAAATGTACGGCAGAAATGTGGCAAATGTTCGGGGATATTTGTGTGGTGTTCTGCAAAGGTATGTTCCAATGAGACAGGGAAAGGATGGTAGGGT
This sequence comes from Hemitrygon akajei, assembly GCF_048418815.1. Taxonomy (NCBI): domain Eukaryota; kingdom Metazoa; phylum Chordata; class Chondrichthyes; order Myliobatiformes; family Dasyatidae; genus Hemitrygon; species Hemitrygon akajei. The sequence continues at coordinate 90,588,017 of NC_133132.1, read as the reverse complement.
ACAGGAACCATGGTGTACAAAGGCTGTTGAAAAACTAGTCAAGAAGAAAAGAAAAGTTTACAAAAGGTTCGAAAATGTAGGTAATGATAGAGATCTAGAAAATTATAAGGCTAGCAGGAAGGAGCTTAAGAATGAAATTAGGAGAGCCAGAAGGGGCCATGAGAAGGCCTTGGCAAACAGGATTAAGGAAAACCCCAAGGCATTCTACAAGTATGTGAAGAGCAAGAGGATAAGATGTGAAAGAATAGGACCAATCAAGTGTGACAGTAGAAAGGTGTGTATGGAACTGGAGGAGATAGCAGAGGTTCTTAATGAGTATTTTGCTTCAGTATTCACTACAGAAAAGGATCTTGGTGATTGTAGTGATGACTTACAGAGGACTATAAAGCTTAAACATATAGACATTAAGAAAGAGGATGTGCTGGAGCTTTTGGAAAGCATCAAGTTGGATAAGTCTCCGGGACCAGACAAGATGTACCCCAGGCTACTGTGGGAGGCAATGATCGTTGCATCAACAATGGGAACGGGAGAGGTTCCAGAGTATTAGAGGGTTGCAGATGTTGTTCCCTTATTCAGGAAAGGGAGTAGAGATAGCCCAGGAAATTATAGACCAACGAGTCTTACTTCAGTGGTTAGTAAGTTGATGGAGGAGATCCTGAAATGCAGGATTTGTGAACATTTAGAGAGGCATAATATGATTAGGAATAGTCAGCCTGGCTTTGTCAAAGGAAGGTCATACCTAACAAGCCTGACTGAATTTTTTGAGAATGTGACTAAACACATTGATGAACATAGAGCAGTAGATGTAGTGTATACGGATTTCAGCAAGGCATTTGACAAGGTACCCCATGTGAGGCTTATTGAAAAAGTAAGGATGCATGGGATCCAAGGGGAACTTGCTTTGTGAATAAATAATTGGCTTGCCCACAGAAGGCAATGTGTGGTTGTAGATGGTTCATATTCTGCATGGAGGTTGGTGACCAGTGCTCTGCCTCAGGGATCTGTTCTGGGACCCCTACTCTTTGTGATTTTTATAAATGACCTGGATGAGGAAGTGGAGGGATGGGTTAATAAATTTGTTAATGACACAAAGGTTGGGGGTGTTGTGGCTAGTGTGGAGTGCTGTCAAAGGTTACAGAGGGAGATCAACAGAATGCAGAACTGGGCTGAGAAGTGGTAGATGGAGTTCAACCCAGATAAGTGTGAGGTGGTTCATTTTGGTAGGTCAAATATGATGGCAGAATATAGTATTAATGGTAAGACTCTTGGCAGTGTGGAGGATCAGAGGGATCTTGCGGTCGGAGTTCATAGAACAGTCAAAGCTGCTGCGCAAGTTGACTGTGTGATTAAGAAGACATACGGAGCATTGGCCTTCATCAACTGTGAGATTGAGTTCAAGAGCTGAGAGATAACGTTACAGCTGTATACAGTCGGACCCTGGTCAGACTACATTTGGAATACTATGCTCAGATCTGGTCACCTCACTACAGGAAGGATGTGGGAACTATTGAAAGGGTTCAGAGGAGATTTACAAGGATGTTGCTTGGATTGGGGAGCATCCTTATGAGAATAGTTTGAGTGAACTCGGCCTTTTTTCCTTGGAACGGTGGAGGATGAGAGGTGACCGGATAGAGGTGTATAAGATGATGAGAGGCATGGTTCATGTGAATAGACAGAGGCTTTTTCCCAGGGCTGAAATAGCTAATGTGAGAGGACACAGTTTTAAGTGCTTGGAAGTAGGTACAGAGGAGATTTTTTTATGCAGAAAGTGGTGAGTGTGTGAAATGGGCTGCCATCAACAGTGGTGGAGGCAGATACAATAGGTTCTTTTAAGAGACTCCTGCATAGATACATGGAGCTTAGAAAAATAGAGGGCTATGGGGAACGAAGTAATTTCTAAAGTAAGTACATGTTTGGCACAACATTGTGGGCTGAAGGGCTTGTGTTCAGGTGGAATTTTTCTATGTTTTCTATGTTGGGCTCAAGATAGATGCTCAGAGATGCTGACACGCAGGAACTTTAAACTATTCACCCTTTTCACTTCTGATCGCTCTACAGGGATTAGTGTGTGTTCCCTGAATTTCCCATTCCTGAAGTGCACAATCAATACATTGGTCTTACTGACTTTGTCACCATCTGAAATTTTGCCAAAAATATTGCAATCATTTGCAAATTTAGCCAAATAATCATGAGTGTAGACCAGGGGTGTCAAACTCATTTTAGGTCACGGGCCGGATTGAGCAAAATGCAGCTTCATGCGGGCCGGATCAGTCGGACGCGTGCGAACGCAGCTTTCGTTGCCTCCATTTTTTCAGCCTGCTCTCATGTGTCTCAGTCTCTGCTATAACTACAAAGTGTTTCACTTTACAAATTCCGTTTCTTATGAAGAAGACTGCCGAGCAAGACTGCCGAATAAACACTAAAAACCCTGAAAACCTGGTACCTGAATAAACTCAGCATTAGCCATATCATACGCCATAGGCGCTTCGATTACTGGGGCCAGCTTTAATAGTAATTAGATATAATCTCGTGGGCCAAAGATAATTCCACCGTGGGCCGGATTTGGCCCGCGCGCCTTGAGTTTGACATATATGGTGTAGAGAGTGTGGAGCAGTGTGCTAAAATGTGCACCCTTGAGATGTTGATTGTGAGGAGGATACTTTACTTCTGATCTGCACAGATTGTGGTCTCCAGGTGAAGAGGTGAAGGATGCAGTTGCAGGGAGAGGTTTTGGAGTGATTGAGGACCCTTCACCGCCACTGTGATGTGTCATCATCTTCCACCGTGTCCACTACTGAATTCTCGGATCACTCTTTGTCTGAAACCTCCCTCTCGACCTTATCGCTATGGATGGACCTACAAGGAGTTAAACTCCAGAAAGCTAAACTCCTGTCAGTGCCACAGGAATTCACAAATCTCTCCACCATGACAAGGTGATGAGATTTAGATAAATATTGCTATAGTAAACCCTGGGAAAACAAATGAAAAAGGGTAAAATAGGAATGAGACAGGAAGATTTTACATCCCATTAATCGAATGATGGAAACCAAAACCGTCATTATCTCAAGACATGAGAAACTGTTGGAATGTGGGACAAATAATGAACTGTTAGAGGAACTCAGCTGTTTAAGTGGCATCTTTGGACTCAAAGAGATAGTTGATGTTTCAGGTTGAGACAGTCTAACTCACCACTATCAATGGTGGTAGTAGAGGTAGATGCAGAAGGAGCATAGATAATACCAAAATAGAGGGCTTCTTAGGAGGGAAGGGTTAAGTTGATCTTAGAGTAGGTTAAATGGTTGGCATAACATCATGGGTCGAAGGGCCTGAACTGTGATGTAGTGTTTTATGTTCTATGAGACCTTACTGTACATCAGTCCTGAAGCAGGATCTTGACCTTAAGCATTGACTATCCCTTCCCCCTTCTTCCTCCCTTCCCCCTTTACCCACTTTCTGCTCTCATTCTCCAGCTTCTTCCTTGCTTCCTTCTGTCTTCACAGATACATGTGAAAAAAATTGACTCTTGGTTTTTTAAAATAATAAAATCAGATGAGAAAACTGATGTCTTTATTTCAATATTCAATTTGTTTGACCAAAGAATTGCTGGGATAATTTCATACAGAAGTATACCACCGCAATTCCAAATATTTCATTAATTATTGAGGTTTAAATCAATCTATGAACTTAAAATTCAAAATACCTGCAAGTGAAGTAAATGAATATGCCCAGAAGTATCAATGTAAGGTTAAAGAAGTTTATTAATATTAAATGCTATTTAATTCAACTATATTTCAATAAATGCCAACTACAATTATTGAGGATTGGCAAGTCAAAATACTTCAAACCTTAAATTTTAAGCATTAAACCAGGCTCTACTATCCTAAGAACTGTCAACAACTTAAAAAAATTAAAATAATATAACTTTTAAGTTTTTCCTAGATATAGTTAAAGACAAAGAGTTTACTTTTTGCACCTGAAAATTGGCTACCACAAACAATTGTCTTTAGAAAAGTATCAATCCACCACTTGTGCCTAATCTAATAATAAATGGCTCCAGAAAATTCAGAAATAAGTTCTCTTCATATCAAACTAAAGATGAGAATGGCTAGATAGTTCTTGGTGAACTTATGCATCAGTTGAAAAAGAAGCAAAACAGTATATTTAAAAGATTTTTGATTGGGATTTGGTGAAGTACAAGAAGAATTGGATATTCTTATACACAAAGAAACATAGTTGTTCTTGTATACCCATCAATGAAAGCAAATATGCCAGTATAAGTCAAATCTAACAGTTGTATTATTTTAATCACATTTCCTATGTCCTTGTTAATTAAGGAAATGTTATATTTTACAGGGTGTTTAATCACTTAAGCATCATGAAACCCATGCATAACACAAACTCTTTTTTAACAAGTTAACTTTAACACCTATCCACCACTACATGGAAGAAAATGGTATCATATTCTTCTAATTTTTGAACATTTAAAAAATATGCTTATTTTGCTCATTGTACATCGCTGTGGTTAGCACTCTTGTCTCACAAATCCAAAGACCCAATCATGACCTTGGGTGATGCCTATGTGGAAATTACACATCCTCCCTGTGACTCCATGGGTTTCCTTTGATGCTCCAGTTCCCACCTCCAAACATACCAAGGACACACAGGGATAATTTACAGTTGTAAACTACCTCTACTATATAAGATTGATAAGAGAATTAGGAGAGTTAATGCGATGTTAATGAGAGAGGTTACATTATTCCTGACCCCATTCATTGCCTTAGCGCTCATGTTGCTAGTCCGATGTGGTTAGTGCTAAAATACAACTTGTTTATGTTGGAGAATTAATGTCACTGTGTTTCCAGCGAAGCTGGTTAAATTTCCCATGTTCCAAACACCTGGATGTTTGCTTCTTATCAGCCCAAGCTTGAGCATTTTGCAAGTTTTTTTCCAAGGAAAGGATTTGGAAAATATTCAATTAACAGCTAGCAGAGTCACTGCCTCACCATTCCAGACACCCAGGTTCAACTCTGACCTCAAATGCTATCTGTGTGGAGTCTGCACATTCACCCTGTGACCACCTGGGTTTCCTTCAGGTGCTTCGGATTCCAACCATATTCTAAAGATTTGCAGCTTGCTAAGTAAGTTAGCTACTGTAAATTGTTCTTTGTGTGTAGCCGTGCAGTAGAATCTGGGGGAGATGATGGGATTGTGGGAAGAATTTAAAAATGTGATTAACATAGGAATACTGTAAATGGGTGAATAACGTTGGGATGGACTCAGTGGGCCAAAGGGCCTGTTTCTGTACTATCTCTTTATATGAATCTACGTATAACTGTTGAAAATACAAATTATTTCAAAATTTTAAGGAGTTGCAGTGGCATTGTGAAAACAGCATCACTTCTCAAACAGCAAGGGAGCAAAGATCATTACAGGGCAGCTGAACACACAGGAACCTTGGATATCACTCTGGGTGGCCCCTGTCGTATTATGGTAGGGTTGAAACGATTGCCACAAAATAATCACAGTTATCTTCCTTTATTCTAAATTGGACACAATCAGTGGTGAGTTGTTTTTTTTAATATCCCTTAATCCAGATCACTTCATTTTAACCAGGGTTCGGTGCTTTCACACTGAAAGTGATACAGCCTTGATGTCAGGGAAAGTTATTCAGACACTGCAGGCCATTTTCCATGTTTGGACCAAGGCTGCAATGAGTTCAGGAACAGAGTGATCTTGCCAAAGCTGAAACTGAGCATAAATGAGCTACTTAATGATGAACAAATGCCATTAAATAATACTGTAACTGACACCTTCCATTACTTTGTTGAGGATAGAGAGTAGATTAATGGTGTAAACGCCAGAAAGGATTTTTCCTATCTTTTGTGTGCAAGATATATACCTGGACATTTTCCCAGCCTGAAAGATCTGTGCCAATACTACAGCTGTACTGTAATCTGCATCTGCTTGGCTGGAGCTGCCAGTGCTTCTGAAAACAACTTCAGAATATAGCTGGAAGGATTTCCATTGCACTCAGCTGTTTCTTGATATTTTGTAAAATTAATCAAGTTAACTGATCTTTCGTTTATTTACTGCTGAGGAGTTCAGAAGGAGTAAAATTTGGGTCAGCCACTCTATCCCTGACTGAAGCTAGTTGTGAATACCTTTTGCCTACAATCAGCAAAAAAATGAGCTGCCGCAGGAACTCAGCAGGTCTGGCAACATTTATGGAAGGTCCTATGTTCTTACCATGCACCCCGCTTCGCTGATCCACCCACTTTCCCCCTCACCTGACTTCACTTATCACCTTCCAGCTTGAACTCATTCTTCTCCTCCCACTTTCTTATTCTGGCTTCTTCCACATTCCTTTCCAGTCCCGATGAAAAGTCTAAACTCAAAATGTCGAATCTTTATTCCTCTGCATAGATGCTACCTGACCTAAACGCAGGAGATCCTGTGGATGCTGGAAACACAGAGCAACACAGGCAAAATGCTGATCCTGATGAAGAGTGACTGCCCGAATCGTCAACTGGTTATTCATTTCCCACAAATTCTGCCTGACCTGCTGATTTTCTCCAGCATTTTTGGTGTGTTTATCCACAGAAGGAAATGCTTAGTTTCAGGTAGTGACCTGTCATCTGTCTCCATTCACAACATCAAGACTGTTGCTACTATCTCTCACATTATATTAAATTTTACAACAAGCTTTCCACAAACTACTACTAGGTTCAATAGGTTCAAAAGGTACATTTAATGTCAGAGAAATATATACAATATACATCCTGAAATTCTTTTTCTTTGCAAACATCCACGAAAACAAAGGAGTGCCCCAAGGAATGAATGACAGTTAAACGTTCGAACCCCAAAACAATCCCCGCAGCTCCCCTCTCCCACGCACACAAGCAGCATCAAGTCAATGACCTCTCCCTCCACCAACAAAAAAGCATCGGTGTCCTCCGCTGAGCACTCAAGCGTGCAGCAGAGTATCAATAAAGACACAGACTTGCAGTACCCCAAAGACTACTTGTTCACCCAGTAATTTGACATACCACAGGCTTGCTCTCTCTCCCTAATAAAGGAAAAAGGGGTGTCCCCGTTTCACAGTGCGAGGGGAGACATAACAAACAACTTGCTGATTTACGATGTTAAAAGTCTGTTGAGTCGCTTCATCCGAGCTCTGCACCCAGAGAGTCAACCCCAGGGCTCAGGTCTCTGGACACCCAGCCCATGGCAGCTAACCCGCTGCTCCCAATGTTCCGTGTTCTCCCACAACGCCTCAATCAGGGGCACCGGCCTTGAGTCAACCTGTCTCCAGAGCCACAGAAATCCCACACCGTGAAGATGCACCGGGCTGCATGTTTGGCCAATCTAATGGTGGCCAGTCATGAGGCCCTGATAGCGGGTCCCATTTCCGCAAAGAACTGAAGTCAGTGTATAACTCCAGGTCAGGGTCTTCAATAGAACCTTGAAAAGGAAACAAAAAGAGATATCAAAATAGAAATAGAGCTGTTTCCGAAGATGCAAGCAAAGGTGTTATCATTTAGTGCCATCTTGACTTCATTCCGCCCTCCAAGCACAACCAACTTTACATATGTTGTGCTTCCATGCTTCCTTCAGCTTTTGCCTTCAACCAAACTTCATGGGAATGCTAAGGCTTCACAGCTGAACATCTCACAGGTACCAGCACTTCTTCAGAAGTGAACCAAAGTCACAAAAGTCAGCTACAGCCTGCTCAATATCTAAGCCCAGTTCTGCCTGTTCTAAATATATCCATTAATATGTATAATGATCAAAAGTGGCAAATGCAGCTTGTTATCCAATTTCCATTTTAAACTAACTCTGATTCTTCCAGTGTTTGAAGCATTTTGAATTCCAACTCTCTTGATGGAAAGACCTCAGTCAGTCCAAGTTGGCAGTAACATCTCAAAGTCCATCATGCTGAGCAAGGGTGCTCCGAAGGGCTGTGTGCTCAGCCCACTGTTGTTCACACTGCTGGCTCATGACTGCACTGTCATATCCAGCTCAAACTGCATCATGTTCACTGATAATACAACGATGGATGCAACAATGATGAGTTGGCAAATGGAGAGGAGAGGAGGAAGAGAGGCTTGTCAAATGATGTGAGAACAGCAACCTGAGTTTCAATGTGGACAAGACAAAAGAGATGATAGTTGACTTCAGGAAGGTACAGGTCACTCACTTTCTATTGCATATTAATGGCTCTGCTGTGAAGAGAGTGAGTAGCACAAAGTACCTTGGTGAGCAAATAACGGACCTGGACCCACAACATCTTCTCATTAGTCAAGAAGGCACAGCATTGTCTACACTTTCTGAAAAGGCTGAGGCATGCAAGACTCTCTACCTCCATTTTAACAACTTTCTGCAGGAGCACCATCAAGAATATTCTGTCTGGCTCCATTATTGTGTGATACTGTAGTTGCAAGGCATCAGACAGCAAGACTCTGTACAGGATAGCAAAAATTACCAAAAGGATTACTGGTGTCTCCTCCCCACTATTTATGACATTTATCCGGAGTGTTGTATATGAAATAACCAAAGCATTATTGAGGATCCCTACCACCCATACCACAATATTTTTAACCCATTACCACCAGGAAGCAGATAATGGAGCATTAGGTCTAGGACAGGTCTGAGACACTCTCACCAAAGGAAACATCCTCTTCACATCCATTCTGTCGAGGCCTTTCACCATTTGATAGGTTTCAATGTGGTCACCCTTCATTCTTCTGAATTCCAGTGTATACAGGCCTAGAGCCATCAAATGATCTTCATATGACAAGCCGTTTAATCCTGAAATCATTCTCATGGACCTCCTGTGAAGCCTCTCCAGTTTCAGCACATTCTTTCTATGATAAGGGGCCCAAAATTGCTCACAACACACTTAGGGAGGCCTCACCAGTGCTTTATAAAGTCTCAACATTACATTTTTGCTTTTATATTTTAGTCCTCTTGAAACAAATGCTAACATTACATTTGCCTTCCTCACGACAGACTCAATCTGCAAATAAACCTTGAGGGAGTCTTGCAGAAGGACTCCCAAATCCCTTTGTGCCTCGGATTTTTGTATTTTCTGTCCATTTAGAAAATAGTCAACCCTTTCATTTCTTCTACCAAAATGCATGACCATACACTTTCTGACACTGTATTCCAACTACCACTTCTGTGCCCATTCTCCTAATCTGTCAAAATCCTTCTGTATCCTCTCTACTTCTATGGAACTACCTGCCCTCCACTTATCTTTGTATCGTCTGCAAAGCCATCACTTCCATCATTCAAATCATTGACATAAAATGTAAAAATAATCGGTCCCAACACAGATCTCTGCGGAACACCAAAAGTCATCTGCAGCCAACCAGAAAAGGCTCCCTTTATTCCCACTCTTTATCTCATGCCAGTCAGCCACTGCTTTATCCATGCTAGATTCTTTCCTGTAATATCTCTAGCGTGTTTAGCAGATTAGGTGTGGGACCTTGCTCAACGCCAACCATTCTAGTTAGCCCCCAACACCACCCCATCATCTATTATTTCCATCACTCTACTGCACATTAAACCACTTCTTATAACGCTATTTACATTGTAAGTACAGCACATGCTGGTATTTATGGATTTATGCATATTTTATCCTCTAACTTAATTTTTATAATTCCTTATTCTTATAGTTGTTGAATATTGTTGTTTTTGTTGTAACCAACACACCACAGCAAATCCCTATTTCATGTAAGTATATATGGCAAATAATGTTGATCCTTGACCTTTGATCCAAATTGCCTCAGTTAAGGTGATGATTACAAATCAGTAATAGGCACAGGGGACCCTGAGGAGCTATGTCCTGTGGAACAACATTTCAAGTACTCATGGGTCCATTGCTTAAGGAGGAAACATCAGAGGCAATGATACATTAAAAAATTAAAAAAGGAATTGATGGACAAATAAAAGTAGAGGAAGATGTGCCCCTAAAGGATTTACTGTCTATATTAAGCAAAAACAGACATACTTCTGAAAGAAAAGGCAACAAAATAAAATTAAGCTAAAATCCACCTGGAATAGTGGCTATTTGCTAGCTGATTCACAAAAAGGTTCATCCTCAAATCATGCATGTACATTCAAGCCTTTTTAGCAGCAAATACAAATTCAAACATTCAATTATTTAAATTCTTACTGAGTACTGGAAGAAAGGGATGAATTTAAATTTCTATTTTGTCCAAGTAACCTCAAGGTGCCTCAAAGCATTCAAGCCAATTAAAGTAAATTTGAAACATAGTCACTTTTGTGATACGGGAAATACAGTACCTAATTTATGTGCAACAAGATGCTATTAATAACACAGAAGTAACACAAAAGTGCTGGAAGAACTCTACTGATTATGGAGGTAAATTGACGGTTGATGTTTCAGATCAAGCCCCTTCATCTGGACGGGAAAGAAAGAGAGGTGAGTATAAAAAGTTTGAGGGAAAGGGATGGGATAAGAGATTGCGAGTGATCCATGTTATGTGGTTGTGATCAGGAAAGGGGTGAGTGGGATTGATGTCAGAGTCTGGGTGGTGATATATGGAAGTGACAGAAGGCTGAAGTTGATAAAATCTGGTTGGACAGGATGGTGCAGCATGGGGCAAAAGGAAGGGAGGTGGGAAGGGGCTCAAGAGGGAAGAGTGTGCAAGTGATACGCTGATGAACAGGGAGAGGGTGAGTTGGGTGGGAAGAACATGGGGTGATGGGATCTAGTTGAATCAGGTGGAGAAATAAAAAAGAAAAAGTAGAGGAACTAACAACATCCACTATCCAAACATTATCTATCCTTTTAATTATGCCGTCAAAGTATTCCAAAAGATTCATCAAGCATGATTTTTCATGTACAAAGCTATGCTGACTTCTTCTAATCAGACTCTGTCTATCCAAGTGTTGGTGAATTCTGTCAGTGTTGAGAATTCCCTCTTGTATTTCCCCCACTACTGATGTCAGACTGACTCACTCGTAGTCCCATGGATTGTCCTTGCTACCCTTTTTAAACAATGAAACAGTGTTAGCCATCTTCCATTCTTTGGGAATGTTACTAATAGCTAATGAAGAAGCAAATATCTCTGCAAGGGCCTCTGCAGTTTCTTACCTAGCTCCCACAAGTTGCAAGGATGCATTCCAATAGGCTTGGGGATTTATGCACCTTAATGTTCTGTAAATCTGCAAATACCTCCTCCCTGTTGAAATGAATGCCCTCCAAAATATTTCTACTTGATTCCGATTATGTCTTGAGCAACCATAGATTTCCTTTCAGTAAACACTGAAGAAAAATATTTGTTTAAAACCCATCCCCATCTCATGCAGCTCAAATCATAGGTGACCTTGCAGATCTCTAAGTGGACCTATTTTCTCCTTACCCATCATTTTACTCTTCATATAGCTATAGAACTTCTTGGACTTTCCTTAATCCTACCTGCCAGGTCCATATCATACCCTCTCTTTGTCCTCCTGATTTTCTTCTCAAGAGTATTTTTTTATAATCATCATGGAATTTATATGTTCCTGACTGCCTAATCCCAATGTCTGCTTCCTTCTTCTTCTTGACGAGAGTGTCAATATCTGTCATTAGCCAATGTTCCCTAAACCCATCAGGTTTACCCTTAGCATAACAGGGACATGCTACTAGACTCTTGTTATCACATTCTTAACAGACACCCACTTGTTAATCATTCCTTACCCTTCAATCATCTCAGCCAATTAAACTCTGCTAGATATTATCTCAAATTCCCCAAATATTAGCCCTGCTCCAGTATAGGACCTGTTGGATTAGAGTCTAAATTCCTATTTAAGTTGTTACTTTTCTAGTAGTTTAACTTCCTTTATGCTTGTTTGTATAATCACCTGTTTGCCATAAATGATAACTATATTTTCAGTCATTTGTAGCATAGCAGTTTCCATAATTCTGTAGTTTCTTTGTCTGTCTGTAAGCCTGAGTGCAAATCCTTGTTGTTTCAGACTGTTTTACCAGAGGAAGCTCCCTTACCTAATCAGCTTCAACTAATTTGCAGTATAAAGAAAGAGAACACAAGGTCTTCAGTCTATTTTTTATTTTATTTGCTTCTCCCCTTTGTTTTTTTTCTTGACTTTTCTCTTTACTTCTTGCTGTTGTGTTACTTGCCTTGCTGATACAGGCTGACTGTCTGAGCTGTACTGTGATGAACATCTAATAAAATGGCTGTAACCATACAATTTGCACTTCACCCTTAATTTCTGAAGAACCAGCTGAACAACATTATCTCCACACTGCCACACTGTGACACAACTTGAACCCACTGATAAATGCATCCATTTGTGAGTTGCTGCAGGATCACAATCTGGAGAGATCATCTTGTGGATCTTTGGAGGATTGCAGCCTTGGGAGATCCTTCAGGAGATCACCACAGTAGATCACTGCAGGTTCAGAATCTGGAGAAGCCATTCGATGGATCCCTGCATTATCATTCCTGGAGAGATCACACTGCACAAACCATCACGGTGTTGGAAATATGCCTACAGTCCGCCAGGATCAGGGCAATGGGGCTCCTTGAGCTTCCATGTATTGTTCATGAGCAACTGTGAGGAGATTCCACTGAAGTAGATGAGCATGATTAACACATCATTGCTAGTGGGGGTTTGAGAAACTGGCTGCTGTGTTTCAGTTGCATTAAAACAGGAAGTGTACTTAAAAAGAATTTGACACCAAAGGTTACACAAGAGGCACAGCAGAAATGAAAGTTCTTTTTCAATTTCAAGATACATACTTGTAGATCCCAAGTACTTAAATACACAAAATAATCACAGATACTTCAGCAATCTCTGTGAAGGGTTAATGAAATTCATTGGCACAATTGAGTGTTTGAAGAATATTGTGATTGATTGGCCATTGTGTTCTCATTGAACATCTAGCTGTTGATAAGACAAGAAATAATTGTTGAAATCCCCTTTATATTGTTTCTTCATCACTGGGATTACTCGAGGCAAAGCTCTACCAACAGAAATTGATTTTGAGAGCAGTGTTATTAAAGGACAACTACAAGCAATCTGCCAAAATGGCCTGTCAAGAATCGGTTCCAACAATTCACTGCTTCTCCTGATAATGAGGATTAACAAACCAAAATGAGTAATTAATTCTTCAGCAAAATCCGTCCCAGAGTCCAGAAAGTGGCAAATTAAGGGAAAAGATACTTCAAGTAGAAAACTGCTGATGTAGGAATACATAAAAAGTCACAAAAAATTCAAGTTCAAGTGAATCAGTAAGTTGTTTAATTATTGTCATATGCACCAAGTGAAAAACTTCCCTACTGATCAGAACATTACAACAATGCATTGAGGAAGTACAAGGTAAATGAATAACAGAGTGCAGTTACAGGGCAAGTGCAGTACAGGTAGGCAATAAGGCGCAAGTTCAGCCTGAGGTAGACTGTGAGCTCAAGGGATCATCTCATAGTACTAGGGAATAATTCAATAGCCTTATAACAGTCGGACAGAAGTCACACTCAAGTCTGGTGTTGCATGCTTTCAGGCTTTTGCATCTTCTGCCTGGTGGAAGGGGGAGAAGAGAGAAAATCCAGAGTGGGTGGGGTCTTTGTGTTGGCTGATTGTTGCTTCCGACTGTGTGAAGTGAGGAGTGTAGAGACTGCTACACACAACTTCCTGCTGGTTTTGAAAAGTCACCTGAATGGACTGTAAAAGCATTCCCATCACTCCACTCGCTGTGAGTTGTGAAGATAGTTCCACTATCTGGCAGCTGGATCTCAAACTCAACAATGCTAAGAAACATACCAAATGCTGGAGGAACTCAGCAAGTCCAAAGCACCTATGCAGGGAACTGGACAGTCAACATTTCAGATAGAGACCCTTCATCTGGCCTGGTAAGAAATAGCCAGTTTGACAATGTGGAGGGGAAGTTCCAGTCGCTTCGGATTGGCAACAACATCTCCCCTACGATCTTCTTTTGCAGAGGTGCACACAAGATTGTGAGCTTAGCCCCGGTTTTACTTGTTTCACATTTATAACTGTGTGGCTAAGCACAGCTCCAATGCCATGTTCAAGTTTGCTGACAACACCATTGTCATAGGCCAAATCAAAGGAAGTGACAAATCAACATATAGGAGGAGGGAGATTGAAAATTTGGCTGAGTGATGCCATAACAACAACCTCTCACTCAATGTCAGCAAGACCAAGGAGCTAATAATTGACCAGGATAAAGAAGCCAGAGATCTATGAGCCAGTCCACATCAGAGGATCTGAGGTGGAAAGGATCAGCAAATTTAAATTCCTCAGTGTTATCATATCAGAGGCCCTGTCCTGGGCCCAGCGCACAAGTCCAAGGATGAGGCATGTGTGGCAGCACCTCTACTTCCTTAGAAGCTTGCAAAGGTTTGGCATGTCATCTAAAACTTTGGCAAACTTCTATAGATATGTAGTCAAGAGTATATTATCTGGCTGTATTTCAGCCTGGTATAGAACCACTCATGCCCTTGAATGAAAATTACTGCAAAAAGTAGTGCACATGGTCCAGTCCATCACAGATAAAGTCCTCCCTACCACTGAGCACATCTACATGAAATGCTGTCACAGGAAAGTAGCATCCATCTTCAGGGACCCCCTCTACACAAGTCATGCTCTCTTCTCACTGTTGCTATCAGGAAAAAGGTACAGGATCCTAAAAAATCACACCATCACATTCAGGAACAGTTATCACCCCTCAACAATCAAGCTGGTGAACCAAGGGGGATAACTTCACTCAACTTCACTTGCCCCATCATCAAAATGTTCCCACAACATATGGACTCACTTTTAAAGATTCTTCATCTCACAATCTCAGTATTTATTTATTTATCTATTTATTATTAAGATTATTTCTTTCTTTTTGTATTTGTTCAGTTTATTGTCTTTTGCACACTCGTTGACACACAAGTTGGCACAGTCTTTCATTGATTCTATTATGGTCATTATTATATCATGAATTTATCGTGTATACCCACAAGTAAATGAATCTCAAGGGTGTATATGATGACATGTTATTATCATTATTGATACAGTGTGGAACAGGACCTTCTGGCCCTTCAAACCTTACTGCTTAACAATCCCCTGATTTAACTCTAGCCTAGTCATGCAACCATTTACAATGATGAATTAACCTATCAACCAGTACATCTTTGAACCCTGGGAGAAACCCAGAGCATCCAGAGGAAACCCATGTGGTCACGGAGACAACATGCAAACTCCTTACAGGCAGTGATGGGATTTGAGCCTGGGTTGTCTGTACTGTAAAGCACTGTGCTAACCACTACACTACCCTGCTGCCTACATACACGTACTTTGAATTTTGAACATTGATATATGGACCCAGGTGAGAGTGCTGTTAGTGGAGATTGTTAGGGAGAGGGGAGAGTGGAAATGATGTTAGAAGATGGCATATATAGGTGGAAGTGAGAAAGGGCTGAAGATAATGGACTCTGATTGAAAGGCAGATGGAGCATGGAATAAAGAGAAGGGATGGGTGGGGAGGAAAGCAGTGGGTGATGGGGAGAGTGACAGAGTGGGAGAGTGCTGATAGTTTGGAGATTGAATTATGAAGTGCTGTTCCTCTTATTTGCATCTAGCCTTGACTTGGCAGTGGAGGGGGAAGCAAACAGAAATGTCAGTGTGGAAATGGGAAATAGAATTAAAATACCTGACTGCTGGGAAATCCAGGCTGCCAAGGCAGATGGAGCAAAGATGCTTGCGGAAGCAGTCACCTGATCTGTATCTCATCTCATCGGTGCTGAGAAGGCAACAATGGAAGCACTGGATTCAATAAATAACACTGAGGGATTCACATGTCACTGCCTAACTTGGATGAGCTGTTTAGAATCTTGGATAGTGCGTGAGGATTGAGGAGTAAGGAATAAATCACAAAATCTTAAAGCTGTTCATAGAGTTGAATGATTTCCCCCGAGTGAGCAAACAGAATTCCATAAAACTGGATGTAAAAAGAAATGGCAGAATAGTAATTCTTTGGCTATATCATTGCTCAATGTTATACAGGCCTTAGCATATTTATGATCACCTCAGTGATTAAATGGAATACTTTACATTTATATATCTGAAAAGTCAGAGACAGATAACTTGTTTAAGATCTACACTATTATGAATAGTGTTGATAAAGTGGAAACAAATCTGTTTCTATTTTATGGAAAGTTCTAAACCGTGAATTCACAATGAAAAGGTAGTCCTGAATAAATTTCAGGAGTTCAGAAGAAGCATCCATATGTAGAGAGAAGTGAGAGCAAAGGCTCACATTTACATGGAACTGCTGTGGTAAATAGCACAGATACATTTAGCAAGAAGTCAGATAGTGCTTGAGGGAGGTAGGGACAGAAGACAAGGGTCATGTGGAGATCATTGGACTGAATGTCCTGTTTCAGTGCTGTACAGTTGATATATGTAGCTACAAAGACTGGAGGAATTTCTGCTTCACTCTGTGCTGATCAAAATGAATTATGTATCAGAATCAGAATCAGGTTTATTATCACCGGCATGTGTCGTGAAATTTGTTAACTTAGCAACAGCAGTTCAATGCAATATATAATATATAAGAAGAAAAAGAATAATAAAATAATAATACCAGATAAATAAGTAAATCATTTACAGTATAGGTACTGTATATTGAATAGATTAAAAATTGTGCACAAAACAATATAATAATATATTAAAAGTGAAGAAATAATATATATAAAAAAGTGAGGTCATGTTCATGGGTTCAATGCCTATCTAGGAATTGGATGGCAGAGGGGAAGGAGCTGTTTCTGAATTGCTGAGTGTGTGCCTTCAGGATTCTGTATCTCCTAACTGATAGTAAAAATGAGAAAAGTAGTAGCCCCTTCATACCAGACAGTGATGCAGCCTGTGAGGATGCTCTCCACCGTACATCTTTAGATGTTTTTGAGTGTTTTTGTTGACATAGCAAATCTTTTCAAACTCCTAATGAAGTATAGCCACTGGCTTGCCTTCTTTATAATTGCATTGATATGTTGGGATGAGCTTAGGTCCTCAGAGATTTTGACACCCAGGAATTTGAAACTGCTCCCTCTCTCCATCTCTGATCCCTCTATGAGGATTGGTATGTGTTTTCTCGTCTTACCCTTCCTGAAGTACACAATCAGCTCTTTCGTCTTACTGACGTTGAGTGCCAGGTTGTTGCTGTGACACCACTCCACTACGATGGCATATCTTGCTCCTGTACACCCTCTCATCTCCATCTGAAAGAGAGGATTTAATTACAGAGGGAGGTACAGACTCCCAGGTTCTGTAACTTCTCAATCAGGATTGCGGAAATGATGATATTAAATGCTGAGCTATAGTCAATGAACAGCATCCTGACATAGGTGTTTGTGGTGTCCAGGTGGTCTAAGGCCATGAGAAGAGACATTGAGATTGCATCTGCCATTGACCTATTGTGGCGATAGGCAAATTGCAATGGGTCCAGGTCCTTGCTGAGGCCAGAGTTCAGTCTAGTCATGACCAACATCTCAAAGCATTTCATCACTGCAGATGTGAGTACTACTGGGCCATAGTCATTAAGGCAGTTCACATTATTCTTCTTAGGCACTGGTGTAACTGTTGCCTTTTTGAAGCACGTGGGAACTTCCACCTGTAGCAGTGAGAGTTTGAAAGTGTTCTTGAATACTCCCACCAGTTGGCTGGCACAATTTCTCAGAGCCTTACCAGGTACCCCATCAGGACCTTCTGCCTTGCAAAAGTTCACCCTCTTTAAAGACAGCCTAACATCAGCCTCTGAGATAGAGATCACAGAGTCATCAGGTGTAGCAGGGATCTTTACAGCTGTAGTTACATTCTCCATTTCAAAGCGGGCATAGAAGGCATTGAGTTCATCTGGTAGTGAAGCATTACTACCATTCAATCTATTGGAATTTGCTTTGTAAGAAGTAATGTCTTGCAAAATCTGCCAGAGTTGTACATCCGATGTCACCTCCAACTTCTTTTGAAATTGTCTCTTTGCCCTTGAAGTAGTTCTCCACAAATCATACTTGGTTTTCTGGTAAAGACCTTCCTCGCGAGATTTGATTGCCACAGATCTAGCCTTCAGCAGACGATGTACCTCCTGGTTCATCCACGTCTTTTGGTTTGGGAATGTGGACTAAGTCTCTGTAGGCACACACACATCTACACAGGTTTTAATGAAGTCAGTAACAACTGCAGCATACTCATCCAGATTCAAAGATGAATCCCTGAATACAGTCCAGTCCATCGATTCAAAGCAGTCCTGTAGGTGTTCCTGTGCTTCCCTTGTCCAAACCTTCTTGGTCCTCACTGCTGGTACTGTAGGCTTCAGTCTCTGCCTATACTCAGGGAGTAGAAGTACAGCCAGCTGATCAGACTTCCCGAAGTGAGGGCGTGGAATAGCAGCGTAGGCATTCTTGATGGTGGTATTGCAAGTGACCTGTTGATGGAAATTGCTTAGTGAGTTGAAAAAATGTGGCGTGTTCTCATTTAAACATAATGTTACTGAGAAGGTTTGATGAAGTAACAGAGAAGGATTGTTTCCTCTCTGTGGAGTGCTCAGAATTCAAGAGTATAGTTTCAGGACAAGGGGCCAACTACATAAAGCTGAAATGATGAAAAAAATTCTTTATAATAGCTTGTAAACCTTTGGAATTCTTTTACCAGAAAACCATGGATGGTCAGCCAATGAGTAGCTTCAAGGACAAGATCAATAGAGTCAGAAAATATATGGAGTGGATGGCAAAGTTGGCAAGATACAAGGTCCACTGATGCTTTATTGAAAGGTACAACGGGATTGAAAGTCTCACTGCCTGCTCTTGTTTCTTCTGTTTTCAATAAGTACTCAATAATATGCCCCAACCTCTACTGTGCATTACTTGTTCAATTATTATCTTCAGCCATAGCCAACAATGAAGAGTTTGATTCCAACATCAGAGGAAGTTCTGTCAAAGATAACCTGAACAATCATGTGAAAGAACTCAAATATTCAAAATGTGAGCATCAATGACAGAAGCTGTGTGCATAGCCCCCTGATTTTTACTTGCTTGATACTAATGATTATAAGGCTAAGCACAGCACCAATAACATATTTAAGTTTACTGATGACTGCTGACATTGGATGAATCAAAGTCGTGACAAATCAGCAAATAGGAGGGAGACTGAAAATTAGACTAAATAGTGCTACAGTAATAACCCCCCACTCAATGTCAGGTAGAAAAATAGCTGGTTATTGACTACAGGAGGAGGAAACCTGAGATCCACGAGGCAGCCCTCATTGACGATCAGAGGTGGAGAGGATCAGCAACCTTAAACTCCTTGATGATATCATTTTAGAGGATTTGTCTTGGACCCAGCATGTAAGTGCCATTACAAAGAAAGCACAGAGGGACATCTACTCTCTTAGAAGTTTGCAAAGATTTGTCATGTCAAAATTTTGACAAAGTTTTACAGCTGTGTGGTGGAGAGTGTATTGACTGGCTGCATCACCTTCTGTATGGTCACACCAATTTCCTCAAATGGAAAAACCTACAGAAAATAATAAATTCAGCCCAGTTCATTACTGGTAAAGCCCTCCCCACCACTGAACACATCTACACAGAGTGCTGTCACAGGAAAGGAGCATCTATCATCACAGACCCTCACCATCCAGACCATGCTCCCTTCTCACTGCTGCCATCAGGAAGAATGTACAAGAGCCTCAGGACCAACACCACCAAGTTCAGGAACAGTTATTACTCCTCAACCATCAGGCTCTTGAATTAGATGGATTACTTCACTCATCCCAACACTGAAATATTCCCACAACCCATAAACTCACTTTCAAGGATTCTTCATCTTATGTTCTCAATATTTATTGCTTGTTTATAATAATTATTATTATTAGTAGTAGTAGTTTTCTTTGTATTTACTGTGAATGCCCTAAAGAACATGAATCTCAGGATTGAATATGGTGAGATGCAAGTACTTTGGTGATAAATTTATTTCGAACTTTGATAAAAAAAAAGCACAGTGCACATTGCTTATCCTTCATTTCTTATAACATGGATTCGTTCATTGTCTTTTCAATATCCCAAAAATGAAAGGCAATCTCCTTCAGAATTCTGGGACTTTGCAGGATGTAGTGCATGGATCCAAAGTTACAGTGTCAAAGTAAGGGCTAGTGGCAGAGATAAAGGAAATCTTTTACCCAGAATATATTAAGTTCTTGGAATTCTCAACCCAACAGAGATCAATACCTTGATCTTAAAACCCTTTGTTGCATTGTCCCACCCAATCACTGCATTTTCTCCAGCCCTACAATCTTCTCCAATTTGGACCTCTTGTGTATCCCCTTGTTTATGGTGAGCATACCTTTAGCTGCCCATTGATGAGTTCTGGAATCCCAAAGCAAAATATTCCTGCAGCCTTTTCTTTCAAACGTTCCTAAAATTTATTTTGTTTAAAACCTGTTTCATTATCTGAATATTTTTTGTATTATCTCAATTTGATCAATACTTTTTGTCTGAACCGAGATGGACTGGGTACACAGCACAGCCCTGTTATAAAAAACAGTCTCCCTTCCACAAACTGTTTATACTTCCCACTACCTCAGGAAAGCAACCAGCATAATGAATTGTCCCTTTCACCCTGATCATTATCTCTTCTCACAGCTTCCATCAGGCTGAAGACACAAAAATTTGAGAACACATCACACCATGCTCAAGCACAGCTTTTAACCTAAAGTAACAAGGCTCTTAAACAGACTTCTTGTACATTAAACCTCTCTCATCATGACATTTGCACCTGATTGTCTACCTGTACTGTGCTTTCTTTGCAAACTGAATACTATATTCTGCATGCTATGATTGCTTTTCTTCGATGTACATACATATGTAGGGAATGATCTGTGTGGATGGAATGTAAAGTAAAGCTATTCAAATGAGAATTTATTATCACTATCTTATATAATATGAAATTTGCTTTGTCTTTCACTATCTCAACAAATGTGCCAATAATAAGGCACTTACCAATTAACAAATCTATTGTGAACTGTGTTGATGCAGCTTGTGATCCCATGGGAATGGAAACATTCATTTCCTGCTCCTTCTCCATAAACTACAAAAATACATGATATTTTTATGACAGGCCGAGGCTTTTTCCCAGGGCTGAAATGGCTAGCATGAGAGGGCACAGTTTTAAGGTGCTTGGAAGTAGGTACAGAGGAGATGTCAGGGTAAGTTTTTTTACGCAGAAAGTGGTGTGTGTATGGAATGGGCTGCTGGCAACAGCAGTGGAAGCGGAAACGATAAGGTCTTTTAAGAGACTCCTGGATAGGTACACAGAGCTTAAAAAGTAGAGGGCTATGGGTAACCCTAAGTAATTTCTAAGGTGAGGATATGTTCGGCACAGCTTTGTGAGCTGAAGAGCCAGTATTGTACTGTAGATTTTCTATGTTTCCATGATTCTATTCTAACCTGATCACCAGGGAGTAATTGGGTCTCTGGTACACAATCCTGGAAAAATAACTCTGAGGAAGATTTTACATAGAATTAATCTTTCATAGTTATTTATCTTTTTGAAGGCAAAATAGTTGAAAAGGAAAAATTCCAACTGAATATGTAGTTTAAATGCCTTAAGGCACAGGTTTGAATTAAATGTTTGTTATTGCATCCCTAAGGCTAAGCTCTAGTTAGGACATTGCCATTTCAAATTGAAGCTCAAGGAAATGATGGAGGTAGATTTAGGAGATACAAAACCTTTTACAATCAAACACTAAATGGCTACAAAAAATAATCCTTGCTATAGCATATGTCATTAAGAACAAAGATGTCCAATTATAATACTTAATATGTATTCTCTTTCTTTCTTTTTCAATCTTTTTATTAGTATTAATAATATTACGAACAAAATACAATTGATATATTAATAAAGGGATTACAAACATACAAATTCCCATTGCACGTGAAAGAATACATAAGCAATGAATACAGTATTAATAAGTTTTCCCGAAACATAAACCATATAGTATATATATATATAAACAAGGTATATCTAGAAATTTCATAATATATAATATAAAAAAGAAAAATATATATGCAAAGTTAACTAACCTACTAATCTAGTGTCTAAAGAGAAAAAAAAGAAGCAAAAAAAGAAAAAAAAAGAGAAAAAAAGGGCTGTTTATAATATATCACAAGAATACATAAACAGCAATGTCGTCAACTCTGATCCTCTCAATATAAATACGATTAAAGCTGAAAAAACCAATAAGCTTGGAACAGGGTCATATTACATCATATGAAAATATTGAATAAATGGTCTCCATATCCTTTCAAATTTAATAGAAGTATCGAATACACCACTTCTAATTTTTTCTAAATTTAAACATAGCATAGTTTGAGAAAGCCAGTGAAATACAGTGGGAGGATTAATTTCCTTCCAATTCAACAAAATAGATCTTCTAGCCATCAAAGTGAGAAAAGCAATCATTCGACAGTCGGAAGGAGATAAATGAAGTGAGTCCATCATCGGTAAACCAAAAATTGCGGTAATAGGATGGGGTTGTAAATCGATGTTCAGTACCGCAGAGATATCAAAAATATCTTTCCAATATTTTTTCAAAAGCGGACATGACCAAAACATATGAGTTAAAGACGCGATTTCCAATTGACATCTGTCACAAATAGGGTTTATATAAGAATAAAAATGAGCTAATTTATCCTTGGACATATGGGTCCTATGTACAACCTTAAATTGTATTAATGAATGTTTGGCACATATAGATGATGTATTAACTGATTGAAGAATTCTATCCCAATTCTCAATAGGAATAATAAGATTGAGCTCTCTTTCCCAATCCTTTTTTGGTCTTATCAAGGGGCACTGAACGTATCTTCATAATTATATTATAAAGTTTTGATATAAGCCCTTTTTGAAAAGGGTTTAATTCAAACAAACTCTCCAAAATATCTGAAGACACAAAATTTGGAAACGTAGGAAGTACCATACTTAAAAAATGCCTAACCTGTAAGTATCTAAAAAAGTGAAATCTAGGCAAATTATATTTATTAGATAATTGCTCAAAAGACATAAAACAATTGTCCGAAAATAAATCAGAAAATCTTAATAAACCCTTAGTTTTCCAAGCCAAAAAAACTTGATCTATAATTGAGGGGTGGAAAAAACAATTAGATACAATAGGAATATTTAAAACGAATTGAGTCAACCCGAAAAATTTCCGAAATTGAAACCATATACGTAAGGTATATTTAACTATCGGGTTGTCAATTCGTTTCGGCAATTTAGAAAGAGCAAAAGGGAGAGAAGTCCCTAAAATAGAACCCAGAGCATAACCTGGTACCGATTTAATTTCCAAACTCACCCAATGAGGGCCAGAAGGACCATCCCATTCTTTCAACAAACATAACAAATATCTAATATTAACTGCCCAATAATAAAATCTGAAATTGGGTAATGCCAACCCACCTCCCTTCTTTGTCTTCTGTAAGTATGTTTTACCTAACCTGGGATTTTTATTCTGCCATATATATGAGGAAATTTTTGAATCAACATTAGTTGCCCACGCCCAGGATTATGGCTGAACAGGTGGAAGGTCAACTGAGGAAGATCTGTACCAGCAAGGCGGCTGGACCAGATGGAGTTTCCCCACGATTACTGAGGGCTTGTGCGACTGAGCTGGGAGAACCACTACAGCGCATCTTCAACAT
Source organism: Hemitrygon akajei (assembly GCF_048418815.1). NCBI lineage: Eukaryota > Metazoa > Chordata > Chondrichthyes > Myliobatiformes > Dasyatidae > Hemitrygon > Hemitrygon akajei. Next base: position 90,564,288 of record NC_133132.1, on the reverse strand, counting down.
GAGCCTGGAGCAGAGAAGAGTACCCAGACAGTGGAAAACATCCTGTATTGTCCCGGTACCGAAGAAACCACAACCAAAGGAGTTGAATGACTTCAGACCTGTTGCCTTGACGTCGCACGTGATGAAGACCATGGAGCGGCTGATAATACAGAATCTGAGGCCACAAACCAGGCACGCCCAGGATCCTCTTCAGTTTGCGTATAAGGAGAAGGTGGGAGTGGAGGATGCTATCATGTATTTGCTGCACAAATCACTCTCTCACCTAGATGGGGTCAGTTGTGCTGTGAGGATTACATTCCTTGACTTCTCTAGTGCCTTTAACACCATCCAGCCCAAGATCTTAAGGCACAAACTAACGGAGATGGGAGTAGACTCTCACATGGTGGATTGGATAGTGGACTACTTGACAGATAGACCTCAGTATGTGCGGTTGGGAGACTGTAGGTCTGACACGGTGGTCAGCAGCACAGGAGCGCCGCAGGGAACCCTACTCTCTCCGGTCCTGTTCACCCTGTACACATCAGACTTCCAATATAACTCGGAGTCCTGCCATGTGCAGAAGTTCGCTGATGACACGGCTATAGTGGGGTGTGTCAGGAATGGACAGGAGGAGGAGTATAGGAAACTGATACAGGACTTTGTGATATGGTGCAACTCAAACTACCTGCGTCTCAATATCACCAAGACCAAGGAGATGGTGGTGGACTTTAGGAGATCTAGGCCTCATATGGAGCCAGTGATCATTAATGGAGAATGTGTGGAGCAGGTTAAGACCTACAAGTATCTGGGAGTACAGTTAGACGAGAAGCTAGACTGGACTGCCAACACAGATGCCTTGTGCAGGAAGGCACAGAGTCGACTGTACTTCCTTAGAAGGTTGGCGTCATTCAATGTCTGTAGTGAGATGCTGAAGATGTTCTATAGGTCAGTTGTGGAGAGCGCCCTCTTCTTTGTGGTGGCGTGTTGGGGAGGAAGCATTAAGAAGAGGGACGCCTCACGTCTTAATAAGCTGGTAAGGAAGGCGGGCTCTGTCGTGGGCAAAGTACTGGAGAGTTTAACATCGGTAGCTGAGCGAAGGGCGCTGAGTAGGCTACGGTCAATTATGGAAAACTCTGAACATCCTCTACATAGCACCATCCAGAGACAGAGAAGCAGTTTCAGCAACAGGTTACTATCGATGCAATGCTCCTCAGACAGGATGAAGAGGTCAATACTCCCCAATGCCATTAGGCTTTACAATTCAACCGTCAGGACTTAAGAACTTTTTAAAAGCTATTATTAATGCTTTTTGAGATAGTGATTTAGATGCATATCATATTTTTTTACTGAGTTAAGTATTGTATGTAATTAGTTTTGCTACAACAAGTGTATGGGACATTGGAAAAAAAAAGTTGAATTTCCCCATGGGGATGAATAAAGTATCTATCTATCTATCTATCTAGTAAAAAAGGATTTCGGAATAAAAATTGGTACCGCTTGAAAAATATATAAAAACTTAGGTAAAATAACCATCTTAATAGCATTAATCCTATCTATCAGAGATAAAGATAATGGTGACCACTTAGTAAACAAGCCTTTAATCTGATCAATTAAGGGTAGAAAATTAAACCTAAATAATTCTTTATGGTTTTTTGTAATTTTAATCCCTAAGTAAATAAAAGAGTCATTAACTAATTTAAAAGGTAAATTACCATAGTTTGGGACCTGTCTATTCAAAGGAAACAATTCACTCTTATTAAGATTTAACTTATACCCAGAAAACTCACTAAATTGAGCCAACAATGATAAAACTGCTGGAATAGATTTCTCAGGGTTAGAAATGAATAATAATAAATCATCTGCGTACAAAGATACCTTATGAATATCTGTTCCACGGTTAATACCCAAAATATCCTGTGATTCTCTGATGGCAATTGCCAAAGGTTCTAAAGCAATATTAAATAGTAATGGACTAAGAGGACAACCTTGTCTAGTGCCCCGAAATAAACGAAAGAAGGGAGATCTTTGATTATTAGTAAACACCGAAGCTACTGGAGTTTGATAGATCAGTTTAATCCAAGAAATAAAGGTCGGACTAAAATTAAACTTCTCCAGAACATAAAATAAGTAAGGCCATTCAACTCTATCAAATGCTTTCTCCGCATCTAATGAAATAACACATTCTGAAATGCTATGTGAAGGAGTATAAACAATATTCAGTAATCTCCTTACATTGAAAAAAGAGTATCAATTTTTAATAAAACTGGTTTGATCTTCCGAAATAATTTGGGGTAATACCTTCTCCAGCCTGGAAGTCAGTAACTTGGAAAAGATCTTGGAGTCCACATTCAATAAAGATATTGGTCTATAAAATGCACAGTCAGTAGGGTTTTTATCTTTCTTCAGTATTAAAGAAATAGAAGCTCTATAAAAAGATTGTGGCAAATTCCCAAATCTAATTGCTTCTTCAAAAACCTTGCATAACCAAGGAGAGAGAGTAGCAGAAAAGCATTTTAAAAATTCTGCTGTATACCCATCTGGACCTGGTGCTTTCCCAGAATTCATTGAGGAAGTAACCCCTTTAATTTCCACATCCGTGATCGGAGTATCTAATACTGAAAGATCATCAGATGATAATTTTGGAAAATTCAATTTCCCAAGAAAATCACACATGGTATTATGATCCTGAGGGAATTCAGATTGATACAGGAAGGTATAAAAGTCTTGAAAAGACTTATTTATCTCATCATGGTTAACTGTCAAATCCCCATTCTGCTGACGAACCTTAGTGATTTGACGTTTAACCCAAACATTCTTCAACTGACTAGCTAACAGTTTTCCCGATTTATCACTATGTATATAAAAATCAGATCTGGTTTTCATTAATTGATTTTTAATCGGAGATGTAAGTAATAAACTATGTTCCATTTGAAGTTCAACCCTTTGTTTGTAAAGCTCCTTACTAGGAATGGTCGAATATTTCTTGTCAATCTCTTTAATTTTATCAACCAATAAAAGAGTTTCCTTCTTAATGCGTTTTCTCAGACCAACAGAGTAAGAGATAATCTGTCCACGTATATACGCTTTAAAAGTGTCCCAAAGTGTTCCACAAGAGATATCTTCCGTGGAATTAGTTGAAAAGAAGAAATTGATCTGCTCCTTCATAAATTTAATAAAGTCCGGATCTTGCAATAAGGTAGAGTCAAATCGCCATTGTCTAGCACTTGAAGCTATATCCGTAAAATTAATAGAAAGTTTTAATGAAGCGTGGTCAGAAATAGCTATAATATCATAATTACAACCAATTACCGATGGAATAAAACAAGAGTCAATACAAAAATAATCAATTCTCGAATAGGAATGATAAACATGCGAGAAAAAAGAAAACTCTTTGTCATTAGGATGGCGAAATCTCCAAATATCAAAAACTCCATTATCAGTCAAAAAGGAGTTAATACAAGTGGCCGACTTATTGGGTAAAGTCTGAATAGATATAGATTTGTCCATCAAAGGATTTAAACAACAATTAAAGTCACCACCCATTATTAAGTTATATTCATTTAAATTCAGTAAAGAAGTAAATAAGGACTTTAAAAAATCAGGACAATCCACATTTGGAGCATAAACATTAACCATAGCAACCTTTTTATTACAGAGTAAGCCCGTAATTAACAAAAATCTACCATTCGGATCTGAAAGGATATCATGTTGAGCAAATGCAATAGAGGAGTCAATAAAAATTGAAACTCCCTTAACTTTGGCATTCGAATTCGAATGATACTGTTGACCCCGCCAAGACCTAAAAAAGCGATATTTGTCCTCCTTCCTCACATGAGTTTCCTGTACAAAAATGATATACGCATTAAGTCTTTGGAATACTTTGAAAATCTTCTTTCGTTTAATCGGATGGTTTAAACCATCAGTATTCCAAGACACAAAGTTGATGGTTTGAGCCATGCTTCTAAAGTCAACCCTTTGGTATAAAAAGGGTTAACCAAATTATAAACTCATGCACCCGGAAGAGGAACAAAAATAAAGAGCGGACCCGGAAGTGACGACATCGTAGACATATTTGTAGTTCAAAAACAGCCCGAAAGAAAAAACTGAAACAAACTGGTAAAGGAAAAATTAAAAAGGAAAACAGACCAACCCCCACCCCCACAAGAAAAAGAGAAAAAGCCAAAATATGGCTAGAGAAAGAAAAAAATGAGACTAATTCTACCCCCATATCAGCGGCAGACCACTCCGTATTTAAAGGATATATAAAAAAAAACCACCCCAACTTTAAAAATTATGATCACAGTACTAAAATCTACGCTTCTTAATATGCTTAGTTGTAAAAAAAAGAATATAATCACTAAAAGTTTATAAATCGGATTATAACCCAAACAAATCAAGAAGTATTTAAACTATGATAAGCGATGCATTATAGGAAGAAGACGAAAAAAGAAACAACAACGCCATCTTAACCAAAACCAAGAATATTTTTGCAAAAAACCACCATCTTGATAATACAAAAAATTTCCCTTCGAAAGGTTAAAAATATACCTTCAAGGGAACAAAAATAATAATCAAAAATATAGTATAGTGGTTAAAGTGTATAAGACAGAACGATTAATATAACGAAAACACACTTTAACTTAAATATGAAGTATAGGATAAACCTACACCAATAACCAGAGACTAACCCTGGTTTGAGGAATCAAAAACCATCTTACACAATCAGAATCACTCATTTATTAGAGATTAGTGTCTGTAGCAGTAGGGAAGTTCTCCTCCAGATACTTTCTCGCTTCAATGGTAGAAAGAAAAACCTGGCGTGGAGCATTCGACGGGGATATTCTAAGCTTCGCCGGATATAAGAGCGCAGGTTTTAGATTTTTCTCATAACATTCAGACATCAGAGGTTTAAAAAGAAGCCTTTTTTTCATAACTTTAGGACTAAAATCTTCCACCAAACGGAAGTAGTAATTTTGAAATTTAATCATCCCAACCCTCCGAGCTTCACGAATAAGTTGTTCTTTGTCATGTACATAGTGAAACCGGACAATTACCACCGGGGGTTTAGCTGAAGCACTCGATGAACGACTCCAAATTCTATGTGCTCGGTCAAGTAACGGGGGGTTCTCTGGAAAAACCGACGGAAACGCATCTTTTAAAAGTTGAGCAAAATATTTCGAAGGATCGCCTTTTTCTATGCCGTCTGGGAGACCGAGTATACGTAGGTTCTCAATATGTATTCTCTAAATACAATCCAACTTTGTTCATTTGAAACAAAATCCGATGGTGCTGGAAACAAAAACAGAAAATGATGGAACTAGAAGAACAGGCAGCATCTGTGGAAAGAGAAACATTGCTGATATATCGGGTCACCACAGTAGAAATTTGAGGTTGTTATAAATAGTCTCATAAGTGAGATTGTTTCTCTCTGAAACAACAAAATATTGTCAACTCTTGATTTCAGCAGTAGACCTGGTATCTCATTTTGGACAGAGGGCAAGTGGAATTTTACCATGAGAGGACATTCTCATGGTAGTATCCTTATAACTCTGCTTGGATTGTTATGTTCATCTACTATTCACCTACATTGGCTCCCACTTAAATAATGCCTGACTTAAAATTTACCACCCTCTGTGGCTTCATCCTGTCCTAATGTCCTGCACGTTCTAGTCCTTTAAACCTTCTGCAAGCATCTTGTACACTCCTGTAATTATTATTATCATCATCTTCACCATAGTGGTACAATGCTTAGGGATATGCTCTGGAATTCAGATTCAAATATAATTTAAGATTGGGTGCATGCAAAAGCACCATCACTCCATCCACCAAAGGGGGAACTCCTTGGTGGCCAAACATTTAATTCCAATTCTCATTCTTGTTCCGACATGTTGGTGCATGGCCTCATCTTCTGCCACAATAAGGTCACCCTCATGGTGAAGGAGCAACACCTTATATTCCATCTGGGTAGCCTCCAACCTGATGGCATGAATGTTGATTTCTCCTTCTGGTGAAAAAAATTCTCACTCCCTCCCCTCTTCTTCTATTCCCCAGTTTGGCCCCTTACCTCTTCTCCATGCCTATCACCTCCCCCTCAGTCCTTTCGTTCTTCCTTTTCTCCTATGGTCCACTCTCCTCTCCTATCAGATTTCTTCCTCTCCAGCCCTTTACCTTTACTATTCACCTGGCTTCACCTATCACTTTCTAGCTATCCTCCTTTCCCTCCCCCCCACCAACTGTTCACGGAAAATAATGGAAGAGAATTCCTAAAAACGTGGTTTTCTGCGAACAATTCTGTATATAAACATGTCAACTCTGATCCTATTTTTGAGCCAATGTGGGCAAAATTCCAGACAACAACACATGAAGTTCACCATGCAATGAATCACCGAAGGGATATCTTGCCCACTTCACAAATGAGTTTCCGAAATGACGACCAATGAGCTGATTGGTAAGTGTATAAAGGCCAAGCACTTGGAGGACACACCTCAATCTCTCCTTGTACAATAGCAAAATATTTAATTCCCAAGATCAGGGAACAACTCAACCCAACCATATTGACCGCTTCCTGTCTTCAGCAATCAAAGATTAATTCCACCTCATCAGTGAAGATAAATATGAAGTGAAAATTAATACAGTTCTTAAAAACTGAAAATAAACCTGCATTTTCCAAGTTAAATGAGATGAATTACCTACATCTGATATAGTGATAACTAATTAGCCATGTTTTTCTCATTTCATTATAGGTAAGCTACATTGCATAGTTTTATAGCTGTAATCAAGAAATAAAATATTTATTTCATATTCAACGAATTATCTCACAACTTACTTCAGACAGTATAATTTGATATGTAGCAGTGCGAAGACAGATTATATGTATATCCACTTGAAGTGTGTAAAAGGAATTACTCTAGAGGATTGCTCTATTTGGGATTTGCTTTAATTCAATGGAGATATATTTTTTCTTCCATAAATTCTATGAAAAAATATATATTTTCATTCAGACTATGGGGCAGAATCTGATGGCATTGGGCTTGTCAACAAGTCGCCACAGAATTATTCTCTCTATCCTACTCCTTACGGATCTGCTGGAGGATTAGAATGAGGATTCCCACACTGTGGAAAAGAATGAATAATAAATAATAAATATAATTAATGAAATAAACAAACAAACAAATAAATAAATCAGGGAACATACAGTTGTTTAATCTTACTACTTATTTGCAGGTTTTAATTATTTCTTAATTTTTCACTAGATTTAAATATTTTATTTACTATTTACTAGTTTAACCTCATTACTGTTTACATTGCAGATCGATGGTGGTATTTAAGTATTTATATGCATTTCATTCCATATCTAACATTTTCCACATAATCCTTTATAATCATTGAAAGTTATTTTTGTTGCATGTCATGCCAATGCACCTCAGCAAATTCCAAAATACATATACGACGAATATACATTGAAACAACACACACAAAATGCTGGTGGAACACAGTGGGCCAGGCAACATCTATAAGGAGAAGTACTGTCGACGTTTCGGGCCGAGACCCTTCGTCAGAACTAACTGAAAGTTAAGAGGAAAAATATACATTGATCCTCGATAAAGTTGATCCTTGATTCTTATTTGTCTTTTGCACCATTTATTTATTTTATCACTTTTTATAACTTTTTAACTTTTAGCATTTTTTTTGTCTTTCACTATACTACTGCTGCAAAACAACAAATTTCACAACATATGTTAGCGATAATAAAACAAATATTTCGTACCTGTGTAAAATCATTTTAATTATTTTAACATTTTGTGTTATCTTTGACTAGAAGGCAAGACCTTATCTGCAGTTTCATCTGTTGCTATGTACTGGGCTGTGGGGCTTCACTGACATGTCAGCTGAGAGCTGATGTAGCTGCGACCTCCTGGCTGTACAGAAGTAGATCTCTGCATCCACCTGAAAGGTGAGATCAATGTGGCCAGATGGCAAGCAGTCTTAAAGTTTACTTACTTCAGGATGCACCAACTCCTTGACGTGTATTATGGTTAGATGTGCAATAACTTGATGCCTTTAAATGGATTTTAACATAGAGTTTCTTGGGGAAGTATTGGTTCAGTGTAGCCTGCAAAGGAGCAAAGCAACTTGGACAGCAACCTTTGATTCTCTTCATATATTGTTCTCCAACTCATGACAAAATCAACACTTCTAAACCATACAACTTTGTGCAACATAGTCCAGGCCTTGAGTACATAAACAAGAGCGTTGGGGTGAAATGTTTACGTATTTGTAACCACACTACCACAATGCCAAGTGACCTCTTTGTAAATTGTGAACAGTGCCCCCTGGCTAAAATGTGTGCAGTGTCACAATGACAATTTTCCCATTGCTATTGAGCTAGATTCAGCAAACATTGCAAAACACCTTTTTGAAATTCGACTCCTGGATTAATTCCAGTCTGTTTATGCTGAGTGCAACAGACTCTGATGCTGGAATCTGACAAAAAGAAACAAACTGCTAGACAAACTCAGCAAGTCAGACAGCATCAGGGGAAGGAAAGGGACTGACTATGTTTCGGGTACCTGGTACTGTATGAGGGCTGAGGGAAGAGAGCTGGTGTAAAGAGGAGAGGGAAGGCGTGATGTAGGGGCCGGCAGGTGATAAATGAAACAGGTGAATGGTTGAAGGACAGAAAAGCAGTAGAAATCGCAAGTAAGTGAAGCAGTGAGAGAAAGAATCACAGAATTCCCACAGAAGGGAGGTTTTCTCCGTTTGTCAATGGGAATGTCGTGCTTCCCTCTCTCTCTGCTTTCACTTACATCCCCTCCCCCAGTTGTGTCTACAGTTCATCAGCTTTTTGACCACATTCCACTCACCATCACCCTGACGTGGTCCTCCATTCTCCTCGGTCTCCTCCTATCCTTCTTCTCCCTGCTCAATGCTGGTGCTGTTCCCTGACCTGAAACTTCAAACTCACGATTAGAATCTGATTCATTATCACTGACCAATGCTGTGAAATTGGTCAGTAGTAGTAGCAATATGGTGCAAGACAGATACATACTATAAATTACAAAATAAATAAATAGCATAAAAGACAGATAATGAGGCAGTGTTCATGTGTTCATGGACCATTCAGAAATCTGATAGCAGAGGGGAAGAAGCTGTTTTTAAAATATTGAGTGTGGGTCTTCAGGCTCCTGTACCTCCTCCATGATTCTAGTAAAATGAACAGGACATGCTTTTGATCTGAGGGTCTTTAATGATGGATTTCGCTTTCTCAAGCCTCTTGAAGATGTACTCAATGCTGTTCAGCCTATTGAGTTCTTTCAGCCATTCTGTTTTTTGTTAATAGGCCATTATGAAAGGCTTGCAGTGATTTCATTACTGTCATTAACACTCTGGCGTATTAGGAAAATTTAACAGACACTAAAACAGGTGTGGGGTCCTGAAGTGCGGACAAGCTGACCCATTGACTGGAATGCTGGCACCCTGCCAGCTTTGTGCTGCCTGCTAATTACAATTGCCCCATTAGGCCAGTGCTAACGATGCTGCTTGTTGGATGAATGCTTCAGGAGATTGGCTAACATTAGTCAAAGCCAGTCTGCAGTTTTCAACAGACACGCAGTCAAACACTGCCTGATTGGGTAGCAGGAGAGACTGTGATGGATGATGTTTTGGGAGCTGCACTGCAGGATGTTGTAGAGGAGTTGGAGAGGTGGGCAGATATTCTGCATCTGCAGGGCACCTAAAGGTTCTCTGCAAATGACGCCAAAGGGCAAGTAATCGGACTGCTCTGGAGAGCAGTGCTGAGAATCAAGTCTCAAGTTTTTGAACTTGTTTGCCATCAGGAAGGCAAAGCTTGTATACACAGAGAATCCACAGACGTCTTCGTGACATCAGGGACACTCGGGGCATTTAGCAAGGTATACAAACCATAAATGATACAAGTCCACCTCTGTACCAACGACAACGACACTTCCCTTCCTGATAGGCTGAATGCCTTCTATCACAAACAGGAGAAAATCTGTAGATACTGGCGATCTAAGCAATACACGCAAAATGCTGGAAGAACTCAGAAGGCCAGGCAGCATCTATGGAAAATAATAAACTGTCAACATTTTGGGCTGGGACCTTTCATCATGACTGGAGAGAAAAAGATAAGAAGTCCGAGTAAGAAGGTGGGGGGCGAGGAGGAAGAAATACAGGGTAGCAGTGATAGATGAAACTGGGAGAGCGGGAAGGGTGATGTAAAGAGCTTGGAAGTTGATTTGTAAAAAGTATAAAGGGCTTGAGAAGGGGAATCTGATAGGAGAGGTCAGGAGGCCATGGAAAAAAGGGAAGATGGAGGAGCACCAGAGGGAGATGATGGGCAGGTAAGGAGATAAAGGTGAGAAATGGAAACAGGAATGGGGAAAAGTGAAGGAAGGGCAGATACCAGAAGTTTGAGGAATAGATGTTCATGCCATCAGGTTGGAGGCTACCCAAATGGTGTTCCTCCTCCAACCTGAGTGAGGTCTCGTCGCAGCAGCTGAGGAGTCCATGGACTGATATGTCGGAGTGGGACTGGGAAGCAGAATTCAAATGGGTGGCCACTGGGAGTTCTTGCTTTTTCTCAGTTGTAAGGCCAGTGATGTTGTGGGGGTGGAACTGGACTCTCTGACGGTGGTGTCTGAAAAGAGGATGCTGTCCAAGTTGCATGCCATCTTGGAAAATGACTCCCATTCACTCCATAATATACTAGTTAGGCACAGGAGTACATTCAGCCAGAGACTCATTCCACCGAGATGCAACACTGAGCGTCATAGGAAGTCATTCCTGCCTGTGGCCATCAAACTTTACAACTCCTCCCTCAGAGTGTCAGACACTCTGAGCCAATAGGCTGGTCCTGGACTTATTTCCACTTGGCATGATTAACTTATTATTATTTAATTATTTATGGTTTTATATTGCTATATTTCTACACTATTCTTGGTTGGCGCGGCTGTAACGAAACCTAGTTTCCCTCGGGAACAATAATGTATGTCTGTCTGCCTGTCTGTTCAGGCGGATGGAGCATAGGTGAACAGAGAAGCGGTCTCCCAAACCTCTTTGGGTCTCACCGATATACAGGAGGCCACACTGGGAACACCACATACTGTAGATGACCCCAGCAGACTCTCAGGGGAAGTGTCACCTCACCTGGAAGGACTGTTCAGGACCCTGAATGGTAGTGAGGGAGGTGATGTAGAGGCAAGCGTAGCATTTGTTCTGCTTGCAAGGATAAATATCAGGAGGGAGATTGGTGGGAAGGGATGAATAGACAAGGGAGTTGCATAGAGAGTGATCCCTGCAGAAAGCAGTAGGTGAGGGGAGGGACAGATATGCTGGGTGATGGGATCCCATTGGAGATGGTAGAAGTTACGGAGAATTACGTACTGGAAGCGGATGCTACAGGGTTGACAGGTGAGGACAACAGGTACTCCAATCCTAGTGGGGTGTCAGGAGAATGGCATGAGGGCAGATGTGTGTAAAATTGAAGAGATGCAGGTGGTGACAGTATTGATCGTGAAGGAAGGAATATCACTTTCTTTGAAGAAGAAAGACATCTCATTAGTTCTGGAATAAAAAGCCTCATCCTGAGAGTAGGGACTTCACTCTTCCCCATCTCCCAGTTTCACCTACTACCTATCTTCCTCCCATTCTTGTACCTTCTTACTCCAACTTCTCACTTTGAAATGTCAACTGTTTACTCTTTTCCGTAGATACCGCCTGGTCTGATGAGTTCCTCCAGCATTTTTGTGTGTGTTGCTTGAATGCTTTCTATGCATGATTTGACACATTGATTGAAAGTCGACAGTCCCTCTGAGGAACAGACACCCTATCTGGCCGGAGCCAAGGTGGGGAGGATCCTAGTGAGGGGTCACCCACACAAAGATGCAGGGCCAGACAACATACCTGGTGCTGGTGCTGATGAACTGTGCAGCCCAGCTAACAGGTCTTAACAGACAACTTTAGTATCTCTAAAACAGTCCACAATCCACTGTTCCTGTAGGTTTCAAGGTAGCCACCATAATTCTGGTGCCCAGGAGATTGATGGTAACTGGCTTAAATGATTAACACCTCATGGCACTGACTTCAATAATCACAAACTGCTTTGAGCAGCTGGTAATGGATTATATAAAATCCCACGTTCCTGCTACGTTGGACCCTTTCCAGTTCGCCTACCACTCAAACTGGTCCATTGATGATGCCATGGCCTTGGTCCTCCACTCCATCCTGTCCCACTTAGAAAATGATGTCTCATATACCAGAATGTTGTTCATTGACTTCATTTTGGCGTTCAACACAATCATTCCTCAGAGGCTGTTGGGTAAACTTCCCTCAATGGAACTCAACATCCCTTCTTTGCAAGTAGATCTTAGACAGAAAGGCTATTGCTAAGGCTATTGGGGCAAGTTTAAACTAGGATTGCTGGGGGGGGGGGTGGAAACTGAACTGAAGAGATGGAGGAAGGGGTGGTTTCTCTCACAAATAGAGAAAGCTTGCAGACAGTGCAAGAGGGAGGATAGGCAGGTGATAGAGAAGGGATGCCCTCAGACTAATGGCTTGAGATGTGACTATTTTAATGCAAGAAACATCATGAACGAAGCGCATAAGCTTGGAGCATGGAACAGTATTTGCAGCTGTGATGTTATGGCCATTACAGAGGCTTGGATGGCTTAGGGGCAGGAATGGTTATTTAGAATACCAGGTTTTAGATGTCTCAGAAAGGACAGGAAGGTTTCCTGACACAATATGTAGATAAGCCTATAAGAGGAGAGGCTGTACTTGATCTCATATTGGAAATGAACCTGGTCAGGTGTCAGGTCTCTCAGTGAGAGAGCATCTTGGAGATAGTGATCACAATTCTATCTCCTTTCCATAGCATTGGAGAGGGATAGGAATTGATAAGTTAGGAAAGTGTTTAATTGGAGTAAGGGGAGATATGAAGTTATCAGGCAGGAACATGGAAGTTGTAAGATTCAAAATTAAGATGTGCGTTTCTGACAGGTCCGGGTTAAAGTCAAAGGACAAATGTGATTTAATTATGTCTGGGTTAAAGTCTGTAAACAAGTGTGATCTAATTATGAATGCAGAAGCCTTGACAAAATTAACTGTTTGTGGAATCATTGAAGTCCTGAGATATGGACTATTGTTTTACAGAAACGTGTAAAAAAACAACTCCAAATATGGAATGGGATAAGACTATGTACCTCCCGAGTCAGGGAGGGGAGGGGTAAGGAAGAAGGATAAAACCTGCTGCCCTGTAAGGTTCAGGGTTCCCTTCTCTGTAGGGGCCCAGCTCTGCAGAACTGTTAATAAACTTTGTTTCCTTGAATTTGTCTTGAAGCCATTATTCGGGAGCGTGGCTCGTTTCTGACAACTTGGGGCGCTCGTCCGGGATCCACACTCCAACCGTGAGGGGGGCAAGGAAGGACATCGGAGAAGGTGCACCCTGCCGAGTTCGGCAGTCCCCGATTCCTTGCTCATCGCCCCACGCGGCTTGAGCGAGTGATATCCGGCGGACTCAAGGAAACAAAGAGGGGTTGTCGAGGCAGTTGAGACAGTGAGTGATCGAGTAATTTCTGTGCACAGGACCCAGGTAAGAAATTGAATTCCTGTAGAGACGTAGTACACAAAAATCATGGAACTGCGGGGTTCCTGCAGGTGATTTCTCCTGTAGAGACGTAGTACACGAGAATTGTGGAACTGTGGGGTTCCTGCAGGTGATTCTTCCTGTAGAGACGTAGTACACGAGAATTGTGGAACTGCGGGGTGCCTGCAGGTGAATTCCTGGGCGATCGCGGGAATACAGGTTCCGGAATTGGACAGGAGTGACCGAGCTAGGTGGGTCACATTCAAATTAAATTCCTGCAGAGACGTAGTGCACGAGAATTGTGGAATTACGGGGTGCCTGCGGGTGGATTGGAACCGAGCAAGTCCTCGAGATGGGGAATAAGGGGTCTAAGAGAGAAAAGGGTAAAGGAAATCCAGGCGCCAATGATGAAAAATACCCCGGGGTACCCCCTGATAGTCCGTTGGGACGGATGTTAGAAAATTGGGATTATGGGAGGCGAAAAGGGAAGTCAAAGAAAAAATGATACAGTACTGTGAATTCTGGTCCCGCCAGCCGATCCAAGGGTCGGCTGTGTGATGGCCTAAGTTCGGGTCTAGCGAGGATTGGGTACAACAAGCCCTTAATCTGTACGTGAATTCAAAACCTAACGTTAAACCCGAAGAAAGTGATTATGCCCTATGCTGGTTACCAACGACAAATAGTTATAAATTGAAAACGATAAATGAAGGGGACAGAAAAAGAATACATGGGAGGTGCTCGACCACCTGCCGCCCCATATGTGCCCCCTACCGCTCCGCAAATCGAAGACCCTGAGACGGAGGTTGGCCAATAGCTGATTCGTGTTGAATTTGTATCGAAAGCATGGCCAGATATAAGAAAAAACTGGAAAAACTAGAAGATTGGAATACTAAACCCTTAAGTGAACTACTTAGGGAGGCACAGAAAGTGTTTGTAAGAAGGGATGAAGAGAAACAAAAGAAGACGGCAAGGATAATGGTCCAGACAGTGCGACAAGTAACCGCAGATAGTAGAGAGAGAGACAGGGACCATGGTTGGATCGAGGTAGTAGCCAGGAGCAAGGAGGAGGGCTAAGGAAGGCTTTAAGATGTTTTCACTGCAACGAAGAAGGACACTTCAGGCGCGAGTGCCCCAGATACCGACGGGAAGTGCGCTCGTATGCTATGATGGAAGATGAAGACTAGGGAGGTCGGGGGTTCCACCCCTTGGGGATGAATTATCGGCAGGAACCCCTGGTAAATTTAAAAGTAGGTCCCCAAGGGTCAGATACAACCTTTATGGTAGATTCGGGTGCCGAAAGATCTAGCGTAATCCAGATACCTCCCGGCGCCCGAACCGGAACAAAGGTAATGGGAGTATCCGGTATTGGAGGCAAAATAATACAAGTACCTGTTATAGAAAACGTGAAAATTGAACATGAGGATAGGGTAACGGGATAGGACCTACTTTTGTTACCCTCTGCGAGATTCAACCTGCTCGGGCGGGATCTGCAAGTCAGGCTAGGCATCGGGACTGTGCCCAGGAACGGGAAGATAATGGTACAGCTGTTTACCCTCAGGGAAGAAGATGATAGGAAAATAAGCCCGGAGGTATGGTACCAGTAAGGGAACCGGGGGGGGGGGGTTTGAACGTCCCCCTTTGCAAATCTCACTATTACCTAACAGTTCGCCAGTACGGCGAAAACAGTACCCTATTTCAATGGAAGGAAGAAAAGGGCTGCAGCCGGTGATTGAAGGACTGATCGCTGACGGACTACTGGAGGAATGTATGTCACCGTATAATACCCCAATACTCCCGGTGCGAAAGCCAGATGGGACTTATCTGATGGTACAAGACCTGCGGGGCCTAAATGCAGTAGTCCAAACCCGATACCCGGTAGTGCCCAACCCTTACACACTGATGAGTAAGATCTCCCCTGACCATGAATGGTTCAGTGTAATAGATCTAAAAGATGCCTTCTGGAGTTGCCCGCTAGAAGAGAGCAGTCGTGACATGTTTGCGCTCGAATGGGAAAATCCTACGACGGGGCGGAAAAGACAACTCCGGTAGACGGTCCTGCCACAGGGGTTCACCGAATCACCTAACCTATTTGGGCAGGTCTTGGAGCAAGTACTAGCAGAATTCCAATGTGCTCCAGAGAGCCAACTGCTACAGTATGTGGACGATCTATTACTATCCGGGCCAACACAGGAAGGGGTGCAGGAAGACACCATCAGACTACTGAACTTCCTGGGGAAGCAGGGGCTACGGGTCTCAAAGAAAAAGTTACAATTTGTAGAAAAGGAAGTAAGGTATCTGGGACACCGGGTCAGTAAAGGACAGCGATGCATTACCCCAGAAAGGATAGCTGGAATAACGGGAATGTCACTACCACGTACCAAGAAGGAGATACGCACCAGTTAATTTGCGATGCACTTGATATCGAATGGAAGTACCATACCCCGTGGCATCCCCAGAGTTCGGGAAGAGTAGAACGAATGAACAGCACCCTGAAGGCACAGCTAACCAAGTTGATGTTGGAAACCAAGCTACCATGGACCAAGTGTTTGCCGATCGTTCTCCTGAGAATACGAACTGCACCCCGCAAGGATATAGGAATATCTCCTTATGAGATGCTCTTTGGACTGCCATATTGGAATAAAATAGAGGGGTATCCCACACTACAGGGGGGTGATTTATTTGTAAAGAACAATTTACTGGCCTTGTCCCGTTCCTTTGCAGAACTGCGGAAAAAGGGTCTCTTGGCCCAGACTCCGCTGCTCGATTTTGCTTTACATCAGATCATGCCTGGAGATTGGGTTCTGGTAAGGACCTGGAAGCCGGAGAAGTTACAGCCACAGTGGGAAGGCCCTTTCCAGGTCCTGCTAATAACAGAGGCGGCTGTACGGACAAAAGAAAAAGGGTGGACACACGCATCCAGGGTAAAAGGACCGGTGAAGCCCGAAAGCCGCACTGAGTGGACCTGTGTTCCCGGTGAAGAACCGATGGTGGTGAGGCTAAAAAGGCAGCAAAAATGAACTCTATGTGGACTGTAACATTATTGACTGTAATATATTTGATTCTATATGTCGGGGAAATTGAAGGGAAATGTGACAAGTGCAGAACCGTGGTACGAGTGGGGCAGAGGGTGTTCCCAGGATCATTTGTGTCCCACTCGCATGTGAATGATCGATGCTATGATCTAAGCAAGAGAGAAACATGTTGGGAGAATAGTAAACCTTATTACCAAGTCTATAATAAAGGATACATGGGACGGGGGGGACCATGAGAAGTCTCAGCTGTCCCAGGAAAGACCGGAGTTCTTCCTCCTGCATCAGGAGGGTGACCGGAAGCTGGGAATTAAGCTGTTTGATTCATTAAGGAGAGAAACACGGGAGATAAAGGTGGGCGAGTGGGGTGATGAGTGGCCACCGGCTCGCATCATTGAATACTATGGGCCAGCGACCTGGGCCCGGGATGGGTCGTGGGGGTATCGCACTCCTGTCTACATGTTAAACCGAATTATTAGACTGCAGGCGGTGGTGGGAGTGATAACCAATCAAACGGCACTGGCATTGGAGCTGTTGGCAAAACAGCAGAGTCAGATGCGAACAGCAATATACCAGAACAGGCTGGCTGTGGATTACCTATTGGCCTCTGAAGGCAGGGTATGTGGGAAGTTCAATCTTACAAACTGTTGCCTTAAGATAGACGACAGTGGAAAGGCCGTGTTAAAAATATCCGACAAAATTCGGAAACTGGCCCACGTGCCAGTACAAACCTGGAGATCCCTGGGGAACATGAGTTGGCTAGACGGGCTACTGGGAGGTAGTTGGTGGCGCACCGCTCTCCTAGTAGCAGGCGGGGTTCTAATGATTCTCTTACTTTTGCCGTGTTTGATTCCTTGTATACGAACACTGATCAGGCGCAGTATATTCCAGCTCCAGGCAGTAGCGATATCCCATCATGGGACAAACGAGCTAAAACTTATGCTATTAAAGAAGAAAGTGGGCCCCCTGGGAGTGAGAGAAATGCTAGCTGAAACGCACATCTTAAAAAGAAAAAGGGTGGTATTGTAAGATTCAAAATTAAGATGTGCGTTTCTGACAGGTCCGGGTTAAAGTCAAAGGACAAATGTGATTTAATTATGTCTGGGTTAAAGTCTGTAAACAAGTGTGATCTAATTATGAATGCAGAAGCCTTGACAAAATTAATTGTTTGTGGAATCATTGAAGTCCTGAGATATGGACTATTGTTTTACAGAAACGTGTAAAAAAACAACTCCAAATATGGAATGGGATAAGACTATGTACCTCCCGAGTCAGGGAGGGGAGGGGTAAGGAAGAAGGATAAAACCTGCTGCCCTGTAAGGTTCAGGGTTCCCTTCTCTGAAGGGGCCCAGCTCTGCAGAACTGTTAATAAACTTTGTTACCTTGAATTTGTCTTGAAGCCATTATTCGGGAGCGTGGCTCGTTTCTGACAGAAGTATAAATTGGGAACAGATGTTCTCAGGGAAATGAACAGCAGAAATGTAAATATTCAGGGGCATTGTGTGGCATTCTGCATAGGTATGTTCCAATGAGACAGGGAAAGGATGGTAGCGTACAGGAACTGTGGTGTACAAAGGCTATTGAAAATCTAGTCAAGAAGAAAAGAAAAGCCTGTGAAAGGTTCAAGAAAAGTAAGTAATGATAGAGATCTAGAAGATTATAAGGCTAGCAAGAAGGAGCTTAAGAATGACATTAGGAGAGCCAGAATGGGCCATGAGAAGGCCTTGGTGTCCAGGATTAAGGAAAACCCCAATGTATTCTACAAGTATGTGAATAGCAAGAGGATAAGACATGAGAGAAGCAAGTATGACAGTGCAAAAGTGTGTATGGAACTGGAGGAGATAGCAGAGGTACTTAATTAATACTTTGTTTCAGTGCAGAATTGGATCTTGGCGATTGTAGGGCTGATTTACAGCAGACTGAAAAGCTTGAGCATATAGACATTAAGAAAGAGCTTTTGGAAATCATCAAGTTGGAGAAGTCTCCAGTACCAAGGCTACTGTGGGAGGCGAGGGAGGAGATTGCTGAGTCTCTGACAATGATCTCTGCATCATTAATGGGGACAGAAGAGGTTCCAGAGGATTGGAGGGTTGCAGATGTTGTTCCCTTATTCAAGAAAGGGAGTAGAGACAAGCCCAGGAAATTATAGACCAGTGAGTCTTACTTCAGTGGTTGGTAAGGTGATGGAAAAGATCCTGAGAGACAGGATTTATGAACATTTGGAGAGGCATAATATGATTAGGAATAGTCAGCATGGCTTTGTCAAAGGCAGGTCAATGCTTTACGAGCCTGATTAAATTTTTTGAGGATGTGACTAAACACATCAATGAAGGAAGATCTGTAGATGCAGTGTATATGGATTTCAGCAAGGCATTTGATAAGGTACCCCATTTAATGCTTATTGAGAAAGTAAGGAGGCATGGGATCCAAGGGGACCTTGCTTTGTGGATCCAGAATTGGCTTGCCCACAGAAGGCAAAGAGTGGTTGTACATGGGTAATATTCTGCATGGAGTTTGGTGACCAGTGATGTGCCTCAGGGATCAGTTCTGGGACCCCTTCTCTTTGTGATTTTTATAAATGACCTGGACGAGGAAGTGGAGGGATGGGTTAGTAAATTTCCTGGTGTCATAAAGGTTGGGGGTGTTGTGGATGGTGTGGAGGGCTGTCAATGGTTACAGAGGGATATCGATAGGATGCAAAAACTGGGCTGAGAAGTGGCAGATGGAGTTCAACCCAGATAAGTGTGAGGTGGTTCATTTTGGTAGGTCAAATATGATGGCAGAATATAGTATTAATGGTAAGACTCTTGGTAGCGTGGAGGATCAGAGGGTTGTTGGGTTTCGAGTCCATAGGACACTCAAAGCTTCTGTGCAGGTTGACTCTGTGGTTAAGAAGACATATGGTGTATTGGCCTTCATCAACGGTGAGATTGAGTTTAAGTGCTGAGAGGTAATGTTACAGCTATATAGGACCCTAGTCAGACCCCACTTGGAGTACTGTGCTTATTTCTTGTCACCTTACTATAGGAAGGATGTGGAAACGTTAGAAAGGGTGCAGAAGACCGCAGGTAATTTCTAAAGTAAGTACGTGTTTGGCACAGCATTGTGGGCCGAGGGGCCTGTATTGTGCTGTTGGTTTTCTGTATTTCTATGTTCCTATGTTTCTAAAGGCCCCAGTCAGTCTGAGTTGGCAGCAACATCTCAAGCTCCATCGCACTGAGCACAGCACAGGTATCACCCTCCTAGGTCTGTGTGCTCAGCCCACCACAGTTCACATTGCTCACTCATGACTGCACTGTCTTATCCAGCTCAAACCACATCAAGTTTGCTGATGATACCACAGTGGTTGGCCTCATCAACAATGACAACAATGAGTCAGCATACAGCGAGGAGGTAGAGAGACTTTTCAAATGGTGTGAGAACACCAGCCCAAGACTCAGCATGGGTAAGACAAAAGAGATAATTGTAGACTTCAGGAACAATGCGCATGTCAACCACTCTCCGTTCCACATCAACGGCTCTGTTGTGGAGATTGAAGAGAACAAAGATCCATGGTGTGTCCATAATGAACAATCTAACCAGAATCCACAACTCCTTCTCTCTAGACAAGGCACACAACAGTGACTACACTGTTTGAGGAGACTGAGGCATGCAAGGCTGTCTGCCTCCATTCTAATACTTTTCTACACACACACTATCCAGAATGTCCCTCAGGCTGTGAAACTAATGAATACACTGCCAGCACTGAGGTCTCCAGACAAGGACAGTGAGATGTAACTGTTTGCCTGTGCTGTGTACTACATGGATTTTTAATTATATTTTGTTAACTTATTTATGGTAATATTTTGGTTGAGGTGCTCTTTGTGATACATGTTTGCTAGGACTTTGGTTGTATAGCTATACAGTCAGATGACAATAAACATGACCTTGAAACAATGACTTCACAGATGCAGTCAAGGTCAGTGTCTCTTCGCATGCGTAGGTAGGCAAGCCCTAACTCACCGAGGGTTTGAGGCCCATCGGCTACCCTCACCAGGTTTTGCTGGGCAGTCGAAGCCGTTGCCCGGGGTATGGCCGCTGTTGCATGCAAACAGCTACGAGGAACCACTGGTGAGAGCTGAGTGTCAGGTGAGGACCAATGCGGACGAACTACTCAGAAAAGTACGATGTGTTCGCCGTCAGAGGAACTACCTCTCCCTTACACCCCCGGACTATGGACTATGCAGAGGAGAACACCACTTGGCAGTCCAACGAGTAGAAAGGCAGACCCAGCAAAGTGTTGTGGAGCGCAATCAGGGCACAGTGAGACACGTAGGACACTGCTGGCCATCCACTGCATCCCAACTTATCTCCAGCCATCTCGACTCCGTCTTGCAACTGGATACAGATAGGTCGGGACGAGAGAGTGAGGCTGACGATTTGCACAACTCTCCCTCACTTTAATCCAAGTCAAGCGCAAGTCACGACTCCAAACCCATTCCGCTAAAAAACTTCAAGTCCTGTGGCGATGGGCGAGTGGCGAAGCAGCAGGTCTGGATACACTTGAAGCTGTAGTCACAAACCTGCACGCAGGCGGCTCAGGGCATTGGGTTGTTCTCCGCTGGAATGAAGCAGCAGTGGAGCTCGGCAGCCCCCTGGGTGTCTGAGCAGTCTTCTTTAGGAATCGCTGTGCTCACCTCCATGGAGGAAGGGGCTAGAAAAGGTGCCTCAAACATAGCCTGCTTCATCTTACCCTGGCCAGCACACCGCAGCTTGCGGGGATCCCACTCAGCGGTCGAACTACAAAGAAGACGAAAGTGAAGGTGCTCAACCTTTGCACGTGGAACATGCAAACTCTGCTTGACATCACCAAGGCTGTCAGACCAGAAAGAAGAACAGCACTGGTCTCCAAAGAACTAGCCCGCTATAACGTGAACATTGCAGCACTCAGCGAAACACGCCTAGCAGACAAGGCTAGCTACAGAACGTGGTGGTGGGTACACCTTCTTCTGGAGCGGTTGCAGCAGCACTGAACGACAAGAGGCTGGCGTTGGATTTGCCATCTGATCCCACCTCACTCGTAAACTTGCCAAGCTTCCAGAGGGCATCAACGATCACCTGATGATGCTTTGGCTCCCACTTGGCAATAAGAGGAGTGCAACACTGATCAGCGCATATGCCCCAACAATGACCAACCCAGATGACATCAAAGATAAGTTCTATGAAGAACTTGATGCCCTCATAGCAGCAGTCCTACAGTCAGAGAAGCTTATTGTCCTCGGGGACTTTTGAAAACCTCAGACCAGCAATCCGTAGTCATCAAGACTGGGTCAATGAGAATGACGAGGAGATACAGGCACAGTTGTCAGAGAAACACCAACTGTTCAGAGCGCACCAGAACGATCCCACATCACAAGCAAAGATAGATGCCTTCGCCAGTGCAAGACAGAAAGTGCAGAAGAAACTCCATGAGATGCAGGATGTCTGGTTCAGCAATAAGGCCGATGAGATCCAGGGCTACGCGGACAGTCACGACACCAAGCGTTTCTACGACGCTTTGAAGGCTATATATGGACCTCAGTCCTCTGGCTCCTCCCCCCTCCTCAGTGCAGATGGGACTCGGCTGCTGACAGAGAAAAAGCAGATTTTGGAGAGATGGGCTGAACACTTCAACCAGGTCCTCAACCGCCCTGCCGAAATCAACGATGAGGCCATTGCTCGCCTACCTCAGGTGGAGATCAACCTGGACCTTGACAACCTCCCCACAGAAGAAGAAGTCAGAAAAGCCATCAGGCAACTTTCTTGTAGCAAAGCACCAGAATCAGATGCAATCCCTGCTGAAGTCTACAAAGCAGGAGGCCCATTCATGATGCAGAAGCTGACTGAGCTCTTCCAGTCTATGTGGAACGAAGGAAAGGTCCCGCAACAGTTGAAAGATGCCAGCATAGTCCACATCTACAAGAGGAAAGGCAACCACCAGTCTTCTGACAATCACCGAGGCATCTCCCTCCTGTCCATAGCTGGGAAGATCTTGGCTCACGTCCTGCTTAATCGCCTTCTCCAACACCTTGAGCAAGGTCTCCTCCCAGAAAGCCAGTGTGGCTTCCGTGCAGAGCGTGGAACTGTCGACATGATATTTGCTGCACGCCAACTCCAGGAAAAATGTCAAGAGCAGCACAGAGACCTCTTTATGACCTTCATCGATCTGACCAAGGCATTTGATACGGTCAGCAGAGATGGCTTATGGAAGATAATGGAGAAGTTTGGCTGCCCCAGCAGGTTCATCACGATTGTTCAGCAGTTCCACGATGGCATGATGGTGAAAGTTTTGGATGATGGTGACGAGTCAGAAGCATTCCCAGTGATGAACGGTGTGAAGCAAGGATGCGTTCTCACCCCTACACTCTTCAGCATGGTCTTCTCTGCTATGCTGAATGATGCCATCCACGATTGTCAGGATGGTATACACGTCAGATACAGGACTGGCGGTGGGCTATTCAACCTCCGGCGTCTACAGGCTGTTACAAAGGTAAAGAGACCGTTGTCAGAGACCTCTTATTCGCTGATGATTGTGCCCTCAATGCCAGCACAGAGCAGAAGATGCAGCGAGAAATGGACTGCTTCTCACGAGCCTGTGACAACTTTGGACTTACAATCAGCACCAAAAAAACCAAAGTTATGTACCAGCCCGCACCCGGAAAGCCCTACCAGGAACCACACATCACAGTAAAGGGGCAGAAGCTACTGGCAGTCGACAGCTTTACTTATCTGGGCAGTACTCTATCACGAGCGGTGAACATAGATGCAGAGATCAGCAACAGAATTGCCAAAGCCAGTGCCGCCTTTGGGAGACTCCGTGAGAATGTATGGGAGCGGACAGGACTCAGCCTTACCACCAAGCTGAAGGTCTATCGAGCAGTGGTTCTCACCACCCTCCTCTATGCCAGCGAGACCTGGACTGTCTACAGCAGACATGCTAAACAGCTCAACCACTTCCACTTGAGCTGCCTCCGCAGACTTCTCCACGTACAATGGCAGGACAAAGTCCCAGAGACAGAGGTCCTGGAGCGGACTAGCACCCACAGCATCTACACCCTCCTACAGAAAGCCCAAGCCAGATGGGCTGGCCATGTCTTCAGGATGTCTGACAGTCGACTACCAAAACAGCTGCCGTATGGAGAGCTGAGCCAGGGCAAGTGCACAGTTGGAGGGTAGAAGAAACGTTTCAAAGATTGCCTCAAAGTGTCCCTCAAAGACCTCAACATCAATTCCAGTAGCTGGGAATTGTTGCTCTCGACCGCCCAATCTGGTGGAGCAGGACCACTAAAGGAGCGTATGCAGCAGAAATCCGACGCACCGCAGAGGCTCAGAGGAAACGCGCCGCGCGCAAGGCTCGAGCTACCTCCACTTCCACTGCAGCACCTACCCTCATGTGTCCCACATGTGGGTGAACTTTCAGGGCCCGGATTGGCCTCACCAGTCACCTCCGGACCCACAGTCACAAACCCTCCGCCTGACAGAAGTCGTGGTCGTCTTCGACTCCGAAGGATGAACAACAAGGTCAGTGAATGCATCTTCAACTGTCACACAAAATGCTGGAGGAATTCAGTAAGTCAGGACTGATGAACGGTCTCGGCCCAAAATGCTGAGTGTTTATTTCCCTCCGTTGATGCATCTTGATGGGCTGAGTTCCTCCAGCATTTTGTTTGTGTCACAGCCACGGACTCTGCTACACGATCTATGACCCTGTGTAGGTGGATTGTGGAATAGTTTTGCCAATCGTGCTCAGGAGTATGCATGCTTCAGCTAATTAGTATTTCATTGTGGTGGTATTTAATTTCCTTCCTCCTATTCCAGTATTGTCGAGACTTGACCAAAACCATGCCCCCTGCTTACCTTCATTCTTGTCTGGAAAAGAAGACTGCCATTTTGTTTACACTGCAGAGGAGCAGTATTCATTTAGCATTTAATCATTGCTTCCAGCCGCAGTGCTGGCATTAACTTTCAGTTGAAAGTTTTAGTTAACAGCCTTGATGGCCTGACGCTTATTGTTTTATTTTTCTTTTCTTTTAAATTCTGCAACAATTCACGTTAAAGTCAATGAACTATTGACCCGATTCAGTTTCTCTCTTTCTCTCTCTGTACTTGGGCCATACCCGCTCAACCTGTCAGTTTGTCTTGCTTGAGATTTCCAGCATTTGCACCATCTCTTGTGATTAAATTATCACATCCCACCCTGTTCTCCATTACCTCCAGCACTGATCATTGGACCATGACTCCATTGCCCATCCACCCACAACCTCTCTGCTGGAAGCTGTGATTGTATCTTCAGGGAGTTACTGTGAGATTCATACCCTCATCCCTCAGCTTGCATACACTGTCAGCTCATCTACCACCACAGGCACCACATCCAGACAAATTGCCAACTCTCACCAACACCATCCTCTTTTTTGTGGGATGAGATTGCTCAGGAGCAGCAATTAATCAGAGGATCGCAAGAGCATTCATAGCCCTGCTGCTATTACTGGGACACCAATTGTCAAGGCACGGCTGATACCAGTGAAAGTTATAATGTCTTCATACCTAATCCTCTTTCTTACATCCATGCTTCAGCTCAAATGACTCTGATCAGCAAGGTGCAGACAGTGGATGCATAAACATTATAACTTCTGATCATTATTGTAGCACCAAATTAAGAGTTGCTGCCAAGTGCAATCCCACATCTCTTATTTTACAATCATTCCTACCTGTAAACATTGGTGAATTTGTAATTAACAAGGAGAAATGTATTTCTCTTGTTTTTCTACTAATAAATGAAACGTTAGGCCTGTAGTGCCTTAAAGCAAGTTCAGTTGAACTATAAGATTAATATTTGGTCGATCATTAGTCTTTTTGATTGGGTCAACCTCATTAGCAATCAAAAATGAACATTTCAAATCTCTGTTTCACTGTGATGAACCACTTAATGATCTGTGAAATCCACAATGAATGTGGCCACTGCTGTAACTGAAAATGTTTCATGCTGTTATCAAGAAAAGGTTCAATTAAGTTTTATCCTTACTTTTGGGGGTGACACACAAGGGAGAGGAAAGATATTCTCTGTTTTCTTGTACTCAGCTGTCACACATCTCTCTTGAAGACAGTGTATTAAGACAATATCAGACTAGAATTTGCTGCGAGATTGATGGGCAGTTTAATGGCCTTTGGTGTTGTGGGTACGTAGATAACCTTGCAATTTCTGGCAATGAAGTGATAGCCTTCAAATTGTAAACTGACACAAATTGTGAAATGATTTGCACAACCTCACCATTAGCTGCTGAAAGCAAGAGTTTGGCTCCGACCTCCATGTGCGCTCGAAGAAATTGCTGTGGTTGCATTGTTAAAATGAATTAAAACTACCAGAGGAAGTTATCTTGGTACTAAACAACAGGAGGGCCTGCTTAATGAAGAGGATTGCCACTCAATCTCTGATGCTGAGAGAGAGAGCAACTGAGCAAAAAATTTCTCCTTGCTACAGACTGTAAGTTATTGCTAGAGTTTCAACATTAAAATGTAAATACATTCTCTTTACCCTTTTGTATATTTATTTCTTCCTCATTATAGTTTTATTTCAATTTCCTGATTCAAAGTTCAAAGTAGATTTATTATCAAAGTACATATATGTCACCATATACAACTCTGAGATTCATTTTCTTGTGGGCATATTCAGTAAATCCAAGAAACACAATAGAATCAATGAAAGACCGCACCCAACAGGACAAACAGTCAATGTGCAGAAGACAAC
The DNA here is from genome assembly GCF_048418815.1 of Hemitrygon akajei. NCBI lineage: Eukaryota > Metazoa > Chordata > Chondrichthyes > Myliobatiformes > Dasyatidae > Hemitrygon > Hemitrygon akajei. The sequence goes on along the minus strand of NC_133132.1, from coordinate 90,537,914 downwards.
AAACTGTGCAAATGCAAAAGAAAAAATAAATAAACAGATAAGCAATATACATCGAGAACATGAGATGAAGAATCTTTGAAAGTGTGTCCATTGGTTGTAGGGACAGCTCAGTGATGGGGCGAATGAAGTTATTCCCACTGGTTCAGGAGCCTGATGGCTGAGGAGTAATAATTGTACATGAACCTGGTGGAGATGGTCCTGTACCTTCTTTCTGATGGCAGCAGAGAGAAGACAGCATGGCCTGGGTGGTGGGGGTCCTGATGATAGACACTGTTTTCCTGTGGCAGCGCTCTTTGTAGATGTGCGGAGTGTTGGGGAGGGTGTTACCCATGATGGACTGGGCCATATCCACTTTTTGTAGGGTTTTCATACCAGGCCACAATAGAGCCAGTCAATATATTCTCCACCACACATCTACAGAATTCTGTTTAAGTTTTAGTTGCCATCCAAATCTTCATTAAATTCTGATAGGGACACTGCCGTGCTTTTTTGTGTTGGGCCCAGGATGGATCCTTTGAAATGATAACATCAATTCATTTAAAGTTTCCAACCTTCTCCACCTCTAATCTCCAGATGAAGACTCTGAACATGAACCTCCAGTTTCCTCTTCCAGAAGTCAATAATTAGCTTTTGGGTCTTGCTGACATTGAGTGAGAGATTGCTCTTGTGGCACCACTCAGCCAGATATTCAATTATTAGATTAGACTCCATTAGACTGGATTAGACTCCAGTTCACTTTAATTCAGTTTGCCTTACAACTCTTCATCATGGAATCTTTAAGTCCTACTGGCTGAGGAGATAAACAATGGGATTCATCATTCTCTAGGAGCCCTGCATTACATTTGTGTGCACCAAGATCTTAAAAACTCACATTTCCATCAGGATTCAGTACAAATATTTTGTAAAGTGAAGAATGAGAAAAACAGTCTCTTAAATGGGCTTGATAAGACTGGCATCTGCTCAGGAAAATACAGGCCATTTGTTGTCAGCTATTCACTCATTGCTGTCCAATTCATTCTGGTCAGCAAATCTCACGAATAAGGATTATCTCTGTCTGGGAAACTTGATTGCTAATCAATTTGCTGTTCCTGTGAAATGAGAAACATTTTTCTAGCGGAGAAAGCAACATTATGCAGTTACATTAGTAAAATAGCCTATGCCAGCTTTTTATTGACTATTTCATTTGACAGCCCTACTTTCTGTGTTTCCAGACTTGAATATTCCAATAGTGCCTCATCCAGCTTCAATTTTGCATCCTTCATGGATGTCTCTTACCAAAATCTCAATATGGACCATTAACCATTATTCCCATGCTTGTTGTCCTATGTTAGATTTAATCCATTTCAAGATTCCCATATTTTCAAATCTCATTGTTTCACCCTTCCCAATATCAGTAGCTTTTTCTTCTTCTGTAAGCTTCTGACTTACTTTATTCATCCAAGAATAACCTCTTGGTTATCCCTAATTTCCATCCTTGGACATGCCTTCAATTTATTAGTTTCCAAGTTCTTGCATTCACTCCTTGAAAATTTACACCCTATGCTCCTCTCTACAACTTAAGCCATCTCATAAACCTAACCGTTTTCAACTCTTGGCCGCCGACTGTAGTTTCTCTGCATATGCTACTAGAAGGCAAGAAATCAAATCGACATTGGTGTGAGGCACTGTGTTTACTACATGAATGCAGTTTTTGTTTCTGATATGCCATGTGTTGGTGAAAAAAAATGACTACTGTGTTTGAAAGAGTTGACTTTCGGCATCAATTTTATACTCCAGGTCCAGGAGAGGGGATTAAACATACAGACACAGAGACTAATTTGCTCACTCCTGACACACAACTGACTAGTATTTACCAATGTAAGGCATGGGTCTCAGATCTTGGTGATTTTCCTCAACATTGACTTTGGTTAACTTACTCCATAGAATTGTTATATAAGTGGGTTGATTTAGCTAATGGAATGTAATGCAGAAAAATGTCAAATGGTCCATCTTGTTAAGTACAATTAATTAAATATTAAGAAGGAACCCACTGGAGACAGAGAAATGTTCTCTCTGAGTGTTGTGAGTCTTTGGAACTCTCTTCTGCAAGTACTGGTGAAATAGAGTCTTTGACAAGCTGAGGCAATTAGATCTCATGTATTATATTTTCTTAAGACATAGACAAAAGGTACTTTGCCCATCAAGATCATACCATCCTTCTGAGCAATCCCATCAATTCGAACTCCCAACTTCTCTGTACAGATCTGCCTCGGTTTAAGGATCTTCCACTTGTGTACAGTCCATATGTATGAATGAACATTTGGGAGAGTGACAGGATGGACTTGCTGGCTTCTGTGTGGCTGCAGACATCTTCTGTTGCCTGAAACCTCAGTTCATGACCACATTTCCAACTAGTGAAATGTTTAGGTTATAACAGTTCACAGGAAGAAACTCCTGCAGTAACCTGGGCATGACCCAAAATCCATTCTATCTTACAACTCCATCAGTTCCCCCCAGTGACAGCAGACATAATTCTGTACAATATTGTAAAATACAGCACAACACAGGTCCTTCATCCCGTGATGTTTTATTGACCTTTTAACCTACTCCAAGATCAATCTAACACTTCCCTCCTGTATAACCCTCCATTTTTCTTTAATCCAAATGTCCCTTAAATATCCTTACTATATCTGCCTCTACCACCATCCCAGGCAGTGCATTCCTCACACCCATCTGTGTAAAATACCTATCTCTGACAGCCACCCATACTTTCCTCTAGTCACCTGAAAATTATGCATCTCAGATTGGCCATTTCCACCCTGGAAAAACGATGCTGGCTGTCCACTCTATCAATGCCTCTTATCATCTTATACACCTTTTGTGGTGAACTGCATATACCTGTCTGGACACACCCCCTGCTGACTGCTCCTGTGGCTCCTCCCACAGACCCCTGTATAAAGGCGATTGAGGCCTGAGCCCGGCCCTCATTCTCCTGGATGTAGTATGGTGGTCAACTACTGCTTGTTCTTTCTTCCAGTCAATAAAAGCCGATATCTCGACTTCACGTCTCAGAGAGAGTTATTGATGGTGCATCACCTTTATCAAATCTTCCTTTGTTCCAAAGTAAAACCCAGTCAACATTTCCTCAGAAGTCATGCTCCCTAATCCAGACAGCATCCTGGCAAATCTTCTCTTTACATCTGTCGTGTAATGAGACGACCAGCCACTTGCACACTTGGGGTAATTTACAGTAATTAATTACCTATATACCCTGATCTTGTGAACTAAGTCCCAAAGGATAAAATGGCCTACTCCTGTTCCTAACAGAGACCTGTATATTCAAAATGACTGGTGGTATGTAGATTGACGGTATGTTAAATGCTGCAGACAGCAGCACAAAGAAACAGAGACAGTGATTAAGGAAGTGGACTAAAAATATAGCCGATGGATTTCAACACAAAGGCAAAAGAAGTGCCTTTGTATCCAATCGCTCAAGGCCTCTTTCATGGCACGGGCACAACTGAACATTCCTGTGCCTAGGACTGACACCTTTCCCATATGAAAGGAGTTTCTGGGCCAGAGTTGGAAAGGCTGCAAAGATCATAAATACCCTAGAGGAAATATTAACAAAAACAGAAAGCTTTTAAGCTTTTAGTGGACACTAGATAAATATTTCAAAAATAGATATGTGAAAAGGTTTGAAGGGGCAGGGCAAGGGAATTGGGACTATCTGAAGAATGGCTTTTAGAGAGAGAGAGGGAAAGGCAGAGAAGGAAAGGGAAGGAGAGGGAGAGAGAGACAATATTTGAGCAGTAGTTTTATTATTTTCCAGCAAACCTGAATTAGCCATGTTTCCATCATATTCGTGTACCCTAGGAAAAGATTTCCAACACATAAACCTTTAATGTAAATTTCTGAATTCAAAGCAGGAAAGGAATGAAACTTCCAGCAAATAATTTCAACGTTTTCGGTAACCTGATTAAATATGCTGAAGGCAAGGTGCTGGAGTTCCATGCTTTAGTAAGGAAAATCAATGTGTTGTAATAATGGGTCAATGCAAGTGTTGCACACAAACTGCACATCCACTGTAATATCTAAGGACCAAGGGGCTCAAAGCATTGTTTGGAATGGAACAGTCCTTGCACAAAAGCATCCATCCTCCATTGTCTATCCCACTGTGGACTTAGTGGATGAACTAGAGTAGGGCTGCAAGGTGGGGAAAATTGTCAAGATTATGACTGGTCATGGTAGGAGTGGAAGATGCAGAGATAGTTTAGTGTATGAGAATGGACTGATACCTGAAAGAATGTGGAATTGATGAAAATAGATCCATGTCTGATTCTAGACATTTTCTGGTGCAGGCCTGCAATGCGATAAGAACATGAGGGTGTAGATATTGGTAGGAGCAAGTGATAAATTAATAAATAGACAGACATGTAGTAAGTCCTTACACTGGACCCCACATGTGAAGCATATGCTAGATGTTGTGCATTTAATAATTCAGTAATATTTGAGTAATATTGTAAATACATTGTTAGATTATATATTTTTGTTGTTTACATAATGCATTGCATGTTTTATGCAGAACTATGTGAATGGCATACATCCGCATGCTCCCACATATAGGGACGATTGAGTTAAAAAAGGCAGAAAATGGATGAATTTACGGATTCATAAGTAGTAAAAAGCAGGTGATAATAGTCATAAATTTAAAATCAGAAAGGGCTGGCTCCATCGGAAAGATAGATACATTTGATTGCACAAGAGGTAACTGGTTGTTGTATGCTGAGGAAATTGAGCAGTATTTTGAAACAAATTGAATAGCCAATGTACAGAGATACAGTTTGTTAGAGGTTTGACTGCTCCAACCAAACCAACCAAATTGAGCTTTATTGATATTGTGAAAGTAATGCAGGAACATTTAGAATGAAAACCATTGTTGATTGTAGAATGTGTTAGGTTTCATTAGCAGAAGCAAAAGCTGGGACTGTCCATTTTCTTGTTATCTTCTGCATTAGTGTGTCAGTAGAAAAGAGCAAATTCTAGATTTCCAAATATTCATTTTCCAAAAAATTAGATGTTACAATGAAATTTTTGTATTTCATCAATGAAAGTAACACATTAAGTAACAGAGCAGTTTTGAAATTAAAAAATGATTACTTTGTAGGTATACGCCTTGTACATAATTAAACAAAGAGGTGCTAATGATCAATGCCATAATGAGTTGAATGCACTAAATTGATTAACTGGAACAGAAACGAGTATAGGATGTCAAATTGAGTGGAGGACAACCAAACTAAATGGTGAGGGTGTGGCAGAAAGGACAGTTTCCTTCAAATCATTAATTCTTATACCATTGCAAGAGTGAGCATAGCAATAAGACACAAGGTGGTCATCCCGTATCAGCAATGTCTCTCCCAAGCAGAAATTTTGTTGCAGACTGGAATTTCAGGATGTGTCGTTCACTCTCTTCTGAAGAAGTACAAAGGCATGGGCAAGGTTTGGGGCCACAAACATAGTGGTCAGCCTCAGAAAATGAGTGCAGCAGATGAGAAATACATTAAACTGATGTTCCTTCTCAACTGGAAGATGTACAGCATTGCTACTGACTCTGAACACCGGAACTGAAGTACACCTCTCTACAGTCCAGAGAGGTCTTGTCAGAAGAGGTCTTCATGGAAGAGTTGTTCCCAAAGGACCATTCCTCCAAAGTGGAAACAAAGCCAAAAGACTCACCTACGCACAAAACACAGAAACTGGGGTGCTGAAAATGCCAGCAAGTGCTTTGGATGATGAAATTTGACAATTTAGTCTAAAACAGGGGCAGTTTGGCTGTAGAAGAGCTGGAGAACACTACATGGATGAGTGCCTTCAGCCAATAGTGAAGCATGACAGAGATTCCCTGCAGCTTGGGGGCTGCAATTCTGCAAATGGTATTGGTGATCTGGTCAGATTTCATGGAAACCTCAATGCTAAAAATTACATGCAGATTTTCATCTATCATGCAATACTAGCTGGGAGGCATTGAATGGTCCCAACTTTATTCTGCAGCAACACAATGACTCCAAATTCATGGCCAAGGTCACAAAGAACTATTTTCAGCAAAAAGAACAAAGCTGTTCTGCAACAAATGGTATGGCCTCCACAAAACCCTAATCTCAACATCATCAAGGATGCCTGGGATTACCAAGAGAAACGGAACCGAAGTCTGCAAAAGAACTTTAGCAAGTTCTCCAAGATTCTTGGAATAATCTACCAGTGTATTTTATTATCTAACTTCATGACAACGTACCTATGAAAACTGATGCAGCGTTAAAGGCAAGAAGGGTGGTCAGACCAAATTTTGATTTACTTTTTTACTGTTTAATGCTCTTTAATTTTTTTGACATTTAGAAACATTTCATATATATATATATATATATATATATATATATATAGGTTAAGAAACATTCTATACGGAGTTGGAATTCATAGCTAAGCAGGGAGGAGTGTTGTGTATTTAATACTTCAGAATCAGAATGAGGTTTATTACCACCGGCATGTATCGTGAAATTGTAAATTGTAAATATATTTTTTGAAATATTGTAAATATTGTGTCAATCTGAGGTGGGGCGTGGTTGACAGCCTGTCCCTGCATTTCTAATGACCAGTATTTTTTATTGTTCATTGTTAAAATGCTTTTGTGGGATTATGGTGTGAAGTTCCAGTTCATTTCTTGTTACATTTTAGGTCGGGTTATACAGTTATTTTCTTATGTATTTGTGGGTCACCCGAACTGTAACTGGGGTGTGTGATGGTCACCTCCCCTGTCTGTGTAAGACTGGTTGAATTCACTCTCCGGGTTTGGGTGCCCGGTCTGTTTTGTGTTAAAGAGTTGTTGAGTTAAAGAGCTTCATTGTCTGTCACTACGGACCAAATGCTCGCCACAATATATTTTTTGATTAAGCACTCTGTTGTTTACATAAAGCATCATGGGTTATATGTGAAGGTACGTGAATGGCATATTTCATCACACCACCGTGTCCTAAGGGCATGCCTCGCTAAAGGTAAAAACAAAGAGTACACATTTGTCCTGAATGCTCTTTGTTCTTCTTTCGATTAGTTTTATATTTTGGAATTACAACACATAACACTAGACTTCAAAGGAAGATCAATGCACTGGACACCACAGAAGGCCCTACGCCATGGCCCCACAGGAGGGTCCACACACTGGACCCCACAGCAAGGTTCCATGTCCTGAACCCTTTGTCCATTGGGCCCTGTCGTCTTGAATTTGGTCAGCCTGATCCATTTTAAATTGGCCTCAACCATTTTGTCGTCTGGCTACTGTAATCCAACAAGAAAGTTGGATTACAGTAGCTAGTTGGATTAGTGGCTAATCATTTTTCAAGTGATTATCTTTCTGTTAGTGTGGAATCACATCAAGTCTGAGAAGCAATGTCTACCACAGAGCACTCCCTATAATGTCCTACCTTGTTCTTACTTGTAACAAGATGCAGAGGAAACAGATTGTCAGATATCTGAGAGCAAGAAATTTGGTTTTGTGCACAACCAAAATGCAAATTTATTTATAAAGAAATTAATGAAAATCGGGTTTATTATCACTGTCATATGTAGGTTGTGAAATTTGTTGTTTTGCAGCTCCAGTACAGTGCAATATATAAAAGAATTACTATAGTTTACAATAAAAAGCATAAAGATAAAACAAATAAAATAGTAAAAAGAAAGCAAAATAATGAGGTAGGCTTCATGAACTATTCAGTAATTTGACGACATATGGGAAGAAACAGTTCCTAAAACATTGTGCGTGCACTTTCCAGCTCCTCTTTTTGTCCGTGATGGTAATATTGAGAAGAGGGTATGTTTATGTTCTGGATTGTGATGGATGACGCCTTCTTGAGGCACCACCTTTTGAAGATGGTGAGGGGTGCTTGTTCCCATGATGGAGCTGCCTGGGCCTACTACCCTCTGCAGTTTTTTTTCCAATGCTGGGTACTGGAGTATCCATACCTTATTCAAAACTGCATCAATATGTTGAACCCAGGATAGACCTTCTGAGATGCTGATGCCCAGCAACTTAAATCTGTTTACCCTTTCCATTACTGTTCTCTCAATGAGGACTGGTGCATGTTCACTTCACCTCCCCTTCCTGAAGTCAACAATCAGTTCCTGGCCCTCACTGACATTAAGTGCAAGGTTGCCTTTGTGAAGCCACTCAACCAGCCCATCTATCTCACTCCTGTAGGCTTCTTCATCAATATCTGATATTCTGCCAATACAGCTGTATCGATGGTGTGTGTGGTGTCATGAGTGCAGAGAGGCTAGAGCAGTGGGCTTAGCATGCAACATTGAGGTATGTCTGGGTTGAATGTTGGTGAAGAGGAGATGTTATTTCCAATCTGCACTGACGGTGGTCTCCTGATGGGGAAAGTCAAGGATCCAGTTGCAGAGGGAGTACAAAGTCCCAGGTTTTGAAGCTGGCTGATCAGCACTGAGGGGATGATGTCATTGAAAGCTAAGCTGTAATCAATAAACAGCAGTTGACATTTGTACTGTTGTAGTCCAGGTTGTTCAAGGCCAAGTGGAGAGCACATGTGACAATAGTCAAACTGCAATGGGTCTAGGTACTTATTCAGGTAGGAATTAATTCTAGTCATAACCAACCTCTCAATGCACTTCATCACAATAGATGTGAGTTGACCCAAGCAATGGTCATTGAGGCAGTTCACCCAGGTCTTATTGAGCGTGATGATCAAATGAAGAGATAATCAGAACAACCCTGGTCTTTGCTGGATGACAGGTATAAATTTAAATTGAAAGGATCCTACAGTGGTCTACTCATCCATAAAGCATAACAAATAGTATAAATCCTCTTGCAGATATGTCACTCACCTTGGAGCAACCTATTTGGGATGGGAATGTTCCTCAAGATGCAATCAGTTGAAAGCCTCCCACACAAGAACCATTCAGAAACCACTGCTTCTGATGGTCTGGCCTTTCCTTTGACACATGATACTCCCAGTCCCGTCCATTTGGAAGGTGACAGACCCAGCACTTGATTGGTCAATTCCCAGTTAAACAGCCATTTTCTCCCTATACCTTGCAAGTTCATAACCAGTAGAGGAAAATGGTCAAGGAAAATTTCTTGAGGGATGCTTGTAGAAGTGAACTTGAGATTAATCTGTCATTCTTGCAGGCTCCAGGGCTGTGCTATAGAGCTGGCAGCCCAGGTCAACTGCATGAAAATAAAATTAAAATAATAGCATGGCAATCTGAGCTAAGCATAATGTTAAATCACTGTACGGAAGGCAGTAAAATATAAGTTAAATATGGAAAAGATGAAAAAGTGGAAAATTTAAGCCATACATCACTGATACAAGCTATATTTTATGAAGGCGTTCAACAATTATAGCTGAGTGATATGTTACATCTCGCTGAACAGAGACTCTAGGAGACCAGTACAACAGACAGAGTCAGGGCATTAGTTTAATTGACTCATCTAAAAGACAGGATTTCTCAGAAACACTGGCTCCCCAGAGTCACTCAGGAAGCAAGGATTTGAAGCATGAACCTTGACAACTTTCTGATCTGAGCAAAAAAGTGTAATTTTAAGACACATCATAAAACAATGCATTGGAGTCTCATTCCATGAAGTCAGATCCACTTAACTTGCAGCAAAATCACATATACACTTTAAGCATTTACGTATATCTTTGATCTGTTGCAAACCTAACACAAATGTTTTTTTTATTCCTACAGATTTGAACTGGAGTCAGGTATTGAGAGCTGTAACATCATTACAAACATTCAGAAATATTAAAGAATTACAAAAAAATGAACAAAGGTTAATTTAATAACTTACATTTGTATCACACCTTTAACTGGCTAAGACGTCTCAAAGCTGTTCGCAGGAACTTTAATCTCATAATATGAGGCCAGGCAATCTCCTGTACCTAATGAAGTGGCCACTGATTATGTGTTCATGAACTTCTGCTGCTGTAGCCCGTCCACTTAAACACTCAGTATATTGTGCATTCAGAGGTGCTCTTCTGCACATCACTGTAGTAGCGCACGATTATATGAGTTGTTGTCACCTTCTGTCAGCTTGAACCAGTCTTGCCACTCTCCTCTGACCTCTCATTAACAACAAATTTTTGTCTACAGAACTGCTGCTCACTGGACATTTTTTTTGTTTTTTTGCACCATTCTCTGTAAACTACAGAAACTGTTGTGTGTGAAAATCCAGGGAGATCAAAAGTTTCTGAGATACTCAGACCACCCTGTCTAGCACCAACATGGCTAAAGTCACTTAGATCATATTTCTTCTCCATTCTGTCACTTGATCTGAACAACTGAACATCTTGGGTATGTGTTCATGCATTGAGCTGCTGCCACAAGATTGGCTGATTAAATATTTGCATTAATGAGCAGGTGTACAGGAGTATCTAATAAAGTGATCACTGAGTGAATCTCGCTGAATGCCAGGAAAGATTAAACATTGACATTGGATTCCAACTTCCTGTGCTGTCAACTGAAGAAGCTCAAAGTTCAAGGTAAATTTGTTGTCAAAGTATGTACTGTATGTATCACCATACACTACCCTGAGATTCACTTTGTTGTTGGCATTTTTAGGAAAATAAATACAATAGAATTAAGGAAAAACTATACATAAATAAAGATTGACAAACAACCAATGTGCAAAAGAAGAAAACTTGTGCAGAATAAATAATTGAACAATATATATAGTGCCCTGGTTCACAACTTTACTGTTATGCTGTAGGTATTTCACTTAGCAGCTCTGTAAGAGCTGTTTTTTCTGCTTTCAGCCTGTTCGGGTTATTGTTGAAGATAAGGGATGATGTGGAATGTGTGCCATCCAGCTAGTTGGAGGTTTTGTTGGTGATGGACAATGAGGTTGGTCTTGGGGCTTTTGTTCAAGAGGAGATAAAGAGAGAAGATGCTGGGGAGAACTGGTTGTATCATACGATCCGGTGGGAGACCTGTTCATTCCAGATGGATTGCAAGTGATGTTCGGAAGGTGGTGTGTGCTTTCACATGGACTAACGTACCAGTGTGTGAGTGACAGAGAAGTTCAAGATGAGCTCCAACTTGTGCACATTTGACTGTTTAATTAGAATGGACCTTTTTCTTTCTGTTATTCTTTACTAACTCTTTAGTTAAGATTCATAAATATAATTCCTTTAATCTTATGCAGTGTACTGTTTGTTATTTTGTGGCATTAATTTGTAACGTAGCAAATGACTCAGCATCCACACAAACAGGGGGCTTGGGGTGAGATCAAGCACGTCTCAATCTCACGAGTTTGGCAGAGCTAGAGGGTGTCTTCCCCAGACTTACACAGTCAAGGAAACCAGGTGTTTCATATTTATGTTGGAAAAGAGAGGGAAAATAATGAGGGAGAGTTCATTGGTTCAGAGTTCAGAAATCTGAAGATGGAGGGGAAAAAAGCTGTTGTTAAAATGTTGAGTGCATGTATTTAGGCTCTTGCACCTCCTTTCTGATAGTGGTCATGAGAAGAGGGCATGTGCCAGGTGGTGGGTCCTTAATATATATGCTCCATTTTTGAGGCACCACGTTTTGAAGGTGTCCTTGAAGGTCAGGAGTGAATGTCCATGATGGAGCTGGCTGAGCTTACAATCCTCTACAGCTTTTTCCAGTGGGCTGTAAATGTCACTGATTCATTCTCACCTGTTTCTTCAGGGATAAAATAATATAGTGGTTAACCGGTATTACCATGTCCAATAATCCAGGGGGCTTGGCAGAAAGTTCAAATCCCACCATGCAGTCAGGGAATTTAAAATTCAGTTAATTAAATAAATGTGGAATAATTAGTAAAGAGCTACTCTCATTTATAGGATCATTAAGCTACCGGGGTTGTTAAAAACCCATCTGCTTCTTTGAAGGAAGGAAACTGCTGGCCTTGTTGGGCTGACCTAAATGTGCATTTCTGTTGGTTCGTAATTTACCAAATGAAGTGTCCCAGCAAACAAAACAATTGCCAACACATTGGCTCATCCTTCCTTCAGGGTAATTAGAGATGGTCAGTAAATGCTGGCAGCATTGTCCATATCCAATAAATGAATATCAATAAATCAGCTGCAGAATGTTAAAAGAGACTATCATGCATACTGAGACGTTTTACATCTGTGCCTCTCCAGAGAAAACAGGTGCCATAATTGCCTGTGCACTGTGTCTTTCTTCAGTTTAAAGAATGATAGATGTTATTTAAATGATAGTAATTCTGCTGCTGTTTTGGTTAAATGGATCTTGAAACCACCCCTACCTCCAACCTAGCCCCATGAGAAATGAGACATAAGAGACTGCAGATGCTGGGATCTGGAGCAATACAGAGACTATTGGAAGAATTCAACAGGTCAAGCACCATCAAAGGGAGGGAAAAATTATCGACTTTTTGGTCCGAAGCCCTGTATCAGGACTGAGTGTGGGGGGGGTGAGATGGGAGGGGAAGGAAAGTGGCAAGAAAGGACTGCAAAGCGATTGGTGGACTGAGGAGGGGGTTGTAAGAGAATGGCAAATTGTACCGTGTAGGTGAGGTGAGTGGCTGTGGTGGATTTGGGAGACTGTCAGGAGAATTATGGAAGTAACCAGACGATGAGGGAGAGGAAAAAAAACAACAGACAATTGCTGTGGAGGGAGATAAACAGGAACACCAGTTCAGGTAGTGAGAATGGAAACCATCAGAGGGGAAGGTAGATGTGAACAACAATGGGAACTAAATGGGATGGGGGTGGGTAACCTGAGTGTGAAGTTGATAGATTGAAATGGTAGAAAGGGATAAAGAAGGATGGAAGTGTGGGAAGTGGGACATAAAAAGGAGGATAAAAGGATCCAAAATGGAGAAGGATGGGGGTTGGAGAGGGGAGGAAAAGTTAAAAAGGGGTAAACTAAAACTGGAAAACTTAATATTCATGCCATTGTGTTGTAAACAATCCAGGCAGAGATTCAGCCTGAAACATCAACTGCTTATTTCCTCCCACCAATGCTACTCGGCCCACTGAGTGTTTCGAGCACATTGTGTGGTGAATAATGTACTAGGAATGAAACAAGGATGATCATTATACACACAAATGGAGGTAGAACTTAGGAATTCTCTTTGCTGTGAAGTTGTGTTTTTTCTAGGTAAAAATTGGGAGTATAGTTAAAAACTGTTTAGCTAACAATGGTAAATGAAGCCCAGATACAGATCAACCAAGAGCAGTGAAGGGCTCGAGAGGCTACATAGCCAATACCTGTTTATTTGCTCCCATGTTTCAATAATTTGAATTGCTGATTTGACAACAAGTAATCAACTAAACAAGTATTAAAATATTTCATTATTGCAAAAATGTATCAAGTTGGAAAGAAAAAGTTCTTCGAATTCATGAATTCTATTCTCTTGCAGCTCTTCAGCTAACCTTGACTTCTCACATACAATACATGTCAATCAGTATCATCTTATTGCTGACGTTAATGGCGAGTGAAATATACCCAACCAAACTAAAATGTACGTTTTCATTATACAGTCTGTCTTGCCAAATTATGCTTTGAATTGACATCATTTTACTCCTAAAATAACACCAAGCAGTTTGAAATTTATTTTCATTAGGTATCACTGCAAATGAAATTATTACTCAGATTTGTTGGGTTTGCATTCCAGAGCACAGAGTAAAATAGGTAAATGGGTTCAATACTTTTTTTTGTGTAATACTGAGCTTGGAAGTTAAAGCAAGCTCTGTGGAACTCAAACAGAATGACAAGAGTTCTAGTAAATTGTGTACGACTGCTTCACAATGTCACTATTCAGAGTTTACTCTTTATCATGATCTCCCTTTGTCTGCTTTTGCAATCAAAGGGCTTCAACTGTTAGCCGCTTTGTTAGAATATTTCTCCTTCACATGGTACAGAGCCCTAACTAACACCTCATGATTAAATTAGAGGTTTGCATGAATCATATTTGAAGTTATAAAGGTTGCATCTAGCCCATAATTGTCAAATGGTAGGTGAACTATACTGGTTCCCAGGCAATTGCTTTTGTGAAAATGCCACATCAAATAAGACAACTGGCCAGACATCAATAATGCATATATAAGAGTGAATGTATGTTCATACACTGAGGAGACTCTTTGAGAGCTTAAGAGCAAGATAAACAGCAGGACCCTTCAAACTCGTTTCATTCCCGTCATGCTGTCAAGAAGCTATGTTGAGTGGAGAAGGTGTAGACATCAATATAAAAAGCTTTGTTATATAGTATCATTTGCAATAATTTTCAATTCAATCACAAGCACTCTTATTAAACCATAACCCAAATAAATTAACAAGGATTATTACTCACGGTCAAAACGAAGGTGTAATTTACACAAACCCCATTCATCATCACCCCTGTTCTAGTTCTTGGATCAACAAGGGTTTGATTTTAGAATCTTTGTCGTATTCACAAATTTCTTTGTTCTCCACTCCTCCCTATCTCTATAACATTCATCACCTGTTCATCCCTCTGTGACAGCCAAGGTGCTCCAAGTGTGTCAATCTGCACATTATTAATTTTTACTCAGTAGCTCAGACAGCATCTGTGGCAAGAGAAACAGGGTTCCGATGAAGGGTCACTAACCTGAAACAATAATTCTAAATCTCTGTCTACAAGCTCTGCCAACAGCATGCAGTGTTCCCAGCATTATTCTGCTTTAACTTCAGATTTCTATCAGCCCCAGTTTTTATTTTAAAATTCCCATTGCATTACCAATGGTAGCAATTCATTCAACTGACAGTCAAGTTCTGGAATCTCTTCTCATAACTCCCTTTACATCCTCCAGAAATCTTACAAAAATTTCTAGGGGTGAGTGGGCAAGGAAATGTGGGGACTGTCTCCATGAATAGAATGGATGTGTGTGAATTGGTGCCCCAGTAAGTGGATGCCCCAGTAAGTGCTTGCAAACATTACCACAAGTGATCAAAGGGGCCTTTCAAAAACGTTGAGTTTGGGAATCTGCCCTTGTCCATTTGCCTGCTTTCTTTTTTCACCAGAGCCAGATTGTGAACCATCTGGATTTCAGATGATGACCCATATGTCACATGACTGTGATTTCTGAATAGCTCAATAGCAGTTTATGGGACCTTACCCAATTCAATTCCAAATACTGTTTGATCACGAGAGGCTGTCAGTAAGTAAAGGAATATTTGTTAAGTGGAAGGCTTTTACAAATGAGATAGGGAGAGTTCAGGATTAGCAAGTTCCCATTCGAAAGAAGGGCAAGGCTGGAATATTTGAGGGAGAGATCAGGAGGGTAAAACTGTAAGCAGAGTTAAAACACGACAGTCCTGGTGAACTGGAGGACATGCGAGGGGATGAATATTGGAACTGTGAGTGAAAGGGTTTCATCCAGTTTCAGATAAACCGTAAGATGGGAGTCCAGCAGAATTGAGAGTTTCAACCAAAGGTAAGCTGAAGTGGTGACAGGACAGAGTAGAATTAGTGATCGGATTTTGTATTGAAAATGAAAGACAATGGCTTAGGTCTAGACAACTTTCACGATGATGAAATTTCTCCTTCCTCCATACAAACACGCAGGGTGATAAATTGGAGACCCAAATGATGGTGGTAACCTTGAACCAGGTGTTTCCGAGTGCTTGTGGAACCTGACATGATTTTGTGTAGGTAAATTTGGAGCTGATATTTCCACTGGATCAGATGCCTCTTAATCAGAAGTTGGCTTCTCAGGACAGAAATGAGAAGGAACTTCTTCATTTGAGGGTGGTAAATCACTGACATTCTCTGTCCTGGAGTGCGGTGGAAACTCATTCACTCAGTAGAGGTCGTCCACAGATTAGGGCAGGTTTCTGTTCTTCTGAACCATTCATAGCCAAACAGTTCTCAAGTCAGAAATGTGGCTGCAAACAGAGTTCCTACATGACAGAAGATACCCACAGCTCTGCAGCAGCAGGCAAATTCATCCTGGCATTCTCCCAAACATGTGATTGTATGTACAGATTGTAGATAAGTCAAGTACTTATAAACTGGGGAGGACCTCTATATTCACAACAGCAATCAGTAACATTATTAAGGAATTGAGAGAAATGAATGAGGTTAGTGCAAGAAAATGACAATGAGATAACTCGATCTTACAGAGTATTGGACAGCATCAGATGGTTTGTCTGTGGAGAAACAAAAGGAACCCAAGGACATAACTTTGGTCTGTAGCCTGGGATGGTTATGAAGGGAACAATATGAAAGCAGTTCAACCCATCCAAAGGACAGCGGAGGGACATTGGTGACATAGGTTGAGTAGGCTGAAGAAGCACAGATTAACTTCATCACAATTAAAGATTCCATTTTTTAATTTGTAAAATGTATTTCTGTTGTGGGATGGAAATATGATTGTGGACCTCTTAATATGTATGAATTCACAGAGTATATTTGGAATAATTTCAAAAATAAGTAATTTATTCTCTAAGGAATCAAATGGGCAACTGTCTAGTTATGGCAAAGCAATAGTTAAGGAAGGATCTTACTTGGAGAGGATCAGTGCAGTTAATAAGTTCTTTATTGAGATTCCTGATCTGTAATTCATTATTATGAGGTTGATTACATGACAGACACATTAAGCTTGTCATGCAGCACATTGCTAATAAATGCTGAAGAGATTAAATAGAGATCTCTAGCATGAAGTCAGAATAGGAGCAATGCACTTATACGCTCAGAGGTCACTTTATTAAGTACATCTGCTCGTTCATGCAAATATCGAATCAGCCTATCATATGACAGCAACTCAACTGATAAAATCATGCAGTTATGGTCAAGATGTCCAGTTGTCCAGACCAAACATCAGAACAAGAAAGAAATGTGATTTAAGTGACTTTGACCATGGAATGATTGTTAGTGCCAAAATTGGGCGATTTTTATATCTCAGAAACTGCTGATCTCCTGGGATTTTCAAACACAATAGTCTCTAGAGCATACAGAAAATGATGCAAAAACAAACAGTGAGTGGCAGTTCTCTGGGTGAAAATGCCTGGTTAATGAGAGAGGTCAGAGGAGAATGGAGAGACTGGTTCAAGCTGGCAGAAAGGCAACAATAACTTAAATAACCGTGCAAATAACCATCAGTAATGTGCAGAAAAACATTTCTGAATGCACAGTACATTGAACCTTGAAATGGATGGGCTGCAGCAGCAAGAGACCAGAAATGTACATTCAGTGATGACTTTATTAAGTATAGGAGGTAGCTAGAGAAGTGGCCACTTGGTGTAAATCCAGAAAAATGTGTAAAATATTTAAGCTGAATTTGTTTTTACCAAGTAAGTATGTGCATACTGTTAACTTCTGAAAGAAAATAATATTTAAATACAGAACAAAAAACATGTAAATTGAGGCACTATATTTGTATCTTCAGAGAGAGAGCAATTCAAAGCAGCCACTTGTCTTTGTGGTTTGATCCAGCAAGCTCATCATCATTTTCTAAGTGTTGTGCTCAGAGGATATGTTACTACATGTAACCTAGGAACCAGATTCGACAATTGGCCTCTGGCTCCCAACTCAATACAATTGCTGATCCGTATCTTAGCCCTTGACAACTACCTTGGTTCCACACCCATACTACCTTCATCTCAACAGCACTGTAGAAGATATAGGTCCAGATTTCCACAGGCCTTTGAATGAAAAAGTGTTTCTGCTGGGATTCTAAAGTGTTTTTTCTCAAATTATAAGAGCCTGCCTCTTTGAGCTAGCTCTATATTATTCCTAAACAACTTGACACTGGTTTTCATGTGAAAAATGGCTGCTGTTCAGTGGTAGAGTGGCTGATACATCTTTGCCATACTTTATAGTCAGAGGTAAAGAATGTTTCAGAAGAAACCTTCTAACAGGGAAAGGACCACAGAAAGTTCCAGTTTGGAAACCAGCGAAATAATTCACAAATAAAGCTTAATTGATATGAAGTATTATGGAAGGAACTGAATCCCTTCTTAGCAGGAGAACCAGGACAGATGAGCGTGAGGTTTGAAGCAAATTATGACTTTAGAATGAAGTGTTTCGTATGATTTAACGGCTTATGACATAGGCAATCACCTAATACAGTGAATAACTAATTATTTGATGTATTAAGAGGAAATGAAAAGTATATCAAGAGATTTGTTTTCAACACCAGTGGGCTATGCATGCCAGAATTTACATCTGCCATCCACTGGAGGAGCTGACAACATGAACTTGACACTCACGGCTGCCCATACACATTCATCCAAAGAGACTGGAGATACTGGAATCTGGGGGAAGAAATGGCAGATTACTCAGTGCATCAGGCAGCATCTGTGAAGGCAAAAGGTGCAAGTTACCTGATGCAGGATCTCAACCGGAAATGTTGACTCACATTGTTCCCTCCACAGATGTTGCTTGACCTGATGAATGCTCCTAGCATTCTGTCCTTTTGCTTGTGACATTCCTAATCCAATCAAAACAGATGCCAGTCATAACTACATTTCCATGAACCATTCCTGAGTTGTAATGTTGGTAAGAGGGAATCTGTGGTGAAGGAGCATCAGGAAAGCAAATGTGACTTCCACAGAATTCTTGGCACAGGTTGTAGCTTTGGGGTTACAACCATTCTGTGTGTGGAGTGCTCATGCATCTTTCCCAAGACATGGCAACTTGAGCACAGTTCTCAAGCTCAGTAATTCTCTAACCACTATGCTATCAATCTACCCTGTGCTGGGTGGCATGGTAGGATAGAGGTTAGATGAATGCCTTACAGTGCCAACGAACAACAGTGATAGAGGTTTATTTCCTGACAGTCTGTAAGGAGTTTGTACTTCCTCTCCATGACAATGTGGTTTCCTCTGGGTGCTCGGATTTCCTCCAATATTCCAAAGACGTATAGGTTAGGGTTTGTATCTTGTTGGCATGCTACAGCACTGGAAGCATGCTGGCACTTGTGGGCTGCCCCCAGGACATCCTCAGACTCTGTTGGTCATTGATACAAGCCTACATTTCACAGTACAGTTTGATGTTTTGTATCAATCTCAAGACATGCCATCACTGTTCTATCCAATCTGCACTCTCATTCCCCATGTCTGCTCCCTCTCCCTACCCTCACTCGATCCTTTCACTCCTGCCCCATCTCCCCACATCTGCCCATGCACTCATCCCCTTTCCTGATGCTCTCCCGTTTTTTTTTGCCACCAGCCTGTTTCATCCTTTATTGTCCTTTTTGATAGATACTCCAACCCACGTGGTCTATGGTTCAAGCTGGTGCTACCAGGTCTCTGGATATTTAGATCCAGAAGCCAGCACAAATTACCTTCAAAGTGCCACCCCTTCTTTGGAAGGTCAGACGCATAATTGTACTGCTGGCAGGGTAGTCAGTTCACTCATCCTGCAGCTTTCCAAGGTTTTCTGAAACATGTCCCAGTCAAAAGGCATCCTTATTTAAAATAAACTTGTTTTCAGCCTGCTGCTAAAGCACAATAACAGCCATAGCCTTCATTAAATGCTCCAGAACAGCCAGAGAAAAGGTACAAGAGTGACAAGGGGCAGCAGTGCACTTACATACATTCTACATTTTTAATTTTATGCTCAAGTTTTCATCAGAAAAGAGCCAAATACACTCAGCGGCCACTTTGTACATCTGCTCATTAATGCAAATATCTAATGAGCCAATCTAATGGCAGAAAATTCACGCATAAAAGCATGCAGACATGGTCAAGAAGTTCAGATGTTGTTCAGATCAATCATCATAATGGGGAGAAACTGCGAACCAAGTGATTTGTACTGTGGGATGATTGTCGGAGTCAGACCTTGTGCCGACTCCTTTCCAGGATGACTCCCACACAACATCAAGTAGTGTAAATGCATGGCTCCTGCCAGCCTATTGTTTGACTGAACCTTTCATCACCCTTCCCAGTAACTGATATGTTTTATTTAATAACACTTGTGTGAAGAGCATCAAAATGGTATATTATTAGTGTCACATAAATACAACTTCCCATTCTTCACTTCAGCCACTAATTTGCCTCTTGGCTACTTCAGATTGTTCCCTTTAGAACTACTCTCTTGACCTAATTAGCAATTAGACTTCATACTCTATTGAAAATATTAAGCCTATTTGGTTAATATTTGAATTTATTGAAAGACAAGAGGTTAATAAACCAGGTAATTGCAAACAAAGCTTATCGCTTTGTACTGGTTCAGGTTAGCAGTTCCATTACTGATGTGCTCGTGTCTTTTCTATCAGTTCTTTCAGACAAGCAATTACTATCACACATGGAACTAATATAACCTTTGCAAAATGAGGATTAAACCACAATAACAACTTCTCTACCACTTGAAGTACAAACTATTAATTTCATTACAATTTCACACTTCAGTTGACATATTACCAAGCAACATTATTCTGTTAGTGTAGGATTAAAATTCCCCCAGTTGCCTCCTCTGATTAGTGATATTTCCTTTGTTGAATAATAATGATTATCTAAAAGAATTAACCCAACTAATTAAGTTCTGTTCCATGGAGAGGATCACCAATCTAATACATTCTTTTGCCACACAGTCATGATGACTTACAGTTGACATGTAATGCCGCACATGAATTAGGGGAACGTTAGGATGCCATCCTTTGAAAAGGTTATCACGTTATGCCAATTCTCTTTGCTTGTAGGTTTTAGACATGAGACACACATCTGCTCAAGTACTCGGACAAATCCCTTTGAAAAATGCTATCTGCTTTCAACACATTTTCAGGGAGTGGATTCTAGACAAAAGTGAATTCTCTTCACCATAAATTTGAACATACCTACACGTATACTGATGTCTTTGAGTAAGGATAGGTGGCAAAACTTGAAACTGTCATGAACAATGGTGATTTTAAGGTCACTGACACCCCAGATCAATACTGTCTTTCCAGGAGAGAAGATATCTTCACAAACCTTTCTGGAGGGAAACAGTTCAGCAAAGTGACTTTGCTGAGTCCTACCTACAGATGGAGAAGGAAGAAGAGTCCAAAGCGTTGTCAACTATAAGCACTCAGAAGGCTTTACCACTATAATAGACTTATTTTTGGAGAAGCATCTGCACCTGAACTTTGTGGTCCAGGTGCTGCAAGGCTGCCCAGGCACTCTGTTACCTGGATGACATTGCTACGAGTAAGCATGACAGGAGCACCTCCAAAATCTCAAGGCAGTATTAAAAAGATGATAAGATTATGGGCTCAGAGCATGACACAAGTGTGAATTCTTTAAACCAAGAATCACTTTCTGTCATCACACCATTGATGCACAAGGATTGTTTAAGTGTGCTGAGAAAATTCAAACAATGGTGGATGCCACAAGGCCAAAGGATATGTCACAATTACAGTCCTTTTTAGAATTTATCAACTACTATAACTGGTTCCTGTCAAACCTTGCTAATATGCCCACAATTCATTACTGCAGATCGGGAAGAAATGGAAATCGACAAAGCATGTGAGGTGGCTTTTGTAAAGTTAAATGAAATGGCCATGTCAGACATTGCACTGATACATTATGGTCTACATTGTGCTGTGAAGTTTGCCATGAGAATTGTTCAGGATGTCAACACATCCAGAAGAAAGGTATTCTGAGCAGTCTGAACCACTTCCTGCAGACCCAAAGTCAACTCCTACAACCACCACGAAGGAGGCCCCAGATCCTTGGTCTCATAGGCCAAGTGGAGTGATCCTCCTTGTCAAGAAAGATGTTATCCCACAAGAGTAAGAAAGCCTTCACAACGATTAAATATCATCACACCTTGTTGTCAGGTGTGGGTAAATGTGCTCAACAAAGGTCATCAGTTGGAAAAAAAATGGTAAGTCGCAACAGCACATTAATACAAAGTGTTTTATTTAGTGCCAGGTGAAACAAATGCAAAAGCTGCCCAAAAGTCCTGAAGAAAATAAAAGTATTTACAAATAGACAAATGAAAACAAACGTGTATAAAAATTTACAAATATACAGAGTCTTTCTCCACGACATACCTTGTCGTTAACTTCCTAACATAACTATTCACCAACCGTTAAATCCAACCTCCACACCCCTTAGTAAAACCAAATGGAGGGCTTAAATCTGCCTTCATAGGGTGTAGCGCACCTGCTCCCACTAACACAGGATGTGCAAAAACTGTCCCTTGGGTCTTCTGGGGCCATTCTACTGTCTGCAAACCAATGTAACAGTGTGAGTGAAATTAAATGTTTAGAATGCCTGTCTCTAGAATCCTTATTTTCATGTGTCAAAAACCAGTAGAACACGTTAACTGAAGGGATTGTTTTGATTAGCTAAACTAGCAATTGTTCTACTGTTGGGGGTGTGTAAATGGTAAACTGCCAAAATCTGCAGAACAGGAGGACTAAGTGTGTGAACTATTGAGGAAACTAGATCAGGGATAGAATGAGAAGTGTCTAACCAGGAAAAGGGACAAGATTAGTAGGAGAATTAGCATTGCTAACCTGTTCTGTCACAAATCTTTAGGCCTGCATTGAACAATCTAAAACTTACTCTGCCATGGATATCAGTATAGAGTTTAGAGATCATCTGGGTGTTTCAGCTCTCTGCAGTCTCCAAGAGGATTCCAGGAAATAGAGGCAATGTGCGGGAACTTTTAAGTGAGAAGGCTGTGGCACACAGCGCAAGTCGATGCTCAACTCCATTGCACTGATTAAAGCTTCCATTCCTTGCCGATTATAGCAAAGAGGGAGATTGAAACATTGAGGAGAATGAGGAAAAATGAGCGCAGGTTGCCTGCCTCTTTATTCCTGGGGGACCGCTCTACTATGAAGAGGGAAGACTGCTTTTGGATTGCTGGGGGATCGTTCACTTGCTCTACTACCAGACGGAAGATTACTTTTTGATCGCTTGCTGCCAGAGAGTGAAAGACCTGCCTCTGTGCTCGGAGGCTTTCTGCATTTTTGGATGCAGACTTGGACTATAGACATTTTTCAGTCTATCCTTGTGCAGGATTCCCCAAAGGATAACTTGCAGGCTGAGTCAGTGGTGAGGATGGCAAATGCAATGTTAGCATTCCTTTCAAGAGGACTAGAATATAAAGGCAAGAATGAAATTCTAAGGCTTTACAAGGCATTGGCCAGATCTCACATAGAGTATTGTGAGCAGTTTTGGACTTTTTAATCTAGGAAAGGATGTGCTGGTGTGAGAGAAGATCCACAGTAGGTTCATGGGAATGTTTTGGGAAATGGAAATGTTAACACATGAAAAGTGTTTGATGACTCTGGGCCTGTACTCAGTGGACTATAGAAGAATGAGGTGTAGTCTCATTAAAACCAATTTAATGTTGAAAGATCTAGATACAGTGGATGTGAGGAGAATATTTCTTACAATAAGGGAATCAAGGAGCAGAGGACAACCTCAGAGGAATGTCTATTTAGAATAGAGATAAGGAAGAATTTCTTTAGCCAGAGGGTAGTGAATCTGTAGAATTAATTGCCACAGATGGCTTTGATGGCCAAATTATTGGGTATATTTAAAGTGGAAGTTGGTAGGTCCTTGTTTACTCAGGGTGTCAATGGTTACAGATAAAGGCAGGACAATACTTCTACTTCTGGGGCGCCTAGGTGCGACTCGAATAGCAGCAGTACTCTCAATGGATATGATTACATATTCTTGTTTCAGCCTGATACAGCTAAACAGCACAACTGCTTCCAAGGTCAGTACAGTCATCAAAGATGTCTTAATGTGTTTAAATGAACTAGCGCTCCTTAAAACTGGTAGAATCAACACCAATTGTGGTCGGAAGCGCTCACGTAGGATACCATGGAGTAAGCCTGGGTGCAGAGCAGGGTTACAAGTGCATTTAAGGAAACAGGGTTTTAAGCTACCTATACTAACTATCTTACTGGAAAACATACAGCCTCTGGTGAATAAACTCGATGATCTTAGAGCCAGGGTGCTGTATCAGAGGGACCGTGTGTCCTTTGTTACACGGAATCCTGGTTAAATCCTTCTGTACTGGATGCAGCAATTCAGATTGATGGGTTTACTATACACCGTCAGGATAGGTTTACAAAGTCTCTCAAAAGCAGGGGTGGTGGAGTATGCCACATGATCAACTCTTCTTGGTGCACAAGTATATCAGTGCTATCCCAATTCTTCTCACCAGACCTGGAATATCTAGCAGTTAAGTGCCATTCTTTTTACCTCCCACAGGAGTTCACTGGGGTAATTTTAGTAGCAGTTTACATTCTACCTAAGGCCAATGTCAATCAGACTTTAGATGACCTGAGCAATGGGATCAACATACATGAAACAGCACACCCCAACACCTTCACCATTGTTTTGAGAGATTTTAACCAGGCCAGTCTGAAAAAAAATCACTATGCAATTACCATCAACAGATCACTTGCAAAACCAGAGGAAACAACACACTGGACCATTGCTACACCACCATCAAGAATGCCTACAGTGCTATCACTTCAGGAAGTCTAATCACCTGGCTGTACTTCTACTCCCCAAGAATAGGCAGAGACTAAAGACTGCAGCACCAGCAGTGAGGACCAAGAAGGTATGGACAGGGGAAGCACAGGAGCATTTTTAGGCTTGCTTTGAATCGGTGGACTGAACTATATTCAGGGATTCATCTTTGAACCTGGATACGCATTCTGCATTTGTTACCAACTTCATTAAAAGTTGTATGTCTACAAAGACTTACTGTACATTCCCAAAACAAAAGTCGTGGATGAACCAGGAGGTACATCGTCTGCTGAAGGCTAGATCTGTGTCATTCAAGTCTGGTGAATCAGGCCAGTATCAGAAAACCAGGTTTATTTTCTGGAGGGCTATTTCAAGGGTGAAGAGACAATTTCAGATGAGGTTGGAGACATCAGATGCACGGCAACTCTGACAAATTTGCAAGACATTACTTCCTACAAAGCGAAACCCAATAGCATGAATGGCAGCGGTGCTTCACTACCAGATGAACTCAACACCTTTGACGCCCACTTTGAAAGGGAAAACACAACTACAGCTGCAGAGATCCCTGCTGTACCTGATGACCCTGTGATCTCTGTCCCACAGGTCATGTTAAGCTGTCTTTAAAGAGAGTGAACCCTCGCAAGGAAGAAGGTCCAGATGGAGTACCTGGTAAGGCTCTGAAATCCTGTGCCAACCCAATAGTGAGAGTATTCAAAGATATTTTCAGCCTCACTGCTACGGGTAGAATTTCCCACTTGCTTCAGAAGGCAACAATTATACCAGTGCCTAAGAAGAATAATGTGGGCTGTCTTAATGACTCTTGCCCGGTAGCACTCACATCTGGAGTGATGAAATGCTTTGAGAGGTTGGTTATCACTAGACTAAAATCTGTCCTCAGCAAGGACCTGGAGCCTTTGCAATTTGCCTATCGCCACAATAGGTCAATGGCAGATGCAATCTCAATGGCTCTCCACACGGCTTCAGACCACCTGGACAACACAAACAGCTGTGTCAGGATGCTGTTCATCGACTATAGCTCAGCATTTAATACCATCATTCCCACAATCCTGATTGAGAAGTTGCAGAATTTGGGCCTCTGTACCTCCCTCCGCAATTGGATCCTGGACTTCCTAACCAGAAGACCACAATCTTTGCAGATTGGTGATAAGACATCCTCCTCGCTGATGATCAACACTAGTGCACCTCATGGGTGTGTGCTTAGCCCACTGCTCTACTCTCTCTACACACATGACTACCTGGCTAGGCATAGTTCAAATACCATCTATAAATTTGTGATGATACAACCATTGTTGGTAGAATCTCAGGTGGTGATGAGAGGGCGTATAGGAGTGAGATATGCCAACTAGTGGAATGGTGCAGCAGCAACAACCTGGCACTCAACTCAGTAAGACAATAGAGCTGATTGTGGACTTCAGGAAGGGTAAGACAAAGGAACACATATCAATCTTCATAGAGGGATTAGAAGAGGAGAGTGAGCAGTTTCAAGTTCTTGGGTGTCAAGATCTCTGAGGATCTAACCTGGTCCCAACATATCAATGTAGTTATAAAGAAGGCAAGACAGCGGCTATACTTCATTAGGAGTTTGAAGAGATTTGGCATGTCGACAAATACACTCAAAAACTTCTATAGATATACTGTGGAGAGCATTCTGACAGGCTGCATCACTGTCTGGTATGGGAGGTCTACTGCACAGGACTGAAAGAAGGTGCAGAAGGTTGTAAATCTAGTCAGCTCCATCTTGGGTACTAGCCTACAAAGTATCCAGGACATCTTCAAGGAGCGGTGTCTCAGTAATGCAGTGTCCATTATTAAGGACCTCCAGCACCCAGGACATGCCCTTTTCTCACTGTTACCAACAGGTAGGAGGTACAGAAGCCTGAAGGCACACATTCAGTAATTCAGGAACAGCTTCTTCCCCTCTGCCATTTGATTCCTAAATAGACATTGAAGCTTTGGACATTACCTCGCTTTTTTAAAAATATACAGTATTTCAATTTTTTGTAGATTTTTAAATCTATTCAATATACATATATTGTAATTGATTTACTTATTTATTATTAGTATTATGTTTTTTATTTTGTTTACTTTTTCCTCTTCTATATTATGCATGGCATTGAACTGCTGCTGTTAAATTAACAAATTTCACACATGCCAGTGATAATAAACCTGTATTCTGAATCAGCCATGATGGAATGGCAAAGCAAACTCATTGGGCCAAATAGCCTAATTCTGCTTTTTTGTCTTATGGTCTCATGTAAGTAAGTGAGGAGGTGGGTGTTGCCTTTCTGTTAAATTAGTTCATCACAGCTCTACCTGGAAATGACATTCTTGTAGGACTGTCCCATGAGGCCATATGGGTAGAAATTAAATAAGGAGATATTTACTCCAGTGAGCCTGTAATATATACCTCTCAATATTCCATGGGAACTCGAAGCAGGTGTATAGAGAAACTACTTATTGTAAAAACAAGTAGGCTCTACACCAATGACTGCACCTCCTCCAACCCCTATATGAAGCTTTTGAAGTTTGCAGACGACACTACCGTCATCGGACTCATCCAGAATAGTGATGAGTCTGCATATTGACAGCAGGTGGACCAACTGGCGCTCTGGTGCAGTCGGAACAATCTGGAGCTGAACACGCTCAAGACAAAGGAGATGATAGTGGATTTCAGGAGACATCCCCCCGCTATGTCTCCCCTCACAGTCCTCAGCAGCCCTGTGTCCACTGTGGAGAACTTCAGGTTCCTGGGAACCACCATCTCTCAGGATCTGAAGTGGGAGCAGAACATCAGCTCCATCCTGAAGAAGGCCCAGCAGCGGATGTATTTCCTGCGGCTCTTGAGGAAATACGGTCTGCCTCAGGAATTGCTGCTGCAGTACTACACTGCAGTCATTGCGTCTGTCCTGTGCACCTCCATCATTGTGTGGTTTGGAGCCGCCACCAAGCAGGTTAGAACCAGACTACAGCGCACAGTGAGGACTGCCGAGCGCATCATTGGAGCCTCCCTGCCCTCTATTGTGGACCTGTACTCTTCCAGGTTGAAGAAGGGGGCGGGGAACATCATAAAGGACTCCTCCCATCCTGTGCACGGACTGTTTGATCTGCTTCCATCTGGTAGGCGCTTCAGATCCCTCCAGACTAAGACTAATAGGCATTGGAGAAGTTTTTTCCCTACTGCGGTCACTTTGCTGAACAGTTAACTGCCGGTTAACTGTCGACTGACTATTACTTGGATTGCACTACCTGTATGTATAATTTATATTTTCATTTATATTTATCATTATTATTGTTATGAGCAGAGAGACAACATCTGCCAGAAGTAAATTCCTTGTATGTGCATAGGTACTTGGCGATTAAAGTCTGATTCTGATTCTGTGATAGTGAGAGATTTTAAATTTCTCTGGTATTGACTTGGCCACCCCCCAGGGTTAACAATCTGGATGGGGAGGGATTTGAGAAATATGCCCAGAAAAGTTTCCTGAGCTAGTATACTGAGTACCCTACTTGGAAGGGCGTAAGGGAACAAGGGAGGGCAGATAGCTGAAGTGACTGACAGGAAGAACTTGGCTTAAATGACCATAACTTGATTAGCTTTAAAGTAGTGTTAAGACAGGACAGGTATACAGGTTAGCATCCTAAACTGGAGTAGTGCAAAAATTGGGTGAATTAAGCAGGGTCTCGCAGTGGTCAATTGTTTGAAGAAAAAGGAACAAATTGCAGATGTAAGGCTTTTAAGAGCATGGTATCAAGAGTCAAGGAGCAGCAGTTACTTTTAGGTTGAAAAGAAACTTAGCAGGTTTAGGGAACCTTGGCTGAAGAGAGATATTGATACTCTAATCAAGAAAAAGAAGGAAGCATACATTGAGTTTAGGCGATTATGGGTTTCTTTGAGGAGAAAATTGTGGTTGCTCCAGAGATAAGGGAAACAAGCAGATATGTTTCAAAGAACATGTGTATAACCAGGGAGGTACTTATGGCCTTACACCATATTAGGTGTATATATCCCCAGCGCCTGATCGAATGAATTTCAGACTTTGTGTGAGGCTAGAGAAAAAAATTGCACAGGACCTTGCAAATATGTTTTCTTCATCATCAGACACTGGAAATTCCCAAAGACTAGGTGATAACGTTAACACGAGAAAATCTGCAGATGCTGGAAACTCAAGCAACACACACAAAATGCTGGCTCAACGCAGCAGGCCAGGCAGCATCTATAGGAAGAAGTACAGTTGACATTTCAGGTTGAGACCCTTCGTCAGGCCTATTGGAAAAAAGAGATAGTAAGCGATTTGAAAGTGGGAGGGGGAGGGGGAGACTGAAATGATAGGAGAAGACAGGAGGGGGAGGGATGAAGCTAAGAGCTGGTAAGTTGATTGGCAAAAGGGATACAAGGCAAGAGAAGGGGGAGTATCATAGGACGGAAGGCCTTGGAAGAAAGAAAGGGGGAGGGCAACACCAGAGGAAGATGGAGAACAGGCAAGGTGTTATTGTGAGAGGAAAAGAGAGAGAGAGAGAAAAATAATTTTAAATTAAAAATTAGGGATGGGGTAAGAAGCGGAGGAGGGGCATTAACAGAAGTTAAAGAAATCAATGTTCATGCCATCAGGTTGGAGGCTATCCAGATGGAATATAAGGTGTTGTTCCTCCAAACTGAGTATGGCTTCATCTTGACATTAGAGGGGCCATGGATTGACATATCGGAATGGGTATGGGACATGGAATTAAAATGTGTGGCTACTGGGAGATCCTGCTTTCTCTGGTGGACAGAGTGTAGATGTTAAGCGAAACGGTCTCCAAGTCTGCGTCGGGTCTCACCAATATATAAAAGGCCACATCGGGAGCTCCGGACGCAGTATACCACACCAGCCAGCTCACAGGTGAAGTGTCGCCTCACCTGGAAGAACTGTCTGGGGACCTGAACAGTGGTGAGGGAGGAAGTGTTAAGGACAGGTGTAGCACTTGTTCCTCTTACAAGGGTAAATGCCAGGAGGGAGATCGGTGGGAAGGGATGGTGGGGGACGAATGCACAAGGGTGCAATCCCTGCGGAAAGCATAAAGTTGGGGGGGGGGGGAGAAAGATGTGGTTGGTGTTGGGATCCCATTGAAGGTGGTGGAAGTTATGGAGAATTATATGTTGGACACGGAGGCTGGTGAGGTGGTAGGTGAGGGCAAGAGGAACCCTATCTCGAGTGGGGTGGTGGGAGGAAGGGGTGAGAGCAGATATGCGTGAAATGGGAGAGATGCATTTGAGGGCAGAGTTGATGGTGGATGAAGGGAAGCCCCTTTCTTTAAAAAAGGAAGACATCTCCTTTGTCCTGGAAAGAGAAGCCTCATTCTGAGAGGCGATAACGTTGTTCCATTGTTTAAGAAGTACAGCAAAGACAAACTAGGGAACTTCAGGCTGGGCAGCCTGATATTAGCAATAGAGAAGTTAGTGGAGGAAAGCTGATGTACAGGATCACCCAGTATTTGATAGACAGAATCAGATTAGAAGGAGTCAGCTTGACTTTGTGCATGGAATGTGGCGTTTCACAAATATTTTTGAACCTTTGAAGAGATAACCAAAAGGTAGATATGGATAGAGCACTGGATGTTGTATATGTGGAATTTATCAAGCCCTTTGACAAGGTCCTGCACTATAGGCTTGTCTGGAAGATTAGGTCCCATGGAATCCAGGAAGACCTAGGTAGATGGACTCATAATTGGCTTGAGGATAGGAAGCAGAGTTTGGATGAAGGTTGTTTCTCAGAATGGACATGAGTAGTGTGCCACAGGAGTCAATTTAAAAACCCCGGTTACTTGTTCTTTTTGTCAGGAAAATAAAAGGATTTTATTAAATTGATCATATTGAATTTCCCAAGACAAAAATCAGAGAAGAGATTAAATACAGAACATTTATGGATGTAGTTTTTACTTGGGTAAATGCAACATGTTGCATTTTAGGAAGTCAGAAGAAAAGGGACAATACAGAGTTAATGGCAGGATCCTGAACAGATTTGTACCGAGGGATCTTGGAGTCTGCATTCCAAGATAATTAAAAATGAACCTTTGAAGTAGGTAGGATGGCAAAGATGTATAGCATGCCTCCCTTTTGCAGTTGGAGCATTGAGTACAAGAGGAAATGTTGCAGCTATACAAGTCTTTGGTTAGGCTGTACTTGGAGTATGGTGTATAATTCCGGTGGCTCCATTACTGAAAGATTGTGAAAGGATTGGAAAGGGTGCAGTATAAGTTTAGCAGGATGTTACCTGGATGAGAGGCTTTGACCTATAAGGAAAAGATGAACAAACTTGAGAATTGTTCTCTGGAATGTTGGAAGCTGAGTAGAGACCTGATAAAATTGAGATGCATATGTAGGGTAGGCTATCAGAATCTTTATCTGAGAGGAGAAATGCTAAAAACTGAAGACATACATTTTAGCTGGCATGGGAAGTTTAAAGGAGATGTGCAGGGCAAGTTATTTTATTAGAGGGGTAGATGCCTGAAACAGGTTACCAGGGTTGTGGCAGAAGCAGAGATGATAGTGTTGTTAGAGACCAATAGGCATGTAAATCTGCAGGGAATGGAGGGATATGGATCATCTTCAGTCTAAAGAGAATGTTTAATTTGACATTGTTTAGCACAGACATAGCATGCTGATGATCCTGTGCTGCTTTGGTCTATGTTATATGCTGTTAGACCCTTCTATTCTGTCAATTAATAGTTTGAATATTTATGTTTCCAGGGAGCCATTCCTCACTGATTTTTTAAAAAACTATTTTTGGGTATCTGGGGTTTTGTACTCAGAAGCCTTTAGACTATCCACAGATAACTGAATATCAGTGTCTTGTCAGTTGACGTGCACCCATTTTAAATACAGAATTTTACACAGTTGTGTGCCTTAACCAGAATGTTGAAGTAATCTATAGAGTTATAACTGTTGGAACTGTAACCGCCTGCTGTATGTTTGTGCTTACTGTATAAAACTTCATGTACTTTTGCAAACAGTGAGGTTCTGATTCTCTAGATTCTGCCAGACAGCTTGCTTGTGCCAAATAAAAACTCTTTGCATCCTACAGTTCCTGTCTCACTGTGACTGCACAGTCACAACATATTGCAACGATAACTATATTTGAAAGGTGCTTCATTTATTGTGAAACACTTGGGACTTTAAGAGATTGTTAAAGGTCACATAAATCTAGATTCTTGCCCTTTTTCTTTCCTTTGCACCCAATTTTGAGGTTCCGCAGGTAAAATCTAAAGATTCAGTGCTACTGGCGTTCAAAATTAGAACAAGATTTATCATCACTGACATATGCCATGAAATTTACTGTTTTGCGGCAGCAGGACAGTGCAATATACAGTAAAAAAATTACTATTAGTTACAATAATATATAAAAAATAAATCAATAGTACAGAAAGAGATCAAAATAGTGAGGTAGTGTTCATGGGTTCACGAACTGTTCAGTTATCTGATGGTGAATGGGAAGAAGCTATTCCTAAAACATTGAAGGTGGGTCCTCAGGCTCCCGTACCATCTCCATGATGGTAGCAATAACGAGAGGATCGGGTGGGGGGTTTTAAATGAAGGATGTTGACTTTTTGAGGCATTGTCTTTTGAAGATTTCATCAACGTTGGGGAGGTTAATGCCCATGATGGAGGTAGCTGAGTTTACAAACCTCTGCCCTTCTTTTCCTCTGCACCGCCATACCAGATGCTGATGCAACCAGTCAGGATCTTCTCGAAGGTATATCTGCTGACATTTGCTGTATTATTGATGGCAGAACCTCAGAATTCCAACTTCTACTCAAATGCCAATATAGTTTTAGAACTCTAAGCGCAATACCATTGACAAGAGAAAGTGCTTGAGAAGCTAAATGGACTAAGGATAGATAAGTCTCCTGGACCGGATGAAGTGCATCCACGGGTTCTGAAGGAGGTGGCTTTGGAGATTGTGGAGGCATTGGAAATAATCTTCCAGGAATCAGTAGACTTGGGCATGGTTCTGGAGGACTGGAAGGTCACAAGTGTAGTCTCGTTGTTTAAGAAAGGGGGGAGGCAGCAAAAAGAAAATTACAGACCTATTAGTCTGACATTGGTAGTTGGAAAGTTATTGGAGACGATCCTCAAGGATGAGATTATGAATTACCTTGAGGTGCATGACAAAATAGGCCCAAGCCAGCATGGTTTCATGAAGGGAAGATCCTGCCTCACCAACTTATTGGAATTTTTTGAGGTAATCTCAAATAAGATTGACAAGGGAGGCTGTGGATGTTGTGTATTTGGATTTTCAAAAGGCCTTTGATAAGGTGCTGCATAAGAGGCTGCTTAATAAGATGAGGGCCCATGGAATTACAGGAAGGATATTGGAATGGGTGGAGCATTGGCTGATAGGCAGAAAGCAAAGAGTGGGAATACAGGATCCTATTCTGGTTGGTTGCCGGTCACTAGTGGTGTTCCGCAGGGGTCGGTGTTGGGGCCTCTTCTTTTTATACTGTATATCGATGACTTAGATTATGGATTAAATGGTTTTGTGGCTAAGTTTGTGGATGACACCAAGGTGGAGGAGCAGGAAGTGTTGAAGAAACGGAAAGGTTGCAGAGAGATTTGGTCAGTTTAGGAAAGTGGACAAAGAAATGGTAGATGAGATACAATGTTGAGAAATGTACGGGCTGTACATTTTGGAAGAAGAAACAATTGGGCAGATTATTATTTAGATGGGGAGAAAATTCAAAAATTAAAACTGCAAAGGGACTTGGGGGTTCTAGTGCAGGATACCCTAAAGGTTAACCACCAGGTTGGATCGGCAGTAAGGAAATCGAATGCTATGTTGGCATTCATTTCAAGAGGAATAGTGTATAAGAGTAAGGAGGTGTTGATGAGGCTCTATGGGGCACTGGTGAGACCCCATTTGGAATACTGTGTGCAGTTTTGGGCCCCTATCTCAGAACAGAGTGGATGGGGAAAGGCTGTTTCCCTTAGTGGCTGAGTCCAGGACAAGAGAATTAGAGGGTACCCATTTAAAACAGAGATGAGGAGAATTTGTTTTAGCCAGAGCATCGCAGATTTATGGAATTTGTTGCCACATCATTGTGGAGGCCCAATCATTGAAGGTTTTTAAGGAGGAGATTGACAGGTATCTGATTAGTCAGGGTATCAAGGGATATGGGAAAAAAGCCAGAAATTGGAACTAGATGGGAGAATAGTTTAGCTCATGGTGGAGTGGCGGACCAGACTCGATGGGCCTAATGGCCTACTTCTGCTCCTTTGTCTTGTGATCTTGTGACATGTTAGGTTCTCTCAATTTTCCTTTAGGGTGTTGTTAATAATCCTCTCCAGTACCTAGTAGCCAAACCCTGTAGTAATCAGCCATCCTAAGCTGTTTTTTTTATGCCAACCATGATCAAATCCACAATCAATTGAAGGGGGATAAGGACTATTAAGATACAGTAGTCAAGTAAATGGGATATCTGGCACATTACAGCATACCCTTTGTTTAGGCTGGTGTTTAATGTGTAAAAATTGTGGAGCCTTTAAAATTATCATCAATATTCCCAAAAGATATTGTGGCTATGTCACTGTGCTGTATTGTTTACAACAAATCAAAGTTCACTATCAAACACCGTTGAACACAGGAGACCATTCAGTCTGTTGTCCCTGAACCTAACCCTTCCAAGGAGCTCGTAAATCAGTCCCGCAGTTTTCATTTCCTTACAAATGATTTAATCAAATCCATTTTAACATGACCATAGCAACTGTTTCCACTGCCCTTTCAACCATTTCAGATGATAACTGCAGAAGATTTATTCCCACTGCCCTCTGCTCTGTCTCTAATTATCTTAATTCTATCTCCTCTGACTTTCTAGCCTCCTGACAGTGAGAACAGTTCCTCCTTATTTATTCAGTAGAGCCCTTTCTAATTTTGAAAACCTTAATTAAATCTCCCCTGAACCACACAAATATTTTGCATTGCAAATTAAAACCAGCAGAAAATAATCCCCTCAGAGTTTAACTGTTGAAATTAATATGAAAAGGCAAAGACATTAAGTGCATGGATTGATTCACATTGATACTTTTGCATGTAAAATCAATACTCAATTTCTTTCAATGATGTACAGGTTGAACAATAAGTCATTCATAATCAGAAATGCAAGTACCATACTAATTGCAACATTCAACAGAGAATAGAGGCTTACCTCACCCAAGAGTTAGCATTAACAACATAACTGCCAATTAATGGTGATGAGTAATTTTCCCATGCCCAATCAATGTAGAGAAATGCAGAACCTGACTTAAATACCCAAGGAACCTCAAGGCCACTGATAAACTTCACGAGTACTGAGTCTGTCAAAAGGATTAGAGAAAATGAGAAGCAGTCAGGATGGAAGCATGAGTAACTCATTGGAGGTTTGATACGATAGTATGTATATTGTCATAACACTGACGAAAGATAAAGATTAGTTTTCTTTATCACATCTGCATTGAAACATGCAATAAAATATGTCATTTGCATCAATGACCAACATAGTCAGAATTGTGCTGGTGCAGCCCACAAGTGCTGTGATGCTTCTGCGCCAATGTAGCCTGACCACAACTCATTGACCCTGAAGAAACTTACATGACCATGGGGAAGATGAGCAAACTCCTCACAGACAGCAGCGAGAATTGAATCCCACTTGAACAGCTGGCACTATAAAGCGTTATGCGAACTACTACACTACCATGTCACTCTTCAAAGAGTTTAAATGGAATGCTATTACTGTTTAATGGAAAAATCTACCACATTATTTAACTCCAGCCAGTGCTGGAAATATTGGAGGGGTCACCAAGATAACTGCAATCCTGTTCTAGTTCTGTATACTTACGTAAGTGTCCTTTTTATTATCCATGTTGAAGCTAAGCAATGCATCCACATGGTTCCAGCCCTTGATCCATTTCTTCCTTACAGACACTATAATCACACTGATCTTTTCCTTGACAAAGAGTGACGAGCTTCCAAAATGACAAAATTAAAATTTTGACTCATGTATCCACTATTGAACATTTACTGAATGGTAAGCACCATGAATGAAGCTATACGGTCCCTATGATACACTAGGCTGCTTATAGGCTTACAGAACAATACAGCTTGGGCCTAACAAGCTCATGTTAACCATGGTGTGCACCCAGTCACTCCTAATTTCCTGCATTCAGCCTATATCCATCTAAGCTCCATCCCTCCATGTACCATACCTGCTTCCCAAATAATTCTACTAAACCTGCTTCACCACCTCCTCTGGTGGCTCACTCTATACACTCACCATTCAGTTACCTATAGCCATACAGTTTTCAAAGTGCAGGTGCATATTTTTAATTGAGAATTCACTGCTTGCCCAGGTTACCAGTTATAAGAAGCAACTTAAAATAAAACAGACATTCCTGAGAAATAAGAAAGGTATGACCATGTTAATGGGGCTATATTACAGACCAATTAACTGTCCAAGGGATTTAGAGGAACAAATTTGTCAAGAGCTCAGACTGTTGCAAGAAACATAAGGTTGTTATAGTAGGTTATTTTAACTTTCCACATGTTGGTTGGGAATCCCAAACTGTAAAAGGACTAGATGGGATAGAGTTTGTCAAATGTATTCAGGAAAGTTTCCTTAATCAGTACGTAGAAGTCCCAGTGAGTTTGTATGCATTACCGCATCTGATATCGGTGAATGAGACAGAGCAGAAGTTTGTGTAGGGGAACACTTTGCATCCAGTGACCACAATGCCATTAGTTTCAAAGTACTTTCTATATATGCAAAAACATAGATCTGGTCTGTGTGTTGAGATTATAAATTGGAGAAAGGCAAATTTTGATGGTATCAGAAATGATCTGGCAAATGTGGCTTGGGATAGGCTGTTTTCTGGCAACAGTGTACTTGGAAAGTGAGAGGCCTTCAAAAATGACATTTTGAGAGAAAAAGTGTGTACGTGTCAGTCAGGATAAAAGGTAAAGATAACAAGTGTAAGGAACCTTGGCTTTCAAGAGATATTGTGGCCCTGATTAAGAGAAAAATGGAAGTGCATAGCAGGTACTGTATAGACAAGAGGGAACAATTAAGGTGCTTTTAGAGTTCAAGAAATGTAAGAAAACACTTAAGAAATTAGGAAGGCTAACAGAAGGCATTTGCTCTAACAGACAAGGTGAAGGAGAATCCCAAGGGATTCTACAGATGTTAAGAGTAAAACGATAGCAAGGGACAAAATTGGTCATCTGGAAGCCCAGAATATGCAGCCAAAAGAGATGGGGGTGAACTAAAATGATTTTTTTTTTTGCATCCATATTTACTTGGGTCTGTAGTGGACAGTGAGGAAGGCTATCATAGCTTGCAAAGGAATCTGCATCAGCTGAAAAATAGGCTGAAAAATGGCTGATGGAATTTAATGCAGACAAGTGCAAGGTTCTGTACTTCTGTAGGACCAACCAGGATTGGTGTTACACGGGGAACGGTAGGGCACTGAAGTGTGTGGTGGAACAAAGGGATTTTGGAATACAGGTACATAATTCATTGTAAGTGGTGTCACAGGTAGATAGGGTTTAGAACATGAAAGGTTGAGAGGAGATTTGATAGAGGTATACATAATTATGAGAGGTGAAGATAGGGTAATCGCAAGCAGGTTTCCCCCCCCCCCATTGAGATTGAATGGGACTAGAACCAGATGTCATGGTTTAAGGGTGAAAGGTGAGAAGTTTAAGGGTAACATGAGGGGAAACATCTTCACTTTAAGTATCGAGAGTGCTGAATGAGCTGCCATCACAAGTGGTGCATGCAAGCTTGATAGCAATGTTTAAGAGTAGTTTGAATAGGTACATGGATAGCAGAGATCTAGAGGACTATGGTCCTGATGCAGATCAAAGGGAGTAGGCAGCTTAAATAGTGTTGACATGGACTAGATGGGTTGAAGTCCTTTTCTTAAGCTGTACATCTCCATGACTGACTATGATATCAATTCTGGTAAGATAATCAAATTCCATTGAGACTGCATCCAGAAACTGGAATACATATTCCAGTTCACCAGATGTGACAGATGTGGGATATCATCCCTGCCAACCACTTCCTGCAGCAAGGCATCCATTACAGTAACAAACTATTCTCTTATCTATTGCCACTGCCACTGAGATATCCATAGTAACCTACAGGCACAATGTTAGTTCCTCATGACAGGGAAGTACAATCTATAAACAGTACTATTCTCTTATTCCTGGACCTTTCTGATATGCCTAGCATAAGGTGGGCTGAAGGGAACAATGTTAAGTTATCCAGCAACATGCATTAACATGCTTTGAACTTCACTATGAAACTTAAAGCAGTTTTAGTGCATGATGGCATTTAACCTGCCAATTTCCTTGCACTTTGCAATATATTTTACTTAATGGTACAGCACAGAATTAGCCCTCCTGGCCCCTCAAGCCACACTGTCCAACCCCACAGAGCCCCAATTTAACTCT
This sequence comes from Hemitrygon akajei, assembly GCF_048418815.1. Classification (NCBI taxonomy): domain Eukaryota; kingdom Metazoa; phylum Chordata; class Chondrichthyes; order Myliobatiformes; family Dasyatidae; genus Hemitrygon; species Hemitrygon akajei. The sequence goes on along the minus strand of NC_133132.1, from coordinate 90,500,010 downwards.
AACCTGAGCATGGGACAATTTACAATGGCCCATTAACCTACCCAGACTGCAAGAGGAAACAGGGGGACCCAGAGAAAACCCAAGGACCTAGAAACTATTTACAGAGGATGCCTGGATTAAACTGGAATCTCCAATGCCCCAAGCTGTACTAGTGTCACACTAACCACTATACCATGTGCCAGCTTGAATCAAATGTCTTTGCTGGCCTATGCATTCTCATTTTTTATAGTATTTGCAATGCCACAGAAAATAAAGCAGCCCACATGAAAAGTAATATTGGTGCAACAGAGGACAGAAAATAACCATCATAAAAAGAGAGTTCCTGAGTTCATTCACCTTCCCTTAACATTGAGTGATTCATCATCACAGTTCCTTCACTATCAGCATTATTAAGTCACCACTGATCAAGGTGTAAATACTATGGCAAAAAGGTGCTAACCACTGTGTTGCAAGTATCTCACTTGGTGACACCCAAAACATTTTGACTACCCACATCACACACATCAGAGAAACACAGGGACAAAGCTTTCAGCCCCCTGAACCATAGAAAATAGAAATCTACAGCACATTACAGGCTCTTCAGCCCACAATGTTGTGCCAACCATGTAACCTACTCTAGAAACTACCTTAGATTTCCCTACTGCATTGTTGCAAGGACATGGCAGTGGAAACAAACCCAAGTGCAGAACACAGGCATGGAGGTGCATGGAGGCAGAGTCAGGAGGCATTATTAACACAGCAATCATGGAGTCAGCATCCAGGAGCAATACTTGACCAAGAACTGATAGAACCATGAAACAAGGCTACTCACACCAGAATCACCCAACAAACTGACAGCTTCTGCTTGTGCTCTCAGGGTTTTTATACTGCATTTGCTGATGGAAAGCAAATGTTTGTAGTTAGTGGAACCTGGGAATGATTGGAACTAAACGAGGTGACTGAGGCCCAATTCCTGAGGGAAATAGACAGGTAGGCACTGGCCAGAAGGGACTATGACATGCAGAGCCCTCTATTTTTCTAAGCTCCATGTACCTATCTACGTGGCTCTTAAAAGACTCTTTTGTATCCGTCTCCACCACTGTCACTGGCAGTGTGAAAAACTTACCCCTGACATCCCCTCTGTACATACTTCTAAACACCTTAAAACTATGCCCCCTCATGTTAACCATTTCAGCCCTGAGAAAAAAAAGCCTCTGGCAATCCACACAATCAATGCCTCTCATCTTTTACACCTCTATCAGGACATCTCTCATCCTCTGTTGCTCCAAGGAGTAAAGGCCAAGTACACTCAACCTATTTTTATAAGATACGCTCTCCAATCCAGGCAACATCTTCATAAATCTCCTCTGCATTCTTTCTATAGTATACACATTCTTCTTATAGTGAAGTGAGCAGAACTGAACACAATACTTCAAGTGAGGTCTGACCAAGGTCTTATATAGCTGTAACATTGCCTCATAGCTCTTGAACTCAATCCCATGGTTGATGAATGCCAACACACCATATGCCTTCTTAACAACTCTGTCAACCTGCGCAGCAGCTTTGAGTGTCCTATGGACATAGACCCCAAAATCCCTCTAATCCTGCACACTGCCAAGATATTACCATTAATACTATACTCTGACTTCAAAATTTGACCTACTAAAATGAACCACTTCACACTTATCAGGGTTGAATTCCATCTAAAACTTCTCCGCCCATTTCTTCATCCTATTGATATCCCACTGTAACTTCTGACAACCCTCCAGACTATCCATAACACCCCCAAACCTTTGTGTGATCAGCAAACTTACTAACCCACCCTTCTACTTCTTCATCCAGGTCATTTATAAAAATCACAAAGAGGAGGTGTCGCAGAACAGATCACTGCAGAACACCATTGGTCACCATCAGGCCATCAAGTGCCCACTCTATTCCCACATCAGGAGTGACACTTCTCACTTTTCTGACTGAATATAGTGCCAGAAATGCTCTACGTTATTTGGGACATGGGAATCCATTTGTATTGTACATCATCTGTCACCAAACATGTTCATTCACTCCACAACTTTGCAGCATGGCAACAATGTGCAACACCATTACTTATTGTGTTTAGTTAGACTACTCTGACAGAATTTCCAGAATTCCAGACCTCTATCACCAAGAGCAGCAGATGGATGGAAACACCACATCTGACAGTCTCCCAACCAAGTCATACACCATCTTGGCATGACAGACTGTATATTTTCAGTCATCAATATATATCAAGAATTACTAGTCATCAATATTTTAACAATCATCATTGTTGATCTAAATCCTAGGGTTCCCTCTCCAATACAGTTGTGAGAAGTGAGCTACAGCACTTCAAAAAGGTCATTTGCCACCACCTTTCAAGGGGTATTTAGGATGTACAATAAGTGCTGGGTTTGTAAGTGTTGCCCAGATCCCAGGAATAAATGAAGAAATAGCTCTTCAACTCCCTCGAGCCTTACATAGCTCTCAACTGTAAGATAATCAGATATAGATGGTGAGGATCTGGTTGTTCTCATGTAGTTAATGAGTTTGCCATTTCTATCACATAAATGACTGATAGAATTATACCATAGCTGAAAATAATAGAAAACTTGTTATTCTTTCCCAGAATGCTTCAGGAAATCATGAATAGCAGGGGAAAAAAGGAAAAGCCTTGGTTTCAAGGAATGTATAAAGGACCAGTTATCTTCCAATGATCCATCATCACAAAACAAATTCATCAGGGAAACAGAAATAGAAATTTCATTGCATTCTGTTGAGCCATCAAGCTTGTTAGGATGAGTTTGAATGACCAGAACCACGTGACCTTTTCCTTTACGATCTGTACAGATAAAGACACATGCAAAAGACCTTCTGATGGTATTATTTCTACGTAGAGGGAAAAAGTGGTAATTTCTCTATTCTGATTATTTCTTTGATAGTCCATCCACTGTCACGTGTCAAAAAGCTTCATCATTGTATATGTACATATACTCTGCTCCCAAAGGTTATTTCCCTTGAACCATGGACAAGTAATTATTAACTTTGCAAGGACAAATTTCTATCCAAGTAGGTCAACTCAATATAGATTTTTGTAATGAAGATTAAAGTTGAGTTCAAGAACCTTTGTCTGAGAGAATGGTAAAATTAAGTGCTCTGACAACATTTGAGAAGCATCTAGACCAGGGGTGTCAAACTCATTTTAGGTCACGGGCCGGAGTGAGCAAAATGCAGCTTCATGCGGGCCGGATCAGTCGGATGCGTGCAAACGCAGCTTTCGTTGCCTCTGTTTTTTCAGCCTGCTCTCATGTGTCTCAGTCTCTGCTATAACTACAAAGTGTTTCACTTTACAAATTCCATTTCTTATGAAGAAGACTGCCGAGCAAGACTGCCGAATAAACACTAAAAACCCTGAAAACCTGGTACCTGAATAAACTCAGCATTAGCCATATCATACGCCATAGGCGCTTCGATTACTGGGGCCAGCTTTAATAGTAATTAGATATTATCTCGCGGGCCAAAGATAATTCCACCGCGGGCCGGATTTGGCCCGCGGGCCTTGAGTTTGACATATATGATCTAGACAGACATTTGAATTATCCAAGTCTATCAGATCATGGACCAAGTTTATTGAAATGAGATGTGAACTGGCAGATTCCTGATAGTCTGCTTTATAATAGAGGACTGATTGCTCTGTTTCGATGACTTCCACACCTCTTCATTCTTTTGACTTCTATTTCTCACACAGCTTTGGCTGTCAATCCTTATGCAGGTGAAATGCCTTTCTGCAGGTGAAATGCCTTCCTGCAGGTGTAAGTTGTGTGAACAAAACAAACTCTAATGAGCCTTAAGTTGTCAAATTTCAAGCTGATTAAACCTGAGGCATATGATCTTTATTCACATTACTTTTATGTTGTGGTTGAACCCAGTGTTTTTTTTCTAGAGAGGGAAGAGGCTGATTGATTCAACCTGTCACCTTTTCTTTCAGCCTCCCAATGCTTCACATTACTGCTTTTCACCAAGCCTCCATACCAATGCTGTATTTGCACTTAATTCATAGAATATAGAAAACAGGACAATGCAAAGAATAGCACAGGAACAGGCTGCTTGGTCCAAGATATCTGTGCTGATCATAGTCCTAATTTTAAACTAATCCCTTCTGGCTTAATGTGATCTATAACCCTCGATCTCCTACCTGCTTCTTAAACATTGCTATTGTATCTTCTTCCACCACTTTGTCTGGCAACATATTCCAGGCACCTACCAATCACTGTGTTAAAAAAAACTTTCTTCAGCTCACACATCTCTTTTCACTTTCTCTTCACATTCTGAAGTCAATACTATATTGACAACTGCCTCCAGCAACCCATATTATTCAAAGTTGTTCATTTATGGAATGTGAAGTTGCATGAGATTATCCATTGTTTTCACAAGGCCATCAAACAGAAACTTTTTTAAAGATAAAGGAGTTAGAAGGTTAGTTTTATTTGTCACATGTACATCATACATCAAAACATACAGTGAGGTGTGTTGTTTGCATCCAAATATGTGCTAGAGGCAGCTCGCAAAGATCAATTTATTAACCTTTACCCATACATCTTTTGGAACGTGGGAGAAAACTTGATCACCCAGAGGAAACTTGCATGGTCACGGAGAAAACATACAAATCTCTTTAAAGACAGTGGCAGGATTTGAACCCTGACTGCTGACATACTAAATCATTGGGCTAAATGCTACACTATCGTTCTGCCACCAGACAGCACTTGGGTCACTTGTGACATTCCTGAACTGGTTACAGTCAGTACACCAAGCTGCTGAAGTGATCTCTCCATTGACGGGCTTTCTAAATGTTGTTGCAAATAACACAAAAGTATCCTTTACATTTTTTTCAAACAGTTCTCTGAAATAACAATGGTGGGAGAAATCCATTAACTACCAGTTTGTTCATTTATCATTTTGCATCAGAAGCAGAGACAGATTTGCCATTTAGAAAGTATGAAAGTCTCTGAAATCATAAAACCAAAATGATGAACTTACATGGAAAACTGACAGAAGTATTCAGGTACCTTATATCGAAGTTTAAAATGTTACAGACTCTGTGTTAGGGCTGATTTTCCTGCAAATAGGAAGGTACTTTTGTTGCTGTGTGTTAAGAATGAGAAATCAAAAGCTTACCGTGTACAACACTGTCCATCCAGAATGTGTTCATGTTCCTGCACTCCAGGAGAGCCACTAGAAATTACATCAGTTGTAGCTTAATACTTCAGCTCATTGTCTCCATGAAGACAGCTGAAGGGTTGAGGGAATGTTTCACTCTGAGAGGAAACATTACTCAGAAAAAAAAACACTGAAATGCCCTGTTTGTCTTTTAAGGCAGATCCAAATGATCATTTTGATTTGATGAAGAGTTGGTATTTTCACTCATGCATTGGAGAGGGTCTAGAGGAGGTTCACAAAATGACAGGGTTAGCATATGAGCTGCATTTAATGGCTCTGGGCCTGTACAGACTGGAGTTTAGAAGAATGAGGGGGGGGGGGGGGAGTCTCATTAAAATCTATTGAATATTGGAAGGTCTTAATAGAATGGATGTGGAGAGGATATTCTTATAGTGGAAAAGTCAAGTACCAGAGGACACAGCCTCAGAATACAAGAACATACTTTAGAATAGAGATGAAGAGGAATTTCTTCAGCTGGAGGATGGTGAATCTGTAGAATTCATTGCCGCATATAGCTGTGAGGCCAAGTCACTTAAAGTGTATTTAAAGTGGAGATTGATAGGTTTGTGATTAGTAAGGGTGTTAAAGGTTATGGGAAAAAGGCAGGAGAATCAGGTTGCGGGGGATAACAAATCCACCATGATCGAATGATGGAGCAGACATGATGGGCTGAATGGTCTAATTCTGCTCCTATGTCTAATGGTCCTCTGGTCTAATGTCATGCTGCTTGTAAGTTATTGCTTAACCAATATCCCTAAACAAGATGAATGGATTACCTGGTGATGATCACATTATTTGCAGGAGTTTGCTGTGCACTTGTTACCTTTGTTACAAAACCACTGTGCTAAAAAGTCCTCATTGACTATGTAACCCTCAGTTCGGCTAGCTGCTTAATATAGGGAGTGATAGCCCCCAGCCCAGCAAAACTTAAGAAATCTCGTTTGGGTGGATGCTGAGCATTGTGTCCCCGTTACAAATCAGTACCATGTAATAACAAACAGTACACACTATGCAATTAAATGATTGAGCTTTATCATTCTTAATTTGACTATATGGTTTGTAAGGAAACAAAAAAAAAGAAAAGGGCTCATTCTCATGAAATAGTTTAATGCACAAATGTTGGAGCTCACAGTGTTGTCCATTTGTTCCCATTGACCTCCTCCGAGCATAGCCAACCCTCAGACCCGCGCTCCTCAGTCCACTCCGTCCAGCAGTCTACCAACTCTCTCCATTTGTGTCCTCTCTCTTCATCACTTCCCGACAAAAGACCGTGAAAATCACTCTTCCAGACCCACAAGAAAGACCCCTCTCATTGGCTAACATACATTCCAAAGTCCCTGTTATCTCTCGTCATAACCCAAACATTGCTGCTGCAGAGAAACCTTACAGCATGTTACAACTATAAAGATGGTGTGACTGCGTGGCTGAACAGCTGGGGTTTTATATTGCATTGCTATTGTTACCAGTCTCAGGGGAAGCTGAGGCAATACAGACAAGGTAGGCTGCAACTTCTATATCCTCACAGGCAGGTTTGCTGGTGCTTTTGGGAGCTTTATACAAGCTGGACAGAAGCTGTGAAGCTGAGTAGAAATTAATTCAGAATGAATGCAGAGTTGGGACTGGGAACAGCATATCAGTGATTAAGTTTCTGAGGTAGAAAAAGAATAACAATTGGAAAACCTCTATAATTGGGCTATATCTGTACATGCTGCACACGTATTGGGTTACACCTATACTATGCCCACATGCAGTTCAAGTGAATAAGGCAAAAAGCTCAGGCAGACAAAAGGAAAATTGATAATTTAGTAATTACTAAAATATAGGTTATAGAAGGGCAGGACTGCTAGTTTCACACTCCTAGTCTCAGAGCAGAAATGTAGTTGTTAATGTAATGCTTTTACAGTCTCTGATCAGGGTTCCATCTTGCCACTGTTCGTAAGGAGTTTGTATGTTCTCCCCATGACTGCGGGGTTTCCTCAGGGTGCTATGGTTTCTTCCCACATTCCAAAGATGTAAAATTGTTGCACGCTATGATGGCGACACTTGTGGGCTGCCCAGCACAACCCTTGATGATTTTACTTGATGCAAACAATGTATTTGATTGTTTGATTTAACGTGCAGTCAATGTGTCAAATAAAGCTGATCTTCATCTCTTTAGTTACAGTATTTTCACATCAGATAAAAAAAGGAGGGCAATAATTGTTTGGAAAACATTCAGAGGTGGCAAAAGAGATGACAGATGAGAAAGATCATCACATGCAGCCGGTAGGGGTGAACCACTGAATGGAGAAAGAGTAATAACATCAGTTCAAAGGAGATAGGATAGCAAACCTGTAAGCAAATTTCTGATGAATGCATGAACACCAGAATCATGATGGTAGTGGGAATTGTTTATCCCAAATTTACCAAATCAGTAATGGTGACAAGGGATTAATAGTTAGGGAAGTCAGCAGGTGTTTATGCAGCCAGATATATGACTTTGAGGTAGTCTGCTGCCTGGAGTCAGGATCAAGATGTCATTGAATGGTTGTGGATATTTAATCCACAATGGTGCTTTTTGAGACAGAGAAATAGTACAATGACAGTTAAGGGTATTCAACTGTAGTTAAGGTAGATATATTCTTCTGTGGTCACTGACATGATCTAAGATGATGACCTTCCTCTTTGGTGTCAGAGTCAATGGTGCCTTTGAAAAGCTACAGAACATCCTGAAGGCATAGGGTGATCTTATTGATAGCAATAAGGAATGTAGACATGGGGTTGAGAACCTTTGAGCAGAGTTGGGAATGAAGCTCAAAATGCAGGACCTCAAAAGTAGTAATACGTGAATAACCACCAGTGCCAGGTGCAAGTGAGTACAGAAACAGGGCAGACCAGATGGAGGAGTAGCAAACGGATGGTGTTGGAACATGGGGCTTCCAGAGATTTGGTATGTCACCAAAGAACCTAACAAATTTCTACAGATGTACTGTGGAAGCATTCTAACAGATTGCATCACTATCTGTTATGGAGGGGCCACTGCACAGGATTAGAAGAAGTTGAAGAAGGTTGTAATTCAGCCTGCTCTATCATGGGCACTAACTTGTCCATCAAGGACATCTTCAGAACATGGTGCCTGGAATGGCAACATCCATCATTAAGGATACCCACCAGCCAGGACTTGTCCTCCTCTCATTACTACCAACAGAGTGGAAGTAAAGGAGTCTGAAGACACAGAGTCAATGTTTTAGAAACAGCTTCTTCACCTCTGCCACCAGATTTCTCACTATTTTTGCACTACATATTTAATTTTTATATACATATATTTCTTATTGTATTTTATAATACATTTGATGTATTTTGTAGTACTGCTGAAAATTTCATGAAATATGCCAGTGACAATAAATCTGATTCTGATTCAAGTTCTGATTCTTTAGGTTGTTGAGAAGTTGTGCCTACTTCTAGAAGAGGCGGGGCTACTTCCAGAGGCCGGAGATGTTGTACCCCAATAGGGATGGGGTAAAAAACCCTTGTCAAGGAGTTTGATTGTACTTTTTGGGGAGGGTTTAAACTAGTTTGAATGCACAAGAAAAGTAGAATCATAAAAGAGAAAAGCCAAGTAGGAAAAAGTCAAGTCAAGTCAAGTCAAGTCACTTTTATTGTCATTTCGACCATAACTGCTGGTACAGTGTATAGTAAAAATGAGACAACGTTTTTCAGGACCATGGTGTTACATGACACAGTACAAAAACTAGACTGAACTACGTAAAAAAAAAAACAACACAGAGAAAGCTACACTAGACTACAGACCTACACAGAACTGTATAAAGTGCACAATAAAAGTGCAGGCATTTACAATAAATAATAAACAGGACAGTAGATTGGAATGAAGGTGGCACTAAACAGAGAGTGATGATGATGTCCTTGGCATACTGGGTGAACAAGTAGCCTTTGGGGTACTGCAGGTCTGTGTTTTTATTGATGCTTTGCTGCACGCTCGAGTGCTTTGTAGGGGGTGCTGATGCTTCTTTTGCTGGTAGGGCTGGGTGGGAGTCATTGCCTTGCGGCTGCTTCTGTGTGGGTAGGAGGCTTTGGGGTTCTAAGTTTTAAGTGTCATTCATTCTTTGGGGCACTCCTCTGTTTTCTGGGATGTTTGCGAAGAAAAAGAATTTCAAGATATATATTATATACATTTCTCTGACATTAACTATACCTATTGAAACTATTGAATACAAGAAGATTAAGAGAAAGGAGAAGGCACAGTTGCAGGGTGATAGCAGGGACAATGGAAGTTCATAGGAAGGAGATAGAACATAAAGGTCAGTCCCAGCAAATAGCGAGACCATAAGGGAAAATTAAAGACACGATTAGTGCAGACAATTTTCAAACTGGTTAGATAAATTCATGGCATGTACTCTCAAGTGACTAAAGCTTGTGATGATATTACACTTCCACCTGTTTGTATGCAGATTGAGAGTCTTCTACAATTTACCGATGAAGGAAGATCTTCAGACCACATTTAAAGACCAGGAATGTCGGCATGCAGAAATATTAATGCTAGTGGTCTCACTGCAAGAAATGGTGGTGACTAACCACATATATTCTATACAATGTTCAACTATCCTAAGAATGTACCTAATTGGGTTTCCTTGGGATACTGGAAATGGGCCTATATAATTGCGTTCGTGACTCTGGCTCCACTTGTTTCGTAGGAGGTGGTCTTGTGACTGCTCCTTCATTATAGGTTAGGCATTCCTTACAATTTGCAATGAATCACTTGCAATCAATCAATGTACAGGGCCACCAGAATAACATGTTATTTCTACATGTGTGGCTTGTCCAATTCCTTGGGAGGCTTCTCAAATCAATCTCTCCTGCTTATTAGCAGGCAGTATATGTTTCTCATCTTTTTAGAGTGGTATACCCATTCTTTACCTTCACCATCAGCCTCTTATTTGTACGGTGTTGGAAATCCTTGGTTTAATAATATCTAGGAGTATTCTTAAAACAAATTTCTGGTTATTCTTATTTGTTGCTTAGATACTATTAAAGCCCTGGCCTCCTGTACTATATTAAGGTCCATCCCAATAGCTCCGTATGCTTGCTCATCAGATACCTTATTACTGCACAAGTATAGTGTTATGATTGGTAACATTAAACTAATTCAAAGGAAGACACGAGTGATGAAATTGCAGGTGTAGCTTCGAGCTTACGTTATCACATTGTAGTGTGATGATGTTCGTAATTAACATATATTCACATATAACCCATAATTAATTATTTAAAAAAACAAGAATGCTCATTCTCTCTCTCTCTCTATATATATAAGATTACTCAAATATCATTGAAATATTAAATACACAACACTTCTCCCTGCTTAGCTATAAATGTTAACTCAATACAGAATGGAGAGAATGGATCTCAACCATATACACACTATACTATATAATATAACTACTATTTACAGACATCCACAGTATATTGATTTTTAATTTGCCCCATTCAGATCAAAAGATTTCATCGCTGTAGAGACTTTCTTACTCTAATAGGATGACATCTTTCCTGACAAGGGAGGTCAGTCTGACTGGCAGATTGAGACTTGTGGCTGTGAGACAGTCTCAGGTTCTGTGTGCTCTTCTGTGGTGGTTGTAGCAGGTGAAATTGCAGTAAATGGTTTTGACAGCTCTGGACACTTTACTTCTACTTTTCTTTCCTCTCTCTTCTCTCTTTCAGATCTTTTCCTTTCTTATTTAGATTCTTTCTCTCCATCTCTTCCCTTCCTTTACTTCTAACTTGTGCATCTTGATCTTGGAATAGCTTACCGAGTTTACTGGAGTACTCTCTTATTAATCCTTCTGTTGCTCCCTTTACAAACTGATCTCTCCTCTTGGTTTCCTCATCTGACAAATCCTCTGTTTCTGTATCTCCAATGACTCCTTTCTTTATGGCTGAAAAATTCATCTAGCTGGGCTTTGGTCTTTGCATCTACTTTCACAAGCAGCTATTTGTCTCCCACTTGAAGGTCATGCAATGCTTTGTTGGTATTCCTATGAAAATCCTCTTGCTTCTGACTCTTCATGGGGAGTCTACTATTCCTTCACACCTGGGTTTAATCCTGCCAGTGGCCATCATGACAGATTATACTGTATCAACCTATAATTCAAGGACTAATTTACTTAGCTACTTCCATCTTTTTTCTGAAGGAATTTAGCTGTCAATAATCTTGATCAGTGAGTCTCCGTCCAGGAGATTCTTCTTAGAGGAGATAATTCCAGGTAACAAAGTGGATTAAACACAGTTATTTTATTTTAACTGAAACTGAAACACATTTATTTTATTTTGGGGAGTAATTTCTAACTGAGTTTATTATTCTGCACACCTACCACAAGTACAATCCTTACAAACTAGAACACCATACCTGTGAGTTGCAGATAAACATGACATCTGTCACAAATAAAAGGCTCTGGAAAGAGACCCCTCTCAGGTTAAGACTGAGAAGTGGGCTCTGTGTCTTCACCTCTATCTCCTCCTCACCCTCACTGTCTTCTAAAATGGAGAGGAGTTGATGCGGAAGAGGTTCAAGTCCCCTCCACCTAACCCGAGTGAAAGTTAGATCACTCCAAATGCCGAGCCAATTTGGTAAGATCAGGAACAGCTTCAGGCTTTGCGGCCCAGATATGTCACTGCACTGGGGCCGGGGGCCTAGGGCAAGGCACGACCCAGTGCTTAGATAATATAAACACCATCCCAGATAAACTGGAAAGCCCGAGTGCAAAGGCAAGGGTCAGGCTGGTTTTGTTCGCTCTACCGCAATATTCATTCCTCTCTTCATTGGCTGTCATCCCTGCGAGTTTTGTGACATTTTTGCCCCACTGATATGATGAACTGAGATCGAGGCTTGGGCAACTACACTGCCTGCTGCAGGGAGTGGATCTAAAGACTCATTCTAGTTTACAATGCTGTCGTTTGCATCTTTTTTTGCATAGTGTGTTTTTTTCTTTCGCTCTCTCTTGCAGTAGTTACGGTCTGTCTTTTCTTAAAATTGAGTTCTTCAAGTTTCTTGTTTTCTGTCTGCCTGTATGCAAACAAATCTCAAGGTGTATAATTTATATGTACTTCAATAACGTACTTTGATGTTGATGTTGATTTCTCTTAGCAAACAAAAAGAAGGATGCATTAATTTAAAATGCTTGGTAGATGATGGGAAAAGGAGCTGAATAAATATTTATTTATCCGGCTGATGGTGGAGATGGGGAACTCACTGACAAGTGGAAAAAATCTTCAGCATACTAAGCCAATATTTGAAGGTGGACTTGAAATAGTTGTGACCTGCAAGACTACAGAGCTGTCACTGGAAGAGGGGATTTAGCTGGATAGCTTGTATCTGACCAGAATGGATGCAATGGGCTGAATGGCACCCTTCTGCATCATAAGGCAATGTAGAAATTCAAGTCTCTTACTTCCCCCTGCTGTCACGTATTCCTACCAAATTCATCAAAAAATGAAGTCATGTTCAGAGATAGTATGTTTACTGATGAACTCTGTGTGTTGCTCATGATTTCCAGCATTTGCTGTAAGCTTTGTATTACTGATGTCCATGACTTCTCAGCGTACATTAACACACCATGTACAGTCCACCCCCACATACACTTCCAGCTCCCCACAAGCATCAAAGAATTTTACTCCAATGACTGCTTCCAGAATCAATAAATGCCAAGTATTCCGCAATAATTCCCATCTTTCCTTCCAATTCTCTTCACAGGAGAACCACATGCAATATTAATATGCTAGCCCCATTACTTCCATTTTCCAGAATTTAACAACTTCTAATATTATACTTAATGAAAGAGTCATGCAATATTGAACACTAACTGCTGTTAATTTCCTGCAGTATAAAATTTGCATTTTTTTTGTTACCGATGGACCATAATTATAATCCTACAATTATTATACTGGCTGGCTGCTTGGGCTCAGTAAAATAGACTGATCACAATCCTATGTGATCATTTGTTTTCCAAGTTTATTACTTACAGAGATAACCATTTATAACAATCAAATTTCTTGAAAGCACTTTAAATAAAGTGAACTTTCTGCTTTGCTGAATTGTTAAGGGTAATGTTTTGAACTGAAGTGAATATTTTGGCTATAAATATATGTGTGAATTACTACATGTCTGCAACTGCTTTGTATTCATTACAGCCAGTGGAGAATGAATAATATTCAGTAATTACAGCAGCTAACAATGAATTACGCTGAAAGGTTGCATTATTTTAAAGCCATCCCCATGTAGAAATTTTGGGTATATAACTTGGAATCTTGTCCGAATCTAGAAAATAGCATCCATTTCAGGACTTTCTGAGCAGGCAGAAGATGGTGTCATAAATTCCTGCATGGGTGGAAAGCAAAAGAAAATAAAGCCAAAAATGGCAGAAATATGGAATAGACAAAGAAACAGAGAAAACCTACAGCACAATGCAAGCCCTTTGGCCTACGAAGCTGTGCCGAACATGTCCTTACCTTAGAAAGTATCTATGGTTACCCATAGCTCTCTATTTTTCTGAGCTCCATGTACCTATCCAGGAGTCTTTTAAAAAACCCTGTCATATCTGTCTCCACCACCATCGCTGGTAGCCTATTCCACACACTCACCACATTCTGCATAGAAAAACTTACCACTGGCATCTCCTCCATACCTACTTCCAAACACCTTAGAACTGTGCCCTCTCATGTTAGCCATTTCAGCTCTGGGAAAAAGCCTCTGACTATCCACATGATCAATGCCTCTCATCATCTTATACACCTCTATCAGGCCATCTCTCATCCTCCACCACTCCAAGGAGAAAAGGCTGAGTTCACTCAACGTATTCTCATAAGACATGCTCCCCAATCCAGGCAACATCCTTGTAAGTCTCCTCTGCAGTTTCCATATCCTTCCTGTAGTGAAGTGACCAGAACTGAGCACAGTACTCCAAGTGGGGACTGACCAGGGTCCTATAAAGCTGTAACATTACCTCTCGGCTCTTAAACTCAATCCCATGGCAGATAAAGGTCAATTCACCATATGCCTTCTTAACCACAGAGTCAACCTGCGTAGCAGCTTTAAGTGTCCTATGGACTCAGGCCCCAAGATCCCTCTGATCCTCCACACTGTCAAGAGTCTTACCATTAATACTATATTCTGCCATCATATTTGACCTACCAAAATGAACCACCTCACACTTATTTGGGTTGAACTCCATTTGCCACTGGTCAGACCAGACCACCTTTGACAGCCCTCCACACTATCCACAACTCCCCCACTTCCACCAATCCCTGCACTTCCTCATCCAGGTTATTCATGAAAATCATGAAGAGACATGCTCCCCAATCCAGGCAACATCCTTGTAAATCTCCTCTGCAGTTTCCCAGAACAGATCCCTGAGGCACATCTCTGATCACTGACCTCCATGCAGAATATGACCTATCTATAACCATTCTTTTTCTTCTGTTGGCAAGCCAATTCTGGATTCACAAAGCAAGGTTCCCATGGATCCCATGTCTCCTTACTTTCTCAATAAGCCTTACATGAGGTACCTTATCAAATGCCTTGCTGAAATCCATATACACTACATCTACTGCTCTACCTTCATCAATGTATTTAGTCACATCCTCAAAAATTCAATCAGGCTCGTAAGGCATGACCTGCCTTTGACAAAGCCATGCTGACAATTCCTAATCATATTATGCCTCTCCAAATGTTTATAATTCCTGACTCTTAAGATCTTTTCCATCAACTTACCAGCCACTGAAGTAAAACTTACTGGTCTATAATTTGCTGGGCTATTTCTACTCCCTTTCTTGAATAAAGGAACAACATCTGCAACCCTCCAATCCTCCCGAATCTCTCCTGTCCCCAATGAAGATGCAAGGATCATTGCCAGAGGGTCGGCAACCTCCTCCCTCACCTCCCACAATAGCCTGGGGTACATCTTGTCCGGTCCCAGAGACTTATTCAACTTGATGCTTTCCCAAAGCTCCAGCACATCCTCTTTCTTAATGTCTATATGCTTAAACTTTTCAATTCACTGTAAGTCATCCCTACAATTGCCAAGATCCTTTTCTGTAGTGAATACTGAAGCAAAGTATTCATTAAGTACCTCTGCTCTGGTTCCATACACACTTTTCCACTGTCACATTTGATTGGTCCTATTCTTCCATGTCTTATCATGTTGCTCTTCACAAACTTGTAGAATGCCTTGGGGTTTTCATTAATCCTGCTCACCAAGGCTTTCTGATGGCCCCTTCTGGCTTTCCTAATTTCATTCCTAATTTAAAAATTACTATGCTGTGGATGTCTATATATGTATTGTATGATATACTGTGTAAAGTGCCCATAAAAATCATCATCCCCTTGGAAGTTGTCATGTTTTATTGTTTTACAACAGTGAATCACAGTGGATTTAATTTGGCTTTTTCGACACTGATCAACAGAAAAAGACTCTTTCATGTCAAAGTGAAAACAGATCTCTACAAAGTGATCTAAATTTATTACAATTATTGAACAAAAAATACCTGATTGCATAATCACACACCCCCTTCAAATCAGTATTTAATAGATGCATCTTTGGCAACAATTGCAGCCTTGAGTCTGTGTGGATAGGGCTCTATCAGCTTTGCTTTACAAAACCGCTCAAACTCTGTTGGATAGCATAGGAATCATAAGGAAACAGCCCTTTTCAAGTCCAGCCACAAATTCTCAAATAGACTTGGCCACTCCAGGTCAGTAATTTTGTTGTTTTTAAGCCATTCCTGTGTAGTCTTAGCTTTAAGCTTGGGGTCATTGTCTTGCCAGAAAGCATACCTTCTCCCAAGTCATAGTTCTCTTGCAGACTGCATCAGGGATTTCCTGTATTTTGCTGCATTCATTCTACCCTCTAACTTCACAAGCCTTCCAAGGCCTGCTGCAGTGAAGCATCTCCACAGCATGATGCAGCCACCACCATGCTCTATGGTAGGGATGGTGTGTTTTTGATGATATGTGATGTTTGGCTTACGCCAAACAGAGCATTTAGACTAATAGCCAAAAACCTCAATTTTGATTTCATCAGACCATAGAACCTTCTTCCAGTTGATTTCAGAGTCTCCCACTAATAAACTCTAGCCAAGAATTCATGTTACTTTTTTTCAACAGTAGCTTTCTCTTTGCTGTTCTCGCATAAAGCTACAACTGGTGAAGCACCCAGCAACAGTTGTTGTGTGTGCGGTCTCTCCCGTCTCAACCACTAAAGCTTGTAACTCCTTCAGAGTTGTCAAAGGTCTCTTGGTGGCCTCCCTCACTAGTCCCCTTCTTGCACTGTCACTCAGTTTTTGAGGATGGCTTGTTCTAGGTAGATTTACAGCTGTGTCAGATTCTTTCCATTTCTTGATGATTTACTTAACTTGTACTCAAAGGGACATTCAGTGACTTGGACAATTTATTGTATCCATCTCCTGACTTCTGCTTTTCAACAACCTTTTTATGGAGTGGCTTGGAGTGTTCTTCTGTCTTCATGGTGTAGCTTTTGCCAAGGTACTGACTCACCAGCAGTTGGACCTTCCAGATAGAGGTGTATTTTGAAGTTTATAGTGAAGCAGGGAGGAGTTTTGTTGTTTTAATATTTCAGCAATATTTGAATAATATTGTAAGTATATTGCTTGATTAAGCATTCTTTGTTGTTTATAGAAATCATTATAGGTTATATGTAAGTGTATGTAAATGGTATATGTCATCATGTCACCATGTCATTTCTGAGCGGCTCACTAAAGTAAAACTAAATACCCAAGTATTCCCATGCTCCTTTGATTTCCTTTCATTCATTTCTGGAATTACAAAACATAATATTTGAACATTGAAAAGGCCACAATTAACAGCGTTATGAGAGAAACCTTTGTGCTTTAACACTGTGGTGTTTACAAGCTGGTGGCGTAGTGGCATCAGTGCTGTACTTCGGGTTGAGAGGTCCCGAGTTCGAATCCAGCCGGCTCCCTTGCTCACTCTCCATGTCGAGCTAGCAACTCAACCTCATAAAAATAAACCTAGAGAGGGATGGGCTCCACCAGGTTTCAGTTGCCCAAGACACACTGTACGATCAGCAATCACCAAAAAGATCGGTGCAAAAAGCTTGTCATGACAGTTCCCCGACTACTCCACCAGGAGTTACAGGCACACACAGACTGTGGGGTTATATTTATGCATAAATGCAAAACAGCAATGTTGACGAGTAGTTTTCAACATGGCATTCAGTTGCAAATTACAGGGACACCTCTGATAGACAATGCCAGCCTGGGTGTGTGTCCATAGCAGACATTCACAAATTGTTCCAGCAAGTCCACAAACTGATGTGTTATGTTCCCTGACCAAATGGAACAACCTCTGCCATACATCAGTCACACTCTGAACACCGCTGATCATCAGCCTAGTGTGTTAAAGCTTTCAATTTAATTTATTTTTAAATTATCGGCAAAATTAACAGCCTGCTCTTCCAGATCTGGAAAAAGTCAGTACATTCTGCTGAGAAGGAGACAAATTAATGTAAATTGCAGCAAATGCAGTACCATGACTTTATAAATACAAAAGTTTCTGCAGATGCTGAAGATCTTGAGCAACGGACACAAAATGCTGGAAGATCTCAACAGGTCAGGTTGTATCTATAGAGGAGAATAAACAGTGGCTATATTGGGCAGAAGCCCTTCATCAGGACTGAGGAGGAATGGAGTGGAAGAGGGAAAGGAGTAAACAGGGAAGGTGGAGAAATCGATGTTCATGCCATCATGCTGGAGGCTACCCAGACCGAATATGAGGTGTTGCTCCTCCAGCCTGAATTTGGCCTCATCATGGCAGTAGAACAAGCCATGGACCGACATGTCAGAATAGGAATGGGAAGTTGAATTGAAATGAATAGCCATTGGGATTATGTCTGCATGACTGGCCTTTTGTCATGTGGTGAAATTACATGGATCTCCATGTCATGACAACAATAGAGAAACAGCAGTAAACTGTGCACTGCTACAGTGTGTTTGGTGATTATGGGATAATTCTATGCCTCAATATTATTTTCCTACCTGATCCCTGTGCTATCCAATTCCCTCGGAACTCAAATATCTATTGACCTCCGCCTTAGAAGTAACCAAAGACTGAACTGGACAGTCCTCTGCAGTGGCATAGACACCTCCTCCTCCTTGCTCCTTATGGAATGTTAATACATGTTTCTATTCATACGGCATTATATTGTAAAGCCTACAAGAGTACACCTACAAATTCTAACAATTTGCCATTTCACTTGCAATGTGACAGCTCCAGCAGATTGGGACCATAATTGTTTTTGATTTTATTTTCAGTAATCCCACAAGGAGTGTTAAGATCATCAGGCCAAGTACTTAATCTTCACCTTTGAGACGGAAGGTCAGGGGTTCCAGATTTCCTTGCCAGAGCTTGTGAATATAATTTCAATTGATACCGTAAGGAAGCACTAAAGAAGAACGGCATTGTTGCAGGGGTGATCTTTCAAAAGGGATGTTGTTTTCAGACTGTAGGTATCACTGAAAGGGCCAGCATTTCTTGCCCATGAGGATGTAATGGGGACTTACTTTCTTGATCTGCTGCAGTTCTTCTGGGATAAGACTCTGCACTCCACATTCAAAGACAAGTGACATGGTTTTTATGTTTTGATGTTACAGAACAAATGTGGCGACGAGGAGGTTTAAAAGGAACCAAGGTGACTACTCATCTGTTGAAGTGCAATGAGATGATCAAGTTTTTAAAAAGCGCAGCATGGATTTTTTTTTCCTTCAGAGCAGTTCATGTTCTTCAAAAAAGGAAAATGTCTACTTTTAAAAAAGGCAGTAAGTAGAAGAAATTGCGTATTCATAAATAGTGAGTATCATGTGAATGAATCATAAAAGAAAAGCAGAAATGGCTGGCTACATCAGAAAAATAGAAGCATTTCATTACACAACAGACAACTGGATACTGAATGGATTGAATAGTATTTTAAAGCAAATGGAATAGCTAATGAGAAGCGAGTGTCAATTTTGCAGAGTGCATTGGATTTAAAGGGATGCAGTTTCCAAGTTTAACAGCTCCATCCAATTCAGTTAAAATGAGCTTTGCTGGTAAGGCAAAATAAGGCAGGAACACTTAGAACAAAAATTGTTGTTGATTGCAAAATGCTTTAGGTTTTAGAAGCAGCATCAAAAGGAACGAGAGTCCATTTCAGCGTACGTGGCTGAATTGAAGAGATTATCTGAACATTGTCAATTTGGCAATGGACAGTGGTACACTGAGAGATCATTTAGTTTGTGGAATATTAAAAGAAAGCATTCAAAAACATCTCCTAACTGCAGCTCACTCTCATTTAGAAAACCAGTTGAAATAACTGTATCATTGGAAACAGCAGAGAGAGACATTATTGAGTTGCATTCAGGAATGAAAGTGAGAGTGAAAAAAATTGCAACATTGAAACAGAAACAGGCCTGGTTGAACAAATAGAGACACCATTGTAGAAGGGACTTACATATGCCAGATCAATACAGATTTAAAGGTGAAATCTGCAGAAAATAAAACAAAGTAGGACATAGACAAAGATAAATGGACTGAATAGGGAAGAGAAAAAGATATGAAGACAAGCTGCAGTTTCAAAATGAGCATTAATCTGCATGCTGTTAATGAAAAGCCTGATAATGATATGAGTGACACAGGACTAGGTAGCCTTGAGATTTAAAATATGAAAACTGACAAGAGACAAGCAGTACAGCTCACATAAAGCAAAAACAAATTAATTAAAATGGAATTGGACACCAGCTCAGCTGTTTCAGTCATTCTTCAAAATGAGTTTGAACAGCATTTCAAAGATACTATATTTAAGCCTGCAGATATCCAGCTAAGAATTTATACTGGAGAAAAGAAAAGTCCTGTGGGAATGACATTCATAGTTGTAAAATGCAACAACTAACAAGACGCATTGGGCTTGTATGTGGCAAAGCCAGTGAGGCTAGCATTGTGGGGGCATATTTGGCTGGGACAATGACAATTTGCATGCCACACCTCCTGCAATAGAGACAACTGAAAGCAAGTTAAGAAAGGTACTGGATGTTGCCACAACTGTCTCCATGCTGTACACCACGAATGGTTGCCCAGTAGAGGGCAAATGGGTGTTGGTGCCAACGTCTGTGCATCTGGTTGGAAAGCATATTGGACCAAGAAATGACCATGCTGCTCAGAGGAATCCTGAAAGTGACAAAAGCAGTAGTCAGCCTACAACAGTTTTTGTAGGCAACATATCTGAGAAAGCTTCTGGTAGGTTAATTAGACACTTACCTGCAAAATGTGACTTACTTTTAAGCTGGAAGAGAAGTCATGGAGCCTCAGGAAAGTTACAGGCATTCGACTTTTGTGAGTATAAATAACCAAAACATGCATGATTTATGGTTATCGCATGACCTTCAAGTGGGAGATGAAAAGCAACTTGTAAAATTAGATGCAGAGACCAAAGCCCAGCTGGATGAATGGAAGTCAAAAATAAGGAGTCAGTGGAGATACGTAAACAAAGAATTTGTCAGATAGCATTGTAGATGAGGAAACCAAGAGGAGAGATCAGATCATTAAGGGAGCAATAAAAGGATTAATAAGAGAATATTCCAATGAACTAAATTTCAGATTTCTGGATCATTGAAATCTCTTCTGGGGAATGTATGACCTGTACAAAAGGAACAAATTACTTCTAAATCCAAAGGGAACCAATATCCTTGTGGACTGGTTTGCTAGAGCTGTTGAGGCGGTTTTAAACTAATTTGGCAGGCTGATAGAAAGTGGAGTGATAGGGCTGTTGGTTTACAAGTGGAGGCAGTGTGTAGTGATACTGTCAGGAAGGACAGGCAGATGATTGCAGTCAGTGGGATGAGTTGCGGTGTAAAACGGGGTGGGGGGGTGCTGGATAACATTGGAAAGGTGATGAATACAGAACTGAAGGTGTTATATTTGGATGCACGCAGTATACAGTAGATGATCTTGTAGCAAAGTAAGAGATTGGCAGTTGTGGCATTGTGGACATCTCTAAGTTGTGGCTGAAGGAAGATTATAGCTGAGAGCTTAACACCCAAGGATACATATGGTATCTAAAGCACAGGCAGGTCAGCAGAGGGTTTGGGATGGCTCTGTTGATAAAAATCAAATCAAATTCTCAGAATGAGGCGACATAGATTGGAAGGTGTAGAATCCTTGTAGGTAGACTTAAGAAACTACAAGCATAGAAATACCTTGATGGGAGTTATTATAAAGGCTTCGGGAGATAGAAAATAAATGTCAAAAGGACAATGTTACAATAGTCATGATGGATTTCCATATGCACATAGATGGGGAAAATCAGTTTGGTGCTGGATCCCAAGAGACAGAATTTGTAGAATGCCTACAAGATGGATTTTTAGAGTAGTTTGTGGTTGAGCCCATTAGGGGATCAGCTGTTCTGGATTAGATTTGATTATGGAGCTTAAAGTAAAGGAACACTGAGGACACAGCAATCATAACACGATATATTGTATTTCACTCTGCAATTTGAGAGGGAGAAACTAAAGTCAGATGTATCAGTGTTACAGTGGAGTAAATGTACTTATAGAGGCATGAGAGAGGAACTGGATAAAGTTGATTGGAAGGGGACACTAGCAGGGATGACAGCATAGCAGCAATAGTTCGAGTTCCTAGGAGCTATTTGGAAAGGGCAGGATAGATACATTCCAAAGAAGTAACAACGACTGTTTATTCATTTCTATAGATACTGCCTGACTTGCTGAGTTCCTCCGGCATCTTGTGTCTGTTTCAGCAAAGTATTCAAAAGGCAGGATAACGCAACCATGGCTGACAAGTGAAGTCAAAGCCAACCTAAAAACAAAAGAGAAGATATATAATTGAGCAAAAATTAGTGGGAAGTTACAGAACTGGGAGACTTTTAAAAACCAACAGAAGGCAAATAAAATGCTATAAGGGGGAAAAAGATGAAATATGAATGTAAGCTAGGCAAGAGGATACCAGAAGTTTTTTTCAGATATATAAGGAGTAAAAGAGGGGCCAGACTAGATATTGGTCCACAGTATGATGCTGAAAAATGATGCTGAAGAGGTAATAATAGGCAACAAGGAAATGGCAGAAGAACTAAATAAATATTTTGCATCAGCCTTCACTGTAGAAAACACGAGTAGCATGTGAGAGGTTCAAGAGTGTCAGGAGACAGAAATGAGTGTAGTTGCTATTACTAGTGAAAAGCTGCTTAGAGAACTGAAATTTCTGAAGGTAGATAAGTTACCTGGACTGGATGGACTACACCCCAATGTTCTGAAAGAGGTAGCTGAAGAGATTGTGGAGGCATGAGTAATGATCTTCAAGAAACTAGATTCTGGAATGCTTCAGGAAAGCTGGAAAATTGCAAATATCACTCCACTCTTCAAGAAGAGGGAGGAAGAGGAAATGAAATTATAGGCCAGTTAGCCTGACCTCAGTGATTGGGAATATATTGTAGTCGATTGTTAAGAAAATTGTTTTGTGGTACTAGGAAGCATGTGATAAGATGGGTCAAAGTCAGCAGGGTTTCCTTAAGGGAAGTTATTACATAAACATTGACTGTTTATTCATTTCCATGCCTGACCTGCTGAGTTTCTCCTAGAGTGCTCAACCTGGATAGGAACCTGCAGGTAGTTTTGTTCCTGTACACCTGCTGCCATTGTCTCTCTTGATGGCGGAGGCCATGGGTTTGGGAGCTGCTTTTGGAGAAAATTTGTTAAGTATGAACTGTGCAATTTTGTAGAAGGTTGTCAAAGTTCCTGTGAGACTATTTTGATTAGGAAGGGATGATGGACCCTCTGTTCTGGTAAACACTTGCCACTTATTCGAGATTGTCCAGTCACTATCCCTGTGCAGTGAGCAATTCAGATGTTTCTCTTCCCAAATTAAGTGGTGACTTTTGACATCCAAGCAATTTGAGATATCATAAGGCCTTAAGACATAGGAATGGGCCGATGTTATTTGGCCCATCAGTTATTCTGCTCCACCTTTCAACAGTGGCTGACTTAATTTCCCTCTCAATCCCATTCTCCTATCCACTCCCTGTAACCATTGTTATCATTACTCACCAAGAACCTATCAACCTCCTCTTTAAATACACCCACAGATGTCTGTGCCAATAAATTCGGCAGTTCACCCCCCTCTGCCTCTGTGTCCTGTGGTTTTTCAAGTGCTTCTGAAATTTAAGTCTTCATTTCTTATTTTGCTGAGAGCCATCAGCCAGAGAAAGCTGAAGGAAAGCAACAAATGCAGCATCCCTCTCTTCAACATCTCAACTCTGCTGGATAGTACGTGCACAGCGTCTGTGTGAAACACTGATTCTGCATTTATAGTCATTTCTGCAACATCTATTACTTCCGTTTTTTTCAATAAAAATTTAACCAATTGTCAAAGTGTCACAACAGTCAGGTCTGTTTCTCTATTTCTTGTATTAAGTGTGAAATTTAAAACCGAAAAGCATCTGTTGAATGTAAACTCAGCTGTCAAATATTCCTTCCATTCGCCAGAGCCACTTGTATGCTTATTGTTGCTGAATGTCTAGCAACGCAGCTCATGATGCATATTTAATACACACCCATCACACTGTGGACATTCAGTCAAATTTACTTTCTCAGTGATTTCAGAGTCCAGCCTGTACTAACTGAGCCATTTACTGGCTGAAACCACCTTACGGGAGCAATATCATGCATGATTATCTCTATTTAGAGGGATCCTATGAAGCTATAGTCATCCTTCTCTTCTTCTGCCTGCTCCAGAAGCTCACAGGACTGCTGGAAATGAAACTGATCTTGGAAATATTCAGTAATGTGGGCCTTTGAAGTTTCCTTCTCTGCAGTGTAGGTCTTAATGCAGGAGCTAGAGTGGCGTGCTCTGTTACCTCTGTCATAGTCATTGACATGGCTTAATCCCCAAGAATGGATACAGCACAGCTCAAATATCAATGGCTTCTCATGTGTGCTCCAGGTCAGTGAAGATTAGGTTCCAAATGCCACTGCCTGCACCTGTAGCTTTGGCCAAGGCCAATCTGATAACACCTCAATTAATAACAGCACTCGTACTCAGCCATCACACAATGAACACTATTATAACACACATACACACACACTTTCAGAATCAGATTTATTATCATTAACATATGATGTGAAGAACAGAATAAAACAAAGCAATAAATGTGTTTATACCGATTGTAGCTTTTATTGTGTTCTTTATGCTTATTGTGCTTTTTATTTGTGTCTTTTATGCTTACTGTGTTTTTTATTATGCTGCATTGGATCTGGAATAACAATGATTTCATTCTCCTTTACACTTGTGTACTGATGAAAGGCAGTTAGTAATCCTGAAACTTGAATCTTAGATCTTGAACATTGTTTTCAAGCAGGAAAAATAAATAAATAGTACATACAAGGGTGGCATACCCATGGGTTCATAGGCTATTCAGAAATGTTATGGCAGACAGGATGACACTGTTCTAACCCATTGTGTGTAGGTCTTCAGGCTGCTGTACCTCTTCCCAGATGGTGGTAATGAGAAGAAGGCACATTCTGGTTGATGATGGTCCTTAATGTTAGGTAACACCTGCATCAGGCACCACCTTTTGATGATAGGAGAGTTGATGCCATGTCAGAGCCAAATGAATCCACTACCCTCTGCAGCCTCTTGCGATCCCATGCATTGAATGTTTTATAGTAAGGCACGAGGCAACCAGTGAAAATATGCTCCATCATATATCTATAGAAATTTGTCCTTGGAGATAAAGAGTCTTCGGTGACATACAAAATCTCCTCAAACACTTAATGTGCCTTCATCTTAGTTGCATTGGAATTATCCAATGACTAAGGTCAATGTACCCAAACAGAGCATTTCTTGAAAGACAAGGTGATAAAGAACTGAAGGTAGCAGCAGTTAGAGGAGGAAGGCATTCCATTATTACTTCACTGCATAGAAGGTGCAGGGCTAGCCTCAAGAGAGGGACACAAGAGACTACAGATGCTGGAATCTGTAGCAACCAACAATCTGCTGTAGGAACTCAATGGTTTTAGCAGTACTTGTGGGAGAAATGGAATTGCTGATGTTTCAGTTTGAAACCCAGCATTAGGAGAGAGAATGGAGAGAGGGGATGGCAGATTAGTGAGAAGAAGGGGAATGGTGAGACAGCAGCCTGCTGTGGTTGGTGAACTGAAGAGGGGATTGGAAGGGCCGCAGTTTGAAGGCAGTAGCATATTGAGGCACATGAGGATAGAAAAAACACGAGAGGCAACTCTACATCTCCTATGAGACTGAGAAGGACCTAACAGATTATCACCAACCTCTTCAAAGTGGGGACCAGAGGCATTGTCTGCAAGGCAATGTGAAGCATCCCTGCAGGTGAATACTTTCCATAAGGAGCCTACTTAATCATGGTCTCCCATCTAAACAAAGTGACCTTGTCTACAATACAATTCTTAACACCGACGTATCAGCTATCATTAATGGATTAGGGAGTTAATACATACCGTAGATTCCGGACTACAGAGCGCACCTGATTAAAAGCCGCTGGCTCTAATTTTAGAAAGAAAATCAATTTTTTACTTGTACAGGCCGCACCGGATTTTAGGCCGCACCGGATTTTCGGCCGCAGGTGTCCCACGTTGTAATATGAGATATTTACACAGAAAGATATTACACGTGAGGATTTTTTAACTTTTAATTAAATCCATATGGTAACATAAACAAATACATATTGCAAATGCTTTTTTTCGAACCGTGCCTGTAACGCGGCTACTTTTAAATATACGTTGCGTATACTTTTTTACTGAACAACATTCCAATATCTCCTAACGACTGGTAAAAAATATATATACTGCAGCCTACCAGGAAAAGTTATTGATCGCCTTTAACTTAAAAGCAGCGTTCGCTCAGGTCCAATGCCGCTCCGCCGCTCCCCCCCCCGCCTTCCCGTTTATTGCAAACTGGCATTTTTCCCACAAGACGCTGCGAAACCAGGTGTGACGTCATAGCATCCCGCGATGTAGTACAGAAAACAAATATAGTTAAAACACTTCTAACTTTAACTAGAAAATGAATTACTAAGCGAAAATATTATAAACTAAATAACTGCCATAAAGTTAGCACAATGCTTTTCTTCGAGTGTTTTCCATGTTGATGAGGGTGAGTACAAATGACTGATTTACAATAATTTAATTGTGAAAGTGCGCTTGATTTATCGTACAATTTCATTGGACCTCTGTGAACTACTCATCAATTTTATTGGTCTACTGTTACGAGGCAAAATGTTTTTGGCGGCATGAAAAAAAACCATGCATTAGCCGCACCGTATTAAAGGCCGCAGAGTTCAAAGCTGTTCAAAATGTGGGAAAAATGTAGCGGCTTATAATCCGACATCTACGGTACTCTATACGTGTTGGTGGAGATTACTTCATTCCCTGTTAAAAGAGATCAGGAAGCTGGGTTGGGCTGTGACTTTGGGAGGGTTATTACTGCTTGCATTCATGCCATTGACATGTACATTCCAAGAAGAATGGCTACCATGGCACTGTATTTCTTTGAAATGCTGCTGGCATCTGAACACTTTACAATGGTTTCTGCCTGATACCCATGAAGCAGTTACAAGGCCCTCACTCTGTGACCCCTCTTCCGCTTCAGTATTCACAAAGATCATGGCCAGTCTTGTACCTCAGTGCCAGGGATCTAGCTTGTTGCTGGAAGTTTAGTTGATTTTGGCACACTGTTCTTACAAGGGATAGTGATATAACCTCTAGACATATTCATCGTAGAATGTCAGGAAACTGTCCTCTAACATGTTTCAGTAATGTTGTTGTTGGCTCTTTGGTGCATTCCATCAAAGAAATGAAAAAAAATTGGCATTTATGATAAATGTTAGTGCAAGCTACATTCTGCACCAATTTCATGCACCTTGATGTATATAATATCCAAAAGAATATTGGTCTCAATCTTGAATGTAGAGATGTTTATAAAATGATGTTTAATCAAATGGATATAAACTGCTTTAAATTGCATTCATATTTGTAACTGAACAACCAGAGACACAACATTTTTAAAGGAGAATAATTCAAGACTGGCTATGATTTCTAGTGATATAAAAAAAAGCTTAATATGTTTGGGTGCTTGTAAATCTGGAAATCAAGGCCCAATGGATAGAGCCCTGGGCTGGCAAGTCTAGGAGTCCTCTGAGGAAGCTGAAGTCCCAAAGTCTGCAAAGCCACAAGTCCACTGGAGGGTGGAAGCCCGTCCCGTGGTTGGAAGACTGTCTGTGTGTGTGTGTGTGTGTGTGTGTGTGGGTGGGAGGGAGGAACAGGGCTTGTTTTGTTGTTTTGCTGCTGTTATTTTGTTGTTGTTGTTTGTGCTGTTTTGTACCTACGGTGGGCATGCTATGTTGGCACCATAATGTATAGTGACACTGGTGGGCTGGTCCCAGCACATCATTAGAATGTGTTTGTTGTTAAGGCAAACAGCCCATTTCATTGTATCTTTCAATGTACATGGAATAAATAAATGTATGAAAATCTGAGCAAACGTGATTTGTTCAAATCTCTTACTATCTTTCCTTTCAGTTAGTCCTGACAAAGGGTCTCGGCCGGAAACATCAACAGTGCTTCTCCTTATAGATGCTGTCTGGCCTGCTGTGTTCCACCAGCATTTTGTATGTGTTGTATGAAAATCTGAGATATCTTCATCGCTATTTTAACTAAGGCTGCAGTCTCTTTTCAATCAATGGCTCAATTGAAAGGACATTATTTTATACTCTTGCGTGAAGAATTTTAGAATTCAATACCCTTTTGGGGAAGAAATCTTCATTCACATTAGATGTGAATAGGAAATGCCTCTGCTACAGGAAGACATACGAGGAGGTGTATGGTCCAACAAACAGTGTGAATGATTGTCTGAGACATTTTTCTTCTGATTGCAACACTTGTTGGATATTGGTGACATAGAATATTGCAAGGCAGGTTCACCGGTTCATTGGGGAAACCGATGGCGGGGGAGCTGTGTGGCTTCAGTTGTTGCGAGATCCAGGCCCTCATGCTTGGTGGCTACCCATTGCAGCCACTCAGCGGAGGAGATGCCAGAAGCAGTGTAGCTTGGCAGGCAGCCATGCTAAGTTTGAGGCTGGCATTCTCTGTTGGTGCTGCCCTTCAGAGTTTGCTTGGTGAAAGACAATCTGTATAGCGTTCATCTGTAGCTACACTAGCGTGTGAAGATCAGAATGCCGCGTGCTTGTTTTTGCAGAAACATGGCTCCAGGACAACATCCCATGTACCATCAGTCTACAGGACTATTTGGGTTTAAATCGTCTAAATATTTTGTGTTTATCAGCTTATATCAACTTACATCATGACCGGTTTTGACTTATTCTTCTTGATGGAAATAAATACACTGTATTTCCCAGACATACATTAAAAAAAACACTCAAAATTTGAGAATTTAAGTTATATTATATACCTTTCATTCTATTACAGATCCAGGAACCTTACCACTCCTTTGAAGGATCTTTTTAAGGGCAGTTAATCTCCTCTCCTCATAACCCTGAAAAATCCAACCTTTTAGATATTACTGTCAACAGGAACAGGTTGATGTGCCAAATACAGTGCCAACTTAAAATAATCTATTTTACCTGCACATGATCCATATCACTCCTTTCACTGCATTTTCACATACTTTTTATCTTGTTATTTCATACTCATTGCTATGTTTAATATTTATTTATTTATATTTGCATTTGCGCAGTTTCTTATTCATTGAACCAGCTTACAGTCACTGTTTTAGGAATTTGCTAGGTATGCCTGTAGAGAAAAGAATCTCAGGGTTGTATGTGATGACAATATGTACTCTGATGATGAATTTTACTTTGAATTTTGAACTCTTTGAACGATCTAAAATCCTCAAACAACATGATGTTTGCTAACTGCATTGACCACCACAGCCATGTGTTTCAGGCACCTCTCCGTAAAAAGATCATGCCCCACACATCTTCCTTAAAACTATGCCCTCTATTGTTTGATATTCCTACTCTGAGGAAAAAAAGTTAGACCATAAGACCATAAGATTTAGGAGCAGAAGTCGGCCATTCGTCCATTGAGTCTGCTCCAACATTCAATCAAGGGCTGATCCAATTCTTCCAGTCATCCCCATACCCCTACCTTTTCCCTATACCCTTTGATGCCATGGATAATCAAGAACCTATCTATCTCTGTCTTAAATACACCCAATGACTTACCCTCCACGACCCCTTGTGGCAACAAATTCCACAGATTTACCATCCTCTGACTAAAGTAATTTCTCCGCATCTCTGTTCTAAAAGGACATCCTTCAATCCTGAAGTCATGCTCTTTTTTCCTAGAATCCCCTACCATGGGAAATAACTTTGCCATATCTAATCTGTTCAGGCCTTTTAACAGTTGGAATGTTTCTATGAGATCCCCCCTCATTCTCCTGAACTCCAGGGAATACTGCTGCCAGACGTTTCTCATACAGTAACCTTTTCATTCCTGGAATCATTCTCGTGAATCTTCTCTGAAACCTCTCCAATGTCAGTATATCCTTTCTAAAAAAAGGAACCTAAAACTGCACACAATACTCCAAGTGTGGTCTCACGAGTGCCTTATAGAGCCTCAACATCACATCCCTGCTCTTATATTCTATACCTCTAGAAACGAATGCCAACATTGTATTCGCCTTCTTCACAACCTACTCAACCTGAAGGTTAACCTTCAGGATATCTTGCACAAGGACTCCCAAGTCCCTTTGCATCCCTGCATTTTGAATTTTCTCCCCATCTAAATAATAGTCTGCCCATTTAGTTCTTCCACCAAAGTGCATGACCATACATTTTCCAAAATTGTATTTCATTTGCCACTTCTTTGCTCATTCCCCTAAACTATCTCGGTCTCTCTGTTTCATCAACACTACCCGCTTTTGTATCATTGGAAAATTTAGCCACAAATCCATTAATACCATAGTCCAAATCATTGACATACATTGCAAAAAGCAGCAGTCCCAACACCAGCCCCTGTGGAACTCCACTGGTAACCGGCAGCCAGCCAGAATAGGATCCTTTTATTCACACTCTCTGTTTTCTGCTAACCAACCAATGCTCCACCCATGTTAGTAACTTCCCTGTAATTCCATGGGCTCTTATCTTGCTATGCAGCTTCATATGTGGCACCTTGTCAAAGGCCTTCTGAAAATCCAAGTACACAACATTTACTGCATCTTCTTTGTCTACCCTTCTTGGAATTTCCTCAAAGATTTGCAGTAGGTTTGTCAGGCAGGATTTCCCTTTAAGAAAACTATGCTTGCTTTGGCCTATCTTGTCATGTGCCTCCAGGTACTGCGTAATCTCATCCCTAACAATCAATTCGCAACCACTGATGTCAGGCTAATAGGTCTATAATTTCCTTTCTGATGCCTCCCACCCTTCTTAAATAGCGGAGTAACATTTGCAATTTTCTAGTCATCTGGTACAATGCCAGAATCTATCGATTCTTGAAATATCATCGTCAATGCCTCTGCAATCTCTCCAGCTACTTCCTTCAGAACCTGAGGGTGCATTCCATCAGGTCCAGGAGATTTATCCACCCTCTGACCACTAAGCATCCTGAGCACCTTCTCAGTCATAATTTTCATTGCACAAACTTCACTTCCCTGCCACTCTTGAATGTCCAGCATACTACAGGCATATTCCACTGTGAAGATTGATGCAAAATACGCATTCAGTTCCTCTGCCATCTCTGCATCTCTCATTACAATATCTCCAGCGTCATTTTCTATTTGTCCTATACCTACCCTCGATTCTCTTACCCTTCATATACTTAAAAAAGCTTTTAGCATATTCATTGATATTAGTCGCCAGCTTCCTTTCATAATTCATCTTTTCCTTCCAAATGACCTTCTTAGTTTCCTTCTGCAAGTTTTTAAAAGCTTCCCAGTCCTCTTTCTTCCCACTAGCTCTGGCTTTTGTTTTCACTTTGGTTCTGACTTACTTGACAGCCATGGTAGTGTCCTTCTTTCCTTTGAAAATTTCTTCTTATTTGGAATATATTTGTCTTGCACTTCCCTCATTTTTCACAGAAACTCCGGCCATTGCTGCTCTGCTGTTTTCCCTGCTCCATCTCTGCCTATCATCATTCTATATACAAGTCTCTTCTCGGCCTCCAATATTCCAGAGAAAATACTCCATGTTTGCCCAACCTCTCCGTTTAGCTCATCACTCTTCCAGACATTATCCTTATGAACCTTTTCTGCACCCTCTCCAAAGCCTCCACATCCTTCATGTAATGTACCAGAACTGTACACAATATAGAAACTGCTTTTTGAACTCTACAGGTGAATCTGCCTCCATTATTACTTCTGGTATTGCCTAACCATTCATTGTGTAAAAACAGTTTTTCGTGATGTAACTTGTTGCTGAGTTATGGTTAAAAGAAGGGTAGGACTGGCAACTCAGTATTCCTGGGACTGGAAGTTTTAGCTGTGATGAGAGGATGGAGGAGCGGATGTATAAAAAGAGCAGACATTGCACTAGTTACTAAAAAGACCTGTGGCATATAATTAGGTGACATTTAATCAAACAAAGAGAAATCACATCAGCTGCATTTCCTTCATCAGCACTCTGTTATTTCTTTTAAAAAAATCTTTACCAAGTTATTTAGATACAATTTATCTTTAACAAATCTTATTTTCTTATCAGTTCATACATGTCCAAGTCATTGATAATTCTGTATTTAATTATCATTTCTATATTTTTCCCACCAAAAATTAAAACAATTGACTTATTTTTACTGAGTTTATCCTCACGCATCATTTAAATAAGATTTCCAATTTCCAGTCCTCAGACAGCAGACTTGAATCTATAGTTCTTTGGAACGTTATGTCAAGAGACTTATTTTCTCACTTATTCTCTCACTTTATTCTCTCACTTATTTTCCATAGACTGAGCATTGCGAGCACCATAGTGAAGACAGATTCAAGGACACATTTAATCCTCCGCCATGCCCTCTGTTTCCATCAATATATTTCCATTTTGAGCTCAGATCAGCCCTAACTTTTCCTCACCAAATATGATTTCCTAATCATGTGCCTGTAGCATAAATTTGGATTTTTTTTTATATTTGCTGTCAGCCTCTCGTTTTCCTTTTAAGCTTTCCTTCTGAATTTTCTGTAATTCTTTTAAGTTGTGCTATTAAAACTGGCATCTGTCATATGCTTGTTGTCAGCTCCTTTATACTCTGTCTTTTTAACCATCCAAGGAACTTCCTTTCGCTTCTGAAGCTGAAACATCTCCACATTAAAGACCTTCTGTAGTTCAGCTCTGCTTTACATGCCAAACTTTGATTCTAGTTTACTTTGGATAGATCTATTCTCATCCTGTTGGAATTGGCCCTTCTCCAATTGGGTATTTTTATCTGTCCATATCATTTACACATACCATAGACATTCTAAAACATTCTAAATTCTGATGCCATGATTATTGTTACTTGAAGGTTTCCCCAGAGATATCTATTCCCACAGTGACACTTATCCCATTTGGCCTGACATACTTCCCAGCAATCCACCTTCCTCAATGGGCCAGAAATATATTGATCAAGGATATTCTCCTGAATATATTTCAGAAAATCCTGCCCCACTCCCCTTAATTCTTTTGCTATACGAGTTCATATCTGGAGAAATGATGTTCCACATTTTCACAGGTCTCTGATTTTTGCACAAATCTGTAATTTCCCTTTAAATTCTGTCAATATATTTCCCATTAATGAGCAACCTATAGAACAGTATCATGGGTGAATTACACTCCTTTTATTTCTTAAATTTATAGTCATAGATTCTATTCTTGATCATTTATAATCATTCCTCTTCAGCACTACAGCATTCTCCTCATTCAACATTACTACACCACTACTTTCTTTCCTTCCTCATCTGTTTCAAATTCCTAATGTTCAGGGATTTTTTCTAAACTCTTCTCATTCCACTTTTATTTTCCTTCCATAACATATTAATTCCTTGTGGTTATTTGAACCTGAAACAACTAACCTTGTTTAATGGTCTGCTTTTACATATACACAAGTTCCTGTTGCTACTCACAAACATTCTATTTCTTGTTCTAATGCAAAGAACTTTCAAATAAACTTATTATTATTATTGTATTGTTTTCTCAGCTGAAGCCTATAAAACCTGAGGTATGGGCATAAGGAAGCACACTGATTTCTCAGTAGCTAGAAACTTTTGGACTATCTCAGTGGTGTTTCGTATTATGGCCTTTTGGAGATTTATGTAAATATTACTGCGTAGACCTAATTGTTTAATGCTATTGTGTAGCAACTTTGAGACAATACCAGTTGTAGATATTACTATTGGTATAATGTATACCCTGTTCATGCTCCATAGCCTTTCAATTTTCTCTTTTTATTCAGCATATGACATGGTCCTATGTTCTATCCTATCAGCATAGGACATTGGATGTTTTTTTTTCTGTATGTTATATCTGTTTGGAATGGCTCTATCTATTAAATAAGTTCTTGCTTGTTTATCTTATATTATTATATCTAAATGGTTATTAAGGATTGTCCTGTCTGTAACAACTGATCGATCATAACATAATTTGTGGTATTCTGATTCTAAAACTGGATTAGGCTTGAATAGTATGATTTCTTTAATGAGTTTG
The DNA here is from genome assembly GCF_048418815.1 of Hemitrygon akajei. NCBI lineage: Eukaryota > Metazoa > Chordata > Chondrichthyes > Myliobatiformes > Dasyatidae > Hemitrygon > Hemitrygon akajei. Next base: position 90,466,078 of record NC_133132.1, on the reverse strand, counting down.
TATTTTAAAGCAAGATTTTGATGAATGATGTTTGCAGGTGTCAATAATCAGATTGAGTTAAACTGCTCTGGGATCCTATAAGGTGTTGGATTGTTTCTGGTTTCTCTTGGCATTTTCTGCATTCATCATCTTGAATCTGTTGGTTTTTTAAAATATATTTTTGGTACTTTTTTGTATTAATCACCTGGTCCTGTATTACCATAAGGAACCCTTTTGTTTCTGAGACAGGTATTCGACACTTCCTTGTCAACACCTTAATCTGTTCAGATCATGGGAATGTCTTCCATGGAGGATCCTGCTCTTCCACTGGTTAACCTTTTCATCTATAGTGATGATGATTATGATAATAATAATAATTAATATTATTAATAATAATATTTTTGTATTGCAGTTTCTCTTCTTTTGCTGATTAGCTGTTTGTCTATCTTTGTGTGTAGTTTTCCATTAATTCTATTATTTATTTTTAACTACTGTGAATGCCCTCAAGGAAATTAATCTCAGGGCAATATATGGTTACATATATGTATTTTGATAGTAAATCTATTTTGAACTTTGAACTCATTGGGCTGGATCTTATAGGGTATGGCAAAGAGATCCGAACAGAACCACTGATAACAATTTGAATAGAAATAGCTCTTGGATTTTTTGGGTGTACACTGAGAGTCTGGCACTTAGTGTGTACAAATATCACAATATCTACCATTATCTTGACCACTAAAGTCACTAAACTCCACACAGAATGCAATCATACTTACCCAGAGGATATATCACTCATAAATCCATCATAGCACAAGAGATCAGGTAGCATCTATGCAAATGAATGAACAATCAACGTTTCAGGTTGTGACTCTTCATGAAGAGTCTTGACCTGAAACATTGACTGGTTATTCATTTCCATAAATGGTACTTGACCTGCTGAGTTCCTCCAGCATTTTGTGTGTGTTGCTCTGGAATTCCGGCATCTGCAGAACCCTTTGTGTTTATAGCACAAGGTACTTCACTGAAGACAATAGGCATAGAGAATAAAAGGGCAAGATAAACCCATTCAAAATATATTTTAATGCTTTTCAATTATTTAAAATACATGAATTATTTTCAGTAATTCTGGCTTGTTGAAGATATTTAAAAGCTTCAAAGTTTTGGATAATAGATACCAGCAATGAATCTATCAACCAATTGAGGATGTTATGTTATACAGATAAGGTTAAATATCAAATAAAACTTTACATTTAATTCCATAGTGCACAAAAGGTGATGGCAGATGTCTGGGATTCCCAACACTAAAATCTATGAGTTTCTAGTTACTTTTTCTCCATTACATTTCTGGATCAAGAAGTAGTTGAAGTAGAATAATGATGTCTAAAAGAGCTTGATATTGTTCATCAGCTGAATTAGTTTTTGTGACAGCATTTTAAGCCATAGAATGTAGTGTCAACTGGAGCTGAACATACTTACTTGTACATAAGTACTCTTGTGTTGTCTGGAAGATTGTTTTCAATGAAACTAGATTAATAAGCTTACTTTACTGCTATTTGATGAGATTTTTCTCCATGATTAAGGATGAGTTGTAATATCTGCTGAAGATAAGTGCACCATGTGAGGAATGTGCAATGTTAGTCAAGATAAAAATGTTTATATTTTTCAAAAAAGAAGTGCAGCAGCAAAGTAAGAGGAATGTTTTTCAGATTGGGCATTTCTCGCTATGTTTACTGAATGGTAAAAATACATTACTGCAGTTAATCTGCCGAATTTAGTCGAAGAGAGGTTGGATGATGGGAAGCTTGTGTTTTGTACAGCAAAAAAAAAAATGGCTGGTCAACAAAGCTCTGAAAGAAAGATTTAGAGTTGGATAGATTCTGGATTTCAATGCAGTGAAAGTGAAGGTGCCAGAAAGAGCTTGTGGGATATTATATTTGAAAATCAGAAGGTCTGATATAGAAGGATGAAGGGAAATGGGATAGAATTCTAATGGTACATGCTAGAGAAAGAAAGACACAAAGGAGGAACAGGGCAAATATGTTAACTTCAATTTTCTAATTAACTATTAGATCCACATGAAGATCAAAATATTTCAGATGCTAGAAGTGTGAAATAAAAGCACAAAATGTCAGAAACATACAAAATCTGTGGGAAAACAATAGACATGTTAGACCTTTAATAAGACTTGAAATTCCTCAAATGGCTCGGGAAACAGCCATTTTTATACTTTACATCCTTAGCAGACCATGCCAGTTGATTCAATAAGTTTTAATTAGGATGCATTCTTCAAGGTGTGCTTGGCGTATCACAATGGTGAGGTAACCCAGCATCGAAGCAATTGGTCTTGCATAAGGTTGTAAAAAGTATAATAATGCATTGGCTTAACATCTGCAGGATATGGTTGAAACATAAGAGAAACACTGGACTCCCAATTAGTGCTGACGATATGCTTCCAGGAAGAAGGATACTTGTGGTATCAGTGTCGGTCATTAGAGCATTAACTATAGAGGAACAGGGGTTCCTAAAGTGGGAGGAGATAGGACAACCCAACAGTAGAGGAGAAACAGATCAGCAGAAGCCTGGCCCAGGTCTAATTTCTGAGGCAACATAGAGAGTTAATTCTGCATCTGTTTGATGCCATGACCCACACATACACACTAATGTAGAAGAAGCCCTGACCACCTTTGGTCCCTTCAAAAGCAGCTGTAATATTGATTTATCCCTCAGCTGTTCAGGAAGTTTTACCTTCTGGAACGGCAGAGTCTCCTTCCCTCCATCAACCGAAGCCGCAATGTAATACTTCCTCTGTTTTTGCTGGAGTTTACAGTTTGATAAAGCTTAGAACTGTCAGTGCCACAGAAAGGCTCACATTTGTAAATGTCAAGATTACTACACTTTGTAAAAGTTATGTAACATATTTGTATATCTAGGAAATGAGCACTAATTCCCTACTAGAATTTAATTTGCTGCACCTACAACTGATGTGTGTTGTCTACATTTCCCATCCCTATCTTTATACATAATGTATTTAATTGAAATTTCAAAAGAAGCAACAAAAAAAAATCACAGATACCAGTACATTTCTGAGCTGAAATGTCTTTTTTTGGGGAGAGTATTTATCGATTAATGTCAAACATTCTACACTTTCTGGTTTGAGGAGCTGAAGAGTGTTGAGCAGATACTTTACTGGTTTCAATTCCCCAGTCAGGTCATTCGTTCTCTTCCAAACTGCATTCATCTTGGTTATGTTGTTTTGTTACTTAGACAGGGTGCTTAAAACTATGTGCATGAGCAACATTGTTTACACATGCCACAAGGACACTTGCTAGGAGTCCTTGTACCTTTCCTCTCTGTTTCTGTAGATTATTGAACCTATAAGATTGATGGGCTGATAGGGACTAAAACCCTTCTCATTGCCCAGTCAATCAATCGCATGCTGAATTTTTAAGACAATATAATCTCAGTAGACAGTAATCATTAATCCAATCAGAGGTTCCCAGATAAATGTCATGCATTGCAGTACAGCCACCTGCCTTGCTCTGAATCCAAGGTCACTGCCATCCTACAGCATTGCTAAGCACAGATCTTGCAGAGAGTTTTGTGGAAAGAAGCTATGAAGATTGCAAGAGGTTTGATGAGCCCTTCCTGGACTGATTAATATATTTTTCATGAGACTAATCTTCTGGGTAATGATGAAGTATCACAGAATATTCAGATTAGTGTTTTATGAACTGGCTGCTTCTATATGAAGATTCCCATTTTTGAACTAATCTGTCATCTCACTACTGATCTCATCTGCTCAAAATTCTGTTGTAGATGAATGCCTGCACACTCAAAAAAATCACAGCATCAGCATGCAGGCTGTTGAGAGTATCGGGCGTGATGGATTCAATTCATTAATGATCAAAGTCCACCATCCCCATCTGTCTTCAACACGATGGGCAAAAATTTCCTCCAAACTTCTCAAGTGTCCAAAACCGAAGAAAATGCTTCTGCTTGTCGAATTTATTTCACCTTCAACCTTTGTGTTCCTTTACTGGTCTCACTACCACTCTCTTTTTACCTTGCATCATCATTATTTTTGTTGTTTCATTTTCCTGCCTTCCTTTCTAGTGTAGAGTAACACATACAACATGGTGGAGGAACTCAGCTGTTAGACAGCACCTATGGGAAGGAATAAAGAGTTGGTGTTTTGGGCTGAGACTCTTCATCAGGCCTCATAGTAGAGCTCATCATGCTCTTTCCTTCCTCCCCATCTTCTTTCTCTGCATGTCAATCAGGTTTTACTCTATATTTTCCAAATTCTGACATGAAACATCAACTTTGTTCCTCTCAACTGATTTGCCAACTTAAAACTTACTTCATTGGGACTGGAAAGGAAGGGGAAAACAGCAAGATTAAGAAGCTGGGGGAAGGGCAGCAACTGGGAAGGAATAAATCATTCAGCTATTTATGTGTTTTGTCATTCAATGCCATCACCTGACCTTCTGTCTCAATACTGTATTCTTGTTCTCTTCCCTTACCCATTGATGCCTTTTATGCCTAGAAATCTATGTATCTTCTTCAAAATACTCAGTGACTTGACTTTCAGAGTCTTTCATAGAAAATCCCACAGGTTCACCTTTCCCTGACTGAAGAAATTTCTCCTCATTTCACCTTAAAGTTTTATGACTATGATCCTAATTTCTAGACTCTGCTGACACAGTTCAAAGGTTCAAAGGTCAAATTTAATGTCAGAGAAATGTATACAATATACATCCTGAAACGCTTTTTCTTCACAAACATCCACGAAAAACAGAGAAGTGCCCCAAAGAATGAACGACAGTTAAATGTGAGAACCCCAAAGTCCCCCCCGCAGCTCCCACTCCCGCACGTAAGCGGCAGAAAGCAATGATCCCTCTCCCCCCACCAGCCAAAAAAAAGCAAGCATCAGCACCACCACTGAGCCAAAGCATGTGCTAAGCAATAGCAAAGACACAGACCAAAGTTACCCCAAAAGCTTCGTATTTCATCCGACCTTCAACAAACCACAGGTTCTTTCCCTGACAAAGAAGAGGGAGGTGTCTCCTATTTTCACAGCAAGCGGGAGACATAACAACAACCTACTGGTTTATGATGTTCAAAGTCCATTCCATTGCTTTTTATGAGCTCCATGCCTGAAGATCGTAAAGATCTCGGGTCTTCGGGCCCACAGCAAAAGGTTTTCCAGCCTCCCCAACAACACACGAGTCTCCTGCAGTGACACCAACCCTCGATCTGCCTGTCTACAGAGCCCTGAGATCTTAGGCTTCCAAACATGATTGAGACTCTCAGGCCAAACCTTTAGCATGTTGAATGGCCAGTCATGGAACCCCAAGAACGTGTTCCATTCCTGCAAAGAACTGAAGCCTACATGTAACTCCATGTCAGGGTCTTCAAAAGAACCCTGAAAGGGAAAAATAAAGATATTAAAGGTAGAGTTAGAGCTGCTTCCAAAGATGTAAGCAAAGGAGTCACCGTTAGACGCCATCATCCCTCATCATTATTCCTCCCACAGGAAACTTCCTTCTGCTTCCAGCTCTGTTGGTATTTTAGATGCTTCAATAAAATCTCTGCAGTCTTCCAAGCCCTAATGAAAATTGATCCTGTCTGTCTGTATACTCTTCAACTTCGAGGAGTCAGTCTGATAAAACTTTGCTGCACTCAATCAGTGATATGTATGTCTTTAATTTTGGTAAGAAGACATAATTTGTTTTTTTTTATTTTATTCATTTTGATATACTGCACAGAACAGACAGGTCCATTGAGCCATACTGCCAACTAAAACACCTATTATGGAAGAAGAGCTTTAGTAGGATGTTGCCTGGTAAGAGGCATAGATAGAGTTGATGGACAGTAACTTTTTCCCAATGTTGAAATACATAATACAGGAGGGCATACATTTAAGGTGAGAGGGAGAAGCTCAAAGAGGATGTGAGGTGCAATTTTTTACACAGAGAGTGGTGGGTACTTCAAATGTGCTGCCTAAATTGGTGGTAGAAGCAAATACATTAGGGACTTTTAAGAGATTTTTAGATGGGCACATGAATGTGAGGGAAAAGGAAGGATATGGACATTGTGTAGGCAGAAAGGATTAGTTTAGTTGGCCATTAGATTAATAATTTAATTGGTTTGGTGCAACATTGTATGCTGAAGGGCCTGTTCCTGTGCTGTACTGTTCTATGTTGAAATACACAATCACCATTGAAAAAGAAAAAGAACAAGCAAATAACTTGAAGATAAGTCTTGTATTTGCTTTGAAGCATTACTTCCAAAAATCTCAGACAATGCCATGTTTCAGACTTTTATTTGGATTTTATTTTTGCCGTCCGCTTTGTCTGATGTGAGTCTGAGGGGGAAAATATTCTTCCCCACCGTAGAACTTGGCATGTGGCCTTTTAGAGCATTTTTCCATGGTGAGCAATGATTCTTGTCTGCAGGTAAACTCCTTTGGTTACATTGAGAGTGTTGTCGGTGCTGAATGCAATGAAAGGTGAAGACTTCCATTCTCAACTGCTATTTTTGAGTGGTCTCCTGCTCTGTCCTGAAAACAAACAGTGGAGGGTGATGTATTTCAGATTATCTCATGCTCTTGTAATAATTTATAAGCATGGTAATCCAAATGAACTCTGTGTCAAATGTGCTAATGTTATCCCCCTACTCAACCACCCCTGATGTGGCCCACTATTGTTCTTCTGTCACTTAACATGCACATTTGCCAAGATCAAACTCTCCATGAACAGTTGCAGAGGCTTTAAGAAATACCTTTTCTATTATTAATGAAGATGAAATTGGATATACTCCTCCAGATTAGGAAATTCAACCGACGTGTGTCTGATTCTGACAAGCACCAGATGTGCCTTATGTTTAATAATTGTAAATGGCATATTAACAGAATGGCATACCTGAAACTACATCAATGCCTTTGAAAAATTAATAGTGACACTTAATTGATGGTTTCTTTTGTCTTGTGACAAAGATGTTGACTGTCCAATCAGGAAGCTTGCTGTGAGAAGAGCTCAAATCAGCCATACTGGATCTATTAAAGGAGTTTATAAATTATGGTCAGATCCATCAAAAAGGCTTCATAGTGAATTATAAAAAATGCATGGTACTCTATAACCAACCTCTGATAAGAATCTTGCAATACAACTGCAGAATGAGTATGTTACACTGAAAATATTGTATAGAATCACAATGTATATGTCATGATGTTGGTAATGTAACCTTTGGTGCTCCCTTTAATATTATAGGGTTCTCATTAGCTCCACATAATATCTGCTTATCTTACAGCATGTACCCTTTATGGAAAGTTGATAGTGTAAATCATATATGTCAAACTCAAGGCCCGCAGGCCAAATCCGGCCCGCGGTGGAATTATCTTTGGCCCGCGAGATAATATCTAATTACTATTAAAGCTGGCCCCAGTAATCGAAGCGCCTATGGTGTATGATATGGCTAATGCTGAGTTTATTCAGGTACCAGGTTTTCAGGGTTTTTAGTGTTTATTCGGCAGTCTTGCTTGGCAGTCTTCTTCATAAGAAACGGAATTTGTAAAGTGAAACACTTTGTAGTTATAGCAGAGACTGAGACACATGAGAGCAGGCTGAAAAAACGGAGGCAACGAAAGCTGCGTTCGCACGCGTCCGATTGATCCGGCCCGCATGAAGCTGCATTTTGCTCAATCCGGCCTGTGACCTAAAATGAGTTTGACACCCCTGGTGTAAAAGATGCATTTAAAAGACAAATAATGCATATTTGAGTTTTAGTTATAAAAGCATAACACCAAGGGACAATTAAGTCAGATTTAACATTTCCAGCATTCTCTGTGGCAGGGTAGTTTAATGGCTAGTGTAACGCCACCCACGTTAAAGTCTGCCATTTTCAGTTCTGCTGATTTCCTCCCACGTTCCAAAAATGTACAGGTTAGTAGGTTAATTGGTCACCTGAGTGTAACTGGGCAATGCAGGCTCATTGGGCTAGAAGAGCTTGTTATCGTGCTGTAGCTCTAAAGAAAATTTTAAAAATAAATAAACAAATAAAAGTCAAATTTTGGATGGTCCTAGATTATTGGAGGAACTGAAAGAATTATAGTGAATAAGTATATAGATGTGATATGTATATCATATCAGCCATTACAGTCTGGTTTGGTGCAGCATCCTCTCACAATACTCTCAAATGTAGTAAACAGTCAGTTCAGCAGAAAACATCACTGGCTGCTATCAGCCATCACTGTGGGACTTACATGTGTCCACGATGAAGAAGTAGGCAGGAAAATTATTGCAGACACTACCCACTCTACAAATTATCTTTTTCAAAAGCGACCTTCTGGAAAATAATATAGAGCTATTAAAACAAAACCATCACACCACCTTCCCCCAAGCAGGTCATCTGATCAACCGCTCAAGTTAGCTGCCCCTGCCGTCCCCCTCCATCTATAACATCAGTCATCACAGTGCACTGAAAACATATAACCACTTTTTAATATTGCTGTTTCCCGTGTAAATACATGCTAGTATTTATGTATTTATACACATTTTATTCCATATCAATTCAATAATCCGTCTTCCTCCCCTGCTGGAGCCAGTTTTTTCTTTGTTGAAAAGAAGGACGGCTCCTTACATCCATGCATTGATTACCAGGGACTGAACGAAGTCACTGTTAACAACTGTTACCCTCTTCCGCTCATGACCTCAGCATTTGAACGACTGCAAGGAGCCTCAGTTTTCACTAAGCTTGATGTCCGTAACGCCTTCCACCTTGTCTGCATCTGCGAAGGGGATGAGTGGAAGACAGCTTTCAACACCACCTCAGGCCATTACGATTATCTGGTCATGCCATTCGGTCTCACTAATGCCTCCATCGTCTTCCAAGCCCTGGTAAATGATGTTCTCAGGGCCACGCTGAACCAATTTGTTTTTGTGTATATCGATGACATTTTGATTTTTTCTCAGTCCCTTGCTGAACATACAGGTCACTTCCACAGAGTTCTCCAGCATCTTTTGGAGAATCAGCTCTTTGTGAAGGCTGAGGAATATGAGTTTCATCGCATTACCGTCTCCTTCCTGGTGTATATATTTTCCTGGTTCCATTCAGATGGACCAACAGAAGGTCAAGGCGGTGGTCGAATGGTCCCAACCTTCAACTCGTTGGGAGTTGCAACGCTTCTTGGGCTTTGCTAATTTCTATCACTGCTTCATTAAAAATTACAGTACACTGGCTGCATCAATCACCGCTCTTACCTCATCTGCTGTCAGATGCTCCTGATTCCCTGCTGCTGAAAAAGCATTCTCTGACCTGAAGGAACATTTCATCTTTGCCCCCATCTGGATTCAATCCGACACCGACCAACAGTTCACTGTGGAGGTGGATGTGTCTGACATTGGTGTAGGAGCTGTTCTCTCTCAGCGCCCGGCCAAGGATGAGAAGGTACACCCCTGCACCTTCTTCACTCACCACCTCCCTCCCACAGACCGGAATTACAATGTCAGAAACCAGGAGCTGCTGGATGTGAAGCTAGCTCTGGAGGAGTGCAGGCATTGGCTGGAGGGAGTCAAGGTGCCATTCTTAGTCTGGACTGATCACAAGAATCTGGAATATATCCGTACGGCCAAGCGTCTCAACTCCCGTCAAGCTCATTGGTCCCTATTTTTCTGACCTACACACGTTCCCAACTCTATCCGGATTCCAACACTCACCTACACACATTCCCAACTCTATCCAGATTCCAACACTCACCTACACACATTCCCAACTCTATCCAGATTCCAACACTCACCTACACACATTCCCAACTCTATCCAGATTCCAACACTCACCTACACACATTCCCAACTCTATCCAGATTCCAACACTCACCTACACACATTCCCAACTCTATCCAGATTCCAACACTCACCTACACACGTTCCCAACTCTATCCAGATTCCAACACTCACCTACACACATTCCCAACTCTATCCAGATTCCAACACTCACCTACACACATTCCCAACTCTATCCAGATTCCAACACTCACCTACACACGTTCCCAACTCTATCCAGATTCCAACACTCACCTACACACGTTCTCAACTCTATCCAGATTCCAACACTCACCTACACACATTCCCAACTCTATCCAGATTCCAACACTCACCTACACAAGTTTACATCTTTAATAGTGTCGGCTGTGTGTGCTTGTGTTCAAAAAGCAATATGCACAAAATGCTAGAGGAACACAGCAGGCCAGGCAGCATCCATGGGAAAGAACTACCTGTTGACGCTTTTGGCTGAGACCCTCCTTCAGGACTGGATGAGAAGTGGGAAAACACCAGAATACAAAGGTGTGAGCCGGGGAAGGAGGATAGTTAGAAGACGATATGAGAAGCCAGGTGGATAGGAAAGATAAAGAGCTGGAAATGAACAAATCTAATCAGAGAAGAGAGTGGACCATCGGAGAATGGGAAGTGGGAGGGGCACCAGGGGAAGTGATAGGTAGGTGAGAAGTGGTAAGAGGCCAGAGTTGTGAATAGAAAAAGAGGGAAAGGGGAGGGAAATCTTTTTTTTTACTGTAAGGAAAAACCGATATTCCTGCCACCAGGTTGGAGACTATCCAGATGTAATCTGAGGTGTTGCTCCTCCATCCTGAGGGTGGACTCACTGTGGCACAAGAGGAGGCCATGAACTGACATATCAGAATGGGAATGAGAATTGGAATGAAAATGTTGGGCCACTGGGAAGTTCTGCTTTTGGTGGATGGAACAGGAATACATGAAGAAGCATTCCCCAAATTTACGAAGGTTCTCATCAGTGTTTAGGAGGCTGAATCAGGAGCACTGGATACAATTGCCTCATCTGGAAGGACTGTTTGAGGCCCTAAATGAAGGTGAGGGAGGAGGTGTATCACTTTGGATGCTTGCCAGGATAAATGCCAGGAGGGAGATAAGTGAGGAGGGACAAATGGACAAAGGAACTACGGAGGGAACAATCCCTGCAGAATGCAGAAAGTGTTGGGGGGAGAGGTAAAGACAAAATTTTTGAACATGGCGGACATTGTAGCGAATGATATGTTGAATGCAGAGGCTCATGGGGTGGTTGGTAAGGACAAGAGGAACTCTATCAGTTAAAGTGCTGGGAAGATGGGATGAACACAGATGTCTGGGAGATAGAAGAGATGTGGTGAGGGTAGCATCAATGGCAGAGGAAGGGAAACCCCATACTTTGAAGAAGGAGGACACCTCTAATGTCCTGGAAAGAAAAGGCCTCATTCTGGGAACAGATGTGGTGGAGATGAAGGAACTGTAAAAGGAAATATTATTTTTACAAGAAGCAAGGTGGGAAGTGATATAGTGAAGAGGTATAGTGGTGATTATTGTCACCAATAGCTGGTGAAAATAAGCAGTAAGACAATTCAGAATTGTTCGCTCACTTCGGTTTCAAGCATTCAAGCTTAGAGATGACAGAAATGTCCAGGAGTGAAAATGAAATGATTTCACTTCCTCAACAAGTTATGAACTCTGTAGAATTTAAAGATATTGGTAATCTTGAACATTCCAATGAAAATAAAGATTTGAAGGATGCGATCGTTGATAACATTGTATGAAAGTGTCTACGCTGATTTTGTTCATTTACAGTCAATCAAATGATCGCGCAATGTACAGGTACCAATGTGTCCCAATTAATTGGAATCCACTATATTTCAAACCCTGGATGTTGTGTCAGTTAGGATCAATTTTCAGGTTCTCAGCTTTCATTGTTAGGTTTCGGTCCTTTTCATCCATCTGTTCCATATGATGGAATAGGAGTTAGAAATATAAATTTACACCCTGGTTGTTGCTCCTCTGTCAGCTCCTGGTGGAAATGACTAATCCCCTGTCATGTTTGAAAGCGTACAGCACCTTGGGGAGCGATCAAGCTTTATATTTTGGCACAGATGCCCTGTAATGCATCTTCAGTTGACTTTTTATACTTAGGCAATGGTTGTATGTTACCATTTGTCAAATAGGTGAGGAGGAAGTAGTGGGTTCTGTTTCAACACAAAAAATTTCATAAATAACTTGCATCCAGAATGCAATCAAAAGGCAAAAGAGATGATTTGCATTTACAATGTGACGTTGAGACATCCTTAGCTGCTTCATAGCCAAAGAAGTACTTGAGCACTGCTGTCATCTGGAGCACATAAGAGACTATTTCCATGCAGCCAGCTTCAACGAACAGCATAAGAACATAAGGACTTGGCCCACTGACTTTCAGATCACGAGTTCTGCCAAATGAGCCACAGCCGACACCTGTACTGAATTAAACCTGACCTTCTGATTAATTTAGTGACTAGAAATGCACATTGGTAATATTAATGGTATGGCCATAAAAGAAAACCACCATTCAATACACGAAAGTCCAAATCCTTCAACAAATTTAACATAGGAATCTGGTATTCCTGAGTTCAGAAATAATTTTGCTTTTCACAGCTACCTTTCTGAGCATTTTGATTGCTAAGGGAGCATTCAGCATGCCAGAATTCACATGCATTTAGGAACAACTAGACCAGTACTGCATCAGTTTAAATTTTCATCAAAGTCTCTACACCTGGAAGCAAAATATATTGGGAATAAAACTGAACACACCGAGTATGCTTATTTCACCCAGTTATATATTCAGTTTGGCTGGTGTTATATTTCAATGCTGGAAACAATGTCTCTCAGTATTGGATAACGGGTTAGTGCTTCATCATATATAAGATCCCTTATCACTAGTTGGAGATTCTATGTTGGGTGAAGCAGGGATGTTCTTGGGTCTTTCTTTAAAAAGATCACAGTTTGCGCTGACCAGTAACACACATAAAATGCTGGAGGAACTCAGCAGGTCAGGAAGCATGTCTGGAAAGGATTAAGGAGTCAACGTTTCAGGCTGAGACCCTTTGTTAGTCCGGATCAGTGCAAATGCTCTGCTTTGCTTGGCACCAGAGGCTGCATCGAGCGCTTCACATACACAGCCAGCTGAAAGAGACATTAAAGAAGGTTTTCACTTCTCACTGCAATGCAATTGAACTTTTAAAAACTGATGTAAACAGCTGCTGCAAAGAGATATAAACTCTTCAAACAAAAACGGTATCTAAAAGCAACATCCACCAGTAAAAATTCAACTTTGATGGTTACCACTGGTATCACCCACATCAGCTTTTTATGGTACAACACTGTGAGGCTCACCTCCAAATATTCAATTTTATTGAATTTATTGGAGCCAAACAATGGAAGGGAGTGCAATAGGTAACCAACAATAAAGCACCAATTTCACAAGCAGCCAAAGGTATTTTTATTCCTGACCTCTCGCCACCTAATTCAAACTGTAGAATTTAATCAATACTTCAGAGGATTTTTTTAAACATTGAGTCAAAAGAGAACAGAGGGATTTTTAACAGAACAGGCAACATTTCACTGCCCTTTCATTATCTAACCATTACAGGATTTTTTTTGAAAGTTCGGCTGACTGTCATAAATTGGCTGTGATGGGCCATAAAATGCATGAAAGTGACACAATTTTACAAGCCAGCATGGCTCTGAATTGAACATTTTTGTCTGGCCTGTTGTAACTTGTGCTTCCTCCTGAGCGAGCAGAAGTTGGCACAGAATGTAGCTCCTTGACAACACCATTTTGGTACAGTGACATTGTCACATGCCGTGAGATTTGATCATGTCGAGTTAGCAACCCAGAAACAAGCTAACTTGTTAGAGCTTACATGACCCATCCTGAGTCTTGTCCCAAACTTGGTTACATCAGCATGGTTCCATCCCTTCATTATTAAATTCACCCTGTAATACTTGCCTGAGTTATAGCTAAGTTAAGGTGCAGATTTCCAACCACTAATAAAATCCCTTTAGAACTGGAAAACAAAATTCTCTCTGATTTACTTTACTCACAAAGTTATACAGCACAGATACAGGTCTTTTGGCACAATGTCCATACTGACCAAAATGTCTATCCAAGCTGGTCCTACTTGTCTGTGCTTGGTCCATATCTGTCTAACCCTTTCTTATCCCAACATGAGTCTGAATGGCTTCTGAATGTAATGAAACCTGTTTCTAGTACTTTACCATTCTAGAAACACACCACACTCTGTTTGTAAGTAGTTTACTCACAGGTCCCTTTTTAAATCTTTCTCGTCTCACCTCTAGTTTTTGACTTGACCATCTCAGCAAAAGATTTTATGCCTCTCATGAATTTATAGATCTTTGTAGGATCACCCCAATTCTCCAATGCACCAGGAAAACAAATCGCTCACTGTCTAGCCTCTCCTTATAACTTAAGAATCAGAATCAGAATCAGGTTTATTATCACCGGCATGTGACGTGAAATTTGTTAACTTAGCAGCTGCAGTTCAATGCAATGCATAATATAGAAGAAAGAAACAAAATAATAATAACAAATAAATTACAGTATGCATATATCGAATAGATTAAAAATTGTGCAAAAAAACAGAAATACTATATATTAAAAAGTGAGGTAGAATCCAAGGGTTCAACATCCATTTAGGAGTCGGATAGCAAAGGGCAAGAAGCTGTTCCTGAATCGCTGAGTGTGTGCCTTCAGGCTTCTGTACCTCCTACCTGATAGTAACAGTGAGAAAAGGGTATGCCCTGAGTGCTGGAGATCCTTAATAATGGACACTGCCTTTCTGAGACACTGCTCCCTAAAGATGTTCTGAGTACTTTGTAGGCCAGTACCCAAAATGGAGCCAATTAAATTTACAATCCTCTGCAGCTTCTTTCAGTACAGTGCAGTAGCCACCCCCTCTCCATACCAGACAGTGATGCAGCCTGTCAAAATTCTCTCCACAGTACATCTATAGAAGTTTTTGAGTGTATTTGTTGACATACCAAATCTCTTCAAACTCCTAATGAAATATTGTCACTGTCTTGCTTTCCTTATGACGACATCAGTATGTTGGGACCAGGTTAGATCCTCAGAGATCTTGACACTGTTACGTACCCCGTAACTGGGTCACTTACCAGCAAAGATAGAGAGGTCCATTGAAGTCTGATGGTACTATAATCAATAAGAAATAAGCTGTATCATTGTCTAGGGGATAATGAATTGCCCGATGGAAATATATAGTTCGTTCAGTTCACACAGGCTGCAGCCGTTGGGGACCCTGTGTGGCAATTGTTGGAGAGAGAGAGAGAGAGACGGGTTAAAACTTGCCCATTCTGTTTATGATGTCAATCCTTCGAGAGTCATTGAGAGTTGAGTTCCCCGTTGTTAGCTAAAAACCGTTTTTCCATGGCAAAGGTCACCGATTCCCAGCAAATGGAAGCGGACGCACGTGGCCTTCCACCGGCTTTCGCTATTACAGGATCGCTAGCGTTTCTTCTGGTGCGCCTGAGGGGCTGTTCCCACAGACCCTCTTTTATCCTGACTCACAGGGTCTCAGATGTCAATCAGGTTGAGATGATGCAATCCCTCCACCAACCTCCCCCTCGGTTCATTGCCTGGGTCGTCGATGCATCGTTCAGGATGCAATACACAGGTCCATCTCCAAGAGACAATAGCCGGCATCAATGGGTCCGCCTCTCGGAGGCCAAGGCACATTCCAACGCCTTGTGGATTTGGCATGTCTTTCTCTCATTTCCTGGGTCTCCTGAATTGACTCAATAGTGATCTTGCGATTCTCACAAAGGAGGGGGCTACCCCGCACCCTTCGGCCCCTCAGAGCTGTGGTACATTCATAACAACACCCATGAACTTGAAGCTGCTCACTTTCTTCACTTCTGATCCCTCTATGAGGATTGGTATGTGTTCCTTCACCCTACCCTCCCTGAAGTCCACAATCAGCTCTTTTGTCTAACTAACGGTGAGTGCCAGGTTGTTGCTGTGACACCACTCCACTAGTTGGCATATCTCCCTCCTGCACGCACTCTCGTCACCACCTGAGATCCCACTAACAATGGTCCTCCTATATTGGTAACAACCTTGTGAATTTTTTCTGCACCAGCACCCCTTCCAAATCCATTCACTAGCAGGGCAACCAGTAATGTGCTCCACCATCTATTTCTTCCACCACTTAGACCTGGACAATACCACTGTGTTATATGTATTGTGTCATGCACCTTGGTCAGGAGGAATGTTGTTTTGCTTGGTGAAAATAAACTTGAACTTGAACTGAAATACCCCCCCCCCCTCCATCCTGTCCATTGGTTTCCTCCTGTAGTCTTGTACTTTTTTCTTTTTGCAAAGTATTACATAAATGCAGGAATTTCTTTCTTTCTCTTTGCAAAGTGTTGGGGCAAAACCAATCCAACATTGAAACAATTAGCGCTAACTTACGCCCATCACAGGGTAGTTATACTTGATGACGCACCCCCAGCTTCAATGAAGTGATTGTTGAAAGCAATCGAATCCTCTATTCAATCCTCGATTAGCAATTAGTGCAATACAATCTTGAAGCAATATTAAGTGTACCCAGGTGTAAGCTAAGGCTGGCAGGTGGAGTAACAGCATCAGGGCCGGACTTCAAGGTGAGTGATCCTGGGTTGGAATCCGGCCAACTCCTTGCACACTTTACATCCCTGTTGGGTTGAGCATTGAGCTAGCAACTTAGCCTCATAAAAAAGCAGACAAATTGCTAAAGAAGTGGCAAGGTTGCCTCCCAATGCGTCACAAAGCGCAGAGAAGAATATCAAAACGAAGGCTAAGCTTTATTCAGCGATATCAAGTGGACAGCAAGTGTGACCTTTGCTGGTACTAAGCCACAAACTGCCAAGAAATAAGCAAGAATATGTAAATTATTCCCTTCGCTTTTACCATGCCCCTACTAATGAAACTAGCTACTATAATAAACGTAATAAACACACAATGCAATACATGACTTTTACATGTAGATGCAAGAATGTCTTTCTTTCTCTAAAGTCATTACAGAAACCTATCACCTGGCCTGAATCTCAGGAGAGTAATGAAGATGTTGTTTCTGCCTGTAGCAAAACCACTAGCTGGTAAGTAACATGCAAAAACAAACTACAAAACAGAGTCTAACTACTTACTCTTGACGTTCAATGACATCACCATTGCTCTGACCTGCACATCAACATTCTGGGAGACATTATTGATCAGAAACTTAACTAAATCAGCCATATGAGCACTGTAACTTCAATAAGAAGTTTAAACCCTCAGTATTCCTCAATGAGTGACACGTTTATTGCATGCTAGAAGGAGACATTCAGTTGGTCCCACACTAGCTGCCAGGGATGCAATCCCATTCTCCTGTTCTCTGATATTCTGCGCTATGTTGATATTAAGAAAGAGGAAGTATGTGCATTGAGAAACATAAGGCAGGTAAGTGCCAAGGGTCTGATGGAACCCATCACAGGATACTGAGGGAGGCAAGGAGAGGTTGGTGGAGTCTTGACAGATTCTTCTATCCCCTTTAGCATAGACAAGGCCTCAGAAAACAGGAGAAAAGCCAGTGTTTAAGACAGGAACCAGGGATAGGCCAGACAATTACAGCCATTGTGATTTGCATGGGTTGTTCGTTACCTTATGTTCAGATCCAGTGTAGACATCATCTCATATTCAGGTAGGTTACCAGGATTCATCATCAGTTCCTCTGTAATGAAACTATGGTTATTCATCAGAGAACTCCTCATGTTCCAATATGTTGCCTCAGGTGAAGGTATATATATATTGTCACGGTCCTGGCTGTCCCTTCCGTTTATTCCTCACGTTCTCCTAGTGTGTGTGTGTGTGTGTGTGTGTGTGTGTGTGTGTGTGTGTGTGTGTGTGTGTGTGTGTGTGTGTGTGTGTGTGTGTGTGTGTGTGTGTGTGTGTGTGTGTTGTGTGTGTTGTGTGTGTGTTGTGTGTGTGTATGTGTGTGTGTGTGTGTTGTGTGTGTTGTGTGTGTGTGTGTGTTGTGTGTGTATGTGTGTGTGTGTGTTGTGTGTGTGTGTGTGTGTGTGTGTGTGTGTGTGTGTGTGTGTGTGTGTGTTGTGTGTGTGTGTGTGTTGTGTGTGTTGTGTGTGTGTGTGTGTGCTTCCTGATTACGGCGCACCTGAATCTCATCTAACCTGCAGCATAACGGCTTTCCATCCACTCATCGCCAGATCGTTGCTTCAGCCAGTGTGGCAGTTCATGTCCTCAGCCACTTCGAATTGTGTATCCTAAGTTTTGTTTCCCCCGCTGTTGTTTGCCTGTATTAACTCTGTCTCTCCATATCAGTGTCTTGCATTTGGGTTCACCCGATCACCACAACAGAACGATCTGGCCAACATGGACCCAGCGGACGCAAGCACCATCCTACAAGCCCTCGCCAGCCAGGGTTCCCTACTGGGACAGCACGACCAACTCCTCTGGGAGGTCATGGACAACCTCCGTTCCCTGTCTGCTTACGTCACACAGATTGGTAACCAAGTGAACTGTGTCTCCACTCATACCACTCAACCCACACCTGGAACCCCGCCCAGAGAGCCTCACGTACCAGAGCCGGGTCACTACGCTGGAGACCTGGGAAAGTGCCAGGGTTTCCTGCTTCACTGCTCCCTGGTGTTTGAGCAGTAGCTGTGGACTTACTCCACAGATAGGTCTAAAGTTACTTATGTCATTGGGTTGCTGAGGGGAAACATATTAGCATGGGCCACAGCAGTTTGGGACAACCAACCTGATAACCACTCTTCTTTCGCCAGTTTCATTGTGGAGATGAGAAAGGTCTTCGATTACCCAGTCCGGGGTAAAGACGAAGCTAAGCATCTACTCATTATCCACCAGGGCTCGCGCAGTGTTGCTGAATATTCAGTGGAGTTCCACACATTAGCAGCCAACTCGGGATGGAACGATGAGTCGCTCCAGGGGGTATTTCGGGGAGGACTTAGCAATCTGGTGAAGGACAAGTTGCTGGCAAGAGATGATTGTGACAGCCTGGATTCCCTGATCTCCCTGGCCACCAGGGTGAACAATTGCCCCCGGGAGCACCTTAGAGAGAGAAATGGTCATCCACCACCTTTTTGCCACTTCTTGGTTCTCTTTACCACCTCCCACCAGAACAAGCCTCTCTCCCCCTTCTGCATCCCGAGTAGCTCCCAGCCCTGCCGCTTCGACCGCACTGGGAGAGGAACCTGTGCAGCTGGCCTTTCCCACTGAACGTCTCCAGAGAATGAGAGTGGGCAAGTGTCTATATTGCGGCCAGTCCAGCCACTTCCTTGCCACCTGCCCCCTTCGGCAAAAGGCGGTGGGGTGGGGGGCACACCAGTAGCAGTGGGGACCCTGTTGAGCCAGACAACCTTCCCTTTCATCCCTCGACCCCGAATGCAGCTTCAAGCCACTCTGTGTCAGAATCAACAGTCCTTGCCTCTGCTAGCACTAGTGGATTCTGGCGCAGAGGGAAACTTCCTGGATGAAAACCTTGCCCTCCAAGCCAGTATTTCTCGTGAGCTTCTGTGTACCCCCCTGGAGGCCAATATGCTAGACGGTAGACTC
Source organism: Hemitrygon akajei (assembly GCF_048418815.1). Classification (NCBI taxonomy): domain Eukaryota; kingdom Metazoa; phylum Chordata; class Chondrichthyes; order Myliobatiformes; family Dasyatidae; genus Hemitrygon; species Hemitrygon akajei. Next base: position 90,446,641 of record NC_133132.1, on the reverse strand, counting down.
CTGGCCCGTGTCACGCACTGCATGGAACCCCTGCTTCTCCTTCTCTCCAGAAACCATCAAGAACAGGTACGGTTCAATCTAATCTCCTCTCCTCAGGCCCCTTTAGTTCTCGGCCACCTGTGGCTAAGCCGTCATAACCCCTACATCAACTGGTCCACCGGGAAGATAGTCAACAGGAGCTCATTCTGCCATACCTCTTGCCTGCAATCAGCCCTTCCTTCAGTGGAGATCACTGCTACCTCGTCTGCCTCTGAGCCCCCTGACTTGTCCACCGTTCCTATAGCATATCATGATCTTGGAGAGGTGTTTAGTAAGCAATGGGCCCTTTCTCTGCTTCCACATCGCCTTTACGACTGCACGACTGACCTTCTCCCCGGAGCCCCATTACGCACCAGTCGGCTGTATAGCCTGTCCTGTCCAGAAAGAGAAGCTATGGAGGCGTACATAAATGACTGCTCATGGTTGGCATCACCCGACCCTCGTCTTCCCCCATAGGCGCTGATTTCTTCTTTGTGGTGAAGAAAGATGGCTCACTACACCCATGCATCGACTACTGTGGCCTGAACAACATTACCATAAAAAATAACTATCCTCTTCCCTTGATCAACTCAGCATTCGAGCCCCTTCACAGAGTCACTGTATTCACTAAATTGGACTTGCGGAATGCCTATCACCTGGTCAGGATGCGGGAAGAAGATGAATGGAAGACTGCCTTCAACACTCCCCTCGGCCATTTTGACATCCTGGTGATGCCTTTCGGCTTGACCAACGCTCCCGCGGTGTTCCAGGCTCTGGTCAATGACGTCCTTAGGGACTTTATGAACCGATTTGTCTTCCACTATCCTAATCTTCTCCCGTAACCTCCAGGAGCACACCCTCCATGTCCACCAGGTTCTTCAGAGGCTCTTGGAGAACAAACTATTTTTTAAGGCTGAGAAGTGTGAGTTCCATGACTGTTCCATCAGCTTCCTGGGGTACATCATTGAGAGCGGGCAAGTGAGGGCGGATCCTGAAAAGATCCAGGCAGTGGCAGAGTGGCCCAAACCCACTTCGCTTAAACAACTCCAGCAATTTCTGGATTCGCCAATTTCTACTGTCACTTCATTAGGGACTACTGCCGGGTCGCAACGCCCTTTACCCAGCTCACCTCTCCTGCAACCCCCTTCCACTGGACCCATCGAAGCGGACTCAGCCTTCTCAGAGTTTAAGAGGCGTTTCACCTCCGCTCCCATCCTGGATGAGCCTGACCCATCTCGCCAGTTCATAGTGGAGGTGGACACCTCTGACTCTGGGCTGGGAGCAGTCCTCTCCCGACACTCCGTCCCGGACCAAAAGCTCGATCCCTGTGCCTTCTTCTCTCATCGTCAATCCCCCACTGAGTGTAACTACGACGTTGGGAATCGTGAGTTGCTGGCCGCTAAACTCACCTTGGAGGAGTGGGAGCACTGGCTGGAGGGAGCAGAACACCCATTCATTGTTTGGACGGACCATAAGAACCTGGCAAACATTCAGACAGCTAAACGCCTTAACACCCGCCAGGCCTGTTGGGCACTGTTCTTTGGCCGCTTCAATTTCACCTTCACCTACGGTCCTGATTCCAGGAACGTAAAGCCAGATGCTCGCTCTCGTCAATACATCTCCAAGGAGGGTCCTTCCAATCCTGATACCATCCTTCCACCATCATGTGGCGTGGCTGCTCTCACCTGGGAGATTGAGTCCATAGTTAGAGAGGCCCAACAGACTCAGCCTGACCCAAGCAGTGCCCCCCCCTATCATCTCTTCTTACCTGACTCTGTCCGTTCTCAGGTTCTTCAGTGGGGGCATATTTCCCGGTTCGCCTGCCAGCCTGGAATTGGTCGCACCCTGTCCCTTTTGAAGCGACATTCCTGATTGCCCACCATAAATGCTGACACTCGCTCCTTCGTCTCTGCCTGTGCTGTGTGTGCCCGCAGAAAAGCCTCCCATCGGCCACCTGCTGGGCTGCTTCATCCCCTACCTGTCCCTAGCCGCCCTTGGTCCTACATAGCTCTCGATTTCGTCACTGGTCTACCACCTTCACATGGTAAAACAGCTAATCACACCATTGTGGACCGTTTTACCAAAATAAATACCCCAGCTTTCCATCCACTCATCGCCAGATTGTTGCTTCACCCAGTGTCATAGTTCACGTCTTAGGCCGCTTGGAATTGTGTATTCTAAGTTTTGTTTCCGCGCTGTTGTTTTCCAGTGTTAACTCTGTCTCTCTGTGTCAGTGTCCTGCGTTTGGGTTCACCCGTTCGCCACAACTTATACATTCTATAGGTTTTCCCTGCCTTGAAGCAACAGTGTCTCCAAATTATGCTTTAAAATATCTAGCAGCTACCAACAATTTTCCTTTATATAGCTCATTCATCAAAGTAGAATATCTTAACTCTCTAATGTCTCTGCTTCCCCAGGAGGCTAAAGAGCTTCAGCATGTGCCTGTTGACTCTTACCATTTTTTAATCATAGAAAATATTCTGTCTGGATGTATAACAGCTTTGTATGGCAACTGCTCTGCATGTGAACACAAGAAACTAGAGAATTGTGGACACAGCTTAGCACATCTCCCCTCATTGGATTCAGCTTATACTTCTCTTTGCCTCAACAAAGCGGACGGTGTAATCAAATACCCCACGCACCCTGGATATTCTCTCTTCTCCCCTTCCTCATTAGGCAGAAGATACAAAAGCCTGAAAGCATGTTCCCCCAGGCTTAAATGTACCACAGCTTCTATCCCACTCTTATTGAACAGAACTTTTACAAGGTAAGGAGGACTCTTGACGTCATAATGTATCATGCTTTATTGTTTACCTGCACACCGCTCTTTTGGTAGCTTTTACACTTTATTCTGCATTGTTATTGTTTTACCTTATTCTAGCTCAATGCACTGTGTAATAACTTGATCTGAATGAACAGTATACAACATAAGCTTTTCAGTTTATCTTGATATAGTATTGTCCAAAATCTTAGGTACCCTGGATTTTTAAAATGGCTTTAGATGGTATGGGCTCCACAGAGCCTTGATTTCAACGTCATCGAGGCCACCTGGGATTACCTGGAGAGACAGAAGCAAGTCAGGCAGCCAAAGTCTGCAGAAGAACTGTGGCACGTTCTCCAGGATGCTTGGAACAACCTACCAGCCGATTTTCTTATAAAACTGCATGATATTGTACCCAAGCTGCTGAGATACATCCCCTAGGATGCACTGGGACACATGATCAGTGATGTAACCTGGGGTCATCGGGTGTTTCAGGGCTTTTAACATCAGACCCTCTCGCCTAGGCAACCCAGCCAAGGTTGATCAGGCCACAGCTTGTTCTCCCAGCAGCTCTGGTCCATAGGTCATACCTCTTGATCCATAGATGTCTGGAGGCTCACTCTGTGATGGTTCTGATGGCTCTTTTCTGAGCATCCACTGCAATGCCAAGGAGAGAGTAGGTTCTGCATAGTAAGCAGCCAGAAAAACCTCAACACACGACCTCTGTAGGCTCACAACATGCCCTCCACCCCTGTCTCTGGCACTGCTCTACTTGCTCCTGGTATTTGGCTTTCTTACTCTCAAGTGTCTCCTCAATCTGGTCTTCCCAAGGCAATGTCGGTTCCACTGTGACCACCTGCTTTGAGGTTACTGCCAGAAATGACTATGTCAGGCCTCAGGGCTGATGGTGCGAAGAATTCATGGAACTTTAATTGCTTCCAAGATTGACTTACAGCTGCCAGTCTGACACCATGGTGAGTAAGCCTGCTGGTGATCTGGGCTGCAGCTCTGGTTGGTTTCCAGTTTTTGACAAAGACTATTAGCCTTCTGTTGTTCATGGCCCAGGAGATACTTTCTGTCACTGTCTTCAGCACCTGTTCATGGCGCTAGTGGTAGCAGTCTTCTCCCAGGGCTTCTGGGTAGCTGCTGACTTAGTTTTAAAGGCAAAAGGTTGTCACACCAAATATTGATTTGATTTTGTTTTTTACTGTTCACTGCTCTTTATAGTCATTTTTTGCTATTTAGGAACTTTTCATTTCCTTATTTTTGAAAGCATCTTTGTACTGAATTTTTTTACATGTGTCTAAAACTTTTGCATGGTACAGTACATGTGTCAATAATAAGCCCATCTAACACTACATTGTCAGATGTTTTGGATGAAACAAAATGTAAGTTGCAAATAGTGCCACAAAGGTACATAAAACAACCCAAACAACTGCTTTAAAAATATGTTTTCCTATTCCACATACATATGATGTTAGCTGGCATTTGGTCCCTGTCCGTAACAAAGACACTTCCCAGTGCTCTGGCAATTTTTGCAAGTCACTGTGCTTCGCTGCATCATTATCTCTTTCTCATTAGTGCAATCCATCTTTGCGCAAGTTGACTTGCTATGATTCCTACTTTACAATACTGAGTACATTTCAACAGTACTTCAGCAGCTGTAAAGACTTTGGGGACATCATGAGGTCACACAAGGACCGATACTAATGGGATCAGAGTACAAATTCTCCATTGCACAGTGCTCTAATCTGGCCAATATTAACTAAAGCACCAGAGAAGATGCAGCCTCAAGAGAGTTTTACGAATCAAATGGCACTCTGTGCAAATATCAAAGTATGTGCTGCTCGTAACAATTTCACATTCTAATAATGTTGTTAATTTGCTGCTGTGGGCAGCAGTGGATGGAGCATGAAGGAAATAGTGCTGAAGTGTCTCAGTATGAAGCCTCTGCATGTGAAGCCACTTCTATTAGTCTAGTGTCTCCACAATGTTGTATGATCTATTAGCACAAACAGGGTTATACAACACCTGGAGTTTAAATCACCCCAGCAAGTGCTGGAAAGGACTTAATCACATAAAGTAGTCAAGACGAGATTTATTTACACAATGGTGTTTTTCGAACAATTCGCTGGCCCACAGAATTTTTTTGTTAGGCTCTTTTTGCCATTAGGTCCTTCAACTAAGAACAAAGGAAATGTGATTCATTTTTTTTCTGAGACAAAAACATCCATCTCCCTTTTCTTCAAGAATGTGTTCAGGAGCGTGAAATACATAGCACACTATGAAAGATGAGAGAATATAGCAAATTGGTATCTGGCTGGTTAAACAACAAAGCAATATATTGTGATAAATGTGAATCTGTTATGACAAACCTATCACAATATTTGGAGGATAAAATTGAGAGGTTAAAAGTAAGCAAGCAAACACCATTTATTGATTCAGTACCGAAATTCTCAGATAATTTAGATTCTTTATCCCCCCATGTTCAAACACTGCTGGGTATTTTTACAAAGAGCAATATATTAAGAGGAAAATACCACTTAGTGTCAATGAGTTTCTCTCTGTGAAATTTTCCCAACACTGAACACAATTAAAAATGTGGAGAAGAGTGGATGAAGAATGATTCTCTAAAACACTGCATTTTCTGTGTTGCTCACCCTTAAAAGTGCCCTTATATTTTTTCATGAAGCAACCTTGCCATCTCATTGATCATTTTATAACATCACTGCATCAAGGTTGTACGGGGGAAAAGCAATAACGGAATACAGAATGAAGTGTTACAGTTACAGAGAAAGTGCATTGCAGACAGACAATAAGGTGCAAGACCATGATGAGATGGATTGTGAGATCAGGAATCCATCTTATTGTACAGGAGGTCCAATCAATAATCTTGTAACAGTTGGATAGAAACTTCCCATCAGCCTAGTACTGTGTGCTTTCAGGCTTCTATATCTTCTGCCCTTTGGGAGGAGGAAGAAGAGAAAATGTCTCTAGTGGAAGGGGTCCATTGGTTGTGAATGACCTGAGAAATCTGAAGTAATGAAACACATGGTATTAATGCAAGAATTTCCTGGAGCAAAAGCTCTCATGTTTCTCTGCCACTCCACAATCAGGAAAAAAGCATTTACTGCGTAGAAAAATGGACAACTGGACAGTAAAACAGTTCCTTGAATCTAGACCTTTGGGTCTAAGGGTGGAGTCACAGCCACCAAGTAAGAGCAAGCAAGCCCTCACTTCCTGAAGGCAATAACCAGCTCTCTTGTATTACTGATATTAGGGGGAAGGTGGTTGTCATTCCACATCACTGGGCTATTTCTGACTCACTGGTATTTTAGATTTGACCTACTGTGGTAGCGTCACCTGCAAACTTGTAGCTGGAGTTAAAGCATAATGTGCTGATGGACTGGTGAGTAAAGTAGGGGCTGGGAACACAGTCTATGGCATACCAGTGTTAAGGATAATCATGGTGGAGGTGTGCTGCCCATTCTTACTGATTGCAGTCTATTGTGCAGGAAATCAAGGATCCGTTTGCAAATGGAAGTGTTGAGTCCCAGGTCTAGGAGATTGGCGATAAGTTTGCTTGGAATTATAGCATTGAAGGAGGAGTTGTATTCAATAAATACTATCTAACGAAGATGTCCTTTATTGTCTAGATGTTCCAGATGTGAGTGTAGAGACAGGGAGATAGCATCTGCCATGAAGCTGTTTCACAATGGATGAATTGAAGTGGAAAGAGGTTGTCTGGGAGGCAGAGGTTAACTGTGCCATGATTAACATCTTGAAGCATTTCAAGATTGCAGATCTCAGAAGCACTGAGTCATTGAGGCACTTTGCTTTTGATAGTGGTCTTCTTAAAGCAGGTGAGAACCTCATATTGAAACAAGCAGAACATCTGTAAAACACACCCACCCTCTGATCTGCATTGGATCTAAAGACTTGACCAGGGACTTCATCTGGGCCAGAAGCTTTCTGCTGGTTCACTCTTTGGAAGACTGCTCTGATGTCTACAAAAATGACTATGAGTTCAGGGGCATTGAAGGCTACCAGGTTGGGTAGTGACATTTGTTACGAAGGATGAACAGCTCTGATGGGCAGATGGGTGCAGAGTTGCCCATGTCCCCCCCCCCCCCGGGAGAATCACAAACTGTTACTGTTACCACGCTGCTAATGAGAGAGAAAGAGAGACAAAGGGAAAACATACTGGGACTGGAACATCTGCTACTGATAAGAGAGAGATAACACCAGGAGAGAGAGACTTGTTGTTCCACCATATTATGACTCCTGAAAGACTTATGGCTTCTGAGAAGGATTGTTTACTTGGTACCATTCTGTTCATTAAAATTCCTCAGTGGACAGCCGGAGTGGGCTGGTTTGATGGGCTAAGCCATTCAAAACTGATTGACACCTGAGACCCCGTGAGTGGGGATAAAAGTGAGGTCTGGGGAGACACCCCTCAGACACACCAGGAGACACACTATTGAGCACTGCTTGAGTGTTGGAACCCACTAGAAGGTGTGGGGCATCGGAGACCGAACAAAGGATCGGTCTGTTTAACTCACAGTGTTATAGCAGGGCCGGTGGGGGCTTGTGTGTGTGTCCGCCCTTGCCTGGGTGACGAGTCCACCACAGAAGAACGGTCCAGCTGAAGGATAGAGGGGTCATACCTGAATGGCCACAACACATCGACGGATCAAGAACGTAAAGGAAGGTTTGACTGACTGTAGCTGTTACTGTTTGCTCTCTCTCTCTCTCTCTCTCTCCAACAACTACAACAAAACCACCAACAACTACCTCAGCCCGTATGAACTGAATTGAACTTTATATTCACATATGACAATTCATTTATTCCCTAGACATCGATAGAGCTTGTTTATTATTGATTATTATTATACCCACACTTTTAGGTTTAGTATTGCTAACGTGTATTATCTATATATTTGCATTGTTGATATTGATTTGTATATTTTACTAATAAACACTGTTTGAAAATAGTACCACCAGACTCCAACGGATTCTTCTATCTTTGCTGGTAAGACTCCCAGTTATGGGGTACGAAACAAATTCATGCCCCTTCTCTTCAAAACATGCAAAGAATGTGTTAAGCTCATTCAGAAAAGGGTGTGCTGTTATTAGTGATGCTGTCTGATTTGATTGGTACTTCTATATACCATGTAATCTCTGCCATAACAGATGGCAAAATTTGAACTAGTATTGTTTCTTGGCATCCCTGGTAGGTTTCTGGAGTTCATATCTCAATTTAGAATGGATATGGGTGGTTGAATGGCCTTTAGCCCTGCAGTGTAACTCTAGCCTATAAAGGAAAGAGCTGTTTGACACAATAACACGTGTGCATAGACACTGTGTTTTGACTCTGTGGACCCCATCTCTTCCACAATTGACCTTTGTGGCAACTGTCTCACATTCAGTATTAAGTACTGCACTCCTTGTTGTCACTTGTTTTCATCGGTGGCTATGTTTCCAAGTTTAGGACCCAAAGATCTGAAGTTAGGGCATTCTTTCGATGTCCTGGTGTCCCTTTTTCTACATGGTGAATGCTTTTGCCTGATTGCGGAGCAGCTTACAAGGTTTTGTTCCAGGCAACTCTTGCATTAATACTGGGTGTTTCTACAGTCATTCAGTGGATGATGCAAAGTCACTGTGGCATTTCTGAAAATACTGTAGTCACATTGTATTTTCAGCACTAAAAATACAATAAATTTCAACAAAGTGAGAATGACTGGATCAATTATTTCAACTATGGGATACACGGTGGCCAGGACAGCAGGGGGAATTCTCCTTCAATTCATGGATTTTTCATCCTGAGAGATCAGCTTTCAACTTTGATCTCCCAGCTAGGTGTTAATAGCTCCAACAATGTAGCTCCCTTGAGGAAGGCTTCAACCACAATTACCTCTCACAGACAGGGCTTCACACCATGATAAAGCTGCTATAAATATACAAATTTCTGGTCCCAATGGAATTGTAATAAACAAATAAGCTATTTTTTCACAACCAACAAGCCCAATACGCTTGAGTATTTTTAGCATTTTTATTGCTTCAGATTTCCAGCATGAGCAGTTTTCTCATATGTAGTTTCATGTATTGTATCCTGCACAAAGGATCCTGGACCAATGTGACCAAAGACATGTAAATTTTTTCTTAATCAATCAGATTGAAAAAACCTTCCTAAAAAGCATTCAAAACCCAGGAGAGCATGTTAGAACCTTTCAATCAATGCCAAACTACATACTAAAAGCAAAGTCCAAAGTGGAAGGAAGTAAATAAAGGAAAGAAAAGTAACAGGTGGTGAAGGAAGAGCAAAGTAATTGAGATGAATTTGGGACAATAAATTTAACAATTCCATGATCTATGAAGAAGTTCAATCTGCAAAGAGGTTTAACTCTAAAGATTTAAAGATTAGCTTTATCGGTCACATATACATCAAAACACGCAGTGAAATGCATATTTGTGTACAATCAAATCAGCAAGAATTGTGCTGGGTAGCCTGCAAGTGTCACCACACTTCTGGCACCAAAATAACATTCCCACAATTCACTAATCCTAATCCTTTGGGATGTGGGAGGAAATGGCTGAAACCCACGTAGTCATGAGGAGAATGTGCAATCTCCTTACAGTTGGTGGCAGGAATCAAACTCTGATCTCACAGCTGTTGTTTACTAGTGATTGCACTGATCTCAACACTACCATGTAATGTTTAAAGAGATCACACATCATTTGGCAAATAAGAGTTTACATGCAGCAGAGAGACAAAAGAATATAGGGGTAGATATAAATAATTCATTATAAGAAGCTCTGGAAGTAAAGCACTGGGGTTTATTTCTGGAGAGATATTAACTGTAAGGAAAGAAGTTGTCAAGAACTTTGGTTAAGCAACATTGAAGCTGCTGGAAGCTGTCCTGTTCTCCACAAATCAAACAAGGATGCAGTGTCCAATGAAAATGAGTAACAAGGAAATCAATGCCATCTGTGAAGTAGGGCTTGTACATTGGAAACAATTGAAACTCGAGTGTTCATCTCTAGCACATTACAATTGAAGCAATACAACAGACCTAAAGTAAAACGTGAAAGTTAACATCAAAATATTTAGCAGGTCAAGCAGCTTCTGGAGAAGGAGAGACAGAATTAGTGTTTCTGACAGATGATTTTTCATTAGAATTTAAAGGAATTTTTATCTTACTCATTTACTACTTGTTTCAGGCAAATACCATTTTTGCAGAGTTTTGTCTAATCGATGGGGACTTCTGCTGATAAGCAAAGGTTGAGGAATGATCTGATAGAGTTCTTCAATATATGCAATTGAAGAAAAGAGTATTTGAAGATCAAGATTTCAGAGTTGGCAAAATAATTCATCCCTGCCTTTCAGTATGCATCTGAGATCAGGACTACATACAGCAGGCACTCCAAAGCATTGAAATTAAATGCCAGTTATGTCTCTTCAATGTCCTCCAAAAATTAACTGGAAAGATTAGAAAACCACCATCATCTTCCTCTCTCAGTCCAGCATCCTCATCACTGAGGCCCAAGTTACATTCATGCCCAATTCCGGATTCTTTAAGTGAATATTACACTCTGAGATCAGTAACGGGAAGAGATTGCCAGATGGTTAGAAGGAAAGGTTCAAGATTGGGTACAAAGCTTCCTTCAAGAAGCATGGCGTCTCCATGGACTTCTGGGCACCTCTGTCATAAAACCATTCAGAATCAGATCAGATTTTGATTCCTCTGGCCCTTGAGCATTCTAATTGAAGGAGGAACATAAGTATGGTTTGGCGAGCCTTCAGCCCAGGCATCAGAGCATATAGAAACCCAATACAAGTGTGCCAACTTGCAACCTACTGGCCTGCCCTATTAGCCATCTGCTGTCCCAAGGGCAGAACAGGCTGTGACTCCCACACAGACCTTGTCATTCATTTTGGAATCCAATACATGGAAATGGAAGCAAATTATTTTCAACAGAAAATTTGAAGGAGTCCTCAGGTCAATACTGAGGTCAATTCCTCAATCCTAAGTGACTGCCTAAGGGGAAACATAAGAGAGGGTTGTCAAGGGTTGGCCCAGAGGAGCTGATCCCACACATGAAAGTCTCTGAATTGGAATAATTAACAGCAGGAATTTGGAAAGAACATTTATCTACCCAGAGTGATTAAAAATCACAACTTCTTGTGATACATGAAGGAAAATTGTGCCAGTGCTGTGACAGAGAAGAGGAACAATTGGTGACATATATGTACTTCAATAATAAATTTATTTTGACTTTGACTTTGAGGATGAAGCTTACCTGGTGATAAATGTCAAGCTGAGAACTTTTGGACTGGTGAAATAGAAGTAAGTGTGCAAATGTCAGCATGATGTGGGGAAAACATGTGGACCAAATTGATTACCCTGTCATTGAGTCATAGCACAATACAACACAGATATAGGCCTTTAAGACCAGCACTTGAGGGCCAGTCACAGTGCCCACCCAGCTAATCCCAATTCTATGTTTGGTCCACATCCCTTCCATGAACCTGTCCAAGTGCTTCTGACACTGCAGAAGCATTTCATTGGTTTCTTCTACAGAAAGAGGCATGAAAGAAGTCATAGAAATGCTAGTCATAATTTCTTACATTCCAAACAAGAGCCCTTAAGTGTATGAAGCCCTTGTATGACTCAGCCCAACTCCCCTCTCCAAGTGCTGTCAACAAATACAGTCATCTGAAAAAATCATTCGTGCTGGAAAAGTAAGCACTCTGAGAGCTGTTTCTGCACAGTAAATATTGATTTTTGTTTACACTCTGTAAGTCTCATACCATGAGCTAGGTAGCATGGTTGATCTAGATCAATGAAAGGAGATGATAGATATCATTTGGAGTGCATGTGAGGCACGAGCTTTTCCAGGTAGGGCAGCTCTCGTGAGTGTGAGGCTTATTGATGGGTCCTGGACAAACAGATGCACACCTGTTCTCTGTCTTGCTCCATAACAGATGTTGTAAAGCAAGGCTTAGCATTCTGAATGAAAGCCTCTGAACATTGTTGCATTGCACCATGTTCATTTCTACAGCCTGAATGATTCTTGTTGGCCTGAGTGGGGAAACTATATGGCACACAAAATAATCTGTAACAATTTATTTTGCACAAAATTAAATCCTGTGTTTAAACAGGGCATTTCATGCACCTTTCAGTTACTGCCCATCAATCATTATGCCCCTGAAGCAGTGTAGACAACTTCTCTGAATACAACCTATGAAATCACTTTCTACAACTCATGTTCTCAGTATTATTTATTTATTATTGTATTTGCACAGTTTCTCTTCTTTTGCACACTGTTTGCTTGTCAGTCTTTGTGTGTAGATTTTCATTCATTCTATTGTATTTCTTTGTTCTAGTGCGAATGTCTACGTGAAATGCATTTCAGGGTAGTATATGGTGACATATGCATACTTTGACAAAGAAAGGACCAGAGCAAAAAGCAGAACAAAAAGACTGGGGGGGAAGGGAAAGGAGTACACAGGCTTAGATTTTTGTCAGCACTTGGAAGTGTTGTTTGTGATGGCGACCTGGAGATGTGATTTGCATGGAGAATATCCAACTGTCATGTGGGCCCTACTGTGAGGACTGAAGCTAAAATTTATTCAGTAATACTCAGTGGACAATGTTGTAAAGAGTTCATTAGGAAGTTGGTCTAGAACTGCAGTTGTTCATGGCAAGTGCTGTTGCCTCTCTAATGATCCAAAAACAGCTAAACTGCTCTTGGAACAGGAGCAATACAAACTCCTCAGAACTTAACATCCCCTACAGTAGACTACAAGTGTTTCTTTCTGTGATCACATTTTTTTTCTTTCACTTATTTGTGAAGTTTATTAACCTGTAGTTCCTATATCTGAATTCCTAACCCTAACATGGCACACCACTGTATCACCATTCAGTCTATGATTGACAGAGCAGTTTCCACAAAGGTCAGGGTGAGCAATTTAAAAAAGAATGCTCACAAGCTTTCAGCTTTTTCCAGCAGCCCAACTGAGTCAACAGAGGAATCTCCACACAGGTTAGGGTGAGTGATTTGAAAAGGAGCATTTGCTTGCTTTCAGCTTTTCACGGTGGCCCAGTCAATTCGACAGCTGATGCTCTGCACAGGTGTGTGCAAGTGATTTAAAAAGGAGCGATTGCAAGCTTTCGGCTTTTTCTGGTAGCCCAACCAAAATGAGATTCATTAGCAAGGTCAAATAAAAATAAAGTAGGGACAAGTGGAGTGGTCATTGTTTGAGTGGGCCAGAGTTAGAATCTGGAGGCTTTGGCTCAATAGGCTTAGGCGAGAACAGGCTTGGATGAGGTAAGTTTCTAGTAAGTTTCTTCTTTATTTTTTGTCTGTTAGCGCATGGTTGGTGCTGTGAGAATGGCTCCAGGGGCTGTGTTGTTTTCTTTGTGTGAGATATGGGAATTCTGAAAGATATCCAGCCTCCTGGATAACCAGCTGAACAAAGCAGCAGTTCCTCAGAGAACGTTAAAAGGAACTGGAGTAGCTGCTCAATGACCCTCAGCTCCTATGAAAAAGTGAGGAGGTGATAGATAGGAGCTACAGTCACCCCTAACATGCAGGAAACAGGCACCTGGGTGATTGTCAGGAGAGGATGAGAAAATGGAACATGAGTGCAGAGCACCCCTGCAAATGTTCCCCTTGACAGCAGATATATTGTTCTGGATATTGCTGACCAGGTCTCTGGTACTCAGTTGGGTGTTGTGGCTCAGAAGGGAAGAGGGAGAAGAGGACTGCAGTATTGATAGGGGATTCTACAGTTACAGGAGTAGACACAAAATTCTGTGGATGTAAAAGAGACACCCAGATGGTATGTTACCTCCCAGGTGCCAAAGTCCAGGATGTCATTCTAAAGGGGGAGGGTGAGCAGCCAGAAGTCTTTGTACATATTGGCACCAATGACATAGGTAGGAAAAAAGAGGAGATCCTGAAGAGAGATTTTAGGGAGCCAGGTAGAAAGCTGAAGAGTGGGATCACCAGGATAGTAATCTCCGGATTGTTGCCTATGCAACACAAAATTGAGGGTAAGAATAGGATGATTTGGCAGATGAATGCATGGCTGAGGAACTGATGCAAGGAGCAAGGCTTCAGATTTCTGGATCATTGGGATCTCTTTTGGGGAAATTATGACCTGCACAAAAAGGATGGGTTATACCTGAACTTGAAGGGAATCAATATCCTTGAGGGCAGATTTACTACAGCTGTTTGGAAGGCTTTAAGCTAATTTGGCAGGGGTATGGGAACTGCAGTGATAGCCCTGAGATGGGGTAATTGGTATACAGTACAAGCAGATGCAGTATGTAGTGAGACTGTCGGAAAGGACAAGCAAGCGATAGGCCAAAGTTGCGGTTTAACAAGGGATCAAAATTAAAAAGGATGATGAATGCAGGACTTAAGGTGTTATATTTCAATGCATGCAGTAACAGAATAAGGTGGGTGATCTTGTAGTGCAGTTAGAGGTTGGCATGTATGATGTTTTGGGCATCATTGAGTCATGACTCAAAGTAGAGCATAGTTGGGAGATTAACGTCCAAGGATACACATTGTATCAAAGGTAGGCAGAGGGGGCAATGTGGTTGGTGATAACGAAATCAAATTCTTAGAAAGACTTGACATAGGATCAGAAGATGTAGAAATCATGTAGGTAGAGTTAAGAAAGTGCAAGGGTAAAAAGACCCCAATGGGAGTTATATACAGACCTCCAAATGGTAGCCAGATGTGGGCTATAAATAGCAACAGGAGATAGAAAAGGCATGTAAAAGGACAATGTGATCATCATGGGGGATTTCAATATGCAGGTATATTGGGAAAATCAGGTTGGTGCTGGATACCAAGAGAGAGAATTTGTACAAGGCCTAAACACATTGATGAAGGTAGAGCCCTAGATGTAGTGTATATAGATTTTTGCAAGGCATTTGATAAGGTACCCCATGCAAGGCTTATTGAGAAAGGAAGAAGGCATGAGATCCAAGGGGAAATTGCTTTGTGGATCCAGACCTGGCTTGCCCGCATAAGGCAAAGAGTGGTTGTAGACGGGTCTGTCACGGTCTGGTCGGAAGTCTGCATTCCGGTTCACGGTCCGGTCCGCGGATTCTGGACTCCGGGTCCTCCGGCTGTCCTTTGTTAAGGTTGGACTTAACCGTAAGCATATGATGCTCATCTTGGGGTTGGGAATATAAGTGGCCCTGGGATTGAGTGTGGTTGGGGGGTTGCCTTGCCTGGGAGCAAATGGCTGGTGGAAGGCTAGAATGGCCACTTGCCATCTTTAGGCTGCGTTGGAGAACCGTTGCTTCTTGGAGCCTTGCTGTCAGTAGTCAGAGCTGTCATTGTGTTATGGATTTGGCCATTTCCCGGGCCAGCTGGGTGGCCGTCAGCCACTCTGAGCTAGGTAAGGATCCAGTTGTTTCCATTGCCGGCCAAGGTTGCTGCTGTAACTGCGACTCGGAGCAACACTGATGCAGAGGTGGAACTGTCTGTTGTTCTTTGGCGTTTGTCTCTTCATGTCCTCTCCCTGTGGGGTAAGTCAGGCTGTTCTGCTGTTGCCCTGTGGGGGGAATCTGTCTTGTCTTTGCCCCTGTTGGGTAAGTCAGGCTGTTCTGCTGTTACCTGACGGATGGACCTGCCCCACCTTGGTGTGGAGTGAAAGTTGAGTTCTGGCTTATTGAAGGATAAGTCCTGGCTCTATGTCTATGTACTGTGCAGTCTCATGTTAGTGTCTTGTTAAAGATGAGTCCTGGCTTGTCGAAGGATAAGTCCCAGCTCTATGTTGATGTACAGTTCCTAGTCTGCCTCAAGACACCAGCCGCAAGCCTCAAGTTCCAAAAAACCAGGCCTCATCATGTCTTCACCTGGTTTGGGGTCCGAGCCCTGTTTCTGGGCCCTTGTCCAGTCTCGGGCCTGGAGTCCAAGCCCAGGCTCCTTGTTCCCAGTCCCTTGTCCTGGTCCTGCTTCCCTAGCCTAGTCTGAGACCTGTCCTGTCCTTTAGTTTTGTCCCATCCTGTTCCTAGTACTTCAGAGTCTGTCTCCTGCATTTGGGTCCATTCCCAACGCCCCCTGTATGACAGGGTCATATTCTGCATGGAGGCCGGTGACCAGTGGAGTGTCTCAGGGATCTGTTCTGGGAAACTTACTCTCTGTGATTTTTATAAATTACCTGAATGAGGAAGTGGAGGGATGGGTTAGTAAATTTGCTGATGACACAAAGGTTGGGGGTGTTGTGGATAGTGTAGAGGTTACAGTGGGACAGTGATAGGATGCAAAACTGGGCTGTGAAGTGGCAGATGGAGTTCAACCCAGATAAGCATGAGGTGGTTCATTTTGGTAGAT
Organism: Hemitrygon akajei; assembly: GCF_048418815.1. Taxonomy (NCBI): domain Eukaryota; kingdom Metazoa; phylum Chordata; class Chondrichthyes; order Myliobatiformes; family Dasyatidae; genus Hemitrygon; species Hemitrygon akajei. Next base: position 90,430,500 of record NC_133132.1, on the reverse strand, counting down.
CAAATAAGATGGCAGAATATAGCATTAATGGTAAGATACTTGGCAGTGTGGAGGATCAGAGGGATTTTGTTGTCTGAGTCCATAGGACACTCAAAGCTGCTATGCAGGTTGACTCTGAGGTTAAGAAGGCATATGGTCCATTAGCCTTCATCAATTGTGGGTTTCAGTTTAAGAGTTGAGAGGTAATGTTGCAGGTAGATAGGACCCTGGTCAGACCCCACTTGGAGTACTGTGCTCAATTCTGGTTGCCTCACTACAGAAGGATGTGAAAACCATAGAAACGAGCAAAGGAGATTTACAAGGATGTTGCTTGGATTGGGGAGCATGCCTTCTGAGGACAGGTTGAGTGAACTTGGCCTTTTCTCCTTGGAGCGACAGAGGATAAGGGGTGACCTGACAGAGGTGTACAAGATAATGAGAGGCATTGATCATGTGGATACTCAGGGGCTTTTTCCTAGGGCTGAAATGCCTAGCATGATAGGGCATAGTTTTAAGGTGCTTGGAAGTAGGTACAGAGGAGATGTCAGGGTTAAGTTTTTTATGCAGAGAGTGGTGAGTGTGTGGAATGGGCTGCTGGCGGCAGTAGTGGAGGTGAAAACGATAGGGTCTTTTAAGAGACTCCTGGATAGCTACATGGAGCTTAAAAAAAGAGGGCTATGGGTAAAGCCTAGGTAGTTCTAAGGTAAGGACATGTTCAGCACATCTTTGGGCGCCGAAGGGCCTGTATTCTGCTGTATATTTCCTATGTTTCTATGGCTTTTTAGAGCAGCTTATAGTTGAAACCACTAGGGGAAAGGCTATTCTGGATTGGGTGTTGTGTAATGTTTGATTTGATTTGGAAACTTAAGGTAAAAGAATTCTTAGGCAGCAATGATCATAATATGATAGAACTCACCCTGCAATTTGAGAGGAAGAAGCTAAAGTCAGATGTATCAGTATTAAAGTGAAGTAAAGGGAATTACAGAGGCATGCAAGAGAAGCTGGCCAAAGTTGATGAGACACTAGCAGGGTGATGGCAGAGTAGCAATGGCTGGAGTTTCTGTGAATAATTCAGAAGACCCTGGACAGTACATCCCAAAGCAGAAGAAGTGTTTGAAAGGCAGGATGATGCATCTGTGGCTGACAAGGGAATCAAAGACAACATAAAAATGAAAGAGAAGGCATATAACAGAGCAAAACTTAATGGGAAGTTGGAGGATTGGGAAACTTTTAAAAATGAACAGAAGACAATTAAAGCAGCCATAAGGAGAGGGGTAGGAATGAAATATTCAGGTAATAATATCAAAGAGGATATGTATTTTCAGACATGTAGTGAGTAAAAGAGAGGCAAGAGTCGATATTGGACCATTGGAGAGGTGGTAATGGAGGATAACGAAATAGCAGACAAATTGAATAAGTATTTTCCATTAATCTTCATTGTGGAAGACACTAGCAGTATGCCAGAAGTTCAAGAGTGTCAAGGAACAGAAGTAAATCCAGTTACTACTACTAGGCAAAAGATTCTTGGGAAAGTGAAAGGTCAGAGGATAGATAAGTCACCTGAACCAGCTGGACTACACTAGAGTTCTGAAAAACGTAGCTTAAAAGATTGTGGAGACATTAGTAATGATCTTTCAGTAATCACTAGATTCTGGTATGGTTCCTGAGGATTGGAAAATTGCAAATGTCACTACACTCTTTAAGAATGCAGGAAGGCAGAAGAAAGGAAATTATAGGCATGTTAGCCTGACCTCAGTGGTTGGGAGGATGTTGAAATCAATTGTTAAGGAAGTGGTCTCTGTGTACTCTGATGAAATAGGCCAAAATTAGGAGGATTTCCTTAAGGGAAAATCTAGAGTGACAAATCTGTTGGTATTCTTTGAAGAAATAACAAGCAGGATAAATAGTGGGTAATCTATGGATGTTGTGTACTTGGATTTTCAGAAGACCTTAGACAAGGTCCCACATATGAATCTGCTTAACAAGGTAAGAGTCCATGATATTACATGAAAGATACTAGCATAGATAGAGGATTTGCTGATTGGCAGGACACAAAGAGTGGCAATAAAGGGAGCCTTTTCTGGTTGTTTACCGGTGAGCAGTAATGTTCCACAACGGTTGGTGCTGGGACTGCTTTTTACGTAAAATGTCAATGATTTGAATAATGGAGTTGATGGCTTTGTGGCCAAGGTTATAGATAATACAAAGACAAACATTAATGTTGAGGGAGCAGGGAGGCTGCAGAAAGACAGACAAATTTAGAGAATAGGCAAAAAAGTGTCAGATTTTTGGCCATATGTCAGCAAATGTATGGTATGCATTTTTTGCCCAAGTGTTTGGATTCCTTGAAAGTTAACTGGCAGGTTGAAGCTGTTGTGTGGAAGGCAAATGCAATGTTAACATTCATTTCAATAAGACTGGAATATAAAAGCAAGGATGTAATGCTGAGGCTTTATAAGGTACTGGTGAGGCCTCACCTGGAGCATTGTGAGCAGTTATGGCCTCTTGTCTAAGAAAGTATATCCTGACGTTGCAGAGGGCTCAGGGGAGGTTCATGAGAATGATTCTGGGATAGAAATATGATGGCTCTGGTCCTAGAAGAATGAGTGGAGACCTCATTGAAACATATTGAAGGTTGAAAAATCTAGATATGGTGCATGTGGAGAGGATGTTTCCTATATTGGATGAGTCTAGGGCCAGAGGGTACAACCTCAGAATAGAGGGATATTCATTTACAACAGAGAAAAGGAGGAATTTCAATAGCCAGAATCAGTAGAATTCATCGCCACAGCTGGCTGTGGAGGCCAGGTCATTGAGTGTATTTAAGGTAGAGGTTGATAGGTTCTTGATTAGTCAGGGCTTGAAAGGTTATGGGGAGAAGGCAGGAGAATGGAGTTGAGAGGGAAAATAGATCAGCCATAATGAAACAGGATCAGTTTGATGGGCTGAAGTTTGCTAATCCTATGTTTTATGGTCTTATGATGTCATTGGAAATGCTTCCATTTGAAGTTTTTGACTTGTTATGTAATGTCCTGTTCTAGAGTGAACTTGACATCTACTTCTGCAATTGCTGTAAGTTATTGAAGATGTATTGTCATAATTAAATACTGAAATAAGACTAGATGTTAAACTATTTTGAATCTACATGTCTTGAATGCAATGTCACTGGGCTTGAACTCAATCTATGTGTGACTCAATGAAGCAAGGACTTATTCTGTATGCTCTTTCATTTTGTCACAGAGATCCTTGCGGTTCCATGTAACCTTTGAGCGTTTTTGATTCACAAGTATGATATTGAGTATTGCACCATATTTTCTGTCTCTTGAATTGACTTTGCTGTCATCTTCCAGCTGCTTTGTTGTTTAAGCCCCTTAAGAAAGGATAAAGGGCATTTTGTAGTGATTTTTAACTAAACTGACAACATGATTGACTGGTGGGTTCAAGTGTCAGAATTTCCTAGGATTTTGTCCTTCTCTCCATCAGAACTGAACAGCTTTGTGCAGGAATCCAGCTGTCATCTTCCAAGGACCAAAAGCCAATTATAAAACAAATCACAATTCACTTTGTTCAGAACATGCAGCCAGTCTCTGTCCTTAACTGAATTTCCCCATTCAAATTAAGATTCTTCATTGAGTTCAGGGAGTCAGTTGAGCACGTCAAAAGAACCAATTATCACTCCTGCGGGGAAGTCAAACATATGGCATGAAGTTGTATAATGTTCAATGTTGAAAGTTCAAACTAAATTTATTAGCTAAGTATGTATATGTCACTATACATTACACCACACAGATTCATTTTCTTACAATCTTACATAATACCATTAGCATGTAACATTAATAATGTTATAATGATGTCGTTGGGTTTTAGGTGTGTTGATAACATAATAAATCCCATCATGCTAACTACAGTCAGAAAGTGTAGCTTCCTCTCAAAAAAATTGTGAAAATTCAGTCAAATAAAAATGTGTAAAGGAGGATTCATAGAAGTCTTCGCTAAAGAAATTACGATTTATAGAAGTCAATCAGGTTGATGAAGTTGCAATGTATGACCATATATATTAACAAACATTAGTCAGCCACATTCCCCTCAGCTCTGCTCAAAAATTTAAAAAGATGATGGCTGAGCTAATAATGTTCTCAATTCCACCTGCCTACAGTAAGCTTCGTGCTTGATGTTCAAGTTTATCTATCTACCTCTTGAAAAATAAGAGAGGGCTCTGCTTCCATCACCCTTTATGAAAGAGGGTACCAAAGACTCAGAAAGAAACAGAAAAATCACTTTATGCCTGCATTTTTAAATGAGTAATCTTTTATTTGGAAACTTTTACCTCTAGTTCTGAATTCCCACTCAACAGGAAACAACCCCTCCACATCAACCCTATTAGGACCTCTCATGGCCTTGTACGTTTCACCGAGTCCCCTCCAGGATTAGGTCAGTGTAAATTAGGCAGGATATTATTCAATGATGTGCAAGGGAGAAGGATTGAATGACATTCCTGCTGTAAGTATCACCTGAACTTTCTAAGCACCTCACAGTTCTCACTGATCTATATGTCATACATCTTGTATTCTTCATGGGTAGTCCCTTAAATTGAGGTGACTTGCTTCCATTTTAGTTTTGATGATGCTTCTTTCCATTGGACAGAGTTCCAGTAGACAGTAAACACAAGAAAGTAATTGCTGAAGTAGGCCACCAACGGCACCTCTTCCCCTCCCCCTCTACCAATGCAAGCCCCCTACACCTGCAAGAACTGCTCCACCATCCAACATGATTACTGTCATCTCTGCTAGTCTCAGTCTTCCAAATCTACTGTATATCTATCTCCACCTTAAATGTATCTACTGATCTAACTTATATCATTCTATAGAGCTGAAAATTCCAAAGATTCACTCTCCTCTGAGAGAAGGATTTCCTACACCATTCAGTTTTAAATGACCACTCCTTTGTTTTGTAGCTTCGCCTTCTTGCTGTGATCTTACAAGTTTATATATTTGAACATTGTCCCTGTCAAATCCCATGAGGATTTTATGTTTGAATAAGGTCACTAGGCTCAAAGACAGCTTCTATCGCACTAATCAGTCATTTGGATGACCGCTTGTATGATAAAATGGACTCGAGGCCTTTCAATCTACCTTGTTATCATCTTGGACCGCATTGTTCACCTGCACTGCACTTTATCAGTTGCTTTTACTCTTTTATTCTGCATTGCTTTTGTTTTGTTTTATTCTAGCTTACTGCCTGTAAGAACAATATCCTAGACAAACTTTTCACTGTATCTTGGTATATGTGTGACAATAATAAACCATTAACAATACTCTCATTCTTCTGATCTCCAAGAAATACAGACCCAAGTATGCTAGACTCTTTTGAGAGAACAACCTTCTCATAGAGTCTTAAAGAGCACTACAGCGCAGAATGAAGCCCCATGGTCCATCCAGTCCATGTCAACCTATTATTCTGCCTAGTACTTCTGACTCACACCTGGACCAAAGCCCTTCATACCCCTCCTATCCATGTACTTATCCAAACCCCTCTTAAACTTAGAAAACAAACCTGCAGCCACCACTTCTGCTCACAACTCATTCTACACTATAACCACCCTCTGAGTGAAGAAGTTCCCCCTCATGTTCCCCTTCAACATTTCACTTTTCACCCTAACCCAGTGACCTGTATTTCTAGTCTTACTCAACCTATGGAAAAAAGCCTACTTGCTATTAGCCTATCTATGACATTCACAATTTTATATACTTCTATCAAACCTTACCTCCAGAGAATATGCTCCAGAGAATGAAGTCCTGACTCATTCAACATTTCCCTATAATTCAGACCCTCAAGTCCCGGCAACGTTCTTGTAACTTTTCTTTGCAGTCTTGCAATCTTTTTGATTTCTTTCCTGCAGGTAGGTGACCTGATCTACACACGTCCCAGGAACTAGGCTGGTGAATCACCTCTGGACTACCTTCAGTGTTACTGTATCCTTTTGTTAGGTAAGGGGACTGATATTATGCAGAGCATACCAGCTGTGACCTCACCAACCAAGAAGGAAAGCATTGATAATCACATAAAGCAAAGACTGAGGACAAAGACACAAATGAAAACAATCAGAATCAGGTTTGTTATCACTGGCATGTGTCGTGAACTTTGTTAATTTAGCAGCAGCATTTCAACGCAATACATGATAATATAGAAAAAAAAGTAAGTCAATTACAGCAAGTATACATATGCACATTAAATAGACTTAAAACAGTGCAGAAACAGAAATAATATATATTAAAAAGTGAGGTAGTGGCCAAGATTTCAATGTCCATTTTGGAATCATATGGTAGAGGAAAAGACAAAGCTGTTCCTGAATCACTGAGCGTGTGCCTTCAGGCTTCTGTACCTCCTTCCTGATGGTAACAGTGAGAGAAGGGGGCACGTTCTGGGTGATGGGGGTCCCTGTTAATGGACGTCGCCTTTCTGAGGCACCGTTCCTTGTTGATATCTTTGATACAATGGAGTCTAGTAGCCAAGATGGAGCTAACTAATTTTATAACTTTTTAAAGCTTCTTGTGCAGAAGCCAACCCCCCCCCCCCCCCCATCTGCCAGACAGTGATACAACCTGTCAAATTGCTCTCCATGGTAAATCTATAGTAGTTTTTGGGTGTTTTAGGTGGCTAAATCACCTCAAATTCCTAGCCAAACATTGCTGCTGTCTTGCCGTTCTTTATAGGCGCATTGATTATGTTGGGACTAGGTTAGGTCTTCATAGATTTTGATACCCAAGAATTTGAAACTGCTCACTCTCTCCACTTCGGATCCCTCTATGAGGATTGGTTTGTGTTCCCTCGTCTTATCCTTCCTGAAGTCCACAATCAGCTCTTTGATCTTAATGACATTGAATGAAAGTTTGCTGCAACACCACTGAACTAGCTGATATATCGCACCCCAATATGCACTTTCAGCTCCATCTGAGACTCTACCAACAATGGTTGTATCATCAGCAGATTTCTAGATGATATTTGAGCTATGCCTAGCTACACAGTCATGGGTATAGAGGGAATAGTGCATACATCCTTGCACCAGTGTTAATCATCAGCGAGGCAGGGATATTCAATTCACACAGACTGTGGTCTTCTGATTGGTAAGTTGACTATCCAATTTCAGAGGGTGGTACGGAGGCCCAGGTTCTGTAGCTTATCGACCAGGACTGTGGGAATGATGGTGTGAAGCACTGAGCTATAGTCAACAAAAAGCACCCTGACAAAGTTGTTTGTAGTGTCCAGGTGTCTAAGGCTGTGTGAAGAGCCATTGAGATTGCATCCACCATAGACCTATTGTGGCAATAGGCAAATTACAGTGGGTTCAGGTCCTTACTGAGGCAGGAGTTTATTCTAGCCATGACCAACCTCTCAAAGCATTTCATCACTGTAGATGTGACTGTTACGAGGCGATAATCATTAAGGCAGCTCACGCTACTCTTCTTAGGCACTGGTATGATTGTTGCCTTTTTGAAGCAAGTGGGAACCTCTTCCTGTAGCAGAAAGAGGTTGAAAATGTCCTTGACTATGTCTGCTAGTTGGTTGGCAGAAGATTTCAGAGCCCTACCAGGTACTCCATCAGGGCCGGCTGCCTTGCAAGGGTTCACCCTCCTTAAAGACAGCCTGACATCTGCCTCTGAGATAGAGATCACAGGGTCACCAGGTGCAGCAGGGATCTGCACAGCTGTAGTTATATTCTCCCTTTCAAAGCGGGCATCAAAGGTGTTGAGCTCGTCTGGTAGTGAAACATCACTGCCATTCATGCTATTGTGTTTCGCTTTGTAGGAACCCTGCCAGAGTTGTCATGCATCCAATGTTGCCTCCAACCTCACTTGGAACTGTTTCTTCACTCTTGAAATAGCCCTCTGTAAGTTATACCTAGTTTTCTTGTACAGTCCTGGGTCACCTGACTTAAATGCCACAGACCTAGCCCTCAGTAGATGACAAACCTCCTAGTTCACCGATGGCTTTTGGTTTGGGAATGCACAGTAAGCACACACTCATTCACATAGGTTTTAAAGAAATTGGGTACAAACTCAGCATACTCATCTGGAATCACAGATGAATCCCTGAATACAGTCCAGTCTGCCAAGTCAAAGCAGTCCTGTAAGTGCACCTGTGTCCATACCCTCTTGATCCTCACTGCTGGTGCTGCAGTCTTCAGTCTCTGCCTATACTCAGGGAGTAGAAGTACAGCCAGCTGATCAGACTTCCCGAAGTGAGGGCATGGAATAGCACTGTAGGCATTCTTGATGTTGGTGTAACAGTAAAGAAAATGCCCTATACTAAAATCTCTGTAGAGGATAGTAAGAGGAGAATCCGGTTCAGAATATATGCTGAAGGGAAAATAATGGCTGACAGGTTAGCAAAACAAAGCACTGCAAATGGACAGGGCAGTTGCAGACTGGCAGGCAGAAAGAGCAATAAATTAAAGTAATAGATTTAACAGAGGAGAAAACAAAAGACTAAGAATTAAAATAACTGTGAGTAAACAGTGCCAGGAATGCACAAAGAGCATGAGGGAGTGCATATTAAAGACTGAGTCACATTATGTGAAATTTGTGGTTCCAGTGGGGCATGAAACCAAATGCCACACTGGTAACAAGACTTCTGGGGACACCAGAAAGCTGAAAGTGATAAAGGAAAGTGCAACAACAAAACCTGACCTAAGATGAACTGAATAATGTACTTTGGTGCGATGGAATTAATTGTGACTGGGGATATAGTTGGCCTTGCTCCAGAACCGTTGTAGCTGATGAATGTAGCGGCAACAGTGTCGACACTTGTATACCCTGTGATCAAAAATAACTATGCTCCACGGATCAAGGTAACAAGATAAAAAAGGGGAAATCGAGGACTTGAACCTATGTTATGAATGGTTTGACTTTATGGACTAAAACTTGGATATTCAGCCTGGTACAAAGATACAGATCTAATATTATAAAAAAAATTTTACATTGACATTATAAGGCAGTAAGACCATACGTCAAAAGAGCAGAGATAGGCCACTCAGTCCATCAAAATTTCTGTGCCATTCTATCATAGCTGATGTATTATCCCTCTCAACCCCGTTCTCCTGTCTCCCAGTAACTGTTGACACCCTGACGAAGCCAGAACCTGTGAACAACAACTTTAAATATACTCAGTGACTTGGCATGCACAGTTGCCTGTTGCAATAAATTCCACAGATTCACCGCACTCTGGCTAAAGAAATTCCACATCATCTCTGTTCTAAATGGAAGACCCTCTATTCTGAGGCTGTGCCTGCTGGCTTTAGACTCCCCCATGACAGGAAACATCCTCTGCACATAAAGTCTATCCAGACCTTTCAATGAGATCCACCATCATTTTTCTAAAACCCAGAGAGTACAAACTCAGTGCCGTCAAGTAGTCTTCATACATTAACCCAATTATTCCCAGAGTCATTCTTGTGACTTCCTCAGTACCCCTCTCCAATGCCAGCTACCTTTTCTTAGAATACTTACAAAACTGCTCACAATACTCCATGTGCTCTCTAAACAATGCCTTGTAAAGTCTTAGCATCACATCCTTGCTCTTATACTCTAGTCCTCTCGAAATGAATGTTAACATTGCATTTGCCCTTTTTACCACTGACTCAACCAGGAATGAAAGAGTTATTGTATGAGGATCGTCAGGCAGCTCTTGGGCTGTATTTCCTGGAGTTCAGGAGAATGAGGGGGGATCTCAAAGAAACATTCTAAATGTTAAAAGGCCTGAACAGATTAGATATGGCAAAGTTATTTCCCATGGTAGGGGAGTCCAGGATAAGAGGGTATGACTTCAGGATTGAAGGACGTCTATTTAGAACAGATGCAGAGAAATTACTTTAGTCAGAGGATGGTAAATCTGTGGAATTTGTTGCCGGGAGCAGCTGTGGAGGCCAAGTCACTGGGTGCATTTAAAGCAGAGATAGGTTCTTGATTAGCCAGGGCATCAGAGGGTATGGGGAGAAGGCAGGGGAGTGGGGACGACCGGAAGAATTGGATCAGCCCATGATTGAATGGCGGAACAGACTGAATGGAATGAATAACCTACTTCTGCTCCTATATCTTATGGTCTTGTGGTCTAAACTACAAGTTAACCATTAGGGAATCCTCCACGGGGGCTCCCATGTCCCTTTGTATCTTAGATTTTTGAAATTTCTCCCCATTTAGAAAATAGTCTATGCCTTTATTCCTTCTACCAAAGTGCATGGCCAAACACTTACCTACACTATATTCCATCTGCCACTTCTTTCTCCATGCTTCCAATCTGTCTAAGTCTTCTGCAGACTCCCTATTTCTGCATCACTGCCTGCCCGTCTGCCTATCTTGATATTGACCTCAAATTTGGCCATCATTTCTGTCATTCAAATCATTAATGACCCCTGCAGAACACTACTAGTCACCAACAACCAATCAGAATAGGTCCCCTTCATTCCCATACTTTACCTTTTGGCAGTCAGCCAATCTTCTACCCATGCAAGTATCTTTCCTGTAACACTATGGGCTCTTATCCTGTTAAGCAGCCTCATGTGCAGCATCCTTTCAAAGGCCTTTTGAAAATACAAGTGAACTGACTCTCCTTTGTTAATCTTTCTTGTTATTTCCTCATAGAATGCCAACAGATTTGTCAGGCAAGATTTCCCCTGAAGAAAACCATGCTGACTTTGGCCTACTTTATCATGTGCCTCCAAGTACCCTACAATCTCATCAATAATGGATTCAAACATCTTCCCAACCACTAAGGTCAGACTAACTGGCCTATAATTTCCTTTCTTTCTGGCTCTCTTCCTTCTTAAAGACTGGGGTGACATTTGCAATTTTCCAGTTCTCCAGAAGCATCCTAGAATCTGGTGATTCTTGAGCAATCATTACTACTGCTTCCAGAATCTCTTCAGCTATGTCTTTCAGAAACTAAAGGAGCAGTCTATTTGGTTCAGATGACTTGCCTATCTTCAGAATGTTCACTTTCCCAACCACCTTCTCCTTAGTAGTAGCAACTACACTCACTTTTGTCCTTTGACACTCTCAAATTCCTGGTATATTGCCAGAATGGTGATTTAGTTGTATAGTATCTTCCTTAGTGAAGGATGATGGAAAATACTTATTAAGTTAATCTGTTGTTCCCCATTACTACCTCTCCAGTGTCATGTTCCAGTAGTGCAATATCCACTCTCACCTCTCAAAATTTTTTGATATCCTTTTTTTAATTATTGTTTAGCTTACTTTCATGTTTCATTTTTCACTCATTATGGTTTTGGTAACTTCCCACTAATTTTTGCTATATTAGATACCCTCTCTTTTGCTGTTATGTTGTCTTTTGTTTCCCCTGTCAGCCAGATGCCTCAATTTCCCTTTAGAATACTTCTACAACTTTGGAATGTATCCATCCATCCTGAGCCAATCTTAATTGCCCCCAGCCACTGCTGTACTGTCGTTATCCCTGATAGTGACCTCTTTCAATCAACTTTGGCCAGCTCCTCTCTCGTAGCTTTGCAAATCCCTTTACTCCATTGTGGTACTGATGCATCTGACATTAGCTTCTCCCTTTCAGAATACAGGGTGAATTCTATCATATTTTTATCACTGCTTCCTAAGGGTTCCTTTGACATAAGCTCCCTAATCAAATCTGATTTATTACACAACATCCAATCCAGAATTGCCTTTCACCTTAGTGAGCTCAACCACAAGAAGTTCTATAAAGCCTTCTCGTAGGCGTTCTACAAGTTTCCTCTCTTAGGATCCAGCACCAACCTGATTTTCTCAATCTACCTGCATATAACCATATAAAAATTACAGCACAGAAACAGGCCATCTCGGCACTTCTAGTCCGTGCCGACGCTTACACTCACCTAGTCCCACTGGCCCGCACTCAGCCCATAACCCTCCATTCCTTTCCTGTCCATATACCTATCCAATTTTACTTCAAATGACAATACCGAACCTGCCTCTACCACTTCTACTGGAAGCTCATTCTACACAGCTTCCACCCTCTGAGTAAAGAAATTCCCCCTCGTGTTATGCTTAAACTTTTGCCCCTAACTCTCAAATCATGTCCTCTTGTTTGAATCTCCCCTACTCTCAATGGAAAAAGCCTATCCATGTCAACTCGATCTATCCCCCTCATTATTTTAAATACATCTATCAAGTCCCCCCTCAACCTTCTACGCTCCAAAGAATAAAGACCCAACTTGTTCAGCCTTTCCCTGTAACTTAGGTGCTGAAACCCGGGTAACATTCTATTGTAACATTGCCCATATTACATTGTTTTCCTTTCTCCCATTGTAATTTATACTCCACATCTTGGCTACTGTTTGGAGTCTGTATATAACTCTTATCAGGTTCAATAACATTGACAGATTAAATTTTCCAGAGGGGAGAATTATTAGTTAGTTTGAGGCCTAGGTATTGAAGGACCATCAGGCAGTGACAGTCATGCTACGATTATAGTTCTATGGGATCACACTTGCAAACATTATGTGGGGAAGTGGCCTCCACAATTGGGGTGGTTGCAATCTACTGTTTTCCAAAGGTTACTTTGATCATTATTAACTTTACACAGGAGGATGTAGCATGTGGTGGACGGGGGAATGTATAGCGAAAAGGACATTAAAAGACAAGGGCAAGAGTTTCTATCAGAGCCCATGACTTTTCAACATTTTAAAAGCTGCTAGAAATCTTAAAGCCTCACATCCTCAAGTCATTGAGACTACACTAGAGGTTAGTGAGACACAGCACAATACTAAGTGTTAGAAGATAAAGGGAATCTGTCACTTCAGTACCAATATGTTAGCATCTGCAAGCAATTATTAATCTAACTGGAAAAAATGGTGCCTGAATGCTACTCACCTACAATGAAGCAGTTATACACTCATCTTGAGAGACAACTAAGCAGGAGTGAGTTTAAACCAGTCAAAAATAGAAGGAACAGAGGATTATTGGAATTGGTTGGCACAGATCATGCATTATTTGGAGCAGTTGAAATACACTTTGGCATGCCTCAATATCAAAAGATGTACAAAATAAACCTGACATTTTCTTTCTTTTCAAGAATCAAGAAAGTACTAGAAAAATTTGTTTATTTGTGGAATGTAGAAATGTCAGCATTGTTGCCCATTCCCAATTGCCTTGAACTGAAGGTGTTATATTTGTTCTTATTAAAAACCAATTTGGCACGGGTAAAAACTAACATATTTATTTACAGAATACTCCAATCATGGCTTCAGCTTGACATCAGTGCTGGCAGCCAGCTCACCAAGGTCACGTTGAGTTCCAGGTTGAACTGTCTTTATTGCACACTGGGAACTGAAGCTCTATTATTTGGACACATAATAAAACGTCTTTCCCCCCTTAAAGAAAGAAACAAACACAATACTATGTCCTCATAAACCTGCAAGAAACAATAATGTTTTCCACAAATATATTTACATTAACTTCAGTTGTAATAAGCAAATACACTCCTTCAGTCACTCAGCTACTTTCACTTTATCTCTGTGGAGGCTTAATGATCCCTTTTGTTCTACTATTTGTTTCCTCAGGTGTATTGCTTTCATTTTCTGTGTTCACTCTCTGATGTGGTTTAGTGATCGCTTTTGTTCTGCTATTTGTTTCCTTAGGTGTATTGCTTTTATTTGCTGTGTTATTATTATTGTGTAAATATACAATGGGGGGAGGGTCTTGAGTTATAAAGTGCACTGATGAGAAGGATTTGGGCATCCTAGTAGACTCATCACTATCTACATCTGCACAATGCACAGAAGTGATTAGGAATGTTGGGCTATATAATGCTTTCAGTGGAGTTCAGTTCTAAAGAGTTTCTCCTTAAGCTGTTTAATGCGCTTGTGAGGCCACACCTTGAGTATTGTGTACAATTTTGGTCTCCATATTGTGTGAGGGATGTGAAGGTACTGGACAAAGTCCAGAGAATGCTGACCAGACTTGTTCCAGGTCTGCTGGATATGAGCTTTGAAGGAAGATTGAAAGAATTAAATCTTTTTATCCTAAGTAGATGCAGAATGAGAGGAGACATGATAAAAGTGTTCAAAATCATTAAGGGATAAGTAAAGTAGATGCCAGCAGCTACTTCAAAATTAATCCATCAACAAGGACATGGGGGCATAGGTAGAGACTGGTTAAGGGGAGATTTCAAACTTACATCAGGAGGAATTCCTTTACACAATGAATTGTGGACACATGGTGCAAAACTACCCTAATTGTGTAGTTGAGAGTAGTATCGCAGAGACTTCCAAGTCCAAACTTGATCGTTATTTCAATTGTATGATACGGCAACAATGAATATAGAATTGAGACGAGTGTTTTTATAAACAAATAGAACATTTATTAAACACTGCTCAATAAAAAATGAAAAGTAAATAAATGTCTAACTTAACAAGAAGTTAACTGCTATACGGCAACTCGAACAGTTCTTAAAGCAATAAATGCGAACACAGTTCTTAAAAGTAGTAAATGCGAAATTCCAAATGATCTACATAGTCAGTAAGGAGAGACTTTCCTGAAGTAACGAATCCCTCGACAACGTGATGTTACTGCTGATCCCGCCGAAATACGCCTCGCCCGAAGGATTTACGACGAAGGAAATAAAACGGCTTAAAGGCACTGACCTTTCCTTGGTGAAACACTGTGCCCAGGCCTTTCTGCTTTCACAATGCAGGAGCTATCTCGGATGCAGGTTACTAATACCTTGAACAAAGATTAAATAAGGTCGATCATGTATTACCACCGACGACACCAACTTTACTCGCTCCTTCGGGTTTTCCGTACTTCGGTAAATTCTTCACTCCCTGACTGGACTAAACTGGCAGCGTTGTGGCGAAAACTGCCCAATAACCATTGAGACTCAAGGCAGAAAGTAAAACTCCTCTTTAAATCAAAACTGCGTCATGAGATGAATACGCAGCATAACGGGGTCACTGACGAATTAAACAATGAACTGACCTGAATCACAGCAAGGTTTTCCCCTTTTATACCTGTTGAAACAGGCCATCACATGACTGGTGGGAAAATTACATCATGTGACCTCACACTGGTGGGAGATTACATCACCCCACCATCACAAGACCATTACATCATGCTCATAAGACAGTCAAAAGATACCCACGGGGTATGTAACACAACACAATATATGAATAGGAAGTTGGCAAGCTTGATTGGGCAAAATGGCTTGTCCTTGTCAAAAACTTTGTGATGTTCACTGTTCTTTTTGAGAACTCTCAACATGTTCCTTTCCATCACATCCTTCTGCCAAGTTCCTAAATCTGTTTGTCTCTATTCTTATTCTTAGTGTCTGACCATAATTTGCTCCATATGCCTCATAATGGAGCCCTGGACAGCATCCATGTGATCAGTGAGTCTTTGCACAAATTCCAAATGAATCTGTCTCAATCCACGGAGCTCCTTCTGTTTGCTGTGGATCATACATAGCAACTCCTCCTGTTAGTTTGTATTGAACTGGTGCTATTGACTGTTGGATCTGTGTGGTCTCTCCGTCATCCTTTTTATTTTTCCTCTTCAACTTCGGACATGATCATGGAGATATTTTTGATTTCCAGTAAGTTGATGAGAGACAAATTTTGAACCAAAGCTGCATGTTGTGGAAGCAAGGCCGGCAACTTCTTCATCGTAACCATTGGGTTCAGCATGGCATCCTGACTGTCATGATGGTGTAGCTGGTATGGATGTCTACGGAAGGTGCAGCTCTTCTGCTTCTCCTGCATAGCCTCTCTGGAGTTCTCATGGATGCTGTTGCAAGTTTCTACAGTTATATCAGATAAACATCTGAACCCCTCAAAGACATCTGCACACTCTTCCATAAGTGAAGTGTGATCATCTTTGGTCTGAGAAGCCACTATGAAAACTCTTTTCATCAGCTTGAGCTTTTTATATGCAATCAGACCTAATAATGGCTGTACTCTCTTTTCTGTGCCTTTAAGTGCTTTCCCTTGTTGAAGCCTACTATACACCCCCTTTTACTGGAATCTTCTCTCCAGTACAGCCTGTCACTGTTAACTTAACAGGGTAAACCTTGCTCTTTCCTTTGAGAGTCTTGTAATTATCTATGGATAACAGATTCAACTGAGCTCTGGTGACAAGCTTGAATGGAATTAATGACTCACTCACAGTCATAAGAACAATCCATTCTGTTTTACCAGCACCAGCAGTCTGTAGAGAATCCACAAAGACTTCCTCCATTTCCTCAGCAACCATGTGCCCCAGCTTTGCAGCAGTTTGTGAAATTATTCCTCTTCCTCCAATTATTGCAGGACTTTCAATAAGCAGGACACGTCTTTGGAATATGCCTACCTCTACATTTGTTACACTTGTTCTTTGAGCCTACCTCTTTGCTTTCTGGCTGCTTGGTGAAATGCAGCATGCTCTGTCCCTCTGTTTGCACAGCATGCACTATTGTTTTTGCCCTGTGCAGCTCCTTAGCTTGAGATCATATCCACATATCCACAGCCTTTTCCAGTGTTAAATCTTTTTCATGGAGAAATCTTTCTCTGACCCCATTGTTTGAAGTTCTGCAAACTATTTTGTCTCTAACTAGTGAAACTCTCAAATCTCCAGACTCACAGGACTGACCCAGTGTGTGAAGCTCAGCTACTGTAGGTATTGGTCAAAAGTAACACCTTGTTTCTCATCACAGAAAAGGAATTGCTCATGTGGTTCCATTGTTTAAAAAGGGTTCTAAGAGTAAACCTAGCAATTATAGGCCTGTCAGTTTGATGTCAGTGGTGGGTAAATTAATGGAAAGTATTCTTAGAGATGGTATATATAATTATCTCAAAGACATAGTCTGATTATGAATAGTCAGCATGGATTTGTTCGTGGAAGGTCATGTTTGACAAATCTTATTGAATTTTTTGAAGAGGTTACGAGGAAAGTTGACAAGGGTAAAGCAGTGGATGTTGTCTATATGGACTTCAGTAAGGCCTTTGACAAGGTTCCACACGGAAGGTTAGTTCAGAAGGTTCAATCGTTAGGTATTAATATTAAAGTAGTAAAATAGATTCAACAGTGGCTAGATGGGAGATGCCAGAGAGTAGTGGTGGATAACGGTTTGTCAGGTTGGAGGCCGGTGACTAGTGGTGTGCCTCAGGGATCTGTATTGGGTCCAATGTTATTTGTCATATACAGCAATGATCTGGATGATGGGGTGGTAAATTGGATTAGAAAGTATGCAGATGATACTAAGGTAGGTGACATTGTGGATAATGAAGTAGGTTTTCAAAGCTTGCAGAGAGATTTAGGCCAGTTAAAAGAGTGGACTGAACGATGGCAGATGGACTTTAATGCTGATAAGTGTGAGATGCTACATTTTGATAGGAATAATCCAAATAGGACATGCATCGTAAATGGTAGGGCATTGAGGAATGCAGTAGAACAGAGTGATCTAGGAATAATGGTGCATAGTTCCCTGAAGGTGGAATCTCATGTGGATAGGGTGGTGAAGAAAGCTTTTGGTATGCTGGCCTTTATAAATCAGAGCATTGAGTATAGGAGTTGGGATGTAATGTTAAAATTGTACAAGGCATTGGTAAGGCCAAATTTGGAGTATCGTGTACAGTTCTGGTCACTGAATTATAGGAAAGATATCAACAAAATAGAGAGAGTACAGAAAAGATTTATGAGAATATTACCTGGGTTTCAGCACCTAAGTTACAGGGAAAGGCTGAACAAGTTAAGTCTTTATTCTTTGGAGTGTAGAAGGTTGAGGGGGGACTTGATAGAGGTATTTAAAATAATGAGGGGGATAGATCAAGTTGACATGGATAGGCATTTTTCCATTGAGAGCAGGGGAGATTCAAACAAGAGGACATGATTTGAGAGTTAGGGGCAAAAGTTTAAGCATAACACGAGGGGGAATTTCTTTACTCAGAGAGTGGTAGCTGTGTGGAATGAGCTTCCAGTAGAAGTGGTAGAGGCAGGTTCAGTATTGTCATTTAAAGTACAATTGGATAGGTATATGGACAGGAAAGGAATGGAGGGTTATGGGCTGAGTGCGGGCCAGTGGGACTAGGTGAGAGTAAGCGTCAGCATAGACTAGAAGGGCCGAGACGGCCTGTTTCTGTGCTGTAATTGTTATATTGTTATCTCTCAAACATGATGTATTTACTTGTGACAAACTACTCCTCAAATTTTGTCATCAGAGTGTCCAGTGTCCAGTGTCAAAGTTGTCTCATCGATTTGGAAGCTGTTAAAGCATATTTGCTAATTACATGTAGAAATATAGACACATTCAATTTTTCATCCGTGCCTCCAGCTCTGCTTGCATCTAAATTTATATAGAATCACTATTTGAAGCACTCCTAGTTAGCAGTTAGATTGCTGGTAATCTACATATGTGCAGGAAGACTTAGCATATCCATGACAAGCATTAACCTGGATTTCTGTTGGTGAATCCACTGAACTTCTGGAACAAAATGTTCTGTCACCACTCTGACCACCAAACTCACTTGCCATGTCTTTCTTTTCCCCTTGTTGGAACTAGCATCTCTTTCTCAGGAGTGCACAGTATTCATTTATGCTCAGTGTTCAGACCTTATGCCGACTTCAGGCACCATCTAATGTTTGTTCTTAATAAAGGCACACTTGGCATGGGTAGAAACTAACACATATTTATTTACAAAATGCTGCCATCATGTCTTCAGCCCAACATCAATAACCAGTTCGCCAATGTCACTTCTGATTCTGGGGTGAACAGCACTGAGAACTGACGATCTTTACTATGTACACACATAACACAGAGAGGGATGGGTAAGACATGGAAGCAATAATAGACAACACTGAATAAGGATGGCAAATTTCCTCCAGTGAAGGACATTAGTGAACCAAATAGTGTTTCACAACAATCCAATGGTTTCTATCTTGAAACATTTCTTCCATTATCTGCTGCCATGATGTAGAAGCCTTGTAGATAGAGCTTAAAATTGGATACATCAGTATTACAGTGGAGTAAAGGGAATTACTGAGGTCCTTAATGATGGATGCCACCTTCCCAATTCACCACTCCTTGAAGATGTCTTGGATACAATGGAGAGTAGTATTCATGATGGAATTGATTAATTTTACAACTTTCTGCAAGTTACTTCGATTCCTGTGTAGTAGCACCCACCCCCCCCCCTCCCGCATACCAGGTGGTGATGCAGCCCATCAAAATGCTCTCCATAGTACAGCTACAGAAGTTTTTGAGTGTTTTAGGTGACAACCTAAATCCTTTCAAACTTCTAATAAAGTATAGCTGCTGTCTTGCCTTTTTATAGCTACATCGATATGCTAGGACCAGGTTACATCCTCAGAGATATTGACACCCAGAAACTTGAAATTGCTTACTCTCTTCACTTCCAATCCCTCTTTGAGAATTTGTTTGTGTTCCCTCATCTTATCCTTTCTGAAGTCCAGAATCAGCTCTCTGGTTTTACTGACGTTGAGTGCAAGGTTCCTGGGGTGACACTACTCAACGAGCTGGTATACCTCGCTCCTGTACGAACTCTTGTCTCTATCTAAGATTCTGCCAACAATGGTTGTATCATTAGAAAACTTATAGATAGCATTTCAGCCATGCCTAGCCGCAGAGTCATGGGTGTGGAGAGAGTAGAGTATTGGGTTAAGCGCACACTCCTGTGTTGCGCCAGTGTTGATTGTCAGCGATGTGGAGATGCTATTTCCAATTCAAACATATTGTAATCTGGTGGTTCGGAAGTCAAGGATACAGTGGCAGAAGGAGGTACAGAGACCCAGGTTCTACCACAAACCTATTGTGGGTCCAAGTCCTTGCTGAGGCAGGAGTTTATTCTAGCCATGGCCAACCTCTCAAAACATTTCATCACCGTAGATGTGAGTGTTACTGGACAATACTCGTTAAGGCAGCTCACACTACTCATCTTGGGCACTGGTATAATTGTTGCCCTATTGAATCACACAGGTTTTAATGAATTTGGTGAAAACTGTGGCATACTCATCCAGGTTCAAAGATGACTCCCTGAATACAGTCCACTGATTCAAAGCAATCCAGTAAGCATTCTTGTACCTCCCTTGTCCATACCTTCTTGGCCCTCTCTACTATTGCTGCAGTCCTCAGTTACTGCCTATACTCAGGGAGTCGAAGTACAGCCAGATGATCAGACTTTCTGAAGTGTGGGTGTGAATTAGCATGATGGGCACTCTTGATCTTAGTGTAACAGTGGTCCTGTGTGTTGTTTCCTCTGGTATTACAAGTGATTTGTTGATAATAATTATTTAGTGACTTTACAATCTGGCCTGGTTAAAGTCTCTCTAAGTGATGGGGGGAGGCATAAGGATGGGCCTGTTATTTGATTCGCTCACATCATCCAGAGCCTGTTTGACATTGGCCTGACATGGAGTGTACACCGCTACCAAAATGAACGCTGGAATCTCCCGCTGTAGGCAATGTGTAGTGAACCTTGTCTATTTGAATTGCAGATTCCGGAACGGAAGGAGTTAACCAAGATTACCTGAAACAAAGGACTGAAAGAACACTGGAGGGCAGCACTGACAGGAAGGTCCAGCTCCCATGCTAGCATGGACACTCCACATCCAGCATCTCCGTTCCTGAGCGGCTGCAACAGGTTAACCCCCCCCCCCCCCCCAGCATGAGAGCTTAGTCAGTGCAACGACCAAGGCCACACAGCTCTTCCACAATCACCCAGTTTGTGCCCTTGTAGATGGTAGAAAGGCTTTGAGATGCAAAGAGATTGCATCCCATTGCAGGATGTCCTGCCTCTGAACAGCATGTCAAATTGAGTTTCTTGTCAATGCTGACCCCCCCCCCACCCCGACTTTGAAAACAAAGGATATAGTAATGGTAATGCCACTGAAAGCTAAGGGTGGATGGACATAACTCCACGTCTTGAGGTTGATACTCTGCGGCAAAAATACCAGCTGCTACTTACAATACCATGCAGCAATGTGGTCTAGATATTTCAGGATGCTGTCACGGACTTGTTCAAGTGTTATGAATTAAATTAAATGTAACCCTCTCACCGGGCTCGTATGCAAACTTGGCTCAAAGGCTAATTTGGCTAACAGCCATCTGACTCAACTGTGAAAAGGCCACTTATATAATAATGTACGTCTAGGGTTGGTATCATTTGGGGTTCAACCAAACAGGAAAGTTGGGATGATTTGATTAATGGAACCTGAACTGGAGTGAATGCTGTGTAAACACTGCCCATACAGAATTACCAGGCCCCAAGAAATGACAAATCATACACCAGTGTAAAATTATAAACAACATATATTTACTATTTTCAGTTTTATCAAACAGTTATTAAAAGAAAGAAAAGAAAGAAAAAAAGTGGAAGGGCCTATTAAAATAGAAGGGGAGCAATATCCTTGCTGGTAGGTTTGCTAGCATGGTTCGGGAGGGTTTAAACTAATTTGCAAGGGGGTGGGTCCTGGAGCGATAGAGCAGTGAAAGAAGTGCATAGAGTAAAGCCAGATCCAATAAATAGAGAGGCTTTGAGGAAAGAGAAGCAGAATAAAGGGTGTAAAGGTAGTAAGGTAGAAGGGCTAAAGTGCGTGTACTTCATAGCAAGAAGCATCAGGAACAAAGGTGATGAACTGAGAGCTTGGATACATACATGGAATTATGATGTAGTGGCCATTACAGAGACTTGGCTGACACCAGGGCAGGAATGGATTCTCAATATTCCTGGATTTCAGTGCTTTAAAAGGGATGGGGGGGGGGAAGGGGAGGAGGGGTGGTATTACTGGTCAGGGATATTATTACAGCTGCAGAAAGGGTGGGTAATGTAGCAGGATCCTCTTTTGAGTCAGTATGGGTGGAAGTCAGGAACAGGAAGGGAGCAGTTACTCTACTGGGGGTATTCTATGGGCCCCCTCGTAGCAGCAGAGATACCGAGGAGCAAATTGGGAGGCAGATTTTGGAAAGGTGCAAAAATAATAGGGTTGTTATCATGGGTGACTTTAACTTCCCTAATATTGATTGGCACTTGATTAGTTCCAAGGGTTTAGATGGGGCAGAGTTTGTTAAGTGTGTCCAGGATGGATTCCTGTCGCAGTATGTTGACAGGCCGACTAGGGGGAATGCCATACTAGATCCAGTATTAGGTAACAAACCGGGTCAGGTCACAGATCTGTCAGTGGGTGAGCATCTGGGGGACAGTGACCACCGCTCCCTGACCTTTAGCATTATCATGGAAAAGGATAGAATCAGAGAGGACAGGAAAATTTTTAATCGGGGAAGGGCAAATTATGAGGCTATAAGGCTAGAACTTGCGGGTGTGAACTGGGATGATGTTTTTGCAGGGAAATATACTATGGACATGTGGTCGATGTTTAGGGATATCTTGCAGGATGTTAGGGATAAATTTCTCCTGGTGAGGAAGATAAAGAATGGTAGGGTGAAGGAACCATGGGTGACAAGTGAAGTGGAAAATCTAGTCAGGTGGAAGTAGGCAGCATACACGAGGTTTAGGAAGCAAGGATCAGATGGGTCTATTGAGGAATATAGGGTAGCAAGAAAGGAGCTTAAGAAGGGGCTGAGAAGAGCAAGAAGGGGGCATGAGAAGGCCTTGGTGAGTAGGGTAAAGGAAAACCCCAAGGCATTCTTCAATTATGTGAAGAACAAAAGGATGACAGGAGTAAAGGTAAGACCAATTAGAGATAAAAGTGGGAAGATGTGCCTGGAGGCGGTGGAAGTGAGCGAGGTCCTCAATGAATACTTCTCTTCGGTATTCACCACTGAGAGGGAACTTGATGACGGTGAGGACAATATGAGTGAGGTTGATGTTCTGGAGAATGTTGATATTAAGGGAGAGGAGGTGTTGGAGTTGTTAAAATACATTAGGATGGATAAGTCCCGGGGGCCTGATGGAATGTTCCCCAGGCTGCTCCACATGGCAAGGGAAGAGATTGCTGAACCTCTGGCTAGGATCTTTATGTCCTCGTTGTCCACGGGAATGGTATCGGAGGATTGGAGGGAGGCGAATGTTGTCCCCTTGTTCAAAAAAGGTAGTAGGGATAGTCCAGGTAATTATAGACCAGTGAGCCTTGCGTCTGTGGTGGGAAAGCTGTTGGAAAAGATTCTTAGAGATAGGATCTATGGGCATTTAGAGAATCATGGTCTGATCAGGGACAATCAGCATGGCCTTGTGAAGGGCAGATCGTGCCTAACAAGCCTGATAGAGTTCTTTCAGGAGGTGACCAGGCATATAGATGAGAGTAGTGCAGTGGATGTGATCTACATAGATTTTAGTAAGGCATTTGACAAGGTTCTACATGGTAGGCTTATTCAGAAAGTCAGAAGGCATGGGTTCCAGGGAAGTTTGGCCAGGTGGATTCAGAATTGGCTTGCCTGCAGAAAGCAGAGGGTCATGGTGGAGGGAGTACATTCAGATTGGAGGGTTGTGACTAGTGGTGTCCCACAAGGATCTGTTCTGGGACCTCTACTTTTTGTGATTTTTATTAACGACCTGGATGTGGGGGTAGAAGGGTGGGTTGGCAAGTTTGCAGATGACACAAAGGTTGGTGGTGTTGTAGGTAGTGTAGAGGATTGTCGAAGATTGCAGAGAGACATTGATAGGATGCAGAAGTGGGCTGAGAAGTGGCAGATGGAGTTCAACCCAGAGAAGTGTGAGATGGTACACTTTGGAAGGACAAACTCCAAGGCAGAGTACAAAGTAAATGGCAGGATACTTGTTAGTGTGGAGGAGCAGAGGGATCTGGGGGTACATGTCCACAGATCCCTAAAAGTTGCCTCAGAGGTAGATAGGGTAGTTAAGAAAGCTTATGGGGTGTTGGCTTTCATAAGTCGAGGGATAGAGTTTAAGAGTTGCGATGTAATGATGCAGCTCTATAAAACTCTGGTTAGGCCACACTTGGAGTACTTTGTCCAGTTCTGGTCGCCTCACTATAGGAAGGATGTGAAAGCATTGAAAAGGGTACAGAGGAGATTTACCAGGATGCTGCCTGGTTTAGAGAGTATGGATTATGATCAGAGATTAAGGGAGCTAGGGCTTTACTCTTTGGAGAGAAGGAGGATGAGAGGAGACATGATAGAGGTGTACAAGATATTAAGAGGAATAGACAGATTTGACAGCCAGCGCCTCTTCCCCAGGGCACCACTGCTCAGTACAAGAGGACATGGCTTTAAGGTAAGGGGAGGGAAGTTCAAGGGGGATATTAGAGGAAGGTTTTTCACTCAGAGAGTGGTTGGTGCGTGGAATGCACTGCCTGAGTCAGTGGTGGAGGCAGATACACTAGTGAAGTTTAAGAGACTACTAGACAGGTATATGGAGGAATTTAAGGTGGGGATTATATGGGAGGTAGGGTTTGGAGGTCGGCACAACATTGTGGGCCGAAGGGCCTGTAGTGTGCTGTACTATTCTATGTTCTATGTTCTATTACAGTTAGATGAATCTAATTGTGCACCTGACTCCATTGGAGCTCGTCTCTTCCAAAAGCTGCGTATGACCATTTCTCACGGTGCTGAATTCTCATCACCAACCAATGGTAGAATTTCCCATCTTGGACTCCTTCCTCTCGCAAAACACTGCAATAGTGTCTTTCCATCAAATCAAATCCTACGGTTGTCTCCCTGACCTTCTCTTCTCCATATCTCCCCCAAAAGACCACAAAAACTGACCATTGTCCATCACAAACCTGCCTTTGCTCAGCTAACTCTAGAACTTCTTCCAATCCCACCATCCTGATTGGCTGACTTAACGTTCCTAAGTTGAACAACATGGCTCCTTACCTTTAGCCGAAAACAAAACATTCTATCAGCAGGACACACTGCTTTTACAGAAGCTAGAAAAATGAAATACCTCACAGCATAGCAGTAGAAATCTTAACCAGGGCATTGCATAACCATTGCCCACGCACCAACCATCCTCATTTCTGACATAATGAAGGAGGATGATTGAAATAACTAAAGATGAATATTGCCCTGAGAAAATCCTGCAATGATATCCTTGAGCTGAGATAATTGACCTTGAACAATTACAATTATCTACCTTTGCGCAAGGCTTCAGTTTTATCAGGGGTCCTCAGGGCATCAAATATTGCCATGGTTTCAAGGACAGTCACTATACCTCTTTTTTGAAATGCTTCTCTTTTATCTGTATTTACTATGATGAAATCCAGACCTAGGTCCTGGCAAAAACAAGACTGGGCATTAGTTTGCAGATTTCTGGTAAGTGTCATTGGATAGCTTTGATGACAGCTTCTAGTGTTTGGCTGAAGGCTCAGAATAGAACGACTGGGCCATAATTAACTGGATTAGACTTGCCCTGCTTTTTGAGAAAACAATTTTACTAGGTACATTTTTCCACATGATCAGGTTGATGCCAGCACTGTAAGTGTACTGGGAATAGGTGTGGCTAGTTTTGGACCACAATTTGTCAATACTTCGGGTATTGCTCTGGAATTAATGTTATATACTTTATAGAACATATCTGGGTGTGAATAGAATCATAGAACATTACAGCATGAAACAGGCTCTTCAGCCCATCTAGTCAATGCTGGACTATTAATTTGCCTAGTCCCATCAACCTGCACCTGGACCAGAACCCTCAATATCTCTCCCATCCATTTATCTATCCAAATTTCACTTAATATTGAAATTGAAACCACAATTATCACTTCCACTGGCAGCTCATTCCACACTCTCACCACCCTCTGAATATTGATTAAATATGCCAACAACAGTGGCCATTTCATAAAGGAAGCCTTCATTACCAAGAAAGGTCAGAAGTTTGATACATTACCTTCATGGGGTTTAAAGCTGCTTCGAGAATATTGATGAAGGTATGATTAAGTTATCTACATTCATCCTTAAGTTATAAGATAGAAATATGAACAAGTACAGATTTGTTTCATTTGTTTCATTTGAAGCTTCGTCATGTATTAAAAATGCATAATTGCATTAATTTAAAGGTGCATATTGAATATATCAGGCAATTATCTCCAGTTGGGACTATGTGGAAGTTTGTTGGCTGGAACCTGTGGAATGAGGAAACAAGACTGTAGTGGTTAAATTACCGGGTTGGCAATCCAAAGATCTGGACTAATGATCTTCGAGACATGAATACAAATCCAACATTGGCAGCAGGGGAGATTAAATTCAGTTAATTAAATAATCAGATTATATAAATATTCTATTTTTGGCATCATGACCATGAAACTGCACATTTGTTTTAAACAGCAAAATGCTGAAGGAATTCAACAAGTCAGGCAGAATCTACAGAGGGGAATAAACAGTCAGCTTTTTAACTGAGACAGTTCATCAGGGCCGGAAAGGAAGGGAGAATAAGTAAGAATCAGAATGTGTGTGTGATGGGGATTGGGGTGTCGGGACAGAGAACAAGCTGGCAGGTGGTAGGTGAAGCCAGGTGCAGGGCTGGGGAGAAGAAGCTGGTAGGTAATAGGTGTTAAAGGTAAAGGGCTAAAGAAGGTCTCTGATAGGAAAGGAGAGTGGACCATGAAAGAAAGGGAAGGAGGAAGGGACTTTAATGGTTTAAGATATTGAAAGATACAATTCTATGAGTATGCTTATGTCAGGCTGTCTGTGGAACTACTCTCCCAATTTCAATGCTGGTCCCCATGCATATGTGAAATGGTTGAGAGACTTTTCCACACCTGGATCTGGTAGGTGTTGGGTTCATGCATCATCAAAGTCCCTGATATATCATGTCTCTCCATCAGCACTGACACACCAGGGGTGGCCAAATAATGGTATAAAGAATGGAAAGAATTCTCAACATAAACTCCAAACCCAATGAAGGATAGTACATTGGGTGCACAATGCACCTGGAAACTGCCTGCCCATGCCATTTAACTGCATTATCATTGCCAAATGTCCCATTATCAACAGTATGAGGATGACCATTGACAGGTAACTCATTTGAACCAATCACAGATGCTACAAGGGCTGATCAAAACTTGGGTATCTTGCGGCACGTGACTTAATTCGAACACCTGAGAACTTTTCTCCTTCTGTAAGTCACAAGTCTTGGAATGTTCTCCATTTGTCACGATAAGTGCAGTGCCAATGAATCTGAAGAACACAACACCACTAAGAAACAGCTTCTTCCCCTCAACCATCAGGCTTTTGAATGCCCATCAATGCACGTACACAGCCTCATTACTTTGCTGTTTTTGCACTATTTTTTTCAGATATTATTAATTTAATTTATATGTATTGCACTGTACTGCTGCCAAGAAACAACTAATTTCAGACAGTAAGTCAATGACAATATATCTGATTCTGATTCTGAAAGCAGTCACTGTCCAAGGCAATGATTCTACCAATGATGGCTGCAATGTGCACCATCTGCAAAATGCATTGCAGTTACTTGCCAGTCATGTTTGCACCTCCCAAGCACATCCCCCAGTCCTCCTCCCACCACAACTCTCAAACGTGCAAAGCCTGCAGGTTCCTCTCCTAGTTTTACATAATCTTAAACAGGAATTGGATCATCCCTCCTTCATCATTACTGGATATTTAACCAAGGATTTCCCTGCTTAATGACTCTGAGAAACCTCCGTATATCAAAGTAGAGCTCACTTCCTCCAGGATGTTTATGATGATTAATAGACACAACCTAGGCAGTGATGCCCACATCTTGAGGTGCAGGTGATAGATAGGTACATGCAGTCAATCACAATGATTTTTCCAAAAGTTCAGGAAATAACTAGTCACCATTAGAGAAGGAAATCCAAAGAATCTACAAAGTTTCTCGTACCTGAAGTAGCTGTGTTTGGAAAAGCTGAAGGTGAAGCTTTTATCCAATTGGACAAAATCCCCATTGCCCCTGGAGAGTGCTATTTTCAATTACTTTCTGATGAATAGGATTTCTGTGCAAAGAGCAAGTCATTCAGACTGCTCAATTTTCAGCCAGCGAGAGAAGTAGCTTAGTACAGGTTCTTGATTTGACTCTCATCGAGGAAGCAGCCAGAGAACTTCATGGAATTTTGCAATGAACGGAAATACAGTGCGATTGGACATGAATTGTTCATAGCAGGAAGTTATAAATAGTTGATGTGGTAGAGAATAACACAATAAAAGTAAATATAGGTGGGAGGGAGGACACATAAAATCAGACAGATTCAAAGGTTCAAAGTACATTTATTATCAAAGTACATATACAGAATACAACTCTGAGGTTTGTTCTCCAACTAAACAAAGAAACACCACAGATCCCATGCAAAGAAAACATCAAATATCCAACAAGTAAAGAAAGAACAAACTGCAAAAAGTGAGTGAA
Source organism: Hemitrygon akajei (assembly GCF_048418815.1). Taxonomy (NCBI): domain Eukaryota; kingdom Metazoa; phylum Chordata; class Chondrichthyes; order Myliobatiformes; family Dasyatidae; genus Hemitrygon; species Hemitrygon akajei. The sequence goes on along the minus strand of NC_133132.1, from coordinate 90,402,230 downwards.
CAACACATAGAATATCAAACATCAAACCAGGAGTTCAAGAGCATTTAGTTTAGTCCAGTTCAGCTCCGTACTGCTAGCCGACTGCAAGCCTCAGAGCCAGGCTTCACCGAGGCACCCCAATCCATACCCATCGCCTTGATCAAAGCACACAAGAACTGTAAAATGTAGTAACCAGAATCCAGAAATACATGCAACATGAACTTCAAAGTCCTCCAAAATGTGTTCACAACCATGAACCTTGATGATCAATACTTGCATTTTGCCACACTTTCCTCTGACTTCAGCGAGCAAAAGGGAGAGGAAGACTGGCAGATAACACCGAACACTCACCAGCACTCCACTCTCACCTTCCTTGACTTCAACCTTGCTCAATCAGAGAGAAGTAATGATTCAAACATGGATTTGGGCCCTGCGTCCAGACTTCCAGGCTACCAGGCTGCACACTCTGCTTCCAACCTCACTGAACTCCCTCCGAGACAGCAAAGTACCAGAGCATTCAATCGATCCAAAAATACACCATCAAAATGTAAGTCTCAGGTCCCAATTGCAGTAGTCCCAACTGTAGTCCCAATTACTACAGCTTAGTAGTAGAATAATATTTAAAAGAAGAAGAAGTAAAATAAGTAGTTCTGTGCATTGTCTGCAGGACGTCACTGTTGGTCACGTTTTTCTCTGGTGCCATTCTTCAACAAGTATAAGCCATGAGAGCAGAATTAGGCCATCTGCTCTGTCATGGCTGATTTATTTTCCTTCTCAATCACATTCTCCTGCTTTCCCCCTGTAATTTTTGATGCCCTTAGTAATCAAGAACCTATTAACTTCTATATAAATTACACCCAGGGTCTTGGCCTTCAAAGCCATCTGTGGCAATGCATTCAACAACTTCACAACCCTCTGACTAAAGAAATTCCAGCTCATCGCTATTCTAATGGAACTTCCTTCTATACTGAGGCTGTGCTCTCTGGCCTTAGACTCCGCCTGTATTGGAAACACCGTCTCAATCTGCACTTTGTACAGTCCTTTCAATATTCAATAGGCTTCAATGAGATCCACCCTTTATTCTTATAAACTTCAACCAGTGTCCAACATTTGAATAATGTGTAAAGTGCATACCCTACCCTCACCCCATACGTAAGGGTGCTGCTGACAAGATTGACAGAGGGAATGGAAAAAATAATGATATCCTATTCATGGTTCAGTTTGCAGAAGCTCTGCAATGCTAAGAAATATAAATGTTTTCACATAATCCATAAAAGGTTAATGTACAGTTACAGCAAGTTCATGGGAAAGCTAATAGAAAATTCTTTGTGGGGTAAATTGAATGCAGAAGCAGGAAGACTTTGCTTCATCTATGACCTCCTTAGTTAAGGAATGTTATTATTGCATTGGAAGCAGGTCAGATAAGATTAAGAGAATAATACCTGGACTGTGTCAATTGTTTATGGGGAAAGATTGGACAGATTAAGTATTTATTTGACATGAGACAAGTGAGAATGGGCTTGATCAGAATGTACAAAATCCTGAGGGATCCCTGAAAGGGTAGATATGGAGTGGATATGTCCTTCCGAGGAAGAACCTAGAACTAGGAGCCAACTACTTACAGCAGGAATGAAATTAAATGTTCATTCATAGAGGGTTGTGAGACTTTAGAGCTCCCTTTCTCAAAAGACACTGAAAGCAAATTTTTGAATGCTTTCAGAAGTAGAGAGATACTATTAAGCAAGGGAAAGGCAATTGGGGACAGACAAGAATATGGGGCTGAGGCTACGATAAGCCACGATCTTAATGAATGGTTGATGGAATGAACAGAGAACTTCTGCTCTTAAATCACATTTCCCCACCTCCACTTCTCTCAAAATTACATCCTACTGCCCTCTCTTCAATCCTCCAGTGATTCAGCACTGCCACATTGAAGTGTTGCAGCCTCGCCTCCTGGGAATATAGCAATATCTGCATCTCACAAAATAGATGCCAGAAGGCCAAAAGCCAAAGATCATGTGAGCCCAACCACTCAGGTAAGGTTCAACTTCTAGCCTACTTGCTTAATGAAATAGATGATCAAAACAGGATATATTTCAGAATTCTGAATAATCACAGTGGGAATAGGAAACATCAGTTTGTGTTATAAGAATTCTATTTTTTTCATCATTAAATCAAGTGAATACATTGAAAAGAAAAAAAACAGTAATTTGCTAATGAAAATAACCAATAATTATTTTATTTGTTATTTTATATGTAAGTCCATAGTAGATAAAAGGTTCACAGAAAATACCTGTCTTTGAAAGTAGGATATGCACAACACTAAGTAAGCATTTATGATTGGATGAATTTGGCAAGGATTTTCTCATTGGCCATTTATATTGTTCAGCAGCATGGTGGGAACAGAAGATATTAATGGAAAAGATAAGATGTTGCCAATAATGTGATGTAGAGCTAGGTTATATGAGGGAGATTAATGGTATTTCTAAAGGATCAGCACAAATTAAATACTTAAATTAAAAATTTATAGGGGAAATACAAGACTTGACTCTTTGAATACATAATCCTGGCACAGTGCCACTTCAAGAGAGATGGCCTTAAGAAAATTGGCTTGGAATTCTGGATGAACTTAGGCAAATAATATTGCTTAAACTCCATGAGTTCCAGTGATAAGATTATGTTTGTATATTCAAATATGATGTTCAAGCTCTGAATTTCAATCATGGTTTACCTGGACAGAGTTCAGAGAAAGCAAAAGCACACAGATCTTTATGAAGTTAGAACTTCAGCAGGAGTAACCTTGTGTTCAGTGAAGGAGAGGATGGAATGGGACAAGATCCAAGTCTGTCAATTATGGCAGGAATTGGACAATAGAAGTACGAAGTATCATCTTAAACTGTGGTCACAAAACCAAAGGACAAGCATTAGATGTCAAGGATTTGCACTCTGTCTGAAGAGGAATATAACACATAAATTAGGTGATCATTTCTGATGAAAGTTTTCACCCCAAAGAATTAACTCTTTCTCTTCCTGCAAATGCTCTGCAACTTGATGAACATTCCCAACCTTTCCTGTTTTAAATTCAGATTGCCAGTATCCACAGTACTTTGATTTTCACATATAAACTATAACTGACAAGCATTGGATTCCTGAATATTGAAAGGAAAGTCGAGGCACTAAGTAATGAATTTTAAAGTTAATTAGCAATTCTAAGTTACAGCTTCATTTACTACTGCAAAAATGAATCTACAAAGTCCAAGAAGTTAGAACTAAACTTGCAGGTTAGCTCAGTTTTCTTCAGGCAACAATTTTTCAGTGAGTTGGTTAAATGGATAGAGAACCTGTGACTGTGCAGCTCTCGCTGTCATTGACATTTCTCTTCTCTGCAATACTTAGTTATGTTAGCAACGTTTAAGAGGAGGAGTACATTGCCACCAGAATACAAATATTTAAATCAAAGGGCCTTTCAAATCAAAGGTTGAATAAAAGAGTGAAGATTATTTCCAATGTTCAAAACTTTCCAATTTTGCACTTATGGCAAAATATCGAAGTTCTGCCCAAGAGAAATGTCTGAGCCAAGCATATAAAAAGCAAAATACTGTGGATGGTGAAAAAGGAATATTAAAACAGATGCTGGAAATAACCAATAGTGCCCATAGAGGGAAACCATGTTAATACTTCAGGTTGATGACTGATTAGAGCTATCCACTGTACCATTAACTCTGCCCTGTCAAGGACTTCCAACATTTTCTGTTTACATATCAGAAATATCCAAGTAAATGATTTTTTCCCATGAAACCTCACCACTTTGGCAAAGGTCAGGCAAATTAAACTCAGGGCAACCTAATCTGAACAGCTATTATGCTAAGGCTATGGTTTAATATGAGGGATAGTATCCACTCAGTACTCCAACAATTGATGCTATCTCTGGCATTTGTTTTCTTAAAACAGAAATATTACTGACCATCATGTTTTTCAAGTTACAAAGCAAGCAAGTCAACCCAACAACTCAAGTACCCTGTGGATGACCTTCTTCCTTAACCATATTATCCCATCAGCATGTCAAAATTTTGACCATTTCAAATAGGACTGAAACCCAGCTTACATTTGTGAGGAACATTCTTTAAACTCCACCATTTCCAGTTTTTGAATAAGAACCTTTCTAAACACCAACTCTTTTGCTAAGCTTCTAGCCATTCATCTGGGTTACAATTTGTTTTCACTCACAACTCAGAAGTATATAGTGGCATTTATGTAAGTTAAAGACCATGGGACATAAGGCAAAATTAGCCATTTGGCCCATCATATCTGTTCTGCTATTCCATCATGACTGATATATTATTCCTCTCAAACTCATTCTCTTGGCTTCCTCCAGTAACCTTTGACACCCTTACTAAACAAGAAGCAATTAACCACCACTTTAAATATACCCAAAGGCTTGATCCTCACAACTACCTGTGGCAAGAATTTTACAAATTTGCCACACTCTGGTTAAAGAAATTCCTCCTCGTTTCTGTTTTAAAAATCCTTCTATTCTGAGCAGGTGTCCTCTGCTCATACACTCCCCCACTACAGGAAACATCCTCCCCACATCCATACTATCAAGGCCTTTTAACATTTGATAGATTTCAACCAGGATTTGTTCAAATTATCAACAGAGAAGTTTTCTTAATGTCTCACGGATTTTTTTAATTACCTAAAAAGAAGCAACTTAAATCTTAATTCTTCCACCAATTATTGCTATCCCTTATATTTCCTTATCTTAATCTCTTCTGGCCTTTCACCACACAATTAAAAATTTTATTTTTACCTGAATTTCAAGTTGTGCTTTGTGCTGGCAAATGGCTTTTGTTTATACGGATCTTATCTTTCTAACAAGAATCTTTAAACATAATTTATCAATGTTAAGAAATACTTTCATTTGATTAGAAGACCTACTAAATGACACAAACTACTGTAAAATCTGATTGATGAAAATGTCCTCTATAACTCAAGAGGTTAATGAATTCATAGAAACCAATTTGAGACATGCCATTCTAATGTAGACATTACTCATAAAGACTGGCAACTGTTCGGCACGATGGTTACAAAATGCATTTCTCTGTCACAAAGCCTAATTCTATTGCAAAACGATGGCAAGCACTTTTCAGGCTTGCGATGAACCATTCTCACATCTCACACCATGACAGTAACATCAACAGTCTTAGAGGGACAAGACTCTGAAGGGAATCTGCTGAAGACGAAAGAAAAAAACCTGTGGTCTTGAGCCTAATGCTTAATCGATTGACTTATTCATTTCCAACTGTTATTAAAAATAAGAATACACATTCAATGAATTCCAATCCAAGGTGAAATCTCAGAGACAACAAAGCTCTGGAAAACATTTCTTCCATTAACGTAGAGAACTCTAGTCAGCACTCTAACTGGTCCTTCACATTCAATGCAACATAACAAAGAATAAACAGTTAACTATCAGCTCCAGTAGAAAGATATCTGCAAATCTCTGTGAGTCTTCCAGGGTAGACCAGAAGACCATAAAATATAGGAGCAGTATTATTAATAATGGACTGCAACTTCTTCCCAACCACAGAATTCAGGCTAACTGGCCTATAATCTCTTTTATTCTGCCTCCCTCCTTTCTTAAACAGTCAATGGTATTTGCAGTTTTTCAACCTTTCAAAACCATTCCAGAATCTAGTGATTCTTGAAAGATCATTACTAATCCATCCACAATCTCTTCAACTACTTTTTTCAGAACCTTGGGGTAGAGTTCATATGGTCCAGCTGACTTGTCTACCTTCAGACCTTTAAGCATCCCAAGCCCCTTCTAATAGTAATAGCAACTAAACTCACTTCTGCTCCTGCTATTCCAATGTGGTTAATTTATTAACCCTTTCAACCCCATTTTCCTGCCTGCTGTCAGTAACCTTTGACGCCCTGAGAATCAAAACCTATCAACCTCCACTTTAAATATACCCAATGACTTGGACTCCACGGCTGCTTTCCGCAATGAATTCCACATATTTGTTACCCTCTGGATAAAGACGTTCCTTCTTATCTCTTTTCTCAATGGACAACCCTCTATTCCAAGGCTGTGCCCTCTGGACTTAGGCTCCCTCACTACAGGAAATATCCTCTCCACATCCACTCTATCAAGGTCTTTCAAAACTTGATAGGTTTCCCCTCAGTTTTCTAAACTCCAGTGAGTACAGGCTCAGAGCAATCAAACGCTCCTCATACCTTAACCCTTTCATTCTCAGAAATCATTCTCATCAACCTCTTCTGGACCCTCTCCAAAGCCAGTACATCTTTTCTTAGATAAGTGGCCCAAAACTACTCATAGTACTTTGTGCAGTTTGACCAATGCCTTCTAAACCCTCAGCATAACATCCCTGCTTTTATATTCCAGTCATCTCAAAGTGAATGCGAACGTTACATTTGCCTTCCTCAACACTGACTCAATCTGCAAGATTATCTTTAGGGAATCCTGCACAAGGACTCCCAAGTCCCTTTGCACTATCATTCAGTAGCACTTACACCTAGTGTGATGAAATGCCTTGAGAGGCTGCTGATGAAACATCAACTCCTGCCTGAGAAATGACTTGGATCTGCTACAGCTTTCCTACCGGCACACTGCAGATGCCATTTCATTGGCTCTTCATTCACCCTGGAGCATCTAGACAGCAAAATGCATACATCAGGATGTTCTTAATCAACTACAGCTTGGCATTTAATACTATCATCTCCTCAAAACTTGTCAATAAACTTCAAGAGCTTAAATATAGAAGTGAGTAGAGCAGGGAGCTAAGCACACAAACTGTGGTGCACTTGTGCTGATGGAGATTGTGAAGGAGATGTTGTTGCCAATCTAAACTGACTGGGGTCTGCAAGAGAGGAAATCTTGGATCCAATTGCACAAGAAGGTATTGAGGCCAAGGTCTTGAAACTTATTAACAAATTTCAGGGGCAGGCCGAATCAAGGTGGTGGTGCCTGGGCCTGATAGCGTATTGAAGTCGCAGGGCCCAGGTCAAAGAGCGTGGAAAGGGCCAGATTGAAAAGGACAGCTTGTCAGAGAAATTGTTCAGCTCGCTGCACAGCAAGATTTACTTGTTTCTGCACTGAATTTAGGTTTTGGCCTGCAACTAATGGGCTCTTGAATTGGCTGCAGTGATGACTGACTGGCTTCGTGTCTGTGAACTCACTCTCCTGAACTTCTGTTCTGAATATTATTTGCTTACCTTGTATTGTTTGCATGATTTTTTTTGCACATTTGGGGTTTGACATTCTTCCTTTTTAATAGGTTCTATTGGGTTTCTTTATTTTTTGTGGCTACCTGTAAGGAGATAAATTTGAAGGTTGTATATATCATATATAATTTGATAATGAATGTATTTTGAACTTTGAAGTACCCCAAAACCTCATCCTTAATAATGGATGGCAATATCTTCCCAACCACAGAATTCAGGCGAACTGGACTATGATTTCCTTTCAACAACACAGACAAAGTGCTGGTGGAACACAGCAGGCCAGGCAGCATCTATAGGGAGAAGCGCTGTCGACGTATCGGGCCGAGACCCTTCGTCAGGACTAGGATAATTTCCTTTTTTTTGCCTCCCTCCCTTCTTAAAGGATCCCTTCCTTCTTAAAGAATCATGGAATTTGCAATTTTTCAATCTCCCAGAACCATTCCAGAATCTAGTGATTCCTGAAAGATCCTTGTTAATGCCTCCACAATCTCTTCAGCAACCTCTTTCTGAACCCTGGTGTGTAGTCTATCTGGTCCACGTGACATTACTACCTTCAGAACTTTCAGCTTCCCAAGCACCTACTCCGTAGTAATAGCGACCACACTCTCTTCTGACCTCTTGGAATTTCAATTTTCTGAAGTACTGCTTGTGTCTTTGACATTGAAGACTGACACAAAATTCTGATTAAGTTCGATTGACATTTCTTTGTCCATGCACTACAACCTCTCCAGAATCATTTTCCAGTGGTCTGAAATGCACTCATGCCTCTCTTTTAATTTTTACATATCTGAAACAACTTTTTATATCCTTTTTTATTTTATCAGCTACCTACCATTCGTATCTCATCTTTTCTCTCCTTATGGCTTTTTTAGTTGAAATCTGTTATGTTGTATTGGAAATCTTGCTTGACCCTTTTTAGTTTTCACATTATAACTCACAGTGTTACCCAGTCCCGTGTCATTCGCATCATTATCAGATTTTACATCAACAACATGCAGATTAGTGCACTTTTTGAAACTGCAGTTTGACTTTTTATCTTTGTCTCTTCCCTGTGGTGTCCATTTATTTTTGTCTGCATGACAGGCTCTTTGTATGTGTCCTGCTTTGTCATATTTCTGCAAGTTTCTCCTTTAAACCTGCATTGGTCTGGTGTATGTGACCACCCCCCCCCCCACCCGCCACAATGGTAAACAATTTGTGCAGCAAGGCATGTTTATGTCCAAACATTGCAGTTTTGTTCAATTCCTGACTGAAACTGAATTGTGTCTCTGTTTGCTGTTTCTGTTGATACATCTATTTCAACTGCTCTTTTAAATGTAAGTTGTTCTTCAGTCAGGAGCTGTTTTTGAATGCTTTCTTGTAAGACTCCACAAACTAACTGATCTCTTAGTGCAACTTTAAGCCCATCTCTGAACTGAAAAAGCTCAAATAATCTCTTCAGTTCAGCCACATAAGCTGAAATAGACTCCCCTTCCTCTTGCTTTCACTTATGAAACCTAAAGTGTGTGCAATCAACAATGGCTTCAGTTCAAAGTTCATTTTGGCTGGGTTGGTTGGAGCAATCAAACTTCTAAGTAAACTGTACACTTTTCCACCCAATGCACTCAGCACAACTGAAACTCGTTTCTCATTGGCTACTTCATTTGCTTTAAAATACTGCTCAATTTGCTTTGTTTTCATGACCCAGTTATCTTCTGTGTAGTTGAACATGTCTATCTTTCCAATATAGCCAGCCATTTCTGCTCCTTTTTATTTATGATTATTATCATAAATACTCTCTGTTTATGAACCTGTGAACTGGTTCATTTTCTGCCTTTTTTACCTTAATCATCTCTTCCTTTCTGAAGAACACATCTGTGACTTTTTTTAGCTCAAATATTTTGCCATTCTTTTTTAAGTTTGAATATCTTGCTGCACTTCAACTAGTAAGTAATCATCTTGGGTTCATTTAAATCTTCTTTGTCACCACTGTTATGTTTGTAACTCGATAAAGTAATAATAGTTGATAGCAAAAACATGGAGCCGGAAATAATATGTCTAACTTTATTTTTAATTCAAGTGGCGCACACACTTATGATGTGGTGGTGTAATGGCATGTGACCTTTACGTACTTTTACATATAACCTGCAATGAATTATGTAAACAACAAAGAATAGTTAATCAAACAGTATATTTACAGTATTACTCAGATATTACAGAAACGGTAAATGCACAATGAAGTCTGTGTGCAGCATATGAACGTGAGTGCACTGGAAGTCAAAGAATATGGATTATCTTAGGGTTAGAGGACTGTGTATGTGTGTGGGTGGCAGGAAAGAAAAGGTCTTGTTTTGCTGTTGCCATTTTGTTGCTTGTTATGTTCTGTGTTGTTGTGCTGAGCATTTTGGGCATGCAATATTGGCACCTGAATGTGTGGTGACATTGCAGGCTGCCCCAAGCACATCCTTGGGCATGACGCTTGTTAACACAAATGACAGATGTCACTGTATGTTTCCATGTATATGTGATAAATAATTTTGAATCTTATATCAACAGTTATATTATGAACAGTTCCTGTTGACTTTGCTTTGAGGAACTGGAAGTAACAATTTGCTGTCCCTAGATGTCATGGTGCCTTCCAGACAATGACTGAAACAGACTAAGGAGCTGAAAATACTATTTATAGCCTGATGTTTGCCAATCACAGCAAGAAATGTTGACAACTCTTTCATCATTTTCCAATATTTAATTTATTTAATTCAGTTTCATGTTGTTTTATGCCTCTATTTTGAGCTTCATATTTTGTTCAGAAGCTCACTCATTAACTCATTGTACTGTGTTTTGAATCAGTTGTTTTACTGATTAACCCTTTGCTTAAACTGCAAATGGATACACATTCAGAAAATAGTCCACAGCCCATTCTTAGTTTGCTCTTGCAGCATTAGGAGAAAAACACATTTCTGATTGCTGCAATGATCTAGATCAAAGTGCTTGAGAGAGTTACAGCAGTTATAAAAATTTATTCAATTGCTCTTCATATACTTGAAGAGGAAGAAATTCTCTCAGGTGGCATGGTAGCATAACTGATAGTGTAACACTATGACAGCACCAGCAATCTGGGTTCAGTTCCACTGCTCTTTACATGGAGTATGTACATTTTCCTCATGACCACATGGGTTTCTTCTGGGTCCATGGTCTATCCCCACTACACTCGATTCCAGCTGCTGCCATCCAGGAAGTGGTACCGCAGCATAAAAGCCAGGACCAACAGGCTCCAGGACAGCTTCTTCCACCTGGCCATCAGACTGATGAACTCACGCTGACTTGAGTGTACTCTATATTACATTGACTGTTCTATTTATTATAAATTATTATAATTTACTATGATTGTACATTGCACATTTAGATGGAGACATAACGTAAAGATTTTTGGGCGAGGCAGGCTCATTGGGCTGGAAAGGTCTGTTACCGTGCTACATCTCTAAGTAAATATCATGGATATTAGAAAAGGGCAGGAAAACAAAACTGACTAGATGAATTTTTTTCAATAAGCTAGCACAGACAGAGTGGGTAGAATGGGCTATTGCAGTATTGGAAACACTCATAATTTAAAATAAGTTTCCATTTTGATATTAGGCCCTGTTTTCCCATTGGGTGGGAGGACAAGATCCCAGTGAACTAATTAAGGTGCCATTCCATGCACTTTTCAGATGAGTTGATATGGAATGTTGTAATGCACGTCTAAAGATAGACGTTTGGCTGCAAATCAGTTCAAGTTACTCTGAGATTCGGAAAGGCACTACATTTAAGATAAGAAGCTGACAGTAATAAATAATAAAAGTTAATTTACTTCTTTATTTGAACAAAATATACTTTAAGCCAGCTGCTAACAAGCTTGGTTATTAGCTGCGTAAGGAAAAGTTCTCAACTTGTTCACATAGTCAAGATTTTTTTTTCTACCTTGAACTGAGAAGAAAGACAATTAATCTTGGCTAAGAAGAGGTGACTACATGATATGGGAACTTCACAGGTGCATGCAGAGGCAAGCTTGGTATGGAAAGTCTTCAAAGTTCAAAATAAATTTATTATCAAAGTACATACATATCACCATATAGTGTACTATCATGAGATTCATTTGCTTGCAGGCACTCAGTAAATACACAGAAACACAGTAGAATCAGTGAGAAACCACACACAACAAAACAAACAACGATGTGATAAAAACAACAAACTGTGCAAGTATGAAATTTAAAAAATGATATTAATAACAAATAAATAAGCAAAAAGATATTGAAAACATGAGATAAAGATTCCTTGAAAGTGGGTCTCTAGGTTGTAAGTACAGTCAGTGTTAGAGTGAATGAATTTGAATGAAGTTATCCTCTCTGGTTCAAGAACTTGCTGGTTGAGGGTAAATAACTGTTCCTGAACCTGATGGTGTGATTCCTGAGATTCCTGTATCTCCTTCCTGATGGCAACAGTGAGAAGCGAGCATTGCCTGGATGGTGGGTGTCCTTGATGATGGATGCTGCTTTCCTGTGTCAGTGCTCCTTGTAGATGTACACAAAGGTGGGGGGGGCTTTTACCCATGATAGACTGGGCTGTACCCACTACTTGTTGTAGGCCTTGCCGTTCAAGGGCATTGAATTTTCCATACCAAGCTGTGATGCAACTAGTCAGCATACTCTGCACTGCAAACCATAGAAGTTTGTTAGTGACATGCCAAATCTTCGCAAACTTCTAAGAGAGCAGAACTGCTGCCGTGCCCTCTTGGTAATTGTTTTTATGTGCTGGACCCAGAACAGAGGAGTTTAAAGTTGATGACCTTCTCCTCCTCCAATCCCTTGATGAGGCCTGGCACATGGACCACCGTTTTACTCCTCCTGTAGTCGATAATCAATCTTAGGTTTTGGCAAACCAACCCACAAATGGCCTATCTCTCAAGTGACAAATTGCTGACGGGCCAATGATATATATGCTTGGCCAGAAAAAAAACAGTGATTTATTTTTTTTAAGAATCACGTTTGTAGTACAGTTAAGATGGCTGTTAAGATTCAGATTCAGATTTAGATTCAGTTTATTGTCATTTATAAACCACAAATACAATGCAGTTAAAAAATGAGACAACGTTCTCCAGAATGATATCATGAAAAAGCACAAAACAGACCACACAAGAAAAACGTTTGGTAATCCCCAATCCAGAGTCCGGAGAAGCTGCTGCGTATCAATATCGCGCTACCGTCTTAGAACATTCCTTGGATAGGAACTACAAACCCAACAGACAAACACAAAGCTACAAGACCTACACAAAACAACATAGTTACATATAGTTATAGTTAACATATAGTTTTAACAGTGCAGACAATACCATAATTGATAAAAGACTAACTGACAAAGACCACATAATTATAACACATAATTTTAACAGTGCAAAGCAATACCGTAATCTGATAAAGAGCAGTCCATGGCACGGTATAAGAGAAAGTCTCAAAGTCCCGACAGCCCATCATCTCATGCAGACGGGAAAAGGAAGAAAAACTCTTCCTGTCATCAACCCCCAGCTTCGCAGCTTGCCAATACAGTACTTTGGGAGCTACGACCACAGGCAACTCTGAGTCCGTCCGTAAACTTCAAGCCTCCGACCAGCCCTCCAACAGCAAGCACCGAGCACCATCTCTGCCGAGCGCTTCGACCCCGGCACCGGCCACCAAGCAACAGGCAAAGCCAAGGATTCAGGGCCTTCCTCCCAGAGATTTTTCCAATTGCGCAGTGGCAGCGGCAGCGAAACAGGCATTTCAAAAGTTTCACCAGATGTTCCTCCGTGCTTCACACGTAGATCAGGAACAAGCTGCTTAAATAAGTTTGGTTTCGCTTATTATTCATGTCAAATACATAGTGAGGCTCAGGGTTCTTGATTCTGAACACCCATCCAGGGAATGCATCAACCTTGGAAGAATTTTGTATCCTCGTTTTTCAAAACTTCTGAATGAAAAGTGTAGTCCCAGTTTTTATGTCATCTTTCTACGATATGAGTAAATGGAGCCCAGCCACTTCTCATGGATAACCACTCTTAGAGAACAAAACAGATGAAGCAGAAGTGGGGGAAGGTAACTCAGCTCCAAAGCCATATACAATTAAAAGTTAGTCTTGCGTACTGTTCATACATTGCACAGTGCACTGTGGTGGAACAAGGTAAAACAATAACAATACAGAATAAAGTGTAAAAGCTACAGAGAAAATGCAGTGCAGATGAAGAATAATGTGCCAGATTGTAATCAGGCAGGTTGTGAGGACAAGAGACAATCTTAGCATATAAGAAGTCTGTTCAAGGTACAGAAGCAGATACAAAGATGTGCAGGTGGGTTGGTCAATGGGCAACTGTCTATTGCTCCAGTGCAACTGGCTGATGGAAGAACTGGAAGGAGCTGATGAGTATATGAGAGAGAAAAGATTACAGCAAAATAGGCAAGGGAATGAAATTGCTTTGAAACTGACACAGACTCAATGGGCAGAGTGGCCACTTTCCACATCATAATGAGATGAAAATGTAAAGGTATAATTGCTAATTAATTGTGTTATTACAAAAAGGATAATTCTTTTGGGAAGTTGATTTTTCAGGGAAAGAAATCCAACTGGGATATAATTATTTCTTCCACTATTCAGAGAGCTCATTGGCTGAGTAAATTAAAATTTCATCAAATAATTTTTGGTTATATTTTCTTTATGCCGGTGAGTACCAACAGAGGCCAGCAGTGCTTCTGTTCTACCACAGTTAAGGCATTAGCTGACTGCATTCTATTGAATACTTCATTGAATACATCAAATATAATCTCTTTTAATATAAAATTATTGCTAAATAACTAGTTTTATGCTTCATCAGTCAACTCTATCATTCTTATGAGGGTTTGCTATGCAGAAAATTTGCTTTTGAAATCTGTTTGGAAATTCTGAGGAGCGGGCAAGAATAAAATGTTCAGTACAGATCTACTGAGGAAATGTTACCACAATCCAACTTCCAGGAAATTGAAAGGACAGAACAAAACAACAAAAGAATTAGGAGCAGGAGCAGAGCATTGGCTCTGCAATTTAACAAGATGGTGGCTGTTCATTTACCTCAATGCCACTTTCCTGCACTTACCCCATTTCCCTATATTCTCTTAATCATAATGGTGCACAAAACATGATGTATCTGTCTCAGTTCTGCTATACCAACTTGGAACTGCTAGCAGTGAAGTGTCATCCATTTTATCTGATACATTCCACCTCAGACCAACATCAGGCAGGCACTGGAGGAACTGAGCAACATAATCAGTAGGCACAGAATTGCACACCCCAATGCCTTCCCTAACATCGTGGGAGATTTCAACCAGGCCACCTTGAAAAAGTTTTGGAACAACTACCACTAACATACCATCTTTGGAGCCAGAGGAGCCAATATACTGGACCACTGTTATACAACCAACAAGAAAGCTCACTGTGTTATCCCACACATACACTTTGGAAAGTCACAAAGGGCTGACAGACACAGGTGTCAGTTGGGAGACATGGAATGTGGGATGAATGTGTGTGGATCTGGATAGTTTGAGTCTGACCGTTGAGGGGTTGATTATACTCTCAATTTCAAATGGTCCCAGATAGTGAGGGGCAAGTTTCTTGGGTTCATTCTAAAGGGGGATATCTTTTTATGAGATCCAAACCTTCTACCCAGGCTGATAACTGGGTGCAAGAGTTCGGTGGCGATCGGCAATCCTCCGGTTGCGGTTGGCTGAGCGGAGCAGGGCCGCGCACGTATCTTTCCAGATTTTGCGGCACCGGCGGAGATGGGTCTGAACTAAAGGCACAACAATATCGTCTTCATGTGCAGGAAACAGAGGGAGCATTTGAAGGGTGACATTCCGGTGGTGGTGCTGACCAGGGAGTTGTGGGCGTACTCAACCCAAGCGAGATGGGTGCTGCAGGATGACGGGTTGTTGGTGGATATGCAGCACAGTGCTGCTTCCAAACCCTGGTTTGCTCGTTCTGTTTGACCATTAGTCTGCGGATGGAAGCCGGAAAACAGACTTACTGAGGCTCCAAGGGCTTGACAAAAATATCTTCAGACTTGAGAGGTGAATTGGGGGCATCAGTCAGAAATAATATCAGAGGGAATTCCATGACGGTGGAAGACGTGATGAACAAGGAGGTTGGCTGCCTCACGGGCTGCAGGGAGTTTAGGAAGGGCTACAAAGTACACAGCTTTGGAGAAGCTGTCCACTGCAGTGAGTTCAGCTATGTTCCCATGTGAAGGGGGTAGTCCAGTAAAGAAATCCAGCACAATGTGAGACCAAGGGCAACTAGGGACAGGTAGGGGATGAAACACCCAGCAGGTGGTCGATGGGAGGCTTTTCCGCAGGCACATAGAGAACAGGCAGAGACAAAGCAGCGAGTGTCAGCGTCCATGGAGGGCCACCAGAAATGTCTCTTTAAAAGGAACAGAGTTCGATAAAGGTGGCAAAAGAAGAGCAGATATCTGGTTGGTTATCCCAAACAGCTGTAGCCCACGCTAAGGCAGTTCCACGCAACAACCCCATGATATAAGCAATCTTTGACTTATCCATGGAGTATGTGGATGACTGCTGTTCGAACACCAAGGAGCACTGCAGAAGGAAGACCTGGCACTTCCCCAAGTCCCCAGCGTGGTGCTCTGGCTCAGGTACGTGCGGCTGTCTTGGCGGGGGTGTTGCTGACACGTAGGGGGTTGCCACTACAAGCAGTCTGGGCTGGTTAGACAGGGTTCCAGGAGTGGGTTAAGGAAAATGAGTGGATACCTGGTCCATTTGGTCACCAATCTTCGTTACGTCAGCAGACAGGGAACGAAGGTTCTCCATGACCTCCCGGAGGAGTTGGTCGTGCAGACCCAGTAGGGAACCCTGGCTGGAGAGGGCTTGTTGCAGGGTATTCATGTCCGCTGGGTCCATAGTGGCCAGATCATTCTGTTGGAATGAATGAGGTGAACCCAGGTGCAGGACACAAGCACAGAAATTTAATTAGGATGCTGATGTGAATGGCAAAAAGGCAGGAGAGCAGGAAGGCAAAAGACAGGCAGAATTTACCCTGACACGGTGCGTAGAAAGGGAAACGGAAGACAAAACTCCTCAGCATGTAGAGACGGAGTTAAGCAGGCAACCCTCGGTACTGAAGTAAATCTTTAGAAGACTTATCTTGATGCGGTGAGGCTGGGTTTCACAGGTAAACCTCGAAAATGGGGTAAAACTTAGAAAACTGATCTTGGCACGAAGAGGCTGAGTTTCACAGGTAATTCTCGGTACTGGTGCAAACTTAGAACACACAGTCCTAAGCGGCTGGGAAACGTTAAATACCACACAGGCAAAACCAACGATCTGATAACTAGTGGTTCAAATGGCAGGGTTCTTATGCTGCAGGTCCTGATGGAAACCAGGTGTGCCGCCATCAAAGAGAATTAGGAATAAATGGGGAATTATTGGTCTGAACTGTGGCACAATCAAAGCGGATTAGGGGAAAATAGGGAATTAATGGTCGAGACCATGACCCATTAGGTCCCACACCAGTAGATTCAGAACTATTATAACCTTAAAACTGCCATGGATAACTTCTATCACCACTATTCTAGACTGTTCTTATGACATACAGATTCACTTTTAAGGTGTCTTTACAACTCATGTTCTCAGTGTTGTCTATTTGTATGTTTCTTCTACTGCATATTGGTTATTTGTCAGTCTTAGGCCATTTATCTGTAGCTTTTCATAAATACTATTGTATTTCTTTTTTTCCCTGTAAAGACCTGCAAGAAAATGAATCTCAAGGTAGTATATGGTAACATACAGTATATGTATTTTGATAATACATTAATTTTGACCTTCGCACTTTACCCATGGAGCAGCTGAAGTTGAAAGGCAAATAGGATGCTGGGAGCTATAAGGCTACAAAAGACAACCTGTGAGAAGAAAGTGCAAGATGCTAGCTGCATCCAGTGTAATCTTGCCTATTAGGCGAGTGGCTAACCAAAAAATTCATCAATCTCAGGGTTTCCTGACTGGACTATAATTTGATCCAATATGTGTTTATGTGGCAAGATCAAAATATTTCAGAAGACCAAGGATCCAGTGCCTTCGCAATGTCAATTTTAACTGACGTTTCGATGACAAACTCTGTCAACTTCATCAGGGATGATGCCTCAGCATATCTAGTCCAATGGTATATACACTCAACTCCAATCGTCCATCCCTCTTGATTAGTTAATCCTCATCCAATAAGGATTCTGCTGTCCCACTTTGTTGAAATTCTTATTCTCTAGACTTATTTCAAAGGCACCCTTCACCAGGTGATCCCAAAAGCCATTGGTGTGCCACAGTAGTTTTGTGCCAACGAGGTCAATCCTGTGGTCATTGCATATGTCCCACCTTAATTTGTGTGTGGAAGTTCATGTTTGACAAATCTTATTGAATTTTTTAAAGAGGTTACTAGGAAAGTTGACGAGGGTAAAGCAGTGGATGTTGTCTATATGGACTTCAGTAAGGCCTTTGATAAGGTTCCACGTGGAAAGTTAGTTAGGAAGGTTCAAATGTTAGGTATTAATATTGAAGTATTAAAATGGATTCAACAGTGGCTGGATGGGAGATGCCAGAGAGTACTGGTGGATAACTGTTTGTCAGGTTGGAGGCCGGTGATTAGCGGTGTGCCTCAGGGATCTGTACTGGGTCCAATGTTGTTTGTCATATACATTAATGATCTGGATGATGGGGTGGTAAATTGGATTAGTAAGTATGCAGATGATACTAAGATAGGTAGCGTTGTGGATAATGAAGTAGGTTTTCAAAGCTTGCAGAGAGATTTAGGCCAGTCAGAAGAGTGGGCTGAACGATGGCAGATGGAGTTTAATGCTGATAAGTGTGAGATGCTACATTTTGGTAGGACTAATCAAAATAAGACCTGAATGGTAAATGGTAGGGCATTGAGGAATGCAGTAGAACAGAGTGGTCTAGGAATAATGGTGCATAGTTCCCCGAAGGTGGAATCTCATGTGGATAGGGTGGTGAAGAAAGCTTTTGGTATGCTGGCCTTTATAAATCAGAGCATTGAGTATAGGAGTTGGGATGTAATGTTAAAATTGTACAAGGCATTAGTGAGGCCAAATTTGGAATACTGTGTACAGTTCTGGTCACCGAATTATAGGAAAGATGTCAACAAAATAGAGAGAGTACAGAAGAGATTTACTAGAATGTTACCTGGGTTTCAGCACCTAAGTTACAGAGAAAGGTTGAACAAGTTAAGTCTTTATTCTTTGGAGCATAGAAGGTTGAGGGGGGACTTGATAGAGGTATTTAAGATTATGAGGGGGATAGATAGAGTTGATGTAGATAGGCTTTTTCCATTGAGAGTAGGGGAGATTCAAACAAGAGTACGTGAGTTGAGAGTTAAGGGGCAAAGGTTTAGGGGTAACATGAGGGTGAACTTCTTTACTCAGAGAGTAGTAGCTGTATGGAACGAGCTTCCAGGAGAAGTGGTAGAGGCATGTTCGATATTGTCATTTTAAAAAAAATTGGATCGGTATATGGACAGGAAAGGAATGGAGGGTTATGGGCTGAGTGCAGGTCGGTGGGATTAGGTGAGAGTAAGCGTTCAGCACGGACTAGAAGGGCCGAGATTGCCTGTTTCCATGCTGTAATTGTTATATGGTTATAAACAAGGTGGGGCAGTGGAAACCGGATTGGTTAAGGACTAACCAATCAAAAGGGAAAGACAACAGGAGTTCAGTATATATACCACTGGACAAGACATGCCTAGACATCATCCCTGATGAGAATGATGGAGTTTCTCATTGAAATGGTGGCTAAAATTGACATCTGGACCCAGGTGGAGCCCTAAAACATTTATGCATTAAAGAAGACCATTATGTAAGTTAAGAAGACTTGGCCATTGATATTGGAGGGCTAGTGGGTATAAAAGCACTACCAATTTTCGAATATTGCCCCTCAACAATCAGGTTCTTGAACCAGAAGGGATAGCTTCATGCAGCTTCACTCACCCCCATCACTGAAATGTTCCCACAACCTATGGACTCACTTTGAAGGGCTTTTCATCTCAAGTTCTCAATTTTTATTTATTTATTGACTGATTGTATTGTATTGCACTGTTTGTTGTCTTTTGTATGTTGATGGTTTGTCTGTCCTGTTGGAGGTAGGGGTCTTTCTTTGATTCCATTGTGCCTGTTGTATTTACTGTGAATGTTTACTTCTTTCAGAAGGCCTTTGACAAGGTGCCACACATGAGGCTGTTTGCCATATTAAGAGCCCATGGTATTACAGGAAAGTTACTAACATGGTTAGAGCATTGGCTGATTGGTAGGAGGCAGCGGATGGGAATAAAAAGTATCCTTGTCTGGTTGGCTGCCAGTGACTAGTGGTGTTCCACAGGGGTCGGTGTTGGGACCACTTCTTTTTATGCTGTATATGAATGATTTAAATGATGGAATAGATGGCTTTGTTGCCAAGTTTGCAGGTGATACGAAGATTAGTGGAAGGGCATGTAGTACTGAGGAAACAGGTAGGATTCAGAAGGACTTAGATTAGGAGAATGGGTAAGAAAGTGGCAAATGAAATACAATGTTGGAAAATGCATGGTCATGCACTTTGGGTAGTAGAAAGAAATGTGGGCACCATTTTCTAAATGGGGAGAAAACCCAAAAATCTGAGAAGCAAAGGGACTTGGGAGTCCTTGTCCAGAACACCCTGAAGGTTAATTTGCAGGTCAAGTCAATGGTGAGGAAGGCAAATGCCATGTTAGCATTCATTTCAAGAGGTCTAGATTACAAGAGCAAGGTTGTGATGCTGAGACTTTATTAAGCACTGGTGAGGCCTCACCTTGAGTATTGTGAACAGATTTGGGCTCCTCATCTTAGAAAAGATGTGCTGGCATTAGAGAGGGTTCAGAGGAGGTTCAGAAGGATGATTCCAGGAATGAAAGGGTTATCATACGAGGAACGTTTGATGGCTCTAGGTCTGTATTCGCTGGAATTCAGAAAGTTAAGGGGGGGATCTCATTGAAAACTTTCAAATGTTGAAAGGCCTAGACAGAGTAGATGGCAGAGCAGACTTGATGGGGAGATGGCCCATATAACCATATAACAATTACAGCACAGAAACAGGCCATCTCGGCCCTTCTAGTCCATGCCAACACTTACACTCACCTAGTCCCTCTGGCCAGAACTCAGCCCATAACATCTCCATTCCTTTCCTATCCATATACCTATCCAATTTTACTTTAAATGACAATACCGAACCTGCCTCTACCACTTCTACTGGAAGCTCATTCCACACAGCTACCACTCTCTGAGTAAAGAAATTCCCCCTCGTGTTACCCTTAAACTTTTGCCCCCTAACTCTCAAATCATGTCCTCTTGTTTGAAGCTCCCCTACTCTCAATGGAAAGAGCCTATCCATGTCAACTCAATCTATCCCCCTCATTATTTTAAATACCTCTATCAAGTCCTCTCTCAATCTTCTACGCTCCAAATTCTGCTCCTAATGTCTTATGGTCTAATGCTCACAAGAAAATGAATCTCAGGGGCATATATGATGATATATGTACTTTGATAATAAATTTACTTTAAACTTTGAACATTGGTGGAAGTGACAATCCCAATTGCTCTGATTAGTGAATCAGATAAAGGCCGTATTGTGGAAAAGAGACAATAAACTATAAGTTCAGGCCAGAAAGCTTGAACAATATCTCTCCGGCTGTCCAATAAAAATGACATGCTGAAAGTAATAATCAGAATGTGCAGATGTAGATCAAAATGCAAGGCAGGGAACAATCATGTAGCCTATAAATAATTCTGGCACACTTGCCATCAATTTAATGCCTTTTATCAAAGGCAAGAACTTCATTCCTTTCATAAGCCGTTGTTTAGTGACGCCTGGAAATGATTTTTACAGTGAGTGCACAATACTTAGTGTCATTGGATCCCTCTCTCATGATGCATGTGCCTGATTAATTTGAATGGAATGGCCAGATCTAAGGCTGAAAGTTTGATTGAATGGAATGGGTGTGTGGTGGGGGAACTGTGTTTGAAACCATGACTGAGCTTTCAAATTCTGCTGTGCAACAAGTGACAGCAACAAGAATGAGTTAAGTAATTATTTTAAATGGAGGTCTTTGGAGATCTTCTCGGTAAGTCTATGGGGCTTGCACCATTTCCAACACATGTAAACATCGCTTTTCAAGTTCATGTTTATTGTCATTCAACCATGCACACGTACACAGCTAAACAAAACATTGTTCCTCTGGGGCCAAGGTGCAAAACACAGTACATACAGGATAGTCACACACAGCAAATATAGTTACGATCCAGCACGTATGGTCACAAAATAACATTAGCACAAGTCCCTGAGTGACATGACCTGAAAATTGATAGGTTGTCATAGAGTGAGGAGGTGCAAGTTTATGTTACTGGCACTATTCTGATAAAACAAACAATAGTATAAATATGTGGAACTGCAACAATAAAAGATGAGAAACGTGAACAGTGCAGGATGAGCGTGTGCCTGTGTGTAGGGGAGTAGGGCACGGGGGAGGGGGCACAGCAGGGCTTTCAGACAGGGTGTACATGTGCGGTGGGTGACAGCAGGCTGTTCAGCCTAACAGCCCGGGGAAGAAGGTGCTAACCAACCTGACAGCTCTGGTTCACATTCTGCAGTAACTTCTAGCCGATTGCAGGAGGTCAAAGAGATTGTGGGTCGGATGGGACATGCTGGATTTTCTGTTCATGCAGCACTTCTGACTTATGCCCTGAATGGGGGGTATGAGACACCCCAGTGATGTTTTCAGCAATCCTCAGCATCCTCACCATCTGTTGTAGACTCTTGGGATTTGATGCATTGCAATTCCCATACCAGATGGTAATCAGCTCTTCTGAATACTTTTAATGGTGCTTTGGCAAAGTGTGGTGAGAATGGAGAGGAGGGGAGCCTCAATTGCCTCCATCTCCTCAGGAAGTGAGGTGCTCTATTGGCTAAAGAGATGGCATTGAGGGACCAGGTGAGATCATCAGCAATGTGCATGCCAAGAAACATGGCGACCCTGAATCCCTTACAGAGAAGCTGTGCTGTAGGGATTGGCTGACCTGCGCCTTCCCAAAGTCCACATCATCTCTTTAGTCTTGTCCACACTGAGACCAGACCACAAGCCTCACTACCTTCTCATGGTATGCTTAATTATATGGTTAGACCTGGATTTGGCAGCACAGTCTTGAGTTAGCAGTGTGAGCAGTAGCAGGTTGAGCATGCTGGTCAGCTGACATTTCCTGATTTGGTGGTTAATTAGCATCTTCAGAGTGGAGCTGAGTTTGTGTTGGATTGCCAGTTGAAGTAAAGCTGACCCATTTAACTGCAGCCTGTGGCCCATTAAGGGGAGGTGAGGTATTGCTCAAAGCCTGGTGAGAGTGCCTGGTGCAGCAAATCACACAGAAATGCTGTTGAAATAACACGCAATTTATTAAAAACTGGTGCACACCAAGAGAACAACCAAAGCTGAATGACCTGAGCTTGAATTTGGTACAACTTTTTAATTCTCAGTTGACAAAATTACCAGTAGAACTACATTTTGATAACAGAATGGTGGTTACAGGAAGACATGGTTATGAAACAGGCTGGTTACTGATTATCCACAGGTCTAACAGTAAATCCAATTTTCTATTAGGTGCAAGCTATGACATAATTAGCGAAGTTCCTGAAACTTGGGCGTCAATCCTGCTGAAATACACGTCTTTACGTTTGTCACACAACACACACAAAATGCTGGTGGAACACTGCAGGCCAGGCAGCATCTATAAGGAGAAGCACTGTTGACGTTTCGGGACGAGACCCTTCGTCAGGACTAACTGAAAGGAGAGATAGTAAGAGATTTGAAAGTAGTGAGGGGAAATAATGGGGGGAAAGTAGTGCAAAATCAAAGGAGAAGACCGGAGGGGGTGGGATGAAGCTAAGAGCTGGAAAGGTGATTGGCAAAAGTGATACAGAGCTGGAGAAGGGAAAGGATCATGGGATGGGAGGCCTCAGGAGAAAGAAAGTGGGGGGGGGGACCAGAGGGAGATGGAAAACAGGCAGAGTGATGGGCAGAGAGAGAGAAAAAAACAAACAACTAAATATGTCAGGGATGGGGTAAGAAGGAGAGCAGAGGCATTAACAAAAGTTAGAGAAGTCAATGTTCGTGCCATCAGGTTGGAGGCTACCCAGCTGGTATATAAGGTGTTGTTCCTCCAACCTGAGTTTGGATTCATTATGACAGAAGAGGAAGCCATGGATAGACATATAAGAATGGGAATGGGACATGGAATTAAAATGTGTGGCCACTGGGAGATCCTGCTTTCTCTGGCGGACCGAGCGTAGGTGTTCAGTGAAATGGTCTCCCAGTCTGCGTCAGGTCTCACCAATATATAAAAGGCCACACCGGGAGCACTGGACGCAGTATACCACACCAGCCGACTCACAGGTGAAGTGTCGCCTCACCTGGAAGGACTGTCTGGGGACCCTGAATGGTGGTGAGGGAGGAAGTGTAAGGGCAGGTGTAGCACTTGTTCTGCTTACAAGGATAAGTGCCAGGAGGGAGATCGGTGGGAAAGAATGGGGAGAACGAGTGGACAAGGGAGTTGCGTAGGGAGCGATCCCTGCAGAAAGCAGAAAGAGGGGGAGAGGGAAAGATGTGCTTGGTAGTGGGATCCCGTTGGAAGTGGCAGCAGTTATGGAGAATTATACGTTGGAACTGGAGGTTGGTGGGGTGATAGGTTAGGACAAGGGGAACCCTATCCCGAGTGGGGTGGCGGGCGGATGGGGTGAGGGCAGATGTGCAGGAAATGGGCGAGATGCATTTGAGAGCAGGGTTGATGGTGAGATGCGGTGGAGACGGAGGAATTGTGAGAAGGGGATAGCATTTTTCAAGAGACAGGGTGGGAAGAGGAATAGTCCAGGTAGCTGTGAGAGTCTGTAGGCTTATAGTAGATATTAGTAGATAAGCCGTCTCCAGAGATGGAGACAGAAAGATCAAGAAAGGGGAGAGGGGTGTCGGAAATGGACCAGGTAAATTTGAGGGCAGGGTGAAAGCTGGAGGCAAAGTTAATGAAGTCAAGAAGCTCAGCATGCATGCATCTGCCCTCTCCCCATCCACCCACCACCCCACTCGGGATAGGGTTCCCGTTGTCCTCACCTACCACCCCACCAGACTCCAGGTCCAACGTATAATTCTCCGTAACTTCCGCCACCTCCAACGGGATCCCACTACCAAGCACATCTTTCCCTCCCCTCCTCTTTCTGCTTTCTGCAGGGATCGCTCCCTACGCGACTCCCTTGTCCACTCGTCCCCCGCATCCCTTCCCACCGATCTCCCTCCTGGCACTTATCCTTGTAAACAGAACAAGTGCTACACCTTTCCTTACACTTCCTCCCTCACCACCATTCAGGGCCCCAGACAGTCCTTCCAGGTGAGGCGACACTTCACCTGTGAGTCGGCTGGTGTGGTATACTGCGTCCGGTGCTCCCGGTGTGGCCTTTTATATATTGCTGAGACCCGACGCAGACTGGGAGACCATTTCGCTGAACACTTACGCTCGGTCCACCAGAGAAAGCAGGATCTCCCAGTGGCCACAGATTTTGATTCTATGTCCCATTCCCATTCTTATATGTCTATCCATGGCCTCCTCTACTATCAAAATGAATCCAAACTCAGGTTGGAGGAACAACACCTTATATACCGGCTGGGTAGCCTCCAACCTGATGGCATGAACATTGACTTCTCTAACTTCTGTTAATGCCCCTCGTCCCCTTCTTACCCCATCCCTGACATATTTAGTTGTTTGTTTTTTTTTTCTCTCTCTCTGCTCATCACTCTGCTTGTTTTCCATCTCCCTCTGGTGCTTCCCCCCTCCTTTCTTTCTCCCGAGGCCTCCCGTCCCATGATCCTTTCCCTTCTCCAGCTCTGTATCACTTTCTCCAATCACCTTTCCAGCTCTTAGCTTCATCCCACCCCCTCCGGTCTTCTCCTATCATTTCGCATTTCCCCCTCCCCCCACTACTTTCAAATCTCTTACTATCTTTCCTTTCAGTTAGTCCTGACAAAGGGTCTCGGCCTGAAATGTCGACAGTGCTTCTGCTTATAGATGCTGCCTGGCCTGCTGTGTTCCACCAGCAATTTATGTGTGTTGTTTGAATTTCCAGCATCTGCACATTTCCTTGTGTTTGCTCTTTACATTTGTCTGTGTTTTCTTTTTACCACAGCAGCATAACAACATCCCGAGTACAGCACAGAAACAGGCCCTTTGTACCATCTAGTCCATGCCAAAACTATTTAAGTTGCTTACTCCCAATGACCTGCTTCAGATCCCTATCCATATCCCTACTGTTTTAAACAGCAGAACAACATTGGCTATCCTCCAATCTCTTGGCTCCTCATCTGTCGCTAAGGATAATTTAAGTATCTCTGCTAGGGCCCTGACAATTTCTGCACTTGCATCCCATAAATCCTTGTCAAGCCCTGGGGATTTATCTACCCTGATTTGCTTCATGGTAGCAAACACCTCCAACTGTAATCTGTATGGGGTTCATGAAGTTGATGTGCTTTGCCTCACTTCTTTAGACTCTGTTTCCATCTCCTGAATAAATACAGATTCAAAGAATGGATTTAAGATCTCCCCCATCAATTTAGGTTCCATACATGGATTTATATTCTGAGGACCAATTCTGTCCCTAGCAATCATTTTGCTCTTAACATACCTTTAGAATCCCTTGGAATTCTCCTTTATTTTGTCCACTAGAGCAACTTTGGACCTTCTTTTTGCTTTCCTAATCTCTTTCTTCAGTGTTCTCTTCAATTTCTTGTACTCCATAAGCACCTCATTTGTTCCTACTTGCCTATATCTGCTATGCTTCTCCTTTTTTCTCTTAACCAGAGCCACAATATCTCTTGAAAACCAAATTCTCTGCACTTCTTATCTTTACCATTTATTCTCACAAGCATGTACAAGCTTTGTACTCTCAAATTCATTTTTGAGGGCCTCCCGCTTTCCAAGTACACCTTTGCCAGAAAGCAGCCTGCCCTAGTCCACACTTGCCAGATCACGTCTGACACCATCAAAATTGGCCTTTCTCCAATTTAGAATCTCAACCTGCAGACCAGATTTATCTCTCTGCATATTTACTTTGAAGCTAATAGCATTGTGGTCACTGGATGCAAATGTTCCCCTACACAAACTTCTGTCTCCTGCCCTGTCTCATTCCCGAACAGCAGATCTAGTATTCAATGCTCTCTCATTGGGACCTCTACATACTGACGAAGGAAACTGTCCTCAACACTTTTAACAAACTCTGTCCCATCTAGTCCAACGGTCTGTAATCTCTTTACAGATTTGTTCCTCTAAATCCCTAGGACTGTCGGATGTCTGTAATATAGCCCCATTAACATTTCTTATTTCTCAGTTCCACCCATAATGCCTCACTAGTTGAGTTCTCCAGTTTGTCTAGACAGAGCATGATACATCTTTCCTGCAATACATCTTGCATTGAAGAATTTGCAGCTCTGGACACCAGTCATGCCACAATCAACCTTTTGATTCCAGTCTTACCAACATCTGCCTCCACAACCTCTTCACTAACTAGTCTGGCACTCTGGTTTCCATCCCCCTGTAACTCCAGTTTAAACCCCACCGTGCATTATTAATCAACCTTCCCGCCAGGATATTAGTCCCTTCCAGTTGAAGTACATACTATACCTTCTATACAGGTCCCACCTTCCCTGGAAGAAAGCCCAATGATCCAAGCATCTTATACCCTCCTACACCAACACCTTAGCCACATATTGAACTGTAAAATCGTCCTAGTTCTGACCTCACTAACACGTGGCAAAGGTAGATCCTGAGATCACAACCCTGGAGATCCTGCCCTTTAATTTAGCACCATTGTGCTCATTGGATGCAGAGAGCTCCCTGACACAGAGCTCTGTCACCTGCCCTGACTCAAACCATAATAGCAGATCCAGTATCGCACACTCTCTCATTGGAACTTCAACATACTGTTGAAGGAAACTTTCCTGAACACTTTTGACAAACTCTATTCCATCTAGTCCTTTTACAGTATAGGATTCCCAGTCAATATGTGGGAAGTTAAAATCACCTACTTTAACAACCTTATGTTTCTTGCAACAGTCTATGATCTCTTTACAGATTTGTTCCTCTAAATCCCTTGGACCTTTGGGTGGTCTGTAATATAACCCAATTAACATGGTCATGCATTTCTTATTTCTCAGTTCCACCATAATGCCTCATGAGTCAAATTCTCCAGCCTATTCTGATGGAGAACTGCCAAAACACTTTCCCTGACTAGTAACGCCACCCCCCTCCTTTAATCCCTCCTGCTCTGTCACATCTTAAAAGAACAAAATATAGAGCTGCCAGTCCTGCTCCTCCTGTAACCAAGTCTCACTAATGACTACAATGTCATAATTCCAGATGTTGATCCACACCCTGAGCTCAACCACCTTTCCTATGATACTTCTTGCATTGAAATATTTGCAGCTTGAGACACTAGTCGCACCATGCTGAACCTTTTGGTTCCTGACTTTGCCCGAGGTCTTACCAACATCTGTTCAACCCCTCCACTAACTGTTCTGGCACTATGGTTCCCATTCCCTGCAACTCTAGTTTAAACCCCACCATGCAGCATTAACAAACCTTCCCACTAGGATATTAGTCCCCTTCCATCAAACCATCCCTTCTGTGCAGGTCCCACCTTCCCTGGAAGAGGGCCCAATAATCCAAAAATCCCTCTTACACCAACTCCTTAGCCACATATTAAGCTGTGTAATCTTATTTCTGGCCTCACTAGCACATTGCCATGGGTAGCAATCATGAGATCATGATCCTGGAAATCCTGGCCTTTAATTAAGCACCTAAATCGTCCTACCCATGTCATTGATACCTATATGGACCACAATCTCTGACTGTTCTTCCTCACACTTAAGATTGCTGAGGACACGAACTGAGATGTCCTGGGCCTTTGCACCTGAGAGGCAACATACCATCCGACAATCTCGTTCTCACCATTGTGTCTCACAATTCGCCCAACCAAGTTCAAGAATAGTTACTACCCTCAAGCTGTGTGAGCCTTCATCAGGCTCTTGAACAAAAGGGATAACTACACTCATTCTATTTCTGGTGTTCCCACAACTGATGGTCTCAGTTTAAGGACTCTTTATCTGGTTATTTCATGCTTATTATTTATTGCTATTAATTTATATTTGCATTTTCACTGTTTGTGGTTCATTGATCCTATTTACAGTTACTGTTCTATAGATTTTCTAAGTACGTCCACGGGAAGAATAATCTCAGGGTTGTATGTGGTGACATTTATGTACTCTGAAAATAAATTTTACTTTGTACTTTTGAACTTTGAGAACCTCCTTTCGGTTCCCCTAACTAACAAATCCCCTATTTTCACACAGTGCCTCTTCTCCCCACTTCCCTTCCGAGTCACAGAGCTAGACTTGGTGGTAGAGACCCGGCCACTCTGACTTTCCTCATTGTAGTCCCCCTACAGTATCCTAAGTGAGGGGGATGGCCACAGGGGTACTCTGCACTGGCTCCCTAACTCCTTTCCCCTTCCTGTCTGTCACCCAGTTTCCTGTGTCCTGCACCTTGGGTGTAACTAGCTTACTATATGTCCTAGCTATCAGCCCTTCAGCCTCCCAAGTGATCTGGAGTTCCAGATCTAGCTCCAACTCCTTCACTAGAAGCTGCAGCTGGATGCACCTTGCATTTGTAGTCTTCAGGGACACTGGACATCTCCCTGCCTTCCCACATCCAGCAAGAAAAGCATACCACTATCCTGCCTGGCACCTCTACTGTCCTAGTTGAGCAGCTGTAAAGAAGGGAAGGGTAAAAAAGAACTTAACCTTGAGATTTTCTTTGCTCTCTCCCACTGAAGCCTCTCCTTGCTGAAGCCTCGAAGAGCTAAAGCTTCAAGATCACCACTCTGACTCGTCTACTCCGATGATGGCTGCTGCACTTACCCTGTCTTCCTTTAATTAGCTCTTGCTAATTGATCTTAAATGTGGATCAGTCACTGGTCAAAGCTCTATTGTGTTGCCTTTTCCCTCTGCTGCCTTTTTCTACTCGGACAGTGGACCTGAGTAAAATCCCCTGCTCTCAAACTCCTGATGTCTGGATTGGTCACTGGTCAAAGCTTTATTACATTCTTGGCTTCTCACTCACACCTAACAACCTGGACACACTGACAACATGTAACTAGGAAAAGCATGCTGCCTAAACTGATTAAGTCATTCCTCTCTTATGCTTGTGGCCAGCTCAATAAGCCAGCAGGGGTGAGGTAGGATTGCTGAGCTTTTTATCAGACCCTTGCAGAGGGAAAAGCACTGCCTTTACTTCAAGGAACCATGAATTGAGAATGTCTAAATTTATTAAAGGTGATGGTAACCTTGTCCCTCTTCATTCTTGCAACCTATTATATCCAGAGCAACACACAGAATGCTGAAGGAACTCTGCAGATCAGGCAGCACTAGTGGAAGGGAATAGACAGTCAATGTTTTGGGCTGAGACCGTTCATCAAGACTGAAACGGAAAGGAGAAAAAAAAACAGAAAAAGATGATGTGGTGAAAGCAGGTGATGTGAAACCAGGTAAGGGGGAATGTTAGTGGGTGGGAGTGGAAGTAAAGCAGAAACTGGGAGGTGACAGGTGGATGAAGAAGGAGGAATCTGATAGGAGAGGAGAGGGGAATATGGAAGAAATGGAAGGAGGAGGGGAACCAAAGGGAGGTGATGGGCAGTTGTGGTGAAAGGGAGGATTAAGAGGAGAGCCAGAATGGGGGATGAAAAGGGAGGGGGAGAAATTACGGGAAGTTGCAGAAATAATATTCATGCTGACAGTTTGGGGGCTACCCAAATGTAATATTATATCCTCCAATTTGTAGGGGAAAGAATAATTAGGGCTATTAACTAGAGAATGGGAATGCGGATAGTGCTAATGTGGTGACAGGGAATCCCTACAACACTCCATTGAAAAATCTTGTCTAATTTACAAGATGCTGAAAGTAGAAGCATCTCCATCTTCCCTCCTGAACAATCCCAACATTTGTACTTTCTCCTTTCACAGTGCCAATTGGGAATAACCAACATCAAACACTTATAGACAGGGTGGGGCAGGGAAATGATGGAGCATGTGTCATATCTTTAAAGCACAGGACTTGGAGGAACACCATGAAGGTGCAGAAAAAAGCACTCACTATCAAACACTGCACAACAATGACAGCTACACAGCATGCCAAGGAGAGCAAAGTCCAGCAGCAGCCAGGTACCATCTCTGTGCAAAACTCTGAGCCCATTCTTTACAACACGAGATTAGCCCCACTACCGCACCCATGAAATCCAGGAAAGAGTTTACAGTTCAGTTTACAATGCCATCCAGCTCCCATCAAAAGTCGGTGGGTGTCGTGGGGGGGGGGGGGGGTAGAGTTTAAAATATTCAACCACATCTCTGGATATTACAAGCAAAAGGTGCCATGTCGTCCATCAACCTGATCATAAAGAAATATAAAGATTAGCTTTATTTGTCACATGTACAGTATATCAAAACATAAAATGAAATATGTCATTTGCGTCAAATCAAATTGGGGACTGTGCTGAGGGCAGCCCGCAAATGTCACCATGCTTCTGGCATGCCAGTAGCTCACTAACCCTAACCCTAATCCTAATCCTTACGTCAGAGGAACTCAGAACACCAGAGAAAACCCTCGCAGTCAGGGGAAAAATATACAATATCAATAGAGGGAATTGAATCTCGATAATTTATTGGGGTTGTCCTGTGTTGTGGAAACAGCATTTTGCTTCCACTGCTGCCTCCCTATCAATGCCCTTGTTCATCATGTCAGCAGCCCAAGCTGCAACAGCGCACTTTGTCCTTTAATCACCCTTTCTCCCAGAAGCGGCAGGTTCTGTATCATGCACCATATTTCCATAATAAATATGCACTTTTCACTGCAATCATCATTGTTGGAGTTCTGGATTTCAGATATGAGTTTTGAGCCATAGACTGTGAGAACTATTTTCACCAACCTTTGACTTGTCAAAGTAGGTCAGCTGTAGCTGGCATAGAGAACTTCATGGAATGAAGTAACCGTGACTACTGCCAGGCTAATAACCATTGAACAACATTATGGTTAAACATCAGTTATAGGTTAGAGGATTAAATCCTATTCTGTTCTTGAAAGTTAACTACAACCTAGGGAAGGCATTGTGTGAGCACTAAATTCAAGTTCAATGGCTGGCTTATCCTTCCAGTCAACTCTCTGGCTACACGTCAAACAACCATAACATGACATTAAATAAAATGTGATGCTTATTTCTGGACCCAAGCTTGTTTACAATTACAGTCAGTACTTACAGACCAAAAGCTTCATTTTGAAACCCAATTTTATTCAGAGATTTAAAGTATTTAAAGATCCATACAGTATGTATTAAAGATGGATAAAGGAGACAAGAATCCAATTCAGAAAGAAAGGAAGAAATAGATAAATTGATAGATAGATAAATAAATAAATCGGTAGATAAATAAGTAACTAAATTAATAAATGGATGAATGAATGAATAAATAGATAAATAAATAAATACATAAAATTAAAAACAAGTATCTCCATCTCAAACATTCCTAATGTGCTGAATTAAACTGTTATCAGCAACACATTAAAGGGATTCATTTCCCCAAAGATTGGTGAGCAGAGTTCGCTGTGACAGTAACTAATCTGCACTACGCATCATAAGCCTTACAATCATGAGAGAGCTTGGATTTTACCTGCTGACGCTTTTTGGAATAAATACTTTATCAGGCACTTTTGCAAACTCTGTCTGCTATCTCTATGCAACTGTAATACTGATACATCTGACTTTATCTTCTCCCTCTCAAGTTGCAGGGTGAATTCTATCAGATTATGATCACTAGCTCCTACAGAATTCATTTACCTTAAGCTCCCAAATCAAAACTAATTCATTAAACAACATCCAATCTCGAAGTGCCTTTCCCCTAGTTGGCTCAACCATAAACTGGTCTAAAAAGGCATCGTGGATGTATTCTATAAATTCCCTTTCAGGGAATCCAGCACCAACTTCAATCTTACCCGTATATTGAAATCCCCATGACCATAATATGATAAGTTTTAATCTGCAATTTGAGAAGGATAAGGGCAGGTCAGAGGTGTCAGTGTTGCAGTTGAACAAAGGAGACTATGGAGCCATGAGGGAGGAGCTGGCCAAAGTTAAATGGACGGATATCCTAGCAGAAAAGACAATGGAACAGCAATGGCAGGTATTCTTGGGAATAATGCACAAAGTGCAAAATCAGTTCATCCCCCGGAGAAGGAAGGATTCAAAGGGGGGAAAGGGACCACAGTGGTTGACAAAGGAAGTCAGAGATTGCATAGCATTAAAAAAAAAAAGAAGTATGACAGAGCTAAGGTGAGTGGGAAGACAGATGATTGGGAAATTTTTAAGGAACAACAGAACTTAACTAAAAAGGCAATACGGGGAGAAAAAATGAGGTACGAACGCAAGCTAGCCAGGAATATAAAGGAGGATAGCAAAGGCTTTTTTAGGTATGTGAAGAGAAAGAAGATAGTTAAGAACAATGTTGGGCCCTTGAAGAATGAATTGGGTGAAATTGTTATGGGAAACAGAGAAATGGCAGAAGAACTTAATAAGTACTTTAGATCTGTTTTCACTAAGGAAGACACAAGCAATCTCCCAGATGTATGGATGGGCCAAGGACATAGGGTAACAGAGGAAATGAAACAGATTGACATTAGGAAGGAAACGGTGATGAGTAGACTGATGGGACTGAAGGCTGACAAATCCCCAGGTCCAGATGGTCTGCATCCTAGGGTACTAAAGGAGGTGGCTCTGGAAATTGTGGATGCATTGGTAATCATTTTCCAATGTTCCTTAGATTCAGGATCAGTTCCTGAGGATTGGAGAATGGCTAATGTTATCCCACTTTTTAAGAACGGAGGGAGGGAGAAAACAGAGAACTATTGACCTGTCAGCCTAACATCAGTAGTGGGGAAGATGCTAGAGTCCATTATTAAAGATGAAATAGTGGCATATCTAGATAGCAGTGATAGGATTGGGCCGAGCCAGCATGGATTTACCAAGGGCAAATCATGCTTGACTAATCTATTGGAGTTTTTCGAGGATGTAACCAGGAAGTTAGACAAGGGAGATCCAGTGGATGTAGTGTACCTCGATTTTCAGAAGGCATTTGATAAGGTCCCACACAGGAGATTGGTGGGTAAAATCAGAGCTCATGGCATTGGGGGTAAGATATTGACATGGATAGAAAACTGGTTGGCAGATAGAAAGCAAAGGGTAGCGGTGAATGGGTGTTTCTCGGAATGGCAGGTGGTGACTAGTGGGGTGCCACTGGGCTCGATATTGGGACCACAGCTGTTTACGATTTACATCAAAGATTTAGATGAAGGCATTGAGAATAAGATCAGCAAGTTTGCTGATGATACTAAACTGGGTGTCAGTGTGACGTGATGAGGATGTTAGGAGAATTCAGGGTGACTTGGATAGGCTGGGTGAGTGGGCAGATACTTGCCAGATGACGTTTAATGTGAATAAGTGTGAGGTTATCCACTTTGGGAGTAAGAACAGGAAGGCAGATTATTATCTGAACAGTGTAGAGATAGGTAAGGATCTAGGAGTCCTTGTTCATCAGTCACTGAAGGTGAATGAGCAAGTGCAGCAGGCAGTGAAGAAGGCTAATGGAATGTTGGCCTTTATTACAAAGGGAATTGAGTACAAGAGCAAGGAAATCCTTTTGCATTTGTACAGGACCCTGGTGAGACCAGACCTGGAGTATTGTGTACAGTTTTGGTCTCCAGGGTTAAGGAAGGACATCCTGGCTGTAGAGGAAGTGCAGCGTAGATTCACTAGGTTAATTCCTGGGATGTCCGGACTGTCTTACGCAGAGAGGTTAGGGAGACTGGGCTTGTACATGCTGGAATTAAGGAGATTGAGAGGGGATCTGATTGCAACATATAAGATTATTAATGGATTGGACAAGATAGAGGCAGGAAATATGTTCCAGATGCTGGGAGAGTCCAGTACCAGAGGGCATGGTTTAAGAATAAGGGGTAGGTCATTTAGGACAGAGTTAAGGAAAAACTTCTTCACCCAGAGAGTTGTGGGTGTCTGGAATGCACTGCCTCAGAAGGTAGTGGAGGCCAATTCTCTGGATGCTTTCAAGAAGGAGCTAGATAGGTATCTTATGGATAGGGGAATCAAGGGATATAGGGACAAGGCAGGAACCGGGTATTGATAGTAGATGATCAGCCATAATCTCAGAATGGCGGTGCAGGGTCGAAGGGCCGAATGGTCTACTTCTGCACCCATTGTCTATTGTCTATCATAACATTGCCCTTATTGCATGCCTTTTCTAACTCCTTTTGTAATTTGTGGCCCACATCTTGGCTACTGTTCGAAGTCCTGTATATAACTCCCATCCGGGTCTTTTACCCTTGCAGTTTCTTAACCCCACCCAGAAGTATTCTACATTTTCTGATCCCATGTCACCTCTTCTTAAGGATTTTACATGTTTTAATCAACAGAACCACCCCACCCCCTCTGCCCTACCTGCCTGTCCTTTTAATACAAGGTTTATCCTTAGATTTTAAACACCCAACTATAATCTTTCAGTCACAACTAAAGATGCCCACAACATTATACCAGCCATTCTAACTGCACTACAAGATTATCTACCTTATTTTGTGTACAGCATGCATTCAAATATAACACCTTCACCCTGTAATCATCACCATTTTCAATTTTGGCCCCATATTAAATGTCAACTCGTCCCACTAACTGCAATTTTGCCCAGTTATCTGCCTGTTCTGTCTCACAGTCTCACTGCACAATGCACCTAATTGTATATCTATTGCCTCATCCTCAGCCTTATCATTCCAGTTCCCAACCCCTGACAAATCAGTGTAAACCCTTCCCAACAGCTCCAGTAAACACACCGTTAAGGATATTGGTCCCTCTTGGGTTCAGGTGCAACCCATCCTTTTTGTAAAGGTCATAACTTCCACAGAAGTGAATTCAGTGATCCAGATAACTGAAACCCTGCCATCTGCACCAATTTCTCAGCCAAGCATTCATTTGCCAAATCATCCTAACCTTACCATCACTAGATCATGGCGCAGGTAGCAATCCATAGATTACTCACCTAGAGGTCCTGAGTTTCAGATTTCTACCTAACTTCCTATCTTCTCTCCTCAGGACCTCTTCCCTTTTCCTACCTATGTCGCTGGTATCAATATGTACCCTGAAAAAGTATCCAGTGCTTTTGAGCCTTTAAAAAGACCAACAGGAAAACCAGGAAACCTAAAACTGAGGGGGAACCCGTTGCTACTGCCTGTCTTCCCTCTATTGCCACAGTTTCTGGAAGGATTACCAGTATCCTGAAGAAATACCATCCTCAAACCTGTAAGGAAGCTCCAATCACAGTTTATGTGGGTCAAAGGTGACCTAGAACTCAGGTCGGCTGGATTTACATGGCCCCCTGTGAATGTGGAGCAGTGTATACTGGCCAGAAAGGATGCACAGTGGAAACCTGCATCAAAGAGCACAGGAAGTGTCTCCATTTAGGTTACCCGGAGAAATCGATGGTAGCAGAGCATTACATTTACAGTAGCCGTAGGATTGGCTTTCACGCCATGCCAATGGATTTTGGGACTGCCTGGTGAAGAAAGCCACTGCAGTAAAACCAGGGGAAAAGAATTTTAACAAAGGCAAAGGTCTCACTCTAAGTGAAAACTGGAATTTGATTATAAACAAGGGGGGACAGTGGAAATCTGAACTAACCAATCATGAGGGATGGACAACACTGCTATAAATACCACCAGACTAGGCATGCCCAGGCATCATCCCTGATGAAGATGGCAGAGTATGTCATCAAAACATTGGTTAAAATCGATACTAATTCTTGGCTGGAAGCCTAAGAAAAGTTTATTCCTAATATGTACCGTGACTGCTGGCTGCTTATGGACAGAGTGCTGTGGACACAATGTGAGGCATTCCTGACCCTGGCACCAGGGAGTCATCATTCCCGGGTGTCTCTTTCACATCCACAGAATATCCTGTCTGCTTCTCTAACTAGGGAATCCCCGATCCCTACTGCATTCTCCTTCTTCCCCGTCCCTTCTGAGCCATAGAGTCATAGAGCTGTAGTTTCTCCTTGGCCGGTCATCCTCTCCAACAGTATCCAAAGCAGTATCCTTATTAATCAAGGAAATGGCCACAGGAGTATCCTGCACTGGCTGCCTATTCCCTTTCCCTCTCCTGACAGTTCCCCAGGAATCTGCCTCCTGTCACTTAGGGGTGACTGCCTCCCTGTGGCTCCTATCTATCACCTCCTCAGTCTAGTATGCCTAGTATGAGCTGAAGGTCATTTAGCTGCATCTCTGATTCCTTAACACGGTCTCTAAGGAGCTGCAGCTTGATGTACTTTGTGTAGATGTAGTTTATCAGGGAACTGGAGGTCTCTCAGAATTCCCACATCTCACACAAGGAACATACCACTAACTCTGGACTCATTCTCAGTGCACTAGCTGTGCACTGTTATGAAAGTACCACAGCTCTGAGGGGCCGAAGGGTGCGGGACCAGCCCCCTCCTTCGAGAGAATCGCAAGATCGCTATTAATTCGGGTCTTGGACCCAGGAAATGAGAGACAATGCAACGGATTTGACCATTGTTCTTAGAGGCACCTGTGTGAATTGCAACTCTATAGTACGTGCCAGCTATCAGGGACATGGACACCCTCGGGCAATGTGGTGTGGGGATGGTATCACCCTACCTTGATTGACATTTACAAATCTGCCAGCCATGATAAAAAGGAGACTGCTGGAGGCGGTACTCCAGCGACGCACTAGACGGAGACCATCGCTCATTCCTCTCGTAATAACGGGAAGCTGCTCGGAAGCCACGTGTGATTTGGATCCCCTAGCTAGGGAACCGAGTGGCTAATAAGCCCGAAAAGGATTTCGGACTGACAACGAGGAACTCCCGTTCTTGATCTCACGCTTTGAGTCCAGAAGGCTGGCAAGTTTATTTTCTCTCTCCAACCCGGGAACACCCAGCGGTCCCTCAAGCGGCAAAAAGCCTCCATGAACTGGCGAGACTTTTATATTTCCATTGGACAAATCGTTTAACCCCTAGACAACGATAGAGCTTATTTCTTATTGAGCGGTACTACCCCTGCACTTTAGATTGAGTATTGACGACGTATGTTATCTGAATGTTTGTATTAACCTTACGTTTGTGCCCCTTTATAAATAAAAACGTTTGAAAATGGTACCATCAGACTTCAGCGGACCTCTCTATCTTTGCTGGTAAGTGATCCAGTTACGGGATACGTAACAGTACTAATACACAAAGAAAAAAACTTACCAGAAACTTACTTAGGATCTCTCCCTGTGCTTGCCAAAGCCTGTTCTCACTGAAGGCTTTTGAGCCAAAGCCTCCCACTATAACACTAAGCAACACACACAAAACACTGGAGGAACTCAGCTGGCCAGGCAGCATCCATAGAAAAAAGTACAGTCGACGTTTCAAGCCATTTTTGTATGGATGCAGCTCTAGCATTTTGTGAGTGTTGCTTGGATTTCCAGCATCTGCAGATTTTCTCTTGTTAGTGATTTGATCTTCGCTAACACTAGCCGACTCCAACAAGTTCAAGTTTATTTATAATGCAACCATACCGTACATGAAAATAGCCAAACAAAACAGCATTCCTCCTGGGTCAAAGTGCAAAATGCATTAGCATTAGCAACAGCACACTACACATGACAAGTAGCACATATGGTTAGGATAGCAGAAAACATACAATCACTAAAAAATAATAATTTAGCCCAAGTCCCTGAATGGCATGGCATGGCCTGTAGAATGATAGTGCATGGGATGTTGTCCTGGTCCATCTTGTTCTGCCGCTGAGTGAACACCAGAGAGCAGCACCAATGGGAAGAACCAGTTCCCAACCCAATCGGACTCCAGTGCCCATGGAGTCCCCTGCTCTCCCCTGCATTACCTCAGTGTCTCCTCTTCTATGCAGCTACAACAGGAAGCTCCATGGCTCGAGGGCCTAGTCTTCACCACACCACAACACTGGCCTACTCCAACAATGGCTGCTCCAGTTACATATCCCTTTGTTTTATTAGCTCAAATAAAATTCACCCCCAGTATTATTTTCAAGTGCCTCTGCCCTGCAATGATGTCTCTCTCTCTCTCACACATTCGTTATTTCAAATTATGACTCACTCCTAACGAGAGTTGTTCTTCTTCAAGTGGCTCCCACCCTGCAACAATGTCTCTCTTTCACTTGTTTCTTAAAATTATGAACCCATGGGCTATGTAACTTTGAATTTCTTGTTTGTTGAGGATTTAAGGGCTGGGGATTTGATCTCAGTCTAACTGAAATGTGCAGGGCTGTGATCGGGGCAGGATGCGATATGGCATGTGCAGAAGGAGTTCCTTAGTAACCTTGAAATCATTTACTTATGTTGCTGGAGTCACAAAAGGGGGGCTGAAGGAGTGTTATTTTTACACAGATAGTCAGCTATTTTTCTATTTCATGAAGGATTCTGAAGGATTTTGGCAGAGGTAAGTAAAACTAGATCTCATAATGAATAGTTAAACCCTTTATATATATTGTAATATTTTACAAGGTACTGGGTAAAACTGTGTATCTTTGTGTGACACATGCATTAAAAAAGGGCAAGGTGAGCACTGAGTAAAAGCTGGGCTTATTTCCGACAACCACCTCACCATTAGAAGAATTCAGCAGCTTGATCAAGCAGGCAACCATGCAACAGTGAAAGGACTGCTACTGAACACTAAGCTTTCAAAAGTAACAAGTAATTTTTGAAAGAACCTCCCAGTCAAAGTTGCACTCCTCCCACCCCCAGCAAGTCAATAGGCTGTTGGTTCAAGTCTCAACCCAGACTGAGGGAGTGCTGCAATATAAATCAAAGCCCAGTCTACTCTCTCAGGTGGATGTAAAAGAGCTCACAGCATGGTTTTGAAGATAAGTATGTGAATTATTCTTAAAGCCTCAATGAAAGGTTATCCACCAGCTGACAGCATTACAGCAGGTTATTTGCCAATTGATGTTGCTGAATGTGGGAGCTGGCTGCCTTATGTCTGCTATTTCCACAGTGGCCATCCACAGAAAGGTCTTCAGAGGCAAAAGGGAACAGAAAGGACAGGCTCAGTACAAATGTGAATCTCATTGTGACAGGCAGGAAAACATAATCAGTATGAAAACTGGACATTTTTTTAAGATCCTCAGACCTGAGAAAATGGTGTTGGCATTGAAGCCAATGAACACCAGATTTCAAGGGCTGAGGGAAAATGAACATATAATATTGACAGAACTAACAGATGCAACCACACAATGTTTGGGAAAAATCGTGGAGTGGCAGGAGAGAAATAGACAAACTACAGACCAATTAACTTAATTTGGTAGTTAAGAAAGCACAAAAACCTATTATTAATAAAATGGCAGCAACACACATAAAATACTGGCAGATGAAGGGTCTCGGCCCAGGACGTCAACTGTACTCTTTCCATAGTTGCTGCCTGGCCTGCTGGGATTCTGCAGCATTTTGTGTGTGTTGCTTGGCTTTCCAGCATCTGCAGGTTTTCTCTTGTTTGTGATTAATAAAATAGTAATGGGGCACTTAGAAAATAATAATAAAATTGGGCAGTCATTGTAAATTTATGATAAGGAAATCACACTTTATATATGTATATCTAAACGAGTGTTCTAATAAATGCCGTATAATTGATGGGGAATTATCTGTGGTAG
This sequence comes from Hemitrygon akajei, assembly GCF_048418815.1. Classification (NCBI taxonomy): domain Eukaryota; kingdom Metazoa; phylum Chordata; class Chondrichthyes; order Myliobatiformes; family Dasyatidae; genus Hemitrygon; species Hemitrygon akajei. The sequence goes on along the minus strand of NC_133132.1, from coordinate 90,362,089 downwards.
TAATGGCTGTTGTAATAACCAGAGCAAGATCACATACATTTATTTGCTGTTCATTATTCACCTGGACTGTAACTGCATGCCACAATGTTTACTGGCAAGCTAATTAGCAGAATAATTGTATCTCATTAGATTCAGTGACAGATTCTGGCATTGACCACTGATGGTATTTAATTGAAGTTAAACATTCAACCATCAATAACCCTAAAACAGGTGAGAAAATTGTCTTCCAAGGATTCCATAGCAGCAGGGAATATAAAACTATTGACCAACAGACAATCCACAAAACCTTCCTTGCAAAACATCAAGACTCTTTTGCCAAAATGCTGATGAGAATATAAAGTGAAGCTGAGAGGGAAGATTGACAGGAAGATATGAGAACTGAGAAATTTCCGCTATTGGGATTTTCTCTTCAGGAAGGAGAAAACTTTGAAAAACTTAAAAGAGAACTTTAAAGATTCTTTAACATTATGAAAAGACTGAGAATGGTTTATTTGGAGAATTTGTTTTCACACATAGGAGCATCCAAAATTAGTTGTCACAATACAACATTGTCTCTACTAAATCCAAGTGGGAGATCAAGAGGAATGTAATTACGGTATCTAGAAAGGTGAGAAAATGGAACTTGGTATGACAGGAATTGAAAGAGGATCACACATTGTTAGTTCTAAATGAAACATGGTGAGAGAATAAAAAAGTGAGTTGTGTAAAATATAATAAGAAATAGAAAGCAATAGAAATCTAACAAGTGGAAGGACTTGCCTAGCCCTTTACATTGGATACATCAATACATCAATATAAATCTGGTGATAGGCACTAAAGGAGATGAGTCTGAGTGGGGGCTAGTCCAGTAAGAATATTCAAAATTCATGCCAGATGTGTTCACCTTCTATCTTTGTGGATGATAAAATGCCTGGTGTTATCTGAATAGCTGGTGCAGATGGGTTTGTTTGCCAATGAAGACACAAGAAACAGCAGAGGCTGAAATCTGAAGCAACAAACAATCTGATAGAGGAACTCGGGAGATCAAGCAGCATTTGTGAGGGGAAAGGAATTATTCCCGGTGCAGTATTTCAGCTCAGAACATCAGCAGTTTCTTTGCTCTCCCAAATGCTGGTTTATTGTGCTCTTCCACAATTTTGTTGTTTCCATATTCAAAGGCCTGGAAATTCTACTACATGTGCTGATGTTTGTGGGAGCTATGTGTTTGAATTCGACCAGTAAATTGACAGGTCAAGGTTGTCAAGATAACCTTCTAGCCAACCGTGCTCATTGGCATCAAAACATGTGGACAATATCACATATGTAGCACATTTTGGTAGCAATTCCACCAAATCTAATGCACATACATACCAGTAAAATGCATGGGAGGAAGCTGGCTGTCAAAATGAGTGTGACCTCTGCTTCAACAGATCTTCAGGAAAACATACCTGACTCTTTTTGAGGCTATAGGGTCCAATGCTTGGACTCATCTCTAGGTAGGTCCTTTTTAAATTACTTCTGGCACCTCTCTGCAGATATCAATCAGGATGTCCATGACAGTTTACAGATATTGTTTCCCCAATGCCATTGGCTGATCACAACTCCCACCCTTCATAGATTTCTCCCTCCACCCTGAGCTCTGTTTTGCACGTGTGATTTTAGTTCAGTGAATGATGACTCAAAGGTGCTGATATAAGTAATAGAGTAACAGTTTTGTATTACACCAGGAAGACTTAAATATTATATAGAATTAAATTAGTAGAAAGCTGCCAAAAATTAAAACTTCATTTTCATGAAGAAGCCTTATTTAAACCTTATTTGCCATATACATTTACATGTATTAAGAATTTGCTGTGATGTGTTGGTCAAGGTGCGACATTGAACAGAAAACAATATTCAACAATTACAAAGAATCAAGAATTACATATTTTTTAAAAAGCTCAAGATTGAAGTATAGTTATGGAATGAATACATTGTGAAATTGTTTTTTTGAAATAAAATCTCAACATCTGTTCACTTGAAGAACTGATCACTTTGATTTTCTTTTTCCACATGGCAGCAGGTTACATTGAGTAGTTCAGCATCATGTTCCACTCTCCTGTAGTAAGTCATAGAGTTATACAACATGAAAGTAGGCCTTTTGGCCCAACTGGTCCTTGCCAAATACAATATCCCATCCAAGCTAGACCTATTTGAGAGAGTTTGGCAATCTAAGTTTAAGATGTATGTGGTATTAACTTGGCTTTGTGGTTTCAGGGAATATTAAGGTATTTGGGTCTGATGTGTTGTGCTAATTTGCTTACAGCTTCCTAATGTCTTTCTCTTCCCACCAATGGACTATGAAGAATTGATCAGTCACAAGAGTTTTCTTATTACAAAGCACCCCTAAAAGCAATCATTTTACCTCACGTCCCACAGAATCTTTCCATATGACATAATATTTGCTGCTTCTGCCATTCTCAATAAATATTCCAATGTCAGACAGAAGTCACAGATTTAGAATTGCAAAGCACAGAAACTGTTTAACCCATCACTTTCATGCTGACATTTTTGTCCATCTACACTAAGCTTGTCTGCTCACCCTTGGTCCATATCCTTCTCTGCCTTGATAATTTAGGTGCCAGTTTCACTATGTCTTATCACCATAATGATTACATCTGACCCCACCACCTCCACTGGCAGTACATTCTAGAGAACAATTACTTTTAGCTACTTTCTTCTCACTTTAAAATTACATCCTCTTGTTTCTGATACTATTGGTATTGGGAGTAGGAGAAATGTTCCTGACTATCTACTCACACACAAAACACTGGAGAAACTCAGCAAGTCATGCCCCATCTATGGAGGGGAATAAACAATCAGCATTTCAGGCCAAGACCCTTCATCAGAACTAGGCCCGAAATGTTGACTGTTTATTCCCTTCCATACATGCTGCCTCACTTGCTGAATTCCTCCAGCATTCTGTGTGTGTTGCTTAAGATTTCCAGCACCTGCAGAATCTCCTGTGTCTCTGGCTATCTATGCTATATATGCCTCATAATTTTACAAATCTTTATCAGGTCACTGCTGAACTTCCATTACTCTAGGCAAAACAAGTTCAGCCTATTCAATGTTTCATTGATTATCAAAGTATACCACTCTGAAATTGTCTTTCTCCAGAAAGCCATGAAAGCAAGAAAGAAAATAATGACAGCATGATCATCAACCCCCAAATCCCTCCTCTTCACAAAAAAAAGGAACAAAAACAGAACAGGCACATCGACCACCAAATCAACCTCCCTGCACACAAAAAAAAAATGAAAAAGATTGGGCAAAAATCACAGAATATAAAAATCTCTAAGACTGGGGGGTGGGGTGGGAAAAAGGTCATAGTCCAAGTCCATATCTGAAACACAGAAAACTTAGGTAACATTCTCCGGGCCCAGTGGCAGGCCTTTTCCTCTCCAAAGCACAGTGATCCCAGCAGCAATGCAAAGGCAGTCTCCCTCTCCTTAGCAGAGCAATCCCACCAGTGATCAAAGGCAGATAGCCAGGGCTCACCGTCCCCATTCACCCCAAGGTTTTCATCTTCTTTATTACTTCAGTCAGCAATCAATGGAAGCTTTAATTGATGAAGTGGCATCGAACGTTCGTCCTGCAGTCTGCTGACTATGAAGTTCATGCACGCTGCTTCTGCCTCCCAGAATTTGCTCGGAGACTGCAGAGCGCTGACCCACAACAATCTCCCAACTGCTAATCACAGGCTCCAGCTGTTCCAGACTCACATTCAAGACAAAAAACAGACGTAAAAGGCGTAAAAGAAGTGAACTAGATGATTTCATGCTCTACCCAGAAGACACTGACTAAGGAATATTGTACGCAGGCACCATTTTGACCTGAAGATTAGCCTGTCCAATTCATGTAACATCCTGATGAATTTCCTCTGCACTTCCTTCTGATGGTGTGGTGATCAGAAGTGCACAGGACACTTAGTGTGGCCTTATCAGCACCTTGTAAAGCTGCAACGCAGTATCCCTAACTTTCACTATCAATGACATATCCTCTTAAGGCAAACATGTTCATACCTTATTCACTACATTACCTACTTGATGAATTAAAATTAACCTTGGTGTCAGTGAGATATGCATGTGAGGATGCAGCCTGGAAGACAAGTGCGCCTTCAGGGTGCAGGATTTCCATGGCTCTGGAGATGGGCTGATCCAAGGCTTGTGTTGCCGCTGTCTACTGATGTGTTGCGGGAGTACACGGAAGATCAGAAGCAGTGAGCCAGCTGGTGGCTACTTGCCCAGAGACCCGAGTTCTTTGGGCACAGAGCTCAGAAAAAACGACGAATCAGACTTTTAACACCATAAATATTTTGTTATGTTTCTCCTCTCACTGTGAAATGGGGACATCTCTTATTAGTGAGAGAGAGCCTGTGGTTGTCGAATACCAGGTGAACGAGTAGTCTTTGGGTTACTGTAAGTCTGTGTCTTTATTGATGCTTTGCTGCACGCTTGAGTGCTTAGTGGAGGGCGCTGGTGCTTATCTTGCTGGTGGGGGAGGGGGTCATTGATTTGCTGCTGCTTGTGTGTGGGAGGAGTTGGGGGGGCTTTGGGGTTCTAACATTTGACCGTCATTCATTCTTTAGGACACTTCTCTGTTTTCATGGATGTTTGCGAAGAAAAAGAATTTCAGAATGTATATTGTAGACATTTCTCTGACATTAAATGTATCTATTGAACCATGCCTGCTTGAAGAAAACCCTGCCAATTATCACTAGGATGTTATCTGTTACACCAGAGGCCCCAATTCATTAAAATGATAAGAAATGCCTATCATTCCTTCCTGAGACTGTATGCTGGCAAGTCAAATCATCTGGCTGTACTTCTGCTACTTGCTTACAGACAGAGCCTAAAGAGCAAGGCTCCAGAGATCACGGCAGCCAAGAGGTGGTCGCAGGATGCTGAGGAATGGTTAGAGGATTGCCTTGAATCAGTTGACTGGGCCATGTTGAAGAACTCATCTGAGGACCTGAATGATTACACCAGGGCCATGACAAAACTTCATTAAAACAGCTGTGGATGAGTGTGTCCCCACAAAATCATTCAGAGTTTTCCCCTGGATGAACAATGAAATCAGGAACCTGCTAAGAGCATTCATATCAGGAGACCAAGGATTCTACAAGAGGTGCAGGTATGATCTCCGAAAAGCCATCTCTCAGGCTAAGTCTAGATTCCAGATGAGACAAAGGAGGCTCGATAGCTGTTGCAAGGTTGAAATGCCACAAACTCCTACAAAGCTAAATTTTGCATCATAGGGAACAGCAAAGCTTCACTTCCAGATGAGCTCAGTGCCTTCTGCGCTTGCTTTGACCACTAGTACAGCGAGGAGTCGTCACTCCCAATGATCCTTTCATGCAGGCTGTCTTCAAGAAAGTGAATCTAAGGAAAGCTTCCAGTCAGAGTGGAGTACCTGGCCGAGTACTGAAAACCTGTGCTGACCAACTAGCTGGTATGTTCACGGATATCTTCAACCTCTCACTATGGCAGTGTGTGGTACCCACCTGCTTCAAGCAGGATTCAGTCATAGCGGTGCCCAAGAAGGCAATGGTAACCTGTCTAAGTGACTCTTGCCTAGTGGCACTTACATTTTGAGAGGCTTGTGTTCAAGCATATCAGCTCCTGTCTCAATGGTGACTTGAATCTGCTCCACTTTGCCTACTGAGGCAATAGGTCTAGAGTGGATACCATCTCATTGGCTCTTCACACAAACCTGGAACAGCTGGACAGCAAAGATGTATACATCGGGATGCATTTTATCAATTGCAGCTCAGCATTTAACACCATCATCCCCTCAAAAATAATAAGTAAGCTCCAAAACCTGGGCCTGAATAAACCCTTATACCTTGGTCACCTAATTACAGGAAGGATATTAATAATGTTGAAAGAGTGCAGAGAAGGTTTACAAAGATGTTGCCGGGACTTGAGAAACTGAGTTACAGAGAAAGGTTGAATAGATTAGGACTTTATTCCCTGGAGCGTAGAAGAATGAAGGGAGATTTGATAGAGGTGTATAAAATTATGATGGGTATAGATAGAGTGAATGCAAGCAGGCTTTTTCCACTGAGGCCAGGGGAGAAAAAAACCAGAGGTCATGGGTTAAGGGTGAAGGGGAAAAAGTTTAAAGGGAACATTAGGGAGGGCTCCTTCACACAGAGAGTGGTGGGAGTGTGGAATGAGCTGCCAGATGAAGTGGTGAATGCGGGCTCACTTTTAACATGTAAGAAAAACTTGGACAGGTACATGGATGAGAGGGGTTTGGAGGGATATGGCCCAGGTGCAGGTCAGTGGGACTAGGCAGAAAAATGGTTCGGCACAGCCAAGAAGGGCCAAAAGGCCTGTTTCTGTGCTGTAATGTTTTATGGTTCTATGGTTCTAATAATTGGATCCTGGATCTCACTTGTAGACCCCAGTCAGTTCAGATTGGCAAAGACGTCTCCTCTATAATCTGTGGTAGCACAGGAGCACTGCAGGGATGTGTACTTAGCCCTGTGCTCTACTCATTTGACATCAATGACTGTGTGGCTAAGTACAGCTCCCACACCATACACAAGTTTGCTGATGACACTGTATCAAAGGGGGGATGAATCAGCAAACAGGAGGGAGATTAAAAACTTGGCTGAGTGGTGTCATAATAACAACTTCTCACTCATTGTCAATAAGACTAAGGAACTGATTGTATTCCAGGAAAAGGAAACCAGAGGCCCATGAGCCAGTCCTGGGTGTTACTATCTCAAAGGACTTGTCCTGGTCCCATCATATAAATATTATTGTGAAGAAAGTACAACAGGCTCAACCTATCAACGGAAACCTTAGCAAACATCTATAGTGCTGACTGGATCTATTCGGGCCAGGTATGGTAACACCAATGCCTTTGAGCAGAAAATCTTACAAAAGGTAGTGGATTCTGCCTAGTACATCAGAGGTAAAGCCCTCCCAAGCACTGAGCACATCTACAAGAAATGTTACCATAGAAAAGCAGCATCCATCATCAAAGATGCTCACCACCCAGGCCATATTCTTTTCTCACTGTTGCCATCAAATAGAAAGTACAAGTGCCTCAAGACTCACACCACCAGGTTCAAGAACAGTTACTACCTCTCAACCATCAGGTTCTTGAACAAAAGGGGATAGCTACAGTCATTTAAAGACTGTTATTTTGTTATTTTATGCTCATTACTTATTGCTATTTATTTATATCTGTATTTGTACAGTTTGTTTACAATTAACAGTTCCTGATGTTTACAATTACTATTCTATAGATTTGCTAAGCATGCCTGCAGAAGAGGAGTCTCAGGGTTGTATTTGGTGACGTGTGCAATTGAAGTCAGAAGTTTACATACACCTTAGCCAAATACATTTAAACTCAGTTTTTCACAATTCCTGACTTTTAATCCTAGAAAACATTCCCTGTCTTAGGTCAATTAGGATCACTACTTTATTTTAAGAATGTGAAATGTCAATAATAGTAGAGAGAATAATTTATTTCAGCTTTTATTTCTTTCATCACATTCGCAGTGGGTTGGAAGTTTACATACACTTTGTTAGTATTTGGTGGCATTGCCTTTAAATTGTTTAACTTGGGTCAAACGTTTTGGGTAGCCTCCCACAAGCTTCTCACAATAAGTTGCTGGAACTTTGTTCCATTCCTCCAGACAGAACTGATGTAACTGAGTCAGGTTTGTAGGCCTCCTTGCTTGCACACACTTTTTCAGGTCTGCCCACAAATTTTCTATCGGATTGAGGTCAGGGCTTTGTGATGGCCACTCCAATACCTTGACTTTGTTGTCCTGAAGCAATTTTGTCACAACTTTGGAGGTATGCTTGAGGTCATTGTCCATTTGGAAGACCCATTTGCGACAGAGCTTTAACTTCCTGGCTGATGTCTTGAGATATTGCTTCAATATATCCACATACTTTTCCTTCCTCATGATGCCATCTATTTTGTGAAGTGCACCAGTCCCTCCTGCAGCAAAGCACCCCCACAACATGATGCTGCCACCCCCATGCTTCACGGTTGGGATGGTGTTCTTTGGCTTGCAAACCTCACCCTTTTTCCTCCAAACATAATAATGGTCATTATGGCCAAACAGTTCAATTTTTGTTTCATCAGACCATAGGACATTTCTCCAGAAAATAAGATCTTTGTCACCATGTGCACTTGCAAACTGTAGTCTGGTGTTTTTATGGCGGTTTTGGAGCAGTGGCTTCTTCCTTGCTGAGTAGCCTTTCAGGTTATGTCGATATAGGACTCGTTTTACTGTGGATATAGATACTTGTCTACCTGTTTCCTCCAGCATCTTCACAAGGTCCTCTGCTGTTGTTCTGGGATTGATTTGCACTCTTTGCGCCAAAGTACATTCATCTTTAGGAGACAGAATGAATCTCCTTCCTGAGCGGTATGACGGCTGTGTGGTCCCATGGTGTTTATACTTGCATACTATTCTATGTACAGAGGAACGTGGTACCTTCAGGCGTTTGGAAATTGCTCCCAAGGATGAACCAGACTTGTGGAGGTCCACAATTTTTTTTTCTGAAGTCTTGGCTGATTTCTTTTGATTTTGTTTGTAAACTTCTGACCCACTGAAATTGTGATATAGTCAATTAAGAGTGAAATAATCTGCCTGTAAACAATTATTGGAAAATTTACTCGTATCATGCACAAAGTAGATGTCCTCAATGTCTTGCCAAAACTATAGTCTGCTAATATGAAATCTGTGGAGTAGTTAAACAGTGAGTTTTACTGACTTCAACCTAAGTGCATGTAAACTTCTGACTTCAACTGTATGTACTCTGAACATAAACTTTCCTTTGAACTTTGAAACTGGAGCACCCGGAGGAAACCCACGTGGTCATGGAGAGAACATACATAGTCTTTACAGACAGCAGTGGGAATCGAAACTCAATCAGTGATCTCTGGCACTGTAAAGTGATTGTGCTAACCACTATGCTACCATGTTGCCATTGTTATGAGTACTAAGTCTTGATGTAAACACTTAAGTATTGCATTTCAGCATTAACTAGACATTGGTACATGACCTGGGCTGACACTGTTAACACTCAAACAACAAAATTAGAGTTCTGATTGTCTTCAGTTTGTGCTTTATGTAGTCTGGAACGATGCACTCTCAGATATGCATCTCCATCTCTCACAAATACCACAATCCCATCCTGACCAATGACAGCTCCAAGATTTTTCCATTCAATACAGTCTGCTCTTTTGTAATACACTTTGTCCCCTGTCTCATACTTGTCATCTGTAGGATGGAGCTGTGCTCTCAGTGCTCCTTGAAAAATTTCTGAACACTCTGCTTCAGTGAAAACTCTCCTTGATTCATGCAGCGCTGAAATATGTTTCCCAACCCATTTACTCCTTGTAGTGCCCTCTAGGGCTGGTGTCTGTCAACCAGTACAGAGGGAAGGTTTGGAATCTGACGGAACAACAATTGATTCGGGCCATAGCCATGTATATTGTGCATGGTGTTCTTCATCGTAAGGGCTCAATCTAGAGCTATGTTCCAATCACAGCTTTTGCTTTTCTTTACCTTATTCCAGTAAGCATTTGATTGTATCCCTCCAGAAGTCCATACTCCAAGGACTGTACGCCGCTGTTGTCTTTGTTTCAAGTTTAAGTTCTTTGCCATACCTCTGAAGTCATCAGTATTAAATTCACCACCATTATCAATGAATACTTCCCGAGGTGGGCCATGTACACCTATCCAGGAATGGATGAAGAGTTTGACTATCTCTGAGGGTCTCTTTATGTTTACAATGCCACCAGCACTGAAAGGTGTGAACTCATCAATGATGTGGAGATACCACACTCCTTGCTGCAGTTCATGTACTGTTTCATTCAGATCCGAGTGTCAGACCAAACGCAGGCTTGAACTTTGGCTTTCCAAACTTTTGACATGTCTCACAGCTGTCAATTATCTGCCTTAGAATGGAAAAAATAATCTGCATCTTTGTTTCCTGAACTCCTGAGCAGTTTCTGAAGTCTGTCAATTGAAGCGTGTCCAAACTGTTTGTGAAGTTTGAGCAACACTGTGCATTTCTCATCTATGGTCAAGTTTTCTGTGACAGTTAGTACTTCATTCTCACATTGGTTCTCAGTAATGTCTTTATCTTGAATGGTCACACAGTAACGTCCAGAGCTAGTGAGCTCGAGAGACACTGGCTGTTGAAACATCGTTGCTTGGCCATTCTCCACATCCAGTACTGTTCCTGCTTTCTTAAGGAAGGTTTACTCAAGAGTAATAGAATGTCCACTGATGCCAACTTTGTTTCAATGTAACAATTTGTCTGCCCTATTTTTGTGAGAATTTTCACTCTTTTGATGGAATGTACACTCTTTCCATCTCCAAATGTGAATACTTTGTTATTAGATGTATTTGTGTTTATCAGTTTCTGCACTTCATTCTGGTTTAATTCACTTACATAGGTTTCAGGCCATTTTTCTTCTCACACTGTGCATGTGCATGCTGTATCAATAACAGCAGATCCTAGAGATTCTATCATCAAAATCTCAGCCTCAGATATCTCTGCATTAGAAAGTGAATCCTTCACAAGCAATGTGATATAGTACACTTCTACATCTTCAGATTTGTTATTTCCTTCAGTTATCCTAAACTATTCAGTTCTATGCAGGCAATTTCTTGCCCAGTGGTAAATACTTTGACATACTGCACATTTCGATCTCTTGCCGTACTTGTTTACTAGATATGTGCCAGGTAATGTGCCAGTGCCAGTTACCTTGTCTGGTCACTCAGGGATTTACGCTTGCTGTACTCTCGTTTCTGCTCAGTGAAGTATGCCATTTCCTGACTCAAGCTAATTCCCATTGTTGTCTTAGCAGTCTTTTCTCCAAAAATCTACTTCAGTGCCAATTTCATAGATGCAAAAGTAAGTTCTGTACATGCAGTTAACGCTAGCTGTCTGTCCTACATATCTACAAGTAGACAAGAATTTAAAAGCTAATACTGCATCAGGAAATTCCATTTTGTATTTACACAGGCGACTGTACTTTTGTTCAAAATCAGTAATATAATCAGCCATATTTTTAAAATTTTCTCTGTAATTTTTATCAAAGTCTGAATAATCCTCATAAATCATCTTTGTTCAAGTCTTTAACCAAAATTTCCAACCTTGCCTCTCTTGCTCTTCCCAAAAGTGACAGCACAACTGCAAGGGTTTGCTTGTTCTTTTCGAGCTCAGTAACACGGGTCCATATTCCAATTTCATTTTTCTGCTTTCATAAGACTTGCTCTTGTCAAATGCCAGCAGGACCCTATAATTGGAAGACATCCTCAGCTACCACTGTTAATGCTCAAACAACAAAGATAAATTTTTCTTTCTTTTAAACAATGTTACTTCCAGTGTCTCTGTTCAATTCATGAGGACCACCACCTTTCATCCCCACAATCCCTACGTTGTCCTCAGGCACATACCTGCATAACAGGGAAGTGTGCATGCCCAGTAAATACTTACATAGTCCAAAAGAACAGAACTCAACAGACACTTCTACATGCACAGAAGCAAGTATGCACACAGCTTCTTGATCCATATTTTACACTGTAAACTCAGTGACACATTGTGCTATTTTGATAACTTGTGAGAGCAGTTAGCTGCAGCCTTGCATATTTACAGTCAGGTCCTGAATTCTGTGAAGATTTCTTTATATGTTTCCTAATAGCACCTTTGAGCTAATCAGCATCTCTGTCCTAAAAAGGAAAGGTGTAACCGAGAAGTGGGAAGTTGTTTACATATTGGCAGAGTTTGTATGTTGTTTCACTCCCTGGAAGACAAGCTGGATTGCCTCCATCTGCAGCTGCGTGAGATCTGGAACTGCTGCATGCTTGTTCTTGCAGGAACATGGCTCCAGGACAACAGCTCATACACCATCAATCATCAGGCCATGCCACTCAGGAATTTGTGCTAATATTATCTTGTGACTCTATGTGTTGTGTTTTGTACCTTGGACCTGGAGGAATGTTGTTTTGTTTAGCGATCTGCATGTGTATGCTTGAATGACAAACTTGAGCTCAAACCAGGGAGCAGGACCAGTCAGACCTCCTGAAGCTGAATGAATCTGCCTTAGATTGAATTGCCCGGTCTTTCCAAACTGAAAACACTCAGTGGCCACTTTATTATATACACCTGCATACCTGCTTGTTAATGCAAATATCTAATCAATGCATCATGGACAGCAACTCCATGCAGAAAGGCATAAAGACATGATCATGATAAGCAGTTGTTATTCGGACCAAACATCAAAATGGGGAAGGAATGTGATTTAAGTGACTTTGAACATGGAATGATTGCTAGTGCTAGATGGGGTGGTTAGAGTACCCTAGAAACTACTGTTCTGGGTGTTTCAAGCACAACAGTCTCTAGAATTTATGGAGAATAATGCAGAATACAAAATAAAACAGCCTATGAGCAGCAGTTCAGTGGGTGAAGACAACTTGTTAATAAGAAGGGTCAGAATGGATCAAGCTAACAGGAAGGAGACAGTAACTCAAATAACCATGCATTACAACGGTGGTGTGCAGAAGAGCATCCCTGAATGCACAAGATGTCAAATCTTGAAGTGGATGGGCTACAGCAGAAGAGTACACCAGCTTCTTCTTCTGTACCTAATAAAATAGCCACTGTGCATTCTGCAGGTGCCCATGTCTGTGCTTCAATTACAACTGATTTACCAGAGCAATTCTCTCTGTTTCTACTTTTCTCACAGCTGCATTGACTGGATAAGATCCTCTGAGGGAGCACCCCAAAGCTACCAGTATGTGCAGAGCTGGGAGAAGGCCTACAAAAAATAATTGTCTCTGAAGTTGAGAAAGATCCAAAGTACACCTCTCCCAGATAGAATTAAACTTAAATATACAATTAAATAAGCAATTAAACCTAAATATACAACTTAATACCAGTAGCAAGATAATTAATTTTATCAAACTGGCCATTCAGAGTTTCCATTAACAGCCAGTCACAATCAGGTCTTCCAGGACTTGATTTTTCCAGTGGGTCTTGCCTGTGTTGCCTGCAATAAATGCAATAAATGTTCAGTCCTTACAAATATGATTCTTTGGCAAACTATTGCAGTTTCCGGGATGGAAAAGAAGGATTAAAGAAGGAATGTCAGGGATATGCAATTGTACCATCGGCAAGTATAAAATAAGAAAACAGACTAAAAATAGAATGTGTTGAAAATGCTCAGCAGGCCAACCCACATCTGATGAGAAAGAAAAAGAACCAATGGTTCAGATCAATGACCTTCATTGCAAGAAAACATGCATGGTTTAAGGCAGGGAGAAGCATAAAGGGTGGTGAGAACAAACTGAATTTCAGTGACATTCAATGAGATTTCACCTCCAAACACATCTTCAACTCTTTCCTTTCACTATTTGAAGGGCTTGTTCATTGTTGCTGGTTCATTTTTCCAGCACCAGCTACTGCTCCACTTCTCACAGCACTTTTCCATACAAGCAAGGTCAATGTTCAAAATAAGTTTATTATCAAAGTACATGTATGTTACCATATACAACCCTGAGATTAAATTTTTTGTTGGCATACACAGTAAATCCAAGAAACACAATATAATCAAAGAAAGACCGCACCTAACAGGACAGACAAACAACCAATGTGCAAAAGACAACAAACTGTGCAAATACAAAAGAAAAAAAATAATAAATTTGTAATAAATATTGAGAACATGAGATGAGGAGTCCTTAAAAGTGAGTCCATAGGTTGTGCAAACAGTTCAGTGATAGGGCAAGTGAAGTTATCCAATTTGGTTCTGAAGTCAGATGATTCAGGGTAATAACTGTTCCTGAATCTGATGGTGTGAGTCCTGAGGGTTGTGTACTTTTTTCCTGATGGTAGCAGTGAGAAGAGAGTATGGGCTGGATGGTGGGGTTCCTTTATGATGCTGCTTTCCCATGACAGCATTCTGCATAGATGTGCTCAACGATGAGGAGGGCTTCACCCGTGATGGACTGGACTATACCTACTACCTTTTGTGGGAAAGCTTCACTCTCTACTAAATTGGCAATTTTTTTTAATGAACCAATTTACCAATTTAATAGAAGGTACATTAAAGCTTTACAGTGAAAAACATTTCTTGGATATGGGTCATGCAGATCCATTCCTTATAGTGCATTGATCTGTTACAAGGTCAAACAATAAGAGAATGCAGAATAAAGTGCTATAGTTACAGAGAAAGTGCAATGCGAAGTTGACAATAAAGTACACGATCACATTAAGTTTGATTGTGAGGTCAAGAGTCCCTATTATTATAAAAGGGGACAGCAGGATAAAATCTATCCTTGAGCCTGGTGGCTTTTTCATCCTCTGTCCGATGGGAGAGAGGAAGAAGATGATGCATCAAGCCTGGGGTCTTTGATTATATTGGCTGTTTTACTGAGGTACAAAGAAGTGTAGATGCAGTCCACAGAGAGGAGACTAATTGAACTAAGCTTTGTCCACAACGCTCTGCAATTTTTTGCAATCATGAGTAGACCACATAAAGCTGTGATACATCTGGATAGGATGCTTTCTATAGAGCATCAATAAAAATTAGTGAGGGTCAAATGCCAAATTCCTTTAGCCTCCTGTATTCAATATTTCTACCTTGAGGAAATGATTCTGGCTGTCGACCTCATCATAACTTTATAAACTTCTATCAGGTCACCCTTTATCTTCTGACACTCCAGAGAAAGCAATCCAAGTTTGTCCATCTTCCCCTTTTAGCTACTGTCCTCTAATCCGGGCAGCATCCAGATAAACTTCTGAATCCTATCTAAATTCATCATAGCCTTCCTGTAATGGAAGGATGTGGAGCCTTTGGAGCTTCCATTGGAGACTTTCAATCCTTCCACATTTCTGACTGTGAGGCAGAAAATTAATGAAGACAGAGCATTAGAAGACATGAATATATAGACTTTATCAAGGATTTTGACAAGGCTCTGCAGAATATGCTGGTGGGGTGTTGCTTTCCACAATGGAAATCTGTAACCATCAGTGTACTGCAAGGATCTGTGCTAGGTTTAAGCTGTTTGTCATATGACTGGGATGAAAATGTTTGTGGTCTGATTAGTGATTTTGCTGATGGCCTGAATATTGGTGGAGTCATAGTTAGTGAAGAAGGTCATCTAAGAATTAAGTGGGATATAGTTCGGCTTGAAAGTTAGGTGGAACAGAGGCAGACAGAATTTAAGTAATTAAATTTAAGTGTGAAGTAGTGCACTTTGGGACATCAAATACTGGTAGGTCAAATGCAATAAACGACAGGGACTTTAGTGCTGTTGACACGCAGAGATATTGTGGTGCAACATTGTAGTTCCATGAAAATGACAACATTAAGTGAATAGGGTCATGAAGCAAAACACAAAATACAGGAGGAACCATGGAGTGATTTCAGGTCCAGTCAATGTTTTAGTTCGAGACCCTTCATCTGCACTACAATAGAGAAAGTGGAGACGGCCAATATAAGCAACACACACAAAATGCTGGAGGAACCCAGCAAGACCGGCAGCATCTATGGAAAAGAGTACAGTCAACATTTTGGGCTAAGACCCTTCATCAGCCCACCAGGTTAGATACTGTCCAGGTTGTTGTTCCTCTATTTTCATTTAGCTTCATCCTGGCAGTGGAGAAGGCCATGGATAGATATGCCAGTGTGGGCTAGTGAAGATGGCTTTTAACATGCTTGCATTCATTGGCTGAGATATTGAGCATAAGATTTGAGATGTCATGTTCCAGATGCTCAATACATTGTTAAGGCTGTATTTGGAATATTATGTACAGTTCTGTTTGAAAAACAGAATGTAGTGGCATTTGAAAAAATACAGACAAGATTCGCCAGCATGTTACCTGGGTTGGAGGTCTTTAAATGCAAGATTGCTTAAAATTGTTTCATGTCATTTCCTGTACACAGGTGTAAAGAGGAACAAAATAATTGTTACTCTAGATCTAATGCAGCACAAAAAAAATCTCCCTCTCTAAAGACACTGTCTGATTTTCTAAGTGTCTCCAGCATTCAATATTTTACCGCAGATGTGCATTATGTGCAGGTTTTAGATTTCACATTCATGAGATAACTATTTTCACCTCTGGCTTCCTCTCTGAACAGTCTCATCAGATCATCTGCTGTATATTGATTAGCCAGTAATTTCAAAGTAAATTCATTATCAAGATACATGTATGTCACCATATACTACCCTGAGATTCATTTTCTTGTGGGCATTCACAGTAGTTTTAAAGAAACAACATAGAATCAATGAAGAACCACACAAAATAAAATAAACAAATAACTCATGTGCAAAATACAACAAACTGTGCAAATACAAAAAGAAAAGCAATAATAATAAATCAATAAGCAATATCTATCAAGAACATGAGATAAAGAGCCCATGGAAAGTGAGTCCATTGGGTGTAGGAACAGCTCAGTGTTGGGGTGTGAAGTTGAGAGAAGTTATCACCTCTAATTTAAAAGCCTGATGATTGGGGGAATTAACTGTTCCTGAAGTTGGTGATGTGGGCCCCGAGGCTCATATACCTCCTTCCTGACTGCAGCAGCAAGAAGAAAGTATGACCTGGATGGTAGGGGACCTTGATGATGGATGCTGCTTTCTTGTGACACCATTCCATGTACATGTGCTCAATGCTGGGGAGGACTTTACCTGTGATAGGCCAGGCTGTATCCACTACTTTTTGTAAGCTTTTCCATTCAAGAGAATTGGTGTCTCCATACCAGGCTGTAATGCAAACAGTCAGTATACTCTCCATTGTACATCTAAAGAATTTTGTCAGTTTTAGATGGCATACTGAATCTTTACAAAATTCTAAGTAGACACGCTGCCACACTTTCTTACAGTTCATGAAGCACCTAGGACAGACAACCTGAAATAATAATGCTGAGGAATTTAAAGTTGCTGACCCTTTCCACCTCTGATCCGTGATGAGGACTGACTCATCACTGACTCAAGTTTCCTCTTCCTGTGGCCAATCGTCAGCTCCTTGGACTTGCTGACATTGAGTGATAGTTTGTTCTGGTGGCACCACTCAGCCAGATTTTCAATTTCCCTCCTGTATGTCTGCTGATTTGTTACCACCTTTGATTCGGCCAATGACAGTGGGGTCATCAGTAAACTTAAATATGGCAGTGGAGCCTCACTGTTGTAAGTATAAAGTGAATAGATCAGGGGTCTAACCGCACAGCCTTGTGGTGCACCTCTGCTAGCGGAGAATTTGAAGGAGATGCTGCTAATCCAAACTGACTGGGGTTTGCAATATAGGAAGTCAAAGATTCTCCATCAAAAGGGATTACATTCCCACTGTCACATCCTACCTCTCATTGTAGCTCCAACAAAGGACTGTAATCGGTGGACCTGTGGCTTTCTTACAGTCCAGGCACGTCCCAGAAGTAAATACATTATAGGAAGGATGTGAAAGCTTTAGAGAAGGTCAAGGTAGATTTACCTGGGAGCTGCCTGGATTAGAGACCATATCTTATAAGGACACATTGAATGAACTAGAGCTTTTCACTTTGGAAGGAAGGAGGATGAAAGGTGACTTGATGGAGCTGAACAAGATGACAAGAGGTGTAGATTGAATGAGCAGCCAGAGATTTTTCCTAGGAGGAAATGGTGGCTAACGTGAGGGGGCATAATTATAAGGTGATTGGAGGAAAGCATGGGGGAGGGGATGTCAGAGTTAAGTTTGTTTTTATACAGAGAGAGATGAATGCTTGGAATGCTCTGCCAGGGATGATGGTAGGGATATTTAAAAATCTCTTATATAGATACATGGATGATAGAAAAATGGGAGGAAAAGGTTCGACTGATCTTAGAGTATGTAAGATATCAGCACAACATCTTGGGCTGAAAGGCCTGTACTGTTCTGCACTGTCTTCTAGATTCTAAATGCAAAAAAATTCTACATGGAAAGAGCAAGTCTAACCAACTATAATACTCCTGACATTCAACAGCATTAACATCATTGCGTCTCCTATCTGGATATCATCACTTGATCTGAAACTCATCTGGACCAGCCACATAAATACCATTTCCTGACACACCTAAAGCTTTTCCACAATTTACAAGGCATAATTCAAGTGTGTAATTCAATACTCTACATTTCTTTCCTCCCACCACTCCCAACCCTTCCTCCATATTACCCGAAGCATTCACAGAACTGTGGGACATCTCCATCAGATGGACTGCAGCAGATCACCACCATCTTCTCAGGCACAATTAGGAGTAGGTCATTAACGTTGGCCTTTCTAGTATTATTCATATTCCCTTAATAATAAGTTTTCCATAGGTTAACAATGTTCTTCCAAAATTATGAAAACAGGATTTTCATAAAGTTTGCCGAAATGTGCAGATTTGGTCACCTACTTGCGAGGGGTGTTTGATAAGTTTGTGGTCTAAGGTTGAAGGAGATGAGTTATACAGCTCTCGTTACATGCATATGCAGGTCAATTCTATGAGTAATTATGAAGACAGTTTGAAGTTAATAACACATCTCCTTCTCCTAGGCCACAAACTTATCTATCACCCCTGATGAGTTATTAACTTTAAACTTTCTGCATATTCACTCAAGGAGTTGAACTGCATGTGCATGTAAACAGAGCTGTATAACTCATCTCCTTCTACCTTAGGCCATGAACTTATCATTCACCCCTGCTGTGGACACTTTCTGGAGGTCCAAGATCCTTATGCTCCATGATCGCTGGACTAATTGTGTAAATGTAAGAGGGGACTATGTTGAAAACTATATGTGCTAGGTTTTCTAAAATAGAATCCTTCTACCTTAGGCCATGAACTTATCAATCACTCCTTGTATAGGAAAGATGTAAAAAAGTTTGAAAGCATACGGAGAAGTTTTATAGGGATGTTACTGGGTCTGGGGGACTTGAGTTATAAGGAAAGATTGTATAGGTTAGGACTTGATTCCATAGAATATAGAAGATTGAGAGAAAATTTGATAAAGGTATACAAAATTATGAGGCTATCGATAAGGTAAATGCAAGCAGACTTTTTCCACTGAGGTTGGGTGGGACTACAACCAGAAGTCATGGATTAAGGATGAAAGGTGAAACTTCTTCACTCAAAGGGTCATAAGAATGTGGAAGAAACTGCCAGCACAAGTGGTGCTTGTGAGCTCATTTTCAACATGTAAGCAAAGTTTAGATAGGCACATGGATTGTAGGGACATGGAGGGCTATGGTCCCACTGCAGGTCAAATGGAATAGGCAGTTTAAAAAGTTTTGGCATGGACTAGATATGCTGAAGGGCCTGTTTCAGTACTGTACTTTTCTATGACTCTAAGTATTTCAGTGAAAATTGTTGTTGTAATGTATTTCCCAAAGGATAATTCAATTAAATTAATTTGAAAGTTGACAAAAGTATAGAATTACAGGAACAGTTAGTTACAGTATGTGTAAATCGAGCTAATACTGGGAAGAGAAGGCAACTGTTGAAAGTCAGCAATAACCTCAAGCAATAACACATCATAAATGTTCTTGAGAAATGTCCCAAGCACCCAAGGTGATAGCCTACTTTTTATCAGAGAAGGTTCATGTTCACATCACAAGGTGGAAGCATTTAATTTCAAAAGTAACCAACATTATATTAAATATTGACCATGTTCTTACTTATATGCTATGTAATATATTATCTTTTAAACCAGATGGAATTTTTATAGATTAACTTTGCACCATACCTATTGGTTTTCAAGTGAAGAATTAGATTAAAGCTTTTTTTAAATCATCGTGCATATGATACTGTGGGTTCTACTGCCATGTTGAGCCAATAGCCTATTTTATACCATGATTTATCTGCTGTAATCAATTTTCACTCTGATGAATGGTCTCAGCCCGAAACATTGACTGTTCATTCCCCTTTATAGATGCTGCCTGACCTGCTGATTTCCTCCAGTATTTTGAGGGTCAACAGATGTTCTCTTTTGCCAGAATTGTGAGGCCCACCAGGGTTTTGTCACTCTGTCCACACATTCAATCATGAATGAACTTGAGCTGGATATGCAGAGTGTGGAGCATTTTCATTGATACATGTTCAGGAAATGGATGTTATTGGAAAGTCCAGTGTTTATTGCCTTGTAATTGTCTTGTTCAGATAGTTATGAGCTGCCTCCAGAAAGTGTTTCCATAGTGATGCACGGTAAGCTTCTTTTACTTTTCCAATCACGGTTTCACTGGGTGCTTCTTCGTATTCTTTTGTGAACAGTTGGTGCAAATCTGAATGTGGGAATGAGATTAGAGGAGCTGACTTTCCTGCAATCTGTCCTCCATTAGAGTGAAACTTTACATCCATCCTGTGAGCACTGGCCTTGAGACTTCTGTTGTTGTAACTTCAACCTCACGCAAGTGTTTCTGCCACTACCATTGCACTTTTGGTAAAGGCTATTTCAACTGATCTGACCTTGCTTCATTTCCCATTGTCTCCCATTCTCACATTCCAGTACCTAAGACAACATTCAGTGATTACCCACCCAATTCTATGAATAGAAACAAAGAAAATAGGTGCAGGAGTAGGCCATTTGGCCCTTCGAGCCTGCGCCGCCATTCAGTATGATCATGGCTGATCATCCAACTCAGAACCCTGTACCTGCTTTCTCTCTCCATACCTCCTGATCCCTTTAGCCACAAGGTCCATATCTAACTCTGATCCATTCTGTCACCTCACCTCTCCTTACACAACAAAATTGATCTCTTTTTGCCATTTAATGAATAGTTTGAAACTGATTGAGCCAGAATCAGTGAGTAGTTGAATGACTGTGACTGAAGTGCAATTTGTAGAGAATTTGCAACCCGTCAGCAAATTGTTCAGACTGTTCAGACTTTATTATCTACAGCAGGGAAATGAGGGGAGATTTGATAAAGGTATACAGAGTTGCAAGGGGTATAGATACAGTATATGCAAGCAAGCTTTCTTCACTGAGATTGTGAGAGACTGTAACTAGAGGTCATGGGTTAAGGGTGAAAGGTGAAATGTGAAGAGGAACATCAGTGGAAACTTATTCACTGATAAGGTGATG
The DNA here is from genome assembly GCF_048418815.1 of Hemitrygon akajei. Classification (NCBI taxonomy): domain Eukaryota; kingdom Metazoa; phylum Chordata; class Chondrichthyes; order Myliobatiformes; family Dasyatidae; genus Hemitrygon; species Hemitrygon akajei. The sequence continues at coordinate 90,341,009 of NC_133132.1, read as the reverse complement.
AGAGCGCAGAAGTGATAGGTGCAGGTTCGATTTCAACATTTAAAGAAATGTTAGACAGGTACATGGACGGGATGTGTTTGGGGAGTTATTGTCCAGGTGCAGGTAGATGGGACAAGGCAGATTAATAATTTGGCATGGACTAGATGGGCCAAAGGGCCTATTTCTATCCTATAGTTTTCTATGACTCTAAATGGTGGAAACACGTAATGGTTCAGGTAGCATTCCTGCAGTGGGAAACAAGGTCAATGTTTCAGGTTGAAGCAAAAGAAACCAAGGGGGAGAGGTGAGGCAGGAGCAAATAAGCAACAGGTGATCCCTGGGCAACATGGTAGCGTAACACTATTACAGCGCCAATTCCCACCGCTGTCTGTAAGGAGTTTGTACATTTTCCCTGTGGCTGCGTGGGGCGTGAGTTTCCTCCATGAGCTCCAGTTACCTCTCATATTCCAAAAATGTGCAGTTAAGATTAATAAGTTGTGGGCATGCTATGTTGATGCCAGAAGCGTGGTGACACTTTGGTCTGCCCTTAGCACCATCCTTGCTGATTAATTTGACACAAATGATACATTTTGCTGTATGTTTCGAAGCATATGCAACAAATAAAGCAATATTACGTATGGAGAGTTTGATGGGCAGAGAGATCCAATTAGAGGGCAGATGGTGAACAGAGCCGCAGTGGATGGGAGGTGATCTTGTGCAGATGGAAAAGGGCAGGGTCACCTTGCCAATCTTGCAATAACTGGCATTCTCGTGCATAGCTACCGACAGGTTTGGGATATCAAGGATCAGCTTTATTCTCCATATCCATTTGCATACATTTGGGAATTGCTGTGGTGTGTTGTCATGACATGCAACAAAAATCAGCAATATCGAATGATGATAAATAGTAAAGAATTATATAAAAATAAACATTAAGGTTAAAGTACAGATAAGGAACAAAATGTGCATAAACACTTAAATGCCAGCATGTATTCATTATGGAAACAGCAGTATAAGAGGCAATTTAAAATGTTTAAGTGCAATGCAGTGATGGAGATAATAGATAGAGGGGGTGTGGGAGGAGAGCTAACGAGAATGGTTGATCACATTAACTGCCTGGGGGAAGAAACTTCCAGATGGCCAGATGATATTGTTTTAATAGACCGATTGCATTTTCCAGAACGAAGAGGCAGCTTGCATGGTGGGTAGTGTCTGCAATGATTTTTCCTGCCTGTTTCTTTGCCTGGGACACATATTATAAAGGTCTTACAGTGACGGTAGAGTGCAACCAAAAACCTCTTTTGCCAACCTGATGGTTTTCTGTATTTATTTTTTACTATTGTAAGGAGATATTGCACCAAACCAGAGAGTAATGGCTGATGTGAGGATGGTCAATGGCAGACGCAATCTCACTGGCTTTTCACATGGCTTTAAACCACCTGGACAACACAAACACCTATCGACTATAGCTCAGCATTTAATACCATCATTCCCACAATCCTGATTGAGAAGTTGCAGAACCTGGGTCTCTGTCTCTCCCTCTGCAGTTGGATCCTCAACTTCCTAACCAGAAGACCACAGTCTGTGCAGATTGGTGATAACATATCCTCTTCGCTGACGATCAACACCAGTGCAAGTCAGAGGTGTGTGCTTAGCCCACTGCTCTACTCTGTGTATACACATGACTGTGTGACTAGGCATAGCTCAAAAACCATCTATAAATTTGCTGACAGTACAGCCATTATTGGTAGAATCTCAGGTGGTGACGAGATGGCGTACACGAGCGATATATGCCAATTAGTGGAGTGGTGTCATAGCAACATCCTGGCACTCAATGTCAGTAAGATGAAGGAGCTGATTGTGGACTTCAGGAAGGTTAAGACAAAGGAACACATACCAATCCTCATAGAGGAATCAGAAGTGGAGAGAGTGAGTAGTTTCAAGTTCTTGGGTGTCAAAATCTCTGAGGATCTAATCTGGTCCCAACATATTAATCTAGTTATAAAGAAGGCAAGACAGTGGCTATACTTCATTAGGTGTTTGAAGAGATTTGGCATGTCAACAAATATACTCAAAAACTTCTACATTTGTACTGTGGAGGGCATTCTGACAGGCTGCATCACTTTCTGGTATGGGGGGGGGGGGCTACTTCACAGGACTGAAAGAAGCTGCAGATGGTTCTAGTCAGCTCCATCTTGGGTACCAGCCTACAAAGTACCCAGGATATCTTCAAGGAGCTGTATCTCAGAAAGGCAGCGTCCATTATTAAAGATATCCAGCACCCAGGGCAAGCCCTTTTCTCACTGTTACCATCAAGTAGGGCGTACAGAAGCCTGAAGCCACACACTCAGCGATTCAGGAACAGGTTCTTCCCTTCTGCCGTCCAATTCCTAAATGGACATTGAATCCTTGGACACTACCTCACTTCTTTTAATATACAGTATTTCTTTTTTATGCACTTTTTTCCAATCCATTCAATATATGTATACTGAAATTGATTTACTTGTTTATTTATTATTATTATTTTTACTTTATTTATTTTTTTCTCTCTGCTAGATGATGTATTGCATTGAACTGCTGCTGCTAAGTTAACAGATTTCACGTCACATGCCGGTGATAATAAACCTGATTCTGATTCTTAGATATAGATATAGAGTAATGACAATGTAGCATTCCACCAGCATGTTCTGGGGAAGATGGAATTATATCAACTACTGCAAGACGTACACCCTCTGCTGAACCTTTTGGAATCATTTGAAGAACCATGAAGTAGGTTTCATAGCACTTGAGCATTAAAATCTACTATTACAATTCCCAGCTTTTCCAAAAGTGCTGTCCATCGTGTTCAGGTCACAGTAAAGCTAGCACACACACTATATTATCCAAGCTGGCTTCTCACCAGTACTCTGCGACACAACATGCAGAACTTCCATCTGCTTCCATTCTGCTCTTCTGTTGCCACGTTTATCTAACAGTGTGAACATCTCCCACCAATCCTCAGCTAAACTCCCAGCACCTGCACACTCCACAGGCCCAATGTGCTCATTTATCTCTCAGCTCCCATTTACCACTGTGTCAAAACGTGACCACTGATCTCTTCAAGTCTCTGCTGCTTGTATGTATGTCCTGGGCATCTCCATCAACCCTTCAGCAGGAATCTTTCAGAAACAAGATGACAATTGTAATGTTTTCTCTGCTGAAAGGTGACAAAGGTCCCTTAATGTTCTCGGGATTCTGCTGCTTTCCTTTGAGCTTGGCCTCCATAAGTCAACAGCACATGAGTAACATCATACATTCAAGACTCCAGATCAAGTAATCTACCATTTTCCAGTATCTTTGTTAGTCATAATCTCCCCATGAAACAATGTTGGGCAACTCTTTGTGTGAGTGACATGATACTATAGTTAGTGACACTGTAACATGACGTAAATGTAGCTGTCCTTATCTCTCCCGTGGAAGGACTGGAATGCGCTGAGAGAATTTACTGATCTCTGTGTTACTGCTATCATGACAGAGAGGCAAGGCTTCCTCTAACCTCGTGCACTCACATCTTCAGAAGCAGAGCGGAGGGATTTGCTCCGGTTTTAATTTATTAGATTTGTCAGATCAGCGGGGAAATCTCCTCTCCTGTTTCCAATAAAATGGTATCATTATCTTCAGAATTTTTTACTAAAAATAACATTTTGAAAAATATCTGCCAGGAAAGCCATGAAGGATTTGTCCTCATTTGCATTTCTATATTTGAAGAATAATTTATTACTGATTAATATCATAGTTTGTTCTTTAAATTTACATTTTATAACAAGTTAAATATTCTGATTCAGTCTATATAAATTTATTTGAGGAGATTAAGAAGTATTAATTCCTTCAAGCATTCTCACTGATAGCTGAAACTATCTGAATTTCTACATGTTCTTTAAAAGTACCTGACCAATTACTTAGTGTGTGCCATCAGATGACACAAGATTGTATTTAAGTAGCACGTTTGGCCTTAGGTGTGGAAAGAAGTGTTATAACAGGAATATTGATCATTTGAAACAGGCACTGCTTCCTGCTTAAAACAAAGCCCATCATGTGGATGGGGTGAGTCAGGGGACGGGAACAAGTAGGTGCAGCCACGCAGGAAGAGTACAAAACAAACTTCGCCCATGAGAATGCTTGAAAGTGATACCTTTAGCATAGCCAACTGACAAAGGTTGCAAATATTGTCAATTGTCCCTTACTAAAATTTTTCAAAACTTTAAAAAAACTTTCAAAAATTAAGACCATAAGATATAGGAGCAGAATTAGGCCATATGGACGATTGAATCTGCTCTGCCATTATTGAGAAATATACCTGACATAATCATTATATATACCTGAAACATAATCATTCTATATACCTGCAATATAATCACTATGTATTACCTATTTACTATACTATGTACTCACTTCTAGGTACTGAATATTAATATGTATTATTTTACTAGACACATTTTGCTATGTGTTGTTTTCACTAGATACTTTGTACTCTCTTAGCTGCATATTATGGCACTTACAGAACACCTGTTTGGTTAGCAGCACTATTAGCTGAGATGCATCCCATGTATTACACTCAGCCTTTGTTTAGTACGAGATAACGGTGGCGGACAGGATGCTGCGAGCAGGAATGTAATGTGAGGGAGGTTGTCTGGAAAACATAATCTTGGCCACGAATAAGGCCCCAATGGGAACGGGTGAAAAACAATGGTGACGTACCGCGGGCTAGGCAAGAGCGATTAATTAATTCATATATAGATGATATGCAATTAAAACTTGATTGGGTATGCTGATGAAACCGAAATGTAACTGAGATAAGAAATTACTGTAAAGAATGCTGTACACCGGAGCTCGGGGGGCTTTCGGTGACGAGTTCATTGATTGCCTCAGCCTTTGTTTGCAAATAAAGGTTTAATTTTCTTGAAGAATTGTCTGTGTCTCCAGGTCATTTCAAGTAACCACGACAAAATTGGCGACCGCGGCAGGACCGGAAAGAGACCCGTGGAAAAGATTCGGCGGGTTGAGGCCGCTTCCCGGTCCCTCAGGAGCCCTTACAGAGCTAACAGAATTACGGGTGCACCCAGAAAAAGGTAAGTGCTTTTTGCGACAATTTGGATTAAAATTCTGTTGGTTTTGGGGGTCTCGGAGACTCAGAAGTGTGTAGCAACTGCTGAAGGGTCTCTCCAATCCAAAGAATCTGGCAGAATTGAGGGTTTGACAAGAGGCTCAGAGGATTGATCGAGAACACTGCAGTGGGGGTAAGTATGAATAAGGTAATAAGAGGTTGAGTAAACAAAATTCCACGTGGTGTTGGTAAATCCCTGTGGATACTGCTTCGCACAAAGCGAAGGGCTGAACGGGTAGGGTAAGGAAAAATAGAACAAATCCCTGTGGATACCGCTTCGCACAAAGCGAAGGTCTGAACGGGCAGGGAGAGTGAAGAGAAACTTCTGTGAGTACTGCCCTAGGTTGAGGGCTGTTCAGGCAGAATGGAATAGAAGGCAAGAAGAATTTGAGAAATTGCTTATACACTGGTAGAATAAACTGTAGGGCTAGGCGTAAAGATAGGATCGGGGAAGTATTTGAACTGTGAGACTTTTAAGAAATAGTACCTAAGAGAAGGAGAAAATACCATGGCGGAAGAAAAAGGAACAGCAGTAGACATACTGTGCAAGAAATTCCTGGTAAGTAGAGGTGAGATTACTGCAATTTCAGAGAAATGGGAAAAAAGAACCAAAAACCTGCGCACAAAATGGCCAAAAGAAGGGACATTCGATGTAAGCTTGTGTGAAGAGATGGAAAGCACTAATTAAAAATCATAAACCAAACGATAAGTCCAAGAAAAGGGAGGAAAGGAGAGAGCATGAGATGGAAGTATTGAAACTTTTTAGGATGGAGGGAGAGAGATTGAGAAAGACAGGCAGGATATTGATAATAAACGAAAAAGACAAAAGGGAACAGGAAAAATAGTTGGGTGATGGAGAGGAAAAATCTAACAGAAGCCCGGCTTCGCTCTATACCCGGATCTGAAAGAAGTCGAAAGACCCCCTCCCTATAATGAGCAGGGAACACCCAAGCAATGCCCCATAATATCAGGAACAGTAAGCCTGCAGGGGGAAGTAGAGGTCTGGGACCCTGAGGAGGAAAGAAGGAAATATGAGAAGGTGAGAGATGTGCTGAAGAACGAGATAGAGGGAGAAAGGATAAGGATGGAACAGGAAAGAATGGAGATGGAAAGAGAAGTGGAAAGGCTACAGCAGCAGAGACAGAAGAGGGATTATGAGGAGTATCGGTTATACTGTAGAGACAGACAGACTAGAAGAGTACAGGAATCATCTAGACGGCAAGAACGGAATGAGTTGAGAGGAAGTTGGAGGAAGGTAGGAGACGAGAGTTTGGAGGAAGCACGAGAGAGGATAGAGAGGCAGATATTGGAAATGGAAGAGGGGACTAGAGTGGAGAAGGAGCAAGGAAGAATGTATACCCCAGGAAGGTATGAGTGGTAGCCAGTAGTACTAGGGCCAGCAATAGATGAAGAACCAAGTGAGGAAGGAAGCTTGATTACATGGAACGGGGAGAAGGAAATGCTGCCACTGCTGGTAAAGGGATCAGGACAAGTACAGTATATCCCTTGGAGATCCCAGGACCTGGAAGGGCTGAAAAATACTCTGCCTAGTCTGCACGAGGGGGCAGGAAAGTGGATTAGAGCCTTTGAGGAGGAAACAACGGGACAATTGTTGGCTATGGGAGATTTGAAGGCACTGCTGATAAGATTGATGGGAACTTCCAAGTTGAAAGAACTGATGGAAATGGCTGGCTTGCAGAATGTGGACAGCCCACAGACTGATGGGGCCAATTTTGATCCATTGAGGCAGAGGGTATGGCAGACCTTCAGGAAGCTTTATCCACCCAGAGTAGACCCCAAAGCCTTAAAGGGGGAACTACTGGGAGACACTGAAAACCCAGCAGCCTATGTAGAAAACCAGTTGAAAAGGTGGAGACTGGAGACTGAGCAAGAGGTGGAAAATAGCTTGTTTCTGAACTCACTGTTCCGACAGAGCATTTTGGATGCAATGCCTCCGCAGGTCAAGTCTAAATTGGAGGAAGTAGTTGGGCTGTCATCACTGACCCCATGAGCATTCAGTGGTCACGTCGTCCACGCGGTGGAGAAATATCGGAAAGACAAACGAAAGCTGGCTGAGCAGCAAGAAGAGGTGCAGCGAAAGCTATTGCAAATGCAGCTCGAAGAACTGAAAAAGAAGGACAAAGACAAAAGCAAAAAGATGCTGCCAGCCACCACTAATGTGAGTACAGCCATTACACCATTAGATGGAGGAACCGGTCATTCTGTCAGTCAAGGGCCAGAAAACCCCATTCCAATAATGAATGTCTCCGGCGGAACATTTCCACAGATGCCCTATTGGGGACAGAGTAGAGTTAAGCAACAGCCCAGACAGGACTGGAACTCCCAAGGAGGGGGACAGAGGAGTTATGGGCAGAGAGGCAGTGTGGAAACAGAGAGGTTTCAGGAAAAGTAATGGAGACCCCATACAGCATTGTCAGCAAATTTCAGACTTAATAAAAGCACTTATGAAACCCCAAGCACTGGCTGTAGTGAAATGCCAGGCACACAAGAAAGGGAATGGTATGATAACTAAAGGAAATCAAGCTGCAGACGAAGCAGCCAGGAAAGCGTCTGGGTGTACATCAGTTATTATTGCACCCCAGGTAAGCCTAGAGCCGGAACCCATGATAGAGGACCTGGTTGAAATGCAAGATAGGGCAACGTTGGCAGAATAGACAATGTGGTGGCGACGGGGGGCCAAACAGAACTCAGAAGGCCTGTGGAGCACGGAGGATGGTTTGTGGGTAGCACCTACTCCTTTGTTGACTATCCTAATCTCAGAAGCACATGGAGTGGACCATTGTGCAAGGGGGGAAGTAATAAGGAAAATAAAAAAGGATGGTTTCTGGTCGCCTTACTTACAGGCTTCGGTAGACTATGTTTTAGCACAATGTGAGGTTTGTGCACAGAATAATGTTCGAAGGGGGATTGCAACCCCAATAGGTCACATACCCGTGCCTGAAGGACCATTTCGACATCTGGTGATCGACTATGTAGATATGATAAAGATGGTAAGAGGGAAAAGATACATTCTGGTGGTAATTGACAGGTTCAGCAGGTGGGTAGAGGCAGTACCCTCGAAGGATCAAGGGGCAGATACAGTGATAAAGTTCCTGACAAATGAAGTGATCCCAAGATTTGGAATACCTACGGAAATTAGCTCGGACAACGGTTCGGCCTTCATCCAAAAGGTGGTCAAATTGGTATTACAAGTACTGAGAATAAAACAAAGGTTTGGATGTGTGTACCACCCACAATCACAGAGCATGGTGGAAAGAATCAATGGCACTTTGAAGGCCAAGCTGAACAAAATTTGTGCAGAGACTAGACTGAATTGGGTTGATGCATTACTGTTAGCACTAATGAGTTACCGTATGCAGACTAATCGGGTAACATGCTTGACACCACATGAAATGCTAACTGGAAGGCCCATGCCAGTGCCCCAATGGAGAGGACCATATAAGGGACCCAGTTTAGAGCAATTGGAACTTGAACTAAGACAATAAATGCGGCAATTAACTATGATACATCAGTCTATTTATACATAGGAAAAACAGAAAGAGCCGGAGACTGTCCAAAGGGAAGGACCAATCCGACTGGGAGATCAGGTCTACGTGCGAGTGTTTCGAAGGAAGTGGAACGAACCAAGAAGGGAAGGGCCTTTTACGGTAATCAAGGCATCACCCACTGCGGTTCAGGTGGTAGGGCGTTCCACTGGGTATCATCTCAACCACTGCACTAAGGCAGTTCTGCAGGTACAGTCAGAGGCGGAACCCAAGGTAAGTGGTGAGGAGGAGCAGATTGAAGAGACCAGCCAGGAGGAACAAGAAGCAGACACTGTAGCACAGGAATTTGACCAGGTGGTAAGGGAGGTCTTTGGTAATTCTGATGACTCTGAGAATGAAGTTGGGGATAGTAGTATTCCTCCAGATAATGGGGATGGTTTGGGTACAATCAGTTGTGTCCCACAGGATAACACACCTGCCTACTACAGCGCAGATTCGGAAACCATCAACATGGAGGATATGGCATGGGAATGATGTAACCCTGGGAAACTCGGGAGCACGCAGTAAGAGAAGTAGCACACACACTGTTTTGCCACGACAAGAGAACACATGGTACCAATGGGCAATGTATACAGCAAGCACGATGAAAAGACAGAATTGCTACCTGTGCTCAAGGGCAAACCCTGTGCAGCATGTAGTCCCCATGCCTTATAATTCTTCCACTTGTGCGCAGTGGCGTAGGGAACACAGGGAGCAATGTGGGGAGCGATGTGGGCAACAATGTCCTGGTCCAGTCAGTGCCAGGGCTTGTTACATAAGGATTTGTGTTAACACTGATCCCTGTTATCGAAACTGTCTGAACAATGCACCCATGTGCCCATATTGGTGTATGTTATATCAGGCGTCCTCGCAGTTTGACCAAAACAAGCTTGCCTATCACTGTAATTATAGCAGACCCTGGACTATAAATAAAAGAAGCCAAACACCTATGCAGGAACAATTTATGATGCAGGGTCATCTGAGTTATGAATGCTTCTTGCGGGTGGGCACTCGCCCAGTTGGCCATTTCCAAGGCAACTGCACTCAGACGTGGGATGTCACCCCAGGTAAAAAACATACAATGGATACCCCTCCTCCTGAGGGAGCATTGGACTCTCAAACTATCCCATTAGCAGACACTTGGTGGCTGTGTGTACAGAAAGGAGGTCTGAGATCTACGCTCCCCCTCAATTGGGCAGGAACATGTACGCGTGTCATGCTGCTTCAGGAAGTTATAATGTCCCCTGAAGAACAGTCCAGCGCTAACTTCCCTGAGCAGCGGACACTGCTACAGCGGAAGAGAAAATATGAACCTAACCCGACAATCCGGATTGACAGTATAGGACAGCCGAGAGATATACCTAACGAATTCAAGGCGCGGAATGAAATTGCTGCAGGCTGGGAAGCTCTCATACCTGTGATAGGGATAAGCAAAAATGTTGAATGGATAAATTATATATACTACAATCAACAGAGGTTCATCAACTACACCGATGATGCACTGGAGGCCTTAGGGCAACAGCTGGATGCAACTAGCAGGATGGCGTGGCAAAACAGACAGGTACTGGATTGGCTATTAGCAGAAAAAGGGGGTGTGTGTGTAATGTTTGGAGAACAGTGCTGCACTTTCATACCGAACAATACTAGCCCAGAAGGGTCTTTCACCAGAGCAATGAATAAATTAAAGGATCTGCGGAAGGAGGTCAAACAGAATGCAGGATTTGGGCATCAGTGGTTTGACTGGTTAGAAAGCAAACTAGGGGGATGGGGTGCGTGGCTGACTAAATTGGCAATGACTGCAGGCATTGTGCTGATAAGTTGTGCATTTATTCCATGTCTCAAGACTTTAATAATGCGTGCGACAGCAAAACAATTCCCGATGCTCCTGGAAATTGTTGAATCTGACCCCAGACAAGGAGAAAAGCCGATGATGTACTGTTACAGTCTGCACGATGCATCAAGCGGACTGGAAGGTGTTAATGATGTGGACACTAGTCTGTAAGGGTGTCAGTCTTTTTTCCTGTCTCAGCTACGGAGGGACAGGTTTTTGGCTCAACAGCCTAGGATAACAGAGAGAGATCATTTTGAGCTCCGAGTATGGAAATTGTAGTTGACCCAAATTTGGGATTAAAATGCTACACTTTATTTTGGCTTTGGTGCACGGCCTCTGAGTGTTCTCTTTCTGTGTGAGACCCTGTGGGTCTCAAAGGGGGATTATATTGAGAAATATACCTGACATAATCATTATATATACCTGAAACATAATCATTCTATATACCTGCAATATAATCACTATGTATTACCTATTTACTATACTATGTACTCACTTCTAGGTACTGAATATTAATATGTATTATTTTACTAGACACATTTTGCTATGTGTTGTTTTCACTAGATACTTTGTACTCTCTTAGCTGCATATTATGGCACTTACAGAACACCTGTTTGGTTAGCAGCACTATTAGCTGAGATGCATCCCATGTATTACACTCAGCCTTTGTTTAGTACGAGATAACGGTGGCGGACAGGATGCTGCGAGCAGGAATGTAATGTGAGGGAGGTTGTCTGGAAAACATAATCTTGGCCACGAATAAGGCCCCAATGCGAACGGGTGAAAAACAATGGTGACGTACCGCGGGCTAGGCAAGAGCGATTAATTAATTCATATATAGATGATATGCAATTAAAACTTGATTGGGTATGCTGATGAAACCGAAATGTAACTGAGATAAGAACTTACTATAAAGAATGCTGTACACCGGAGCTCGGGGGGCTTTCGGTGATGAGTTCATTGATTGCCTCAGCCTTTGTTTGCAAATAAAGGTTTAATTTTCTTGAAGAATTGTCTGTGTCTCCAGGTCATTTCAAGTAACCACAACACCATTTCATCAAGGCTGATCCAATTTTCCTCTTAGCTCCAATCTCCTGCCTTCTTCCTGTATCCCTTCATGCCCTGAACAATCAAGAATTTATCAATTTTTGCCTTAAATATGCAGAAAGACTTGGACTCCACAGGAGCCTGTAGCAAAGAATTCCACAGATTCACCACTGTCTGGCTAAAGAAATCCTCCTCATCTCTATTCTAAAAGGAGGACTCTCTATTCTGAGGCTGTGTCCTTGGTCTTAAACTCCCCAAACAAAGGAAACATCCTTTCCACATTCACTCCATCAAGGCCTTTCATCACTCGATAGGTTTCAATGAGGTCACCCCTCATTTTTCTGAATTCTACTCAATACAGACCCTTCCAGCACATGGATGACAGACCGAAAATTGCTCACAGTACTTCAAGTGAGGCCTCACCAGTGCTTTATAATGTCAAAACATTATATCCTTGCTTTTATATTCTAATCCTCTTGAAATGATTTGCTTTCCTCACCACAGACACAACCTGCAAATTAACCTTTAAGGAATCCTGTACAATCACTCCCAAGAACCCTTGCACCTCAGTTTTTTGTATTTTCTCACCATTTAGAAAATAGTCAACCCTTTCATTTCTTCTACTAAAGTGCATGACCATACACTTCCCAACACTGTATTCCAAATGGCATTTCTTTCCCCTTTCTCCTAATTTGTCAAGTCCTTCTGTAGCCTCTCTACTTCCTCAAAACTACTTGGCCCTCCACCTATCTTCATATCTTCTGCAAACTTTGCAACAAAACCATCAACTCCATCATTCAAATCATTGACCTGTAATGTAAAAAGAATTGGTTCCAACACAGATCCTCATGGAATACTACTACTCATGAGAGGCCAATCAGAAAAAGACTTCCTTTATTTTCACTCTTTGGCTCCTGCCAATCAGCCACTGTGTTATCCATGCTTGAATCTTTCCTGTAATACCATGGGCTCATAGTTGGTTAAGGTTAAGCATGTGTGGCACCTTATCAAAGACATTCTGAAAATCCAAGTACACAACATCGACCAATTCTCCTTTGTCTATCCTGCTTGTAATTTCTTCAAAGAGTTCCAACAGATTTGTCCGGTAAGATTTTTCCTTGAGGAAACCATTCTGACTCTGGCCTACTTTATCATGTGCCTCCACCTCCAAGTACTCTGAGACCTCATCCTTAATAATCAACTCCAACATCTTCCCAACCACTGAGGTCGGACTACCTGGCTCATAGTTTCCTTTCTTCTGCCTCTCTCTCTCTTCTTGAAGAGTTGAGCGACATTTGCAATGTTCCAGTCTTCTGGAATCATTCCAGAATCTAGTGATTCTTGGAAGATCTTTACTAATGCCTCTGCCACCTCTTCTTCCACCTTTCTCAGAAGCCTGGGGTGTACACCATCTGGTTCAGGTGAATTATCTACCGTCAGACCATACAGTTTCTCAAGAACCTTCTCTCTAGTTATGGTAATTTCACACACTTCATGACCCCTGATGCCTGGAACTTACACCATAAAGAGTGACACAAAATACTTACTCAAATTAATGGAACTAAAATAACTCATTTCAATATATTTACAGACATTTAGAAATGCTTGACTAAGTTAGAACAAGTACTGTAACTAAGTGGGTCATGACCATTCCTCAAATAAATGAAGACCCTGTTCCAGGTCCCGCACGATGTTGTTTATTTGGGAGCATTTCTCATTATATATGGAGAGGAATCATTTCAAACTAATGATACATCAAGGAAAACTGGGGAGGCAAGCATCAGAGTATAATTGGAAATTCTCTGGATAGGGGGTTGTTGATTGTCATTTTGGCTGGTTTGTTGCAGTGGGAGTGCAGAGGTTTGTGTTCTGCGAGCTTTGTTTCTTTTCTTTCTTCATGTGGGGAGGGGAATATTGATGTCTTTTCTTTCATCAATATCCATGATCTGTCTGGAGTAGACAGATATCAGAGTTTTATTATACATGCAAACTTCGACTATAAAGTGAAACTTTGAATAGCTTTTAGGAAGTTCTGGACCTGCTTATTCATTCTTGAATGCACACGTATCCCAAACCAGCTGATATTTTTGCAGGAAATTGTCAGTTATGCCAAGCTTGGCTAGTCGCTAAGAAGAAGCTGGGGATTTCTGCATTTCCCCCAGGGACTGGAAATTCTGCCCAGGTTTGCATAAAAGCTTGGTTCCAGACCTTGAAGCAGAAGATCCTGGCATATTACTGGGGTTCCACTAAAGACTGCAAAATATGATCAAAGATGGAATATGAGAAATGATTTTACAGATGTATTTTATCTTAAAATCTCTTGTATTTCGAAGTCCAAAGTACATTTATTATTAAAGCATGCATAAAGTATACAGCCTTGAAATTTGTCTTCTTGCAGATAGCCACAAAATAAAGAAACACTATATAACACATTTAACAAAAAAACCCACACACCAAGAGCATCAAACATGGAAAAAAAGAACAAATCATGAAAACAACATACAATTGTACTAATAACATACAGAAAATATTAACGAAATCGCAGAGTCTGTAAAAGTGAGTCCACAGCCATAAACTGCCAACGTGAGTGAAACCGGCCCAGGAGTCATTGGCAGCAGCCACAGCCACTGAGTCAGTCCGTTCTGCATTGTGTTGATGGCTGCAGGCCACAGCCACAGATCCAGTTCCGCGCAGAAGCGCCTCAATCAAATCACGCAAATAGTAAAGCGCATTCACACTGAGGATATTAAAAATCATACCGCAGCCAAAAGTGGGTCAATAGCCACGAGCATCTGAAGCGATTGAACTTTGCAGAGTGGGACCCAAGACTTCTGCCTCTTCAGCTGGCAGCAGAGAGAGGGAAGCCAGTCAAACACAGGCAAATGGCGCTGAACAACCTGTTCAATTTCCACTCTCATCCTCGTCAGTTTTAATCTTGCTCGACGCTTTGATCAGGGCAAAGCAATGGAGCCAACCACAGGTTTGTGTTCCACCTTTGGGAACTGGTGCAACGTTCACCCCTAGTGATGGCTGTAGCTGCACTCGACGCTGAATCCCCCAGCTAATCGCAGAAGCGCCAGATCATTCAGTCGCCCTAAAAGTACATTCTTAAAAGGGAAACTACAGGCTGAATTTAATTGTTGTTCAGAAGAAGATGTATATTTATTTTGAAATGTTTAAGAGGAAGCTAAAATCTACTTTGATTTGTGAGAGATGATTGCCCCTACATAAACCCATTCTAACTCCCTATAACTTCCTACCTGTATTTCCAAATTAACATAAATCCTGTCCCTCTGAGCCTACTCCGACATCTTTCCTACCACTGACGGAAGGCTCCCCAGCCTGTAATCTCTAGGCTTATGCTTTTTGAACAAAGGGGTAAAATTAGCTAATAAAAATGCAAAAAATCTCTGTCAGAATTCAAAGTTCAAATTTCAAAGGGAATTTATTATCGAAGTACATATATGTTACCGTATACTATCTTGAGATCCATTTTCTTGCAGACAATTGCAGGGAAACAAAACAAACACAAAAGAATTTACAAAAAGCTATAAATAAACTGACGACTGACACACAGCCCATGTTCAAAAGGAGACAAATGGTGCAAATAAAAAATAATACTGAGAAGATAAGTTGTAACGTGTCCTTGAAAATGTGTCTGTAGGTTGCCAGATCGGAGTAGTGACTGAACTTGTTCAGGAACCTAGGGTTTGTAGGTTAATAACTGTTCCTGAACCTGATGATGTCGGACCTCCTGCCCAATGGTAGTCGTGAGAAGCCGAGATGGTAGGATCTTTGGTGATGGTTACTGCTTCCTTGTTAGAACTCCAGCTATTTCCTTCCTTGATACTCTTAGAATCATGGTATAAACCCATTTAGGCATATCCTAATGTGCTGTAATATTTCTCCTTCTTGATACAGATGTGGTTCATAATATCAAAATACCCCCGCCATTCACCCCACCTTTACTCCCCTTTTCCAGGCTGACTACTGACGAGGAGTATTGATTTAGGACCAGCTCTTCATATAGATTATCCTTCTGGTCCCTGATATGATGTAATGTTTCCTTAGCTACCCTCTTGCTTCTGATATACATAAAATAGTTTCAGATTCAGTGGAGGGAAAGGGATGTTTGATGTTTCAGGTCGAGATGCAAGGTTCAGCCTTGCATCAATCAACCTTTTCCTCCACAGATGCTGCCTAACTTGCTGGGTGGTATGAAACAGGTGTGTATTTTGGGAGAGGGCGTGTCCCTTCCACAGTTCACCCATGGCCTCTGTGTAACCCTGACACATTAACTCACAACTTTCAAAGCCAATCCAAATGATCCTTCACTGTTTTACCCTGGACAATTATCTTGAGGAAACTTTATGGACATCTCTGAATCTGTTGCTGTGACTGTTTCTGATCTCATTCGTGTGAAAGATTTCATAGAACACAGAGCGTTCAGCACAGTACAGGCTATTCAGGACATTGCAGCATGGTACAGGCTATTTAGGACATTGCAGCATGGTACAGGCTATTCAGAACATTAGAGTACAATACAGGCTAGTCAGGACATTACAGCACGGTACCAGCTATTCAGAACACTACAGCACGGTACAGGCTAGTCAGAACACTACAGCATGGTACAGGCTAGTCAGAACACTACAGCACGGTACAGGCTATTCAGAACATTAGAGTACAATACAGGCTATTCAGGACATTACAGCACGGTACAGGCTATTCAGCACACTACAGCACGGTACAGGCTATTCAGGACATTACAGCATGGTACAGGCTATTCAGAACACTACAGCACGGTACAGGCTATTCAGCACACTACAGCAAGGTACAGGCTATTCAGAACACTACAGCACGGTACAGGCTATTCAGCACACTACAGCATGGTACAGGCTATTCAGAACACTACAGCACGGTACAGGCTATTCAGGACATTACAGCACGGTACAGGCTATTCAGAACACTACAGCACGGTACAGGCTATTCAGAACACTACAGCACGGTACAGGCTATTCAGGACATTACAGCACGGTACAGGCTATTCAGAACACTACAGCACGGTACAGGCTATTCAGGACATTACAGTACGGTACAGGCTATTCAGAACACTACAGCACGGTACAGGCTATTCAGGACATTACAGCATGGTACAGGCTATTCAGAACACTACAGCATGGTACAGGCTATTCAGCACACTACAGCATGGTACAGGCTATTCAGGACATTGCAGCATGGTACAGGCTATTCAGAACATTACAGTACAATACAGGCTAGTCAGGACATTACAGCACGGTACCAGCTATTCAGAACACTACAGCACGGTACAGGCTAGTCAGAACACTACAGCATGGTACAGGCTAGTCAGAACACTACAGCACGGTACAGGCTATTCAGAACATTAGAGTACAATACAGGCTATTCAGGACATTACAGCACGGTACAGGCTATTCAGGACATTACAGCACGGTACAGGCTATTCAGAACACTACAGCACGGTACAGGCTATTCAGCACACTACAGCATGGTACAGGCTATTCAGAACACTACAGCACGGTACAGGCTATTCAGCACACTACAGCATGGTACAGGCTATTCAGGACATTACAGCACGGTACAGGCTATTCAGAACACTACAGCATGGTGCCAGCTATTCAGAACACTACAGCACATAGAAACATAGAAAATAGGTGCAGGAGTAGGCCATTCGGCCCTTTGAGCCTACACCACCATTCAGTATGATCATGGCTGATCATCCAACTCAGAACCCTGTACCTGCTTTCTCTCCATACCCCCGATCCCTTTAGCCACAAGGGCCATATCTAACTTCCTCTTAAATATAGCCAATGAACCAGCCTCAACTGTTTCCTGTGGCAGAGAATTCCACAGATTCACCACTCTCTGTGTGAAGAAGATTTTCCTCATCTTGGTCCTAAAAGGCTTCCCCTTTATCCTTAAACTGTAACCCCTCGTTCTGGACATCCCCAACATCAGAAACAATCTTTCTGCATCTAGCCTGTCCAATCCCTTTAGAATTTTATACGTTTCAATAAGATCCCCCCTCAATCTTCTAAATTCCAGTGAGTATAAGCCTAGTCGATCCACTCTTTCTTCATATGAAAGTCCTGCCATCCCAGGAATCAATCTGGTGAACCTTCTCTGTACTCCCTCTATGGCAAGAATGTCTCCTCAGATTAGGGGACCAAAACTGCACACAATATTCTAGGTGCGGTCTCACCAAGGCCTTGTACAACTGCAGTAGAACCTCCCTGCTCCTGTACTCAAATCCTTTTGCTATGAATGCCAACATACCATTTGCCTTTTTCACCGCCTGCTGTACCTGCATGCACACCTTCAATAACTGGTGTACAGTGACACCCGGGTCTCATTGCATCTCCTCTTTTCCTAATCAGCCACCGTTCAGATAATAATCTGTTTTCCTGTTCTTGCAACCAAAGTGGATAACCTCACATTTATCCACATTAAATTGCATCTGCCATGAATTTGCCCACTCACCTAACCTATCCAAGTCACCCTGCATCCTCTTAGCATCCTCCTCACAGCTAACACCGCCACTCAGCTTCGTGTCATCTGCAAACTTGGAGATGCTGCATTTAATTCCCTCATCTAAATCATTAATATATATTGTAAACAACTGGGGTCCCAGCACTGAGCCTTGCGGTCCCCACTAGTCACTGCCTGCCATTCTGAAAAGGTCCCGTTTACTCCCACTCTTTGTTTCCTGTCTGCCAACCAATTCTCTATCCACATCAATACCATACCCCCAATATCGTGTGCTTTACGTTTGCACACTAATCTCCTGTGTGGGACCTTGTCAAAAGCCTTTTGAAAATCTAAATATACCACATCCACTGGCTCTCCCCTATCCACTCTACTAGTTACATCTTCAAAAAATTCTATAAGATTCGTCAGACATGATTTTCCTTTCACAAATCCATGCCAACTTTGTCCGATGATTTCACCTCTTTCCAAATGTGCTGTTATCACATCTTTGATAACCGACTCCAGCATTTTCCCCACCACCGATGTCAGACTAACCGGTCTATAATTCCCTGGTTTCTCTCTCCCTCCTTTTTTAAAAAGTGGGGTTACATTAGCCACCCTCCAATCCTCAGGAACTAATCCAGAATCTAAGGAGTTTTGAAAAATTATCACTAATGCATCCACTATTTCTTGGGCTACTTCCTTAAGCACTCTGGGATGCAGACCATCTGGCCCTAGGGATTTATCTGCCTTTAATCCCTTCAATTTACCTAACACCACTTCCCTACTAACATGTATTTCCCTCAGTTCCTCCATCTCACTAGACCCTCGGTCCCTTACTATTTCCGGAAGATTATTTATGTCCTCCTTAGTGAAGACAGAACCAAAGTAGTTATTCAATTGGTCTGCCATGTCTTTGTTCCCTATGATCAATTCACCTGTTTCTGACTGTAAAGGACCTACATTTGTCTTGACCAATCTTTTTCTTTTCACATATCTATAAAAGCTTTTACAGTCAGTTTTTATGTTCCCTGCCCACTTTCTCTCATAATCTTTTTTCCCTTTCCTAATTAAGCCCTTTGTCCTCCTCTGCTGGTCTCTGAATTTCTCCCAGTCCTCAGGTGTGCCGCTTTTTTTTTGCTAATTTATATGTTTCTTCTTTGGACTTGATACTATCCCTAATTTCCCTTGTCAGCCACGGGTGCACTACCTTCCCTGGTTTATCCTTTTGCTAAACTCGGATGAACAATTGTTGTAGTTCATCCATGCAATCTTTAAATGCTTGCCATTGCATATCCACCGTCAACCCTTTAAGTATCATTTGCCAGTCTATCTTAGCTAATTCACGTCTCATACCTTCAAAGTTACCCTTCTTTAAGTTCAGAACCTTTGTTTCTGAATTAACTATGTCACTCTCCATCTTAATGAAGAATTCCACCATATTATGGTCACTCTTACCCAAGGGGCCTCGCACGACAAAATTGCTAACTAACCCTTCCTCATTGCTCAATACCCAATCTAGAATGACCTGCTCTGTAGTTGGTTCCTCAACATGTTGGTTCAGAAAACCATCCCGCATACATTCCAAGAAATCCTCTTCCTCAGCACCCTTACCAATTTGGTTCACCCAATCTATATGTAGATTGAAGTCACCCATTATAACTACTGTTCCTTTATTGCACGCATTTCTAATTTCCTGTTTAATGCCATCCCCAACCTCACTACTACTGTTAGGTGGCCTGTACACAACTCCCACCAGCGTTTTCTGCCCCTTAGTGTTATGCAGCTCTACCCATGTCGATTCCACATCCTCCAGGCTAATGTCCTTCCTTTCTATTGTGTTAATCTCCTATCTAACCAGCAATGCTACCCCACCTCCTTTTCTTTCCTGTCTATCCCTCCTGAATATTGAATATCCCTGGATGTTGAGCTCCCATCCTTGGTCACCCTGGACCGATGTCTCTGTGATCCCAACTATATCATATTCATTAATAACTATCTGCACATTCAATTCATCTGCCTTGTTACGAATGCTCCTCGCACTGTCACACAAAGCCTTCAGGCTTGCTTTTACAACACTCTTAGCCCTGACAAGCACGGTATAGGCTAGTCAGAACACTACAGCACGGTACAGGCTGTTCAGAACATTACAGCACGGTACCGGCTATTCAGAACACTACAGCACGGTACAGGCTAGTCAGAACATTACAGCAGAGTACAGGCTATTCAGAACATTACAGCAGAGTACAGGCTATTCAGACCACTACAGCACGGTACAGGCTATTCAGAACATTACAGCACGGTACAGGCTATTCAGCTCTCATTGTGAGACCTTTTAACCTACTCTAAGATCAATCTAGCCCTTTTCTCCTACATACCCCTCCATTTTCCTATCATCCATTTACCTATATGAGCCTCTTAAGAGCACCAAATGTATCTGCCTCTCCCACAATTCCTGGCAGGGTGTTCCACACACCCGTCACTCTCTGTGTTAAGATCTTACCTCTGACTATACTTTGTCCGTGCACAACTACATATCAATTAAATAAAAATCACGCATGGTGGAGATGGCTTTGACTGGTGTATTCACACTGCAGTGAGAGAGCGGGAGAGAGAGAGCAGAACAACGTGCATGTGTAGACAACAGATCAATACTTAGTGCGAAGGGGTTGGGGGTGGGTTATTGCTCCAGAAGAAATAGACACAGACATTACACTTTCCCTGTATTTTCCTCTAATCACCTTAAAGTTATACCCCTTTTCTTAGAGAGACATCAGTGATGTGAAGCGGTCTTCCAATCTACGTCAGAATGCATCGATATTCTGGGCATACATGAGTTCACTATGAGTAGAAGTTGAATATGTTAGGTTTGTTGCCCAGAAAAGAAAATTTTAGGGAATAATTAATTTGAGGTAAATAGTATGATGAAAAGATTTGAATGATTATTTTCAGAGCCACTTTTGAACAAGAAGACACAATGCAGAAATACAAGTGGAAATGTGGAAGTGTCCTTGTCAAAATGCTACTAAGGTTGCACATCAATTTATAATTTAAAAATGAAATTGATAGATTATTATCAGCAAGAGAATGGAAGGGTATTGAAGACTTGGATGGTAAAATACTTCCACTAGGAAGCAAAAACCTGAAGTTACAGGAATCCTGAAACAAAAACAGAGGATGTTGAAAATATTCAGCAAGTTAAGGAGCATCCATATGTAACCCTCTCACCAAGGCGCATATACAAACTTGCCTCATGTGCTAACTCCACCAACAGCCATGTGACTCAGGGGTGAGAAGATCACCTTCCATAAGCAAGACATGTCTAGGATTGGTATGATTTGGCTTCAGCCAAACTGAAAAGTAGAAATGAGAATTGTGGTGAATACTGTGTAAATACTGCTCATGCAAAGTTATTGTTTACCGGAAAATTGCAGATCATACACCAGCATAAAATTTACAAAGAAAATATATTTATCAATATTTCAACTTTAACAAACATTTAACAGAAATGAGAAAAGAAAAATAAAAGAGCCCATTCCAGTTAAATCATCCTAAATGTGCACATAAACAAAGGAGCTTATTTCTGAAGTAGTCGGGATGTTTTGCTTTGATTACTCATCACTGAACGTACATTCTGCATGAAGGACATCATGACAGTTTGAACTTCCCTCTACGACCATTTTGAACAAACTGGCTAATTCAGGAGTATTGACACTTTCTACATTGCACAAGGCATTTCTTACAATGGGGCCTCCCCTTCGGGTGGGATCATTTAAGCATCTTCCCTTGTGCTCTGCTCTGCAGTTCCTGCCAAAAAACCCTAAACCAGACTACCATCCTTTAGAAATCTGATCCCACCCAGCTCTCTCAAATCTTCCATGGCATTCCACTGGGCAGAAAGTTAAAACACGTATCAAGACAAAACTGATTGGCTGACGCAACATTCCTAAATTGGACAAAATGGCTCCTTATCTTTAGCCGAAGCTAAAACACTCTTACTAACAGAGCGCACTACTTTTGCAGGAAACTGCTCAAATAAAAATACCTCAGAGCATAGCAGTAGAAATCTTAACCAGGGCATTACACATGGATAAAGAAACAAAGTTAATAATTCAATTATACTGAAAACTCATTGACTAGAAACGTTAATCCTGCTTTTCCTTGAACAGATGCTGCTTGTCCTGCTAAATGAATCCAGCATAACAGATGACCGTTACTGTGTTATGAATTGCTAATGAACTTAAGGTCACTGTCAAACTCCTCTCCTTGAGCATAACACAGAGGAAAAAGCCCAAAAGTTGAGGTGTTGGCCGCAATCCACGAGGCCTGTTACCCACTTAATTGTTATAGAAAACAGAGAACCACAGGAAACAGGAGTAAGACTAAAGCTTTCAGCTCTCCTAGCATGATTCAGTTTAATCACAACTAATTATTGTTTCAATTGCAGAACGAAAGATAATGACTTAAAATTTCTAAGTTTCAAAGTGCATGGTGCAATAATATTTAAAAGAAGGAAGAAATATGGACTACTTTTTCCTTAGCTGTGTAATCCTTCTTTGAATGTACTATTTCTCCTCAGCAAAGTGTTTCATGTGATTCATATTACTTTCCCAAGATCTTTTCATAGACCCCTCATGTTGAAAAACTCCCAACAGAGTACTGCTCCCTCAATAGGTGCTCATTCCTCAACAAAAAGGTTTTATCCCCATTGGCTCCCTTTCATTGGAAATACAAAAGGGCTACATCCTCTCACCTTGCCCATCTGAGGGCTCCCTCTACAATGGGTTTGTATGCCTCAAACAAAATGTTGGAGGAACTCAGAAGATCAGTCAGCATCTATGGAAATGAATAAACAGTCAAACTTTCTTCAGGACTGCAAAAAGAAGGGGAAAGGTGCCAGAATAAAAAGGTGAGGGGAGGGGAAGGAGGCTAGCTAGAATGTAACAGGTGGAACCAGGTGGGTGGGAAAGGTAGAGGGTTGGAGAAGAAGGTATCAGATAGGAGAGGAGAATTCACCATAGGAGAAAGTGAAGGAGGATGGGACCCAGGAGGAAGTGCTGGGAAGGTAAGAAGAGGTGAAAGGCCAGAGTAGGGAGTAGAAGAAGAGGGGAGGGGGAGCGAAAAAAAATACCGGAAGGAGAAATGAAAATTCATACCATCAGGTTGGAGGTAACCCAGATGGAATATAGGGTGTTGCACTTTCACCCTGAGAGTGGCCTCATCTTGGCACAAGAGACACAAATTGCTGAAGGAACTCAGCATGTCAGGCAGCATCTATGGAAAAGAGTAAGTAGTCAACATTTTGGGCTGATACCTTTCTTCAGGACAGAAAAGAAAAGGTGAAGGTCCAGAATAAAAAGGCGGGGGGGAGGGTAAGAGAAGCTAGGATTCCTTTTGTGTGGATCCTTTCTGCAGGAAAACTATTTCTCCTTGACGGCATGAAGATTTCTATCCTTCCTACCAACTGGCCGTTAAAAGCCCTCCTGGATGCCACAGTGGTGTAGTGGTTAGCACAACAGTTACATCTCAGAGTGTTATGCAGTTCAGAATTCTGGCGCTGTATGTAATGCATTTGCATGTTTTCCCAGTGAAGAGTGTGCAGTTCCTTCTGGTGCTTCGGTTTCCTCCCACAAACCAAAGACGGTCCAGTTAGTAGGTTCATTGGTCATTGTAAATTGACCTGTGATCAGGCTCAGGCTAAGTAGGTGGGTTGCTGGGCAGTGCAGCTCATGGGCTGAAAGGGCCTGTTCCTTACTGCATCTAAAATTTAAAATAATAATAATAAAAGCTTTCCTAGTGATCTTGTTAATCATTAAACGTCAATATGTTGCCCGTTTACTTACCAGTTGAAAAATTGGGACAATGTGTGATTATTACAATCTCATTCTTAATTTTCAATAGGCTTCAATAGGTACATTTAATTTCAGAGAAATGTATGCAATAGACGTCCTGAAATTCTATTTCTTCGCAAACGTCCACAAAAACAGTGGAGTGTCCAAAGAATGAATGACAGTTAAACATTAGGACCCTAAAGCCCCTCCCCAGCTTTCCCCTCCCACACACAAGCAGCAGCAAAGAAACGACCCCCACCACCAGGAAAAAAAAGCATCAGTACCCTCCACCGAGCACTCAAGCACCAATAAAGACAGAGACGTGCAGTACCCCAAAGGCTACACGTTCGCCTGATAATTTGACATACCACAGACTCTTCCCCTCCCTAATAAGGGAAAGAAAGGTGTCCCCGTTCCACAGCAAGATGGGAGACGTAACAAGCAACTCGCTGATTTATGATGTTAAAAGTCTGTTGCATCGCTTTTTCCGACCTCTGCACCCAGAGATCTCAGGTCTCCCAACACACAGCCGGCAGCTAACCCACTGCTCCCAATGTTCTGTGTTCTCCCGCGATGCCTTAGTCAGGGGCACAGACCTTGAATCAACCCGTCTCTAGAGCCAAGAAAATCTGGCACCCTGAAGGCGCACTAGTCTTCCAGGCTGTATCCTTGGGACATCAAAAAGTGGCCAGTCATGAGGCCCTGAAAACAGATCCCACTCCTGCAAAGAACCAAAGTCAGAATGTAACTCCGGGTCAGGGTCTTCAAAAGAACCTTGAAAAGGAAATAAAAAGAGATACCAAAGATAGAAATTGAGCTGCTTCCAAAGATGCAAGCAAAGGAGTTGCCATTTAGCGCCATCTTGACTTTGCTCTATCTAATCTTAAGTGTATATTCAAAATATTAATTTGGACTCTATAATATTTCAAATATAAGTTGCATATTGTCCTTTCTCATCTTGGTTTTTGTGTCTCAGAACTCCCCAAAATGATGGTTTGTCAGCTGCGATCTTTTGCTGCTGGGTGCCAGGCATCCCTTTGAAGTGATACTTGGCAGCAACAGGAGCAATCATGGTGATTACGGACTATTCGATATCCATGTCAAAGATTAGGAGTAAGCTAATATTGACATAAGATACGAAGATTGGTGCAGGGGCAGGTAGTGTTGAGGAAACAGGCTGCAGAAGGACTTAGACAGATTAGGAGAATGGCCAAGAAAGTGGCAAATGAAATACAATGTTGGAAAAATGCATGATCATGCACTTTGGCAGTAGAAATAAATGTGCAGACTATTTTCTAAAAATAGGAAATGCAAAAATCTGCGATGCTCGAGACTGAGAGTCCTTGTGCAGAACACCAGAAAGGTTAACTTGCAGGTTGGGTCGGCAGTGAGGAAGGCAAATGCAATGTTACCATTCATTTCAAGAGGTCTAGAATACAAGAGCAGGGATGTGATGCTAAGGATTTATAAGACACTCGTGAGACCACACTTGGAGTATTGTGAACAGTTTTAGGCTCCTCATCTAAGAAAAGATGTGCTGGCATCGGTGAAGGTTCATTGGAGGTTCACAAGGATGATTCCAGGAATGAAAGGGTTATCAGACGAGGAATATGTGATAGCTCTGGGTCTGTACTCACTGGAATTTAGAAGGATGGGGGTGGGGGATCTCATTGAAACCTTTCAAATGTTGAAAGGCCTTGACCGAGTAGATGTGGAAAAGATCTGTCCCATGGTAAAGGAGTCCAGGACAAGAGGGCACAGACTCAGGATCGAGAGGTGTCCATTTACAGTAGAAGTTGCGGAGAGATTTGGAGAAATGTGGTGAATTTCTGGAATTTTTTACCACAGGTAGCAGTGGAGGCCATGTTGTTGGGTGTATTTAAGGCAGAGATTGATAGGTTCTTGATTGGACATAGCATCAAGGGTTACAGGGAGAAGGCCAGGGAGTGAGGCTGAGGAGGGGAAAAAAGGATCAGACATGATTGAATGGCAGAGTAGACTTGATGGGCTAAATGGCCTAATTCTGCTCCTATGTATTTTGGTTTTATGGTCTAAACTTCATTGCTTCACATCAGCTGTAGGGTTTGGACAATGAGATTCAACAATGTGTCAAAAAGCCAAAGTGAAGGAATGAAATTTGGCAAAATATACATTCAATTTACACACATGGCCAGTCTATTATACACCTGCTTGTAAATGCAAATATCTAATCAGCCAATCATGTGGCAGCAACTAAATGCATAAGAGCATGCAGGCATGGTCAAGTGGTTCAGTTGTTGTTCAGATGAAACATCAGATTTGGGAAGAAATGTGATTTAAGTGCCCTTGACTGTGGAATGATTGTTGATGCCAGAGAGAGTGGCATAAGTATCTCAGAATTTGCAGAACTCCTGGGATTTTCATACAAAAAGTCTTTAGAATTTGCAGAGAATGATGCAAAAAAAACAAAAAACAATCCAGTGAGTGACAGTTCTGTGGGCAAAAACTCCTTGTTAATGAGAGATTTCAGAAGAGATTATAGCGGCCAGTGAGTGATTGGGCCAGTGAAGGAGTGGAGATTTGAGGCTTTGACTCGAGAGATTCTGGCAGTTTTGGCAGTTGGACTGTGCAATCAAGTCAATCAAGATTTGAACAGCTCAGACTCAGCAGAAAGCAGCTGATTGGGCAATCGAGGTCAGGAGACCAAGCAGTTTGAAAAGCTCAAACAAATAGATAGAGGGTTACCTCAAGCGGAGCGGCCTGTGGAAAGCGGCCACTGAGTGAGCGGGCCAGTGAAGGAGTGGAGCTTTGAGGCTTCGACGAGAAGAGGCGGAGGATGAGCTTGTTCCCAGTTCGTCTTTACACTGCCTCCTGAGACAGTGATGTGCCTCTCCTGTGAGATGTGGCAGTCTTGGGGAAGCTCCCCTCTCCCGCAGAGTCACATCTGCCAGGAGTGCTTGCGGCTGGGCGATCTGGAAGACCGTGTGAGGAATCTGGAGCAGCAGCTGGATGACCTTCGACTCATAAGGGAGAATGAGGCAGTCATAGATGAGAGCTACAAGGGAGGTAGTCACACCTAGGTTGCCGGAAGCAGGTTGTTGGGTGACAGTCTTGGGGGGGGAAGCAAAGGAGAGTAGACAGGTAGTGCAGAGCACCCCTGTAGCCATTCCCCTGAATAATAAGTTTACCGTCCTGAATGCTGTTGGTGAGGACGACCAACAAGGTGTGAGTCATGGTGGCAGGGCCTCTGGCACTGAGTCTGACCCTGTGGTGCAGAAGGATGGGACAGAGAAGAGGAGAGCTGTCATCATTGGAGAATCTATAGTCGGGGAGCAGACAGGAGATTTTGTGGATGTGAGAAGGAAACCCGTATGGTTTGTTGCCTCCTGGGTGCCAGGGTCCGGGATGTCTCTGACCGGGTGCATGACATCCTGGTATGAGAGGGAAAGCAACCAGAAGTCGTGATACATGTTGGGACCAATGACATAGGCAGGAAGAGGGATGAGGTCCTGAAGTGTGAGTTTCGGGCAGAAGGCTGAAGAACAGGACCTCAAGGGTGGCGTTCTCAGGATTGCTGCCAGTACTACGTGATAGTGATGGTAAGAATTCGAGGAGATGGCAGTTGAATGTGTGGCTGAGGAGTTGGTGCAGGGGGCAGGGTTTTAGATTTTTGGAGCAATATCCTTGCAGGTAGGTTTTCTAGCATGGTTCGGGAGGGTTTAAACTAATTTGCAAGGGGGATGGGACCCGGAGCGATAGAGCAGTGAAAGAAGTGCATGGAGTAAAGCCAGATCCAATAAATAGAGAGGCTTTGAGGAAAGAGAAGCAGAATAAAGGGTGTAAAGGTAGTAAGGTAGAAGGGCGAAAGTGCGTGTACTTCAATGCAAGAAGCATCAGGAACAAAGGTGATGAACTGCGAGCTTGGATACATACATGGAATTATGATGTAGTGGCCATTACAGAGACTTGGCTGGCACCAGGGCAGGAATGGATTCTCAATATTCCTGGATTTCAGTGCTTTAAAAGGGATAGAGAGGGGGGAAAAGGGGAGGAGTGGCGGCATTACTGGTCAGGGATACTATTACAGCTGCAGAAAGGGTGGGTAATGTAGCAGGATCCTCTTTTGAGTCAGTATGGGTGGAAGTCAGGAACAGGAAGGGAGCAGTTACTCTACTGGGGGTATTCTATAGGCCCCCTCATAGCAGCAGAGTTACCAAGGAGTAGATTGGGAGGCAGATTTTGGAAAGGTGCAAAAATAACAGGGTTGTTATTATGGGTGACTTTAACTTCCCTAATATTGATTGGCACTTGATTAGTTCCAAGGGTTTAGATGGGACAGAGTTTGTTAAGCGTGTCCAGGATTGATTCCTGTCACAATATGTTGACAGGCCAACTAAGGGGAATGCCATACTAGATCTAGTATTAGGTAACGAACCGGGTTAGGTCACAGATCTGTCAGTGGGTGAGCATCTGGGGGACAATGATTACCACTCCCTGACCTTTAGCATTATCATGGAAAAGGATAGAATCAGGGAGGACAGGAAAATTTTTAATTGGGGAAGGACAAATTATGAGGCTATAAGGCTAGAAGTTGCGGTTGTGAATTGGGATGATGTTTTTGCAGGGAAATGTACTATGGACATATGGTTGATGTTTAGGGATATCTTGCAGGATGTTAGGGATAAATTTGTCCTGGTGAGGAAGATAAAGAATGGTAGGGTGAAGGAACCATGGGTGACAAGTGAAGTGGAAAATCTAGTCAGGTAGAAGAAGGCAGCATACACAAGGTTTAGGAAGCAAGGATCAAATGGATCTATTGAGGAATATAGGATAGCAAGGAAGGGGCTGAGAAGAGCAAGAAGGGGGCATGAGAAGGCCTTGGCGAGTAGGGTAAAGGCAAACCCCAAGGCATTCTTCAATTATGTGAAGAACAAAAGGATGAAAGGAGTGAAGGTAGGACAGAATAGAGATGAAAGTGGAAAGATGTGCCTGGAGGCTGTGGAAGTGAGCGAGGTCCTCAATGAATATTTCTCTTCGGTATTCACCACTGAGAGGGAACTTGATAACGGTGAGGACAATATGAGTGAGGTTGATGTTCTGGAGCATGTTAATATTAAGGGAGAGGGAGGTGTTGGAGTTGTTAAAATACATTAGGACGGATAAGTCCCAGGGGCCTGACGGAATATTCCCCAGGCTGCTCCACAAGGCAAGGGAAGAGATTGCTGAACCTCTGGCTAGGATCTTTATGTCCTCGTTGTCCACGGGAATGGTACCGGAGGATTGGAGGGAGGCGAATGTTGTCCCCTTGTTCAAAAAAGGTAGTAGGGATAGTCCAGGTAATTATGGACTAGTGAGCTTTACGTCTGTGGTGGGAAAGCTGTTAGAAAAGATTCTTAGAGATAGAATCTATGGGCATTTAGAGAATCATGGTCTGATCAGGGACAGTCAGCATGGCTTTGTGAAGGGCAGATCATGCCTAACAAGCCTGATAGAGTTCTTTGAGGAGGTGACCAGGCATATAGATGAGAGTAGTGCAGGGATGTGATCTACATGGATTTTAATAAGGCATTTGACAAGGTTCCACATGGTAGGCTTATTCAGAAAGTCAGAAGGCATGGGATCCAGGGAGGTTTGGCCAGGTGGATTCAGAATTGGCTTGCCTGCAGAAGACAGAGGGTCATGGTGGAGGAAGTACATTCAGATTGGAGGGTTGTGACTAGTGGTGTCCCACAAGGATCTGTTCTGGGACCTCCACTTTTTGTGATTTTTATTAACGACCTGGATGTGGGGGTAGAAGAGTGGGTTGGCAAGTTTGCAGATAACACAAAGGTTGGTGGTGTTGTAGATAGTGTAGAGGATTGTCGAAGATTGCAGAGAGACATTGATAGGATGCAGAAGTGGGCTGAGAAGTGGCAGATGGAGTTCAACCCGGAGAAGTGTGAGATGGTACACTTTGGAAGGACAAACTCCAAGGCAGAGTACAAAGTAAATGGCAGGATACTTGGTAGTGTGGAGGAGCAGAGGGATCTGGGGGTACATGTCCACAGATCCCTGAAAGTTGCCTCACAAGTAGATAGGGTAGTTAAGAAAGCTTATGGGGTGTTAGCTTTCATAAGTTGAGGGATAGAGTTTAAGAGTCGCGATGTAATGATGCAGCTCTATAAAACTCTAGTTAGGCCACACTTAGAGTATTGTGTCCAGTTCTGGTCGCCTCACTATAGGAAGGATGTGGAAGCATTGGAAAGGGTACAGAGGAGATTTACCAGGATGCTGCCTGGTTTAGAGAGTATGCATTATGATCAGAGATTAAAGGAGCTAGGGCTTTACTCTTTGGAGAGAAGGAGGATGAGAGGAGACATGATAGAGGTGTACAAGATATTAAGAGGAATAGACAGAGTGGATAGCCAGCGCCTCTTCCCCAGGGCACCAGATAGATAGATAGATAGATAGATAGATAGATAGATAGATACTTTATTCATCCCCATGGGGAAATTCAACTTTTTTTTCCAATGTCCCATACACTTGTTGTATCAAAACTAATTACATACAATACTTAACTCAGTAAAAAATATGATATGCATCTAAATCACTATCTCAAAAAGCATTAATAATAGCTTTTAAAAAGTTCTTAAGTCCTGGCGGTTGAATTGTAAAGCCTAATGGCATTGGGGAGTATTGACCTCTTCATCCTGTCTGAGGAGCATTGCATCGATAGTAACCTGTCGCTGAAACTGCTTCTCTGTCTCTGGATGGTGCTATGTAGAGGATGTTCAGAGTTTTCCATAATTGACCGTAGCCTACTCAGCGCCCTTCGCTCAGCTACCGATGTTAAACTCTCCAGTACTTTGCCCACGACAGAGCCCGCCTTCCTTACCAGCTTATTAAGACGTGAGGCGTCCCTCTTCTTAATGCTTCCTCCCCAACACGCCACCACAACGAAGAGGGCGCTCTCCACAACTGACCTATAGAACATCTTCAGCATCTCACTACAGACATTGAATGACGCCAACCTTCTAAGGAAGTACAGTCGACTCTGTGCCTTCCTGCACAAGGCATCTGTGTTGGCAGTCCAGTCTAGCTTCTCGTCTAACTGTACTCCCAGATACTTGTAGGTCTTAACCTGCTCCACACATTCTCCATTAATGATCACTGGCTCCATATGAGGCCTAGATCTCCTAAAGTCCACCACCATCTCCTTGGTCTTGGTGATATTGAGACGCAGGTAGTTTGAGTTGCACCATATCACAAAGTCCTGTATCAGTTTCCTATACTTCTCCTCCTGTCCATTCCTGACACACCCCACTATGGCCGTGTCATCAGCAAACTTCTGCACATGGCAGGACTCCGAGTTATATTGGAAGTCTGATGTGTACAGGGTGAACAGGACCGGAGAGAGTACGGTTCCCTGCGGCGCTCCTGTGCTGCTGACCACCGTGTCAGACCTACAGTCTCCCAACCGCACATACTGAGGTCTATCTGTCAAGTAGTCCACTATCCAATCCACCATGTGAGAGTCTACTCCCATCTCCGTTAGTTTGTGCCTTAAGATCTTGGGCTGGATGGTGTTAAAGGCACTAGAGAAGTCAAGGAATGTAATCCTCACAGCACAACTGACCCCATCTAGGTGAGAGAGTGATTTGTGCAGCAAATACGTGATAGCATCCTCCACTCCCACCTTCTCCTTATACGCAAACTGAAGAGGATCCTGGGCGTGCCTGGTTTGTGGCCTCAGATTCTGTATTATCAGCCGCTCCATGGTCTTCATCACGTGCGACGTCAAGGTAACAGGTCTGAAGTCATTCAACTCCTTTGGTTGTGGTTTCTTCGGGAACTGGGACAATACAGGATGTTTTCCACTGTCTGGGTACTCTTCTCTGCTCCAGGCTCATGTTGAAGATGCGCTGTAGTGGTTCTCCCAGCTCAGTCGCACAGGCCCTCAGTACTCGTGGGGAAACTCCATCCGGTCCATCCGCCTTGCTGGTACAGATCTTCCTCAGTTGACCTTCCACCTGTTCAGCCGTATTCCTGGGCGTGGGCAAGGTCTCCTGTGAGTGGCTATTTTCCTGTGAGGGAAGTAAGCCTGGTGTGGATTTCTGCGGTGAGGATGAGATTGTGCTGTCGAACCTGTTGAAGAAGTTGTTCAGCTGGTTCGCTTTCTCCACATCTCCACTTATGTTTGCCCCCCGCTTTGCACCGCATCCGGTGATGATCTTCATCCCATCCCACACCTCCTTCATGCTTTTTTTCTGCAGCTTTTGTTCTAGCTTCCTCCTATACTGCTCCTTTGTCCCCCTTATCTGTACTCTGAGTTCCTTCTGAACTCTTTTAAGCTCCAACCGATCACCATCTTTAAAGGCCCTCTTCTTCTGGTTTAGGAGGCCTTTGATGTTACTAGTGATCCAGGGCTTATTATTGGGATAGCAGCGAACAGTTCTAACAGGGACAACGGCATCCACACAAAAGTTAATATAGTCCGTTGTGCATTCAGTGACCTCCTCAACGCCCCCACAGAGCCCCCCTTGCAGTACATCCCAGTTAGTAGTACCGAAGCAGTCAGACCTACAGACTGCACCACTACAAGCACCACTGCTCAGTCAGTACAAGAGGACATGGCTTTAAGGTAAGGGGAGAGAAGTTCAAGGGGGATATTAGAGAAAGGTTTTTAACTCAGAGAGTGGTTGGTGCATGGAATGCACTGCCTGAGTCAGTGGTGGAGGCAGATACACTAGTGAAGTTTAAGAGACTACTAGACAGGTATATGGAGGAATTTAAGGTGGGGGGTTATATGGCAGGCAGGGTTTAAGGGTCAGCACAACATTGTGGGCCAAAGGGCCTGTAATGTGCTGTACTATTCTATGTTCTATTATACTGACGGCTCCAAGCTGACAGGAAGGTGGCAGAGACTCAAATAACCACATGTTACGACAGTGGTGTGCAGAAGAGCATCTCTGAACATTTGAAGTGGTTGGACTACAGCAGTAGAGATCACAAACCTATACTCAGTAGCCACTTTATTAAGTATAGGAAGTAATAAAGTGTTCACTGAGTGTTAATTTGCTGATAAGTTGCAGCTGGATTTTCTTACATGTGTGGCATTGAAGGAGGCTGTTCAGCCCAGCATGACCTTGCTGGCTCCCAAGAAGCAATCTCATTAGTCTTGTTCCACTTCTTGTTTCCCAACACGCCTGCAAGTTATTCTCTCTCACCAACCCATGTTAAGTGTCAATTCACAGTAACCAATTAACTTCAGCACATATGAGGAAACTGGAGCACCTGAGGGAAATTTATGCAGTGTCAGAGACAGTGAGCAAACTCTACAAAGACAACACCGGAGTGCAATTATTGCTCCAGGTGACATGTTGGCATACAATGCATACATTTGCAAAGCATACAAGTCAGCTGGTTAAGGGGAAGTTGGCCTGGTTAATCTCAAATTGCTTTGTATATCTTGGACTGGCATTGGAGAGGGTCCTGAGGAGGTTTACAAGAGTGATCCCTGAAATGTTCTTAAGTCTGTAGAGTACTCTCCTAAACCAGCAGCAACATTGAGGAGAGTACTCTGCAAACCTATTGGAGAAGACCAATGTGCTCTACAAAATCCAATGCGGGGATTGCAGCAAGTGTTATGCCAGCCAAACTGGGAGAAAACTATCCACAAGGATCCGTGAGCATCAACTGGCTGTAAAGAGAGATGACCAACTCTCCCTCGTCTCTACCCATGAAGATCGAGAGGGGCATAAATCTGACTTGGCATCAGTGGAAGACTCAGTGCAAGCCAACACCTGGCATGCAAGAGGGTTCCTAGAAGAATGGTTTTCCATGAACAATTCTATAAACAGACAAGTAGACCTCAATCCTATTTATAAGCTAATGCAGGCAAAATTCCAGACAATGCCCAGAGTGCATCACACAACCAATCAGTGTCAGGACCCATTCCCTACATCGTAACTGAGGTTCTGTAATGATGACCAATTAGCTGATTGATAGGTATATAAAAGCCAAGCATTCAAAGTACACACCACAAGGTCAAGTCAAGTCACTTTTATTGTCATTTCGACCATAATTGCTGGTACAGTACATAGTAAAAATGAGACAACGTTTTTCAGGACCATGGTGTTACATGACACAGTACAAAAACTAGAATGAATTACATAAAAAACAACACAGAGAAAGCTCACTAGACTACAGACCTACACAGGACTATATAAAGTGCACAAAAACAGTGCAGGCATTACAATAAATAATAAACAGGACAATAGGGCAAAGTGTCAGTCCAGGCTTTGGGTATTGAGGAGTCTGATAACCTCGGGGAAGTAACTGTTACATAGTCTGGCCGTGAGAGCCCGAATGCTTTGGAGCCTTTTCCCAGACGGCAGGAGGGAGAAGAGATTGTATGAGGGGTGCATGGGGTCCCTCATAATGCTGTTTGCTTTGTGGATGCAGGTGTAGAGTAAGTGTCCGTAACGGCGGGAAGAGAGACCCCGATGATCTTCTCAGCTGACCTCACTATCCGCTGCAGGGTCTTGCGATCCGAGATGATGCAATTTCCGAACCAGGCAGTGATGCAGCTGCTCAGGATGCTCTCAATACAACCCCTGTAGAATGTGATGAGGATCGGGGGTGGGAGATGGACTTTCCTCAGCCTTCGCAGAAAGTAGAGACGGTGCTGGGCTTTCTTTGCTATGGAGCTGGTGTTGAGGGACCAGGTGAGATTCTCCGTCAGGTGAACACCAAGAAATTTGGTGCTCTTTACGATCTCTACTGAGGAGCCGTCGATGTTCAGCGGGGAATGGTCGCTCTGTGCCCTCTTGAAGTCAACAACCATGTCTTTTGTTTTTGTTCCCATTAAGAGACAGGTTGTTGGCTCTGCACCAGTCCATTAGCCGCTGCACCTCCTCTCTGTAAGCTGACTCGTTGTTCTTGCTGATGAGACCCACCACGGTCGTGTCATCAGCGAACTTGATGATATGGTTCGAGCTGTGTGTTGCAGCACAGTCGTGGGTCAGCAGAGTGAACAGCAGTGGACTGAGCACGCAGCCCTGCGGAGCCCTCGTGCTCAATGTGATGGTGTTGGAGATGCTGCTCCCGATCCGGACTGACTGAGGTCTCCCAGTCAGGAAGTCTAGGATCCAGTTGCAGAGGAAGTTGTTCAGGCCCAGTAGGCTCAGCTTTCCAATCAGTTTCTGAGGGATGATTGTGTTGAATGCTGAACTGAAGTCTATGAACAGCATCCAAACGTATGTGTCTTTTTTGTCCGGGTGAGTTAGGGCCAGGTGGAGGGTGGTGGCAATGGTGTCATCTGTTGAGCGGTTGGGACGGTTCGCAAACTGCAGGGAGTCCAGTGAGGGGGGCAGCAGGGTCTTGATATGCCTCATGACGAGCCTCTCGAAACACTTCATGATGATGGATGTAAGTGCAACGGGACAGTTGTCATTTAGGCAGGACACCGAAGACTTCTTCGGCATGGGTGCGATGGTGGCGGCCTTGAAGCACGTTGGAATGACGGCGCTGCTCAGGGAGATGTTGAAGATGTCAGTGAGAACATCTGCTAGCTGGTCTGCACATCCTCTGAGCACTCTACCAGGGATGTTGTCTGGTCCAGCAGCCTTCTGTGGCTTGACCATGCACAAGGTTCTTCTCACGTCGGCCACGGTGAGACACAGCACCTGGTCATTTGTAAGTGAACCACGCACTGATTATATCTCCTGGTATGGTGACAAAGCATTTGCAAATAGTTTGCCAAGCTCAGAGAACAACCTAACCCAACCATCACCCACCTGAGCTGCACATTTTCGAGTTATTTCCATTTGGTGAGGATGTTTCCAATCATGGAAGAGTCTAGGACCAGAGTGCACAGCTTCAGAATAATAATACACCCCTTTAAAACAGAAGTGCAGAGTTATTTTTGGCCAGATGGTGGTGAATCTGTGGAACACATTGGAACAGATGGCTGTGGAGGCCAAGTCATTGGGTGTATTTAAAGCAGAGGTTAATTGGTACTTAATTAGTAAGGACGTCAAAGGTTATGAGAAGAAGGCAGGAGAATGAGTTTGAGAGGGAAAATAAATCAGCCATAATTTAATGGTGAAGCAGGCTTTATAGGCCAAATAGCCTACTTCTCCTGTCTTTTATGGTCTTATGGTCTTATGGTCTTATGGACTGGAAGTATTTAAATAGGAACTGCATCAGATAATGATGGGGTCATTTTTTGTGAGGTCTATGCCAATTATATCATACATGATTTCTCTCATTCCTATTGCCAAAGAATGAATGGGGGTGCTGAAATACTGCGAGTCATTTAAGCTTCACTCAATGCAATACCAGACCACCCTATCAGAAGCTTGCAATTTGTTTTCTCTCATTTATTTTTCTGCCTTTCTTAATGATTTTAATTTTTATTGATATATCGACTTCATTAAAGACAAATTTGCGAGTAACGTTTTTGAAGAAATGAACGTGACAGCTGTCTTTGGTTAGTTCTTCCCATATGAATACCAATTAAGCTGCAATTAATTTTGAGTTAAATCATAGGAAATGGGTCCACAAACTGTTCCTCAGTCTATGGGTATTTTGCAAACAAGAATAGCACAGTAAGTTGAGAAGAATGGTTGATGTTTTTGGGTTTTACTTTGAGGATTTTAACTGTTTCTGGCCTTGCTAATCAAGACCCATTTCATTCTCCTCTATGAAATCAGATACAATATAAAACTGGAGCCCATTTACTTTTGCCTATGTTTTGCAGATCTTAAAAAATAAAATTAGCTGTTTCTTTTACTATTTATCTCCATCGATTTCCTTCATGTTTCACAAATGATTTAAATATTGCACTGTCCTTTGTGTGTCCATCAAAAGGGACTGCAGAGCGATGTACCCTCAGTCAGCTCTATCATGGGCACCAGCTTCTGCACCGTCGAGGATATCTTCAAACTACAGTGCTACAAGAAAGTGACATCTATCATTAAGGATACTTGCCATCCGGGACATGCCAGATCCTCATTATTACCATCAGTGAGGAGCCAGAAAATCAACACTCAATGTTTTAGGAATAGATTTTTTCCCTCTTCCATCAGGTTTCTGAAAAGTCCATAAATTTTACCTCATTTTTCTTTTGCACTATTCATTTATTCCTTTGTTTGATCATTTATTTTGTTATCTATCTTTATATCAATTTATTGGAACAGAGTAATTTTCTACAGTTTGCACTTATAATGCTGTTACAGAACAACAAATTTCACAGCATATGTCAAAGTTAAAATAAATCTATTATCAAAGTACATATATGAGTGAGAAGTTATTATCATGGCAACATTCTTCCTCTGATATGCTGATACGTCACCACCTTTCATTTGGTCAATGATAATGGTGTTGTCTGAAAAATTAAGTATGGCATTGGAGTTATGCTTAGCTTCACAGTCATAAATATAAAGCAAGTCGAGCAGGGGGTGAGCACACAGGTTTGTGCTGCACCTGTGCTGATGGTGATTGTGGAGGAGATGTTGCCAATCCAAACTTGCTTGAGCCTGCAAGTGAGGAAACCAAGGATCCACTTACACAAGGAGGTATTGAGGGCTAGGATTTGGAGCTTATTGACTAGTTTTGATAGAATGCAGAGCATAGTCAATGAAGAGCCTCCTGATGTACACATCTTCACTGTCCAGATGTTCAAGGGTTGATTGAAGAGCCAATAAAATGGCACCCGCCATAGACTTGTTGTGACGTATGCAAATATGTCAGTAATTTGTCAGTGGTTATTTTAATTTCATTTTTAATTTATTTAGAGATACAGCACCTAACAGGCCCTTCAAGCCATACAGCTATGCAGCAACCCACTGATTTGACCCTTGCCTAATCACAAGACAATTTACAGTAACTGGTTAACCTACTAACCAATATGTATGTCTTTGGTCTGTGGGAGGAAACGGAGCATCCACAGAAAACCCAGGAGCACACGGGAAGGAATGTACAAACTTGCTTACAGAGAACGCCAGAATTGAACTCTGACCCTCCATGCTTTAGTAGCGTCACACTAGCTGCCACACTGCCTTAGCACCCCAAATAAACCGGATTCTGTTTCCCGCTTTACATAGAGGGCCATTCTTCAATTGTGCAGTTAGAAGAAGCACGGGATAGGTTATGGGGCAAACTAGTGTCTGGTGCAAATGGATTAAAATGTACTCGTATGGCTCCAAAATACATTCTGTTCTTTTATTAATTCTGCTCCATTTCAGTTTTACCCCCATAATGTTGTTATCCCACTTCCTTTCTCTATCACAAACCTGTTCCCAGGGAGTGAAGAAGAGAAGGAATCTCACAGATCTGCTCCACCATCCTCAGGTAACCTCAGCCTCTGCAGGCAGAATGAAAATTACTTTTGTCCCAAATCTGATAAATTCTCATGACATTTGTTGAGTGCTGGGGACTGAGGTGGCTAAGGCAAGAGATGAATGTCTCAGCTGACCTCTTGCTGTCCCTTACACAGATTCAGTAATTGTAGAGCTTAATAGCATCCACCTTTTAATACTTCAGCGGGTAATCTTTATGCCACCCTGCCTACATGGTGATTCTGCCCAACTCTGCCAGTATTGCCAGTTTAGACCTTAGTTGCTCTATACTAATTCTTTAATGCATTAGAAACATAGACCTTACTGACTCATATTCAAGAACTTCTCCTAATTAGCTAGCAATATAATTGAATCATATTTAGCAGGCAGGCAAATTAACTGCTCATTTTATTTCCACCAGGGCACAATATGAGTGAATTATGATACAGCACCAGGCTAGACCTGAACCCAATGGCTCACAATGAGGGGTTGATAGCTCGCAGGTTAATCTAAAATCCTCAGCATCCTTAGTTATTTGTTTCATAATTATGATTATAACAATTAATTTTACATAACAAACTCTCATTAACTATTATACTGGAAAGCAATTAAGGTGACACACTTGTACAAAGCAAATGTGCCTATCATTCCTGTCAGCTATCACTTGAGAATTTCTGCAGGTGCAATAGTAGTGGCAGCCTTTATTACCAATCCTTCTTGTGGAGAATTACATCTGGCAGTTTGTTTTTCCTGTCTCAGAGATCTTCAAAATTTGGCATAGACTAATTGGTCTATCGGTACACTATTCATCTCCCTGAAATAATGTTGGCTATTGGTTCCTCTCCAGTCCTATTGAATAACTTAAATGTTCAAGGAGAACTGAGATATTGGCCAGATCATTAGTCTTTAAATCTATGACTCCATTCAATACATACAGGGGACACTTTATGAAGGACTGGTAGCCAGTTTGTGTTTCTGAATCCGTATTGTTTTTCTAACTTTTCTGTTAATTGGCCCGTGTGCTCTCCAGGTAAACATGTATTCTCAATTCCAGAATTACTTACAGAAAATAAAGAATACAAAAAGCATTCATTAATTCTAATGAAGGGTCTCAGACCAAAAGGTCGATTGTTTATCCCTTTCCGTAGATGCTGCCTGACCTGCTGAGTTTCTCCAGAATTTTGAATTTGTTACTCTGGATTTCCAACATCTACAAGATCTCTTGTGTTTATAATAGGCCTAAATGCTTATAAATACATCACAACATTACATTTATTTCCCTCCTTATGAGCTCACTAAAAACCTCAAAACTTCACTTCATATTATTCATTTGTTCTTATCCCTCTTTCCTGGCAATCACCCCTTTCACTGTGCTGTTACTTCATAATCCTCAGGATTTTATTTCTCATTACTACCTTTTTATCTCAGCACTTCCTTGCAGCTTCATTTCCTTGTGGACTTGTTATGTAATTGTGAGGTTATAACCTCTGATACTGTTAGTCCTGAATATAATGTACTTTCTACTCCATATATTATCTCTTATTTGCACTTTTCCCATTTCTATTCTGAATGCTTCTTCGATAAAAGTGGTTTATATTGTTTTCTTTGCAATATCCACTTATATTCCCACATTCAATCTAATTACTTTCAAGCAGTTTACTGATTCAAATGGTGTTTGGAATGTGTAGCAAAGGTCATTCTCAGTGCATGTAGTTGTCCTTTAAAAAGTGGACAGGACTACATTACCACCACAATAACACAGCAGATTTTGCTTGGTGAACCCAGGAACCAGTGAATGAAGATATCACTCTTACTCACTCACTCACTCACACACACACACACACACACACATACACACACACACACACGTGAAGTCTTGCAGGCATTCAGTGTATTTGAGTCTTTCACCGTGAATTAATCAGCAGAAATCATCAGTTACTGGCCTATGAAATACATGTGGATCACAAGGGAAACTGTAGTGGTACTCACAGGTAGTATTAAATACAATATTGATCATCCTTACTGTGTTAAACTGCTGTTTGGGGAGTTTGACTGTTAACAGTAGTTTGAAGAGCTACCTCAGTATGACAAGGTTATATACAAAAACCGTAGCAATTATATCTGTGTGATACCTGCATCTGAGTTTTGGAGGGGCAACCTTGTTCACCGGAGGTTCATTGATTTATTTTAAATAACCCAATACAATTGATTAGTGCAAATCCAATGAGCAGAAATAGAATCTCCTTAGCTTTGAACAGAATATAATATTGCTCCAAGGATTCTATCACATTGGTACCATCAATCATTCCCTTATACAATTTCATTTCTAGCATTGTGGGGTTGCTGGTCAGTCTATTCCTCTGTGATTGCTGCCTCGTAGGATTTCAGATGAAGTTTTGCCTTTGCTCAATGATAAAACGGTCAATTCATTGATAATTCCATTGTGAGGAAAGACTTGCTCACTTAACCTAGTGTTATCAGGTGGAAGGAGCCATAAATAATTGCCAATAATGGTGGTCACCTTGGCTGCCATTTTGGCAATGGTTTCCTTTGGTTGAGATTTGCTGCAGGACCCCCAGGGGGAAGGGGAACCACATCCTCAATAAAATTGAGCCTCTAGCTCAGAACTGTGCAGTCTTTGTTAGGTAACTGGACTTAAGTCTGTCAATAAAGTAGATGTATTATCTTAAAAGTAAGTCTGTTCCAATCTGGGCTACATACCAATCAATCAAAACTTCAAAGGCCAATAACACCTGCTTTCTATGCTTGTTCATTTTCAGTGGCAGGTTAACTTTAGCCTCATCCAGTTGGTGATATGAGTGTGACAGTGGTTTACAATGGTGGCTTGGCAAATGTCATGACATTCCTTCCTTTCTATACCTGGATGCTAGGTGAAGTAGAAGAATACCAATAAAAACAAGCAGCACCTAGACAAATGTGAAATTATATCAGGAGCACAATTTTATCTTTAAGAATCCAAGATACTGACATACACTCAGTGGCCACTTTATTAGGTACACCAGTACGCTTGCTTGTTAATGCAAATATCTGATCAGCCCGTCATGTAGCAGCAACTCCATGCATAAAAACATGCAGATGTGTTCAAGGGATTCAGTTATTGCTCAGATCAAGCATTAGACTGGCGAAGGAATGTGATCTAAGTGACTATGACTGTGGAATAATTGTTGGTGCCAGACAGGGTAGTTTGAGTATCTCAGGAACTGTTAATATCCTGGGATTTTCTCTACAGATTACAGAGAATGATGAAAAAACAAAAAAAACAAAACACCAATGAGTGACAGTTCTTTGGGTAGATGTGTGTTGTGAATGAGAAATGTCGGAGAAGAACGGACAGGCTGATTTAAGCAGACAAGGTGACAGTATCTCAAACAACCATGCCTTATAATAGCAATCTAATTAAAAAATTCACCCACTTTTCCACAGGTCCTTCATTGCTACTGTATGTATAACATAGGAAATGCACAGTAGCAACTCACCAAGGATTCAATGGCACCATTTCCCAAACCGGTGCCTGTTTACAAGGAAAGCAACAGCATTATGAACATCACCCTCTCTGAGCTTGCCTCAAGATGACATTAACATCAACTTTAAAGTTATTATCATCCTTTCACCATTCATTGTTGCGGAGTTTAAGTCTGAGACTCCAATCCCAATGACAATGTGAGATTGCCTTCACCGCATGAACTAGAGCTCTCGTGGAAGGGTATTTCCCCTCATCCTCTCTCAGCCCAACTTCCCAAGCCTGTCTTCCCAATCCCAGCCAACTCGACCCACTCAAATTGCAAATCCACCCACTCCAGGGATGACATCACGGGTAGGATCTGAGAGTTCTTCAGAAGTGGCATTTAAAAAGGTGGAACCAATTAAAGGAAAGTGTCTCCAGGAGGGGGAAGAAAAGTAATGGAAAACTGCTGAATTGTGTTAAGCATCATTATAACCTTTCTATAACTATGGCCCAGAGTTGATGGGGCGTAAGATTATAAAGTGGCTGATAAATTAACCTCTCTCTCTCATCACAAAACCAGTTTTGGATCCAATTTACCAACTTGTCTTGAATCAGTCAGTCTCCACAATACAGCCTTTGTAGTACCCGAGTTGTTCTGATAACCATCATTACAACATTCTGTAACTGTGGACATAGTTGAAAGAGTATAGGATTATAAAGTAGCTGGTAAATTAGCCTCTTCCTCTCATCAATCTGACAGTTCTAGACTATAAGATCATAAGACATAGGAACATAACAAGGCTATCCGGCCCATAGAGTCTGCTTTGCCATTCCATCTTGGTTGTTTAACCCTCTCAACTTCATTCTCCTGCCATCTCCCCAGAACCTTTGACACCCTGTCTAGCAAAAACCTATCAAACTCTGCCTTAAGTATACCCAATGACTTGGTCTATCTCCCCCACGACAAAGAATTCCACTGATTCATCACCCTTGGCTAAAGAAATTCCTCCTCATTTCTGCTCTAAATGGATGTCCTGTTCTGAGGCTATGCCCTCTGTTCCAAGTCTCCCTTACATAGGAAACATCCTCTCCATATGC
This sequence comes from Hemitrygon akajei, assembly GCF_048418815.1. NCBI lineage: Eukaryota > Metazoa > Chordata > Chondrichthyes > Myliobatiformes > Dasyatidae > Hemitrygon > Hemitrygon akajei. Next base: position 90,298,265 of record NC_133132.1, on the reverse strand, counting down.
ACTCTATCCAGACCTTTCAATATGCAATAGGTTTCAATGAGATCCACTTCATGCTTCTAAACTCCAGCATGTACAAGCCCAGAGCCATCAAATGCTCCTCATACATTAACCCTTTCATTCTCAAAATCATTCACGTGAACCTCCTGTGGATTCTCTCCAAAGCCAGCACGTCTTTTCACAGATAATAGTCCAAAACTGCTCACAACACTCCAAAGGCAATCTGATCAATGCCTTGTAAAGCCTCAGCAATGAATCCTTGCTCCTATATTATAGTTCTCTCCAAATGAATGTTGATATTACATTTGTCTTCCTTACCATTGACTCAGCCTGCAATTTAACTTTAGGGAATCCTGCACAAGAACTCCCAAAACCACTACAACTCTGATTTTTGAATTTTCTTCCCATTTAGAAAATAGCCTAATCTTTTATTTTTGTACCAAAGTGCATGATCAAATACTTCCCTACACTATATTCTATTTGCCACTTCTTTGTCCATTTTGAACCAATTTGCCAGCTTGCCTTGAATCAGTCAGTTCCTGTAAAACGGCCCTTGTACTTCAGCTCTGAGTGTCCTGGGACCTGGAAATCCTGCCTGTTCCCAGCTCAACTCTTGATTCAGTTTCAGCCAGAAACTTCAATCCTCTGTAATAATCAATGGTACAAATTGTCCACACTCCTGGTCTTGTCCCCTTAATGTTCATTGAGGTTTATTTTTCCTCAAATAATGTTCTCACCCAAACATTTAAATTGCATCTTCTTAATTTTCCCTGGAAGGCTGCATATTATTTATTTCTTGGTGGACAGCAAAGGCTCCCATGTTCTGCTATAACGTGTGTATAATGCATCTTTATCCTACAGGGATGTGAGGTCTTAGTCAGTCTGAACTCCCTGCCAGAAGCAACACAAATCTAGGAATAGAGTTCAATCAGTTGATAAATGTTCCATGGTCCCTGCAGATAACACCACTGACTTTCTACCTTTATCTGGACAAATTGCTTTTGTTTATGAATCATTCACTGAATTACTCATTAACAGTACACTAGGGTGGCAACTGTTAATGACAATGCAAGGTAATGATAAATCAGTTGGCCTTCCTTTATTCTTTTTCTTCTTCTTATGGTTTGTGATCATAAAATGGTTGAACTCATACTGCAATTTGAGAGAGAGAAGCATAAGTCACATGTATCAGTATCACAATGAAATAAAGGGAATTACAGAGGCATGAGAGAGGAACTTTCTCAGGTGGATTGGAGGAGGATACTGGCATGGATGACGACAGAGTACAGATGGGTGAAGCTTCTGGGAATAGTTCACAAGCTGCAGGATAGATATGTCCCACAGAAGTTGTTCTCAAATGGCAGAGTTAAACAACCGTGACTGACAAGGAAAGTTAAGGATTGCATAAAAGCTAAGGGAAGGACATATAAGGTAGCAAAAGTGAATGGGAAGTTGGATGATTTGGAAGCTTTTAAAATCCAACAAAAGGCAACAAAAATGCCATATGAAGAGAAAGGATGAAATATGAGGCTGCACCAGCCAATAATATAAACCAGGACACTAAAAGATTTTTCAATTATGTAAAGAACAAAAGAGAGGTGAGAGTTGATATTGGATGACTAGTGAGGTAGTAATGGGGACAAAAAATGGCAGATAAACTTAATGGGTACTTTGCATCGATCTTCACTGTGTCCATGAATGTCAGGGTGCAGAAATAAGTGCCATTGCTATTACAAAGGAAAAAGTGGTAGGAGTCATGACCTCAGCCCCCTCCTTTGTGAGAATCGCAAGAGAGAGAAGCCTTACGGTTTGGAATGTGGGCTGGCTGCTCAGCAAGACAAAAGCCTTGGACATAGCCATTGTCTTGGGAGACACCTTTGTGGAATAAGGAACTGGACTACGTGCAACCCCTCAGGGCAATGTGAGATGGGTGTTGGGGGAAAGATTGCCTCGCCCCCACCCTGATTGACATCTACAACCCTGCCAGTCCAGATAAAAGGTGGGCTGCCGAGGCGGGGCCTCAGACGCACCAAGGAGACACACGAAGAAGACACGATAGAGCTTCCCGTCGGAGCGGGAAGCCATTCTGAAGGAAGCCACGTGCGTTAGATTCCGGATCGGGAGTCTGTGGCTGGACCCAAAAGGAAAAACCGCTTTAACTAACAGCAGGGATTTGCTTCGCAAGGACGACGGGCAAGTGTTCTTTTTCTCTCTCTCCAACACGTGAAATGCCAGCAGTTCCCGAAACGGGGAAGCCTGCAGACTTTGAGTGACTCTTATATTCCATTGGACTCAGTATCCCCTAGACAACGATAGAGCTCATTTTTGATTGATTATTACTACACCTGTGTGCTTTAGATTGAGTTTTGACGATGTATATGATCTGAATGTTTTGTATTAACCATACGTTTGTGCCCCTTTATAAATAAAACGTTTGAAAATAGTAGCACCAGGCTTCAGCGGACCTCTCTATCTTTGCTGGTAAGTCACCCGGTTACTGGGGAACGTAACAAGGTAAACTCAAACGTCTTAAGGTGGACTACATCCCAGAGTCCTGAGAGAGGTTGCTGAAGGGATAATGGATGCATTGGTCAAGATCTTTCAAGAATTACTTAATTCTGGCATTGGTCCCAGGGAACTGGAAGATTGCAAATATCATTCCACTGGTTAAGAAGGGAGGAAGGCAAAAGAAAGGCCAGTTAGCCTAACCTCAGTGGTTGGGAAAGCATTAGAGTTCATTATTAAGGATGAAGTTTCGGGGTACTTGGAGACTAATGATAAAATAAGTCAGTCAGCGTAGTTTCTGTAAAAGGAAATCTTGCCTGACAAATCTGTTAGAGTTCTTCGAGGAAGGAACAAGCAGGGTGGACAAAGGATAAGCAGTGAATGTTATTTACTTGTATTTTCAGAAGTCATTTGATAAGTTCCCACACATGAGGCTGCTGAACAAGATAAAATCATATGGTATTACAGGAAAGATACTGGCATGGATAGAGGAATGGCTGTCAGGCAGGAGGCAGTGAGTGGGAACAAAAGGAGTCTTTTCTGGTTGGCTGTCAGTGACTAGTGGTGTCCTCGGGGTCAGTATTGGGACTACCGCTTTTCACATTGTTTGTCAATGATTTGGATAATGGAATTGATGGCTTTGAGGCAAAGTTTGCGGATGATACGAAGAAAGGTGAAGAAGTAGGTACTGCTGAGGAAGCAATGTGATTGCAGCAGACATGGACAAATTGGCAGAATAGGCAAAAAAGTGGCAGATGGAATACAGTGTTGGGAAATGTATGATAACACATTTTGGTAAAAGGAACAATAATATGGATTATTATCTAAATAGGCAGAAGGTTCAAACATCAGAGGTGCATGGGGATTAGGAGTCCTCGTGCAAGACTCCCCAAAGGTTAATATACGGGAAGAGTCTGTGGTAAAGAAGGCAAATGCAATTTGGGCATTTATTTCAAGGAGAATAGAATATAAAATCAAGGAGATAATGAAGTATTGTCAAGAGCTTTGGGCCCCATATCTCAGAAAGGATGTGTTGTCACTGGAAAGAGTCCAGAGGAGGTTCACAAGGGTGATACTAGGAATGAAGCATTTAACATATGGAAGTGTTTGCCAGCTTTAGGTCTGACCTCACTGGAATTTAAAGAATGTGGGGGGGGGGGGGGAATCTCATTGAAACAATAGGCTAAATGTCCTAATTCTGCTCCTATGACTTATGCTGTTAGCCGATCACCCTTACTGGGGCAGAGAACACTGACAGCAGCTTCACAGAGTACTTTGGCCAGTTTATCAAGTTGTCCCCTGGGATAGCCCACCTTCTAAGATCTAAGGCTTTTGGAGCTCCTCTTGGCATTTCTGTAACTCTTTTCTTTACAGAATGAGGTTGCCAGACTCATGCCCAACTTTCACAACTGGGCTTTTGGGGCCACCCAAAGCAGAGATGAGCTTCCTTTGTGACTGATAATTTTTGGTAATCGAGAATCAATTTATCATATTAAAGATGTTTCTTGGCTCAAGGGCATGAAGGGGTAAATACCTTGGCATCACACCTTGTGGGCCAGGACAATCATTTTCCTGTGATCTACTAACCAGCCCCTACAGCCTGCCCCTTTGTGAAAAGATGATCAGGATTAGGATCTGGACCCATCCTCTGAGAGCCACCGTACCCAGCCCCTACATCAGGCATTGGATTAAAGATAAAAATGTGCTTTACTCATCACATGTACTTCAAAACATTGAGTGAAATGCATCATTCTACATTCAAGGTTGCACTGTGGGTAGTCTGCAATTGTCATCATGCCAACATAACATACCCACAACTTACTGATCCTAACTTGTACATCTCCCAAATGGTCCCGGGGAGAAAATACAATCTCCTTGTAGGAGCCACTTGTCTATTTTCTGTCCGTTGGAACCATGTATCTATTTTCTGTCTGTATTGTAATTTGTGACATTGTTTAATATGGTAGTCTGTCATGTGAGTTGGGGTGTGGTAGAAGCAAATGACTATAGTTAGGCTCATGGCTAGTTAGTTGTTTAGTTTACGCTTGTGGAGAGGGGTTGAACATAGAAAACCTACAGCACTATATAGGCCCTTCGGCCCACAATGCTGTGCCGAACATGCACTTACATTAGAAATTACCTGGGGTTACCCATAGCCCGCTATTTTTCTAAGCTCCATGTACCTATCCAGGAGTCTCTTAAAAGTTCCTATCATATCCGCTTCCACCACCGTCGCTGGTAGCCTATTCCATGCACTCACCACTCTCTGGGTAAAAAATTGACTCCAATATTTTCTCTGTACCTACGTCCCTTCCCATGTTAGCCATTTCAGCCTTGGGAAGAATCTTCTGACAATCCACACGATCAATGCCTCTCATCATCTTATACACCTCTATCAGGTCACTTCTCATCCTCCAATGTTCTAAGGAGAAAAGGCCAAGTTCACTCACCTGTTCTCATAAGGCATGCTCCCCAATCCAGGCAGCATCCTTGTAAATCTTCTCTGCACCCTCTTTATAGTTTCCACATCCCTCCTGTAGTGAGGCGACCACAACTGAGCACAGTACTACAAGTGGGGTCTAACCAGGATCCTATATAGCTGTAACCTTCCCTCTCGGCTCTTCAGCTCAATCCCACAGTTGATGAAGGCCAATGCTCCGTATGCCATCTTGACCACAGAGTCAACCTGCCCAGCAGCTTCGAGTGTCCTATGGACTCAGAGCCCAAGATCCCTCTAATCCTACACACTGCCAAGAGTCTTACCATTAAAACTATATTCTGCCATCATACTTGACCTACCAAAATGAACCACCTTACACTTATTTAGGTTGAACTCCATCTGCTACTTTTCAACTCAGTTTTGCATCCTATCAATGTCCCACTGTAACCTCTGACAGCCCTCCATACTATCCACAACACCCCCAACCTTTGTGTCATCTATAAACTTACTCACCCATCCCTCCACTTCCTCATCCAGGTCATTTATAAAAATCATGAAGAGAAGGGGTCCCAGAACAGATCCCTGAGGCACACCACTGGTCACCAACCTCCATGTAAAATATGACTGGTCTACAACCACTCTTTGCCTTCTGCGGGCAAGCTAATTTTGAATCCAAAAGCAAGGTCCCCATGGATCCCATGCCTCCTTACTTTCTCAATAAGCCTTGCATGAGGTACCTTATCAAATGCCTTGCTGAAATCCATATACACTACATCTATTGCTCTACCTTCATCAATGTGTTTAGTCACATCCTCAAAAAATTCAATCAGTCTCGTAAGGCATGACCTACCTTTGACAAAGCTATGCTGACTATTCCTAATCATATTATGCCTCTCCAAATGTTCATAAATCCTGCTCCTCAAGATCTTTTCCATCAACTTACCAACCACTGAAGTAAGACTCACTGGTCTATAATTTCCTGGGATAACTCTACTCCCTCTCTTGAATAAGGGGACAACATCTGTAACTCTCTAATCCTCTGGAATCCTGTCCCCATTAATGATGCAAAGAGCATTTCCAGAGGCTCAGCAATCTCCTCCTTCACCTTCTACAGTAGCCTGGGGTACATCTGATCTGGTCCCGGAGACTTATCCAACTTGATGCTTTCAAAAAGCTCCAGCACATCCTCTTTCTTAATGCCTATATGCTCAAGCTTTACAGTCCTCTGTAAGTCAACCCTACAATCGCCAAGATCCTTTTCCGTAGTGAATACTGAAGCAAGTATCATTAAGTATCATTAACTATTCATTAAGTATCTCTGCTATCTCCTCTGGATCCATACACACTTTTCCACTGTCACACTTGATTGGTCCTATTCAAATTGAATTGAATTGAATTGAATTGAATGATCTTTATTGTCATTATACATAGGTACAATGAAATTCTGTTTAGCTTCCTTTCAGGCAATTAAATAAAGCGGTAGATAAAAACAAGACAGTAATAAAAATAACAGTATTAAATAGATAAGTAGCAGAAAATATGTTGTAGCAGAACCAGAATATCATACTAATGCACAAAGTGCCATTAGTGCAAGTACTTGAGTTCTTGTGTGTGCACGTGTGTGCTCACGGTTTCAATTATTGCTCTGTGGGAGTGGTGTGCTGGAGGCCACAGCTCTGGGGTAGAAGCTGCTCCTCAGTCTATTTGTTCTGGCTTTTAGTGTCCTGAACCTTTTGCTGGACAGCAGCGGGTCAAACAGGGAGTGGCCGGGGTGTGTGGTGTCTCTGATTATGCTGATTGCTTTCTTCCTGAGTCTGCTGGAATAGATGGTGTCCAGTCCTGAGAGCTCCATCCTAACAATTCGCTGGGCCGCCTTCTCTCATGTCTTATCCTTTTGTTCTTCACACACTTATAGAATGCCTCGGAGATTTCTTTAATCCTGATCGTCAAAGCCTTCTCATGGCCCCTTCTGGCTCTCCTAACTTCCTTCTTAAGTTCTTCCTGTTAGCCTTATAATTTTCTAGATCTCTATCATTACTTAGTTTTTTGAATCTTTTGTAAGCTTTTCTTTTCTTCTTGACTAGAGCTTCAACAGCCTTTGTACACCACAGTCCTTGTCCCTGTCTCATTGGAACGTACCTATGCAGAACTCCACTTAAATATCCCCTGAACATTTGCCACATTTCTGCAGTACATTTCCCTGAGAACATCTGTTCCCAATTTATGCTTCCAAGTTCCTGCCTGATAGTTTCATATATCCCCTTACTCCGATTAAACGTTTCCCAAACTTGTCTGTTACTATCCCTCTCCAATGCTCTGGTAAAAGAGATAGAATTGTCATCACTATCTCCAAAATGCTTTCCCACTGAGAGACCTGTCACCTGACCAGGTTCATTTCCCAATAGCAGATCAAGTACAGCCTCTCCTGTTGTAGGCTTATCTACATATTGTGTCAGGAAACCTACCTGAACACATCTAACAAACACGACCCCATCTAAACCTCTTGCTCTAGGGAGATGCCAATCAATATTTGGGAAATATCAATCTCCCACCATGACAACCCTGTTATTATTACCCCTTTCTAGAATCTATCTCCCTGTCTGCACCTCGATGTCCCTGTTACTATTGGGTGGTCTATATAAGAAAAAGTAAAGGGGAATTTTTGTTTTTGTTGATCACTAATTGTGCTGTTATTGGAATACTAAGTCAGTAACTTCACTTCAATCTGTTAGTTTGACCACTAACTTTGTTACTTAGCTAATTTGAACATCTCTAATTTGAATATCTCTAATTTAGTTTTGTTAGTCTTTTATCGCTACAAGATCATTCATCTTTGCTGCTTTCATAATAAAGGAGTAAATGTACCTTTTCAATTTAAAAATGCATCATACAGTATCTCGTACCCTGGCTTAGTATCTCAGTGGTTTTCAAGTAGCCGTGACACTCCTTACATGATGAAGTGTCTCAGCTAGAGACTCGACTGTTTATTTCCCTACATACGTGCTGCTTGACCTGTTGTATTTCTCCAGCATTTTGTGTGTGTTCCTTGTTGCTCCTGGATATGCTTTGTATCACATATAAAGACATTTTAATGCGGCAGAGAATTAAGGACAATTTTATCTGAATGAAGCCCTTTTTGTCAGTAGGAAATTCTACTAAGAGCACTGAGTGACAACCTGGCCTGCAGCAGCTTTCAAATGGCTTTTATAAATTGCTGATGACACAACTGTTGCTGACAATGAGGCATCCAGGAATGAAATTGATTGGCTGTTTGAGTGTGCCGCTTAACGTCAGTAAGATCAGGGAATTGCTTGTGGACTTCAGGAAGGGAAAGTGAAAGAAACACACAAAATGGAAAAGATGAGCAGCTTCAAGTTCCTGGGTATCAACATCTCTGAAGGTCTATCCTCGGCCCAACATATTGACACAATTATGAAGAAGGCACACCAGCAACTGTATTTCATTAGGAGTTTGTGGCGACCTGGTATGTCAAGAAAGACTCTAGCAAATTTCTACAGATGTACTGTAGAGAGCATTCCAACTGATTGCATCACTGTCTGGTATGGAGGCACCAATCCACAGAATCAGAGAGAAGCTGAAGTGAATTGTAAACTCAGCCAGCTTCATCATGGGCATTAAGATCCCCACCATCAAGAGTATCAGCATCTGTTATAGGGGTCTCTCGCCATCCAGAGCATGCCCTCTTCAGATTGCTACCAACAGAGAGAATGTACAAAGCCTGAAAATACATACACAGCATTTAGAAATGGCTTCTTCCCCTCTGCTATCAGATTTGTGAATGGACCATGAACCCATGAACACACTATTTTGTTCACTTTTTGCAATTCTTTTTTATTATAATTAATGGTAATGTTATAGGTAGTGCACAGTACTGCTGCCACAAAACAACACATTTTAGAATATGATAGTGAAAATAAACCTGATTCTGATTCTGAGCTATTCTGCCAGTGAGGCAGATTCTTGCATGATTAGTTATCTTCAAAAAGCCCTGAGCAGAATGAGTTAAGTGGACAGAGAACAAGTGTAAAGTTAATTTATTCTTTCTGCTGCTGACACATGTCACTGACTAGCTTCTTCCCTTAAAGGACAAGCAAAGACCGAGGGACTTTGGTCAATCCTCCAGATACATCCCTTCATTTTGAACCTGATTTTTCTGAGCTCAGTGTTGATCAGCTTACATCTTCAGGGATGAGTGTTTCTTTCATACTCTTTCAAATCCTTTGGAGAATAATAGACTTGGCTGCTGTGTAAACTAAAGTCGAAGGAATACAAATGAGCGATGTTTTCCCTGGGCTGGCGTGTTTTGTCCTCAGGCCATGAAGCTTGCAAAATAAAAAGGTGTCTAGAAACATTAAGTATTTGAATACATCACCAATTTCTTTAGAATCCACTGGACTCTAAACCTACCAAAATACGAATGAACCAGACTCCCTCAAAATATTCCTGAATTTCAGGTGATGTGTGAAATAGATATTTATACTCTTTTCGTTGCTGCTATTGGAGCCTTCAGTCCCACAGCATCAGTTCAGTAACAGTTATGACCCTTCAACCATCGGGTCCCAGAACCTTGGCACTGAACTGATTCCACAACCTATGGACTCACTTTCAAGAATTCTATTTATTTATCAATCTATCTATTTATTTATTTATTTATTTATTCATTTATTTATTCTGTCTATCTATCTCGCTAGCTATCTATTTATTTATTTACTTTTTTTGTAATTGCATATTCTGCCTTCTTATTGGCTGCTTGTCCATTTGTATTTGTGTGTAGTTCTTCATTAATTCTACTGTGTTTCTTTATAGTAACCATATAACCATATAACAATTACAGCACAGAAACAGGCCATCTCAGCCCTTCTAGTCGGTGCCGAACGCTTACTCTCACCTAGTCCCACCGTCCTGCACTCAGCCCATAACCCTCCATTCCTTTCCTGTCCATATACCTATCCAATTTTTTTTTAAAATGACAATATCGAACCTGCCTCAACCACTTCTACTGGAAGCTCGTTCCACACAGCTACCACTCTTTGAGTAAAGAAGTTCCCCCTCGTGTTACCCTTAAACTTTTGCCCCTTAACTCTCAACTCACGTCCTCTTGTTTGAATCTCCCTTACTCTCAATGGAAAAAGCCTATCCACGTCAACTCTATCTATCCCCCTCATAATTTTAAATACCTCTATCAAGTCCCCCCTCAACCTTCTACACTCCAAAGAATAAAGACCTAACTTGTTCAACCTTTCTCTGTAACTTAGGTGCTGAAACCCAGGTAACATTCTATTACATCTCCTCTGTACTCTCTCTATTTTGTTGACATCTTTCCTATAATTCAGTGACCAGAACTGTACACAATACTCCAAATTTGGCCTCACCAATGCCTCGTACAATTTTAACATTACATCCCAACTCCTTTACTCAATGCTCTGATTTATAAAGGCCAGTATACCAAAAAGCTTTCTTCACCACCCTATCCACATGAGATTCCACCTTCAGGGAACTATGCACCATTATTCCTAGATCAATCTGTTCTACTGCATTCCTCAATGCCCTACCATTTACCATGTATGTCCTATTTTGATTAGTCCTACCAAAATGTAGCACCTCACACTTATCAGCATTAAACTCCAACTGCCATCTTTCAGCCCACTCTTCTAACTGGTCTAAATCTCTCTGCAAGCTTTGAAAACCTACTTCATTATCCACAACGCCACCTACCTTAGTATCATCTGCATACTTACTAATCCAATTTACCACCCCATCATTCAGGTCATTAATGTATATGACAAACAACATTGGACCCAGTACAGATCCCTGAGGCACATCACTAGGCACCAGACTAGTCACTATTACTCTGAATGCCGACAAGAAAATGAATCTCAGGGTGGTATACGATGACATAAATGTATTTTGATAACAAACTTGCTTTGAACTTTGAAATTTGATAAACAACAAAAAATTGCTAAACTTGATAAACAGCAAGATCACTTTAGTTAATCGAGTGTGAATTGGGTGTGATGTGATGCGATGAATTAAAGTGGGATGTGATGTTCTCCTAAACACAATTAAAATTATTGTATCCTCCTTTGTGACACGAGGCTTGGCTGGAAGTGCACCAACATCTTGGTCAAAAAGATCCTCACCCCTATGCAGCCTATTCCCCCATCCAACATCCCTCAAGAGTACTCAACTTTACACTCAGGCTGACAATCCGACTAAGCGCCTTTGGAAGGAGTTGAAATCACACATGCAGGTCTTGGCCTGAAACATAGATGGCAAGAAGAAGATATTAGTTAGCCATTTGATTACCGATTTCATTGGTTCACCAGGACATTGTGGGCCGAGTGGACTGATCCTGTACTATACTATTCTATGTTCTATGTTCCAGATACTGTAGGACCTGTTGAGTTCCTCCAGCATTTTGTGTGTGTTACTCTGTATTTCCAGCATCTCCAGAATCTCTTGCATTCACATGTTTTATTGTGTGGGTCTATAAATTCTGTGAACAAACAACTACAAAAAAATGCAAGTGTCTAGAAACATTAAGTATTTGAAAAAAATGGTAATACGCACACTCATCATGGAGTAATATAACAGTCTCAAACCTTACTTCAGTAGGGAAGAAAGTTTATTGAATCCCTTATCAGAATCTGAATCAGGTTTATTATCACTGACATATGTCGTGAAACTTGTTGTTTGGTAGCTGTATGTCAGTACAAGACATAAAAATTACTATAAATTCCATACATTAAATAAATATATAGTGAAAAGATTAATAGTGAGGCAGTCTTCATGGTCTGCACAAAAATCTGATGACAGAGGAGAAGAAGCTGTTCCTAAAATATTTATTATGGGTCTTCAGGTTCTTTTACATCCTCTGTGATGGTAAGAGTTAGAAGAGGATGTGTTCCAAATGATGTGGTTCCTTAATGATAGATGCTGCCTCCTTGAGGCACTGCCTTTTGAAAATAGCCTCAGTTGCAGGGATATTTGTGCTGTGATGGAGCTGGATGAATCCACAATTCTCTTCAGCCTCTTTCAATCTTGTGTATTGGAGTCTCATTAGCAGGTGGTGATGTAACCATTAAGAATGATCTCCAGTATACATCTGTAGAAATTTACTGGAGTCTTTAGTGGTGTGTCAAGTCTTCTTAAACTCCTAATTTAATCCCATTTAAGGAGAATAGATTTCAGATGACCTATTTGCAGATTCCTCAGCACTGAAACAATATGATTATGTAACACAGCACCTCAATACTGAACTGATTCCACAACCTATGAACTCACTTTCAAGGACTCCACAACTCAAACTCTCAGCATTATTTATTCATTCATTCATTCATTCATTTAATTTAATTTTATTTTATTATTTGTAGTTTATTTGTAATTGCACGTTTTCCTACTTTTGTACATTAGCTGTCAGTCTCTGTGTGGAGGTATTCATTGATCCATTGTATTTCTTTGTTCCATTATGAATGCCTGCAAGGAAATGAATCTCCAGGTTGTGTATGCTGACATAAATGTACTTTGATAAAAAAATTTACTTTGAACTTTAAACTTTGATTATAGAGATCAGCCCTTTGATTTGACGGCCTATGTCTCACATAGTGGCTCCACTTCCAGCCTGCTTTCAATATTGAATGATATGTGCCTCTATATTCAGAGACTCACTGAAAATCCGACTGCCTCTCAGGTGCAACAGAATACTGAAGATCAAGAAAATTCAACACAATTTTTTATATTGCCTCTCACATTAAATGATCTAAATGCTGTTATTCAAATCATTGAAAGGATCAGTATTTACATATTATATTTCAGCATGTCATTAATTTAATAACACATTACAAGCAGTTTATTGGTTGCCCTTTTACCTGTGAAGATGACCTTGTTAGCACATCTATTGACACAGTTGACTACAAGCTTCTAAGTAATATACTTAATTGAAACCATTGAGGATGATTAATGGAAGGAGGTTCAGATGTCTGACAGAAGGGTTTTCACCCTGTCTGAAGTGTTATTTCAATAAAGCTTAAGCAATGCATCCATGCTTTTGTGAATGTGGCCCCATTTAATCTACAATCATCACAGAGGAAATCATGTAAACACTGAAAAAAACACTTGCAGATGTAGGAAGTCTGAAATAAAATATCCTCAGCTTCCTCACCATCTGGGACATGCTCTCCTCTCATTACTACCATCAGGGAGGAGGTGCAGGAGACTAAAGACACATACGTTTTAGGAAAAACCTTCCACTCCATCATTAGATTCCGGAATATTCCATAATTTTTTTGCTGTAATTTATAGTCTTTTTTTATGCATTGCACTATAACATTGCCACAATGTTTATCGATGGTAAAGATTGGCTTTATTTGTCACATGTTCATTTGAAACATTAAAACATAAAGTGAAATACACTATTTTGTGTCAACAGCCAACACAGTCCGAGAATGTGCTGGGAGCAGCCCACAAGTTTCACTGTGGTTCCAGTACTAAATTTCACATCACATACCGGAGATAATAAACCTGATTCTGATAACATAGCATGCTCTCAACTTACTAACCCTAACCCATACACCTTTGGAGTGTGGGAAGAAACCAGAGTATCCGGAGGAAACTCACACAGTCATGGGGAGAATGTATAAACTCCTTACAGACAGCAATGGGAACTAAACCCTAATCTTCCAATCACGGATGCTATAAAGCATTATGCTAATCACTATACTACTGAGTCATCCTAGGAATTGTGGAATGGCTTATCACAACATAGGTGTTGCCATCTGCTACTTCTGTTTGACATCAAGCAGGTGGTAAGAAGAATTTTTCATGTCCATTGGCATGGTGACATCTCTCAGTTCCACAAGCTAAGGCAGGCAATTTCAAGGACATGATAATGGGATTCCAAAGGCATTCAGGGGTCCGCAATTAAACACTTACACAGAATGCTCTGTTAGTATATGCAAAGGGACAACCTGAGGATGAGGAAATGAGGAAAGGTGAAAATGTAAAGCAACTGAAATATTTTGAAAGGACAGAAGGAGATGTCAAAACAGGAAGTTCCATGGGATTGGCATGGAGCCTGATATGGCCTATGTGTAGTGAGTATGAAATTGATTTCAACATTTACAAGGAAGAGGTAAACAGGTAGCAGTAACAGTGCTTGTGAACTTTAAATGTTCAAGGGTTCAAAGTTTGAAGGTCAAAGTAAATTTTATTATCAAAGTACATATATGTCACCATATACAACACTGAGATCCATTTTCCTATGGGCATACTCAGCAAATCTATATAATAGTAACTATAACAGTAGGGAGGACCTTACCCATGATGTACCGGGATGAAACCACTACCTTTTGTAGGATTTTTCATTTAAAGGCATTGGTGTTTCCATACCAGGCTGTCATGCAGGCAGTCAATACACTCTCCATGATACATCTACAGAAGTTTGCCAAAGGTTTAGATGTCATGCCGAATTTCCGCAGACTCTTAAGGAAGTGAACGCACTGCCATGCTTACTTCATAATTGTATTTATGAACTGGGCCCAGGAGAGGTCCTCTGAAATAGTAGTACCCATGAATTTAAAGTTGCTAACCCCCTCCACCTCTAATCCTCCAATGAGGACTGGCTCATCAACCTCTAGTTTCCCTCTCCTAAAGTCTATGATTAGTTTCTTGATCTTGCTGACATTGAGTGAGAGGTTGTTGTTATGACTCCACTCAGCCAAATTTTGATTCTCCCTCCTGTCTGCTGATTCATCACCACCTTTGATTCAACCAACAACTGTGATGTCATCAGCAAACTTGAATATTGTGTTGGAATTGTGTTTAGCCTCACAGTCATTGGGGTAAAGTGAGTAGAGCAGGGGGCCAAGCACACAGTCCTCTGGTGCAACTATGCTGATGAAGATCATGGAGGAGATATTTTTGCCAATCTGAACTGACTAGACTCTACAAGTGAGGAAATCCAGGATCTATTTGCACAAAGAGGTATTGAGGCCAAGGTCTTGAAGCTTATTGATTAGTTAATAGCTGAGGAAATTACTGAGACAGGTAAAGTTAATGAAGTAATTTGAAAGGATTTAAGATTGGGAATGGGGATATTGGAACTATTTCTCAGCAA
The DNA here is from genome assembly GCF_048418815.1 of Hemitrygon akajei. Lineage (NCBI taxonomy): Eukaryota > Metazoa > Chordata > Chondrichthyes > Myliobatiformes > Dasyatidae > Hemitrygon > Hemitrygon akajei. The sequence goes on along the minus strand of NC_133132.1, from coordinate 90,283,188 downwards.
AGTGGTGTAATCGGGTACCTTCAGTGCCTGCTTAAGTCATGGTCAACAAGAACGACTAAAACCAGCTGGCTGCATGGAATCCATGGGATACATGCTAAGCTTCTCAAAATGCTGTGAGCTGAAAGAAAATCCTGAAATATTTGCTTGCATAAACATATTTCTCTTTTGGATCTCTGCTCCTTGGTAATGTTACCAGTATAAATATGTCAAATAGCAAGATAATTCTGGTTTACCCGCTTCCATTCTTAACAAGCTTTAGATGTAGTAAATGTCAGAAGTATCACTGGGCTGAGGTTCATTTATCAACCTTCCAGAATACTGATAAATTCAAACTTTCTTCCCAATAAAACACATAAAACATTAACACTCTACTGTCGCGATGAGGCCACACTCAGGTTGGAGGAGCAACACCTTATATTCCATAGCCATTCCAGGCCCCAAACAGTCCTTCCAGGTGAGGCGACACATCACCTGTGAGTTTGTTGGGGGCATCTACTGTACCTGGTGTAGCCTCCTGTACATCTGTGAGACCCAACATAAATTGGGAGACTTTCCGCCAGAAAGTGCGAAATCTCCCAGTGGCCACCCATTTTAATTCCACTTCCCATTCCCATTCTGACATGTTAGTCCATGGCCTCCTCTACTGTCACAATGAGGCCACAATGAGGTTGGAGGAGGAATACTTAATGTTTCGTCTGGGTAGCCTCCAACCTAATAGCATGAGTATCAATTTCTTGAACTTTCAGTAATGCCCTCCCCCTCTCCTTCACCACTCCCCATTCCCATTTCCCTGTCTCACCCTATCTCCTTACCTGACCATCACCTCTCTCTGGTGCTCCTCCCACTTTTCTTTCTTCGATGGCCTTCTGTCCTCTCCTATTATATTCCCCCTGTATCTCTTTCACCAATCAACTTCCCAGCTCCTTACATCACCGCTCCCCCCACCCCTCCCGGTTTTACCTATCATCTTGTCTTTCTTTCTCCTCTTCCCCTATCTTCTTACTCTGACTCCTCATCCTGATGAAGGGTCTCGGCCCAAAACGTTAACTATTTCTCTTTTCCATTGATACTGCCTGGCCTGCTGAGTTTCTCCAGCATTTTGTGTGTGTCTCTTGGACTTACAGCATCTACAGATTTTTTCTTGTTTTTAATACAAGAAAATACGTTCATCTAACAGCCAATTTATGGTCTTATGGTAGGTAGCTATGAAGAAAGGGTTATAAAGGGGTGTTTACATCTATCAAATTGCCATGTATGCAGTTGTTTGGTTATTTTATTTTATTTCTAGATACAACACAAATCAACCCCCTTCTGTCCCAATGAACTTCACTATCCAGCAACCCATCTGTTTAACACTAGCCTAATCACAGGACAATTTACAATGCAGCACACACAAAATGGAGAAGGAACTCAGGAGGTCAGGCAGCATCTATGGTAATGAATAAATAGCCAACATTTTGAGCCAAAACCCTTCTTCACGACTGAGAAGGAAGGGGGAAGATGCCAGAATAAAACGATGGGGAGAGGTGGGAGACTAACTGGAAGTGATAGGTGAAGCCAGGTGGATAGGGAAGCTCAAGAGCTGGGGAAGAAGGAATCTGATAGGAGAGGAGAGTGGACCAAAGGAGTAAAGAAAGGAGGAATGGGCCCTGGGGGAAGTAATAGGCAGGTGAGAAGAGAAAAAGGTCAGAGTGGGAAATAGAGGAAGCAGGCAGGGGGGCATTTACAATGAACAATTGACCCACTAAACTGTACGTCTTTGGACTGTGGGAGGAAACCTGAGCACCTAGAGGAAACACACATTGTTTACAGGGAGAACGAACTAACTCCATACAGGTGGCACTGGAATTGAAATCCAAACTCCAGAATGCTCCAAGTTCTAATAGCATAGTGCTGTTATAAAGTAAGAAGAGGTCTAGACAAACATTAATAGCTTGAAAAGGAACTGTGGACAAAACTGATAACCTACATAGTTAGAGAGACGAGATGGAGTATAAATTAAAATGATGAATTTTACAGAAATTACAGAAAATACAGAAATCATATTGGTATACAAGGGTTTGTAGTATTTTATTTTCATACCTTCAATAATTTTGTATAACATCTTCTTATTTACAACACTTTATTTCTGTGGCATTTGACTGCACAATGGTCACTTTATCAGGAACACCTGTACACCTGCTTGTTTATGTAAGAATCTAATAATATGGCAGAAACTCAAAGCATGCAAGCATGGTCAAGAGGTTCAGTTGCTGTTTAGACCTAAGATCAGAATGGAGAAGAAATGTGATTTTGACTGTAAGATAATTATTGGTGCCAGACAGGATGGTTTGAGTATTTCAGAAACGGGTGATTTCCAAGGATTTTCACACACAACCGTCTCTAGGGTTCACAGAGAATAGTGCAAAAAAAACCCAAAAAAACATCCAGAGAGCAGTAGTTCTGTGGGGAAAAAAAGCCTTGTTAATGAGAGAAATCAGAGGAGAATAGCCAGACTGGTTCAAGCTGACAGGAAGGCGACAGTAACCTAAGTAACCACATATTAGAACAACAGTGTGCAGAAGAGCATCTTCGAATGCACCACAAGTTGAACTTTGAGGTGGATAGTCTGCAGCAACAGAAGACCATGAACACATACAGTGTATGTATTACTTGCTCAGATCCCTTTTACAAGAATTCTCATGTGCTGTTTAATGAACCTGAATGAATTTTGCCCTTGCCCATGAAAGAGTAAATTGCCTACAGTCACAAGCAGTGGAGCTTCACAAGGAAAGAGGAAAGAAAATGTGTAATTTTGAAAACATAAGGATAATCCAATTTGGAATGAGCTGGAAGATAAAGAAGAAGGAGGCAAAGGTGACAGGTAGGACAATGCAAATTGTAGTGAGATGGATAGCCACCATTAACAAGGTCTTTACTGATAAAATGTATCTGATTTCCTTTCCTTTTGTCAAACTTTTGTAAATTCTACTTTTTAAAAACAGGAAGTTTCAGAGCATTTAATAACAACCTATGTTTTTACTGATATTCTTCCACTCAAAACATGTTTAGCTTTTTTTGCTTCTGATTCCGAACAGTGTTATGTCAGCCACAAGATGGCTGAGTGGTTAAATATATCTGTTATGCTAATTATATTTAATTTGTGGGAGCCGACCTGAATAATTTCTTTGGTAAAAATGGAAATCAATTCTAATGCCTCTTTAACATGCAAAACCATGATAGTTAAATCACCCTGTACAATTTTTAAAACTACTTTCTATATTGAATCATTTCATGGATTAAAATTTTATGAAAGAAATATCACTGATATTGATATTGCATATCTGAACATTAAAATTTGTTTTTCCTCAAACATCATGCAAGCCAGATTAATTATGACTGAAAATATATTAGTTTCAATCAACATTAATCACCAGTTTGGTCTAGAAATAATAGAAGACAATTGTCCTGGAATATTTAACTGGTCTCCTGTCTCTCCCATTAAAAAAACATGGTTTTGAATGGTGGAGACAATATTTATATAGGTGATACCCTGTGTCACATTTCCATGGACAAGGCTGTCCTTCAATACAACCAGTGGCCACCTTAGTAAGTTCAGGGGGTACCTAAGAAAGAGGCCATTGAGTGTGTTTATGTATGTTTGTAATCTTCTGCTGCTTTAACCCATTCACTTCAAGATTCGATGTGTTGGGTGTTCTGAGATGCCCTTCTGCACAACAGTGTTGTAATATGTGGTTATTTGTGTTATGGTCACCTTCCTGTCTGTTTGAACCAATCTAGCCATTCTCCTCCGACCTCTCTCATCAACAAGGCATTTTTGCCCACAGATCTGCCAGTCATTGGATCTTTGCTTTGTTTTTTTTTGCACCACTCTCTGCAAATTCTAGAGCCAGTTGTACATGAAAGTCCCAGGAGCTTTGCAGTTTCTGAAATACTCAAAACACCCTGTCTAGCACCAACAATCATTCCACCATCTAAGTCACTTACATCAAATTTCTTCCCCATTCTTATGCTTGGTCTGAACAACAGCTGGACCTCTTGAACATGTCTGCATGCCTTTATGCATCGAGTTGCTGCACATGATTGGTTGATTAGATATTTGCATTAATAAGCAGATGTACAGGTGTACCTAATAAAGTGGCCGCTGAATGCAAGCGCAATGTAATGAAGGGAAATTCATAGAGAACTTGAAAAGAAAGATATTAGGGGCAATTGAAAATGAGCGACAGAATGAAACCAAATTGGATCATTGTTTCAAAGAGCTAGCAAGGAAATGATAGGTCAAATAGTCTTATTCTGGGCTCTGCTATCCCAGGATACATATTTCTAAGAGTCTCTGCCAATGGACAGAAGACTGTGGGCTGGATTCCTCACTGTCTAGCCTTGTTGATGAAAAGCAATAATGGCAGCAGTAATAGCAGAACAAAGCAAAGGCCAATAGTCAGTGTTGCAGACTGGGTCAAAGTAGGATCAGAAGACACCAGAGGTGGGAAAAAGAAAGGTTGCATAAGAAATTAAAATACCTATACGATACAATATGCAGGAGGCAGATGTCTTTAGTAAAGAGGTAATAGCAGGTGAAATATAGTGTGTGTGCATGAACAAAGCAAAACAAATAAAAAGAACAAGTTTGAACAGCATTGCAATTACAAAATATTAGTCGCTCATTAAGCAAATACTAAATGCACTTGTCCCATTATTATTGTCTGCATGTATTTTTAGACTGCCTTATGTGGTGCTTTTTCAATTTGCAACCTTGCATTTTTATCATTATTTGACTTACCATATTGAACTAGCCTGCAGTAAGATTATTTCTGAGGGTAAGTGCATTGAACAAATCTAAATATCAGTGTGCTGTTACCAACTGAACTGAGTACTCTGAGGGATTATTTTACCAAATTTACTTCAAGTACAAAGGAAAGCTAAAGCTGTAATCAAGTAATGTTTGCAAATCGGTGAAATTTTTTACACAATCACTGTTAGGTCATTTGTATTCAATTAGAGAGGTCGTTTCTGAATTGGGCCTGCATCCCAAATCAACAGAGAGCAAGAGAATTTACTTAGATTGTATATACAGTATAAAGCTGCAAGATAGCACAAAGATAGCACCAATTAGCATTTAACTTTTAGAGAAGGTTTGGCACTACCTTGGCTTCGGAATGAAATAATAATTTAAAAAAAACGTTGGCAAATTAATGAGAGCTGTGCTTCAAAGTAGACCAAAAAGAAATGTTGAACAGTATTCAGGAGGAATAGTGTAATCCATAAGGGAAATGCTTAACAGGCAAAGTAGACTTAAATAAGCACTTTAAGCTGTGGTGTTATTGGCAGAAGGCTAAGTAATAATGGCTCAGAATTTGTAATTGCAGTAGGGATGAACCCATGCTTGCTATCATGACAAAATAAAGCTGACAACAATTCCGGCCTTTGTGCATGCAAATTTAAATGAGGAAATCTGAAAGTTGCTGTCTTAGATCCCAGAGTGTTGGTATAGACAGTATACAGAATCATTGATTTGACATGAGCTTCAATTTTTTATGCATTTTTCTCACTAAAAAATCTTCTGAAAACATTGTACCTTGTTGAACAAGGTATAAGTACATTTTTAATACTATGTTGTTACTTTATGAGTGTTGTGGAATCTCACAACCCAAAAAAACTGTTTAATACATTTAGTCAATTATTTCCCTAGAAAAGATAAAGATAACCTTTATTTGTCACATCTTACAGCTGGCAATTCCACTAACAGTTACACTACTGTGCTGCCTATTGGAATGGCATTTAATAAATCTATGATTTTAGAAGATAATTAGAAATAATTTGTCCTTCCATAAAATGCATAGCATAAGTGGAAGCCACCACCTGACCATGCTTATACTTTAATTTTTATTTTATTTAGAGATATTTAAAGAGATATTTAAAGGGCCTCATACCGCCCAATTACTCCCATGTGGCCAATTAACCTACCATCCTGTGCATCATAGGGTCATAAAGAAGTACAGCACAGAAACAGGCCATTTGGCCCATCTAGTCCATGCCAAAACCATTTTTATTGCCAACTCTCAATGACCTGCACCAGAACCATAGCCCTTCATATTCCTGCTCTTCATGTACCTATCCAAACTTCTCTTAAACGTTGAAATCGAGCTTTCATGGACCACTTGTCCATGCAGCTCATTCTACACTCTCACAACCCTCTGAGTGAAGAAGTTTCCCATCATGTTCACCTTGAACTTCTCACCTTTCACCCTTAACCTGTGAACTCCAGTTGTAGTCCCAACCAACTTCAGAGGAAAAAGTCTGATTGCATTTACCCTATAATTCTTAGGACTGTTCCATAGCAATGCTATAATTTAAAAATGTTGCTGTTTTAATTCTTCTTTTTGGAAGCAGTTGCATTTTCAGGACCTTGTGGGTGAGGGTCTAGGGAAAGCAGGCTGTGATTTGTTGCCAGCAGTGGATCTGTGCCACATCAGTCAATCTACTCTCCTGCTGGAGCATGTAAACAGTGGGCAACTGTTGAGTAATCTAATTATACTGAGAGATAGCTCTGGAGAAATGTCTTTATTGCTTTCTTTGGTATGACTCAAGGAGAATAATAAAGTTGAGAATCACTGGGGACAATTTTCAACAGCAGAGCCATGGCGCACTCTGCAAAAACCAGCAGTGCTTTGCAAAACATTGTAACTCTCTGGGAAAAGAAGCAACACCTCGTATCCAGTCTCATCTTGTTCTTGCATAATTTAAAAGCATGACTCCAGTAGTCTCCAGTCTGTCAAAGAGAAATAGTCCACAAACAGAGACAATTTGTGATTTTACAGTTTTATTTCTACCATAAAGAAATCAAAAGTGTGACAGAAGTGGTACATGACTGGAATTATGTGTACTCTGTGTTTATGAAGCACTGTGGAACAGCTCCTTTAATAGAATATAATGACAGAAACTAGAGCAGGAGGTAGGCAGCCTGGGTCAGATAAGAGAGGGTAAAAACTGCTCTTGTGTGGCATTAATATCACCACAGATCCATCGAGCCAAAAGGATATTGACAATGACTATGACAATGACACACATACTCAAGTTCTAATTGTAAGAGACCAAGCTGAAGCACTTCCAGTTGATGCTGGCAAAAGCTCAACCACTCCATAATTCCTCCAAATACCCACAAATGGTTGTGAGTTCTATACTGTTGGTTCAGACACTGAAAATGAGGAGTTGCATTAATTTTAATGAAGGTGACATCAAGAATGTAAATAGTGACACTATTTTATAGATAATGGAAATTATTACTGAGTGCACAGTTAGTCATCTATCAAACGATTAGACTGACTAAACGCAGTAGGGTTGAGAGATGCTGAAATACTGCAAAGGAAAGATCTCAGTGTCAGCAACCCAACAGTGGATTATGAAAGAACCAAAATGGCATCCCATTTCCTCGGTGCTGAAACAAATAATGGCCAAAAACAATTACAGCAGCAGCAAAGAGTTGTACTGGAACAAATAATCATTATCGTTTACCAAAAGAAATGGACTAAGTCAGATTCATGTCAATTAATAGTTCACAATGTTGTGCAGCAGGGAGACCAGAAGTAAAATACACTGCTACTGTCATAGAGTCATAGAATCAGAGAACAGTACAGGATAGCACAAAACAGGCCCAGCAGCCTATCTAGTCTGTGTCAAGCTATTAATCTGCCTAGTTCTGTTGACCTACACCTGGTCCATAGACTTCCATACCCCTCCATCCATGTAGCTATCCAAATTTTTCTTAAAAGTTGAATTCAAACCCATATTCACCACTTCCACACTCATTCCACCCTCCCACAACCCTCTAAATGAAGCAGTTCCCCTTAAACATTTCACTTTTCACCCTTAACCCATGACCTCTCGTTCTAGTCTCACCCAACCTCAGAGGAAAAAGCCTGTTTGCACTTACCCAATCAATACCCGTCATAATTTTGTATACCTTTTTCAAATCTCCTCTCATTCGCCTACACTCCAGGGAATAAAATCCTCACATATTCAACCTTCCCTATAACCCAGGTCCTCAAATTCTGGCAACATCCTTGTAAATTTTCTGTGCAGTCTTTCACTCTTATTGACATTTTTCCTGTCTGAAATGTTTCCTGCTGCCAGAATTTGACCTACAATAGGTAGGTGACCAAAACCACACACAATACCCTAAATTAAGCCTCATCAATATTTTGCACAACTGTGTAAATCCTACCCTGGTATGTCTTCCTGAAGTATGACACCTCATGAGAAATGAAGCCTGAAAAACAAGGGATCTTCAATGGCTGCCCAAGAAAGCAGTGGAAGAGTTGAGCAGGACCGAGTTGTTTCCCCCAAGGGAACTTTTGGGAATACTGCTTCCCTGTGATGGAAGGTGGCATGACCAGGGACCTGGCAGCAAACGATCTTTAAGCCATCTTGGGTAGATGAAACTGAAAGGATGAAAGGAAAAGGCAAAACAGTCTGTGCACTAAAATAACACATTTCAGCATAATCTCTTCAAAAATGGAGAGAAAAAAAGCATTGTTTTAAAAATTCCCATTTTTTTCATTATTGTAAGACATCCCATGGCCAATGAGGTATTTCGAAGATGTTGAGAGGTGTGGAACAATGTATCAAATCTGCATGCACATTGCTTCCATTCTCTGTACTAACTACAGTGACCTTGAGTAGATAATATACTCGCATTTACATTCTCCTTTCCAAGCTTCTGGTTGGCATCCATCTGTCTTGTAGGACAATGGGTGAAGATGATCATCATCACAAGCCTGGGTGGAAGATATGGAGATCCTGAGATGTCCAATCATCAAGATCCCCCTCTTGGCCTCACCAGTGTAGTCCAAAGGAAAGTTTATGAAGTAATATACTTGGCATCACCTTTGCTGCAGGAGCTGCTGGAAAGATGTTCAATGACATCCACTCCAGATTTGCTGTCTGGTTTCAATCCCACAGCCTTCATCTCTCCCGAGGCTGCTCATAAGGCAGTGGGGCTACTTACCCGTAGCTGGAAATCTGGTTCACGAGCACCAAAGTGTGTCCACACATCGGTGGGCTTGCATGCAATGTGTGTAGGGGCCAGACCACCTCTCCATCCTTCCTATAATGGGGCAATCAGAATAGTTCACAATGCTCAGGTGCAGCCTAACCAAAGTTATTCTCAACAGTTGTGTATTTAGTATTTGAGTTACCCTGTGTGTATATATATATATCTACACACATACACACACACACACACACACACACACACACACACACACACATATAGGTTGATTAAATATTCTTGTTTGTTTGAATAAATCATTATGAGTTCAATGTATTAAATACATGAATTGTATAAGTCATCATGCTACCATGTGATTATGTGTATGTTTCACACTAAGTAAACCCGAAGTTACAGTCACATTTCAGAATCCCATTTCTTACTTTTGAATCAGTTTAATTATTTGAATTTACAAAACATAACATTAGCAATGAGGTATTTTTAAAATGAACCTGAGATGAAAACTAACTTGTTGAAGCACAGCGAGATGTTAGAACTAAAAAAAAATGGAGCGAGGAATGGTGAGTGACAAACACAGCCCAGCATGTGCAGAGATGGTCAAGTTTAAAAAAAGCAGTGTAGCACATGTTCTTCAGAAGCAACGACACAATGAATTAAAAAAAATCAGAAAGCACATGAAATCACAGTTTCATAAAGAGTGAGTTCTGAGTGATAATAATCAGAAAAAAAATCAGAAATAGCTGACTACATCAGAAAGATTGATGAGTCTGATTACACAACGAGTAATTGGTTCATGTATTCTGAGCTAGTTCAACAGTATTTTAGAGCAAATGAAATAACCAATGAGAAATGAGCAGCAATTTTGCTAAGCGCATTGGGTTCAAAGACATACAGTTTGCTTTGAACTTTAACTGCTCCAACCAAGCCATCAGAAATGAGTTTGTTGATATCATCAATATAATGCAGGAACATTTAGAATAAGAACCATTGTTGATTGCAGAATACTTTAAACGGAATCAAAATGAAGAGAGTCCATTTCAGTGTATGTGGCTGAATTGAAGAGATTATCTGAGCAATGTCAGTTCAGTAAAGGTTTTAATGATGCACTGAGAGTTTGTGGAATCTTACAAGAAAATATTCAAAAACAGCTGCTAACTGAAGCACAGCTTACATTTAAAAGAGCAGTTGAAATTACTGTATCAAGGGACAAAGCAGACAGAGACAGAACTGAGTTGCCGTCAGGAATGAAAGTGAATGTGAACAAAACTGCAATGTCTGCACAGAAACCAGCCTAGCTGAACAAATTTTGTTATCATTGTAACATGTACAACAGACCAATACAGGTTTAAGGGGGAAGCTTGCAGAGAATGCAACAAAGTAAGACTCATTCAAAGAGCAAGATGGGCAGACAAAAATAAATGGACTGCACAGGGAAGAGAAAAAGATAAAAAGTCAAGTTTAAAAGAGCACAAATCTACATGCTGTTGATAGAAAAAAACAATAGTGATGAAAGTGACACAGTACTGACTAGCCTTAAGATTTTCAATGTGAAAACTAACAATAGACGAGCAACATAATTTACACCCTAAGCACATGGCAAATTAATTAAAATGGAATTGGACACTGGCTTGGCTGTTTCAATCATTCCACAAAATGAGTATGAATGGCATTTCAAAGATACTAAATTGAAGCCTGCAGACATCCAGCTAAGAACTTATACTGGAGAAAAGGTAATTCCTTTAGGAATAACATTCGTAATAGTGAAATACAACAACCAATAGGTCACATTGAGCTTGCATATGGTAAAAATGGGAGGACCAGCATTGTGAATGTGTGAGACAACTACAACTTGATTGGAGATCCATCCACCATTTGCATTTGACATCCCTGGCAATAGAGCCAACTGTCAGCAAATTAAGAAAGGTATTGGATGATACCACAACTGTCTTCATGCCAAACACCTTGAAACATTGCCTAACAGAGAACAAACAGGTGTTGGTGCCAAACTTGTGTGTGTGTGTATATATATATACCGGTGTCTCTGGTTAGAAAACACATTGGACCAAAGAAGGACCGTGTTGCTCAGAGGAATCATGAAAATGACCGAAGTGGTAGTCAGACTACAATAGTATTTGTAGGTAACATATCTGAGAAAGCTTCTTATATGTTAATCAGGCAGTTACTTGTGAAATATGGCTTGGTTTTAAGCTGGAAGAGGGTTCAAGGAACTTCAGGAAAGTTTCAAATATTCGGCTTTTATGAATATAAAGAACCAGAATCTATTCTGCGTGCATTAAAATTATTACATGAACTTCAAGTGGGAGGCAAAAAGCTGCTTGTAAAGGTAGATGCAAAGCCCAGCTGGATGAATGGAAAACTGAAAAGAAAGGAGTCAATGGAGATATGAAAGCAAAGGAACAATCAGATGATGCTGTGGATGAGGTCGCCAAGAGGAGAGATTGTAAAGGGAGCAACAGAAGGAATAAGAAGAGAATACTCCAGTGAATTAAATGCACCTCCCTAGATCAAGATGCACAAACTAGAAGAAAAAAAAGGAAGGAGAAAAAAAGTGTTCAGAGCTGTCAGAACTACTTCCTGTACTTTCAGAGTCAACTCCTACAAACCCCACGGGGGAGGCCCCAGAATCTGAGATTGTTTCACAGCCAAAACTGCCAGGAAAATTCCCCTTATCAGGAAAGACAATATCCCACAAGTACACTTCCGCAACAATTAAATCTTCAGGCCTAAATGGGACAATTTAGTTTTCACTATGCTGTGAATGTCTGTATATAGTGGTTGTATTATATTATATATTGTCTATATAGTTGAGATACATTCTGTATTGAGTTAGAGTTTATAGCTAAGCAGGGCAGTGGGTTGTGTGTTTAAGATTTCAGTCATCTTGTAAATGTATTGTTTGATTAAGCATTCTTGTTTGTTTAAATTTTTCATTACAAATTATATGTATAAATATGTAAAATGCAAGCGTCATCACGCTACCACGTGATACATGTGCACCTTACTTGCAGTATACAAGAAGCTAGACTCACATTTCAGAATCCTGTGTCTTCCTTTGAATTAGTTTAATGTTTTGAAGTTACAAATCATAACATTAACGACTGGGGATGGCCAGTGATAACAACTACTCATCGGCCTCATGGTCAATCCCACTCAGGATATTTCCCTCTCAGCAAGATCATCTCTTTAAATTATGCAGCCCAAGCTCATTAAACCCAATCTCTTCACACTGGACAATTCACTACTGCCAGGATTCAACCTACTGAATCTGTGCCGCATTAGATCCCTTGCTAGCGGATGTTGTCTAAAGAATGGAGAGTAAAACTGCACACATGACAGAAAATGATGCATTTACTCTTACTCACTGTCCTGGATTCAGCTTCTTCCATGCACCTATATTACCCCAATTCCATCACCCTTTCTTTAATGCATTTTCATTAGCATCTTAAAAAATGCCTTTTTGAAATGAGATACACTATGTTCCAGTTATAATGTATAATTATTCGTACACTACACATTGCTTCCTTCTTTACTGCACTACATGGTAAACAGTACAGAAGTAACACCCTCAGATACAGCAAGTGCATTGTTATTTCATGAAATCAGATTAATTCTGCTAAAATGTGGATGCTCTAAGCCCCCTATCATTGTATCCTTATTCATGGACTCCAAAATTTTTCAAACAACAGAGGTCAAGCTAACTGGTCTAGCATTTCACATTTTCTCTCTAGTGATTAGATTTGTTTGATAATTTAATTTGGTGTTTTATTCTTATTTTTTTTTTACTTTTTCCTAACCTCGTCTTATACCTTTATGTCATTTCTGCCCTTCGTGTGTACCTTTCATATTACCCTCAGCCTTTTCTCTTATTTCTGCATTCATCCATCAGTTAGAAAATGGACTGCTAGACCCCAGAGAGGCTATGTAACTACTTGGCAAGACTGCATTTGGAGTTATGCCAATAGCTTTGGTCTCTGTACACTACTGGACACTGTACTGCATAACTGATAAATTCTCTGCACTATTTCGAAGAAGAGTTATGGAATCTTTTGTATCTATCTGGAGCAGATAAATATTCCCCTTTGAATATTTCATCCACAAGATGAGATCTCCAACAACAGAGCCTGAAGTGCCAGCATGGGAAATTTGTTCAGGTTATGAGGTGGGTCTTGATTGTGAAGTTTAAACAAAAATGAGGGAACTTAGCCACTGTTGTAAAACACCCTAAACTGATTAAACAAAGTGGCAACAAAAGAGAGTGCCTCCTTCAGAAGTGTTTTCCATTTTACTTCCAAAGTAAAAGATTCCACAATTCCTTGAAGTTTATTAAATGAGATTTATTTGAACGTTTTAGCTTATTGGTTTAGATTTTAAAGCATTTTGTAAAGATTATAGGGATTAACAGAAAGAGGCAGATATTTTCTGAAAGTCATATAGTTGATTTTTCTTCACTGAGCTGCCAAATGAAACAGTCATTATTTGGAGCATGAAATTTGTAGAAGTGTAAATTATTAGAAGTCCTGATGAGTAAATTGTATAACCATAATTTTCAAACCCTCAGCTTTACCGTGAGAAGACATATTGTGATAGCTATCAATACAGATATGAATTGGGAAAATTGATAATGTTAAATCAAGAATAGAACAATGGACTATATCAACGTGTAACTATTCAAAATGTAAAAAAGAGCAAATTTTCACCATAAGTCACATTAGGCCTCCTGTGGAAATCTGAAATATCACATCTGATCCACTCCTAGGCCCAGTCTGTTTTCTTGCCTGTCCTCAAACCTCAACTCCTCCATAGATCAAAAATCTATCTGTCTTGGACTTGATCTTTTCAGTACCTCAGTGTACTTCGGTGTAAAATGTCATAGTGCCTCCTGTTAGTACCCAAAAGAATCTGCCTCTCATTTTGTTACTATTGGAAATAATTGCAATTCCTGTGTTGTTGCAGGAATGTGTGGAGACACTTACGGGCTGCTCCCAGCACATCCTTGTGTTAGTCGTAAATGCAAGCAATACATTTATCTGTATATTTCAGTGTACATGTGATAAATAAGTGAATTTGAATCTCAAGTACTTAAATAAAGATTTATTTCACTTTCAAAAGGATGTCAAACATAGGAGTGAAACAGGAACAGAAAGTATTGGAAATACCCAACAAGTGAGGCAGCATCTCTGGAGAGAAGAAGCGGTTAACAATTCGGGTTGATGACCCTTTGTCAGAGGTGAGTTTAAGGGTTTTTCTGTTTGAAACATTGAACTGTTTCCCTTTGTAATGATGATACCTAACCTCTTGAGTATTTCTCACATATTTTGTTTTTGTTTTCTGATTTCTAGACCTGCTGATCTTTCCTATTTGATTGTTGTGGGAAAGAATATCTTAGTAATTTATGAGAATAGGATCAGAAGTTACTTTGTATTGAAAGGAAGGAGAAGCTGGGATTTTAGTCAGAGCAAAGGATTTTCTAGAGGGACTTAAGAGATATAAAAATCATGAATGGTCTTGAGAGAGAAGGTGCAGAGAAAGTGTTACCATTGAAAGGAAGGTCAGCAACCAAAGGATACAGATTGAAAGTATTGAGTTAAAGCTGAGGGAAAATAATACTTTTTGAACTCAGAGTTATAATCAATAGTGCATTGTGTGGAAGGTTAGAAAAATCAGATTCAACGGTAATCTTCCCACAGTGAACTCAGACTGGGAATTGTGTTTAAATAACGATGATTTTATATCTAACAAAGTGAGAAAGACTGTGGGCAGGTAATGCGCATCAGGAAATCATGCCAATTCGTACTAGTAAGGGGATTTTTTTTATACAATGAACCTCATGGAAAGGATACAACAGTGAAATTGTAGTGGCATTTACTTATTGACTTACTTACTTACTTTAGTTTGGAATACAGTGCAGAATAGGCCCTCCCCGCACTTTAAGCCACACTGCCCATCAACCCCTGATTTAACACTGGCCCAATCATGGAACAACTTACAATGACCAATGAATCAAAGAATCAGTACATCTTTGGATTGTGAAAGGAAACCTGAGCACCCAGAGAAAACCCACACATTCCATGTGATGGACATACAAACTCCTTACAGAGGACGGTGAGATTGAAATCCCAACTCTGATGCCCCAAGCTGTAATAGTGGTATACTAACCACTACATTACTATAGCAGGGCATATTGATTATTATTATTATTATTATTGGTTTGTTTGTATTTGCATACTTTGTCTTCTTTTGTTCATTAGCTGTTTGTGAGTCTTTGTGTTATTAATGTCTGCAAAAAATAATATCAGTATAGTATATGGTGACATATGCATACTCCGACAGTAAATTTACATTGACATTGAAATTTGATCTTTGAGCTTTGAAACTGGACATCAGTACATTTTAGTAATTTTGAAGAGAATGTGGTAGGGGTGTTGATGATTTAACTCTTTATTTCCCTGAAATTGTTTGGAGCTTCTTCCAGATCTATCATTGTAAATTGGAAGGCGATGGCACCTCTCGGGAAATGGTAGTAATGCCTATTCACATTATTTTCACCAAGGACTCTGCTGGTTTTCTGATTCAGTTACATTAGAAACTTCCTCTGTACTCCACTGAATGCAGTCAGTGAATACACCAGATAAAAAAAAAACACCCAAAGCTTAAACTCTTGAGCAGTTTTCACAACTGTTACTGAATGAAACTGTAGGATATGTGAAATGCCAGTTCCAGAAAAAATACTCCCGTAGCTTTTATATTCCCCTTACCCGTGAATTTTTTTATTTATCCTTGACCACAGGATGTATTACAGTGCTGTGTTGTGGTGAACTGAATAATCTGCTTAGTCTCAAAGCCACGAAGAGGCCAAATGCATGCTGAAGGAGCAACACTTCATAATCCATCTGGGTAGTTTCCAACCTGATGGCATAAACATCGATTTCTCCAACTTCCCACATGGATTATCCTCTGTTTCTGTCCCTTTTCCTCTTCTTTTCTCTCATATTGGTTGCTGTCTCACCTCTTCCCAGCCTTCATGACCTGCCCATTACCTCCACCCCCTCCACTCCCACGGCTTCCCCTCATCCTTCCCCTTATACCATGGTCCACTGTCCTCTCCTATCAAATTCCTTCTTTAGCCCTTTAAATCTTCTACTTACCTCTCCCAGTTTCTTACTTAAATTCCCCCTCCCCCACCAACTTACCTTCCCACTCATCTGGTCTCACCTATCAGATGCCAATTTGTACTCCTCCCCACTCCCATCGACTTTTTCTGGCTTCTGTCCCCTTCCGTTCCAGTCCCAATGAAGGGCCTCAGCCTGAAATGCCAACTGTTCATTTCCATCCATAGATGTTGCCTGACTTGTTGACTTCCTCCAGCATTTTGTGGGTGTTAGGTAAGCTGACTGGCCAGCAATTTTCATACCTCAAAGTTGGATGGACTTGGGGTTCAGTTGCAGTTCCAGAGACTTGAGTACAAAACCTTTTTGGATGTTTGCTTAAGGGAGTACTGTACTGTAAAAGGTTCTCTCTTTTAAGTGAAACTTTAAACCAAGATGGATTTGAAAAACCCCAAAGCACTATTAAAGAAAACCAAAGACTCTTCCTCAGTCTCTTGGTCAATATTTATCCAAGAGCAACCAATCTCTCTAAAGCAGATTATTGGACACATTGACAGGTGTGTCTCAACATAGACTATAGTTTAAAAGTACTACAACATCTGAGAATTTTCTGAGTGTTCATGATAAACTGTGCCCCTTTTTAAATGTACATTGCTCTGATCAGACCATTGCCAAATTCCGCACACATTGATGCACGCCCCATTCCTTACAGCTTCACTCACTTGCAAAAGTACTAGTACAGAAGAGCATTTTATTATAAATGGATTTTTGAAATGGAAAAGATAATGCTTTTGCAGTGGATTAAAAATCAGTAATGTTCAAATTGAAAATAAACATAAATAAATATTGCACTTGAGGAAAGTTGGGTTATAAGTCCTGTTTCAATGTGTTGCAGTAGATTCTGTCACATTACACACAAGTTGATCAGGTGGTATAGAAGCCATTTAGCTTGCTTGCCTTTATTAGCTGAAGCACTGAGTTGGGATATTATGTTGCAGTTTTATAACACTCTGATTAGGCCACATCTGGAATGTTGCATTCAGCTCTGGATTCCCATGATAAAAGTCTGTGGAGCCTATGGAGATGTTGCAGAAATGGTTTATCAAAATGCTGCTTGGATTAAGGAGTATGTGCTATAAGGGGATGTTGTAAAAACCTGGGTTGTTTTCTCTGGTGTAGCAGAGATTAAGGAGGGAAGCTTAAAGAATTATGCGAGGCATATATAGAGTAGACAGTTGGTATTTTTTTCCCAGGCACAAATACTAGACGCATGCGTTTAAGGTATTACCGCCCAACTTCCATTCCTCCAGCCTGACATTCCCAGTCTTTTGGCCAGATGGAATTATTCAGTTGGACGACTTTTTAATTTGTAACTAAACTGAGTTTATTAACATCCTCCAATATTTCTATTAGTGAGGAAAACACAATTTTGTTTTATCCCTAAAGAAGCAGCCCACAACAATGTCCTGGAGGTTAATTGTTGGATAATCAAAGAATGCCGGAAGCCTTGTGCCTTTGCCAGGAGTTGTGCTGTGCATATCAGTCTCTTGGCCACATCAGTGGCTGCTGAAAACAGAAATGGATTACCCTAAAACCGTCATTAAAGAGGGTTTACCTCTTGTTCAAATTTGTTTTGCCAATAATAATGACTAATTCAGATTGTTTCTCTTGCTGCAATCCCTTGACACAATTTTCCTCCACAAAACAATATTAAAACTATAAATATGACATGGTGACTTTATAGCTGGTGAAACCAGCTTAATTACCAGCTGAGATCTATTAAGTGTTTACATTGTATCTATTTCATATTCAACTTAAATTATTCAATTTAGAAATAATAGTGTTACTGATAAATAGAACACTATTAGATAGTCCCTAGTCATAGAGCCAAGGTTACAATATGTGTCCCATTTGTACTCTGACAGCTATAAGTCACAAAGACTTTAATGGTATTGTTCATACATTTGCCCTCTGGTGTCACTACATTCATTCAAGTGAATGCAGTAACAACCTTTCCAGTCCCGATGAAGGGTCTCAGTCTGAAACATTGACTGTTTATTCCCCTCCATAGATGCTGCCTGACTTGCTGCATTCCTCTGGTATTTTGAATGTGTCATTTAAACGAATTGCTTCTTTCATGTCAACTCTATGTACTACTTGTTTAGTTTTTTTTAAATTAATTGTACAATTTGTCCTCTTTTGTACATTGGATAACATTCAGTCTGGGTTGTGTATGTTTTTTTGTGGATTCTATTGTCCTTCTTTGTTTTGTGATTGCCTGCAAGGAGATGAATCTCAAAGTTGAGTATGCTATACATTGATAATAAATTTAGATTGAACTCTGAACTTTGCATTAGAAATCAACAGGTGCTTTTCATCCTTCTGTGTTCCTCCTGCTGATTATTTGTTGCTCTCTCCCTTCTTTTCCAACCTCCTAATATTCTTTGCCTTTGTTTGGCAGTTACTGTGTGAACTGCATGGAAACAGAGTTCTGTTCCCTTCTGTAAGATATTCCTTAAAACTTGCCACTTTGACAAAATTTGGTTCTTCTCTCCTATCCTATGATACTGTCATTTTTTTCTTAGATAACTCTCAAATGTGTTAACGATGCCATTTAAATACAAGCTGCTGTACTTTCTTTGGTAACCCTCTCCTTCAGATGCTTCCAAAGTGTTCAGTGACAGGAATGAGGTGAGAAAGCAACTTCTTGACAATCCACTTCAATAAACCGACAGGCCCCTCAGCTGCTGAAACCAGGTCACTGACATGAAATGTCAACTGTTTCTCTCTGTAGCTCTAAAATGAAAAGACATTGTTTCATTTTAGTCCCTTTTACTGCCTTCCTCAATCAAACAGTCAATTTGCATGGTTAATATGTCTGAAGTGAACCTCTGCCAACTAGCGCTAGTGGCAGAGCCAGTGTTAATGCTATGTGTCATGGAGGGGCCTGTATTACATTTCCTACTGTTATTTCTGAAACCGTTCTTAAGCTACATTCTTTTTCTTCTGCACTAATTACCAGATTTTTGGTAGCCTGCTTACAAACAACATATAGCAATAAATTGATTGATGAGTTCAGGACAGGGGAAACAGAATCCATGGGTTTTGGGTTAGTGTGGGAGAGAATGTACTGGTGCCTCAAGAAGATAGCTTCCATCATTATGGACCATCATCATCCAGGCATGCTCTTTTCTTGTTATTGCCATCGGAGTGGAAGCATGGAAGCCTAAAGATGCACACCCAGTTTTTTAGGAATAGCTTCTTTGACTCCATCATCAGATTGCTAAAGAGTCCATGAACTCATGAGCACCATCTCACTATACCTCATTTCCACCATTTATTTATTTATTTTATTTCTTATTGTAACTTAAAGTAACTTTCACTGTAGTACTACCACAAAACAATAATGTTCATGCTCTGTATACTTCATGCTCTGGAGATTCAGAAAGATACATGATGTTTAGGGAGATTATGGCAGAAATCCATTGCAGGTTTAGGGTCGATGTGGGAGAGAGGTGCACCATGGGTTTAAGGTTGGTGCGGGAGAGAGACATACCATGGGTTTAGGGTCAAAGAAATGATTCCCAGTAATTTGTCCTTCCATGAATTATCCAGATTTGCTCAGGGTTTCTTTGGGTTATGGTGGTAACACAAGTCAGCTTGTCTCTCAAAGGAAGATATCACATTTGATCCCAGTACTACCAATTCACCAGATTACTGCTTATGTTGAAATGGTGCTTTCCAGTACCAGGAGTCTTTGGATCAGAGCTGTTGGACATTGTCCATCAGGCCATCAAGAGCCTCCTCTAGTACAAATGAACATTCTTCCATTAGTGCAGCTGCAGTCAAAGTGGGAGTACAGGTACAAATGCAAAAAGAAAGTGTGTGGAAGGAAGGTGCAAGATGGTACACAGGAGAGATTAGTCATCAATGATAAAGCCTAGTCTTAATTACAAGTGTTAACATACAGTGTAATGACCTTAAAACATTCTAGAACATATTTTAGGCCACACATAAAGTTGTAGAAGGGTTTTGAGAAGCCCTCTCCACCATAAGTTTGTGACCTAAGGTAGAACGAGATGTTATTAACTTCAAAATTTCTGCATAGTCACTCAAAGCGCTGAACTGTACATGCATGTAATGAGAGCTGTATAACTCAACTCCTTCTACACCCACACCCAACCTTGAGGACTCCTTCACCCTCTGTCTGTTTTGGATACACATCTCCATGGATTTTGTCACGGGTCTTCTCCCTTCCAAGAGGAAGACTGTTTCATGGTTGTTGTGGATTGTTTTTCAAAGGCCGCAAATTAATCGTCTCAGACAGACAACCATCTGTGGTAGAGATGGCCGAAATTGTTCTACACCAGGTCTTCAAGATCCACAGTTTTCCAGTGGACATTGTGTCAGATCATGGTCTGCAATTCACGTTTTTAGAGGGAATTCTGTAAGCTGATTGGGACAGTGAGTCTTTCCTCTGAGTCTCACCTGCAATCCAATGGCCAGACTGCATGGGTGAACCAATATTTGGAAATAACCCTAAGGTACCTGGCCTCTGAAAGACCAGATGAGTGGTGAGACCACTTGTTGAGGGCAGAGGTCACTCACAACACTTTATGGTATTCAGCATATGGGATGTCCCCTTTCGAATACCAATTTGGGTATTCTCCGCTACACTTTCCTGAGCGGGAGGCCGGGGTTGAGTTTCTTGCAGCTGAAGATCTAGTCCAATGTTGCAAGGAGAAATCAACTAGGGGAAGGAAGATTTTGTTTGTTTCTAGCCGGAAGGCTGAAATAAACGCTAATCACAAGAGAACAGAGCAACCAGTTTTGCAGCCTAAGCAACAGGTCTGGCTGTTGACTCAGAATTTACTTTTCTGAGTGGAGTCCATGAAAATGGTGCCCAAGTTCATTGGACCCTTCAAGATTCTAAGGAAAGTAAACCCAATGGTTTATTCCTTGCAGCCCCCCAAAACTTTCAAGATCAATCCCACTTCCCACATTTCCAAATTAGAAACTGTGAACACCAGTCCTTTAGCCCCACCACCATCAGTCCCACCACTGACCAGGTTTGTTGATGGGGAACAGGTATTCACTATGAGAAAACTTTTAGATTCACAGACTGTTCGGGGTGCTTGGCACTTCCTCATGGACTGGGTAGGATTCGGACCCGAAGAATAGTTCTGGGTTCCTGAAAGAGAAACCTTTCATCCATGAATACAATCATCATCTCTCCGAGCAGCCAGGGCCATCAAGAGTTAGTGATAGGGGAGGGGGTCTTGCTATGACACGCACCCAAATATGCCAGCTTCTTGGGTTTAAACAATCTCACTCTTCAGAATAATGATATCTGGCACAGCCCCTTTAAAGATTCAGGACCATCCCATTAATCGGCAATCAGGTTTAGGGACCAAGAATTGAATATTTAAGGAGTACCTGAATGGAGGTTCGGTACTCAATCATAAACCCTACTAGGATATCATCTAGCATTTGTTTGTGCTCAGTTCACAATCCAGTTTGATACTGTGCCTCAATCCTTACTTTGCATATTCCAGTATTTGGGTCCAAGCCAGCCTCACCAAGGGCTCTCATCACACGCTCGAGATTTTCCCCATTTGCTTAAGCTAGGAATAGAGATTATGTCTAGTTCCAACGTACTTGCAGTTTAGAGGCAGTTTTATTGTTCACCAAGACATTACAGTACGCAAGCAGCTGATGTAAAAAGACAGTACTTCTCGATGTTCTTACAAAAGGTAGATTCAAATATTGATCGACATTCCTTCAACTTCTAACAAGGTGCTTCTAACTACTAGCAATAAAATGAAATGCAGAAACAATATAAAATGGCCGATCTGATGATGAAAATTAATTTTTAAGAACACAATAATAAGTAATTAACAACAGCTGGGAACTTACAAGTAAGCAGTGAAATCTAGTAATTAGAATAAAAATAACAAACTACATTAGGAAGGACATAACTCTCCCCACCTGGTATCTGTAAAAGATGCTACTAAATGAACTCATGGTTTTCACAAAAAAATATTTGAGACAATGCTATTGATCAAATGAATAGTACAGTCAAATACTAATGAATGTTATGACAATCAACTGGATTCAAAATCCAGAAGTAAAATTCTATCCTTCAAGAAAGATTACCACCCAAAAGTTGAAATAAGCCAAATAGATTGAATCAAATATATAACTGAAACTAGAAAAGGAGGAGAAGGTTGGAAGCTGACACCATTCCTCAGTTTGTATCTGGTTCCCCATGACACCATTTCTCCTGTAGACTAAAGGAGAGTTTCTCCAAGATGGTTCGAATTCCTCATGAAGTGCCAAGGGAAGACAAGCCAAGAAAGTAGCCTTCTGCTTTGGCTGCCTCCAACTCCAAAAGCATGTCTCCTTGCTCTCGCAGAGACTGGGGCTCCCTACTAGAAATTTTGTGTAAGGACTCAAGTTTATTGAAGAGAGCAGTCTCCATTGCCTCTGCCGATCAGACACTCTGCCAGTCTTTGCCAGACTGAAGAGTTGCGAGCAGCTCTGGGGTGTTTTACGTGAACTGAGCTTCATCTTCCAGCATGTTCAGCAAACTGGGGTACGAGCCACTTCACCAGCAGGCCAAGTTCTTCACTAGGCTTGAGTTTCAGGGCTTCGGTGGCATTGGATAATGTGAACTTCCAAGCTCAGCAGTTAGCCAGCTTATCATTGAATTTGGTGAGTCCAGCCATCAGCAGGTCATGCCGGGCCAGGAATCTCGGAAGATCTGACCCATCGTTATTAGGTTGGGGTTTATTGGGGGTTTGATGCACCTAACCAGGAGGCCGAGCAGCATCACCCCACATGGTATATAGGAGTCTATTACCACATGGCTGCATATCCCCTTCTTATCTATGGTGAGTAACCAGTCATTGGAAGTTCTGAGATATCAGCCTGTTCAGTGTAAGTACAAGCATGTGAAGGAGGCAGTCTCTGTTCAGTTCCATTTGGTAAAATGTGCAGAGCTGTAGGGTGTTATCCTGATGAAGAGGGCCCCCTTTCAGTCTTGATTGGCTGGCCTAAGTCTTCACTGTTTCACAAGCAAGAGAAAATCTGCAGATGCTGGAACTCTGAGCAACACGCACAAAATGCTGGAGGAACTCAGCAGGCCAGGCAGCATCTATGGAAAAAAAGTGTAGTCGATGTTCTGGGCCAAAACCCCTCGGCAGGACTGAAGAAAAAAAGCTGAGGAGTAGATTTGAAAGGTGGAGGGAGGGGAGCGAAAAATGCCAGGTGATTGGTGAAACTTGGACGGGGAGGGATGAAGTGAAGAGCTAGGAAGTTGATTGGTGGGAGAGACAGAAGGCCATGAAAGAAAGAAGAAGAGGGAGGGAGGGAGGAGCACCAGAGGGAGGCAATTAAGAGAAGGTGATGGCATTTTTACAAGTAGCAGAGTGGGAAGAGGTATAGTCCAGGGAGCTGTGAGAGTCCATTGGTTTATAATAGACATCGGTGGATAAGCTGTCTCTGGAGACAGAGACACTCAGATCAAGAAAGGGAAGGGAAGTGTCAGAAATGAACCAGGTGAATGGATAGGTGGAAGGGTGGTGGCTACCCATTTTAATTCAACTTCCCTTTCCCATTCCAATGCGTCCATCTATGACCTCCTCCACTGTTGGGATAAGGTCGGAAAAACAACACCTCATATTCTGTCTGGGTAGCCTCCAACCTGATTTCTCAAACTTCCAGAAATGCGCCTCATTGTTTGCCAGTGGGTG
Organism: Hemitrygon akajei; assembly: GCF_048418815.1. NCBI lineage: Eukaryota > Metazoa > Chordata > Chondrichthyes > Myliobatiformes > Dasyatidae > Hemitrygon > Hemitrygon akajei. The sequence goes on along the minus strand of NC_133132.1, from coordinate 90,259,297 downwards.
GGTATAAAGCTTAAGCAGACTGGTCTTGAACAGACTTCGTAGTCCTCTCAGCTGAATGACATGGTGAGTTTGATCTAAATCATCATTGTCAGCTAGCTGATCCATGCCCACCTCTAAGACTTTGGCCACAGCTAGAGCTACATGGGTCTATTTTTCATGCTGCAGTACCTCTAATGTGGCTTCCAATCAGGACTTCTATATCGATTTCTCTGTTTGCAAATCATGCCCAGACTAACACTGCTTCGGCCCTTGCACGGGTTTCCAGCCCCGCCGTACTTGCTACGGATCTGTTAAACTGCCTCGATCATCTTGATGAACATAGCAAACACACTGACCTGGTTTCAACACTTCTCTTCTCCATTGCTCATATTTTAACTTTATGTCATGTAAGAGTTTGCTGGATCAATATTTATCCACCATGGATGGAATCACAATTGAGACTGTCTTTTTAATAATCTACCCTTGCTCAAGAGTTTTCCTGTTTTCATAAGCTGGGCTGATAGATAAGCTCCAGTCCCAGCATAGTTGAGTTTGAAGATGGTTTGAAGTCACTTGGACCAGATGTTGTACACCCCAGAATTCTAAAAGAGGTAGCTGAAGAGATTGTGGAGACCTTAGCAATGATCTTTCAAGAATAACTTGATTGTGGAATGGTTCCGGAAGACTGGAAAATTGCAAATGCCACTCCACTCTTCAAGAAGGAAGAGAAGCAGAAGAAAGGAAACTATAGGAAAGTTAGTCCAAACTCAGTGGTTGGGAAGATGTTGGAGTTGATTAATAAAATAAAGATATAAGAAAATAGGCCATAGTCAGCATGGTTTCCTTAATGGAAAACCTCGCCCGACAAATCTGTTGGAATTCTTTGAAGAAATAGCAAGCAGGATAGACAAGGGAGAATTAGTTGATGTTGTGTACTTGGACTTTCAGAAGGCCTTTGACAAGGTGCCACAAATGAGGCTGCTTAACAAGCTATGAGCACATGGTATTACAGGAAAGATTCTAGCATGGATTAAGCAGTGGCTGATTGGGAGGAAGCAAAGATCAAGATTAAAGAGAACCTTTTCTGATTGGCTGCTCGTGACTATTGGTGTTGCACGAGTGGTCTGTGTTGGGACCAATTCTTTTTACGTTATATGACAATGATTTGGATGATTGAATTGATGGCTTCATTATAAAGTTTGCAGATAATATGAAGATAAGTGGAGGGGCAGGTAGTTATGAGGAAGTAGAGAGGCTACAGAAAGACTTAGACAGATTAGGAGAATGGACAAAGAAATGGAAAATGGAATATAGTGTCAGGCAGAGTATGATTATCCACTTTTGTACATGCACTTCAGTAGAAGAGATGAAAGGGTTGACTATTTTCTCAATGGAGAGAAAATACAAAAAAACTAAGGCACAGAGGGACTCAGAGTCCTTGTGAAGGATTCCCTGAAGGTTAATTTGTAGGCTGAATCTGTGGTGAGGAAGGCAAATGCAATGTTAGTATACATTTCAGGACAACTAGAATATAAAAGCAATGTAATGTAAAAAGACGTAATGTTGAGACTTTATAAAGCACTGACGAGTATTGTGAGCAGTTTTCGGCCCCATTTATTAGAAAGGATGTGCTTAAACTGGAAATGGTTCAAAAGAGATTCACAAAAATTATTCCAGGATTGAATGGCTTGTCATATGAACTGTGTTTGATGGCTCTGGGCCTGTATTTACTAGAATTCAGAAGAATAATGAGTGACCTCATTGAAATACCTATCGAATGGTGAAAGGCCTTGATAGAGTGGATGTGTAGAGGATGTTCCCTATGGTGGGAGATTCTAAGACCAGAGGACACAACCTCAGAATAGAGGGTGTTCTTTTAAAATGGAGATGAGGAATTTCTTTAGCCATCGAGTGGTGAATTTGTGGAATTCATTGCCACAGGCAACTGTGGAGGTCAATTCTTTACATATATTTAAGGCAGAGGTTGAAAGATTTTTGATTAGTCAGGGCATGAAGGGATACAGGGAGGAAGCAGGGGATTGGGGCTGAGAGTAAATTTGGATCAGACATGATGAAATGGCAGAGAAGACTTGATGGGCCAAATGGCCTAATTTTGCTCTTATATCTTGTGGTCTCATAGTCTTATTGTTAACTAATGCTTTCTTCTCAGTGTTCTCAGTAGATTTTGTTGGATTCAAATATTGATTGAAATTCCTTTGATTTCTAACAAAGCACTTCTAACTACTAGCAACTGAATGAAATATACACATGACATAAAATGACTGACCTAATGATGAAAGCTAATTGCTGAACAATGTGATAATAAGTGATCAACAACAGCAGTGAACTTACAAGTAAGCAATGAGATCCTCCTCCTCCTCCCTAATGCTACCAATGATGAGAAGAGGTCATGTTCTTAGGGTCTTTAATGGTGGAATTTTCTGCTGTTCTCAAAATGTCCCAGCTGACCCTAGACTCCTTGTTTAGGGAAAGCATTCCCCCCGTGTCTAACTGAAAACTTCTTGAGCAGAACATAAATCCATAAACATCTGATTAAGAGGCAGAATTCATATCTATATTAAAATTTTATGTGCTGCTGTCATGTTACCTTTCAGCTTCCTTCCCTCCAGGGAAAACAGACAAAACCTATCTCATCTGTTCTGATAACTGAAACATTCCAATCCAGACAATGTCCTTATGTATCTTTTTTGCACACTCCTAGTTTAACCACATTCTTTCTATAGTGTGGTGACTGTCAAATCCAACACTATTTTGAATCTCACCCTAGGTCATTTCTAATAGGGAGATGCAAGACTTCTATAATGCAACCTGAACGAGTGTCATTTAGGGAGTATTCTCAGCAGGTTAAATGTTTGTGTCTAGGAGGGGGCTTACAACTTTGGCTGTGACAGGCACTTTGTCATTTTATTGCTGAGGTCCTGGTGCAGACTCTGCAGGTTAGATGTTTTGACTCTGAAATTATAGAGTACAGATCAAATGCTGACTCATTCAACTGCTCCTCCATCTATCTCACAAAGACAGACACAATCAGTAATAGATGACACAAAAAGAAACAACTACTTCTATCAGAACTGAGTGACAATAGAGACTGATAGCACAAGCCTTTAAGAACATAATCTTTCTGCTAAGTGAGATGCAGCAAATGGTACTGCACTTGATGTCTGCTTTACACGTACCAGGTATGTGTTGGCAGGTCATTTAATATTGTCAATGTGCAAAGTGTGGAGACTGACAAGGCTGGCAAATTCAAATGTCTATGGATGCCTACTATGAATGAAATGTGAAAAAGCACTTGGAAAAATGCAAGTCACGTAGGTAAGCTAAAAGCTGGACCAATACATGCAAAGAGTTCCATTAATAAGATGTAAGATAGAAGCAGGACTTTTTGAAGGTTTATTTCCACAAAATTTGGAGAATGCACATGAAGGAAGTTTTTAACAGCAGTAGAGGTAAATGTTGGAATTTTGTTTAATTATGAATGAACTTCTGAAAGAAGATGACGGCAGCAAACAATGTGACCAAGGGCGACGTCCCCCAGACAGTTTATGAAACTAGATTGAAATGAACTAATGAGCAGAACTGAATATGCCTGGACTCTTCAATTGCAATTTACATTTTGTGTTTTTCACTCATTCTTTTTTTCTTTTTTGCCATTTGTGAAATTTTTTTGAATGATGGGGGTGAGAATTCATGTTCTCCTTTGAACAGTTTCCAGGATTTTCTTTATTTGGTGGCTATGGAAAGATGAATATCAGGGTTGCATACATACTTTGATAATAAATGTACTTTGAATCTTTGAATCTAGTACTATCTATCAATAGGTTTTCAGATATTAAGGGCATCAATAAATAGGAATGGTACTGAAAAGTAACACCAAGGTCAACAATCAGCTCTTACTAAAATGGTGCAGTAGGCATTAAATAGTCTACTTCTATTCCTTATATTCTTATGCACAAACACCCATCTGGTAATTCTCAAGCTATTTCAGTTTCTCTGGTGCAATGATTTTCCCTTGGAAATTAGAAAAATAAAGAAGTGGCCTGAAGGGGGCATGACACGTTAGATGCTGAGTGAGTTTTATTAGTGGGGAGACAAAATTACCCGGTAAGAGGGCAGTCACTTATAAGTGATGTGAAGTAGAATCTTTCCTTGGTGGTTAACCTTTGGGATTCTCTACCCTAAAGGGCTGTGGAGATGCAATCATTGGATGTACTTAAAGAGGAGGGTAATACATTTTTGAAAGACTGCGAAATTGAGGGTGACATGGATCTGATGCAGTGGAGGAGTTGAGGCCAGCATACAGTAGATGAGACCTGATATTATTGTAAAATGGGGAAGGCTTGATGGATCAGATGGCCTCTCATGCTTTTAGGTTTTTGGCAAAAGGAGCAGGATCAGAATCATAGAGGGGAAGAGTTGTACAGCACAGCAACAAGTGCATCTGCCCACAATATTAATGCCAACCATCATGTCTATCTATAATAATCCCACTTGCCTACATTAATCCCATATTCCCCTATGCCCTGCTCACTCAAATATCTGTCAAATGCCCCTTAAATGTTATTATTTATCCTGCTTCATCATCTCTTCTGGCAGCTCATTCCCAATACCAACTACTCTTTCTGTGAAAGATTTTCCCTTCAGATCCTTTTATAAAACTCCTTCCTCTCAGGTTAAAGCTATGTTCTCTAGATTAGAAACCTGTACCATGGGAAATAGACATAAACTATTCACCATACCTATGTCTTCCAAAATTTTATATACCACTGTCATGTAACTTTCTTCTCCTGTCTTGTCTCCTTCTCTACACAGAAAACAGACAAAAACCTCTCCAGTCTCTTCTTATAACCCATGCTTTCCAATCCAGCCAACACCCTTGTGAATCCTTTCTGCACACTCTCTGACTTAATCACATCCTTCCTTTCATGTAGTATGGAGCAGATTATTCAATTAGTTGAACAAAAAAGATGGGTACAGGTATAATGACCTGACTATCATCCTATTGTTTTGCAGTGTTATGATTCAATAAATACATGACAAACTTTAATAATTTTCAGTCAAAAATGTGCACAGTTGGACAAATATTAGTGATATTTATAAGCTGCTATTCAAACAAATTTCCATCAGGAACACTTTGCTGTGCCTAGATACTGCGTCCTTTATTATCATATAAAGCGATAACCAACAATCAGCATTTGTATTTAATGCTGCCCAGGAAGTACACATTAGTCATGCTTTGAAAAACTAGGAAAATTAAAACACACAACAGCATTTATGATAATGATGAGGTTACCTAATTTTGTAGGTGGTTTGAGTAATTGAATAATTGTGAGGTTTAGACATAGGCACAGCCAAAATTATTTGAAGATTACAAAAATAATCTGAAGTTGTTTTCTATTCTGTCTGTACTGTTTGCTTTAAATTGGTAAATTGGTAGATTGCTTTATTATTGTTACATGTACTGAAAACCTTATCTTGCATACTGTTAATACAGATCAATTCTTTATATCAGTGCGTTGTGTTAGTACAAGGCAAAACTATAACAGAATACAGAATAAAGTGTTTACAGCACAGAGAAAGTGCAGTGTAGGTACTCAGTAAGGTGCAAAAACTGAGAGAGAGAGAGAGAGAGAGAGAGAGAGAGAGAGATTATGAGATCTCTCCTATGATAAGATAGGGAGCCATTCAATAGTCTTATAACAGAGGGGCAGAAGCTGTCCTTGAGCCTGGTGGTAATGCTTTCAAGTTTTTTTTATCTTCTGTTTGATGGGAGGAGGAAGAAGAGAAAGTCCAGTATAGATTGGATTTTTGAGTATGCTGGCTACTTTACTAAAGCAGCAAGAAGTCATTGGAGGATACGTTGTTTTCCATGATATAGTGAGCTGTGGCCACAACCTCTGTGGTTTCTTGCATATGTTGCCATACCAAACCATTTTGCATCTGGTTAGGACACTCACTATGGTATATCAATAAAAATTGATAAGGGTCAAAGGAGATATGGCACCGAGACCTTGCCTGTGCCTAGAGAGGACACAAAGATACTGGTCAAGGGCCCAGCAATCTTACCTCCTTCATAACCTGGGGTTAATCCCATCAGGCCTTGGGGACTTATCCAATTTAATACTCATTATGAGGCCCAACACTTCCTTCTCCTGGATCTCCAAGCACCCTAGCATATTTATATACTCAGCACTGATCTCCTGGTCCTCCATATCATTTCCCTTGGTAAATACTGAAGCAAATTGCTCATTAAGTACCTCACTCACATTCTCTACATCCAATCAAATGTTCCCCCCTTTTTCACTTGAGTGTTCCTACTCTCTCTATTTATCCTCTTGCTCTGAATGTATATACAGAATGCCTTGGGATTCACCTTAATCCTACTTGTCAAGGCCTGTGCTGGTTTCCTAATTTCCTTCTTTAGTTCTTTTCTGGCTTCTTTATCTTCCCCATTTTCTTCATTAGATCCTAACTTCCAAAGCATTTACATACTTTTCCTTTTTATATTTGACTAAATTCATTGCCTCTCTGGACATCCAAGGTTCTGTTATCTTTCCATCTCTGGCCTTCCTTCTAACAGGAACATACCTTACCTGTACTCTGTGCAATTGATCGTTCAACACCGTCCATAGTCTGATGTGGACATGCCAGGAAAAAGGTGTTCCCAATTAATTCTTCTTAATTCCTGCCTAATGCTCTTGTAATTTCCCCAACTCTAATTTAAAACTCTCCCACAAGGACCATACCTATCCTTATCTATAGCTATCCTGAAAGTTAAAGGTTTGTAATTTGTGATCACCGTTTCCAAACTGCTTACCCATTGAATGATCAGTCACCTGACCAGACTCTACCCCAAACCAGGTCCAGAACAGCCCCTCCTCTCCTTGGACCGCCTGCATATTCATTAATGAAACCCTCCTGCATACACTTAACAAATTCTGCGCCATCTAAACACCTTGCACTAAGAAGTTCCAGGTTTATATTAGGGAAGTTGAAATCCCGGATGACAAGAACCCTATTATTTTCACAAATATCCTTAATCTGATTACATATCTGAACCTCAGTATCCCTGTGGTTATGGGGTGGAAGCCTGTAGTATAATCGTATCAGTGTGATTGTACCCTTCCTATTCCTGAGTTCTACCCAAATGGACCGTGTCTCGCCCCTCCATTATGTCTCCTGTGAGTGCAGTTGTGATATTGTCACTGATTAGTAGTACAACTACACCCCCCCCCCCACACCTTTACCTCCTTCTCTGTCTTTTCTATTGCCACTATTGGTAATATTCACTCCTAGGAACTACACCTCTTTGAGAACCATTACTTCTCTGTGATATACCTCAACTGGGACTGTAATTTCACTTTTATCCCCCCAAAAATCAGTACCATTCTTCAATGGTGTCTTCTTCAGGGCATTAATGTTTACCGGTATTTCTGAAAGTTCCATCCTTGCTCTCTTTCCAACAATCTGTGCTTTTCATAATGTTGTCATTTAGACAATAAGCATGTGGCAAGCCACAAGCCAGCTCACTTCCATTCACTGATCCTCTCCATTGGATCTGTAAACCTGTACTGATGATATCAATCGTATCCAACTCTTTGGCTGCACACTCATTTCCTTCTACAGATCTCACACACAAGCTGCCACTTCCTGTTGCCAGATCTTCCCCAGAATCCATATTTAGTGACATTTTTGTGGATCTTGCCTGGATTCTGCAATCCCTTCCACTTCCCTCCTCATAGTTTAAAGCCTCAAACGTGAAAAGATGCACAGGGAAGAAAAGGAATATTAGATAAAGAACTCCAGGTAGAAAGTCGGAGAGAGAAATTCCCAGCTTGAAGGGGGCTTGCATCACAAGTCACTTCATACAACGCGAAAATGCAATAATTAAAAAAAAATCAAACGTAGATAATACAGCACTGTAAGAATTTTGAGTGGATCACATCCTGCTCTTTGTGAGATCTCTTTGGCATACTCAAGGAATGAAAGTATCATAGAACAAAGAACAGTACAGCACTGTACAGGCCCTTCAGCTCATGATGTTGAGCTAACCTTATAACCTACTCTAAGATTAATCTTAGACTCTTAAATCTTCATAATGTATCTGCTTTTGCCACTACCCTGGCAATGAATTTCACACATCCACCACTCTCTGTGTCTACCCCTGACATCCCCCCTATACTTTCTTCAAATGATCTTAAAATGATGCCATTGCCACCCTCAGAAAAAAATGAAAATGCTGTCTGTCCACTACAGCTATGCCTATTTTCATCTTTACACCTCTATCAAGTCTCCTCTCGTCCTCCTTCATACCAAAGCTTTCAATTCCTTTCTATAATGAGGCAACCAGAAATGAACACAGTGATCCATGAATGGTCTAACTGCAGTTTTATAAAAGTATAACTTTGCCCCTTGGCTTGTGAACTCAGTCTCCCGACTAATGAAAGCCAACACACCATATGCCTTCTTAACCACTGCTCAACTTATACATCAACTTTGAATAATTTATTGATGAGAACCCCAAGATCTCACTGTTCCTCCACACTACTAGGAATCCTGTCATTATACCTGCAGGAAAATAGAATGTAAGTGCAGGAGTGGGGCTGGACGGAGTGAAGCCTTGTCGGATGAACTGGACATGAATGGATGTAAAGCAAAGTGACAAGAAGGAAGAGGGTGAAAGGGGAATGACAGCTGAAATCATGAGGGTGCTCTGTTCCAGCATGGAATAGGGGCAGCACAGTGATGTAGCTGGTAGAGGTGCTGCCACACAGTGTCAGAAACCTGGAGTCTGCATGGATTTTTTTTTATTAAGTGCAATTGTGAACAACAGCCAGATCAGAAATGCTGATCAAGTCATCCTGTTCCCAAAGAGAACTCTGATAGGTCAATCAGATGGTTCACTGCTGCTCAGCGATAGAACATAAAAAAAATCATATGTACAATTAAGAAACATTTAAAAAATAGTAGAAGTACTGGAGTCAATACGATCATGATGAAGTCTGCTGGAGAGAGACATTTATACACATGCTGTCCTCCATAATTCAAAGAGATTGAAGGATAAGGTTGCAGTGTAACAAAACGTGGCAGGAGCACTTGGAACTAAAAACTAATCCCTAACAGGAGAAAACAGCACTTGATCTTTCTGCACTGTTCTCCAGCAGTTTACAGACTAAATCCAGCAGGAACATAACTCACAAGTGCTCTTGAAAGTCAGGTATTAACCCTACCTGCCAACAACCAAGCATTGCCATCCTGGTCCCCTTCATGATAGTTTATGACTTCCCTCCCAGAGATGATATGTGTCCGTGCACATTCTCCTTGTGACCGTGTCTACTTTCCCACTATGTGTAGGTTGGAAGGTTAATTTAAGGTCACTTTAAGTTGCCTCTTGTGTGTCTTACTGATTGACAAATATGATGCATTCTGGTTATTAGAGTAAGGATCAGAAAAACTGGAATTACTTTAAGAAAAGCTTTGATGTGAAATATGGGGGATGCCATACGATATTAAAGAAACTCTGTAAAGATAGATTATTGTGAGTTGCACTATACAGATTTGCTCAACAGATGAGCTGAGATTTAAATGTCTTGCCACATCTGAATTCATTTTAGAATCACATGACTGAACCCTGATACAATTTAACCCCGATACAATTCCTCAACATATTGTATATATTTTGTAATTTTCAATAATGTTCATTTCAGGGGACTTCCGGTGAGGCATGAGGCAAGATGGCAGCACAGCACTGACATATAACCATCCTTTTTCACGCTCTTTAGGGCTCATAGACGGTCTTACTACAAGGTTGAGTTGGAGAAAGTTCTAACTAAAGACATGACCTCAAAAAAACCCAAATTCAACCAAGAAACAAGATACCAGCAGACGACACCAAGCTAGCGATTCATCCGAGGAAACAGCTATGCTAATTAAGCAAACAATAACAACAGAGATGGAATCACTGCAAAAAACAGTAGCCCACATGCTGAAGGGGTCGATGGAAAAGGCTCTCAACCCCGTACAGAAGCATATGGCAGAGAATGGCAACATTCTCCGGTAGTTAAAGGAGCAAGCAGACATTCATGCTAAAAAATTTAGCACAGTCTTCAACAAAATAGACAACATTCAGGTTAGCGTACGCAAGGACAAGAAAGTTACTAACTCCTGTCTCGTGGAGGTGACTAAGATATGGAAGAAGCTAAACGATTTGGAGGATAGATCCAGAAGAAACAATGTATGGCTGGTCAACTTACCGACAGGCGCTGAGGGCAACGATCCGAGAGGTTACCTCGAGAAGATGTTGCCTAATTGGATTCCAGCACTCAAGAATTCCCACAGCACTCCATTGGAGATCAATAGAGCACATAGGATCTTTTCCAAAAACACCGCAAGACCGTGGACCATGGTCTTTAGGTTTCTACGGTACACCGACCAGCAGGCTATCCTGGAGGGCGCGAGGAAAGCCAAGCCTACTCTCCCTGATGGCACTCAGCTGCAGTTCTTAGCCGACTACAGCTCTGGCATGATGCAGGAACAGCAGGGATACAAGGAGATCCCCGCTAAGCTTTGACAGAAGGGGATTGACTCGTTCCTCATATACCCGATGATTTTGAGAGTGAATATTAAGGGAATGAAGATGTCATTTTACTTGGCAGAGGAAGCAAAAGAAGCCGCAAAATCATCCGTGCTGGGAGATATGGAAGAAGACCTTGGGCAAAGTCTACACACCCCTCAGGAGGAAATGGAACTGCATTAAGAGCTCGGACCAGCCTGTATGTGCAATCTAGGCACAGGTAAGTTAACGTCCTAGGTGTGAAGTTTTCTGGTTATTCTTTTATTAGAAAGTTATTCAGTGCACTTCTGTATTTAGTTAATTAAGGGGCCAGTTTGTTTCTGAACATTGCAGGTCAGAGTTTTAAGGTAATGGCTCAGTTAACTTGTTAGTATAAGGATAACATGGTAAGGTGATACAAGTCCGCCTAGAATATACTTTTTTATCTTTACTTTCTAAGGTGATATTCAACACACCCAAATGTTTTACTTCTTCAAGAATGTAGCTGAAAAACAGCAGTGTGTTCTAAATAACTTTAGTCGTACATGTTGATTTCGGGTTATGTCTCCAGCTGACTTGTTTACATTCCTGGGCGCCAGAGAAGACGTCACTGGCGTCATCGCTAAGCGACGGTCTCCCGCAAGAGAGCTGTTGGGGTCTTGATTATGTCTTATATTTGAGATGGGAATAGTTTTAGTTATATAAGTTAACGGGTTTGACCAGGTTTTTTTTCTTCTCTCTTTGATATGATTGTCTATGAGAACTGCTTTGCCTTTCTAATTTGTTGGTGCTAGAGGGGGGCGGTTAATGTTCAGTATTTGACATTGCTAAGTGACACTCACAGATGTTACAAAGTAAAGGGTTGAATGGGGGGGGGTGGGAAGGGGGTAACTCAGGGCTCCACCACCAACCTACAACAACAGATCCAGGGGAAGATGAGCAACACAGATAAATTAGAAAATCTTACTGTTGTATCCTTTAATGTTATTGGATTAAACTCTCCCTACAAGCATTCAATGGCTTTAGATTTCTTACGCAGGAAGAAAATAGATATCGCGCTGTTACAGGAAACATATCTTAAACCTAATGACCTAATTAAACCTAATTTCCCAGGGTTCAAAACCACTTTTATAAACCCGTTGTGGCATCAGCTGATGGTACTTGTATGAAAGGAGTTATGATATTAATGAGACATAGTATTAATGTATCAATTGAAAGGACTGGCACCGACAATGAAGGACGTCTATCTGTTTGCTGTACATCCATTCAGGGTAAAAAAAAAGTTGCATTCATTAGCCTTTATGCCCCAACTATATTCGAGGTTGAATTTTTCCCCCTCAGTTACTGAAGTTAAGTGACTACCAACTATATGTTGGTTCGGATATGAATGCTTTGGTAAACAATAACCTTGATAAATCTTCCTCAACTATATCAAGCTCTCAAGAATCTGTTTCCAAAGCACTTAACCTCTTTCTAACAGATTTAAATCTAACTGATGTGTGGAGGGTGAATAATCCATTTGCTAAAGACTATACCTTCTTCTCCACAAGACATAAAATGTTCTCTCAGACAGATTACATTCTTATATCCTCTGGTTTGCTGCCTTTGGTACACTCAATAGAATTTTTGCCCAGACATCTATCTGATCACAACCCAGTCATATCTACTTTAATTATGGCAGAATTAAAAATAAGGCTACTAGGTGCAGGTCTAACTCCACCCTTCTAAAAAAGCGACGAATTTCTAACAAAACTGATGGAATTTATACATTTAAATTAAAATAGTGTCTTGGATATGACAGTGATTTGAGCCTCCATCAAGGGTTTCTTACGAAATAACACCATATGGTTCAGTTTCCACCTACATAAAAGCCGGCTTCAAAAGATTTCCACCCTAGAAGAACAATATATGGTTTTGGAGAATGATCTCAAAAGGAGATACATCATAACAAAAGAAAAGCTTAAAACAAAACAAGCAGAATTAAATGATTTGTTAAGAAGCAGGGCAGAATGAATTATCCATACAACCAAACATAAGTATTATGCAGAAGGCAGCAGACCGAGCCATCTTTTGACACCAACGCTCAAACAACAGGAAGCTAAAAGGTCTATACCAGTGATTAGATGTGCTAAACGTGGAGTAGTATCTTCAACAGAGGAAATAAACGAGACATTCAAGAATTAAAGAACTGTATACAAGTGGCTCAGTTCCTTCTGAGAATGACTTCACAGATTTTTTTTGTGGATTAGACCTCCCTACGTTGTCATTAGAGGACACCAAAACTCTAGACTCTCCTATTACACTGGATGAGCTACTTAAAGCAGTCAAAGGTACAAATAAGGGCCGTACGCTAGGTATAGACGGCATACCTGTGGAACTTTACCTAGCACTTTGGGATATTCTTGGACCAGTATGGTTAGAAACATTAAATTATGCTATTTGAAGTGACACTTTCCATAGAGATCTAATCACAGCCCTGATCACAGTTATACATAAGCCTGGTAAGGACCCCTTGGAGTGTGTCAATTACCATCCAATCTCCTTGATAAATGCTGACCTTAAGATATTTTCCAAAGTCTTAGCCAGTAGACTTGAGACAGTAGTTAGGAAAATAATTAGCCCAGATCAAATGGGCTTTATCAGGAGACATCTTGCATCTGATAATATTCGCACAGCTCTTACAAATACTGAGTGCAACACATAAAATCCCGCCTGCCTGTGGCCTGCTATTTCTAGATGCTGAAAAAGTGTTCGATCACCTTGAATGGCCATATCTTCGGAGAGTTCTAAAAGAATTTAAGTTTGGCAATAAATTTATCAATATGATTCAAACACTGTATGCTAATCCTTCAGCCCGGGTATGTGTGGGAGGAGGTTTCTCAGAGTTATTTGACATAGGACGGGGCACACGACAAGGGGATACTCTGTCTCCTTTAATTTTTACTTTATCTATTGAACCGCTTGCACATTTAATTAGAAACTCTCCTCAGATCTCCCCTATTACAATAGGTACAACATTCGATACCACTTTATGCGGATGACACACTAGTTTATATGGCAAATGTTCAACAAACTCTCCCCTATGTTTTAAAAACACTGGAGCAATTTGGATTCTTTCAGGATACAAAGTTAATTTGTCAAAATCAGCACTGATGCTGATTAATTCAGATAAAAGGAAGGTGTCTCAACCTCCACAGGTTAAGGTTACAAAAGAGGTCCTCTACTTCAGTATTAAAGTTAATACTTCCCAATCGTCTGTGGCTAAAACAAATTACTCTTTAATTTTGAAAAAAAAAAGGTATTAATGGTGACACCTGCCAGCATCAGTCCCAGCCCATATATCAGTCACTAAAATGAACATCTTACCCCGCATTAACTTTATCAGCTCAATGATCCCACTTGCGCCTCCAGCAGGATATTGGCAAAAACTGGACTCCTTACTATGATGTTATGTTTGGAATGGTAAACGACCCAATATAAACTGGTCAGCTCTACAATTCAAAAAGTCGGATGGGGGATTGGCATGTCCAAATTTTAAACTGTATCACTGGGCATTTGTATTAAAAAGTCTTAGCTATTGGATGGAGAAGGATAAAGTTTCGTCATGGAAAAATATAGAACAAGAGCTAATAGCACCAATAAGGTTGAAGGACTTTCTCCTTATAGGTATGTCTACCAAAAAATGTGATTTATAATATGGTCCAATTTTAACCCATATGCTACAGGTGTTTAGAGCAGCAAAAATACTCATAAAATTTAAAAGCGTATGGTGCAAATCATCTCCATTATGGAACAATAATCATTTTCTATCTGGGGGGAAACCATTCACTAACAGAACTTGGGAGGATAAAGGTAGTACTACTCTTCAAGATATTAATGGGGCAATGCTATCCTTAGCTTTCAAGAACTGGTATCTCGATATAATTTTGATAAACACTCTCTTCTTCTACTTTAAAGTAAGATCAGCTTGTAAAGCCTACGGGGTTCCCTGGGGGTCAGATTTAAAGGACCATCCCATTTTAAGTTGGATACAGAATGCTCCAAGACAGATAGTGTCATATATCTATGATAAATTGAACTCCCAGAAATATATGCCCACATCAGGAATGAAAGCCTGGGATAGGGACATATCTGAATTGGGACAACACTTAGAATGGAATGCCATTTGGGATAATGCTGCCAGTGCTTCAAAAAACCCAAATCATCGGTGTATACACTTGAAATGTTGTCAGAAAGCATATCTAACACCAAGAATTAGACATCATATGGGACTGGTTCCTGACCCATATTGCTCATTTTGCCCCTAAGGAACCATTGGCCCTTTTTTACATGTTGTATGGGAATGTCCAGGGGTTTTTGGTTCTTGGGGGAAGGTTATCAGTACTCTTACAGAACTAATGGGGATACAATTACCAATGGACCCCACTGTACATCTTCTAAATGATGACTCCCACCTTTCCCTTATGGAAAAAACATGCAAAATCTGGCTGGCAGGCCTCACTGCAGCTAAGAAGATTGTAGTCCAGCGCTGGAAACCTCCTCATGATATTTCAAGCACTCACTGGCTTCAGAGCTTTTTGGACATTTCTTAGCTGGAATTATCATCAGTAAGAGTAAATGATGCATGACCAAACACAATCTTAATGGAAACAAATTTGATATCTAACTTAAAAGATCTTCTGTTAAAATAGGAATGGTCTGTCTGTGTATGCCACTACTATTCAGTTGGTTGGTGGAGGGGACAGGGATGGAGAGGGGGGTGGGGATGAAGGTTGGGGGGGTGGCGGGGTTAAACAGTCAAAATGTCCTCACCTACCACCCCACCAGCCTTCAACGTATAATTCTCTGTAAATTCCACCACCTCCAGTGGGATCCCACTACCAAGCACATCTTTCCCTCCCCACCTCTTTCTGCTTTCCGCAGGGATCACTCCCTATGCGACTTCCTTGTCCACTCGTCCCCCCCATTCCTTCCCACCGATCTCCCTCCTGGCACTTATCCTTGTAAGCGGAACAAGTGCTACACCTGCCCTTACGCTTCCTCCCTCACCACCATTCAGGGTCCCAGACAGTCCTTCCAGGTGAGGGAACGCTTCACCTGTGAGTCGGCTGGTGTGGTATACTGTGTCCAGTGCTCCCGGTGTGGCCTTTTATATATTGGTGAGACCCAACGCAGACTGGGAGACCGTTTCGCTGAACACCTACGCTCGGTCCACAAGAGAAAGCAGGATCTCCCAATGGCCACACATTTTAATTCCACGTCCCATTCCCATTCTGATATGTCTATCCATGGCCTCCTCTACTGTCAAGATGAATCCACACTCAGGTTGGAGGAACAACACCTTATATACCAGCTGGGTAGCCTCCAACCTGATGGCATGAACATTGACTTCTCTAACTTCCATTAATGCCCCTCCTCCCCTTCTTACCCCATCGCTGACATATTTAGTTGTTTGTTTTTTTTCTCTCTCTCTGCCCATCACCCTGCCTGTTCTCCATCTCCCTCTGGTGCTCCCCCCTCCTCCTTGCTTTCTCCCGAGGCCTCCCGTCCCATGATCCTTTCCCTTCTCCAGCTCTGTATCACTTTCGCCAATCACCTTTCCAGCTCTTAGCTTCATCCCACCCCCTCCGGTCTTTTCCTATCATTTCATATTTTCCCCTCCCCCCCACTACTTTCAAATCTTAGTATCTCTCCTTTCAGTTAGTCCTGACGAAGGGTCTCAGCCTGAAACGTCGACAGTTCTTCTCCTTATAGATGCTGCCAGGCCTGCTGTGTTCCACCAGCATTTTGTGTGTGTTGTTTGAATTTCCAGCATCTGCAGATTTCCTCGTGTTTGCACTTTATGTTCTTACTGATCAACTGATGTAGGATAATCTTTTCCTCATTAAGGGATAAATAATGATAGTCTTAAGAAATAGGTGTTCATGTTTGGGCAAGGAAGAGTCTTCTCGGGAAGGCAACAGTGATGGATATACATAAGGAGTTACACTTGCCGAAGAAATGGTGAAGAATGAGTAAATATCCGAATAAGCCCTAATGCTTCAGCAGGAATCACTATGTAGTCTGGTCTTCAAGGGTCTGCACAGGGCTGGATGTAACTGTATCATCTGCTAGTGGTTTCCAATCTTTAGAGTAGGGTCTGTTCTGATTTGTTGACATGTAGGTCTCCTCACATTATTATTCTAACCATCTTTTGAGTTTTCTAAAGACCCTGCATTTATGTCTTAGAAGCTTCATCAGTCAGACCTCCATGGTAATTTTCAATCTTGATACAACTGCACCAATTTTCGCTCAACTGCGCTGGAGAAGTTGCTTATTGAAGTATGAATGAGTTATCGTAACTTCCTGGGCTGTAAAGCTGTGTGGGTGAGATAATGGACACAAACTGAACACTCATGAGTCTTGATGAAGGCTCTTGTTCTGAAACATCAATGGTTTATTCACCACAACAGATGCTGCCTGACTTGCTGAGTTCCTCCAGCTTTTTGTGTGAGTTACTCATGAAAAGATAGATTTTGGTGTTGATGCTATTGGGGATTAAGAGAGGTGTGAGGTTCATCATCCTGTTTAATTGGAGCTAATATAGGCCACTCATGGAAGGTCTGAAGGTTATGAAATTTGACTGCCTCCTATGATATGGAGAACTGGTTGATCTATTGCTTAACTAAACCAATTATGCATGTTTTTGTTCTATTATGACACCCCTTCATTTGATAATGATCCACAACCCTTTTCCTCATTAATCTCAAGCCTACATCCCATATCTCCATACCCTACTTCCCAAGTCTCCACACAACCAGACTGGCTCCAATGTCCTCCCCTACTCGACCCAAACCTTCACAATCAAGGCATAGACAGGTTCAGCTCAAGTGATGGTAAATGGAATGTAAAGATAGGTCTTTGATAGTTGGTTGGTCATGCAGTCATAGGGAAGTACAGCACAGAAACAGCCACTTTGGTCCATCCTGTCTGTGTCGAGCCACTCCTATCA
Source organism: Hemitrygon akajei (assembly GCF_048418815.1). Lineage (NCBI taxonomy): Eukaryota > Metazoa > Chordata > Chondrichthyes > Myliobatiformes > Dasyatidae > Hemitrygon > Hemitrygon akajei. Next base: position 90,241,754 of record NC_133132.1, on the reverse strand, counting down.
ATCTGCACCAGGACTCTAGTCCTTCAAACTCTTCCCATCTATGAAGCTATCCAGACTTTTTGTAAATATTAAAATTGAGCTCGCATGCACCACTTGCTCTAGCAGCTCATTCCACACTCTTATGATCCTCTCAGTGAAGAAGCTTCCCCTCATGTTCTTTTTAAACTTTTCACCTTTCACCCTTAACCTAAGACCTCTAGTTGTAGATCCATCCAACCTCAGTGGGAAAACTCTGCTTGTAATTACTTTATCTATACCCCTCATAATTTTGTATATCTCTATAAAATCTCCTGTCAATCTTCTATGTTCCAAGGAATAAGGTCTTAACCTATACAATCTTTCCATACAAGTCAGGTCCTCCAGACTCGGCAAAACCCTTGTAAATTTTCTGTGTACTCTTAGAAACATTATTTACATCTTTCCTTTAGAGAGATGACCAAAACTGCACACAATACTCCAAAACAGGCTTCACCAATGTCTTATTGGTTGGACAATTGATGTCAGGGCTGCATAAAAAGAGCAACTTTTTAATCAGGATGACGAATGAGATTTTAAAGACAGAGTTTGGCAGCAAATTTTCTGTGTTGAGGAGCGACCAATCAGCAAGAGGGATTCATCAGAAAGGACCAACAAAAATAACTCAAGGGCAAGCAGAGCAGCTATTGTTTGGAGAGTGCCAGTCTTTAGAGTGGCTTTGGCTCATCAGGATTAGGCGAGATCTGGCTTGAGTGAGGTATAGTATCTTGTAAGGTATTCTCTCTGTTCTTATTTTTTCATTCCTCCTCTGTTAGGGGATAGTAGATTAGTGAGAATGGCTCCGGGGCAATGCTTTGTACTCAGTGTGGGGTGTGGGAAGTCTAGGAGTTCTGCACCATGTGCACCAAGTTGCAGCTCCTGAGAGAATGTATTAAGGAACAGGAGGTGCAGCTCAGTGATCTTTGACTCATACAGGAGAATGAGGAGGTGATAAACAAGAGCTGCAGGGAGCTAGTCACCTCTAGGTTGCAGGAGATAGTCAGGACAAGGAGGAGAAATGCATAGCCAGTGAAAAGTACACCTGTGGCTCTTCCCCTCAATAATAATTATGTAACTTTAGTTACTATTGAGGGGGATGACCTACAAAGGGGAAGCCACAGTGACTGGGTTTCTGGCATTGAGTCTGTTGCTGTGGCTCAGAAGAGCAGAGAGATGAAGAGGATTGTAGTGTTGATAGGAGATTCCTTAGTCAGAGGAACAGAGACGAGGTTCTGTGGGTGTGATAGAACCTCACTGTTGCCAGGATCAGGGATGGCTCGGATTGGGTCCATGGCATTCTCAAGGTTGAGGGTGAGCAGCCAGAAGTCTTGGTACATATTGGCACCAATGGCATAGGTAGACAGGGTGAGGAGGCCTTTAAGAGAAAATGTTAAGAGCTAGGTAGAAAGTTGACAAGCAGAACCTCCAGGATAGTAATCTTTGGATAGCTGTCTGTGCCACATGTCAGTGAGGGTAAGAATAGGATGATCTGGCAGATGAATGCATAGCTGAGGAACCAGTGCAAGGGCAGGTTTTCAGATTTATAGATCATTGGGATCTCTTCTTGGGAAGGTGTGACCTGTGCAAAAGGGATGGGTTACACCTGAATCCAAGAGGGTCCAATATCCTTGTGGGCAGAGTGGCTAAATTTGTTCAGGTAGGTTTAAACAAATTTGGCAGGGAGATAGGAACCAGTGTGATAGAGCTGAAGATGAGGTAGTTGATTTACAAACAGATGTAATCTGAAGTGAGATTCCTAGAAAGGAGAGGCTGATGATAGGGCAAAATTGCAGTCAATAGAATGAGTTGCAATGTAAAAAGCAGACAAAACCGCAAAGGGTGAATACAGGACTGCAGGTGTTGCATTTAAATGCATGCAGTACAGCATTAGATTGGCAGGTATGATGTTGTAGACATCACTGAATCATGGCTGAAAGAAGATTATAGCGGGAAGCTTAATGTCCAAGTATATACATTGTATCAAAAGGACAGGCAGGAAGGCAGATGTCCTGGTGTTGCTTGGTTGGTAAAAATTGAAATCAAATCATTAGAAAGGGGTGACATAGGGTCGGAAGGTGTTGAATCATTGTAGATAGAGTTAGACCAACAAGGGTTAAAAAGGTCCTGATGTGAGTTGTATACAGAACCCCATGCAGTAGTAAGGAAGCTGTTCACAAATTACAATGGGAAATGATAAATGCATGTCAAATTGGCAATGTTACAATAGTCATTGGGGACTTCCATATGGAGGTAGATTGGCAACATCAGGTTGGTGCTGGGTTAACAGGAGGGGAAGTTTATAGAATGGCTGTGAGATGGATTTTAGAGCAGCTCATGATTGAGCTTATTAGGGGATCAGCTATTCTGGATTGGGTGATAGGCAATGAATTGGAATTGATTAAAGAGCTTAAAGTAAAATATCCCTTTGTGGACAATTGATCATAACATGATCAAATTCACTCTGAAATTTGAGAAGCAGAAGCTAAAGTAAGGTGTGTCAGTGGAGTAAAGGGAATTACGGAGGCTTGAGAAAAGAATTGTCCAGAATTGACTGGAAAAGAACACTGACAGGGATGTCAGCAGAGCAGCAATGGCTGGAATTTCTGTAAGCATTTCAGAAGGCACAGGATATATACATCCCAAAGAGGAAGAAATATTCTAAAGGAAAGATGACACAACCGTGGCTAACAAGTGAAGTCAGAGCCAATGTAAAAGCCAGAGAGGACATATAATAGACCAAAAATTAATGTGAAGTCAGAGGCCTGGGAAGCTTTTAAAAACCAACAGAAGACAACTAAAAGAGTCATTAAGAAGGTAAAATTGGCAGATGAAAATAAGCTAGCCAATAATATTAAAGAGGATACCAAAAGTATCTTCAGATATATAAATTGTAAAAGAGAGGCAAGAGAGGCAAGAGTGCATATCGGACTGCTGGAAAATGATGCTGGAGAGGTAGTATGGGGGACAATGAAATAGCAGATGAACTGACTAAGTATTTTGCATCAGTCTTCACTGTGGAAGACACTGGCAGAATGGTGGAAGATCCAGGTGTCAGGGGCATGAAGTGTGTGAAATTATCATTATTAGAGAGAAGGTTAATGGGAAACTGAAAGGTTAAGAGAAATGCAAATGTTCTCTTGCATTTCTTATACTCCATACCACCCCATTTGTTCCAACTTGCCTATACCTGAAATGCACCATTTTTTTCCCTCTTAATCAAGGTTCCCTGCACGTTACTTTACCTTTTATTCTGACAGGCACATACAAGCTTTGTACTCTCAGAATTTCACTTTTGAAGGCCTCACACTGCACAAATGCACCTTTGCCAGAAAACAGCTTGTTAACAGATCCTTTCTGATACCATCAAAACAGGCATTTCTCCAATTTAGAATTTCAACCCATGGACTGGACCTTTCTTTTGGCATGTTTACTTTGGTGGGTCAAAGGTTTTGTTTCTATGCCTTTGTAATTAATGAAAAGTTCTACATGTACAACTTGCTTTCATAATGAGAAAACCAAAACTACGGCACCTTATTGCAAGTGGTCTGTGCATTTTTCATTGTTGGTTGCAAGTTGCTCCCTGTAGATCACTCATTACTTTGTGTTCTATTCTTTCAAATCTATATTCTGTCTTCAAGAATTACCTGCACTGCACTTCTACTTTATTCTGCATTGCTATTATTTTACCTTGTTCTGCTCAACGTACTATGAAAATATTTGAGCTGTATGAACAGTAAGCGAGACAAACTTTCCTATAATCCTGGATACAAGTGACAATAATAAACCAATAACCAGTAATTATGATTGCTCAATAAGTTCTCTGATGTTATGTCAGTTTTATGACTGTAGTTCATGATTTTGCCTAAAATTTAGGTCACTTTGCATAATTTTCCATGTGTTATAGACTTTGACCAGCACTTGAATGCTGTTTGCAATGACAACATTGATATGGAGATGAAAGCTGTGATATGCATTGAACGGTCCTATGCAGCAAGCACAATCTTGGCCTAATATCTGACCTGGAAATTTGATAAACGGAGATGAACTAATTAAATGGTATAATGACAGATCAGAATAGCAAGTAAAACCACCTCCCTGCTCCTCCTGCCCTCAATCCATTAAGGGATTCTCAATTATTCAGAGGTTCATTGGGAGAAGGAATGAGACACATGGTGGAAACTACCACATCCATTCACTGTTAGAAATTCTGGAGCCGAGACCAGACTAGAGCAGCTTCCTGAGAGAGAGAGAATGGGTTCATAGCCAATTGTATGCTTTACAATTTGACCATTATGCAGGGCATTATCAATTACCCAAAAGTAGTTGGAGGCCACAGCAGGGGATAGACTTGGACAGCAACAGATGACTGCATCATTGCAATGACCATAAGATTATAAAACAGCAGTGACATGAAACGCAGAAGAGGCATGACTCAAAAGCAGAGTAGTACAGAGGATTTAACAGTAAATGATAGCTTTAATACTAGACCACAAAATAAAAAGCCACAAAGGACCACAAAACAAGAGAGAACAGAAACTAAGCACAACAGACAACAAAGTAAACTTTAGGCAGGGACAGTGAAAACTAGGAGCAACAGTTCGAGGCTAGCAGGTTTGATGATTGAACAAGGAATGTGGATGATAACTGGGGTTCAATTGGCTGCAGGTGTTGAGTTGGAATAAGCAGCAGGTGGATCCTATTCATTGGGTGGAGACTGAGAGATGCCTGCACGTGCAGGATGAGAGGTGTCAGCTGGAGCAGCCCTGACAGAAAACCCCCGACGACCTAGGGCGATCCAGTTAGGTCAGGTGGAACTCATCGATGAGCGATGTATCCAAGAGATATTTGAACGGCACCCAAGACCTCTCCCCTGTGCTGTATCCTAAAACATGGAGTTGTGTCTTCAGGCTCCTGCAACCAGTCACAATACCTTCCATGGAACATCTGTAGACATTTGCTAAGGTCTAACAAGAAGCACAGTTAGTTCTCTAAGTCTGCAGTGCTAAACCTAAGATGGACAAAGGAGGTGCACCAGCAGCTTCATGGAGAGTTTGAGCTGGTTTGGTATGTCACCAAAGACTAGCAAATTTCCACAGATGTACTGTGCAGAGAATTCAGACTGTATCATCACCAGGTATGGAAACTTCAATACATAGGATAGAAAGAGGCTGCAGAGGGTTGTACAGCCAGTTCTATCACAGGCACAGCCCTCACTATCATTGAGGACTTCTTGAAAAGTAGGCATCCATCATGAAGGACCCTCACCACCCAGGACCTGCCCTCCTCTCATGACAACCATCAGGAAAGAGGTACAGGAGACAGACAATTAACATTTCAGGAACACCTTTTTCTCTTCAACATCAGATTTCTAAACAGTCCATGAACCCACAAACACTACCTCACTACTCCTCTTTTGAATTTTTTATTAAATTTTATTTCTTGTTTGAAACTTGATAGCATTTTTATACCTTGCACTCGACGGCTGCTCCAAAACAAAAACAATCATGATGTAGGTAGGCAATGGCAATAAACCTGATTCTGATGTTCTCTTGACTATACCTGGTACACTGAGCTATTTCTTTACATTACATGGACTGAATCTAACTGACTGATGGCTAATCTGTGATACAGTAAGGGTGATCCAAGGGATGGGGTCGTTTAGGGGAAATGTCAAAATTGGCTGTACACTTAACATTCCTGCTTGAGGGTGAGATCAAATGCTTCAGCCATTGTTTAAACCAAATAAGTAGAAGCAACAAAGGAGGTTGGAGGAGACTGATTTCCTCATGCAGCAAGTTGTGGTGAACTGGAATACAGTGACTAATAGGTGAGAGGGAGCAGAATGATTACTAAGTTTTAAAGGGAATTAAATATCCACTGCAATGGAAAACAGCTCCAGGGCTGCGGGGAAGACTAGGAAAGAGGTGGTTGTTGGATAACCTTTCCAAAAAGTCATCTCAAAGACAAGGCCAAATGGCTTCATCTTATGCTGTATAATACTATAGTTGTATTCAGACTCGCTACCATAAGAGATTCTGAAAAGGATACAAATGAATTTCTGCTGACGTTTGTCTTACGCATGTTTCCACAGCACCTTATTATGTTGTCAAAATATCACAACAAATTACTCTGACTGGTAGCAGCACCAACCTGCAAACATCAGGAGATGACTAATCAGCTAATCTCCTTTTTCTATGGGGGTGTAGACAAAAGGAAAAATTGTTGCTTTTGAAGTGCTGACAGGCACTGTAAATTCTGCCATAGATTGTACTTTTCAACAGAATAATACCACATTTTAAGGATGGGCCAGCTCTCCATTCTCTGGGGGCGTTTTGTGCTTTTACATTTAGATTTAAGCATCTCTTTCTGTCCCCCTGAGATTCATGCACATGCAGAATGGAATCAGGCCCTTTGGCCCACAACACTAAACTCAAGTACCTAAATTTGTGCTAATCCTGCCTTAGAGCCAGTTTTTGCTTTTAATTTTGCGCACATTCCCATCAACTTCTACCACAAACTTACGCACAGCGTGTAGTTGTTGTAACCACCCAATCTGTCCTTCTTTTGAACGTGTGATGAGGTCACAAGGCCACATAGGCAGGTCAGGGTAAAATCCTGGTCATACAAGCTAAGAGTTTTCTTGTATCTGCTCAATGCAGGGAATATCCATTTAGCACCACCCTCTCGTTTTGCAAATGGTCCCATTTCAAGTATTTTTCCAAGTTCAAATTTATTGTCATCTGCTTGTACATATCTACAACCAAATGAAACAACTGGACTAGGGTGCACCCACAAAACATAAATCACGTACAACAGATAAAACAAAATATTACCATAAAGAAGTCAATAAAATGTAATTCAGAAATGCATGTTGTGCACAGCACAGATAACCAGTAAGCAGCTTGTTATCCTAGTGACGCAACATTGGTGGTGGCAGGGTATTCAGAAGTCTTTCTTACGGCAGCCTTCCTTGAGCCTGTGCTCAATGGTGGTGGTGGTGGGGTTGGTTCTGTGGTGACTAGACTATGTCCGCTACTTTTGCAGGTTTATCTGTTCTTGGGCATTGGGATTACCAAACCAGGCCATGATACAACAAGTCAGGATACAGCAGAAGAAAAGCTCTTCTATGATTTTCATTTCTTAGAAAATAAACTGTAAGGGAAAATTGCAGCACTTGTCCTTCTCTTCTTTTCGGGTTCTCCTTTGAGATCAAAACTGATTTGCTTTCCTCTGTTTTTACGGGTTCAACAGAAACCCATGACACGGATCCTATTGAGGGATTCTTCAACTGGGACGCAATGTACCCTGACGGTGTGTGCCAGGGTATAGCTATCTGAGGAAGTGAACTTCAGTGTGTGCCTGACAGATAGACATATTATAATCCACTCAACTAGCTCCCCATCATTGCTTTATTGGGAGAGCTCTTTGGTGACAATGGAATGAGGGGTGGCGACAATACTTATCTCCCAGACCAAACAAATGCCTTAACCCAGAAGACCAAGACAGGCAGAAGGATAAAAGGAATAAATCAGATTGATTGCTTTGAATGGTCCATGGAGTCAAGTCTTCATTTTCAATTTTTTTATTGATTTAAAAAAAAGGATAGATACGAGTCAGAGAAGTTATCTCAAATACCTATTTCAATAAAAGTACAAAGAAAAGAATATACACTGTCAAAATCATGTATAGTATAGTATTGAGCTAACATAAAAAAGAACCACAGCTCCTCTTAACAATTCATAGAAAAAAACCCTCAAAATTTCTATTATTGAGAAAGAAAAAAAAAACCATGAAACTAACCGAGTCAAGTCTTGATGACCTACTGAAATTTCCACATTAAAACCATAAAACCATACAATATAGGAGCAGGATTAAGCCATATGTTCCATCAAGTCTTCTCTGCCATCTCACCTTGGCTGATCCAGTTTTTCTCATAGCTCCAATCTCCTGCCTTCTTCCTGTATCCATTCATGCCCTGACCAATCAAGAATCTATCAACCTCTGCCTTAAATATACATAAAGACTTGGCCCTTACAGCTGCCTGAGGAAATGAATTCCACAGATTCACTCCACTCTCTGGCTAAAAGAATTCCTCCTCATCTCCATTCTAAAAGGATGCCCCTCTATTCTGCGGCTGTGTCCTCTGCTTTTAGACTCTCCCACCATAAGAAACAGCCACTCTACATTGATTTTATCAAGACCTGTCACCATTTGATAGGTTTCAATTAGGGCACCCCTCATTTGTCTGAATTCTAAAGAATAAATGCCCAGGATCATCAAAAGCTCTTCATATGACAATCCATTCAATCCTGGAATCATTAGCGTGAATTTCCATTGAACCCTCTCCAGTTTCAGCACATCCTTTCTAAGATAAGGGGCCCAAAACTGCTCACAATACTCTAAGTGAGGCCTCACCAGTGTTTTATAAAGTACCAACATTACATCCTTGCTTTTATATTCTAGTCCTCTCGAAATGAATGCTAACATTGCATTTACCTTCCTCACCACAGCCTCAACCTAAAAATTCATCTTTAAGAAATCCTGCATAAGGGCTTTCAAGTCCTTTTGCACCTCAGTTTATTGTATTTTCTCTCCATTTAGAAAATCGTTAACCCTTTCATCTCTTCTACCAAGGTGCATAACCTGACATGTCCTGACACTATGTTCCACCTGCCACTTCTTTGCCCATTTTCCTGATCTAAGTCCTTGTGTAGCCTCTCTACTTCCTCAAAGCTACCTGCTCCTCCACCTATCTTCATATCAAATCTATCCAACCTTGCCTTAAGTATATTTACTGAGGTAGCCTCCACTTCTTCATTGGACAGAGAATTCCACAGATTCACCACTCTCTGGGATAAGCAGTTCCTCCTCATCTCCATCCTAAATCTACACCCCCGAATCTTGAGGCTATGTCCCCTAGTTCTCATCTCAGCTAGCAGTGGAAGCAAATTTCCTGCCTTTATGCTATCTAACCATTTCAGAATTTTATATGAAAGTCTAACCCCCTTATCTCTGGAACCAAGTAGGTGAAACTCCTATCCACCACTTTCAAAGCCAGTATATTCTTCCTCAAGTAAGGAGACCAGAAATGCACACAATATTCCAGTACCCTGTACAGTTGTACCATAACCTCCCTGCTCTTAAATTCAATCCTTCTAACAATGAAGGCCAACATTCCAATTGCCTTCTTGATAGCCTGCTGCACCTGTAAACCAACATTTTGTGATCCATGCACAAGCACTCCCAAATCCCTCTGTACAGCAGCAAGCTGCAATTTTTTACCATTTAAATAAAAATCTGATCTTTCATTTTCCTTCCAAGTAGATGACCTTGCATTTACCATCATTGTACTCCATCTGCCAGACCTTTGCCCACTCACTTAACCTATCTATATCTCTCTGCAGAATCTCCGTATCTTCCTCACAATTTCCTTTTCCACTCAATTTAGTATCATAAGCAAACATCTTCCGATCCTATGTCACATCTTTCTAATGACTTGATGCCATTTTTTCCAACAAAACCATGCCATCCCCTTTGCCTGGCTTCCTATCTCTCCGATACAATGCGTAACCTTGGACATTCAGCTCCCAACTACAACCATCAATCAACCACGATTCAGTAATGGCCACTACATCATACGGGACAATCTGTGAAAGTGCAACAAGATCATCCACCTGATTTCTAACAATCCATGCATTGAGATATATCACTTAGAGTAATGTATTTGCTACCTTTTTTGATTCTACATCCCTAATGCACTGATACTCATCCTGCTGGCTGCAGACTTGTCCGATCATCTGCCTGCTTTTCCTGACAGTTTGACTGCATGCTATCTTTGCTTATTAGACTATTCGTCCTATCCTGAGTCCCTTCATTCTGGCTCCCATCCTTCTGTCAAATTAGTATAAATCCTCCCCAACAGCTCTAACAAACTTGCGCGAGAGAATATTGGTTCCCCTTGGGTTCAGATGCAACCCATCCCTTGTGTACAGGTTATACCACCCCCAGAAGAGAACCCAATGATCTGAGAACCTGAAGCCCTTCTTCCTGCAGCAACTTCTCAGCCACACATTTATCTGCCAAATCATCCTGTTTCTACCTTCACTGGTGCATGGCACAGGTATTAATCCAGAAACTATTACCCTGGAGGTCCTGCTTCTCAGCTTTCTTCCTAGCTCTCTAAATTCTCTCTTCAGGGCTTTTTTGTTTCCTTCCTATGTCCACCTTTCCTACAATATTGTTTGCATTGTAAGATACACAGCTCAGGACACTAGTCACACCATGCTCAACCTTTTGATTCCTAACTTTGTCTATGGTCTTTCCAACACCTACCTCTACAGTCTCCCCCACTAACTGTTCTATCAATCTGGTTCCCATTCCACTACAACTCTCATTTAAACTCTGGTGTGCAGCATTAACAAACCTTTCCACAAGGATATCAGTCCCCCCTCAGTTCAGGTGCAAACTGTCCCTTCTGTACAGGTCCCACCTTTCCTGGAAGGGAGCCTTAATAATCTAAAAATCTTACACTCTCCCTCCTACACCAACTCCTTAGACGTATATTAAACTGTATAATCTTCCTAGTTCTGACCTCACTAGCATGTAGCACAAGTAGCAATCCTGAAATCACAATCCTGGAGGTCCTGCCATTTAACTTAGCACCTAACTCCATGAACTCCCTATGTAGGATCTTGTTACTCATCCGATCCAAGTTATTTATACCTACATAGACTATGACTTCTGGCTATTCACTCTAACCACTTAAGAATGCTGAGGACTGAATCCAAGATATCTTGGACCCTGGCACCTAGGAGGCAACATACCATCCAGGAATGTCCACAGAAGCTTCTGTCCGTTCCCCTAACTAATGAGTCCCTTATCACGCAGGGTGCCCCTTCTCCCCCTTCCCTCTGAGTCAGAGGCAGATCTCTGTTAGGACACCCCCTCACCTGACCCCTCAACAGTATCCAAAATGATGTGCTTTTTGTTGAGGTGGATGGCCACAGGGGTACTCTGCACTGGCTCCTTAACCCCTTTCCCCTTCTTGACTGTCACCCAGTCTCCTGCGTCCTGCACCTTGGGTGTAACTACCTCTGTATATGTCCTACCTGTCACCTTCTCAGCCTTGTGAATGATCTGGAGTTCATCCAGTTCCACCTCTAACTCCTTAACAAGGAATGTTAGAAGCTGCAGCTGGATGCACTTCTCACAGTTGTAGTCGTCTGGACTGGAGGTCTTCCTGCCTTCCCATCTCCTACATTCCTTTGATTTTCTTCCCAAATTAAAAAAAAAGATATTAATTGGGGTGGGGTCAAGCTGGTCATTTCCATAATTTCTCCAGCTCAATCAACCAGGCAGTTGTGGACTGAATGGGAGAATCCATCAGCAGTCAGGAATTATTCTGAATCTCACCAATGGAATCTACACGTTCATGTTACAACGTTTAGCATTTTCCTTTCAATGCAAGAGTAATTCAGACCATAAGACCCAATTATTCCCAAAGCAGATTGTCAGATCCTTCAGTTATAATTAAACAGCATTCCTCCAGTGCTCCAACCACCTCTGAGCTGTGCAACCAACCAATTAGGTTTTCTAGTCCCTGATACTGGGATGAAATCTTCTCCTTCTCTCCCATAAATAATGATGGGATCTGACCATGTGAAGGTCTCTAATGGTCAGGATGGCTCAGAAGTTCTGCTTGATAGCTCTGGATTGTCACTGTGAAACAATCCACAGTGACACAGCCTTTGTCATGAGAAAGGAATACCAAGTGGACAAAGGATGAATTAATCATTGATGTGCATTCCTGAAGAAAAGCAACAGGTACATTGACTCCAAGGAAGCCCTAGCCCATGATCAGGCGAAGCTGAAAGGGTCACTTGAGAGGAAATTGAAAAGAAGAGAGCGTGTAACAGAAGCAGACAGATGTACTACATGAAAGGAAGAAGGAGCATCCCAATTTGTGAAGTGCGCATTCTCCCATCCCATTGGCTACATTCTGTACCATCTCAAAGGTTCAAGGTACATTTGTTATTATCAAAGTTAGTATGCAGTATACAAACCTGAGATTCGTCCTCCCATAAGCAGCCATGAAAGAAGGAAACAACATGGAACCCGTTCAAAGAAAACATCATACAGCCAGCATACAAAAAAAGAACAAATTGTGCAAGTGGCAAAAGGAGAGCAACTAACACACAGAATATTAAAAATCAAAATGCAGAATTCTCAAAATGGTCTAGGTTTGTCGAACTTAGATCAGTTCATTTCAGTGTAGATCTGTGTTGCCTGTTGACTACAGGGCACAGATCAAAGTGTTTGATCAAATTGTACAAAATAGCAAAAAAAAAGAGTAACCAGAATCCGGAAGCATATGTGACATGAATTGTAGAATCCTCCAAAATTAGTCCACAACCACAAGCCACACTGAACAAACCTATCAGTGTGAGTTCCAAGATTCCTGCACCTTCCTCCAGCAGCAGTAAGAAAGAGATCAAGACCAGTCAAATGCAGGCAGATGGCACTGACCACCCACTCATCTTCCGCTGTCATCCTCGTTGCTTTCTATCTTGCTTGACACTTTAATCAGCGAGAAGTAATTGAGCTGGTCCTGGGTTCATGTTCTGCCTTTAGACTGCACAATCCACTCTTAACATAGCCAAATTTCCCCTGGAGACAACAAAATCATCAGATCGTACAGTCAGCTCAAAAACACAAAATCAAAATGTAAGTTTGTACATGCTCCAATCTCACCCAGTTTCATAGTAGAAGCACTTTTAAAAGAAAATGATTAAGTAGTTTTGTGAACATTTTGCAGGACATCGCCATTGGTTGTATTGGTTGCTGGCGACATCATGTCAACATCTGCGGAATACTTTCCATATTGGTCTTGTCAGAAACACGACAACTCACAAAACTGGAGTGGAAAACATGTCATCCCTGATCCTCAAGAGACATCTAAAAATTGAGGAATGATTTCAATGGGCACAAGGTTGCTATAAGATACCTCAAGCTATCTGAGTAATAGTTCCATATGTTATTTTAAGGAATTCCTTTCCTTTAAAACTCAGATTGGCATTGACCCCACGAACTAAAATGCTTTTTTTTTACTATAAACTCATTTCCTACTTTCTAATTAAACTATGCCAAAATGTCACTTAAATTTATCAAATAATATATCACTTAAATGTATTATTTAGTGTTTTGATACAATGCCAAATTACATTTTTATCACAGTCGATTATTCATTTGATAAAATGCACAAGACTTTCAGCATTTTTTTCAATACAGATGTAATCCAGACCATAACACCCAATTATTCTCAAAGCAGATTTTTCGACCCCTCAAATTTTTTGTAAAACGTCACTTGTAGTTAAACAGCATTCCCTCAGTACTCCAAATGTGGGCTGTTCAGAATTAGATGGACAATTGTCTTTAAACATAACTAAAACAGAACCTGTGCACTATTCAGCAGCTTTGATATCAATGTAATCCTTATGCTTGATGGTTTTTAGCAAGAGTTGAAGTATTTAGTTCAAGTTGTGACCGCAAAAGCCTTAAGTCCCCATGCATAACAATGTCCAAGCAGCTTCTGTTTTTCATGAATATGTCGTTCACTGCACTGAAGTCTCTTTCAACAAGTAGGAAGATGGGAATGCAATGAAGATGCAGCTTGGATCTTCTCCAAAGATGTGGAAACTTTGTATGACAGCGTAGCCACATCGAACAAAAGCTGACATTTTTGAAAAGGATTTTTGCTTCTTCATCATTCTGAAGTTTGATAATATCATCTTGCAGGCCCTTTTCCTGTTCTTCCACCTTACAAAGAAATAGGTTAGTTACCCAGTCTGGAATTTCCAGATAATTCAAATCCTTTAATCGATTCTGAAAATCCTTCTTCAGTGACTGCAGGTATAAGCAGTACTCTTGCAAATGACCATCTATGAAAGGGAGTGGAATACTTTCCATGAAGGAAAACCGTGAAAAACATTCTTCTCCCAATGATTTGCTTATATAGTTACAATTTTCCAAAAAAAAGTGGACACTGCATTTTTCCTGGATTAAATTGAAATTTTCACCCTGCAGTTTCATATTTAGAATGCTCAGATTCGCTAGATATGCCACATACCCACATAGAAGTTCAATTTTGTTTCCCAAGCTCTTGCCAACTTGCAGCAAATATTCAGTATTAAAAAAAGATCAAAGAAACATTTCAGCAGCAGCCTTTTGACAGCCAATACACTTCAGTGTGAAGAAGCCAGCATTCAAACTCTCCATCGTTATCTTGGCATAACTGGCAAAATTTTCTGCTATTTAACGGATGAGCTTTAATTTTGTTGATAGCATATATTACAAGAGTTATACTTGAAAAATGTTGCTGGCTGACGTTCTGACTGCAAGATGTTGATGATGAATTACACAATGAATTGCAAACAGACTTTGAATTTCTTTCTTCATAAATGCCACTAACCCAGCAGAGTGACCTGTCATATATTATCAATGATGACCTCCATCTGTTGCATGAGAAATCATGTTCCTAACCAGAATCCTTTTATCTTCAATGTACATTTTGAGCTCGTCATAGATTGACTCTCCATTGATATTTATTTTTAACTTTTTACAAAAGGGAGCCTTTTCATAAACTTAGCCATTTTTGATAAAACGTACATATGCCATTAGCAATGCCTCATTGTCTCGCACAGTTGACTCATACAGTTGTATCCCAAATTCTGTTTTTTGCAGCTCTGTGCTCAGCTGATTCTCAATGTCTTCACTCATTTTGTCAATCGCCAAGCTACAGAGTTATTACTCAGAGTAATTGATCTTAAAACACTGATATCCATTTTCAGAACATTGGTGAACATTTCTGAAACAGCAGGCATTGTTAATATTTCACCAATTGTATGAAAATCTCCACACTTTACTATCATTTTGGAAATGTTATAAGATGCAATGAGACTAGGTTGTTTTTAGCTTACTTGGCAAATGATTCAAGTGTGCAACACTTTTCAAATGCTTCTTTCATCTTCTGGAACTGAGTAATATCATAAGTAACCTTTTCGGGGTGTCATTTACAGAAGTGTTCCTGCAATCTTGATGGTTTCAAGCTTCACTAGACAGTACAGTATTACAAATAAGACGCATGGGGTGTCGCTGATCTGATGGGAATGGAATAAAACCACACTCCAGGTACGTAACATTATACTGATACATTTTCTCTAGTTTCTGTTTCTTAGCAGGATTAGAATTCAAGGCTCCATCACCTTCAGACTCATAGAAATCATGCCATATGTATTATCCATCATTAACAGGGCTAAATTAAAATCAAAATTTAATACAAACTAGGAATGCCTATCGGATGCTGATGATGGCAGTGAGTTGACACGGGTGGAATGACAGTAGTAGCATGCAAAGGAATGGTGAGGTGAAGGTGAAGATGATCACAACAGCAAAACTTACATTGACAAGGATTCAGGTTGTCATCTGTATGTTTGTCATGATACAGCTGGGGTTCAGCAAGCTACCTTTATACTATTCAAGACAGTACGATTGACCAATCATGTGAAGTTTTACAATCCCTAAAGATGGTTCTTGACCACACATATGAAGCTGAGGTCATTTTGAACACTCCAAGAGGAGACCTTGAGGTCAGCAGGCTCTAACTCTCTGCTTGGTTCTGGCCAGCATTGTATCACCATGTGAACTCTTTTCCTTAGATCTGTACAGAAAGTTGAGAGGGTGTATTTGACTTCCTAATTGTGAAATGGAATGAACTCATTCCATGCCGTGAGTCAAGGGGAACTGCTGGGCACCCTGGTTACTTGTTTATGCATCCCCAATATGTCTGAGTGGTACGGTCAGATGAGATTGTGAAGTTTCAGGAATGTCATGAGTATGAGTACTCACTGCCTGCACAGCTATGGTTCTTTCTGTATTCCAGTGCCTCGTGCTTTTTTTTGTAAGTGCCTGCTCTACTAATGGTCAGTCAGGTCTCTTGCCTCAAGTTAGGGTGCTGCTTACTACCACCACCAAGAATCTTGAACGTACCTCCAATGTTTTCTATTTCCCCTAACACTCCTTTCGGACACATAACAACCCCTGTTGGAAATCACTGATTTAAAGAAACTCACCATCTCCACCTCAGTTTCCCTCATGAGGATTGGCTAATAGACCACTAGCTTCTTCCACATTTAATCAGTAATCAGCTCTTTGGTTTTGCTGATGTCGAGTGAGAGATTGTTGCTGTGGCACCACTCAACTAGATATTCAATCTCCTTCCTATACACTGATTCATCACCGCCTTTGATTCAGCCAGGAACCTAAACTATTCAGCAAAATAAAAAAACGTTATGTCAGATTCTGAGAGCTTAATACTGCCAGAAGCCTGAAGGAATGCAGAAAATGTAAGACTGAAACGAGAAGAGGACACAACAAAGATACTGGTAAATAAATCAAAGAAAATACGTTATGTCTTATTAATACCTATTGAGCAAATGAATAACTATTAAATTGTAAGGCCTGCTAAGGGCTAAGAGAGCACCCTGCATGTAGAGGAAAGATGCTGAAAAAGATCTTAATGAAGTTGATAAGTCACTAAGACCAAATAAAATCTATCCCAAACTTAAAAGCAGCAAAGGAAGAAGTGTAGAAAGCATTCATCAACCTTAAACCCTTTCTGCCTACTGGAGTGATGCAGGAGACTTGACCAACAGCCAACATGGTACCAATGTCTAAAAAGGGAAGGAAAGTATTAATCAAGTCATTACAGACCACTTGGTTTAATGACGGCAGCGAGAAAATGACTGGAATCAATTCCAAGGTAAGGAATAAACCTCCATTTAGAAAGGTCCAGATTATTCAAGGACAGATTGTGTAGATTTATATAGACTGATCAATTCCATTGAGTTTTTGTTCTGAGAAGCCAATAGAACATTCAATGAAACAGTGTTCAATGTGTTCTCCAGTGACTTTGTCAAGGTCTTTGGCAAAGTTGCACGTGATCATGTGTATGTGCTCTCTGCTTATTATGACCATCAGAGGGGAGGTACAGGAGCCTGAAGACACACACTCAATGCATTAGGAACATCTTCAGCTGTCAGATTTCTGAATGGACAATGAACCAATCCATGAACACTACCTCACTATCTTTGATCTCTTTTTGCACTACTTATTTAATTTAATTTATACACAGTAGGTGCCAACTTTATTAGATATTTTCTGCATTTAATAAAGTGGCAATTGAATATATATATATATATATATATTGCTAATTACAATTTAAAGTATTTTATGTATTGTACTGTCCTGTTGCAGCTGCTGCAAAACAAGACTGATTTCACAATATATAGTATGTCAGTGATATTAAACCTGATTCTGATTCTGATTCACATGGTAGGGCAGAACTGAGTGGTGTTTGCTTTCTTTAAGGTATGCCTACTCTGTCTCTCTCATCTATCTCTCTGTGACTCCCTTGTCCACTCATCCCTCCTCACTGATCTCCCACCTGGCACTTCTCCCTGCATGCAGGACAAGTGCTACACTTTCCCCTACACCTCTTCTGTCATCACCATTCAGGGCCCAATAGTCCTCCAGGTGAGGCAACTTCTCACCTATGAGTCTGTCTGGGTCATCTACTGTAATGGATGCCTCCTTCTCTACTTCGGTGAGACGCAACGTATATTTTGGGACCACTTCAGTGAGCACCTTCGCTCTGTCTGCGACAAAAGCTGGGTTTTCCTGGTAGCTACCCATTTTAATTCTTATTCCAACATGGCCACCTCTATACCATTCAGTTTGGGGGAGCAATACCTAATATTCTGTCTGGGTAACCTTCACCATGACGACATTCACATTGATTTCCCTAACCTCCAGTCATCTCTCCCACCTCCCTCTTCACTCTTTTTCATTCCGCATTCTGGCTCTTCTCTTACCGCTTCTTTTCCCCTCACCTGCCCATCTCCTCCCTTTGGTGCCCCTCCTCTTTCCCTTTCTCCCATGGTCCACTCTCCTTCACTGTCCGATTCCAACTTCTTCAGCCCTTTATCTTTTCTACCTTTCACCTCCCAGCTTCTCACTTCATTTCACCCCCCACCCCCACACAAACACGCTTTCTCCTATCACCTGCCAGGTTGTACTCTTTCCCCTCCCCCACTTCATCTTCTAATCTCTTCCCTCTTCCATTGCTTTCCTGATAAAGGCTGCAGCCTGAAACCTCTCCAACAATGCTGCCTGACTTATTGAGTCCCTCCAACATTTTGTGTGTGTTGCGTTAGAGTACCAACATCTGCAGAGTCTCTTGTGTTTACAGTCTACAGATATTGTACAGAAAACATCATTACACAACTGATTATTTGCCAAAGGGCAACGGAAGCAGAATCTTTTGAATTTTATTAAGACAGATGTAGGTGGATTCTTGACAAACAAGGGTATGAAAGTAAATTGAGGTAGGTGAGCTGAAGTTACAAAGTTCAAAACAAACTTATTATGAAAGTATGTCACAAAGTACATGTACGTCACCATACACAACGCTGTGATTTATTTCCCTGCAGGCATTCAAAGTAAATACAAGAAACACAATAGAATCAATGAAAGACCGCAACCAACAAAATAGGCATACAACCTATGTGCAAAAGACGTTAAACTGCACAATACAAAAAGAATTGAATATGAAAAGAAATAATAATAATAATAAATATCTGTACTCAGATTGGGCAGCTCTCCGTGAGTGTCTGTTCTCCATGTTAGGGCTGGCTGAAACTAAAACCTGATTCTAGGTATAAAAATTAATACCTTTTCACTTTAGACATGGAGAGATGTCTACAGAACAGAGTGATATGGCCACTACCTGGAGAATGTCAGGGCATGCCTGGAGCTAGCACTGGGCATGACAGTAAGTGAACTACTAGTTGTGCACTGCTGAATAGGCGGGCAGGCACTGGGAAACCCGAGAAAGAAACAGCCAGCATTCAAAGTTGCCCACCAACATCTCAGGCTGTGATTGCTGCAAGTGTTTCTCAGGAGAACCGTCCACTTACAACTGAGAACACTCAAGTAGTTAAGAGAAGAAAGGCACACATGAAATGGTCATTACAAGTAACCCACATTCATAATGCGTGTATATTTTGAGTAACAGAGCTTGAGACTGACATGGCAGCATCGAGGGACAAACTTCATCAACAGTTTATCACAAATATCCCTCCATGCAGGTCAATGCACAATAAACAGCAGGTCAACATGGAGTGATAGTAAAAAAAATAACTTAATCCCTTTCGACTGGTTAAACTAAATAACATTGGAACATGAACAGGGTATACATTGTCCCAATAGTAATATCTACAACTGGCATTATCCCAAAGGCATTAAACAATTTGGGCTATACAGCAATATCTATGTAAATCTTCAGAAGACTAAACACCACAAGAATAGTCTGAAAGTTCCCAGCAACTGAGAAATGAGTGTGCTTGGCTATGCCTGTACTTCAGGTTTTACCAGCTTGAGCTGAGAAAAAAAATAATAACAATAACAGAGCAGCAGGATACAATACAACTGATGAATAAATATGAAACATATGTGTACTTGGGATATCAACAAGCAAAGAAAATAGATCACAGTGTGATAAAGGGAAAACTTTTGACAGAATTTACTTGAAGGCTTAAGAAAATCTACCAAACAGAGCTCAAAAGTAAAAATATAACAAAGGCAATGAACATTTTTGCTTTACCCATATTAACATATTCTCTTGGCATAATATTTTGGTCTGAAACTGATCTGAAAAATTTACAAAGAAAAATAAGAACTGAAATGACAAATTTTGGAAAACATGATGTTCTTACACTTGAATGCACTTAGATTAACACTATCTATGACAGAAAGAGGCAGATGAATAAAAGAGATTAAAAATGTACACAACGATCAGATGAAACTTCTAAGGATGCACTTTCATCAACAAAAACTGGATGCAGCTCTCCATGAGAGCAAATGCAATTCTGATAAGAAGTACGCACCACTAAACTTCAATGAAAGCACACTACAGAAAAATTAAGACACAATCTCTATAGAAGCAGAAGTGAAAAAGTTAACCAATGGAAGAGCTTGACCCTCCATGGAAGGCATTCCCTCGACCAGAGCAGAATAGATATCAACAAGGAAGTGTCAAGCATCTGACTCAGGGTTGGAGACCAGTTCCCAGCAACTCAGAGGTTCCTTGAGACACTACAGGACCAGGTGGTTAGTGCAAAAAAAATCAAAGATACGTAATAAAAGGCAAACAAAATCAAGATGATAAATGCAGAAAATGCCACGAGCAACCAGAAACAATCCAAAACATTACAAGATCCTGCAGCAGTTTAACTCAAACTGATTACTTACACAGGCACAAACAATTGGCAAACAAGACTATGGAACGTGAACTGGGTATACATCGTCCCATGGGTAATACCTACAACTGATATCATCCCAAAGTCACTGCACAATAACATTATACAATTCGGCCTATAGAGCAATGCAAATGTAAATCTTCAGAAAGGCACAATACTAAACATAACTAAAATATCTGTGTTTCTAGCAATTGAAAAATGAGTGTGTTTGGCTTTGCTGAATATGTGCTGAGTAATAATAATAATAAAAAACAAACAAATAAATAAATAAATACTTTTCAAGAACATGAGACAAAGATTTCTTGGAAGTGAAAATCAAATAAGCCATGATCTTATTACATGACAGGACAAGTTTCAAATGCTGAATGGCCTACTCCTGGTCCCACTTCATAGGATTGGTAACTGGTTTTGACTATGTTTCCCAACTCAAGTTCACTGTTAAGGAATTGAAAAACTCGATGTTTATCCTAGTGTTCAAAGCAATTATAGAGTCATAGTCATGGAACACTACTGCACAGAATCAGGCCCTTCGACCCATCTAGTCCACGCTGAACTATTAATCTGCCCAGTTCTATTGACCTACACTCCGACGTTAGACTCCCATATCCCTCCCATCGACGCAACTATCTAAATTTCTCTTAAATGTCACAATTGAACCTGCAGCACATTCTACACTCTCACATTCCTCTGAGTGAAGAATTTCCCCCTCATGTCCCCCATGTCCAAAGTTACCACCCAATTGAAGTGACTTGATTGTGATATTATAAATAAAATAATATTTAAATAAGCACAGAGATCGTTAAGGTAAATGTTGCTAATTGATTTGAATGAAAGTAATTCTAATGTTGCATTTAACTTTTAATCAGATCAATTATTAAAGTGAACAGGGTAGATTGAGATGTAAGAGCATATATTATAGCATATCATTCACAATATCAGGGCATGGTATGAGCAACTAAGGCACATGGAAGCATGATCATTGTGAACTGCACAAATGGTCCAGCATTCTCAATAGTAGATTTGTGAAATAAATTCTATTTTGAAGATGGGTTCTAGTAGCCTACAAACTAAAAAAAAAAGCGTGGCTGTCAGCAAAGAACCTGAGTCATGTGATTGTGTGTACAACGATCACCTCCAACTCAGATCACAGTGATCTGTTTCTGATTACATTTAAGTTCACTGTCTCAGAACGCACAGCTCCCTTGTGTAATGCAGTGCAATGCTCCTTAATCACATAATTAAAGTTGGGATATGTATCATGGGTCACTTGTGAAAACAGTGAAGCTCTGGTGCATAAAGTGAACTGTGCGTGTTGCTTGCAATTCTGCTTTGATTTGCATTTTAACATGGGATAAACATCACTCTAAAGCTGCACCAGAAGTCTATTGATTTTAAGGAACACTGATGTTATTAAAAGAAGCAAGGCAAGGCAAGGACATTGTACATCCCTGGAAATCAATAGGTAAATTGCTATACAACCAAAGCAACTATTTCTTCAAATTAAACTCAATGTTTGGTGCACTGCACTATACACTCGGTGGGCACTTCATTAAATACAGGAGTGGAACCTGCTCTGGCTTCTGCTGCTATAGCCTATCCACTTCAAGCTACAATGTGTTATGCATTCAGAGATGACCTTCTGCACAGCACCGTTGTAATGAGTGATTTGATTTGAGCTACTGTCACCTTCCTGTCAGCTCGAAACATTCTGGCCATTCTCCTCTAACCTCTATCATCAACAATGCATTTCTTCCCACAGTACTGCCACTCATTTGATGTTTTGTTTTTGTTTTTCACACCACTCTCTGTAAACTCTGAAGATTGTTATACATGAAGATTCCAGGAGGACAGCAATCTCTGAGATACTCAAACCACCCTATCTAGCACCAACTTTGATTCCACAATCAAAGTCTCTGAGATGACCTTTCTTACCCAGTCTGATGCTTGGTATGAACAACAGCTGAACTCCTTGACCATGTCTGCGTGTTCTTATGCATTGAGTTGCTGCCACGTGACTGGCTGTTTAGATATTTGTATGAATGTGCAGATGCACAGGTGTCTCTAATAAAGTGGCCACTGACTGTATGTTTCTACCTTATCATAAGCACCGTATTTTGATGATTAAGTGTGACATTGTTAGTGCATTAGTTAAGACAAGTTCAAAATAAGCATTCACAGAAACATTCAACTGCACAAGAAAAATTTGATAGGTAATCTTTTAACTGACATGTTCCCATGATAACTGGAGCACTTAAAACTTGGAGTTATTGAAGCAAATGTTATGATCCAGTACGCCATTTGAAGTCTTCACACCTCAGTCCCTAATACATGTTGCTGTAGTGCCAACTTCCTCTTGGAAGCACTTAATTGTTCCATATTCCTTGCCGTGCACACCTCAGATGATCCTGCAGGGTTTTTGGGGAATCACTGGACAGAGATTTTGGGGGCGCCAGACAGAGGACCATTCCATTCTGGGGAACAGTCAATGAAAGAAATACATCTGCTGCCCAAGGTGCCGAGCTTGAGAATCCCACAAAGAACAGCAGCCACAAGGGAATGTAAATCTGGATAAATAATTTACTGGAGAAAATCAGCAGGTCAAGCAGCATCAGTGGGGGGAATTGTCAACATTTCAGGTCAAAACCCTGCATCAGGACTGGTCATTTTTTGCACAAAGCATAGGATATGGGTGGCAAAGTTCTTTATAAATTGCAAAGGGATAAGTTGTTTGTAACATTTGATGCTTTATGAGTCTTCAAGATTTGGGTGGTCTCTCAAAGAAAAGATGACATAAAATAGGGGCTTTTAACTTATGAAAGTATGTACAAAAGGGTACAAGAGCTTATGCCAAATCAACGGCAAAGTCAGATACATTATAAAACTCTGATAACTTGGCATCCAATTGACAATCCTGATTTTGCAGCCCACTCATTAGTCCAGAATGTGAGCCAGGGTCCAGACTTTGAAAGGGGTGAGCACCTTCACCTGGTAGTGTGGAGTGGAACAGGATGGGGGTTCTGTCCGTGCATCGGCTCTGCGACTGGACTTGGGGTCCAAACTGTTTGTATAATTGCCCGCACCCTTTAGACTCAGCAGGTTCACTGGTACTGCTCTGTAAACGTAATAAAAACCTAAAGTATGCATAGCAGGGTGTCATTAGGAATGACATCTAATATTCTGGAAATCTCCATCTGAGTGGAGAACACATGAATAACTGAGGTGAATAGCATGGATAGATATAAAGGGAAGCTGGAGAAAAGAACAGTTGTGGACAAGTAGTAGACTCGTTGGAAGTAGGGGCACCAACATGGAAGTAATACTCTATTCCTGTGGAATAAATCTATGCACTGAAACTACCAGAACAAAGCCTGCCTAGAAACTATTTTAGCTACTTGTGCTTTATGAGCTATCTTCAACACCCAAGTAACTACACGTTCTTTAAAATTTTTCAATTCTTCAATCCGAAAACCACTGCGGAAAAGTTTATAAAAATCTGACAACTTTTCCGATCATAGTAGAATCAAAATCAGAATTGGGTTTATTATCTCCAGCACACAATATGTCCTGGAATTTGCTGTTTAGTGGCAGCAGTACAGTGCAATACATAAAATATACTATAAATTATAATAAGAAATACATGTAAAATTAAATAAATAAATAAAGAGCAAAAACAGTGAGGTAGTATTCATGAGTTTATTGTTCATTCAGAAATTTGATGGCAGATGAGATGATTTTATTCCTAAGATGTTAAATGTGTGTCTTTAGGCTTAAGTAACATTGCTATTGCCAAAAAATTGAGTCCAAATGACATATTATGCTGTTTGCTGTTGAAATTATTCACAACACAGTTGTAGCATAAATTAAGTCAGCAAATGAAAGACTATCTGTTTTAGAATGTGTGCAGACAGTTTAAATCTTAAATCTAGCTTTATAAAGCAAATAAAGTATAATGACCATAATACCTGAAACTTAGTATACAGACACAAGAAGAAGGGTTTACCGTTGCCAACAGGTTTTGGCAGCTCAGACGCAGTAAGTGTCAGCATCAGAGGCCTAAACTCAGCAAGTAAAGAGAGAACAGGGACAAGCGGAGTGCCTATTTTCAGAGTGTGACAGTGATAAAGTGGAAAGGCTTTGGCTTAACAGACTTCGATGGGGACAGGAGGAGGCACAGATGAGAAGACATAAGTGTTCTCTTTTTTATAAGTACAGATTAGTTAGGATGGAGTGCTCCTCTCTTCAGATGTGGGAATTCAGGATACCTAACGGTATCTCTGATGACTACATCTGTGGGAAGAGCACCCGACTTCTGCTCCTGACTGACCAGGTCAAGGAGGTAGAGCTGGAGTTGGAAATACTCAGGATCATTAGGAATCTGAAGACAGGTGAGATATTTGAAAAGGTGATCACACCCAGAGTGCAGGCTTCAGACAGTAGATTAGTGAGGGGAGTAAACACACAGTGCAGAGTTCCCCTGTGGCCATTGCCCTCAGCAACAAGCATATTGCTCAGGGGGAATAACTCATCAGGTCACGGCCACAGCAGCCAGGCTAGTAGAACCGTGGCCAGCTCTGAGGCTCAGCAGGAAAGGGTAAAGTCTGGCAGTCGTTTAGTGATTGAGGACTTGATAGATAGGGAGACAAACAGGTGAATCTGAGGCTACACTCAGTTTGGAGGAGCAACACCCTATATTCCTGCTGGGTAACCTCCAACCTCATGGAGGTTTTTTTCCAGTGCTGATGAAGGATCTTGGCCCAAAATGTCAACTGTTCTCTTTTCCATAGATGCTGCCTGACCTGCTGAGTTTCTCCAGCACTCTATGGGTGTGGCTTGGATTTCCAGCATCTGAAGATTTTCTCTTGTCCGTGATTGAACTTTGAGCATGGATCAGTACATGGAACTATGATGTTGCGGCCATTACAGAGATTTGAGAGAGGTGCAGGAATGGATGACTAATATACCAGAATTTTGAAGTTTTAGAAAAGTCAGAGTAGGAGGTAAAAGGGTTGTGGTGGGGATGGTAGTTGCACAACTGATCAGGGACAATATCACAGCTGTACTCAGGTGAAACGTAATGGAGGCTTTAGACATCAGGTCCATTTGGGTAGAACTCAAGAACATGAAGGGTGAAATCACACTGTTGGGATTGTACTATTGCCCCCCAATAGCCACTGGGATATTGAGGAACGGATATATAATCATATTAAGGAAATGTGTAAAAATAATTGGGTTGTTGTCATGGGGTACTCCAACTTCCCTAATAAAATCCAGGACCTCTTAGTGCAAGAGGTTTATATGGGGCAGAATATGTATGCAGGAGGGTTTCTTAAATCAATATGCAAAAGGTCCAACGAGAGGAGCGGCTGTGCTGGACCTGATGTTGGGTAATGAGCCTGGCAAGATGACTGACCTTTCAGTGGATGAGCAGCTAGGGAACAGTGACCACAACTCTTTAACTTTCGGGATAGCTATTGTAGGTACGGAACTATAAACCTGTGAGTCTCATGTCAGCTGCAGGGAAATTGCTGGATAAAATTCTTTGGGATAGGATATATGGGCTTTTGGAAACTCATGGCCTAACTGGAAAGAGCCAGCATAGCTTTATGTGGGCAAGTAGTGTCTTGCCAACTTGATTGAGCTTTTTGACAAGGTGTCTAGAGAGACTGATGAAGGTAAAGCAGTGGATGTTGTCTACACAGATTTTAGTAAGGCATTTGACGAAGTCCCTCATGGGAGCCCAGTCTAGATGGTTAAGATGCATGGTGTCTGCAGTGAATTGACTGTTTGGATTCAGAACTGGCTTGTGCATTGAAGACAGGGAGGTGGGCAGGGGGGTTAGTGTTCAAAGGGACTTATTTGAGCTGGAGTTCTGTAATTAGTGATGTTCCTCAGGAATCTGTTCTGAGACTTCTGTTATTAGTGATTAATATAAATAACCAAGATGAAAATGTAGATGTGTGGGTTAGTAAGTTTGAGGATGATGCCAAGACTGGTGGAGTTGTGGACACTATAGAAGACTGGCAAAGATGCAGTGCAATATAGAATAGTTGCAGATATGGGCAGAGAAATGGCAGATGGAGTTTAACCCAGATAAATGTTGCACTTTGATAGGGCAAATGCAAGGAGACAGTACACTGTTAAGGCAAGACCACATCTGGAGTATTGCACACAGTTCTGGTCACCCCACTATAGGAAGGATATTGAGGCTTTGGAGAGAGTGCAGAAGAGATTTACCAGGATGCTGCCTGGTTTAGAGGACGTGTGCTATCATGAGAGGCTGGACAAACTTGGGTTGTTTATTTGGAGCAGCAGAGGCTGATAGACGTTTATAAGATTACGAGAGGCATAGAGTAGACATGGAGTATCTTTTTCCTAGGGTAGAACTATCTAATGCCAGAGGGAATGCATTGAAGGTGAGAGTGGGTAGATTCAAAGAGAATGTGAGAGAGGTATTTTTTCTCAGAGTGGTAGATGTCTGGAATGCCCTGCCTGGTATGGTGGTACAAGCAAATACAATAGAGGCTTTTAAGAGATGTTTAAATAGGCACATGGATATGAGAAAGATGGAGGGATATGGACATTATGTAGGTAGGAGAGATTAGTTTTTGGAGGTTTTATGATTTAGCTTTTAGCTGGTTTGGCAGAACATTGTGGGGCAAAGGGCCTATTCCTGTACTGTACTCTTCGATGTTCTATTTTAGAGGAAACATTTTGTGAATCCATGCTAACATGTGGCTCAGGTTTCAGGTACAGAAAGGTGAGGATTTCAAAGTGCAAATGTTCAAAGTTCAAGGTAAAGTTCAAAATAAAGTTTAAGATAAAGATTTGTTGTACTCAGTAGCATTCTCCTCTAAGGGTCTGCTCCCTCCTGTTGTTCCATTAAACCAGTACACCAACTGCATCTTGCCAACCGCATTACATCAACTTCTTTATGCTAGTCATCACGTAGTCCAAAAATGTGATTCCTCCAAGACAACGAAAAAGATCATTGAAGCCAATCTGTACTCCTTGGAGGACTTTTTCCAAAAATGATGCCTGAAACAAATAGCAGCTAAACCAGCTGCTCATAAACACAAGAGATTCTGCAGCTGCTGGAAATCCAGAGTAACACACATATTATGCTGGAGGAACTCAGCAGGTCATACAGCATCCATGGAGAGGAATAAGCAGTCAGCATTTCAGGCCAAGATCCTTCATCAGGACTTAAAAAGACTAATTCAAGTACCTATTTCATTTATTAGTCTTAAAGACTGTCAGGTCAGTAAAGCTGAAGTGGTACACAAAATTCTTCCATGGTATCTTAGAGTCACCCTGAATTACTGACAGCTCCTCAAAACTACTGTGAAACACACAGTAAAGACAGCAAACATTACGGGGGAAGCTTTCTGGAACATTCTGGGGAAGCGATGCTCCAATTTTTCACTAATCCTCATATTCTCTACAACCGTCCTTCAATCTGATGCCAAATAGCTTTCCACCCGCCACTTTTATGGGATGCCACCATACAACTGAGAAAAAATGCTTTAAAGTCACATTGCTTCTATGGCTTCTGTGTCTGTAGTGCCATTGCTTATCATTGCCTACACACTGGGAAAGGATCCAGTAATACCTCAGGAGTCCAAGAAAATTGTGGATGTATGAAAGCTAATGGGACCTAATGCAAGGAAACCCATCTGGTCACAAGCACTTGAACTTTCACTAAATCTGATGCCAAAAACCAAAAGTGTGAAATCTGGACTGTAGTATTAGTAGCCATCAAGCATTTGGTCAAAGATCAGCCTTGGGGTTTCCAAATGTAAATATCAAACTGTGTGAGTTATGTGCATTTGAGACATTCAGGATTTGTCAAGTAATTGAAAAATTGGGCCATTATGGATTTCCTCTATGTGTATATGGTGCAGTGCAACCTGAGGCACATTACAAACTCCTGTCCTGAACTTGCAGGGACTTAACCAATCCACAGAGTGGGTCTTTAAATTTCAACAGGCTTGACGTGCTCTTGCTTCAACCTCAAGATAATAATCAGAATCAGTTTTAATATCACGGATGTATGTCATGAAATGTGTTGTTTTGTGGCAACAGCAGAGTGCAATACATAAAAAATTATTCTAAGTTACATATTAAAAATAAATAGTGCAAAAAGGGAGGAAAATAGTGAGGTACAGTTCATGCTTTAAAGGATCTTGCACACAAAAGCAGAAGATGGAATAAATTCTGGATTTCTACACTTAAGGTATGTCAAAGGCCTTGGAGAGGAGACAGAAGTGATTTACTAGAATGGCACTGGACCAAGAACCTGAGAAACTAGGATGGAGTTCCTCAGTAAATATAGTGGGGAAAAAAGCGCAGATGTAGGATTTGTGGTTTGTAGTAGATATGAGTCACAAATCAAGATGGCACTGAGCTGTGGGCTGTTGGGATTGTGGCTCAGAGTTAGCATTTTTTTAAATTCATAGTGATGGTTTTGGGCACAGAGAGATGAGGTAGAGGTCAGGTTAGGATTTATGGACAGTGATGTGGGGAGTTAGAGAGGTTAGATTCAGGTTTAGGGACAAGGATGTGGAGGAGTAAGTGGTCAAGTCTTTACTCCACATTTGAAGTTCATTGAAATGGATGGGTGATGAAGGACATCCAGAGTTGGGCTTCCACTCTGCACTCAAAGTGGACGGAAGGTGAAGGAAACAGATGAATGTCAATCTATCCCACCTCAGTAGGTCCTGGGATTGGATATCTGTGCGACCATGAGAAAGTGAGAGATGGCAAGAAACTGACAGCAAGTTCTTGATAAACTGAAATAGAACTACAAACTTTCCACTTCTCCACCCCAAAAAGTCCACAAATCTCTCCCTACGTCCTCCCTGCCATCACATGCACAACTCACGCCCTTGACCTCTAACCTTTCTCAGATGTTTGACTTGAAATTTTAACTGTTTTCCTCTTTGTTTTCCTCTTTCCTCTTTGCTGCCTGACCTGCAGAGTGTTTCCACCACCAAATATTTCAGATTTGTTGTATCTACAACAATTTGCTTTTTCATGCTTTTTCACAAACTGACTTCTGAGCTGAATTGCTTACTTGGTTATTATCTATCCCCCAGCAAACTCTGCCACTAAGAAAGGGAATGGCAGTGATGCCAGAATGAACTCCTTGTAACTTTCACACCATCCCAACATAAACTGCCATTGTCAAATCAACATCCTGGAATTTCCTGAATTGTAATGTTATGTGAGCAATACCAGCACAAAGACAGAAGCAATTTACTTTAAATTCTGGTATTTTTACCTCCCCATCCCCTCTCATTCCAAAAACCATTCTGGCTTCCCTCTTACCACTTGTCTTCTCATCACTTACCTGTCAATTCCCTCTGGTACCCCTCCTCCTTCCCTTTCTTCCATGGTTCACTCACCTTTCCTATCACATTCCTCCTTCTTCAGCCCTTTATCTTTTCCACCTATCACCTCCCAGCTTCTCACTTTACCCCCCCCCCCCACCTACTTACCTCCGCCTTCACCTGGCATCACCAATCACATTCCAGTTTGTACTTCCTCTTTCCTCACCCCCTACTTTCTTATTCAAGCTTCTTCTCCCTTCCTTTCTAGTCCTGGTGAAGAAACTTGACCTGGAACATCAACTGCTTATTCCCCTCCATAGATGTAGCCTGACCTGATGAGTTCCTCCAGCATTTGATGTGTGTTACTAGCAATTTAATGAGGCCCACTTCTCAATTTGCTGGGGATGAGTAC
This sequence comes from Hemitrygon akajei, assembly GCF_048418815.1. Classification (NCBI taxonomy): domain Eukaryota; kingdom Metazoa; phylum Chordata; class Chondrichthyes; order Myliobatiformes; family Dasyatidae; genus Hemitrygon; species Hemitrygon akajei. The sequence goes on along the minus strand of NC_133132.1, from coordinate 90,211,626 downwards.
TAAAACCTGGTTTACATAGTTGGGCTCATGTTACAATCACCCCATGACATTACTATTTCCTCAGATTTTACTTCTGTCAACACATGCTGTTTTCTGTAGTGTCGCTATGAGTGCATGGTAGGAAAATGGAGCTGGAGAGTCAATGTGAGAGACAGGAGAAATCAAAAGGAAGAGGGGAATGATTGGATTACTTTGGGAGCTGATCTAGACTCAATGGACTGACCATAAGACATAGGAGTAGAATTAGACCATCAGGTCCATCAAGTCTGCTCTGCCAATCAATCATGGCTGATCTTTTTTTTCTCCTCCTCAATCCCTGTTCCCAGCCTTCTCCCCATAATCTGTGATGCCATGTTCTATCAAGAACCTATCAATCTCTGCCTTAAATACACCCAATGACCGGGCCTCCACAGCTGCATGTGGCAACAAATTCCACAAATTCACCACCCTTTGGCTAAAGAAATTTCTCCAATCTCTGATTTGAAAGGGGACCCCTCTATCCTGAGGCTGTGCCCTCTTGTCGTAGACTCTCCCACCATGGGAAACATCCTTTCCATATCTACTCTTTCTAGGCCTTTCAACATTTGAAAGGTTTCAATGAGACACCCCCCCCCCTCCCCCGATCTTTCAGAATTCCAGTGAGTACAGACCTAGAGCCATTGAATGTTCCACGTACGAAAACCCTTTCATTGCTGGAATCATCCTTATGAACCTCCTCTGGACCCTCTCCAATGCCAGCACATCTTTTCCAAGATGAGGGGCCCAACACTGTTCACAATACTCAAGGTGAGGCCTCACCAGTGCCTTATAAAGCCTCAGCATCACATCTTTGCTCTTGTATTCTACACCTCTTGAAATGAATGCTAACATAGCATTTGCCTTCCTCATCACTGACTCAACCTGCAAGTTAACCTTCAGAATGTTCTGCACAAAGACTCCCAAGTCCCTCTGCATCTCAAATGTTTGGATTTTCTCCCCATTTAAAAAATAGTGCACACATTTATTTCTACTACCAAAGTGCATGACCGTGCATTTTCCAACATTGTATTTCATTTGCCACTTTCTCACCCATTCTCCTAATCTATCTAAGTCCTTCTGCATCCTACCTGTTTCCTCAGCACTACCTGCCCCTCCACCAATCTTCATATCATCTGTAAACTTGGCAACAAAGCCATCTATTCCATCATCTAAATCATTTATATACAGCATAAAAAGAAGTGGTCCCAACACCGACCACTGCGGAACACCACTGGTCACTGGCAGCCAACCAGAAAAGGATCCTTTTATTCCCTCTCACTGCCTCTACCAATCAGCCAACACTCTAACCACGTTAATAACTTCCCTGTAATAAAATGGGCTATTGGTAAGCAGCCTCATGTGTGGCACCTGTCAAAGGCCTTCTGAAAGTCCAAATATACTACATCAACTGTATCCCTTTTATCTATCCTACTTGTAATCTCCTCATAGAATTCCAACAGGTTCATCAGGCAGGATTTTCCCTGAAGGAAACCATGCTGACTTTGTACTACCACATCCTGTGTCACCAAGTACTGCATCAATTTTCTAACATCTTCCCAACCACTGAGATCAGGCTAACTGGTCTATAATTTCCTTTCTGCTGCCTTCCTTCTTTCTTAAAGAGTTGAGTGACATTTGCAATTTTCCAGTCTTCTGGCACCATGCCAGAGCCCAAAGCCTATCAGAGGCTGACTGGCCTCCTTCCATGGAAATGGAAAAAATCTGAGAAAATGGGGCATGTTATTTGATTAGACTGTAGTGTATGGATCAACCTAGAGCATGGTGCTCACGATTGCAATATCTTATAAATGGCATTTGATCCTCCATGTCAATGAAGTATACTGAGTACACCAAAGGTCCATTATTGCTGAGGATCAGAAATGATGCATCACTTTCTAATTTGAAAATGATCATGGGATGTGAGATTTTTAATGCTATTTTACAAGAAACCTCTGCCTAGAGTTCATTTCCTATGTATTCTTGAAAACCCCAAAAGCTTATGGTGAACCAGGATCCGAATATAGGAAAAGATGCTTATGATATTCAAAAGCACAATGTCGGTCTGTTGTTGGTAGTCTGAGTTATGTCTCAGGTCTGTGCATTAGTCCTGTTATTTTGTGATATGCCATGGTAACAGGTCCAACAGGTCCTGCAGGTCCTACAAGCCTGCGCCACCCAATTACACCCATATGGCCAATTAACCCCAATGTCTTTGGAATGTGGGAGGAAACTGGAGAACACAGAGGAAATGTACACAGGCGTGGGTGAAGCGTACAAACTGCTTACAGATAGAGGCAGAACTGATCTTGAATCACTGGCACTGTAATATCATTGCACTCACCACTATGCTACCATGCTGTCTAATACTTCAGTATAAACAGTACACACCACAGCACCCATGTCTTTGCTGAAGTAAGATGCCACCTGACCTCTTGATGAAAACAAGATAACCCTGCAAAAATGGCAGACGCTGTTCACAGACTCTTGAATGGACCTCTTGTACTCTGGACCTCACTATCCACCTTGTTATGATGTTGCTCTTTATAGTGTACCTGCACTACACCTTATTTGGTAGCTTTTACACTTTATTCTGTATTGCTGTTATGTTATCGTATTCCAGCACAATACACTGTGCAATGTGATGATTTGATCTGTATGAGCAGTACACCAGACAAGATTTTCGGTGAGGATTCGTACATGTGAAAATAATAAACCAATACCAATACCAACTGAATTACACAGAGGAAAGGAACAGCTTAAAGAGACCATGACACAAGAAGGGGTTCATTCTTGGTTCTGAAAAAAAAGTATCTTATTGCAGGTAGCCGACATTTGACTAAATGGTAAAACAGCTTCCTTGCATTGAAGAGAATCAGCTTGAAGGTGTAACTGTAGTTAAGGCTGTGGGTCAAACAGCTCAAACATCTTCACCTGAGAGCACACCACCTTTGTGATAAGTGAGTGTAAAGTTCTGGAAATGGACAGAAAGTGGATCTGTTCTTAATTGTTCTGTGCCTGTGTGTCACTCTCACAGTTTTCCCACACCCAAGTGTTTTGATGTTGGGTTAAAACATTTCCTATAGAGTTGTGCACAAATGTCAGAGCCAGGTTCTTTAAGCATCCCTTCTGCCATGTCAGGCTGCCAGAGTGCATGACAATGATTATCAAGGACATGCTTCATCAAATTAGCCAAGTGTGAGCTAGCAGACCTCTCTCTTTGGCTTCCCTTGAAATGACAAAGTTAAGTAAAGCTTACACTGAAAGCTGGGGTTGACCTTTAGTTTGATAATGACATTATCCAACTGGTGGTGGAGGATCTTAAGCAAAGCTGTCTTCCACATATACCTGCTGGAGGATAAGATAAAATACTCACAGAGGATATGCACCTGCCCATACCTGCATTGAGGACAAACTGATAGATTTAAGACCCCAAAATAGGCAGCCCTGGGATGAGGGGTATTGAAATATTTTCAGTGAGCAATGCAGCACTAATCTTCGCACTTCTGTTAGAAGAAAGCCAAAAGCGAAGTAGTTTCCACATCCCAAGTGCTCACCAGATAACAGGCAAGCCAGCTGTTAAATCAGACTGATTCCTAAGCAGGAATAGCTTCAAAATAAATACAGAATCAGATTTATTATCACAGACATATGTCATGAAATTTATTCTTTTTAAGGCAGCTGTTCAGTGCAATAGATAACAAAATTACATTCAATTACATTAGAAATAAATAAATAGTACAAAAAAAGCAATATTGAGGTTGTGTTCATGGGTTCATGGACTGTATAGAATTAGAAATATGATAGAGGAGGGAAAGAAGGTGTTCCTGAATCATTGTGTCTGGGTCTTCTGGCTCCTGTACCTCCTCCATTACGAGAAGAGGGCATGCCCCGGATGGTGAGGGTTGTTAATGATGGATGCCTCCTTCTTGAGGTAAGGCCTTTTGGGTTAAGCAAAATCTTTGATAAGCTCATAGTTAAGATAGATACAGGCCCTTATGCTCCTGTCAGCTCCTTAGCTCGAATTGAACCCAATCTGCAGCAGTTTCGCCATGGTCATGTATTCTTTTTTCTTCTTCGCATTTTAAATAAAACGTTTAATGAAGCAGTGCAGTGTGCACTGAGAGGCACTGGTTGGATGGTAATTGTCATTGGTATATTGATGCATTGAAAGGATTTGCTTGCATAGCATCCAGATCATTTGATACATAGGTACATGACTGTAGTACAATGGAATAAAAAAACTGCAGAATACAGAACATAGTGTGACAGTTACAGAGAAAGTGCAGGGCAGGTAGACATAAAGTGTAGTGGTCATGATGAGGTAGAGAGGTCAAGAAGTCCATTTATGAGTTTTATATCAGTGGGTTAGAAGGTGACCTTGAGCATGGTGGTACGTGTTCTCAGGCTTTTGTATCTGGGAGACTCTGCTGCCTTTACCCATCCAGGCAGTGTGGCATGCAGTTGTTTGTTTCATAATTCATACAATGTTCTTCATTCCACCATAGCATTGTGGTTGTTTTATGAAAATTGTGTTCAACAAATATTACATCAGCAAGCCAAGATCAGGGGTGCCATGTTAGTGTAATGGTTAACGTGACACCCTTAGAGCTTGGGCCGTTGACGTTCGGAGTTCAATTCCAATGTCCTCGATAAGAACGTTTGTATATTTGGGGTGGTGGTGGTGGTGGTGGTGTGTGTGTGTGTGTGTGTGTGTGTGTGTGTGTGTGTGTGTGTGTGTGTGTGTGTGTGTGTGTGTGTGTGTGTGTGTGTGTGTGTGTGTGTGTGTGTGTGTGTGTGTGTGTGTGTGTGTGTTGTGTGTGTGTGTGTTTTTGCACTTTCACACATGTATCCATGTGCTGTATCTCTAAATAAAATAAATTAATAGATAAAATAAACTGACATTCAAAGACAGTCCTGAGCAAGTTGGCAATCAAGATTTAAGCCACCAAGAAACTCTCCGGAGATCATGTGGGAGAGAAGAGAATGCTTCCATCAGGTGCACTCATGCACTAAAACAAAATACATTTGTTACGGGTATTTATCCATTATCACCAAAGTACATAAAATCTTTTGAACATGTTTTTTCGGAAGCTTGATGTCAAGAAAATACTGTTGTTCTCAGGCTAAGTGATCACACACTGCAAAATCAGAAAAAGCTGCAGAGGGTTGCAAACTCAACCAGCTCCATGTGGGCACTAGCCTCCACTTCATCAAGGATATCTTCAAAAGGCAATGTCTCTGAAAGGCAGCATCTACCAATAAGCACCCCTATCACCCAGGAAATGCCCTCTTCTCATTGCTACCATCAGGGAAGAGATACAGGAGTATGAAGACACACACTTGACATTTTAAGAACAGCTTCGTCCCCTCCACCATCAGATTTCTGAATGGACAATGAACCCATGAACACTACTTCACTATTATTTTTGGCTTCTTTTGCACTACTCATTTAATTTATTTTTTATATATTCTGTATATTTGTTATTGTAATTGATAGGTTTTTATCTTTTGCACTGTACTGCTGCCGCAAGCCAAAAGATTTCCTGACATATGCCAGTGATATTAAACCTGATTCTGATGACCACCCAAAGATTTGTTCCATTCATCACATTGGTAATCATGGACACAATGAAAGGAGATATTATGTATAAATATGACAACCCATTCAGATTATGGGTCTAGCTTTTGGGGAGATGTTAGATGTTAGATTGCCATATCTTCTCCTGAATATTGGCAGCAGAAATATCCAACACATCGATAATCAGGAGCGAGGCATAAAAGACAAATTCTTATAACATTTGAAAAGCCAATGCATTCAGTGAACCTTTCACAGGTCCAGGAAGGTGATACACAAGGCTAAAATACTATGTGGAGAACCATGGGAAGTCTTTCAAGGTCTTGGCTATCTTAAGCAGGAAGACAACAAACCCTTTGAAAACAACCAATCAATAGATACTTACACTCGCTTACAACATTTTTACAATGGTTTTGCTGACCTCTGTAAAGATTACAGGTTGAGATGGGGCAGGGCTCTATTTTCTCAGTGTGTTTCTAACTCATGTGAGGAACAATATATGGAAGTTTGGAATTACAGAAGCACACAACAGAAATCATCCATTCAATCACTCTGATTCTGCCACCTTACTGAAGAGCAATTTAAGTAGTCCCATTCCCTTGTTTTCTGCCTGTTGCCAACACGTTCATTTATTTACAGAGTCTTAGAGAGTTACAGTGTAGAAACACACCTTTCAGCCCATAGAGTCCATGTCCACCATCAATCACCAATTTACAATAAATCTATAATTATCCTTTTATTTCTGCTCCCAACGTTTCTCAAATTCTGCCACTCAGCTGAATGCAAGAGGCAATTTACAGTGGCCAATTAATCTGCAATTCTTTTGAATGCATACACAAAGGAAGCCTGTCTAACTACAGAGAAAAAAAAACAAAGAAACTCCAAACAGACTGTACGAAGGGTCAGGATTAAACCACGGCCACCAGAACTTTGCTTCTGTGAGCTGTGCCGCTCTGCCGCTCAGCACACTAAATGGAAAGCACTAAGTACTGGAAATACTCTGTAGGTCAGGCCACAACTTAAGAAGGGAAACTACTTATACTTTACTTTATTGTCACCAAACAATTGATACTAGAGCGTACAATCATCACAGTGATATTTGTTTCTGCGCTTTGCCCTCCCTGAAGTATAAATCGAAGTAAATATAATAAAATTTAAATTATAAACCATAATTAGAAAATAGAAAAGGGAAAGTAAGGTAGTGCAAGTCAGGTCCAGGTATTTGGAAGGTACGGCCCAGATCTGGGTCAGGATCTGTTCAGCAGTCTTATCACAGTGGGAAAGAAGCTGTTCCCAAATCTGGCCGTACGTATCTTCATGCTCCTGTACCTTCTCCCAGAGGGAAGTTGGACAAAAAGTGTGTTGGCTGGGTGGGTCTTGTCCTTGATTATCCTGGCAGCACTGCTCCGACAGCGTGTGGTGTAAAGTGAGTCCAAGGATGGAAGATTGGTCTGTGTGATGTGCTGGGCTATGTTCACGATCTTCTGCAGCTTCTTCTGGTCTTGGACAGGACTACTTCCATACCAGATTGTGATGCACCCTAGAAGAATGCTTTCTACGGTGCACCTATAAAAATTAGTGAGGGTTTTAGGGGACAGGCCAAATTTCTTCAGCTTTCTCAGGAAGTAAAGGCACTGGTGGGCCTTCTTGGCAGTGGACTCTGCTTGGTTAAACCAAGTCAGCTCATTTGTGATATTCACCCTGAGGAACTTAAAGCTTTTGACCTGTTCCACCTGCGCACCACCTATGTAGATGGGGTTGTGCGGTCCGCTACTCCTTCTGAAGTCAACAACCAATTCCTTCGTCTTGCTGATATTGAGGGATAGATTATTGTCTTCGCACCATGCCACCAGGTTCTTAATTTCCTCTCTGTACTCAGACTCATCATTACCCAAGATACGGCCTACAATTGTGGTGTCATCAGCAAACTTATATATTGAGTTTGATGGAAACTTGGCTACACAATCATGGGTGTACAGTGAGTACAGCAGGGGGCTGAGTACACAGCCTTGTGGGGCACCGGTGCTCAGAGTGATTGTAGAGGAGGGCTTGTCCCCTATTTTTACAGCCTGGGTCCTGTCTGTGAGGAAGTTGAAGATCCAGGTTCAGGAGCTTAGGAATCAGTTTATTTGGAATGATGGTATTAAAGGCAGAGCTGTAGTCGATGAAAAGGAGACTTACATATTAAGGTTTCGGGTTGGAGACACTTTGAGAAAACTGGGAAGGAAGCAAAAGAAGCTCATTAATCTGCAGAGAAGATGGGGCGGAGGATATCTCTGACAGGGTGACCACGGGGAAAAGAAGTAAGAGAAAAGAATGCAGGGGATGTGACATGCAGAGCAAGAAGGCATGCCCAGAAGGCTGGGCTAAGCATTTCCTCCACTAACAGAGAAAAAAATTAAGAAGGGATTAGATTGGAGGGGGATACTCGCTGGGATGACTGCAGAGGCAGAGATGGCTGAAGTTCCTTAAAACAGTTCACAAGGCACCAAATAGATATGTCCCACAGAGGAAGAAGTTCTCTAATGGCAGAGGTGGGCAAACGGGGCTGATAAAGGAAGTTGGGGACTGCATAAAAGCCAAGGAAAGGGCATATAAGGTAGCAAAAGTGAGTGGGAAGTTGGATGATTGGGAAGCTTTTAAAATCCAACAAAAGGCTACTGAAATGCTAAAAGAAGGGAAAGGATGAAATATGAAGATAGACAAGCCAATAATATAAAGCAGGATACCAGAAGATTTTTTCACTTAATGGGGCAAAGGAATGGCAGATGACCTTAATGGGTACCTTGCATCTGCCTTCACTGTGGAAGACACTAGTAGTGTACCAGTGGTCTGTGAGTGTCAGGGAGCAGGAGTGAGTGCCACTGCTATTACAAAGGAAAAAGTACTAGGCAAACTCAAAGGTCTGGGCCAGATGGACTATATCCCAGAGTCCTGACAGAGGTTGCTGAAGAGACAACAGATGCATTGGTCATAATCTTTCAAGAATCACTTGATTCTGGTATGGTCCCAGAGGACTGGAAGATTACAAATATCACTCCATGCTTTAAGAAGGGAGGAAGGCAAAAGAAAGGAAATTATAGGCCAGTTAGCCTAACCTCAGTGTTTGAGAAAGTGTTGGATTCCTTTATTATAGATGAGGTTTCAAGTTACATGGAGGTTAATGATAAAATAAATCAGAGTCAGCATGGTTTCCGTAAAAGGAAATCTAGCCTGACAAATCTGTAAGAGTTCTTCGAGGAAGTAACAAGCAGGATGGACAAAGGAGAGGCAGTGGATATCATTTACTTGGATTTTCAGAAGGCATTTGATAAGGTCCCGCACAAGAGGCTGCTTGACAAGATAAAATCCTGTAGCATTACAGGAAAAATACTGGCATGGATGGCAGAATGGCTGACAGGCAGGAGGCAGTGAATGGGAATAAAAGAGATCTTTTCTGGTTGGCTGCCAGTGTTTCTCAGAGGTCAATATTGAGACCGCTGCTTTTCACATTGTTTATCAATAATTTAGATAATGGAATTGATGGCTTTGTGGCAAAGTTTATGGATGATACGAAGATAGGTACAGAGGTAGGTACTGCTGAGGAAGCAATGTGATTGCAGCAGGACTTAGACAAATTGGAAAAACAGGCAAAAAAATGGCAGATGGAATACAATGTTGAGAAGTGTATGATAATGTATTTTGGTAAAAGGAATAACAGTGCAAACAAACTATTATCAAGTCCTGATGAGGGATCACAGGCTGAAGCATTGGCTCTTTATTCCTCTGCATAGTTCCTGCCTGACCTGCTGAATTCCTCCAGCATTTTATATTGTTGTTAAGATGTAGATAGGGTATGGTGTGGGGTACTAGGATAAAACTGCTGTGACCATATGGTATCCTTTTGTAGGATATGTGGAATAGTCTTCATTTAATTCCTACCTGGCCCACTTTCTAAACTTTTTTCTAGTTTATCACTGACTGCATTGGTACCGCCTCCTGTATAGAACTTGACAATTCATCACTTTTGCAGCTAATTTCCATTCTGCCCTCATTCAGTATCTAATTTTTCCCTTCCTTTCTCAGATCCATCCTTTCTCCATCTCAGGAAATAGGTGAGTGATTCCATACATTAGAAACTTACTGATTCCCAGATCTGTTTTGCCCACTCTTTGCCCCACTTTCCTCTGGTAATGACTCCATCCAATCCTTCAGTTCATCCATTGAGGACAAGCATTATGAAGAGAGGTTGGGCAGGCTAAACATATTTTCTTTGGCATGTCAGACATTGAGATGTGACATTACAGAGATGTACAAAATCAGAAGGGGCATAGATCGCATGAATGCACACAGACTTTCTTCCCTAGTGTTGGAAAGTCCAGAATTAGACAGCACAGGTTTAAAGTGTGAGGGGAAAAAAATTAACCGGAACCCAAGGGCAACATTTTCACACAGAAGGTAACATGCACAAAACATTTGAAGAACTCAGCCCAACAGGCAGCATCGATGGAAAAGAGTAAACAGTGGACATCGCCACCCAAACCATCGACTATTTATAATGTATGTTGATTTTATTTAAATCTTACATCCATTCCACAACGTGAAGCAGTAAAACTCTTTGCGTTATGACTCCATTGCAATGTAGAGACAGGTGAATTTATAAATCTAACAGCTTATAGAAAGAAGCTGTCCCGTAGCCTGTTGGCCCTGGCTTTTATGCTGTAGCACCATTTGCCAGACGAAAGCAGTTGAAACAGTTTATGGTCGGGGTGACTGGTGTCTCCAATGATCTTTCAGGCCTTCCTTCTGCATCTATCACTCTAAATGTCCTCAATGGAGGGAAACTCATGTCCACAGATGCTCTGGGCTTCCATCCCTTTCTCTGTAGAGCCCAGCGATCAAGGTTAGTGCAGTTCCCATACCAGGTGGTGATACAGCCAGTTAGGATGCTCGCAATAGTACCCCTGTTGAAGGTCTTGAGGATTTGGGGACTCATGCGGAACTTCTTCAGTCACCTGAGGGGGAAGAGACGCTGTTCTGCTTTTTTTGTCACACACTCAGTATGAACAGTCCAGGAGAGATTTTCAGGGATGTGTATACCGAGGAACTTGAAACTACGCACCCTCTCAACTGCAGTCCCATTGATGCCGATTGGGGTGATCCTGTCTCCGTTCCTCTGTAATCTACAATCAGTTCTTCTGTTTTTTTGAAAATTGAGGGTGAGATTGTTATTTTGGCACCAGTGTGTCAGGATGTTAACCTCTCCTCTGTAGGCTGCCTCGTCACTGCTAGAAGTAAGGCTGATCACTGTTGTGTCCTCTGCAAATTTGATCAGCAGATTGGAGCTTTGTGTGGCAGCACAGAGTGGGTGCAAAGGGAGTAGTGGAAGGGACTTAGGACACAACCCTGGGGGGCACGTGTGTTGAGGGGCAGAGGGGCAGAGGTGAGGGAGCCCATCGTTATCACCTGTCAACAATCTGTTAAGAAGTCTAGGATCCAGCTGCACAAAGCAGGGTGCAGGCTGAGGTCTCTGAGCTCCCTGTCAAGTCACTTTTTCATAGATGCTGCCTGACCTGTTGATCTCTTCCAGCATTGTGCATGTGTTGCTTTGGAGTTCCAGCATCTGCAAACTTTCTGCATAAGGCCATAAGACATAGGAACAGAGTTAGGCCATTCAGTCCATCAAGATGCTCTGCCATTCCACAATGACTGACCCTGGATCCCACTTAACCCCATACACCTGCCTTCTCGTCATATCCTGACCAAGCAGGAAATGATCAACTTCTGCCTTAAATATACGCAAGGACTTGTCTGTAGCAGAGCATTCCACAGTTTTCCTACTCTCTGACTAAAAAAATTCCTCCTTACCTCTGTTCTAAAAGGTCACCCTCAATTTTGAGGCTGTGCCCTCTAGTTCTGGATACCCCTACCATAGGAAACACCCTCGCCACATCCACCCTGTCTAGTCCTTTCAAAATTTAATAGGTTTCAATGAGATCCCCACGCATTCTTCTAAAGTCCAGCCATGATAAAATGTTGCCTTTTCCTTCCCATCCATTGATCAACAATCTTAAACATTTATTCCTTCATAGCAAGAGATACTGTTTTGCCCTGTCAATGCCCTTTATAATTTTGAACATCTTTATTAAATCTCTCTTACATTTTCTGCTCTAGACTAAACAATTAGAATTTATTTTGTCCGTCCAGCACATGATCCTTTATTTATGGTACCATTCAATAAATACTCTCTGTACCTTCTCTCGGAATGGACCTCTTGGACATTGTTTATCCAACTATTGCAATGCTTCCCTGCAATGTGTGATAGAGCAGCCCTTTGATGTGCTGACACAACACATCTAAAGCCTTGGTCACTCTGGAGGAGAGCTGTGATCCTTAAGCAATACCAATAGTTTGTTTAAACCACACTATTTTCTGAAATTAGGCTCAACCCTGTCCACTCACAGCATCACAGCAGAACAGAGAGAGAGGGGACAACCTATTTATTTCTGGCCAGATTATGTGTGAATAGCTCATCTGAATACATAGCTAGTAAGAGCTACCTTGGTGTCTCAACCTTTCCCCACTTACCATCACAATGTCTGCTTAGTCATAACAAAATAAAAGCTAATACACCACATTTACCTCAAGCTAGAATTATCAATCTCAGTGTGCCAAACCGCATCAAAATGCCAAAAAAAATGCTCCTTTCACATTCTCTGCATGTCTGACTTCTGAGTTTCTTTATATTTCCCAGTGTTCTGCTGCAATGTGACCTCAGTGATTACAGAATTGCTGATAGAATAAAGTTGAGCTTCAGGAATAGTGACTGCAGATATCATTTGGAGGACAAACATCTATAGCTCTGATTTATGGCTGGATATTCACTTCAGAGGTTGGATTAGCCTGAACTGACCACTTGAATTGAGTATAGTTATTGGAAGAGCCATTCAGCGCAGAGAATTGTGCCATTTCTTCAGAAGAATAAATATCCTCACTGATGTCACAGACTCACTGTGGTGAATATTACTGGCCAGAACTGTCAACAAGGCTTTGTTGTGGCAGTATTTACCTTGTCCAGATTTAGCAGATTCATCTTACTGACTCTTTTAAAATCATTAGAAATAAAGTAGATAATAATTTATTTTAATTATGTTTTCAGAAATGAACACAATAATATGTTGTATTGAGATACTTAAACAAATTAAAAATTAAAAAAAATAATGAAAAGGAACTTACCTTCTCCATTGTTTGGTATTCTTGGGCCTACACTTCCCACTCAGGATAACAGGGACCAGGTCAAATACAATGCAGGTTCCGGGAAGAGATACTGCACAATGAATGTCAACAGTCTTACCAAAATGAAATTCTTTAGCTGAACAACAGCTTTGAGGTACATTGATGGATGCAGCTTTGTAAATTCACAATTTGTGTCTCTGACAACTCATACATGGAAGATCTGGAATTTACTACCAGTTAATTGTCTGATTAAACCGCACCAGAAGTACATTTTCAGAAGGCATTTGCTAAGGTGCCACACATGAGGCTGCTTAACAAGATAAAATCCTATAGTGTTACAAAAAAGTACTGGCATGGATAGAGGAATGGCTGACAGGCAGGAGGTAGCAAGTGGGAATAAAAGGAGCCTTTTCTGGTTGGCTGCCGGTGACTAGTGGTGTTCCTCGGGGCTCAGTATCGGGACCGCTACTTTTCACATTGTTTGTCAATGATTTGGATAATGGAATTGAAGTCTTTGTGGCCAAGTTTGCAGATGATATGAAGATAGGTGGAGGGGTAGGTAGTGCTGAGGAAGCAATGCGATTGCAACAGGACTTTGACAAATTGGAAGAATGGGCAAGAAGTGGCAGATGGAATACAGCTTTGGGAAATGTATGATAATACATTTTGGTAAATGGGACAATACTGGGAGCTATTATCTAAATGGGGAGAAGGTTCAAACAACAGAGATGCAGAGGGACTTAAGAGTCCTTGTGCAAGACTCCCAGAAGTTTAATTTACAGGGTGAGTCTGGTAAAGAAAGCAAAGGCAATGTTGGCATTCATTTCAAGGGGAATAGAATATAAAAGCAAGGAGATAATGCTGAGCCTTTATAAGACACTGGTCAGAATTCACTTAGAATATTGTCAACAGTTTTGGGCCCCATATCTCAGAAAGGATGTGTTATCAATGAAGAGAGTCCAGAAGAGGCACACGTGGATGATTCCAGGAATGAAGGGGTGAAAGTATGAGGAGCGTTTGGCAGATTTGGGCCTGTACTAATTGTAATTTAGAAGAATGTCAGGGGATCTCATTGAAATCTACCAAACTTTGAAAGGACTTGATAGGGTGGATGTGGAGAGGATGTTTCCTATGGTGGAGGTATCCAGAACTAAAGGGCACAACCCCAAAATTGAGCGGTGAACTTTTAGAACAGAGGTAAGGAAGAACTTTTTTAGCCAGAGAGTAGTGAATCTGTGGAATGCTCTGCCACAGACTGCAGTGGAGGCCAAGTCCATGTGTATATTTAAGGTGGAAGTTGATAGTTTCCTGATCAGTCAGGGCATGAAAGGATAGAGTGAGAAGGCAGGTGTATGGGGTTGAGGGGGATCTGGGATCAGCCATGATGCAATGGTGCAGCCGACTCAATGGGCTGAGTGCTCTGATTCTGCTCCTATGTTTTATGGTCTAAGTATTGTGAACAGTTATGGGCCACTTATCTAAGAAATAATGTGCAGGAGGTCCAGAAGAGGTTCACCAGAATGATCTCAGGAATAAAAGGGTTAATAAATGAGGAGTGTTTGATGGTTCTGGGCTTTTACTTGCTGGAGTTTCTTCATTTGGAAGAATGAAGGGGGAAATCTTTGAAGCCTATATAATATTGAAAGACCTAAACAGAGTGGATACAGAGATGATGTTCCTGTTGTGTGGGAGTCTCAGACCAGAATAGATGGACATCCCTTTAGAATAGGGATGAGGAAGAATTTATTTAGCCAAGATGTGGTGAATCTTCAGAATGCATTGCATCAGATGCCTGTGGAGACCTGGTCAATCATTATATTTAAAGCCTATGTTGATAGGTTCTTGATTAGTAAGGGTATTAAAGGTTACGGGGAGAAGGCAAGAGAATGTGGTTGACAGGGATAATAAATCAGCCATGATGGAATAGCAGAGTAGACTTGTTGGGCCAAATAGCCTAACTCTGTTCCTATGTCTTATGGTTTAATGGTCTTAAAGGACTGACTGCCAGTTCAGCTTGGATCAACCTGCAGGATCAGGCCCATACATTTCTCTCCTTGAGTATTTATCCAATTCTCTTTTAAATGTGTTATATTTGTGGCACTGTGAAGCTAGGTGGCTGTGAATAACACACATGAGAGACAGAGAGTTGAAGAGTAAACATGCAGCTGTTTATTTTGCTTGCAAGTCATCTACCCAGAATGCCCCCTCACTTTACTTTCAGTACATAACACGCAGAGAACCTTGACAGCAACCATAAGGGTCAAAATATACATCAGTACACGACAGAAATGTATGATTGAATCTGCTTCTACCACATTTTTGTACTTTTGAGATCTTACTGCAAGAAATCATTTTCCTTATCTCACCTATGGCTTTCTTGCCAATTACTTTAAATCTATGTCCTCTGTCTATCGATTCCTTTGTCAGTGAAAACTATTCCTCTTTATATATTTTGTTGAAACTCTAGTAATGGTTAGGACAGATGCTTTTGTTAAATCCTTGAGAAATCTTCTGTGTTGTAAGGAGAACAGTCCCAGCTACCTCAGGCACTCTGCCTACTTCAACTACAAGTACAACAGTCCAGTTAATCTCCTCTGTGTTCCCTAGACAACACTGAGATCCTTCAGAACATGTGGTGCATAGAACCAAATATTTAAAAGTGACAGGACCCAAGAAGCTGGACCCTTTGTTGCACTACAGAGGAAATTTTTGGGAACAAACAGTGAAAAAAAGCAGTAACGTGACACCATTCTTAAAAATAGAAGAATTCTATCACCATTGGAAAGGAGGTACAGACGCATGAATACCCACAGTCAATGATTCAGAAATGGCTTTCTCCCCTCCACCATCAGATATCTGAAAAGTCCGCGAACTCATGAACACTACCTCATTCCTTCCAATGTGCTCTCATGCAGGATTCCCTAAAGGTTAATTTGCAGGTTGAGTCAGTGGTGAGGAAGGCAACTGCAATGTTAGGATTCATTTCAAGATGACTAAAATATAAAAACAAGGATGTAACGCTAAAGCTTCATGAAGCACTGGTCAGACCAGACATAGAGTACTGTGAGCAGTTTTGGACCCCTTATCTTACAAAAGATATGCTGGCTTGCATTGGAGAGGGTGAGGTGGTTCAGAAGAAAGATTCTGGGAATTAAAGGGTTAACATTTGAGAAGTGTTTCATGGTTCTCGGCCTGTACTCAATGGAGTTTAGAATAACGAGTGGGTATCTCATTGAAACTTATTGAATATTGGAAAGCTTAGACAGAGTAGATGCAGAGCGGATGATTCCTATACTGCAGGAGTCTGGGCATAGCCTCAACATGTCTATTTAGAACAGAGATGAGGTGAAATTTCTTTAGCCAAATGGTGGTAAATCTGTGGAATTCATTGCCACAGATGATTATGGAGGCAATATCATTGAGTGTATTTAAAGCAGAGGTTGATAGTTTCTTGATTAGAAAGAGCTTGAAAGGTTATGTGGAGAAGGCTGTTGAGAGGAATAATAAATCAGTCATGAAGGAGTGGTGGAGCAGACTCAATGGGTCAAATGGTCTAATTCTTCTCCTACGTCTCATGGTCTTATTTAGTTGTGTAATTTATAGTAATTTTATGTCTTTGCACTGCAAAACAGGAAAATTTCATGTCATCTAAATTAATGAGAATAAATCTGATTCTAAGTCTAATAGCATTTCATGTTCAGTTTAATCAGAGTGCTACAGAAAAGATCCACTTAGTATATCAGATTGGAGGATTAATACACATAATTACAGTGAAACAGATCAATGAATTATGCCTGCATTTATGCTTTTTCCTAAACCTCTTCAGTAAACCTTAACCCATACATTTCTATTCCTATTTGGGTCAGGTAGACCTGGAACTTAAGTCTATGTGCTTGAGAGTGTCACATTATCAGCACTCTTCGAGTTAGGAAGCCCTCCACAATTCCCTGCTGGGATTTATGGGTAGTCCAACTTCATCTTTAAACACACCATATCTGTGACTTCCTCACAAAACTACTTTACAGTTTTAAAATCCTTTACATTTATTACATCAAGCTTCCCTTTCTTGGAATAATACACCACAACAGTTTGGTCTTTTCTGAGAGATTTAATTTCCAATTCTGGGAGTATCCTTTCTGAACTTTATTCATTGTTTCTGGATCCTTTTTGTATTAAAGAGACCAGAATTGAGCCCTCCATACCTTCCATCCATGTACCTATGCACATTTCTCTTAAATGCTGAAATCGAACCCGCATCCAGCACTTGTGCTGGCAGCTCATTCCACACTCTCATGACCTTCTGGTTGAAGAAATTCCCCCTCATGGTCCCCTTAAGTATTTCAGCTTTCACCCATAGCCCATGATCTCAGGTTGCAGTCAGGTTGAAGTTCCTCGGCATACACATCACTGAGGACCTCACTTAGTTTGTACCTACTAGATGTGTGGTGAAATAAGCACAACAGCACCTCTTACACCTCAGACAGTTGAAAAGGTTTGGCATTAGTCCCCAAATCCTAAGGTCTTTTTACAGGAGCACAACTGAGACCATCCTGACTGACTGTGTCACTGCCTGGTTTGGCAACTGTACTTCCTTCAGTCGAGGATTGGGCAGAGGGTGGTGAAAACAGTCCAGCACATCTGTAGTTATGAACTTTCCACTATTCAGGACATTTACAGTGACAAGTACATAAAAAGGGCCCAAAGGATCATTGGGGACCCGAGTCACCCCAACCATAAACTGATCCGGCTGCTACCATCTGGGAAACAGTACCGCAGCATAAAAGCCAGGTCCAACAGACTCTGGGACAGCTTTATCTGTAAAAATGTTTTCAGGCATTTTAAATCTCTCCCTCTACCAGTGTGGAGTGTCCTCCTGCTTCAAATTATCCACCATTGTTCCTGTACGTAAAAAAACCAAGGTAACATGTCTGAATGACTGGCGTCCTGTGGCATTCACCTCAATAATAAGCAAATGCTTTGACAGGCTGATCAAAGACTACATCTGCAGCATGCTACCACCCACACTGGACCCCATACAATTCACCTACCAACACAACCGATCGACAGATGACTCAATAGCCACAGCTCTACACACCATCCTTACACATCTGGAGAAGAAGAATACTTATGTGAGAATGCTGTTCTTGGACTACAGTTCAGCATTCAACTCCATAATTCCCTCCAAACTTGACAAGAAGCTCAAAGTCCTCAGTCATCACCCTGCTTTGTACAGCTGGATCCTGGACTTCCTGTCAGATTGCTAGCTGGTAGTAAGAGTGGGCTCCCTCACCTCTGCCCTCTGAACCCTAACCTCCTCCTTTACTCTTCGTATACCCATGACTGTGTTGCCACTCACAGCTCCAATCTGCTAATTAAATTTGCTGACGAAACTACATTGATTTGCCTAATCTCAAATAATAATGAGGCAGCCTACAGAGAAGAAGTTATCACCCTAACACAGTGTTAAGAAAACAACCCCTCCCTCAATGTCACAAAAACAAAGAAGATAGTTGTGGACTTCAGGAGGAATGGAGACAGGCTTACCCCTATTGACATCAAATGACCTGGGGTTGAGAGGGTGAACAGCTTTAAGTTCCTCAGCATTCCCATCACCAAGGATCTCACGTGGTCTGTACATACTAGCTGTGTGGTGAAAAAGGCACAACAGCACCTCTTTCACCTCAGACTGCTGAAGAAGTTTGGTATGGGCCCCCAAATCCTAAAGACTTTCTAAAGGGGCACAATTGAGAGCATCCTGACAGGCTGCAACACTGCCTGGTATGGGAACTGTACTTCCCTCAATCGCAGGACTTTGCAGGGTGGTGCAGTCAGCCCAGCAACATCTGTAGATGTGAATTTCCCACTATTCAGGACATTTACAAAGACAGGTGTGTAAAAAGGGCCCGAAGAATCACTGGGGTCCTGAGTCACCCCAACCACAAACTGTTCCAGTAACTACCATCTGGGAAACGGTAAAGCAGCATAAAAGCCAGAACCATCAGGCTCCGGGACAGCTTCTTCCACCAGGCCATCAGACTGATAAATTCACACTGATACAATTGTATTTCAATGCTATATTGACTATCTTGTTGTACATTCCACTTACTACAAATTACTATAAATTGCACATTGCCCATTTAGATGGAGATGTAACATAAAGATTTTTACTCCTCAAGTATATGAAGGATATAAGTAATAAAGTCAATTCAATTCAATTCAATTCTTCCACCAGGCCATCAGACTGATTAATTCACAATGGTATTTCTAAGCTATATTGACTGTTCCGTTGTATATCTTACTGTACATACTGTTTCTTACAAATTACTATAATTTGCACATTGCACATTCAGACAGAGATGTAACAAAGCTTTTACTCCTCATAACTAAAAAGGAAGTAAGAAATAAAGTCAATTGAATTCACCCAATCTCAGTGGAAAAAGCCTACTTGCAATTACCCTATCTATACCCCTCATCATTTTATATACCTCTATCAAATCTCCCTTCAATCTCTGTACTAGGGAATAAAGTCCTAACTTATTCAGCCTTTCCCTGTAACTCAGGTTCTCAGATCCTGGCAACATCCTTGTAAATTTTCTCTGCACATTTTTGATCATATTTACATCTTCCCTGTAAGTAGGTGACCAAAACTGGACATAATACTCTAAATTAATCCTCACCAATATTTTATACTATTTTAACATAACATCACAACTTCTGTACTCGATACATTGATTTATGAAGGCCAATGTGCCAAACCTTTCTCTACAACCCTATCTACCTATAACACAATTTTCAAGGAATTGTGGATTTGAATTCCCAGATCCTTCTATTCTAACACACTCCTTGGTACCCTACGTTGGTTGGTCCTCCCAAAGTGCATTAAATTCCATCTACCGGTTTTCAGTCCATTTTTCCAGCTGGTCTACATCTCCCTGTAAGCTTTAATAGGTTACCTTGCTGTCCACTACACCACCAAACTAGGTGTCATCCACAAATTTGCTGATCCAATTTACCGCATTATAATCCAGATCATTTACATAGAGGACGAACAACAGTGGACTCAGTACTGATCCCTGTGGCTCACAACTGGTCACAGGCCTCCATTCAGAGAGACAACTATCTACAACCACTCCCTGGTATCTTCTGTGAAGCCAATGTTTAATCCAATTTACTACTTCATCTTGAATGCCAAGTGATTGAACCTTTGATGCACCATCAATAACTCTTGGAACGGGGGGGTGAGCGATACGCTTTTATTAGCAGCAAAAGGGAGCACAGCATCTCGGAGACTGAGGGAGGAGCAGTGCCTCCAATCGCCTTTATACAGGGGTCTGTGGGAGGAGCCACAGGAGCAGTCAGCAGAGGGGCGTGTCCAGACAGGTATACATAGTTTACCACAATCTTATTGACCAAGCTCCCATGCAGGACCTTGTCAAATGCCTTGCTAAAGTCCATGTAGACAACATCTACTGCCTTGTGTCACGCAGGTGAGAAACTGCAGGAAAATTCAGCAGTCTAATGAACAAGGAGGCAATTAAAAGAGAGAGAGGACTCTGACTTGGTTTTGATAACACTTTTAATTGTGACCTTGAGAGAGTGAGTACGGCGCCAGCTGAGACACGAGCTGAGAAGTCACCATGGTAACAGCTCAGAGCGGTTGAGATAACGGACGGCTGGTATTTCGAATGGATTATATAAAGTTGAGGCTGTTGGTCTGATAACGGCAGAGGAGACATGACACAGAAGAATTGCAGAAGCTACCCGAGAAACCATTGGTGAAGTTTAAGACCACCACTAGGGTGGAGGCCACGGACCGATTAATTTTGACCCGTGATTACCAGTGCGGGTAAGAGCTTGCCTGTATATAGTAAACCAGACTCCAGGTGTGTTCCATTTCTGCTGGTCCTTTTCAACTTGTCACAGGATTCGTGATGCTCGCCCTCATCAACTTTCCTGGTAACTTCCTCAAAAAATTCCATAAGTTTGTTTAGATATAACTTGCCACACATAAGGCCATGTTAACTATCCTGGATCAGTCCCTGTTAATCCAAATACTTATATATCTGGTCCCTCAGAATACCTTCCAATAACTTTCCCACTACTGGTGTTAGACTCACTGGCCTATAACTTCCTGACTTACTCTTAGAGTATTTCTTAAACAACAGAACCATATTAGCTATCTTCCAATCTTCCGGCACCTCTGCTGTGGCTGAGGATGTTTTAAAAATCTCTACCCCTTCAATTTCTGCACTGGCCTCCCACAGGGCCCAAAGGAACACAATGTCAGGCCCTGGGGATTTTTCCACCTTAATTTGTCTTAAGTCAGCACACACTTTTCCCTCTGTAATCTGTATAGGGTCCATGACCTTGCTGCTGCATTGCCTCACATCTATAGACTCAGCATCCGTCTTTCAAGTAAATACAGATGCAGAAAATCCATTTACGAGCTCTGCCATCTTCTCCATGGATAGATCACCATTCTGATCTTCCAGAGGATAAATTGTCACTTTCTATCCTTTTGTTCTTAATATATCTGTAGAAGCTCTTAGGATCCTCCTTCGCCTTGTCTGCTAGAGTACCGTAGTTCTTTTAGCCCTCCTGATTTAAAAATGCTATCCCTTTCTCTCAATTCCTCTGCCTCCACCTCATCTGCTCTCAGGATGAGGCCTTTCATTCTAGGACAAAGGAGATGTCTTCCTTTTTTAAAGAAAGGGGCTTCCCTTCATCCACTATCAACTCAGCCCTCCATCGCGTCTCCTGTATTTCACGCACCTCTGCCCTCACACCATCCCCCCACTAGCCCACCAGGGATAGAGTCCCCCTGGTCCTCACCTATCACCCTACCAGCCTACAGATCCAACGCATAATCCTCCGTAACTTTCGCCACCTTCTACGTGATCCCACCACCAACCACATCTTCCCCTCCCCCCCACTCTCGGCTTTCCGCAGGGATCACTCCCTACGCGACTCCCTTGTCCATTCATCCCCCCCATCCCTCCCCACGGACCTCCCTCCGGGCACTCATTCCTGCAAACAGAAGAAGTGCTACACCTGCCCCTACACTTCTTCCCTCACCACCATCCCAGGCCCCAGACAGTCCTTTCAGGTGAGGCACCACTTCACCTGTGAGTCAACTGGGGTGATATACTGTATCCGGTGCTCCCAATGTATCCATTTATACATTGGAGAGACC
The DNA here is from genome assembly GCF_048418815.1 of Hemitrygon akajei. Classification (NCBI taxonomy): domain Eukaryota; kingdom Metazoa; phylum Chordata; class Chondrichthyes; order Myliobatiformes; family Dasyatidae; genus Hemitrygon; species Hemitrygon akajei. Next base: position 90,189,625 of record NC_133132.1, on the reverse strand, counting down.
CGCCGCAGACTGGGAGACCATTTTGCCGAACACCGGCGCTCAGTCCTCCAGCAGTGGCGGGATCTCCCTGTGGCCACACACTTCAATTCCACAGACCACTCCCACTCCAACATGTCTGTCTATGGCCCCCTCTACCATCAAGATGAGGCCACACACAGGTCGAAGGAGCAATACCTTATCTCCCGCCTAGGTAGCCTCCTTCCTGCCGGCATGAACATCCAACTCACAGACCTCCGTTGATACCCCTGCCTCCTACCCTTACCCCCATCCCTATCTGTTATTTTAGTCTGGTTCTCTTTCTCTCTCTTTCTCCCCCCTCACTATAATCTCTCCCCCCAGCCCTACCTTACTTTCTCTTTTATTTCCCATAATTCTCCAACTTCCCCCCAGCCCATTTCCCTCCAGCCTATCACTTGCAGCTCTCTACTTTATCCTTCCCCCCACTTCTTATCCCCCCTCGACCATCCCATGTTACTTCACTCCTGATGAAGGGTTTCGGCCTGAAACATCGTTATTACCTCCTCCCATAGATGCTGTCTGGCCTGCTGAGTTCTGCCAGCATTTTGTGCTTTTTATTTATTTCCAGCATCTGCAGATTCACTCCTGTTTCCTTCTTTAGTGTTTTCTTTCATTTCTTATACTCCTGAAGCATTTCTTCTTGCCTAGCATACCTGCTTTTCCTTAACCAAGGCCTCAATATCTCTTGAAAAACAAGGCTCCCTAAACCTGTTATCCTGACAGGATCATACTAACTCTGTACTCTCAAAATTTCACTTTTGAAGGCCTCCCACTTAACAAGTACACCTTTGCCAAATAACAACCTATCCCAATCCACACTTCCTAAATCCTTTCTGATACCATTATATTTGGTGTTTCTCTAATTTAAAATCTCAACCCGAGCACCAGACCAATCCTTTTCCATAATTAACTTCAAACTAATAGCATTATGATTACTAGGTTGAAAGTGTTCCCCAACACAAACTTCTGTTACCTGCCCTGTCTTATTCCCTAATATGAGGTCTAGATTTGCACTTTCTCTAGTTGGGACTTCTATGTACTGATTAAGCAAACTTTTCTGAACACATTTGACAAACTCTTTCCCATCCAGCCCTCTTACAGTGTGGGAGTCCCAATCAGTATGTGGAAAGTTAAAATTACCTGCTATCACTGTCCTATGTTTCTTGCAACAGCCTGTAATCTCTCTATAGATTTGTTCCTCTAATTCCCACGGATTGCTGGATTGTCCATGTATAATCCTGGTAAGAGTTATTCCTTAGCTCTCCCCGTAAAAGCTCACTAGACGAGCTCTCCATTCTGTCCTGACTGAGTACTGCTGTGACATTTTCCCTGACTAGTAATGTCACCTCTCCCCCATTGTATTCAGTCTAATGGAATATAGATTTTAAACCTGTGACTGATTGGTATTAAGACTGGCTTGATATAACTGCCCAAATATCTGAAGTAATGCTTCCAGAAGTTAAACAAAATTGGAGTTCTCTTAATGTGTTACATAATTATCAGCTGCATGGTGATGTCATAGAAACATAGAAAATAGGTGCAGGAGTAGGCCATTCAGCCTTTTGAGCCTGCACCACCATTCAGTATGATCATGGCTGATCATCCAACTCAGAACCCTGTACCTGCTTTCTCTCCATACCCCTTGATCCCTTTAGACACAAGGGCCATATCTAACTTCCTCTTAAATATAGCCAATGAACCGGCCTCAACTGTTTCCTGTGGCAGAGAATTCCACAGATTCACCGCTTTCTGTGTGAAGAAGTTTTTCCTCAACTCAGTCCTAAAAGGCTTCCCCTTTATCCTTAAACTGTGACCCCTTGTTCTGGACTTCCCCAACATCAGAAACAATCTTCCTGCATCTAGCCTGTCCAATCCCTTTAGAATTTTATACGTTTCAATAAGATCCCCCCTCAATCTTCTAAATTCCAGTGAGTATAACCCTAGTTGATCCACTCTTTCTTCATATGAAAGTCCTGCCATCCCAGGAATCAATCTGGTGAACCTTCTCTGTACTCCCTCTATGGCAAGAATGTCTTTCCTCAGATTAGATAGATAGATAGATAGATAGATACTTTATTCATCCCCATGGGGAAATTCAACTTTTTTTCCAATGTCCCATACACTTGTTGTAGCAAAACTAATTACATACAATACTTAACTCAGTAAAAAATATGATATGCATCTAAATCACTATCTCAAAAAGCATTAATAATAGCTTTTAAAAAGTTCTTAAGTCCTGGCGGTTGAATTGTAAAGCCTAATGGCATTGGGGAGTATTGACCTCTTCATCCTGTCTGAGGAGCATTGCATCGATAGTAACCTGTCGCTGAAACTGCTTCTCTGTCTCTGGATGGTGCTATGTAGAGGATGTTCAGAGTTTTCCATAATTGACCGTAGCCTACTCAGCGCCCTTCGCTCAGCTACCGATGTTAAACTCTCCAGTACTTTGCCCACGACAGAGCCCGCCTTCCTTACCAGCTTATTAAGACGTGAGGCGACCCTCTTCTTAATGCTTCCTCCCCAACACGCCACCACAAAGAAGAGGGCGCTCTCCACAACTGACCTATAGAACATCTTCAGCATCTCACTACAGACATTGAATGACGCCAACCTTCTAAGGAAGTACAGTCGACTCTGTGCCTTCCTGCACAAGGCATCTGTGTTGGCAGTCCAGTCTAGCTTCTCGTCTAACTGTACTCCCAGATACTTGTAGGTCTTAACCTGCTCCACACATTCTCCATTAATGATCACTGGCTCCATATGAGGCCTAGATCTCCTAAAGTCCACCGCCATCTCCTTGGTCTTGGTGATATTGAGACGCAGGTAGTTTGAGTTGCACCATATCACAAAGTCCTGTATCAGTTTCCTATACTCCTCCTCCTGTCCATTCCTGACACACCCCACTATGGCCGTGTCATCAGCGAACTTCTGCACATGGCAGGACTCCGAGTTATATTGGAAGTCTGATGTGTACAGGGTGAACAGGACCGGAGAGAGTACGGTTCCCTGCGGCGCTCCTGTGCTGCTGACCACTGTGTCAGACCACTTTAGGGGACCAAAACTGCACACAATACTCTAGGTGCGGTCTCACCAAGGCCTTGTACAACTGCAGTAGAACCTCCCTGCTCCTGTACTCAAATCCTTTTGCTATGAATGCCAACATACCATTTGCCTTTTTCACTGCCTGCTCTACCTGCATGCCCACCTACAATGACTGGTGTACAATGACACCCAGGTCTCGTTGCATCTCCCCTTTTCCTAATCGGCCACCGTTCAGATAATAATCTGTTTTCCTGTTCTTGCAACCGAAGTGGATAACCTCACATTTATCCACATTAAATTGCATCTGCCATGAATTTGCCCACTCACCTAACCTATCCAAGTCACCCTGCATCCTCTTAGCATCCTCCTCACAGCTAACACCGCCGCCCAGCTTTGTGTCATCCGCAAACTTGAAGATGCTGCATTTAATTCCCTCGTCTAAATGTCAACCAAGAGTCATGGGATACCACCCTCAATCTCACAACAGATCAATATATGTCACTGAAAATGACTTCATTAAAGGAAGATGATAAGTGGGAGAGGAATGAATGAGAAATGGTGCAGTAGTGTCTGTTTGTGCTTAAGTCATGAATTTAGTCCTATAGCTTGAACCAGCATTAAATCTGTGGAATTACTGAGTGATCACAATGTTTTAAATATTTTTTTTTAATATTGAACAAGCTGAATGGGAAGATTAAAAATGGACAGCACCTTTGTCACTAAGTTGGAAACGTTGGGTTCCCTCCAGAGAACATGAGACCATGGTGTCGGAACAGTTCAGAGATAAGGTGGCAGTTTCACATTCATTATGACGTTTCACTTTGACAAGGTGAAAAATGATATCTGGTTGCAGAAGTTAAATTATAACAGGAGGTTACATATGTAATAATCATACTCCTTTCAATTTAGACTGCTGGGTAATGATTTAATCAAAGTTTTCAAAACCTTAAGGAGAGCAGTTATGAAAAGTAGGCTCCATCACTGGGGTATCTAGAAGTAATGGACAAGACTAAAAAGTGGTGAGGAAACACTTGCACATAAATAATGGTAGAAATTTTGCACTCTCTTCTGCAAACTATAATTGGTGCTAAAGTTAATAACTAAATTTAAATATGAGATAAATAGATTTTTTCTAAACTAAGGGATTATGGGACATGGGGAAGGGTTGTTGCATGGGATTAGGTAACAGATCATATCAGCCACAGTTTCATTTCAATTCAAACTTTTCATTCCATTCCCAGCTCTAGACCCAACCTCCAGAATACATCCAGATTGAACACAGCAGAGCACATTGACTGCACACAAGGCTTCTAACACTCCCACCCATCAGTCACCTAGTGTTTTTGATTCAAAGGCTGAAGCAGTCTCCCTTGCTCACCCAGTGATAAAAGAGTTCAAACTACATCTGATAGCAAGCTAATACAAACAGAACACACCGAAGAAACTCAACTTTGGAAATAAACACAAAATGCTAGGAATGCTAGGGAGGAAAAGAGAGAAAAGGGAGAGAGAGAGAGAGAGAGAGAGAGAGAGAGAGAGAGAGAGAGAGAGAGACAGAGAGAGAGAGAGAGAGAGAGAGAGAGAGAGAATGAGAATGGAAGAATTATTATCTGAATGACGTGACTTTGTTAGAACCAGTTGGAAGATGTGATATTTGTATTGGATTCTCCATTGAAAGAACAAGCTGAAGACAAAGGGGTGGCTAGGAGAGAACGAAGTTCAAGCTGCAGGCAGCAGGAAGTTCATGATCACACTTGTAAAGTGAATGGAAGCTTTCTGCTAAACACTCAAAATCTGCATTTGTCTCTTCATTATGGACAGAACCACATCCTGATTATCCTAAGCTAAATTAAAATGTACAGAAATTGCCATTTACCTGGAAAGGTTTGAATGCTTGGATCCTGGGAGAGTAGGAATAATCTCCTACATCTGAATGAGGTGCTAAGAGAGAGGGAGGGAGAGAGAGAGAGGGGAGAAAGGAGGTAAAGGGGGAGAGAGGGGAAGGGAGAATTAGAGAAGGAGAGAGAAGAAGAGGGATGGAAAGGAAAGAGGGGGAAGGGGGCAAGAGAGGCAGACAGACAGAGGGAATTTAGTTTTGAGATAGAGGATAAGACATTGCCTCACAGAAAGGAGAAGCAGTCTCTAAGGGCCAAATGTTCTATTCCTGCTCCTATTCTTCTCTGTTTCACATACAGCATTTGAATCAAATTCAGAATCAACTTTAATACCTCTGGCATAAGTCACTAAATTTATTGTTTTGTAGCAGCCTCACAGTGCCAGACATAAATATTACTATAAGTTTCAGAAATAAATAATACAAAATACCATGTAATTTGCGCATATCATACACAATCTTGATCTAATTAGATTTTGTTTCGGACTTTCCAGTTGATGAATTCTACTTTATAGTTGCCCCTAACAAGGAGTGTGACGAGCTTTATTTCAAGCTCAGGCACAACGCTCTGGTGTGAGGTACGTTAAGGAACACCTATCACACAGAGTTAAACTGCAGCATGTGAGGAGCATCAGATGGCAACAATGACTGGACTCTGTTTGCAGAGACCTTTGCACTGCTGCGAGGCTCCAGCAAGCACTGCAGACAGCTGTCTCTTCTGTACTACAAGCTGGCCAACACTGCCCTTTATTGTGTTCTAGCCCTGTGGATCTCCAAGTGGCAGTCTCAGTGAGAAGACATTGAGTAATCCCACATCTGTGCATGAGGCTTGTCTGCTTCAATTGCACTTGATCTTGTACAATGTTTATTGGCAGTGGTTGGAGCAGAAAACGTTTGCTATGAAGCAACGAACTGCTAAGGACAAAATGGGCATTAATAGGTGAGAGGAAAGGATTTTCACAGCTTCAGGGTGTCCCAAAATACTTCACAGCCAATGAAATAGCACTCTACACAGCACCTTATTAGTTCTGCATGTTTCATTCACTTATTCTCTTATAAATCTAACAAAACTTGTTTTCTTTTTTTTTGTAATTTATTTTTTATCGAAGTTCATCAAACAAACATTTCCATAAGATGTATTTCAGACATTGTACATATATATCATTTAATCATATATATCACAAAATCTCCACAAAGTATTTATCTGGGGTATACACTTATAGAAAAGAGTGGAAAGAAAAAACAAGCAAAAGGAAAGAACTATGTACAAGTAGGGAGTGATCTTTTTTTTTAATGACAGATTCATTGATTTGTGAGAATAAAATCAGGCCTATGAGGCATTATGTAGTTAAACCATTTTTCCCAGTATGAATCAAATTGTTCCAGCTTATGGTTAACAGATGCTGTTATCTTCTCCATTTTGTAAATGTCCATTTTAATTTCCATCCATGCATTTAAATTTGGGCTCTCCTGTGATAACCATTTCCTAGTAAGAGTCTTTTTACCAGCCACCAACAGTATATTCATTAAATATTTATCTCTTTTCAACCATTCTTGAGGTATATATCCAAAATATATGGTCTTACTCTCCAAGGGTATTTCACATTTAAAGATGTCTTGTAGGGCATTGTGTATCCCCCTCCAATAGATTTGATAACAGGGCAGTCCCAAAATATATGATAATGATTTGCATTTTGATTTCCACAATTTCTCCAGCAAACAGGGAGGTTACCATCATAATGGGATTTCTGAGAGGGTGTAATAAAATATCTTATCAAGTTTTTCCATCCAATCTCCCTCCATTTCTGAGAATTGGTACACTTCCATTGATATCTCCATATTGTTGTCCATTCTTCCTCAGATATAATTATCCCTCCTTTCTTCTCCCATTTTGTTTTAATGTATGAAGTCGAATGTGTTTTAAGATTTGACAATCCCTTATACATGCTTGAAATGATTCTACTACCGTTATCTGAATTATATGCTTTTCTAAAGAGCTCTATCAAGCATGTATTTGCCTTGGTTACATTTTTAAGCATCTTATTAACATATTGTCACATCTGTAAATACCGATAAAAATCTTGTTTTTCTAATAAGTGTTTCTCTTTAAGCATTTCAAAACTGAACAGTGTTCCTTCTTTCATTATGTTGCAAAGAACTGTTATTCCTTTAGCTGTCCAGTACTTAAATCTAGCATCCAATTTACTTGGTGTAAAATCAGAGTCATATGCACACCATTTAAGAATTGTAATATCTCCCTCTAGATTATATTATTTTATAGTAGTTTTCCATATTTTAAGAGTCAATTTCACCCATGGGTTATCAATAGTATTTATGTACCTTTGCAGGTTGTTATCAACCAAAATTGCCTGTATGGGGATGGGAAGTACCCGCTCCTCAATGTTTTTCCATTGAGTGTCATATGATGGGTTGCACCAACATATCACAGCTCTCAACTGTGCTGCAAAATAATAATCTCTAAGAGAAGACAAGCCCCATCCCCCCTTTTCCTTTGCTAATTGCAATGTTTTGAGCCAAACTCTAGGCCTTTTACCCTGCCAAATATACCTTGATAGCATCTTGTTCCATTCTTTGAATTGATTTTGATTAATCTCTATTCGTAGGGTCTGAAAGTGATATAACAGTCTGGGCAGTATATTCATTTTAATAGACTCAATCCTTGAACTGAGACTGAAAAAAGGAATCAGGCTCCATCTTGCCACATCTTCCTTAATTTTTTTATATAAAGGCTGATAATCACATTCTGATAATTTTGCCAAATTTTTTGGCATAATGATGCCCAAATATTTGAAAGACTCTGTGTGCCATGGCCAGGGGTATTGATTTTCAATTTCTCATGGTGGGCTATAGTAATATGAAAGTAATTGGGTTTTATCTATGTTGATCTTGTATCCTGATAATTGACCATATTGTTCAAAGTATTGCATCAGTTTAGGTAAAGAGTATGTTGGTTGCCCTAGATAGATGAAAATGTCATCCGCATAACAAGCCAATTTATGCTCTGTCCCTTTAATAGTAATTCCCCTGAAATCTTCATTTTGTCTGATGTATTGAGCTAATGGTTCCAGGTATAACGCAAAGAGTAGTGGTGACCATGCACAACCCCGTCTCGTGCCCCTTTCTAGGGTAAGACTATTTGATAAATATCCATTGATTTTAATCCTAGCAGTAAGATTGTCACATAGTGTCTGTATAGTTTTAATAATTGTGTCTTGGAAACCAAATCTATATAAAACTCTGTAAAGAAAATTCCAATTAACCGTATCAAATGCTTTTTCAGTGTCCACGCTTATCACTATTGCTTCAATTTTATTTTTTTGCATATGATCCATAATGTGAAGTGTCCTTCGTATATTGTCTTGAGTCTGGCGTTCTCGTATAAAACCTGTCTGATCATTACGTATCAGTATGGGTAGAAACTCCTCTAATCATTTGGCCATGATGGAGGTAAATAACCTATAATCTACATTAAGAACGGATATTGGTCTAAATGACCCGCATTCCATTTTATCCTTTCCTTCTTTTGGTATAGCTGAGATTATCGTTTCCTTCCCACTGAGTGGCATTTGTGCCTTTTTTAGAGCCCAATTCACTGTGGGGAGTAAAACAGGAATAACTCATTTTTAAATTCTTTGTACCACTCTGCCGTATACCCATCTGATCCTGGTGACTTGCTTAATTTAAGCCTACTAATTGCAGCTTTTAATTCAACTTCAGTTATGTTAGCAGTCATCCTTCTATTTTGTTCTTCGCTTAAAGTGGGTAACTCTAGAGAATTCAAGAAGGTGTCAGCTCGGGTTATGCTTCCCCCTGGAACTTTGGAACATAGCGTTTTGTAAAACACTTCAAAAGCTTCTTGAATTTCACTTAGCTTATTTTTTATCATTTTCTTTCTTGGGTCCCTAATTCTATGAATTGTATTTTCTGCTATCTTTTTTTTCAGTTTCCACACCAGTATTTTTATAGATTTTGATCCACTTTCATAATGTCTCTGTTTCAGAAACATAAAGTTTTTCCTGATTTCTTGCATAGCCAAATTATTTATTTCATTCCTAATTCTTTTAATTTCCCTTAATGTATCCTGTGCCAAATTCAATTTGTGTTTTTTCTCTAGTTCCTTCAGCTTATTTTGTAATTCCTCTAATGTTTTATTTCTTTTTTTTCTTATATGAAGATATCACTATAATTTTCCCTCTTAAGACCGCCTTCAGAGTATCCCATAAAATGGGAGGTGAAACCTCTCCATTATCATTAAATTCTAAGTAGAGACCAATTTCTTTTTTAATTTGTTCCTTAAAGTACAGATCATTGAGTAGACTTGAATTTAGTTTCAAAATAGTATTCTTTGGTTGAAGGTCAAAATCAACAGATAAATATATAGGTGCATGGTCACTTACATCTATTGTCCCAATTCCACAGGTGTTTATTTTGTCTTTGTCTTTTCCAAATGTTATGAAATAGTCTATTCTTGTATATACGGAATGTGGAGCAGAATAATGAGTGTAATCCCTTCTGTCAGGGAAAAGGTCCCTCCATATATCAATTAAACCAACATCCTCAAAAAGTGTATTAACTTTCTTATGTAAAGATTTTGTTTCAAAGGTTTTTCTATCGGAAGAGTCTAAGTTTGGTTGTAATTATAAATTTAAGTCTCCCCCACATATCAGGAGACCTTCTGTTTCCGTTACCATAATATCAGTAATTCTCTGAAAGAAACCAATATCACTTCCCGGGGGTGCATATATATTCAATAGAGGAACTGAATTGCCGTCAATATTCCCCTTTACCAGAATATATATGCCTCCTTTATCTCTCATTTCAAACATTTTTTCAAAATTTGGCTTATTTGAGATAAGAATAGCAACTCCTCTCCTATATCCTGATTTATATGAGGAGAAAAACAGATTAGTGAAGCCCATTCTCTTTAGTTTTTTATGCTCAATATCACTTAAATGAGTTTCCTGTAAATATACTACATGGGCTTGTTCTTTTTTCATTTTGGATAAAATTCTCTTACATTTGATTGGATTTAATAGCCCATTTACATTAAAAGAAATGAATTTTACCTTGTCCTTAGCCATCTGTATTTATCTGTCAATGTATCATTGAAATTAGAATAAAACTTAATCGATCTACTCCCTGAACAAATAAGAACCAAGAAACTCAAATAATAACAAAAATGGCAATGAACGTGTGATTCCAAGGCTGAGGTCTCTAGTAGATGACCCTGCGTTGAGCTAGAGGAAATGTCTAGCTGTGGGGGATAACCCCTCCTACTTGTGAGTTGAGGGCCCCCATTGCAGTATTCATAAAAGTCAATGAACAAATCCATTACACAGAAAAGATTTCCCTGTGTACTCCTCATATATATATATACACACACACAAATATATATATATATGCATACATACATACACACACACACACATTACACACATACACATATATGCACACACACACACATATATGTGTAGGTGTATATATATATATATACTAATTTTGGTGGGGAAAAAGGAGTAAGTGAGCGAATAAAGAATAACAACTAAGTAATATAAAATCCACATTATAATAAGTATTTCTCGAGATAGGTATATCACCATGTACTTTTTCTTCTGTTTAGCTTCTCAACATTTTTAAAGTTAGCCAAACCTTATTGCTCTTCTGAAGGGGGTGAGGACTGTCTTTGGGAAACTCCCAGTCTCTTCCTGATATATTTCACTCGGCCTCCTCCTGTCTCCTGCCTTCTCGTTTCTCACACTATTTCCCAAGCCAAGCGGGACAATTCCTCAGCCAGGCTTTCTTTCGTTTTGGTCATGCTGACGGGCAACCCTCTGGTTTTCATGTCTGTAGTCGCCTCTTCCACTGTCTGGAACAACTGTGTCCTGTTGTCATAAAACACTCAAAGTTTAGCAGGGTATGGAGTTTGAAATCTAATCTTATTTTGCTTTAATACCCGCTTTACTTCGGAGTATTCTTTGCGTTTCTGGAGGACCGTGGGGGGGGGGGGGTAATCTTGGTCGAAATATATTAATTTATCCTCTAAAAACACTCTCTTCTTACCCCAGGCCCTTCGTAGAATCTCCGCCTTGGTGCTGTACTGAAGGAATGTAATTATAATTGAGCGTGGCTTTCTATCCTGGGTAGGTTTTGGGACTAAGGCGCGGTGCGCTCTTTCGACTTCCAGCTTCATAGCCGGGGGAAGATCCAGCGTGTCCTGCAGTAACTTTCTGACAAACTCCATCATAGACGGGCCCTCCACTCCTTCGGGAACTTTGTAGATTCTGATATTTTTCCACCGTGATCTTCCCTCCAGGTCAAGCAGTTTACCTTTTTGCTGATGTATTATTATTATCGTCTTGCTCAGTATCCATTCCACGTTTTGAACGCGATCTTCCACCTTCTCGATTCGAGTCTCTGCCACCGCTATTTTTTGATTAATGCTGGCGAGCTCTGCCTTAATATCACGGAGCTGCTGCTTTATATCTTTCCGGACCTTCATTATTTCTTTCAGGATTTCAAAGACATTCGCCGCTTCGACTGAACAAGACCCAGCAGCCACCTCACTAGGACATGGTCAGGTCAGAGAGCCGCTCGCTGCACTCCTCTCGGATGCAGGCTCCGCAGTGTCACTTTTTTTATTTCCATTTCTTCTCCCCATTCTTGCCCCTCTTTTCAGTTCAAATATTTTTCGAAAAATATTATATTTGACGGGTTAATGGGGCTTAATATGCATTTTTCCGGAGGAGCTAGTGATTTAAGCTGCCATTCTCGATGATGACGTTACCGGAACTCCCACAAAACTTGTTTTCATATCTAGGTCACTTTCCTGGGCTTCTAGGATTTTCATTCCAATAGGAGGAGGTTATTAAGAACACAGCTGGTCTGACATTGGTCTCAGCTTTCCTTTCTTACCCATCCTTCAATTTTTGACTTCTGCATGTCAGTCTACACTGTTATGTACCCTATAATTGGGTTTACAGACCAGCAGAAATAGAAGAATCCGTTGGAGTCTGGTGGTACCGAAAACTAAAGGTGTTTATTAGTAAACTAAGCAATACAATATCAAAAATGCAAATATACATATAAAACAAGTTAGCAATAATAAAAACAGAAGTGTAGGAATAATAATCAACAATAATAAACAAGCTCTATCAATGTCTAGGGGTAAATGAATTGTCATAGGAGAATATAAAGTTCAGTTCAGTTCATGTGTGCTGAGGTAGTTGCGGTTGTTGTATTGTAAGTTGTTGGAGAGAGAGAGAGAGAGAGCGAGTGAGAGATTGAGCAGCTGCAGCCAGCAAACCTTCTGTTGTATTCTGATTCCGTTGTACCGTTGTGGTCATTCAGTTATGACCTCTCCATCCTCAGCCAGACCGTTCTTCTGTGGTGGACTCGTCACTCTGGCATGAGTGGACACACACACAAGTCCCCACCGGCCCTGCCCTCACACGGTGAGCTTTACTGACCGATCTCCTGATTCGGTCCTCAAAGCCCCCACCTTCCTGTGGGTGCACAACACTCGGTCAGTGTCCACTGGTGTGTCTGAGGGTGTCTCCCCACACCTGTCTTTTATCCCCACTGATGGGGAATCAGCCATCCATCAACTCAAAATGACCATGTCCATCAAATCAGGCCACTCCTGCTGTCTCCTTAGAAATGTTAATGAGCAAAGTAACGTCCTTGCAGTGAAAGGTAAACAATCCAGGAAGAGCCATAATACATAAATCAACTGTGTGTCGCTCTCTCTCCCTCTCTCTTATCTGTAGCAGATGTCTCTGCCTCTGTGCTTCATCTCTCTCTCTCAGTAGCAGCACAGTTCATAGTTCTCAAGGCGGGGGGGGGGGAATGGTTAACTCTTCACCTCATTTCCATCAGGTCTGTTCGGCACTCATAACAACACTCAATGGCCAATTTATTAGGTACACCTGTACACCTGCTTGTAAATGCAAATATCTAATCAGCCAATCATGTGGCAATGACCCAATGCATAAATGCATACAGGCATGGTCAAGAGGTTCAGTTGTTGTTGTTCAGACCAAATATCAGAATGGGGAGGAAATGAGATCTAAGTGACTCTGACCATGATTATTAGTGATGGGGAATGTTCAATAGATCAGGCTGCATCTGTGGGAAGAGAAACTGAGTCAATGTTTCAGGTTGGAGACCCTTCATCAGAATGCTTGGGTTTTCAAGATCCTACTCTGGGAATGTCCCTCCTCGTTTGAGGTTCCTCAACAAGGGGAGAACTCTCAGCACCCAACTCAGAGTTTTCTGTGATTCGAGAGATCAGTTCAAATTCTTCTGAGCTCCAATGAATTCAAGTTCAATTGTTCTTTATAAGACACCAAACTTATTCAACCTTCTCTGAACTGACCCCAGTGTATGTACATCACTTCATAAGTAAGGAGACTGAAAATATATAGAATATTCCAGATATAGTGTTACCAACAGTTTTTTAGCAGGACTTTACTACTTTAAATTAATTTTTACTTTCATTTTCAGAAAACGACTCTGCTTGTCTTGCCCTATGTATATCTCCTCTGGACTTATCTTTTGTTTTTTGTTCTGTTATTGCTTTCTTTCATCTACCTTATTATGTAATCTTTCCTGCCTTCCTCCTTTCCTTCTGTTCACTCCTCTTCACTTTTTTCTCTTGTTTCTAACTAATTCAATTCTCATCATTCCCTGTTCTAATGAAAAAGCATTGACCTGAAACATCAATTCAACTAAACTCTCTGGGAGTCATGTCTTTATGTCAGGTATCTGGAGTATTTTATTTTTGCGTGTTTGAATAACTTTAAAATGTTAGTTTAGTGACAAATATTAATCTAAAACAGACATGTTCCTCTTCAGAATGTTTCACAGATTTTTTTTTAATATTCAGCTGATGAGGATAGAGAGAACCTTTGTTTATTGGTTCATCCATGCCACAGCAATCTCCAATTGTGCAGCTCTTCCTGGGTACTGTCTTGGAGCATCAGCCTAGATTTTAGGCTTGAAATTCTAAAATGGGCCATGAGCCCAAAGTTGAGAGTGATTATCCACTGAACCAAGGCTTCCAACAGTGTGAAATTTAATTAAATATGAAGCCACAGTATGGAGTCCTTTTATCTGAAGGGACATATCCTACGTCTCATTTCTGTGTGGGAGTATTAAAAGGACAGATGACTTTTTTTTGCACACTTTAGCACTCTGTAGCATTCCTAATCTAAACATGGAAATGGATTTTTCAAATTAGCAATCAGATGTTTGTTTCAATAGACAAAGAGAAGACTACACAGCTGCCAACATCATTTAACAATAAGGGAATGATTTTGTTAGCTTGACTGGAGTGGAGCTGTTGGATTAAATCATGCGATATAGACAACAATAAACAAAAAATAAATGTGGTGCATTCTAACAATTAACTGTCACAAGAGACTGTTTCCTATTCATAATACGGAATATATGAACTCAAATTATATCTGAATCAAGGGTAAACTGAACCAAGCAGTAATTGTTACAGAATCATCAAATCTGATGGCGCAGATGGAAGGCACTTGGACCATTATGCACACGTTAACTCCCCTGAAAGAGTTTTCTAGTTAGGTCAATGGCCTTGTTCTTTCTCCACAGTCCTGCAAGCACTTACAATGTAATATATATGTTTTCCCTCAAAATCTATTAATTAATCTACTTCCATCATCCTCTTCAGGATATCATACCCAGATCAAAACAACAAGCCTGCAACAGCTTATATCCACTTTTTTCACAATGTCTTTAAGTCTGTTTCCCTTTAGTTTCTATCTCTTCTGATAATGCAGTGTTGAATCAGTATTTTAAAGTATTGGGTGTTAACTAGTAAGTACATTTAGTTTGACAAATACACCCAGTGGCCAGTTTATTATGTACCTCCTCTGTTCAAGGTCTTCTTCTGCTATAGCCCATCCATTTCAAGGTGCAGCATGTTATGCATTCAGAGATGTTCTTTTGCACACCATTGCTATGCAGAATATGGCTATTTGAGTTACTATCACCTTCCTGTCAGCTTGAACCAGTGTGGCCATTCACTTCTGACCTCTTTGATAACAAGGCATTTTTGCCCACAGAACTGCCACTCACTAGATTTTTTTTTCTCTATTGTTTTTTCACCATTCTCTATAAACTTTGGAGACTGTTGTGTGTGAAGATCCCAAGAGATCAGCCGCTTCTGAGATACTTAAACAACCCCATGTGGCACCGCCAATCATTTCATGGTCAAATTCACTTAGATCATATTTCTTCTCCATTCTAATATTTAGTCATACCAACAATTGAACCTCTTAACCATGTTTTTAAGTATTGCGTTCCTGCCACATGGTTGGTTGATTACATATTTGCATTAATGAGCAGGTCTGCAGGTGTACCTAATAAAGTGGACACTGAGTGTACAATGAATGGGGAGGTTAGATACATGGCAAAGTTTCGCTACAATGAATGGGTGAGAGCTTTTTCATGTGAAAGGGGAACATGGGTTTAGTGGCAATCAGTAGCCAGAGCAGTTCATTCATTATGATCATGATGATCTGTGTCTCAATTCCTTCTCTTCACTGTACCTCTCAAACATCCATCTATCTCACTTGTAAAAGTTATACAACCCCAGCACCACACTTTCAGGAAGCAGTTCCAGTGATCAGTACTCAGAACTGGCATTTGCATTTATGTGCGCCTTTGCATTCTGTGTCGGAGTTCATTTCTCTTTAAGTATTTATGACATATTAACTGATGGCATGTTATCCACTTTTCATTATTTAAACTAGCCAATGTGCATGCAAATTGAAATAACCCTAATTGAATAATGAGTGATATCTCCAACATTTGTCGATTCACATTTCCTCACAAAGTCAAGTTTCCAACCACACTAGGTAGCATCTTCACTGGAAATGTTTTATTTTTATCACATAGAGTACTCAGCATTTCAAAATGACAGGTAGAACATTTGCTATTCCTCTTGTGCAGTTGCATTGATGTGACACAGGTACAGAGATTTCATCTTTCAAAAGGGCTTCTCTGGGCTTTATTCAAGAGTAATTTTCATTACTACTGTGTCAATAAAATAAAACAAAAAAACGTCTGTCTTATTTTCTTCTGTATACACATAGGAAGAAGGAATTCTCTATCTCTAGAATTATTGCAAAGGACATTTCCCACACAGCTTCAGTGCAGTAGCAAAATCATTCTCCTCTGCAACATCACCTACCCCCTGATTAATAGTAAGCAGTTTTCAGCAATGCAAGCATCATTTTCTCACCTGTAATGATTCATCAACAGAAGCAACTGTCACAACCACGCCAAATATTAGTAATCAAAATGGGGACACAGAACTCAACTACCAGTACGTTGCTTTCATGTTTGTTTAAAATTCACATCATAGTATGTTAGGTGAATGCTTTGCCTCATCTTAGGACATTTGTCATGGCAACTGTGGGCAAATATGTGAAGAGTTCAGATAGCAGGAGCAGTTCATCTTCCTCCTATCTGCTGCTGGACTGCAAAGGCAGCTGATGCACTTTAAAGTAATTCTAAGTCAAGAATATGGGCAATTGGTATCCCCCTGTATTGTGAAGAAGTATCTGTGTCACCAAAGCTTCAGTTTAATACTTCTTGGAGGATTTGTCACATAATCATCCTCCTTCAGTCATACCCACCCCAATCTTTCTTTCCTCAGAATTTTTTTTTGGATAATAATTTGAGTAACTAGTAAAGAACCCCACAATAAAGGAAATTGGCCAATGTGGAAATTGATGAAGATGTACAGTAGCAGTGTTACACACAATGGGATGATTTCATTACACTGCTGTTCACATCTACATTTTGCATGTGATTAAGGCACTTGGCAAACAAGATGGCAAAATAAGTAAGAATTGTAGCCAATCGTACGAGCCTCTGTTAATGGGGCAGTAATGAGCATACAATTAATGCAAATGACACATGTGGTGCAGAAAATGAACAAATCTGGCTGTGGTTTCTCTTAATTTAAAACAAACAATACTGATTCTGGCCTCAAAATACAACGAACTTCAGCTTCTGGAAATCTGAAATAACAACAGAAATGCTGGAAATGGCTCGACAGGTCAGGCTACACTTGTATAAAATAAAGCTAATGTTTCAGATTAATGACTTTTCATCAGAAATAAGGACATTTAGAACTAAAATATTTTCTTTATTGCAGAGGGGGAGGAGTGGAGAGAACGTAGGGAAGCTTTGTGACTGAGCAGGGATCAAGGGAGACTGAATGGCAAGCGGTAGTGAACGTGGTGAAGGCTTGTTAAGTTTGGGTTTGTTCTCCGTAGAGTGTTGGAGGCTGAGGAAATCTGATTGATCTATTCAGAATTTTGACAGGAATAGATAGAGTAGACAGTCAGAAGCTCTTCCTCAGGGTAATAAAGTAGGTAAAATCCCAGAGGACATGCTTTAAAGATTAGAAGGAGCAAGACCTTTCAGCTTCCCAATTAATAAGGTATGCACTTCTGCCTATTGGCACTCAAATTTCTGGTGAGTTGCTGCTGTCCTCCACAGTGAAGGCTAACACAAAATATTTATTTAGTTCACCTGCCATGGTTTTCTCATCCTCCCTTTAGAATTCTTCTTTGGGATGAACCAATCCTGCATCTTCTGAATTACTCCCAGAAACTCATAAAAATGCTGCTTTACTGTCATCCCTTTTAGTGTCCCCTTCCAATCAACTTTTGCCAGTTCTTCTCTCTCATACCTCTGTAGTTCCCTTTACTCCAATGTAAATTACAAGTACACCGTATTTTACCTTCTCCTCATAAACTGCAGATTGATTTCTATCGTATTGCTGCCTCTTTAAGTTTGCTTTATCTAAAACTTCCTAATCAAATCTAGTTCACTGCACAATATCCAATCCAGAATTACCTTATCCCTAGTGGACTCAACCACAAGCTGGTCTAAAAAGCCATCTTGTAGACATTCTACAAATTCCTTCTCTAGGGATCTAGCATGAAGCTGCTTTTCCCAATCTACCTGTACATTGAAATCCCAAATGGCCATGGTAACATTTACCTTTTTTGCATGCCTTTCCTAACTCCTATTGTAACTTGTAAAGAAGAGCAGCTTGATTTTATCACCAAGATTTTCAAATGTAGGCTAATATTTTTGGATCTGGTTGTGGAATAAATGTCAAAAGCTCTTACTTGCTGGAGGCAGGCCTGGGGAAGTTCTACTAAAAAGTCCTGGGCTGTGAGGTGCAGCTGGTTTTCAGGAAAGTGGCCATGTAAACTTCACTTACAGAACTTCACAGAATTCCCAGAAGTTTCTTCTTAGTAGGTATCCTTCAGCATTCCCTGGGCACATTCTGATACTCTGGTCCATCACAAGAATGACTTTATCCCCGGTTACTTTTGTGCCCAAAGATCAGAAAATTCAGCCTAAATTTTGTTCTATAAAGAGGAAAACAGGACAATGTTTTAATGTACAGTACATTTGCACTATTGTTTTTGTTTGCTTTTAATTCTGTACAGGGAGAGCTCAGGGAAACCGGCATCAAATTCCCTGTGTGTGTCCTCATACTTGGCGATAATAAAGGATTCTGATTCTGATTCTGATGAGGCAAACAAAGCTAATCTTTAATTTTTAACAGCAGGACTGTCATACATTCATTGCCACAGTAACATATACTGCTCATGACTTCATTAGAGAACTGGCCTGTGCCCAACTTCCACAGGTGTTGGTTTCCTCACTAAAGTAACAGATTCCTTTTTCTGAGGCATTCTTATCAGATAGGCCCCTGAGGTTCCAAAGGCTACTAGTGGAAGAATCCTAACCGCTACCCAGACAGTAATAACACAGCAGGTATTAGGCCTAAAGAATCTCAAGTAGACACAACGTTCAATAACCAAAAGCAGGGGGGAAGGTTGTTTGGTTTTAAAATAACATTCCTATGGTGTTGTGATGCTGGAAATCATGAGCAACACACACAAAATTATGGAGAAACTCAGCAGGTCAGGCAACATCTATGGACCAGTCAATGTTTCAGGCTGAAATGCTTCATCAGGATTGGAAAGGGGGGGGGGGGAGGGGGGAACAGAATAAGAAGGTGGTGGGAGGGTGAGGAATACATGCTGGTTGGTGCTAGATGAGATCAGATGGGGGAAGTGGGTGGATGGAGCAAAATTTGGGGACATTTGGGTCAGGGCCCTTCATCAGGTTGTGCTATCCTAAGCTGTTGCTGTTACTTATCCCCCAACTCCTCACTTCTCCCCTCCCCTTCTACTCCACTTATCAAAAATCCACCCTTATCCCACAGGCTGTTCCAACCCATTTCTAGAATTCTTCTGAGAGACACAAAGACTTCACCCTGACTGTGCACGGTAAAGAGTCAACCTCCATCTTGTTTGAAACTTTCTTTCTGCCTACTTCGTACAAAAGCCACCTCTCCTACTCTTGCAGATAAATGTAAGAAATGCCTGGTATCACCTGGAGAAAATACAGAGGGGTGTCCTGGTCAAGATTTATCCTTGTTTGTAAAACCCATAGTGCATCCACCAGCTGTCAGGTTTCCCTGCATCCTGACAGTGAGAGGATTTAAACTGCTGCCCTGGAATAGGCATGTGAATCTGACTCAGTCAGCTATTAGGTCAAGGGTTGAATGTCCACAAGGACACCTCTCTGACTTTATCTCTAGTCTCTTACATTTACCTGTGAGAGCAGGGGAGAGGCCTTGCTCTGAAATGTAAGTGAAGTTCTTCCTTTTCTTTCTTTCAATTGTAAAGCTAGTTCAACCGTCTTACCAGCACTCGTATGCAAACTTGGCTTGATAATTCACTCTGCCAACAGCCGCATGATCCAGCGGTGAGAAGGCTACCTTCCATAAACAATATATCTCTAGGGTTGGTATGATTTGGGGTTCAACCAAACAGGAAAGTTGGGATGTTTCGATTAGTGGAACTTGGATTGAGCGAATGCTGTGTAAATACTGTCCATGACAATTATCGGCCGACAAGAAATAATAGATGGTACACTAGCATAAAATTATAAAGAAAGTATATTCATTAACTCCAACTTTAGCAAACAGTTATTAAGAGAAAGAAAAGAAAGAAATAAAAATAAATGGAAGGCTCTATTACACTTAAGCCAGTCTAAACATGCGCATGACCGTTGGAGCTCGTCCCTTCCAAAAGCTGGGTATAGCCATTACTCAAGGTGCTGAATTCTCATCACTAATCACCAGTAGAACTTTCCATCTTGGACTCCATCATCTCACAAAGTACTCCTTGCAATTGCATCTTCCCATCAGATCAAATCCTACGGACATCTCTCCGGATCTCCTCTTTACAACACTTCCCACCAAATGACCACAAACTGGACTATGACCTTCCGAAAACTCTTCCCCACAGCTTTTTAGAACCTTCTCTCATATACCACAACCATGATTGGCTGCCTCACATTCCTAAGTTAGACAACATAGCTCCTTATCTTAGCCAAAGCCAAAACACACTTTCCAAGATGGCACACTGCTTTTACAGAAAACTGCTAATATAAACAACCTCATAGTATAGCAGAAGAAATCTTAACTAGAGCATTTTAGTCTCTTACACCAAAAATAGTCATGTCATCATGACTTTGAAACTTATTAAATCATTATCAGTAACACAGTATTCAAACGAATTTTGTGATTTCAGGACTCCAATCTATTTGTAAATGTCAGGAACATATCTCACTATTGGGATAGATGCAACACTCTGTTTCCCCAGTGTGTCATATGCTAGCCTATCTGGGGACTTCCAGACCCTCTGAGAACTTTTTGTCTCATCTTCAGCTTCCTCAGCCTCAGGCACTCCTTGTGACTGTTCTTGTTTACTTGGAGATGCCTCCCCGTGTCCCTCGCTCGTACCTTCCACAATTCGGGTCCCCCCTCTCAACTTCTTCCACAATTACACCAGAGCGCAGTTTCTCCTCATTGTCTATCATCACATCTCGCTGTTCTCTGGTAGCCCCTCCACACTGCATCCGAGTCAGGGCACGGAGGTTCAGGAGTCTCTTCATCAATTCTGGGGGAGTTTGCATAAGCTATCTATTCAGTGGTTGGGTCCTCTTTAAGTCTTTCCACTGATTGCCTTTCTGTTCTCCTCCTATGCAGAGTTCTCATAATAGTTGCAGTTCCATGTCTGGCTCTGGGTCAACATATCACTCCTGCCTAAGGGGTAAAAGGTGATTCCACTGGGCCATTCCCATCATCTGGCTTCACCCAGAAAACTGGCACATTTAGCATCTGGCTCCCCACTATGTAAGGCGTAGACACCTAGCAGTCAGCCATGTTATGCTTCCCTGGTAACTCCAAATTTCATATTAAAACTCTGTCCCCAGGCATAAGTTGAGAGAACCTTATCTTTTGATCATATCTCCTCTAGTTTCCTTGAATTTGCTTGGTAGCAGAAATTGCTGCTAGATCATAATCCTTTTGCAGTTTAAGACACATACTTGAGGTACGTCTTCTGTGGCAAGTCTTCACTGCCAGCTCCAAATCAGAGATTTACAGACATTAAATAGTATGGTGAGTATCTGGTAGCTTCATTCTGTGTACAGTGGAAGCAGTGGACCAAAAGACCAATATGCTGACACCACTTGTTCTACTTGCTGACATCCAGGGTTCCAAACATGTCGAACAATGGCTGGTTGAACCTTTCAGGCTGAGGATCATGCTAAGGATGATAGGGTGTTCTCCTCAACATCTCAACTCCAAACATATTCAGCAACTTATGTATGAGCTGTCTCTCAAATTCCTTCACTGATCACTGTGTATTCTTCTTGAGAGGCCAGAATGAACAAAATACTGCTCCCTTAACACTTTGACATCTATGGATGCCCTCTGACCCTTTGTGGGGAAGGTTTCAGCATATCTGATGTAGAGATCAATGATGACTAAGACATGTGCAGCATAGCTGGAATCAGGCTCTATGGAAAGGAAATCCGTACACACTAAACCAACTGGTCCTGCACTGTGTAGCTCAGATAATGGTGCAACTCACATAGGCAGCATCTTCCTCTGAATCCATTGGATGCACGACTTACAGTACTCTTCAACCTCAGATTTCATTCAGGGCCAAAAGAACCGATCTCAGATGATTCCATAGGTCTTGTCAAACCCCAAATGAAGTCATCGCCTCTATCTTTGACAGATCCGTAGCTACTCAAATCTGTGAGACTATGTGCCCAACGTAGTTGACTAATGTCTTACAGAATTAACACTTGTCTATTGTCAGTTTTCACCCTACAGCCTTCGGGGCATCTACCCTCATCTAATGCTCCTCCAGTGTAGACCCGACCACTATGAGATCATCCAAGTACACCAGTACCCCAAGCAAACGTCCTGAATCATCATGAAGTGACTTTAACACAATCCTCCAATGCTTCTCAGGGAAAACCAACTTGGAACCCTGAGGCCTGTCTGAAGGAGACGTGATCCTGTATAAAACTTGGTTCCTCATCTCCAGTTTGTCCCATTCTCTCATCAGTAGGGGTATGGTAGGGAGATTCATCAGTTCAATTTGGGCTATATTCCCTTTGGCAGCAGATGACCAAATAGCACGTATACAAGGGTTGTGTAACAGTATATTGGTTGGGGACTGTACATCGGTTCAGTTGGAGGAACTTGCACCTTCTCAAAAGCAATCTCTGAACACCGGGTGAATGGACAAGGTTTTCAAAAAGTTCTCTCCGTTTCTCTCCTCACATACTGCCATGAGCATTCTCACAATGGGAGTATTGAAATAATGGAAGCTTCACTTTTTTCAACTGAATCCAGACAGACCAACACTAATGTATCAAGGGTCTCTGCTACTCCAACATCTGCTTCTGAACACTCCAGCTTTAATGACAAGTGGCCATCAGACGGGTAGTCATCAGTTCTAAGGCTGCAAATTTCTTGGCCGCTGAGTCAATGGTAAATGCATCAAATACCAGTGTAAGAGGATCTGTAGAGTAAAGTAACCTGAGAACCTGTATCAAGTATGGCTCAAGCATAATTGAACATGATACATTGAATGTGTTCTCTCTGAGGTGCCAGACCATACCCTTACTAGGTCTCTCTAAAGTTTCCAGACCTTTTTTTTCTGTTTAAGCAACCATTAGGTTACTTTCCTAAGGTTTTCTTGTCCTTCACACTCCTGCATAAAATATCTATCATCACAACAGTTGTAACAAAATAAATACTGGTCGCCTCCCTCATCAAGAGACCCCTGACAGCAGCAGCCTTCTGCTTAGCATGTCCTACCAGTGGGTTCAGTATCCCATTGAATTTTTCATACTTGATGGAAGCTCTAGACAATATCAACCGAGCTACCCTAGCTTGTAGGTTTTTCTCTACATCCTTCAACACGCCCACTTCTGTGGTGTCAGAGGTTGCTTCAGCAACAAAGGCTAATTTTGAGGACTTTACCCTGCTGACTGTGGCCTCCTGCTCCTCCATTGTAATTTCCTCCTCTCTTACTTCTCTGATCAGCTCATCAAATGAGGGACATTCAAATGCTTAAAGCAACTATGCTGCATTACAGCGTGCCCTTCACAACCTGCTCTGTCCTTAATCGATTTATGTCAGCCAGTTGAATGGCCCCTTTACAGCATAAGCAATGCAGCTGTCTCTCTAGCCTGAAAATGTAGCAAAAGGTTTCCCCACTTACTCCTGAATTGTGTGCCTGAACCTCATCACTTATTCCACTGGGCTATCCGTAGTGGCTAAAACATTTTCTAACACTGGCATGTAGACCATGGAAGTGACCAATGGGTTTTCTGCCTTTAGAGACCTCTCCAACTCAGCAGCCAAATCTTTTAGACTCTCTACCAGTCACTGTCTTTTCATATTATCTGAGCATTCATCCAGACAATTTACATGAGTGACAGAGGTTGAGAGGTGACCTGATAGAGGTGTATAAGATGATGAGAGACATTGATCATATCAATAGACAGAGGCTTTTCCCCAGGGCTGAAGAGGCTAACATGAGGGAATATAGTTTTAAGGTGCTTGAAAGTAGGTACAAGCTGTCATGGTCCCTTCTGGCAATCCCCCACCTAGCTATTTACCTCAGGAATTGGGCCTCAATCCCCTTGTTTAGTTTCCAATCATTCCCAGGTTCCACTACCTACACACAATTGCTTGTCATCAGCAAATGCAGGATAAAAACTCTGTGATCACAACAAGGAGTGGCCAGTGTGTTGGTTGACTTGGGTGTGAGTAATATGGTTTTGTGGTTCTTA
Organism: Hemitrygon akajei; assembly: GCF_048418815.1. NCBI lineage: Eukaryota > Metazoa > Chordata > Chondrichthyes > Myliobatiformes > Dasyatidae > Hemitrygon > Hemitrygon akajei. The sequence goes on along the minus strand of NC_133132.1, from coordinate 90,165,417 downwards.
GGACCGCCAGTTCCAAGTCTAACATTGTTCCTGGATAATGATTTCATGCTTGCTATGTTAAGAATGTCTCCTGACTCTCTCCATACCTGTGTTCTGCACTTGGGTTTGTCTGCCACCTTGCTTGTGTAATGCAAGTGGGATGTCAAATGTTAAGTTTTTCACACAGATTGGTGGGTGCATAGAATGCACTGCCAGTGATGGTGATAGAGGCTGATACAATAGGTGTCTATTGAGAGACCTTTAGATAATTATGTGGAGCTTGGAGAAATAGAGGGTTATGTGGTAGGGATATTCTAGGTAGTGTCTAGAGTAGGTTACATGATTGGCACAATATTGTGGGCTGAAGGTTCTGTGATGTGCTGTAGGTTTGTGTTCTCTGACTGTTTCACTCTTGAATAAGGTAAGATGGATATGATGAGTAAGAGATGAATGGTTAAAGTGCCTGGATGGGAATATCAAATTAAGATTATGGATGTATCTTAAACCTGATTCTGGTTTGTATTCCTTTGGCTAAGACCATGTTGGACTTTGTGTGTGATGTGACCAGTGTGAAGTTGCCTCCTGAGTCTGCTGCTGTGTAACAGCCTAGGACTTGACCTTGGGTGTCTAAAATATGCTTGTTTGGGTTTCGCCATTGCTAAAATGCTTCTGACTGCCAGATACAATCTTAACAGTGGTCATGGGCAGAGGAGACTTTCTTGGGCATAAACATGAGGAATTTCTTTAGCCAGAGGGTGATGATTCTATGAAATTCATTACGACAGCTGTGGAGACCAAGTCATTTAGTAAATTTTAAAGCAGGTTGATATGATCTCAATTAGTAAGGGTGTCCAAGGTTATGGGAGGAGACAGAAAACATGAAATATGAAGGTAGTCCATCCAATGAGGATGCCAAAAAAATTTTGGATTTATAAAGAGTAAAGGAAAGCTGAGATTAGATAGTAGAACACTGCAAAATTATTCTGGAGAAATAGTAATGGGGGACAAAGAAATGGCTGATGAACTTAAGGATTTTGCATCAGTTTTCACTATAGAAGACACTAGCAGTATTCCAGAAATTCAAGGATATCAGGGGGCAAAAGTGAGCACAATTGCTGTAACTAAGAAGGTGCTTGGGAAGATGAAAGGTCTGAAGCCAAATCAGATGGACTATAGCTGAAGTGTCTGAAGAGATTGTGGAGGAATTAGTGGTTATCTTCCAAGAATCAATAGATCTGGAATGGTTTTAGAAAACTGGAAAATTGAAAACTTCACTCCACCCTTTAAGAAGGGAGGGAGGCAAAAGAAAGGAAATTATACGCCAGTTAGCTTGACTTCAGTGGTTGGGATGATGTTGGAATTCATTATTAATAGTGAGTTTTTGGGGTACTTGAGGCACTGATAAAATAAGCTGTAGTCTGCATGGTTTCCTTACGGAGAAATCTTGCCTGACAAATCTGTTGGAATCATTTGATGAAATAACAAGTAGAATAGACAACTAGAGGCAGTGGATGTTTACGTGGATTTTCAGAAGGCCTTTTACAAGGGGCCGAACATGAGTCTGCTTAACAAGTTGAGGGTCCACAGCATTACATGAAAAATTCTAGCATGGATAGAAGATTTGGCTAACTCCCAGAAGGCAAAAAGTGAGAATAAAAGGGTCCTCTTCTGGTTGGCTGTTGGAGACTAGCAGAGGTTGATATTGGGACCACTATTTTACACATTATATATCAACAATTTTGATGACAGAAGTGATGGTTTTTGTAGCAGAATTTGCAGAAGAATCAGATGGGTGAGGGGCAGATAGTGTTAAGGAAGCAAGGAGTCTGCAGAAGGACTTGGATAGATTGGGAGAATGGGGAAAGAAGTGCCAGATGGAATATTGTGTAAGGAAGTATTTGGTCATGCACTCTGGTAGAAGGAATAAAGGCATCGGCTATTTTCTAAATCGAAAGAAAATTCAAAAATCAGATGCCAAGGGTTTTGGGAGCCTTTGTGCAGGATTCCCTAATGTTAATTTGCAGTTTAATTCAGTGGTAAGGCAGGCAAATGCAATGTTGGCATTCATTTCAAGAGGACTAGAATATAAAAGCAATGATGTAATGCTGAGGCTTTAAGTCATTGGTCAAATTACAATTGGAGCATTGTAAGCAGTTTTGGGCCACTTTCAAAGTATGTGCTGGCATTGCAGAGGGTCATGAGTGTAACTCGATGAATGAAAGGGTTAATGTATGAGGAGCATTTTATGGCATTGGACCTGTACTCACTGAAGTTCAGAAGAATGCAGAGGGATCTCCTTGAAACTTTTCAAATATTGAAAGGTTGAGATTGAGTGGATGTGCTGCAGTTTCTTATAAGAGGGCGAGTCTAGGGCACATCCTCAAAATGAAGAGAAGTCCACTTGGGACTGAGGAATTTCTTCAGCTAAAATGTAGTGAATCTGTGGAATTCATTGTCATGGATGTCTGGAGTCCAAGTTATTGAGTATATTTAAAGCAGAGTTTAATAGGTCCTAGATTAGTCAGGATGTCTACATTTACAGGTAGAAGGCAGGGAAATAGGATTGAAAGAAGTAGTAATTCAGCCATGGTGTAATGGCAGAGCAGGCTTGGGCCAAATAATCCAATTCTGCTCCTATGTCATCTTGTCTTGCGGTCTTGAATAGACCTTGTGTGCATGACCAACATGGACTCTTGGCCTCCCAATAACTTTATTGTTTACCTGCAATTTGTTTCCCTTTATTCTTTGTTATTGTTTTACCATATTCTAGCTCAATGCAATGTCATGATTCAATCTGTATAAAAAGTATGCAAGGCAAGCTTTTCTCTGTATATTCAAGGATCAATTGTATTTGCTTTTGCATTTACACATATTAGAATTTTGCTGTGGTGTATTGGCATGGTAATCAACAAGAAACAATAGCATTCAACAATACTAAAGATAAAGAATTATCTAAGAATAAGTTGGAGGTTAATATACAAATATGGAATAAAGGTGCATAAGCACATAAAACTGGCATATATATATAATTTATAAAGTGTGTAATGTAGTTATATAATAGAGCATGGATTATGTAAATTCATAAATACCTTGTTACATGTGACAACAAGCCAACGCTAATGTTTCAAAGAAAGATCAGGCCCTTTATATTTTTTATATATTTAAAAAAATGAAAATATCATCAGCTTAAAGCAGTCTGGTAGCCAGCAGGGCTCTGAATGGTATTAACAGAAGTGCTAAAAGCTCTGTTGGCATCCTGGGCCATTTGATATTCCACATTTCTGATTCCCCAAGCTAAGCAGTGCACTGAACCAAGAACCCTTAAGCCTTAACAAATTAAGGTTTTAATGGAGCGAGTTCATTGTAGTAGTGGGGATAAAATGCACTTATTAGTGTTTGCTCCTTTTTAATAGTTCTCAAAGATGTGTTAGGCAAGCCATAATTGTAGTTTAGGATAATTATTTGTTCACAATTATCATGACAAACTGCATGATTTCCAGGACATCAGTGGCCATTTGTTTTGCTGCTTTCTAAGACCACTAGAAGAATTTCAGTGTTGGTTATTCAAGGGAGACGGACTCCTAGAAAGGCAGAGCTTGTGGTCCACTTGGTCCCTTCAAGGTACATTCACACTTACACAGCAGTTTGCAAATTACTTGCATTCAGTGAATATAATTGTCATTCTTTAAAGGATTGAAGGCCAATGCAGTTGGATGTTGCTTGGAAGCCCTAACTATCAATCAGGAAGGAATTCTGGAGGATTTCAAACCCATTCACAATAAACACATTTGAAAATGGAAACACAAAAGATATCCAGCACATTTACAGCAATCATTAAAATAAAATTTACTGGGAGAGGGGTCAATTAAGCTAGTTTTTGCACTGACCCAGTGAACCAAAAAGATGGTGTGCCAATGAAATTACCTTAATGGGAGTTAAAAAGCTTATCTTAATTGCAAACCTATTCATAGAATGATAATTTGCTGCATTTTAAAGGCAATAATGGTGCAATAACTCCATTATTTGCTCATAATTTGAAAACAAATACTGTACATCAATATTTGTGCAAATTGTGTGGATATCAGACTACCAACAAAATATTGCCATGCTCTTTGCTATTAAGATGCACTTAGAATTAAGCCTTGCATGCTCAAGCAAGGACTTCCTAAAATATTTTGGTGTGTTTGTTTAACCGATGTTCCATTCCTATTCTCGCTTGGATGGAAAAATTGTGTTCTATGTCTGGTTCTCGGGTGTGGGTGAAGCAGGAGAACCCACATTCATTGTAAGAGACAACAAGAAGAGGTGTTCACCCTAGATATGTAGTGTATTCCAGTCCTACCTTTGAGGGACATACCTCAGAAGGATAGGTTGACTGAGTAAGAGCTTTTGGTTTTGGAGAGAATGGGAGGTGAGTTGGTAGACATGTGCAAGATGATAAGAGCATAGAGTAGTCGACGACAGACTTTTCTCCAGCAGGGAAATGACTAATATTTCACAGTAATTGAAGGAAAGTATAGGGGGATATCAGAGCTATGTTTCTAACACACAATGCATAGAATCCATTCCCAAGGGTGGTGAGAGGCAGATGTATTAGGAATATTTAAGAGGCTCTTAGAAAGTTACATGGATGAAAGGATAATGAAGAACTATGCAGGAGGGAATGATCAGGTTGATCCTAGAACAGGTTAAAAGGTCAGCACAACATCATGGGCCAATTTGCCTATATTGTGGTGCACTGAGCTATGTTCCATGTTCTGTTCCCCCTCATAGTCAGGCTGAAACTAGGCAGCACCAAAGGAGCTAAGCATTATTATTGATTTTGTTATTTAAGCAACAGATCAAATGATGCAAGAGGTCCCATGATACCATTCAAAGAATAGTAAGATTTATCCCTCTGACATTGATGAAATAGATTAACTGTTTTAGATTTTTTCCATTAATCTTCTTTTTATCAGAAGCAAGGTCTGTACTTATTGTTCTTCATAAGGGAAATTAAAGCTGGTGATTGCACCACTTTGATCTGGTGTAGTCCTTCTGGTGAAGATGTTCATAATAATGACCGATCAAATAATTCTCACAACTATAGAGCAAGGCTGAGAACTGTAGGTTGGGTAGACAGAGCTCTGGGGGACCAGGAGCTGAAAAATGACCTGATGTTGAGATGTGCTTGCAAGGAGAGAATAACATTAACTGAACCTTTAAACTCCATTGTGGGGCGGCACAGTAGTGTAACGATTCACAGCATCAACTGTGGGCTTGATTACAGACAGCAAAGGGAAAGAACTTGTATGTTCTCCCCAAGACTGTACATCTCTGCTGGGTGCTCCAGATTCCTTCCACAATCTAAAGTGTGGTTAGCATTGGTTGGCACTGGGAGAGTGGCTGATTTGATGATGTGCAAGTGACAAAGCTAATTTTTATCTTCATGCACAAGGCTGAAAATTCAATTTTTTTTTCCCTTTCCATAGATGCTGTCTGATCTGCTGAAGTCCTCCAGCATTTTGTGTGTTACTCTAATTTTTGTCTTTAATTTGTTTCTCACCTCAACGTTCTCCCTGATGTGCTGGTTAATTTGAGCATTATCTGTTTTCTATTTTTCCTCTACTGAGATGTTTTGGCACCTTCTGTATTCGGTACCACATTTTTAAATCTATATTATGAGAAATAAGCCTGAATAATTGTTAAAAGGAGGAAGAGCCATTGTTCACTGTTTTCAAAATAACCTATGAGTTGCCTTTACTCCCTTTGCCAACTCTGCAGATGTTTATTAGCTTCCAGACATTGTCTTCTGTTTCCTCACTTATCTTAACGAGTGGTTATTTATTCAATTATTACAATTTGCTGCTGTCACCAAAACCACCGGATTATCTCTAAGCCACAGCCATTATGCTCAGCAGGAGCCACTTGGCCAGCTATGAAAGATCCCGTGGCAAAAAAAACTCTAGATCTCAAAAGGAAGTCCCTTTCTTCCAGACACCGCCACTATGCTGCAACTAACAGTGAAATAGTCCATTACACTTCACAGAAACATCATTGCATGGAATTTGATGCCAGAATTTGTCAAAGGATGTATAAGATTATAAGGCAGGTGTTGCAGGGCATCTTGATGAAGAAGAGTGGAGATGTTTCAGGAGGGAAGTGCTTTATGTCTAACAAAGGATTTTTTCTAATTTGTGGATAACAATGGAGTGCTTTGCTATGCAAACTAAACTTGCAGTCAAAGTCTGCACAAAGTTAGTTGACACAAGAAGAAACAATAAGGATCATCTTTCTATATAAACCAACCATCCCTCACAATACTGACACAATCAGACCCATAGAACATTACAGCACAGAAACAGGCCTTTTGGCCCTTCTTGGCTGTGCTGAACCATTTTTCTACCTAGTCCCACTGACCTGCACCTGGGCCATATCCCTCCATACACCTCTCATCCATGTACCTGTCCAAGTTTTTCTTAAATGTTAAAAGTGAGCCTGCATTTACCACTTCATCTGGCAGCTCATTCCACACTCCCACCACTCTGTGTGAAGAAGCCCCCCCATGTTCCCTTTAAACTTTTCCCCCTTCACACTTAACCTACGTCCTCTGGTTTTTTCTTCCCCAACCTCAGTGGAAAAAGCTTGCTTGCATTCACTATCTATACACAGCATAATTTTATATACTGCTATCAAATCTCCCCTCATTCTTCTACACTCCAGGGAATAAAGTCCTAAGCTATTCAACCTTTCTCTGTAACTCAGTTTCTCAAGTCCTGGCATTATCCTTGTAAACCTTCTCTACACTCTTACAACCATATTAATATCTTTCCAGTAATTTGGTGACTAAAACGACACACAATACTCCAAATTCGGCCTCACCAATGCCTTATACAACCTCACCATAACATTCCAACTTATATTCAATACTTTGATTTATAAAGGCCAATGTACCAAAAGTGCTCTACTACCCTATCTACCTGTGACACCTCTTTTAGGGAATTATGTATCTGTATTCCCAGATCTCTCTGTGCTACTGTCCTACCATTTACCTTGTATGTTCCACCTTGGTTTGTCCTTCCAAATTGCAATACCTCACACTTGTCTATATTAAACTCCATCTGACATTTTTCAGCCCATTTTTTTTCCAGCTGGTCTAAATCCCTCTGCAAGCTTTGAAAACCTTCCTCACTGTCCACTACACTTCCAATCTTTGTATCAACGGCAAATTTGCTGATCCAATTTACCACATTATCATCCAGATCATTGATATAGATGACAAATAACAATGGACCCAGCACAGATCTCTGTGGCACACCACTAGTCACAGGCTTCCACTCAGAAGCAATTCTCCACTACCACTCTCTGGCTTCTCCCATTGAGCCAATGTCTAATCCAATTTACTACCTCACCATGTATACCTGGCGAGTGAATCTTCCCAACTAGCCTCCCATGAAGGACCTTGTCAAAGGCCTTAATGAAGACCATGTAGACAACATCCACTGCCTTCCCTTCATCCACTTTGCTGGTAATCTCCTTGGAAAAACTCTAATAGATTTGTTAAATAAACATGACCTACCACACACAAAGCCATGTTGACTCTCCCTAATAAGTCTATCCAAATACTTGTAGATCCTATCTCTTAGTACTCCTTCCAATAATTTACCTACTACCAATGTCAAACTTACCCAAGTAACATTTGTAGATACCAAAGTGGACAATATTGATCCCCAGGGTGGTGGAAGAGGGTGACAAAGACAAAGGGGGCAGTGGGGGTGCTTGGTAGTGAGGGGTCAGCTGAGGAATTACTGGCTCAATTTAAGAAGTGAATTAGTTATTATAAGCACTTGATCCTCAGTGCCTCACAGTTGATTCCAATAATCAGAATCAGGTTTATTATCACTGGCATGTGATGTGAAATTTGTTAACATAGCAGCAGTGTTTCAATGCAACAATATAGAAGAGAAGAAAATATAATTAAAATAAGTAAATCAATTACAGTAAATGTATATTGAATAGATTTTTAAAAGTGCAAAAAACAGATACTATGTTTTTTTAAAAAAGTGAGGTGGTGTCCAAGGATTCAATGTCGATTTAGGAATTGGATGGCAGAGGGGAAGAAACTGTTCCTGAATTGCTGAGTGTGTGCCTTCAGGCTTCTGTACCTCCTACTTGATGGTATCTGTGAGAAAAAGGCATATCCTAGGTGCTGGAGGTCCTTGATAATGGATGCTGCCTTTCCCTGAAGATGTCCTGGGTACTTTGCAGGCTAGTACCCAAGATGGAGCTAACTTGATTTACAGCCCTCTGCATCTTCTTTCAGTCCTGTGCAGTAGCCTCCCCATACCAGACAGTGATGCAGATTGTCAGAATGTTATCCATGGTACATCTCTAGAAGGTTTTGAGTGTATTTGTTAACATGCCAAATCTCTTCAAACTCCTAATAAAGTATAGCTGCTGTCTTGCCTTTATAACTACATCGATATATTGGGACCAGGTTAGCTGCTCAGAGATCTTGACACCCAAGAACTTGAAACTGCTCACTCTCTCCACTTTTGATCCCTCTGAGGATTGGTGTATGTTCCTTTTGTTTTACTCTTCCTGAAGTCCACAAACAGCTCTCTCATCTTTCTGACATTGAGTGCCAGGTTGTTGCTGTAGCACTATTCTGCTAGTTGGCATATGACACTCCTGTATGCCCTCTCCACCACCTGAGATTCTACCAACAATGGTTGTATTATCAGCAAATTTATAGATGGTATTTGAGCTATGCCCAGCCACAGTCATGTATATAGAGAGTGGAGCAGTGGGCTGAGCACACACCCCTGAGGTGCGCCGGTGTTGATCGTCAGCAAGGAGGATATGTTATCAATCCATACAGACTGTGATTTTCAGATTAGGAAGTCGAGGATCCAATTGCAGAGGAGGTATAGAGGCCCAAGTTCTACAACTCAATCAGGATTGTGGGAATGATGGTATTAAATGCTGAGCTATAGTCAATGATTAGCATCCTGACATTTGTGTTTGTGTTGTCCAGGTGGTCTGAAGCCGTGTGGAGAGCCATTGAGATTGCATCTGCCGTTGACCTATTGTGGTGATAGGCAAATTGTAATGGAACTAAGTCCTTGTTGAGGTAGGAGTTCAGTCTGGTCATGACCAACCTCTCAAAGCATTTAATCACTGTGGATGTGAGTACTACTGGGTGATAGTCATTAAGGCAGCTCACGTTATTCTTAGGCACTGGTATAATTGTTGCCTTTTTGAAGCAAGTGGGAAATTCTGCCTGTAGCAATGAGTGGAGGAAAATGTCCTTGAATACTCCCACTAGTTGGTTGGCACAGGTTTTCAGAGCCTTAACAGGTACTCCATTGGAACTTTCCACCTTGCAAGGTTTCACTCTTTAAGGACAACCTAACATCGGCCTCTGAGGCAGAGTCACAGGGTCATCAGGTGCAGCAGGGCCCTTCACAGCTGTAGTTGTGTTCTCCCTTTCAAAGTGGGCATAGAAGGTGTTGCATTCATCTGGTAATGAAGCATTGCTGCCATTCATGCAATTGGCTTTTGCTTTGTAGGAAATAATTTCTTGCAAACCCTGCCAGAGTTGCTGTACATCTGATATCACCTCCAAACTCATTTGAAATTGTCTCTTCCCCTTTGAAATAGCCTTCTGTAGATTATAACTGGTTTTTTGGTACAGGCCTGGGTCGCCAGACTTGAATGACACAGATCTAGCCTTCAGCAGACGACGTACCTCCTGGTTCATCCCTGACTTTTGGTTTGTGAATGTATAGCCAGTCTTTGTAGGCACACTCATCCACACAAGTTTTAATGAAATTGGTAACAGCTGCAGCATACTATTCCAGATGCAAAGATGAATCCCTGAATACGGTCCAGTCCACCAATTCAAAGCGGTCCTGTAGGTGCTCCTGTGCTTCCCTTGTCCATAGTTTCTTGGTCCTCACTACTGGTGCTGCAGTCTTCAGTTTCTGCCTATACTCAGGGAGTAGAAGTACAACCAGGTGATCAGACTTCCCAAAGTGAGGGCATGGAATAGCACAGTAGGCATTCTTGAAGGTGGTGTAGCAATGGTCCAGTGTGTTGCTTAGTGTTTTTTTTTTCCAGACTGGCCTGGTTAAAATCTCCAAAAATGATGGTGAAGGTGTTAGGGTGCACTGTTTCATGCATGTTGTTCCCTTTGCTCAGATCATTTAAAGCCTGCTTGACATTGGCTGAGGTGGAATGTAAATTACTACCAAAATGACCCTGGAGAACTCCTGTGATAGGTAAAAAGGATGACACTTAACTGCTAGATATTCCAGGTCTGGTGAGCAGAACTGGGACAGCACTGATATATTCATGCACCAAGAAGAATTGATCATGAGGCATACTCCTTCATCTCTGCTTTTGAAAGACTCTGTAGATCTATCCTGACGGTGTATAATAACCCATTGAACTGAATTGCACCATCTGGTATGGACGGGGTTAACCAGGATTCCATATAACAAAGGACACACACCATCCTAACATCCCTCTGATTCAGCACCCTCGCTCTAAGATCATTGATTTTATTCACCAGAGACTGCACATTTGCCAGCAAGATCATTGGTATAGGGAGTTTAAAAACCCGTTTCCTTAAATGCACTTGTAACTCCGCTCTGCACCTGCTCTTCCTCTGAGGTTGTCGTTGGGCACTTCTGACCACAATCAGTGTTGTTTCCATCAGTTTTAAGCAGCGATAGTTTGCTTAAATGCATTAAGACATCGTTGTTGTCTGTACTGACCTTGAAAGCAGTTGTGCTTTTTAGCTGTATCAGGCTGAAACGGAAATATTTAATCGTATCCATTGAGTGTACTGCTGCTACTTGAGTTTCGTCTAGGCTCCCCGGAAATACTCACATACTTGCCTCATCTCTTGCTCATACACATTTTCGTAGATTTTACTCAAAGCACTTTATAGTTGTTGAAAGCAATGTGACACTTTTGTATTTAGCATATCATAAGGAATATAGACTGAAGAAATATAGGCAGTCCTGCTGAAGGGCTTTGACCTGAAATGTTGACTTTACTTTTTTCCAAAGATGCTGCCTGGCCTGCTGAGTTCCTGCAGCATTTTGTGTTGATTGAAGAAATTGTGTAGCCTGCACATTGCCCTTCACTGCAGTGTTAGCTAGTTCAAAATTCAAGTTCAATGTTCAAAAGTTCATAGCAAATTTATTATTGAAGTACATATAGATTGCATTATACAACTCAGATTTATTTTCTTCTGGACATACTCAATAAATCAAGTAACCATAATAGAATGAGTGGAAGACCACACCAACAGGGTGAACATCCATGTGCAAAAGAAAATGAACTGCAATTACAAAAGTTAAAAAAAGCAGAAATAATAAAAGTGAAAGTGAGTCCATAGGTGGTGGGAATAGTTCAGTAATGGGGCAAGTGATGAGTGAAGTTATCCCCTTTGGTTCAAGAGCCTAATGGTTGAGGAGGAATAATGGTTCCTGAACCTGGTAGTTTGAGGCCTAAGGCTCCTGAGATACTTTCTTCCTGATGGCAGCAGTGACCTGAGTAGTGGGGGTCCTGATGATGAATGGCAACGCCACTCTGTGTACATGTGCTCAATGGTGGAGAGGGCTTCGCCTGTAAACTGGGCCATAACCACTGATTTTTGTACGATTATCAGGCATGACATTGCTTACTTGTCAGAATTATTCACGAAGTCTAATGAAATCAATCTTCAAATGCAAGGGGATAATGTGAATCAAATCAACCTTTCCACATTTCTGTCCATTACCCTATTTAAATGCAATACTGGTGGCTGTGACCTCTTCCAGTTTCTGAGCCTCTCTGAATTGGAAGAGAGAGAAAGAATACCAGATCTTCAAATATACTATGCCTACCTGGCTGAGCTGCATCAGCACAAGCCAGGGAGATCTCAAGATCTTCTCTTGATCCAAATTCCAGATTAGTAATAAATCACTTGTAATGAGGTAACAGGAAGGTTGGATCTTGCTACAGAATGACTTTGAGCTGAAGCCACGGTTCAAAAAATCATATCAAGATTGTCGGTTGCAGAAAGAAATCTCTGAATGCTATCCTGCACTATGGAAAATGTTGAAGGTGCTCTTTTTTGCCTTTCCAACATCATATCTAGTACAGCTCAGTCACCCAACTTTCAAAGCCATGAAACAAACAGCAAATTACTGAACGTGGGGATCTGAGACTCCAACTGAGTGCCATTCAGCCTGATCTTGAGCATCAAGCTCATCCATTTCATTGAAACATGAAAAAGCAATGAGGTAGTGAGTTGTTGGACTACTAATGTACACTCTAAAATTGTATTGACATTTACAATTAGATTGTATTTAAATGAAATCATTTTATTTGTAGCTTTAAATAGATTTGAATAATTTTTGCAATTATTTGTCACTGCTCTGAATTTGCAGTTTGTGGCAGCTCGCCCATGTGGCAAGCGAACCAGCTCCAGCAGTCACGGGCGAGTCTGTAGCCAGCAGCAACCAAGAAGGCTCTGAGTGAGGGGCAGACCTCGGCCTGGAAGCCGACGTCACTTCCGCCCCGCAAAGAGCGGGGGATGCTGGGAGTGGGCACATAAGTGCGTGTGGATTGAAACAGTAAACAGTTCAACCAGACCCTGTTCGACTCAGTGTGTTGCTTTCACTCATTGCATGTCAGCGCGACTACAAGTTCCTATTTTCTTTCACTGTGCATCATAAATCAGAATTCTTCATAGTTTTAATGTAATGGCTGGAAAGGGAGAGGAGTTAACTGGGATGTGAATCTGGAAAACAAGGGATTGGTAATCCAAGAGAGTTGGGGTACCACTGCTCTAGAAGTTCTAAAGTCATTCAATGTTTCTCTCTCCAATGCATCTTGTCCTGATCCTAAAAACAGTTCTGGTGTTCCTGTCACTGGTTTGAATGTCAATGAGAACAATATTATTTGACTTTCAAGATTGGAAAGGTAAAATTAGATAGTAAGTGTAAAGTACTTATCCATATTTCAGATTTAACTTGCAGTGATAAACATTAGAAATATTGTAACATGGCACAGATCCCTTCAGTAGGGCATGGACAAAATGGGTCTGATTTGCTTTGGTGGACAACCAAGTGAATATTCCATGTCTGTAACTTCCATTTAGTACTAGTTGTGTCCTGGTTGAATTAAATTATTAATGTATATTTCTGCACAGCAATTCAATTTTTACAAAAAGCAATGTATTTCAAATTATCATAAGACCAACCAAGCTATAGTTGGCCCAAGAATACAAGTAGAGCCTGCTGCTCTACTCAAATATATTAAAAAAAAACAACCATGACTGAATGGCTAGGGCCACCTTAAACGCCATCTATAAATTTTACTATCTCTCAATTGTTGTTGAGAGAATCTCAGATGTTGATGAGAAGGCAGACAGGAATGAGATGGATCTGCTGATTGAATGGTGTCACAGCTATAACCTTGTACTCAATGTTGGTAAGACTAAGGAATTGATTGGGACTTCAGGAATGGAAAGCCAAAGGAACACACACCAGTCCTTATCAAAGTTCAAAGTAAATTACTTATCAAAGTAATCAAACAACCCTGAAATTCATTTCCTTTCAAATTGCAGTAATTACAAAGAAACAATTGAATCAATGAAAGACCACAAGTTACAAGATGGACAAAGTGTCACACCATTGGACTTTGCCGCAGGATCCACATGCCCCCGCTGCATAGCAGGTTCAGCAATTGTGCCTGTGAATGTTCACAAGCCAGCTAATTGCTGTTTCATCATGGTGGTATTTAACTCCCATTTTTTAAAAATCTTGTCAAGACTTGACCAAAAGCACAGTATTGTTACTCTCCCTGCTTACCATTGTACTGGTCAGGGAAAAAGGACTACCACTTCAATTGACACTGGAAAGGAGAGTAGTTAGATGTTGCTTTCACTGAGGTTTTGGCATTTAACTTTCAGTTTGAGAGTTTTGGTTAACAGGGCTGTTGGCTTAGCATTTATTGTTTTCCTTTTCCATTAAGTTCTGCAATAATTTTCATTGAAGTCAGTGAACTGTCAACCCATTTCAATGTCTTTCTCCACGCCAGGGGCCATATCTGAATATTCTGATACAAACAGCCAACATGCAAAAGACTACAAAGAGTGCAAATATAAAAAGAAAATTATCATCATAAATAAACAAGAAATATCAAGATCTGACTGAGTCCATAGGTTTTAGGAACAGTTCAGTGTTGGGGTAAGTCAAGTTATCCCATCTGGCTCAAGAACCTGATGGTTGACTGATAATAACTGTTCCTGAACCTAATGTGAGTCCTGAGGCTCCTGTGCCACCTCCTTGATGGCAGCATCAAGAAGAGAGCATAGCCTAGGTGGTCAAAGTAAAATCTATTAGAGGCTATACATGTCACCACATACAGCCCTAAGATTCTTTTACTGCCGGCAGACTTGGCAAATCTATAGAGGTGTAACTGTAAACAGGATTAAAGAACAACAAAATAACGAGAGCATGAAATAACAGGATAAAAGAATTATTAAAGTGAGACCACCAGAAATAGAGGGAGTGCAGTTATCCCCTTTTGCTCAAGAGCCTGAGGGTTGATGGGTGGTACCTATTGAACCTGGCGGTGGTCCTTGATGATGGATGCTGCTTTAGTGTGACAGCACTTTTGTAAAGGTGTTGAATAGTGTGGAGGGCTTTCCCCTTGATGGACTAGCTATATTCATTTCTCTTTGTAGTTTTTTTCCTCTATTCAAGGGCATTGGTGTTTCCACACTAGGCCATAACGCAACCAGTTAATATACCCTCCACTGCACATCTATAGAAGATTGTCAAAGTTTTAGATACAGTATGTCAAACCCTTACAAACTTCTCAGAAAGTAGAGGTGCTACTGTGCTTTTTCTAATGGCGCTTACGTGCTGGACCCAGGACAAATCCTCCGCAGTGATTAACATGGGAATTCAAAGTTGCTGACCTGCTCCACCTCTGATGCCACAACGAGGACCTCCACAATCAGGACCTCCACAATCAGGACCTCCACAACCAGGACCTCCACAACCAGGACCTCCACAATCAGGACCTCCACAACGAGGACCTCCACAACGAGGACCTCCACAATCAGGACCTCCACAATCAGGACCTCCAGTTTCCTCCTCCTGTAGTCAATAATCACCCCTTGGTCTTACTAGCATGGAGTGGAAGATTGTTGTAGCACCACAGCCTTATTTTCAATCTCTCTCCTGTATGCTGATTTGTCACCACCTTTGGTTTGGCCAGTGACAGCGGTGTCATCATCAAACTTAAATATGGCATTAGAGCTGTGCTTAGCTTCACAGTCACAAGTGTAAAGTGACTAGAGCAGGAGATAATTACACAGCCTTCTGAATGGGTCGGCAGTAGAAAGGGTGAACAGTTTCAGGTTCCTGGGTGTCAATGTCTCTGAAGATCTATCCTGGGACCAATATATTGATGTAATTATAAAGAAGGCACACCAACAGATATATTTCATTGGAAGTTTAAATGGATTTGGTATGTCAACAAAGGCTCTCGCAAATTTCTGGAGCTGTACAGTGGAGAGCACTGACTGGTTGCATAACCGTCAAGCATGGAGGTGCCAATGCATAGGATCAGAAAAAGCTGCAGAGGGTTGTAGACTTACTCATCTCCATTATGTGTACTAGCCTCCAACCATTGAGGACATCTTTAAAAGCCAATTTATCAAGAAGGCAGCATCCATTATTAAGGAGCTTCCAACATCCAGGACATATCCTTTTCTCGTTACTACAACTAGGAAGGAGCTACAGGAGCCTGAAGACACACACTTAATACTTCAGGAAGAGTTTCATGCCCGCTTCATGAAGCCATGACTTCAGTACTTTGTACAATTTATTTTTAAACTATTTTTGTTGTAATTTTTAATGTTTTGCATTGTACTGTTGCCGCAAGACAATATGCATGATGTATATGAACTGTTTCCACAACTTGCAGACTAACGTTCAAGGGCTCTTCATCTCATGTTCTCAATATTTAATGTTTTTATTTTGTCTTTTGTATTGTCTTTTGCCCATTTGTTGTTTTCCATCCTGTTGCAAGAAAACAAATTTATCAGCTTTGATAATAAATTTACTTTGAACTTTGAAAATATTGGTGGTGATAATCTGATTTTGATTGACATGGAGGAGCAGCCCCTTGAACAGTGAAAGAGATATCACCTCCTAGAACCACAAAAGCAATGGTGTGATGTTCATTGTGTGTGTGTGTGTGTTTTCCTCTTTACAAGTTAAACTTGCTGAAGGCAAGACCATGAATGTCCAAAGTTTTTGGACTGTTTCCTCTTTTGTTTATATATTTAATTGTGAATAAAATCTATTTATGAAATAAACAAATAAAGATGTTAAAGATATTTAATTTCAATCCAGAGAGGAGAGAGAAGATGAGATGAACAATTGTCTAGCTCCTTGAGGTGAGAGAAGTGCAAGTGGTCCAACAAACTCAATATGAGTGGTTCACCTTGTGTCAGTCTGAAACTGGCTCACCCTGTGGCTGTTGTTTATTTTGAGTTGTTTCAAGTTGGAAACGTTTATCTGAACTGGGAAAAAGAGAAAGCTATTTAGGTTCAATTTGCAGGGAGCTGCGGGAAGGTTGGACAGAACAGAGTGAATATCCCTGATAGGATGAGTACAGGTCTCTGATAGTTTGCACAATTCTCTGCTTCATTATTAAGGATCCTATCCATACAAGGCATGCCCTCTTTATTGTCGTTAGTGTGGAATTGTTGGAGCTTGAAGACTCGATGTTTTAGGAACAGCATCTTCTCCACTGTGATCAGATTTATGAACAGACCATGAACACTATCTCACTTTTCCCTCTCTTTTTGAACTACATTTATTTTTATTAAATATATTTCTCATTGTAGCTTTAGGTAATGTTTTATGTATGCATTTTACTACTGCCACTAATCAACACATTTCACAACATTTGCCGGGAATAATAAACCTGATTCTGATTCATTGACAAATAATGGCAGTTATTAAAAACAAAACTAAAAATCTATTGTGACAAATTTTTATCAATCTAAAATGTTTTCACCTATTGAATGGTGAAAGGCTTTGATAGAGTGAATATGGAGAGGATGCTCCCTGTGATGGGAGTGTCTAAGACCAAAGGACACAGCCTCAGAATAGAGGGGAGTCCTTTTAGAATGGAGATGAAGAGGGATTTCTTTAGCCAGAGAGAGGTAAATCTGTGGAATTCATTGCCACAGGCAGCTGTGGAGGCCAAGTCTTCATGTATACTTAGGGCAGAGGTTGACAGATTCTTGATTGGTCAAGGCATAAAGGGATATGGGAAGAAGGCAGGAGATTAGGGCTGAGAGAAAAATTGGATCAGCTAAGATGAAATGGCAGAGCAGACTCGATAGGTCAAATGGCCTAATTCTGTGCCCATATTTTACAGTATCATGGTCTTGTGTTTTCCTTTCTTTCAATGTTTCCTAACCTGCTGAGTGTTGTGATGGTTATGTACAAAGATGACAGTTATTCTTGTGCATTTCTTCTGTTATGGATCTGAAAGGGACTGCTGAATCCATTTCTGGAGTGGCAAACTCGTTGCTAGTGAGGGCAAGGGAAATGTCCTGAGACATGAAAACTTTTATTAAAGTTGTCATGGGCAAGTCTTACCAAGGCATGCCATTCTGTCCAGTCTTGTGCACACAGTTCCAGCTACTTTGGAGTAAGGTCAGCATATGCAATGTTAGCTTTCACACAATTTTTGAATCTCTTGCAAGTCCTAACTTGGTTGCTCTAGTACAGAGACAGCATGCCATATGTTTGGGAATTCTGGAGTCCTCTATGTGTATGACATTTCTTGTCCATCAAAGCTGGACTTTCAGCATCATAGCTTCAATGCTCATGGTCTCCGCTCTGTTGAGGACTTCCAGGTTTGTGACAGTCTTGCCGGTGGATGCCTTGGAGCAATCTCAGGCTATGATGTGGAATCGCTCTAGCTGTTTGAGAAGTCTTCTGTAAGCAGTCAATATTTCATAGCCATAAAGGAGACTGCAAATGACAATAGTGTTAACATCTTGAGCTTTGTCGATAGACGGGTGTGCTGTTTCAACACACATGAACACTGGCAGCCAAGGTTCTGGCTTTACAGATCTTGATATTGATTTCCTTGTCTCTAGTGAGCCATCACTAGAGGTGATGTTGCCAAGGTACCTGAACTCATCTACTGGATTCAATTTTGTTCCCTCGATGGTAATGCAAGGAGGGGCAATATCAAATCCAAGAGCAGAGTGAAATAGGACTTCCATCTTTACAAGGCTGATGCTGAGACCAAAAAGACAAGAGACTTCTGCAAAGCTGTGGACAATGAGTTGGACCTCTGTGGGCCATCAGGGCACAGTCATCAGAATACAGCACTTCGTCTACCTGACACTCAATTCTTTAGATATCTCCAAATTAGACATTTAATCAACCCTTTAATACCAAACTTTCCTGAGGTACCTGATAAAAATGTTGTGGATTTGTTTCTTCGTATGAACCCATTGGGTAAAGGTTTAATATCTACTATTTCAGATATGTTAGCGATGTTGAGGCGAGCCCCCTTCGACAAAATTGGAACTGCCTGGGAGCATGATTTAAATTTTTCTTTGTCCAATGAGGTTTAGGGTTCAGTTCTCAAGTCAGTTAATTCAACTTCTCTATGTGTTTGCCCCTGCCTTTTACAGTTCAAGGTTGTACACAGGGCTCATACATCTAAAACTAAATTGTTGCGATTCTATCCTGATATTAGTCCCTGGTGTGATAAGTGTAAAGAGGGCA
Organism: Hemitrygon akajei; assembly: GCF_048418815.1. NCBI lineage: Eukaryota > Metazoa > Chordata > Chondrichthyes > Myliobatiformes > Dasyatidae > Hemitrygon > Hemitrygon akajei. The sequence goes on along the minus strand of NC_133132.1, from coordinate 90,146,623 downwards.
GGGCCTCTCTTATTCATTTGTAATGGGCTTGTCCTAGCTTGGAGAAATTCTGGAGAGTTTTTATTTTAAACTTTATCTCAAATACTTAATTGCTATTTGGAATCTAACCCTCTGATTGCTTTTCTCAGTACTTCAGGAGAAGCTGACATGCATTTTACTCCGACTAAGCGTTGTACATTGTCTTTCGCCTCTCTTTTGGCCAGATGTGCAGTCCTTAGGTGGAGAGATCCTGCCCCACCCACTCATGCTCAATGGCTCAGAGACATTATGTCCTGCTTAGACTTGAAAATTCATTATTCACTTCTTAATTCGAACATAAAGTTCCAAAAGATGTGGGGACCTTTTCTTGAATATTTCCATAATTCCTGTTTAGATTAAAGGTGCATCCCTCCCTTCTTTTCTTTTGCATTTAAATCCCGTACTTCCAGCTTCTTACAGTTAAGATTTATGTTTTTTTATTAGTAAACATATAAACATATTATAGATTAGGTAGTAGGCAATATAAATACCTTTTTATTAATACAGCTCTGCGGTGATAAAGTTCTGATTATTTTTTATATATATCGTAAGGTTGGCTTGGAGTTTGATAGTGGGATGGTGGGGTGGTAACTAACTTTATACAATTCTTCTCTGGGTGCTTTTCTTAATTGTTATGAACTGTACTTACATGGTTGTTCTGCACTATATAAACCTTTTTTATTTTGTTGCATTGTAAAAACTCAAAAATTAATTTAAAAAAATACAGCACTTCACGGATGAGCTTTTCTTATCATCTTCGATTTGGCATTCAGACGAGGCAGGTCAAAGAGTGATCCATCAAGCCTGTACTTCAGATACACATCCTGCTCCAAGTCCCTCATGGCATGGTTCAGCAGGCATGTCAAGTATAGGTTAAAAGACACAGGGGCCAACACAGACACTTGTTTCACACCATTTGAAATGCTGAATAGCTGTGAAGCTTCTCCGTTTTTGATAGGACAAGGTCAATCATGATGTTATGAAAGAGGCAAATGAGACTGACGAAACTGCAAGAGCATCGCAGTTTCAACAATACTGTCCCCAGCGCTTCTCTATTGTCTACATCAAACATTTTGGTTAGATCTATGAAAATGGCATATAAATTCAAATGTTATTCTCTGCAATTCAGTGATGAATCAACATACAAGAGGGAGATTGAAAATCTGACTGAGTGATGTCATAATAACAATATCTTACTGAATGTTAGCAAGGCCAAGGATCTGAATATTCACTTCAAGAAGAAGAAACCAGAAGTCCACACATCAGTCCTCATCAGAGGAAGAAAGGATCAGCACTTTAAATTCCTCGGTGCTATTATTTCAAAGGACCTGTCCAGGGTCCGGCTCATAAGTGCAGCTACGAAGAAAGCAGGGCAGCACCTTCACTTCCTTAGGAGTTGGGCAAAGATTTGTTGTAACGTCTAAAACTTCGACAAACTTCTATAGATGTGTGGTGGGAGGTATATTGACTGGCTGCATCACAGCCTGATGGGGAAACATCAATGACATTGAACAGAAAATCTTACAAAAATAGTGGATACAGCCCAGTCCATTACAGGTATAGCACTCCCCACCACTAAGCATATCTACACAAAGCATTGTTGCAGGAAAACAGCATCCATTTTCAAGGACCACCGCCACACTGGACATGCTCTCTTTTCTCTGCTGCCAGCAGAAAGAAGGTACAGGCGCCTTAGGACTCATACCATCAGGTTCAGAAACAGTTATTATGCCTCAAACATCAGGCTCTTGAACCAAAGGCGATAACTTCACTTCCCCATCATTAAAATGTTCCCCACAATCTATGGACTCGCATTCAAGGACTCTTCATCTTGTGTTCTCAATATTAATTTGATTTTTTTTATTGTTTCTTTCCTTTTGTATGCCCAGGTTGGTGCAGTCTTTCACCAACAGCGGCTATACCTCATTAGGAATTTGAAGAGATTTGGTATGTCAACAAATACACTTTAAAAACTTGTATAGATGTACCATGGAGAGCATTCTGACAAGCTGCATCACTGTCTGGTAATGGGGGGGGGGGGGGAGGGCTACTGCACAGGACTGAAAGAAGCTGCAGAGGGTTGTAAATTTGGTTGGCTCCATCTTGGGTACTAGCTTACAAAGTACCCAGGACGTCTTCAAGGAGCGGTGTCTCAGAAGGCAGCGTCCATTATTAAGGATCTTTAGCACTCAGGACATGTCCTTTTCTCACTGTTACCATCAGGTAGGAGGTACAGAAGCTTGAAGGCACACAACGATTCAGGAACAGTTTCTTCCCCTTTGCCATCTGATTCCTAAATGGACTTTGAACCCTTGAATGCTACCTCACAATTTTTAATACATTGAATTTCTGTTTTTGCACGATTTTTAATCTATTCAAAATTCAGATATTGTAATTGATTTTCTTTTTTATTTATTATAATTATTTTATGTTATGCTTTTTCTTTTTTCTTCTATATTATGTATTGCATTGAACTGATGCTGCTAATTTAACAAATTTCATGTCACATGCTGATGATGATAAACCTGATTCTGATTCATTGATTCTTTCATGGTTATTATTCTATTATGGATTTATTAAGTATGTCTGCAAGAAAATGAATTTCATAGTTGTATATGGGACATATATGTACTTTGATAATAAACTTACTTGAACTTTTCCTGAACCCAGCAAACAGCAAAAACCACGTCGATAGTGCTGCACCCAAGCGAAAACCACACCGCTTTTCGGGAAGGTTTTCTCTAATATGCTGGTTATTTTTCTAATAGGCATTTGAGAATTTTACAGGGCAGAACCCTCCAAACAATAGACAAGAGGGAGATACCTCATTTGTTACCACAGTCAGCTTTGCTTTGCATCCCTTGATTTTGAAAATCCAGATGATTGTGGCATCCTTGAAGACTTTAGACATGTCTTCTTCTTCTGAGATGCTCATAAGAATGCTGCGGACAGTTTTGATTACAACTGGATCTGCTGACCTGAAGATCTCAGTGGGTACTCTGTCCTGCTTGGAGAGTGGGGGGGATGTTTCCAGAGCTTGTTTGAACAATGGCTTTTTGACCTTATCCAATGTACTGTAGGGGGAAGGTCAAAGGTGACAGCAAATCGTTTCTGCAGGATGTGGTCAAGTGCAGCCTGGTCTAAAGTAAAGGGCCTGTTGAGCAGGTTCACAAGGATGATTCTGGAAATGAAAGGTTATCATATGAAGAACATTTGATGGCTCTGGGTCTGTACTTGCTGGAACGTAGAAGGATGAGGTGATTATCTCACTGAAACCTTTTGAACGTTGAAAGGCCTAGACAACGTATATGTAGAGAGGATTTTTCCCATGTTCGGGGAGTCTAGCCCAAGAGGGCACAGCCTCAGGATAGAGGAGCATCCATTTATAACAGAGATGTGGAGAAATTTCTTGGTGAATTTGTGGGATTTGCTACCACAGGCAGCTGTGGATGCTTAATTATTGGGTTTATTTAAGGCAGAGATTGATAGGTTCTTGATTGGCCACAACATTGAATGTTATGGGGAGAAGGCTTGGGAGTGGGGCTGAGGAGGGGAAAAAGTTCAGTCATAATTGAATAGCGGAGCAGACTTGATGGGCCAAATAGCCTAATTCTGCTCCTATGTCTTGCGGTGTTATGGCCATATACGGTCCATAGATTGCCTTAATATACAGTCCATAGATTGCCTTAATAGCATTGAATTCTTGGTGTCGGCATAGTGCTGGACCTCTTCTGCTTTCATCTCCCCCCACTCATCCTACGTTCTGTGTTGGGCTGCCTGTGTCTGACTCTGGAGATGTTTGAAGCAAACTCATTTTAATTTGGAGGGAATGTTGTTCTGCCATGTGATACAAGCCTTTTGCTTCTCTGCCAGAACTTTGGCGATGTTCTCATTTTCGTCAAACCAGTCTTGGTGTTGCCTCTTTTTTGATCCAACAACAAACATTGCTGTTTTCGTCACCAAAGTCTTAAATGAATCCCATTTTTGTCTTGTGTTTCCAGTGAGGGGTCCATGGGACAGCAGTTTGTCAGCAAGGCTGGCTTCAGTTTCTCATTGTTTAAAAAAAACTGATGACTTTTGGCTTCTTCCTCTGCAATGGATCAATGTGTAGTGTGAGGATGGATCCAGACAGTTGATGATCAGTCCAGCACTCCATACTGTGCATAGCCCGAGTGACCTTCTGCTAAGATGGCAGCACACCCAGATGCAACAGCCTCTTGGGGCCAATTAAAGGTGTTTTTGTCTTATTAAATATCTTTTTTTAAAACTTGCAAGGCAATGCTGGGCTTTAAGAACTTTGATACTGAAGGTCTACCCTATCAGTGAGCTGCTTATTGGTAAAGAAGTGTGACTTGATGCAGGCCATGTTGTTGTCTGCTACAGGAAGGCAATACAGGCATTGGAGTTGGTGCACAAAGGTGGTGTGCAGTGAAACAGCAGGTGATTGTCTTGGACATTTCACTTGTGATCACAAGACCTTGTTGGACATTGATAATGTAAGATGTTGCAGGCTTGTTTCCCTTGTCTGTTGGCACGACAGACAGTGAGAGGTCTGTCTGGCCTCTGTTGACAAGCTTTCAAGCCGTGGGCTTGCCTGCTGCTGCAGTCCAGGAGAGGAGATGCCGGAGGTGGTATAGCACAGCGTCTTTATTCGGTTGGAGCTGGCATCTCCCATCAGTAACTGTCCTCCGGTCTCTGATTGGCGGAATGACAAGCTGGATTACATGTGTGTGTTGTCTGCAGTCTGCCAAGATCTGCACCATCAATTTACAGGACGTGTTACTCGGGCTGCGGCTACATCTGTATTTTCTGTTTGACTGACCGTATGTTTGCTTGCTATCTTGAATGCACTGTGTGCTGGGCACAGTACCTAGTACTGAGTTGAGCTGTGTATATTTCGCATCTTGGCCCCAGGGCATTGCTATTTCATTCAGCTGCATTCATGTATGGTTGAATAATAATTAAACTTGAACTTGAACTTCAATGTCCCGCTTGTGACTGATGATAACGTTGATCTTGTGTCACTGTTTTGACATAGTGTGCATCTATGTTGTATACTATTTGTCAGCTTGCCTGAAAAATGGGCTTGTGATGAACAGGCCGTTTTCAGCACAAAAACTTAGTAACAGCATCCGTTGGTGTTCACCTTATCAATGCCATGATGTCCCTGTACCCTGTTCCAATCTCGGAAGTTGTTTCTGACTCTGGCATTAAAGCCATCCATGAGGAGAAGTTGGTCACCAGGAGGTATTGCTTTAATGATGCATCCAAGATTGCTGGAGAAATCTTCTTTGGCTTCATTGCTACAGGTCATAATCAATTCATAAGCACTGTTGACTGTGATGTGGCAAGGAGGATTAAGAGGAAAACGAAGCTTAATTAACCGTTCATTAATGCAGGTTGGAAGGTTGAACTCCTCTGTTGTTGCAGAGTCAGCGTGGATGACTAATGTCCACAGGCCACCTACATGCAGGATTGGAGCTGCGATTGCCAGAGATTACTTCTACCTGTTGTTCCACCTCTAGCCCACCACCGCAGGACTTGAGGAAATTAGGTGATGGCTACAGAAGAACGCCTTCTGGGGGAGAGCTTTTCAAGTAGAAATACCTTTTCAGTGGGGCAGTCCTACTGTCTTGACCTCAGAAGTGATGATCCAGTTGTACGAAGAGTCACCACAACTGGGGACTTCCTTTATTGTAGTGGAAGGCCACGACGCTATGTGCTCTTTGTCAAGCCGTAAGCTTTCCTCAAGTTGTTGTAAAACTACCTTTTTGGCTGCTGGATCGCACTATCGATGTCCTCCACCCAGTCTGCCAGAGCTGACTTTGCATTGCTGGGCTATTACAGTCATGAGACTCCAGCTGCGTGACCGGTCATTATTGTTCGAGGAGACACCTCAAGCCTTTGCACAACCAAATGTGATGTTCAAGCAGATAGAATGCACAAGCAGATTGCAGCAGCAGAGTGCAAATCCTATGCCACTGACAGACAAGCTGTTCTTCTGCCCTTCGGGATGCTCATTTTCCCCACATTTTTTGTTGTTTTTTTTCATTTCTGACTTCCAGCATCTGCACTTTTTAACATTTTTGAACTGTTAAATTGCAAGTCATAGCTGTTACTGAAAGCAAAAACCAAAAAAGGAGAATGCTGGAACTGCCCAGGTGATCAGGCAGCATCTATTTAGTAGGATCTAGGTGAATGGATAAGGTCTACATTTTAAGATATGATCATCTACACAGCCTTCTGAACACGAATAACATTGCAAAAAATCTGTTCTGTAATGTAACGAGTACTCCCCATTATGACCAAATTGTTCCCATCAGAAATCAAAAGCAACTTATTGATTATGACTATCTTTTACAACATATCTTTGCCTGGATCCTCTGTGGGATGCTATTGAGAATTTTGATTCCAGGCTACCAACCTATTTCTGGCAGTTTTACTTCAGCACTTACAAAATGTGTTACAAATTCATTAAGACGGAAAAAGAGAGCAAAAGCTGCACAAGAGCTCACTTACAAAATGTGCTTCTCCCCCAAATTTAAGAAAAGGACAGTGAAAATCAATTTTTCACCCAGTGACACCATTAGGTTGTCTTTATTTTTAGACATCCTGGAGAAACCACATAGCCACAAATGTCGTAAGGGCCCTGACCAATATTTGTGCATCTGCCAGTTTGATTTAGATTATGGCTGACAAAGTGCAGGCATCATAGGACTGCAGGTGCCACTTTTTAATCTTCTGCCCTCTGTTTTGCACTGCACTCTGAAGAATTATGGACCTGTTCAGATCACATTGCATCGTGACGGTAGTCATTTCTAATGGACTACACTTACAAGATGCCACAGAAATATAGACACCATGCTGTTTAGGTAATATATCTTTCTTCGTGTCTTGTAATAGTACCCTATTTAACTAGAATGTTCATATCCATCTAGATCTAGTTGACACTTCATATATCACTTAGGTGTGTTACTGCTGCACCATTAGAATGTGGCAGATCAGTAGAAAATCAATTGAAAAGAAAAATAATTGTGTTCTTGCATATGCAGGGTATAGGTAATAGAAACTGATTCAATCACTTCCAAAAGGGCAGAGGATAAAAACAAAACATGCTGGAAGAATTTAGCTAGACAAGCAGTACCTGGAAAGAGAAACCAACTAATGTTTTGAGAAGACATTCTTCAGCAATAATTCCTCAAAACTGAGACAGTTGAGGGAACATTTTTCAAAGCAGAGAAATACAATGAATTACAATACAGTGATTAGCTGATGAAGGATCTCAGCCCAAACTTCAACTGCTCATTTCTCTCCATAGACGCTGCCTGACCTAATGAGTTCCTCCAGCTTTTTTGCAAGGAAGGGTTACAAGTATAAAGATGGGAAAGGTTGGGAGAATTGGATAAGTATGCTGTGATTGCGATCTGAGGCACAGGAGAGACACTGAAGCTGCTAATAGAGAAATCTTTATTCATGGTTACAAACAAGCATTGTTTTGGAGACCCTCTTGGTAGAGCCTCTCAAACATAAAGTATATCACATTTTTATACTTTGAAGATCAAAAGTAACATCGATAGAACAGAAATTTACAGCACACATTACAGGACTTTCAGCCCACAATGTTGTGCTGACTATGTAGCCTACTCTGGAGACTGCCTAGAATTTCCCTAGCACATAGCCCTCTATTCTTCTGAGCTCCAAATACCTATCTAAGAGGCTCTTAAAAGACCCAATTGTATCAGCTTCCAACACAGCTGCTGGCAGCACATTCGATGCACCCACCACTCCCTGTATGAAAAACTTGCCCTTCACATCCCCTCAGTACCTATTTCCAAGGACCTTAAAACTATGCTCCCTCTTGTTAGCCATATGAGCCCTGGGAAAAAGCCTTTGTCTAGCCACATGATCAGTACCTCTCATCATTTTGTACACCTCGATCAGGTCATCTCTCATCCTCTGCCACTCCAAGCAAAAATGACAAAGTTCATTCAACCTATTCTCATAAGGTACACCCTCCAATTCAGGGAACATCCTTGTAAATCTCCTCTGCATCCTCTCTACAGTATTCACATCCTTCCTGTAGTGAAATGACCAGAACTGACCACAATACCCCAAGTGGGCTCTGACCAAGGTCTTATACAGTATAGCTGTAACACTACCTCACAGCTCTTGAACTTGATCCCACGGTTGATGAATGCCAACACATCATATGCCTTCTTAACAGCACTGTCAACCTGCTCTGCAGCTTTGAGTGTCCTATCGACGTGGACTCCAAGATCTCTCAGATTCTCGATACTGCCAAGAGTCTTACCATTTACATTATATTCTGTTTTCAAATTGGACCTATCACCAAAATGAACCACTTCACACTTATCTGGGTTGAAGTCCATCTGCCACTTCTCAGCCTAGTTCTGCATCCTATCAACGTCCCGCTATAACCTCTGACAGCCCTCCACACTATCCACAACACCTCCAACCTTTGTGTCATCAGGAAACTTATTAATTCACCCTTTTTACTTCTTCATCCAAATCATTTATAAAAATCACAAAGTGCGGGGGGGGGGGTTCCAGAACTGGTCCATGCAGAACACAAACCAGCTCCAACCACCCTTTGCAAACCAATTCTGGATTAATAAACAAAGTCTCCTTGGATCTCATGCCTCCTTACTTTCTCAGCAAGTCTTGCATGGGGAACCTGAACAAATAGATAGATAGATAGATAGATACTTTATTCATCCCCATGGGGAAATTCAACTTTTTTTCCAATGTCCCATACACTTGTTGTAGCAAAACTAATAACATACAATACTTAACTCAGTAAAAAATATGATATGCATCTAAGTCACTATCTCAAAAAGCATTAATAATAGCTTTTAAAAAGTTCTTAAGTCCTGGCGGTTGAATTGTAAAGCCTAATGGCATTGGGGAGTATTGACCTCTTCATCCTGTCTGAGGAGCATTGCATCGATAGTAACCTGTCGCTGAAACTGCTTCTCTGTCTCTGGATGGTGCTATGTAGAGGATGTTCAGAGTTTTCCATAATTGACCGTAGCCTACTCAGCGCCCTTCGCTCAGCTACCGATGTTAAACTCTCCAGTACTTTGCCCATGACAGAGCCCGCCTTCCTTACCAGCTTATTAAGACGTGAGGCGTCCCTCTTCTTAATGCTTCCTCCCCAACACGCCACCACAAAGAAGAGGGCGCTCTCCACAACTGACCTATAGAACATCTTCAGCATCTCACTACAGACATTGAATGACGTCAACCTTCTAAGGAAGTACAGTCGACTCTGTGCCTTCCTGCACAAGGCATCTGTGTTGGCAGTCCAGTCTAGCTTCTCGTCTAACTGTACTCCCAGATACTTGTAGGTCTTAACCTGCTCCACACATTCTCCATTAATGATCACTGGCTCCATATGAGGCCTAGATCTCCTAAAGTCCACCACCATCTCCTTGGTCTTGGTGAATCTTATGGAAATCCATATACACTATATCCATTGCTCTATCTTCATCAATATGTTTTGTTACATCCTCAGAGAATTCAATCAGGCTCATAAGGCATGACCTGCCCTTGACAAAGCCATGCTGACTATTCCTAATCAGATTATGTCTCTCCAAATGCTCATAAACCCTGCCTCTCAGGATCTTCTCCAACAACTTGCCCACCATTGAAGTCAGATTCACTAGTCTATAATTTCCTGGGTTATCTCTTCTCCCTTTCTTGAACAAGGGGACAACATTTGCAACCCTCCAATCCTCCAGTACATCTCCCGTCCCTATTGATGATGCAAAGATAATCGCAAGAGGCTCAGCAATCTCCTCCCTCACCTCCCACAGTAGCCTGGGGTATATCTCACCCAGCCCCAGTGACTTATCTAATTTAATGCTTTTCAAAAGCTCCAGCACATCCTCTTTCTTAATCTCTCTATGCTCAAGTGTTTCAGTCCACTGTAAGTCATCCCCACAATTGCCAAGGTAATTTTCCCTGGTGAATACTGAAGCAAAGTATTCATTAAGTACCTCTGCCACCTCCTCTGACTCCATCCACACATTTTCACTATCACACCTGATTGGTCCTATTCCTATTCCACACAGCTCACCCTCTTGCTCTTCACATACTTGTAGAAAGCCTTGGGCTTTTCCTTAAACCTGCTCACCAAGGCCTTCTCATGGCCCCTTCTGGCTCTCCTAATTTAATTTATAAGTCTTTCCTAGTAACCTTGTAATTTTCCAAAGCTCTAACAGTACCTAGTTTCTTGCACATTTTGTAAGCTTTTCTTCTCAGCTAGATTTTCTACATACTTTGTACAGCATGGGTCTTTTACTCTGCCATCCTGTCCCTGCCTCAATGGAACATACCTGTGCAGAACTCCATGCAAATGTTACCTGAACATTTGCCACATTTCTGCCATGCATTTCCCTGAGAACATCTGCTCCCAAATTCCTGTCTAATAGCATCATATTTCCCCCTATCCCAATTAAATATTTTCCCAAATTGCCTGCTCCTATCCCCCTCCAGCATTGTGGTGAAGGAGATAGATTTGTGGTCACTATCTCCAAAATGCTCTCCCACCGAGAGATCTGACACCTGACCAGGTTCATTTCCCAATACCAGATCAAGTAGAGCCTCTCCTCTTGTAGGCTTATTGACATATTGTGTCAGGAAACCTTCCTGAACACACCTAACAAATTCCACCCCATCTGAACCCCTTGCTCTCGGGAGATGCCAATCAATATTGGGGATATTAAAATCTCCCATCACAACAACCCTGTTATTATTGCACCATTCCAGAGTTTGTCTCTCTATCTGCTTCTTGATGTCCCTGTTACTATTGGGTGGTCAATAAAAAAAACACCCAGTAGAATTATTGATCCCTTCCTGTTTCTAACTTCCACACAAAGACTCCGTAGACAATCCCTCCATGACTTCCTCCTTTTCTGCAGCCGTGACACTATCTCTGATCAACAGTTCCACGCCCCCACCTCTTTTGCCTTCCCCTCTGTTCTTTTTGAACCATCTAAAGCCATTCCTGCTCCTGAGACACCCAAGTCTCCATAATGGCCACAACGTCACAGTTCCACATATTCCACGCTCTAATTTCGTCTGTTTTTTAATGATATTTCTTGCATTAAAATAGACATATCCCAAACCATCAGGCTGAGTGCATCTTTGCTCAAACATCTGCCTATCCTTACTCACAAATTCCCTACAAACTGTCTCTATGTGCTCCAACCTCCCCTTCCTCTGCCTCTTCACTTCGGTTCCCAGCCCCTGCAAATCTAGTCTAAACCCTGCCCAACAGCATTAGCAAACCTCCCCACCAGGATATTGGTCCCCCTCGGATTCAAGTGCAACCCATCCTTTTTGTAAAGGTCACACCTGCCCCAGAAGTGGTCCCAATGATTCAAAACTTTGAATCCCTGCCCCCTGCTCCAATCTTTCAGCCACGCATTTATTTTCCATCTCATTCTATTCCTATACTCATTGTCGTGTGGCACAGACAGCAATCTCGAGATTACTACCTTTGAGGTCCTGCTTTTCGGCTTCCTTCCTAACTCCCTGGATTCTGCTTTTAGGACCTCCGCCCTTTTTCAACCTATGTCGCTGGTACCAAGATGTACCATGACCTCTGGCTGCTCACTCTTCCATTTCAGGACATTGTGCACGTGCTCAGAATCATCACAAACCCTGGCATCTGGGAGGCAAACTACCATCCTTGTTTCTTTTTGCACCCACAGAATTGCCTATCTATCTGTCTCCCTAACTATAGAGTCCCCTATTACCACTACCCACTTCCATTCCCTACCCTTCTGAGTCACAGGGCCAGACTCTGTGCCAGAGGCACGCCATTGTTGTTTCTCCCCAAGTAGGTCATTCCCCCCCCCCCAACTCCACTCAAAATGGAGTACTTATTGTTAAGTGGTCACCCACATGGGTGCAGTCCAATACTGAATGCCCTCCTTTCCCCCTCCTGATGGTCACCCACTTATCTGTCTTCTGTGGCCCTGGGATGACTACCTGCCTATAGTTCCTGTCTATCACCTCCTCACTCTCTCTAAGAAGCTGAAGGTCATCGGTCTGCAGCTTCAGTTCCCTAACTCAGTCTCTAAGGAGCTACATCTCAATGCACCTAGTGCAGATGTGGCCATCAGGGAAGCTGGAAGTCTCCCAGATACCCCACATCTGGCACCCAGAAAAGAAAACTGGTCTCACAGTCATACCCACTATTCTAATGCACCAAGCCCTGACAATAGATAATTGAATACAATTTCAATAGTAACAATGATTTACTTCAATATTTTGGGTTGACATTGCTTCCTTTGAATTACAGTACATATCTATAGTGGCAGGCATCTCTGAATGTTCAAACACCTCTGCTGGGACAAAGTAATTCACACAGATAGCCAAAAAGCATCTGGTGACAGGGATCCCAGACACCCAAAATGAATGTTACAGCTGACTTGGAGTACACAACTAACCTATTGATTGATTAAAATACCTGTGACCATGCTTAATATGTTAAATGACATCATTAGTTTGTTCTGGCAGCTTAAATCCAATCATAATGGTGCAAATTACTTAGCTGGTGTTGCCTGGTTTGTTGTGGCCCAATTAACATAACCCCCCCCCCCATTGTTTTCCATTTGGCTGATGCATACAAGAATGTCTCATGGTCATTTTGCAAACCATATCTCTTAGCAGCCAGACCACACTGTGGGCCAGCAGCCTGTGCTCTGCGAACAATGGTGTTTGCAAAGCTATACTTTGCAACTGATTACTGCTTGTACTTTGCAATTAAGAGCTGAAGAATGAACCTCACTTGAATTAACATCTGCTATATTCACAACATTTCATAACTCCAGAATAATCCCTAACAAAATACGTCAAGGGATGGAGACACAAGAGATTCTGCAGATGATGGAAAACTGGAGCAACACACACAAAATACTGGAGGAACTCAGGAGGTCAGTCACCATCTATGGAGAGAAACCTGGTTCAAAACATTAACTGTTTACTTCCCTCCATTGATGCTGTCCGACCTGCTGAGTTCCTCTGCCATTTTCTGTGTTTTACTGCAATAGATCTTACTGAATTGCCCTTTCATAGAGGGTGGGCACAACAACTGGGTGAATTGCCCTGTTCTATATCATATGATTCAATGGATATCATAACTTGTATTTCTGGGTAGGCTGGATAACCAAAGACTAGCTTTTGGCTCTTGAAATATAATTGTTGTAGAGGATTTATATTGTGCTGAGACATGGATGTAACCACTAGGCACAGACTTTTATGATTAACTCAAACATCATCAGGCTGCTCAGTGCTATCAAATTGCAGTCAATGATTTTAATATCAATTTATAAAGCAGACACTTTGGATTTGCTTTCATTGATTCAACTAAGTCTTGAAAGGGCTGCTTGTGTGAGGATACTTTCAGAAATAATTACCCCAATATCTGAACGAAGACATCATATTGGAGAGTTGAGTAATCTTCCAGAATAAAATTGTAATTCAGAGCATCAAAATACATTCTGCAGCTCCACTTGTTCATCTGACATTGGTGGGCAAACTGCATTCTCAATTTTTTTTTTGTTCAGAAACTGAAATAAAATTCCTTTGTCTATTATTGAAATTGGTGGAACTCAGTTTAAAAAAAGGATTGAATTATGGAAAACACCACATAATGCCAGTATCACATCTGGAGTTGTGTAATTACTTTGTGCCATGCAGGTGAATACATCTGCAGGGAATCACCCATGACAAAGAAATCATTATCACCATTCAAACCAAATAAGATAACCTGCACAGCACAGGATTTGGAGCGCTTCACTATTTAATCCTTGGAACCTCATTATTCTTCAAATATTTGTATTCCCAAGAATTTAGTTTGTCTCTAAATGTTTAATTCAAGACTTTCAGAAACAGGTTGATTATCAATGACTTATGTTGTGAAATTTGTTGTTTTGTGGAAGCAGTAGAGTGCAAGACATAAAATAAAATTACTACAATTTATAATAAAAAACAAATAGTATAAAAGAGGAATAGTGAAGTACTGTTCTCAAGTGCATGCATTGTTCAGATATCCGATGGTAGAGAGGAAAAAGCTGTTCCTAAAACAAGTTCAGGCTTCTGTACTTCTTCCCTGATGGTAGTAATGAGAAAAGGACATGTCCTGCATCGTGAGAGTCCTCAATGAATGATGCCTCTTTCTTGAGGAGCTGCCTTTTGAAAATGTCCTCAGAGGTTAGGAGATGTGCTGATGATGGAGCTGGCTGAGTCGACAGACGCTCTGCAGCCTCTTTCAATCTAGTGCATTGGAGCTTCCATACCAGGTGGTGATGTAACAAGTCAGAATCTTCTACAGAGTACATCTGTGGAAATATAACTCCCAGTGAAGTATAGTCACCTGTGTTCATTCTTCATGATGGTGAATCTTTCTATCTTTGTTGGCATTAGACACATATCCAAAATATATCTGTTGATAATACAGGGGCACCAGAATAAGTTTCAATCAATCTAAAATAGTTCCACTCTGACAACGCAGAGTAGACATGACGGCTAAACAGTGGATATTAAGATATCACCATAAAGTTGCCTTGTAAACCAATATACTTTGTGACATAGAATTAACATCCAATTAGTGAAAGATCTGAAGAGGTCAATTGGTTGTCACGTAAAGGTGTAATTTATCCCTTTTCTAATTATCTTTGACTGCTGTGATGAAAGAAGTATGTTTCCAGAAGGATTAGATGTCAAGGATCTTAGTTTCAAGGAGATTAGTTGCAATGCTGTTAAGATTAGAGCTTCAGCAAGTGGTCAGAAAAGACATTATACTCAGGGTTAAGAAGTAAGCAGTAACATAATATTGAATCCTACCGAGAGTTGTTTAATAATATAGTGATTTATATGGAAAATTAGATTATTTGGATATAGACGGTACTAGCTAGAAAATTTGAGGATTGCATTCTTAGAATGAAGTGATTTTCATGTTCAGTGAGATTAAAGGAATGATTTTGAAAGGGAGGGGAATTTATGTCACAATGGCACCAGTCAACCACGGCAACGTTCTGTGGGTTGCGGACAATACTTCTAAATATACCTTAAATACACATCTTTCGAATCACTCTCACTGTGATCTGTAGCATGTAGTTTCCCTCAGACCAATGTACTTTTAAATCATCTTAATGATCAGCAGATTTCATGATCATCTGAAGGTCGTTGGTGGATTGGTCAGTTATGGCATCTTTAAGCGGATGAAGGTTTATTGCCATAGCTGGAAGCGAGTCAGGAGATGGAGGAACTCCAAGCCAGGCTGTAAAGTGGAGGGATGAGGCCCCTTCTATCCAGTATCTTGTTAGCAGATGTGCAGTCGCTGCAGAGAAAAGCTGAGGGCGAGGCTGCTGTATCAGAGGGAAATGTAGTATTCTATGCATGATCAAGACTTGGCAGTCTTCCAGCAGTGGTCTAGTCAAGTCAAGTCACTTTTTATTGTCATTTTGACCATAACTGCTGGTACAGTACATAGTAAAAATAAGACAATATTTTTTCAGGACCATGGTGTTATATGACGCAGTACAAAAACTGGACTGAACTATGTAAAAAAACACAGACCTACAGACCTACCGAGTAACTTCTCAATTTTCCATATGGACCACACTGCTGATTCAAAAAGGGCAAAGAGGGAGGTGTGTGTTTCATGATAAACTCTCAAGGGTGCTCCGATGTGGCAGTTTTATTGAACTCATATTCCCCAAATCCAATGTTCAAATGCCTCGGGAGTTCTCCTCCATGATCCAGACCACAGTTTACATACCACTAGTGGCTGACTATAATCATGTGTTTGAGATAATGCATGATGCAGTCTACAAACAAGAAACAGTCCATCCTGAGGCATTTCAAATCATAGTTGGGGACTTCAACCAGGCTTGTTTGAAGAAAACCCTGTACAATTACCATCGGCATATAACCTGTAGCATGAGAGGTCCCAACACACTAGACCACTGTTATACTCAGATAAGGAATGTCAACCATTCCATGCCCAGACTGCATTTTGGTAAATTGGATCACTTGGCTGTCCTTCTACCTGCATACAGGTAGAGGCTAAAGAGCAAAGTTCCATTGATTAGGACAACAAAGAGGTGGTTGCGGGAAGCAGAGGTGTGGTTACAAAATTGCTTCAAGTCAGTAGATTAGGCTGTGTTCAAGGATTTAAGGACTCATCTGTGGATCTGAATGAATACACCTTTGATGTCACGGACTTTATTAAAGCAGTTGTGGATGAGTATGTCCCCACAGGATAATTCCAAATCTTCCCCAATCAGAAGCCCTGGATGAACCATAAGATCCCACAATCTGCCGAGAGCCAGATCAGTGGTATTCTGGTCTAGTGACCAAGAAAGTTATGAGAGGTCCAGGTATGATATCTGGAAAGCTATCTCGCGAGCAAAGTGGCAATTCCAGACTAAATCTGAATCAACGAAGGATGCTCAATAGTTGTGGCAGGGCTTGAATACTATCAATTCTTATAAAGTTACTGTAAATCAAGTGACATAGGAGACAGTAGGGCTTCAATTCCAGATGAGTTCAATGCCTTCCATATACACTTTAACCATCAAAATATGGAGGAACCATCATGAAATTCCCACAACCCCTGATCATCATATGATTTCAGCCTCTGAGGCCAATGCATGAGCAGCTTTCAGGAGTGTGAACCCATGGAAAGCATCCTGCCCAGACAGGATACCTGGCTAAGAACTAAAGATATGCTGATCAAATGGCTAGAGTGTTCACTGACATTTTCTAACCTCTCACTTCGGCAGTCTGAAGTACCCTCCTGCTTCAAGCAGGCTTCAAATATACTGGTGCCCAAGAAGAATGTAATGACCTTCCTCAAAGACAATCATCCACTAGCACTTACACCAATTGTGTTTTGAGAGGCTGGTGATGAAACATATCAACTCCTGCCTGAGAAGCAAATTAAATTGTCTGCTGGAGCACAGGTCCACATCAGGTGACATCTCATTGGCTTTTCACTCAACCCTGGAGCTGCACAGCAAAGATGCATACAGTCGGCCCTCCTTATCCACAGGTTCCCCATGCGCGGATTCAACCAACCACGGATCGGGAAAACCCGGTTCTCTCTCCAGCACTCATTGTTTGAGCATGTACAGACTTTTTTCTTGTCATTATTCCATAAACAATACAGTATAACAACTATTTACATAGCATTTACATTGTATTAGGTATTATAAGTAATCTGGAGATGATTTTAAAGTACAGGCAGTCCCCGGGTTATGAATAACTTCCATTCCTGAGTCCATCTTTAAGTCGGATTTGAAGTTGGACCAGGTACATCCGGTATTATTTAGCGTCAGTTAGTCAAACATTTGTCTTAGTATATAGTATACATTTTACCTTTCCGTGCATGTAAAACACTTAAGAAACGCATGTATTTCAATAATTAAACCACTGCGTTGCATAGTAATAATTGTAGCTTTCATCGGGGCAGGGCCTTTCACAAGCTCCATTAAAATTGTTCCAATCGTTGACCGACTGTAGCCTAACATTTTTCCAATGACCGATGCTGTTTCACCTGTTTCCGATCGCTTTATTACTTCCACTTTATTTTCAATCGTGATTGTGATTATTTTCATGAACAGAAAGACTGCAGATTCAGAGCTGTGCTGGGTCCTAATGTCCACCGCACTGAGACAGGTAAAATAAGGTCCAGGGTTCCACTGGGTCCTAAAGACCACCGCACCGAACAGGTTAAATAAGGGTCTTGAGCATCCGCATTTTTTGGTATCCGCGGGGGGGGGGGGGGGGGTCCTGGAACCAAACCCCCGCAAATAAGGAGGGCCAACTGTACATCAGGATGTTTTTCATTGACAACAGCTTAGCATTCAATATTATCATCCCTGCTAAACCAATCAATAAGTTCCAAGACCTTGGCCTCTCTACATCCTTGTGCAATTGGATCTTCGATTTCATCACTTGCAGACCCCGATCAGATCAGTTTGGCAACAACATCTCCTCCACAACTTCCATCAGCACAGGTGCACCACAGAGCTGTGTGCTTCGCCCCCTGCTCTACTCACATTACACTTACAACTCTGTGTCTGAGCACAGCTCCACTGCCATATTGAACACCATTGTCATTGGCCGAATCAAATGTGGTGACAAATCAGTGTATAGGAGATAGAGATTGAAAATCTGACTGAGTTGTACCACAACAACAAAGTGTTACTTGATGTCAGCAAGACCACGGAGCTGATTATTGACTTCAGGGGGAAGGAAACAGAGGTCTATGAGCCAGTCCTCGTCAAAAGGTCAGAGGTGGAGAAGGTCAGCAACTTCAAATTCCTCAGTGCTAACACACACACACACACACACACACACACACACACACACACACACACACACACACACACACACACACACACACACACACACACACACACACACACACACACACACACACACACTTCGTGCACAAGAACACAACCTGTGCAAATACTACTTACCCAAGTGCACAGGAAGGACAGAGAAGCAGCTGAAAATCAAGAGATGTCCCTGCATAAGAAGTTTCCAAGTACTCATTTGAAAGCAGGACCACCTAGCAAGATATTCAAAAGATTTTCCAAGCACAGGCAGAGGTACATTGGGGATAATTAATCAGAGAGCCACCAGAATTGATTTCATACAGGGAGCATCTGCTTCTTCATACTTCTTAAGTAGATGTCGGCAGAGGCACCATCCCTACGTGGAAAATATAAATCTCTCAATGATAAGCACTGGTAGTAAATCACACTGAACAGATACAACAACACACTGAAAGCTTTGATATACTTAGACATGACATTACATGGAGGCAATAAAAAGCACACCTTTTTCACTTTGAACTATTTCCAGACCAAAATTAGAAATACAGAGACCTGTTAATTTTCAAATGCCCCTACGATACTCCACAGAATCAGATAAACTTTGCAGCAAAAGACCATTTGTTCTGCAGTTTGAGTTCCACATGAATCTTCTCCCATTCCAGCCGTTCATTGCCACCTATTTGGAATTCTTTTCACAAAAGGAAGCAAGAGTTAGATAACGAGATAGAACCTGTCCTTGAGTACAGCAACTACTCTGCCTTGGACAGCAAGAAATTCAGAGTTATGGTCACAGCTCAACACATCACAGGAACCAGCCTCCCTTTTGTGGACTCTGTCTACAGTAGTAAAGCAGCCAGCATAATCAAACACACCACACGCACTGGACATTGTCTACTCTCCAGTCCCATCAGGCAGAACATACAAAAGCTGAAAGGTGGACGCCACCAGATTCAAGGATAGGTTTTATCTCACTGTTATAAGACTATTGAATGGTCCCCTACTACATTAAGATGAACACTTGACCTCACAATCTACCCCATTATGGTCTGACACCTTATTGTCTGTTTACATTGTACTGTCCCTGTAACTGTAACATTTATATTGTTTCCCCGTGTCCTACTTTAACGCACTGTGTAATGAATTGAACTGCATAGATGATATACAAAACATTTTTTCACAGTATATGTGACAATAATAAACCAATTTACCTCTCAAACACTAAAGATGAATGACTGATATCCCACTTTACCTCATTGTCGTCCTTGAACTTGATATATTTTCTTGTGTTGCACTTTCTCTGTTGCTATAACATTATATTCTGCATCCTATTCTCTTTTTGCTACCTTTGTGTACTGATCTGACTGTGTGATCTGGTTGAATAGCATGCATACAAAAGCTTTTCAAAGTATTTAGGTGAAATGCTTAAGGGGAATATGAGGGAGGAAGTTCTTCAGTCAGAGGCTGGTGAGAGTACAGAACAAGCTGCCAGTGGAAATGGGGGAATTCAGATTCGATTTCACTATTTCAGAGAAATTTTAAGAACGTGGTAGTCAGTCTCAATGACCATCGCCCAGTGGCACCTAACGTCCAGAGTGATGAAGTGTATTGAGAGGCTGGTGTTGAAACATATCAGCTCCTGTCTGAATGGCGATTTGGATCAATTCCATTTTGCCTACCAATGCAATAGGTGCCATCTCGTTGGCTCTTCACATAACCCTGGAACATCTGGACAGCAAAGGTGCATACATCAAGATGTTCTTTATCAATTACTTCTCAGCGTTTAGTACCATCATCCCCTCAAAACTTATCAGTAATTACCAAGACCTGGGCCTCAATAGCCCCAGTGGATCCTAGATTTCCTCACTGTAGACCCCAGTCAGTTTGGATTGGCAAAAACATATCCTCCACAATCTCCATCAGCACAGGTGCACCACAGGACTGTGCTCAGCCCCCTGCTCTACTCACTTTACACCTGTGACTGTGTGGCTAAGAACAGCTCCAACACCATAGACAAGTTTGTTGTTGTGGGCTGTATCAAAGGTTACAGGATGGAGATTGAAAATTTGGCTGAGTGGAGTCACAACAACAACCTCTCACTCAGTGTGAGCAAGACCAAGGAACTGATTGTAGACTTCAGGAGAGGGAAGCCAGAGGCTATGAGCCAGTACTCATTGGAGGAACAGAGGTGCAGAGGGTCAGTAACTTCAAATTCCTGGGTGTCTCTATCTCAGACCTGGACTTATCATATAAATGTAATTGCAAAGAAAGCACTAGTGCACCTTTACTTCCTTTGGAGTCCATGGAGATTTGGTATGACATCAAAAACCTTGACAAACTTCTATAGATGTGTGGTGGAAAGTGTATTGACTGGTGGCATTACAGACTGGTATTAGAACACCAATGCCTCCGAGTGGAAAATCCTAGAAAAGCTAATGGATTTGGCCCAGTACATAACGGGTAAAGACCTCGCAACCATTGAGCACATCTGCACGATGTTGTCGTAGAAAAGCAGCATTCATCATGAAAGATCCTCACCACCCAGGCCATACTGTTTTCTTGGTGCTGCCAT
The DNA here is from genome assembly GCF_048418815.1 of Hemitrygon akajei. Classification (NCBI taxonomy): domain Eukaryota; kingdom Metazoa; phylum Chordata; class Chondrichthyes; order Myliobatiformes; family Dasyatidae; genus Hemitrygon; species Hemitrygon akajei. The sequence continues at coordinate 90,125,653 of NC_133132.1, read as the reverse complement.
TAAGTAGAAGGTACAGGTGCCTCAGTACTCACACCACCAGGCTCAAGAACAGTTACTACCCGTCAACCATCAGGCTCTTGAACAAATGAGGATAACTACACTCATTTATTGAGATGTTCCCACAACCAATGATCTCACTTTAAGGACTCTTTATCTTGTTATTTCATGCTGTTATTATTTCTTGCTATTTATTTATACTTCTATTTGCAGTTTATTGTTCATTGATCCTATTTACAGTGTTACTGTTCTATAGATTTGCTGAATATGCTCGCAGAGAAAAGGAATCTCAGAGCTATATGTGGTGACATGTATGTACTCTAATAATAAATCTGACTTTGAACATTGAACTTTGAAACTTGGGTAGGTACGTGGATGAAAGGGGTATGGACAGCTATGGTCTAAGGTGCAGGTTGATAGTCCAGCACAGACTATATGGGCTGAAGGGCCTCTTTCCTTGCTGTAGTTTTCTATGGAGATGGCAAGGTGGCGATACGTCTCTCCCAGGGGAGGGATAAGGTGCTCCTGCTCTCTGCTAGCCTGCAGATCATCCTTGGGCGAGGTGTAGCACCTACTTAGCTCTCTGATCAGGGTCACATTAAGCAATGGGTGCATGTGGTGAGTGGTTGTACAAGCAGCTGGTGCATAGCACACGTTCTGGTTATGTGACCACTGTCTCCAGGCAGGCAATCTCTGCAGAGTATTGATAATGGCTGGGGTCACCCGTCTGGTAAAGGGAATGGCAAATCTCTTCTATTGAAGAAGTTGCCAAGAATAATCATGGTCACGGAAAGACCATGATTGCTAATGTCATATGACATGGCACATAATGAATAAACAAATGTTCTATGACTGTATGACATGTGACAACAATAAACCAATGCCAATAGCAAGCACCACCCTCTAAATCAGGGAGTGATGCATTTACCCTCACCATGCAGAGTCATGTTGAGGAGCTTTCAATAAATGATAGCCAAATTCACATTCTGCAGTGAATTGTTTTAATTTTAGGTCAGTAAATTAAAGCATCCTTAAAGTAAGTACTGATAGAAAGAGCTTTATTTTCTCTCCCTCTTCCAGTTAAATCCTGTATTACACTCACAACTTCTCCAGTAGTCACTTTACTAATGTTTCCAGACAAAATACTTCCTGAGAATGATCATTTCCTCTCACCTGACACTTTGAACATAGAACAGTATAGCACAGGAACAGATCCTTTGGCCCAAGATGTCTCTGCAGATGCTGAAGCCAAACTCAGCAAAATCTCTTCTGCCTTCATGTGATCCATATCCTTCCATTCTCCGCATAATCAAGTATCTACCCAAAAGCCTCTTAAATACCATTATGAGGGGCATAGATAGGGTAAAGGCAAGCAGGCTTTTCCCACTGAGAATTTGTGAGACTAGAACTAGATGTCATAGGTTAAAGGTGAAAGGTGACATCTTTGAGGATTACCTGGGGGAGTTTCTTCACCAGAGGGTGGTGAGAGTAGAACAAGCTGCCTGTGGAAGGAATGGATGTTTGATTGCAACATTTAAGAGAAGTGTGAATAGGTGCATGGATGGGAGGGGTATGTAGGACTATGGTTCAGGGACTGGTCAATGGGAATAAGCAGAATAATAGTTTGGCATGGACTAGATGGGCCGAAGGACCTGTTTCAGTACTGTAGTACTTTTTGACTCTTTCATATTTGATTCCACCACAACCCCTGACTGATCATTTCTGGCAACTAGCACTCTCTGTGTAAAAAAAAACTTGCCCCAGGTACATTTACAATTTCTCTCTCTGGCCTTGAATGCATGCTGTCTAATTTTTTCATTTCTACTCCAGGAAGTAAGTTCCTAAAGTCTCCTCTGTGTGTACCTCTGATAATATTGATGAATAACTCTCAGCCTCTGATGCTACAAATAAAACAACCCTAGTTTGTCTCACTTTTCCTTCTACTACCCATACCCTTATACCTTCTAAAACATGCAGCATCCTCATAAGCCTCTTCTGCATTCTTTTCAAGGCCTCCATATCATTCCTGTACACAATATTCCAAGAGTGGCCTAAGCAAAGTTTTAAATAGCTACTAGACCCTTACTCATACTCTAATTCCCAACCAATGAAGGCAAGCATGCCATATGCCACCTTGAACACCCAATCTACTTCCATGGCTGCTTTCAGAAAATTATCATTTGGATCCCAAGATCTCTCTGTATCATTGCTGTTAAGGGTCCTGCCATTAACTGTATACTTTCCCTACAAAGCGCAACATCTCATACTTGCCTAGATTAAACTCCATCTGCTATTTCTCCAACCATATCTGTAAGATTCAAGACGCAAGATTGTTTGATGTGATTTCCAGTATGCAAGTATAAAGGAGAACAAAATAATCACCACACCTTTCTGAGTGTGACTGACCTGTATCCCACTGTACTGACAACTTTCTTCACTGTCCACAAACTGCGCCAATCTTTGCATCACTTGCAAACTCACTAACTCAGCCATCTATATTTCCATCTGAGTTATTTTACATTGAAAACAAACAACAGAGGTCATAGAACCAAATCCATTTGGAACACCAGTGGTCACAGACCTCCAGCCAGAATAACACGTTTCCACTGCTACCCTCTTTCTTCTCTGAGGAAGCAATTCTGAATCGAAACTACCAAATCACTGTAGATCCCCTGCATCAAAATCTTCTGATTCAGTCCCTTCTCATTGCCTTTTCTTAGAAAGTGATTACTTCTTTCCTTATTGTAGTAACAAGCTGACCTGTCTTTAACTGTATATCTAACACAAAACACCTCTGTCATTAACAATAGAACCTGACATTTCCCTTTCTTTTAACACAGCTTTCCCTCTTACCCTTTCCTCTTAGCCTTAACCTACAGTCCTTTCCCTTTTCTGTCTCAGCTGTTACTACTATTTAAACATGAGTATGCCATAATTTTAATTTACATTTCAGGTAACAAGTACGTTTTCAAAAGGTACTAAAGAATTAATTCCAAATAAGGAAACAAAATCTTTTAAACTAATACCACCTGCTCTGTTGTTGATCCAAACTAATCCCATGCCATAGTTACATAAACAAATACTGTGTCAGCATTTCAAAGAACTCAGAAGTAAAGAACAAATAATTGAAGATAAATAAATACCGTAGAAAGTCTGTGGACTTCTGGGACACCTGACTCCACCTGCTTCCTCTCTTTATGTCACCTGTCTTTGTTGTCTTTTAAAACTGGCAGCCCTGCATTCAAATTCAGTTCGTGTTTTCCAAAACCATTGTGCAAAGGATAAACACAATTTTCCAGCCAGTTACTGGAATTTGTCACAGTCAGATCTCCAGGCATGTTAAGATCAATTAAATCAATCACTTTTCCTATCACCACACTTCATCGATATCACCAATCACTTGCCCGTTCTTACTGCGACCCTTTCCATCATCTCTTTCCCTCTGAATTTCTGTCCAGATGAAGAGTCTCCACCAAAAACAACACCTGCCCATTGCCTTCCACAGTTGCTGCCTTACCCTTACCCAACACATTCCAGCATCTGCAGTCTCTTGTGTAATCACTTTTACCTGCAGGTAATCTACATCACAGAAAAACATACAAAATGATCTGGGAACTCTGTGGGTTGAGCAGCTTCTGCGGGAGGAAAGGAACTGTCAACCTTTCAGGTTGAAAATCTGGATCAGAACTAAGAGTGAAGAGGCGAGACAAGGAGAGAGAATGAAAAAAAATATACAGAGAGGCATCTGTCTCCATCTTTGTCAGCTTCCATCTGTCATTTACCTGCCAATGTCTTCCAACTTTACCCCATTTCCCTTTCCCTACCTGGCAGAAACTGCTTGTCATCTTACTGTACCCCTTTCCCACGTTCACTAATCATTTTGTCTCTCCACCTCCCTTCCTGTCCTTATAATGGCCATCTCCCTTCTACACTCTTAATCCTGATGCAGGATTTCAACCAGAAGCGTAAACAATTTCTTTCTTCCCACAGATGCTCCAGGGGCCATCATTTTGCGGGCATATGAGAGGAGTTCAAACCTCAATGTTGAAAAGATTAAGTAGGGTGGGAGCCAGTCTGCACTTCCCTAACTATGCAAGCCTAAAGACAAAGTCATTGGGACATTGGGAATGACTTTGCTCTCAGGTCAATGCTTACTAAGGCAATGACACCAGTTTCAGGGAGAGTAAGGGAGCTAGCTTTCCTGTCTGGTTGAACATTTATCCCATAATCAACAAAACTAAAACAGATTATTTGATCGGTATCACAATCCTGCTTGCAGGAACTTATTGAGTGTAAATTGGTTCTCTGTTTCCTTCACTTCAGCTGTGAGCATATTTCACATGGGACGTCCTTGGCTTTTTGTGATGTGCCTGGCTTGTAACACTTCCTGCATGGGATTTGTGGAATGTATCATCAGGGAAACGAGGGATGTCTGAAAAGGGCCAAGATGCACCAAGTAATGCAACTAAATGACCAATGAGGTTACTGTCAGATCAGCCATAATTTTATAATTATGGAAGAGCTCGAGGCCTGGTACCAGGCAAATAACCTCGTCCTCAATGTCATAGAGTCATAGAGAAGTACAGCACAGAAGCTGGTCTTCAGCCTGTCTTGTCCAGGCTGAAACCATTTATGCACTGGGACCATAGCCGTACATATCCCTACTATCCAAACAGCTCTTAAACAGCTCACATGGACTACTTCTGCTGGCAGCTCATTCCACACTCTCACAACACTCTGAGTAAAGAAGTTTTCCCTCATGTCCCCTTAAACATTCACCTTTCACCCTTAACCCAAGACCTCTGGTTGTAGTCCCACCAAACCCCAGTGAAGAAAGCCTGCAATCTTGGTGTCATCCACAAATTTGCTGATCCATTTAACCACATTATCATCCAGATCAGTGGTATAGATGCAAACAACAAAGACCCCAGCACCCTTCCCTGTGGCTTTCCATTAGTCACAGGCCTCCAGTCAGAGAGGCAACCTTCTAGTACCACTCTCTGGCTACTCTCACAAAGCCAATGTCTAATCCAGTTTACTACCTCATCCTGAATGCTGAGCAACTGAACCTTCTTCTCCAGACTCCAATGCGGGACCTCTGGTACCTCTCCTACCACAAAGGTTGTTTTAAGTAACTTTGCTAGGACACTGACAATCTCTGCAATGGTCCGAGGGAACACCTTGTCAGCCCCGGTGATTTATCCACCTTGATTTGCCTCAGGGTAGCAAACACCTCCTCCTCTATAATCTGTACAGGGTCCATGAAGTTGATGCCACTTTGCCTCACTTCAACAGACACTGCATCCATCTCCCAAGTAAATAGACATGCAAAAAATGTATTTAAGATTCATTCCCGCCCCCCCCCCCCCCACCATCTGCTTTGGCTCCACACATGGATTACTATTCTGGTCTCCCAGAGGACCAATTTTGTCCCAAGCAATCCTTTTGGTCTTAACATACCTGTGGAATCTCTTTGGATTCTCCTTCAGCTTGTCGTCTAGAGCAACTTCATGCCTTCTTTTAGTTTTACAGATTTTTTTTCAGTGTTCTCTTGCATTTATTGTACTCTATAAGCACCTCATTTGCTCCTACTTACCTATACCTATTATGCTCCTCCTTTTGTCTCTTAACCAGGGTCTCAATATCTCTTGAAAACCAAGGTTCCCTATACTTTACCTTTGTTTACCTTGTTATCTTTACCTTTTCTTTTGACAGGCACATATAAGCTTTGTACTCTCAAAATTTTGTTTTTGAAGGCCTCCCACTTTCCAGCTGCACCTTCGTCAGAAAACAGCCAGTCCCAAACCACACTTGCCAGATCATTCTGATACCATCAAAATTGACCTTTCTCCAATTTACGTTCTCAACCCCATAGACTAGACCTATCTCTGCATATATACTTTGAAATTAATGGCATTGTGGTCACTGGATGCAAAGTTTTCCCCTACACAAACTTCTGTCACCTCCCCTGTCTCATTCCCGAATAGCCAATCAAGTATTGCACACTCTCTCATTGGGACATCTACGTCCAGATTAAGGAAACTTTTCTGAAGATATTTGACAAACTCTATCCTAACTAGTCCTTTTACTGCATGTGATTCCCAGTCAGTATATGGAAAGTTAAAATCACCTACTATAACAACTTTGTTTCTTGCAACAATGTCAATAAGACAAAGAAGATGTTATCAATTTCAGGAACACCTGCACAACTCATACCCCTCTTCACAACGGCAGCACAGCATCGGAAACTGCAAGCGGTTTCAAATGCCTGGCAGTACACATCTTACACAAACTCTCATGGTTCCAAAACACGCCCTCCACAATCAAAAGAGCTCACCAGTGCCTCTACTTTCTTTGGGGGCTGAAGAGCATTGATTTATGTACACCAATACTCACCGTCTTCTCTGGATGTGCAGTGGAGAGAATCCTAAGATGCTTCATCACTGTGTGGTACAGAAACTGCATTATGGTGGACAGGAGAGCTTTACAATGGGTAGTTAAAACTGCCCAATACATCATCAGCACCAGCTTACCCACCATCACGGACATATACGTACAGAAAGGTGCTGGAAAAAGACCAGAAATATCACAAATGATCCCACCAACCCTATTTATGGACTATTTGCCCCACACCCATTAAGGAAGAGGCTATGCAGTGTCCACAACAGGACCACTAGACTCAAAAACAATTACATCCCACAAGTGCTCAGATTAATCAATACCTCCACACTTTAACCCACCACTACCTACAGTGTACATCATCTAGCCTCACTTCATGTACATACAGTCACTCTGTGAATATAGCAGTTACTTGTACACTGTGGATACTTGTATACTTAATTGTTTATTTTTATTTTCTTTGTGCTTGTTATCTTTTTATGCTGCATTACTATCATTTCACTTTCCTTTACACTTGTTTACTGAAGAATTACAATAAACAATTTTGAATATTGAATAAAGATTCAAGAAGACAATTCCTTTTCTTGGATGACTATCTGATTCTCATTTAGTTCAAGCTCTGTTAAATTATTTAAGCAACACTTAAGAGAGTCTTAGGAAGGCACAAGAATGAAAGCAAAATGGAGGGTTTGGACTATGTTCAAAGGAAGGGTTAGATTGATCATGAAGAAGGCTTAAAGGTCAGCAGAATATCATAGTCCGAAAGACCCATTGTGTGCTGTTCCATGTTCCATGTTCTATGTATTAAATGCTTATCTTCAATAGAGATAAGGCAGCTGTGCCTGAGTTGCTGGCACAATGCTGAACTTCCTTTGCACTCATCTCTTCCATCTGCTCCTCCATAATCCAATAGCTCACGTTGGCACTGCACTCAGTTCGTGCCATTACCAACAGTATGCAGTGCAAAATTAAATTTAAAAGAATTCAGATTGATGTCATCATTTGCACAGCTTGTCCTTCTGTTCATGAACTGATCTTAAGTTGGTTGAAGAAGGGGAGGGGAAGAGGATGGAGAAAGCTTCTCAAGGTAAAGAGGATCACAATGTCGAGTGTAAATCTACAAATGCAATCAGTAATCCTCATCAGTCACTCAGCTACCGTTGTTCTGTAAGCAGATGATACCTCTGAGCATTGTTAGTGTGCACAGACTACTTACTGCAAGTCAAGTAATGTTTTTCATTAAGAAGGCCAGCTCTGAATGCAGGTTACAGGTCTAATCCACTAACGTGCATATAAAGGCACAAGGTAAAAAGAATGTCTCCTGACATTTCAAACCAAATACTTTGTCTCCTTGGGAAATACAAAAAAAGGAAACACCATGCACTACTACTTTCCTTATGACATTATAAAGTCATTCACCAATAATGAATCATTTTATCATGAGAGGCAGTTGAAATATCAGTAAAGACAGCCCTTTCACACACACTATTCTATGATGTAACATCTGTTTAAAAATGGAGTGAAAGGCAAAGGGTACCTAGACTGGGAAGTCCCAGGGCTCAATCATCATTATATGGCAAATGGCAAGGTCCTTAGGAGCCTTGATGTCGGAGTGCAAGTCCTTACCTCCCTGAATGTAGCAGCTCAAGTAGATAGGGTAGTAAAAAAGATGTAAAGCATGCTTACCTTTATTAGCTGGGACACTGAGTATTGAAGTTGGGAAGTTATGTTGCACCTGAATGAAGTTTTGGTTAGGCCACGTTTGGAATATTGTGTGCAGTTCTGCTCTCTGCATCACAGCTACAATGTAGAGGCTTTGGAGAGGGTGCAGAAGAGGTTTGTCATATTGTCAGGATCAGAGAGTATTTGCTATTGGAAGAGCTTGGATAAACGTGGATTGTTATCTCTGGAATACAGGAAGCTGAAGGAAACACGAGGAAAATTAAGAGAAGCGTTATAGGGTAGAAAGTCAAAGTCTTTTTCCCAGGCTAGAAATGTCATCAATTGGAGACCATAGCTTTAAGGTGAGTAGGTGGAAGTTTAAAGGAGATGCATGAGGTTTTTACACCGAAAGCAGAGGGTCCTGGATCACACTGCCAGAGGAGGTAATGGAAGCCAATATAATAGCAATATTTTATAGACAATAGACAATAGGTGCAGAAGTAGACCATTCGGCCCTTTGAGCCTGCACCGCCATTTTGAGATCATGGCTGATCATCTACAATCAATACCCGGTTCCTGCCTTGTCCCCATATCCCTTGATTCCCCTATCCATAAGATACCTATCTAGCTCCTTCTTGAAAGCATCCAGAGAATTGGCCTCCACTACTTTCCGAGGCACCACATTCCAGGCCCCCACAACTCTCTGGGAGAAGAAGTTTTTCCTTAACTCTGTACTAAATGACCTACCCCTTATTCTCAAACCATGCCCTCTGGTACTGGACTCTCCCAGCATCTGGAACATATTTCCTGCCTCTATCTTGTCCAATCCCTTAATAATCTTATATGTTTCAATCAGATCCCCTCTCAATCTCCTTAATTCCAGCATGTACAAGCCCAGTCTCTCTAACCTCTCTGCGTAAGACAGTCCAGACATCCCAGGAATTAACCTCATGAATCTACGCTGCACTTCCTCTACAGCCAGGATGTCCTTCCTTAACCCTGGAGACCAAAACTGTACACAATACTCCAGGTATGGTCTCACCAGGGCTCTGTACAAATGCAAGAGAATTTCCTTGCTCTTGTACTCAATTCCCTTTGTAATAAAGGCCAACATTCCATTAGCCTTCTTCACTGCCTGCTGCACTTGCTCATTCACCTTCAGTGACTGATGAACAAGGACTCCTAGATCTCTTCGTATTTCTCCCTTACCTATCTCTACACCGTTCAGATAATAATCTGCCTTCCTGTTCTTACTCCCAAAGTGGATAACCTCACACTTATTCACATTAAACGTCATCTGCCAAGTATCTGCCCACTCACCCAGCCTATCCAAGTCACCCTGAATTCTCCAAACATCCTCATCACATGTCACACTGCCACCCAGCTTAGTATCATCAGCAAATTTGCTGATGTTATTCTCAATGCCTTCATCCAAATCGTTAACGTAAATGGTAAACAGCTGTGGTCCCAATACCGAGCCCTGTGGCACCCCACTAGTCACCACCTGCCATTCCGAGAAACACCCATTCACCGCTACTCTTTGCTTTCTATCTGCCAACCAGTTTTCTATCCATGTCAATGTCTTCCCCCTGATGCCCTGAGCTTTAATTTTACCCACCAATCACCTATGTGGGACCTTATCAAATGCCTTCTGAAAATCGAGGTACACTACATCCTCTGGATCTCCCCCATCTAACTTCCTGGTTACATCCTCAAAAAACTCCAACAGATTAGTAAAGCATGATTTACCCTTGGTAAATCCATGCTGGCTCGGCCCAATCCTATCACTGCTATCTAGATATGCCACTATTTCATCCTTAATAATGGACTCTAGCATCTTCCCCACCACCGATGTCAGGCTGACAGGTCGATAGTTCTCTGTTTTCTCCCTCCCTCCTTTCTTAAAAAGTGGGATAACATTAGCCATTCTCCAATCCTCAGGAACTGATCCTGAATTTAAGGAACATTGGAAAATGATTACCAATGCATCTGCAATTTCCAGGGCCACCTCCTTTAGTACCCTAGGATGCAGACCATCTGGACCTGGGGGCATTTACACAGACATGTGAACATGCAGGGGACAGACCATATGCAGGCAGACAGGATTAGTTGAAATTGGCATCACAGTGAGCACAGGCATTGTGGGCTGAAAGACCTGTTCTTGCATTGTTCTATGTTTGATCTGCACGGTCCTTCCCCTAAGAGAGCAAAGGACAATCTAAAATAAATACGACAGATGTGGGAAATCTGGAATAAATCAGAAAATGAGACAAACACTCTGTGAATCAGGCAGCAACTGTGGAAAGAGAAACTGAGTTAATGTTGTAGATTCATGACCTGTCACTGATTATCAACTTGAAATGTTAACTTACTTCCCCTTACTTTCTGTTTGGTCCTACAGTCATCACACCCATACAATGTGACCTCAGAAACTGTACACAAAGATCTGAGCTGTCCTGAGCATAGATGCATTAAATGGCTAATTTAAAAACTCTCCAGATCTGATGGGGTGCCACTCAATTTCCAGGAAGCTAATATAAAAAAGAAAAAGGGAAACTCTTCCTTCTGTGTGTAAATTAAGTAAAAAGTTCAAAGTAAATTTATTATGAAAGTATGTTTATGTCACCGGTGATCCATTTTCTTGCAGGCATTCATGATAGAATAAAGAAATACAACAGAATCAATGAAAAACTACACACTAAGACAAACAACCAATGAAGACCTATTGCACAAAAATATAAATAAAAGGACAAACAGATGAACAAATAACTGAGAACATGAGTTGTAGCATTCTTGAAAATGACTCCGTAAGCTCAGGGCGTTGGACTTCGAAGTTCAATGCTCACTAAGAAGTTTATATATCCTTCTCATGAGCACGTGGATTTCTCTTATTGTAATTTCCTCCTGTTGAAAATATACCAGTGACTAAACCAACTGCTGGAAATGCTGAGAAGCATACACAAAATATGCAATGAAGGTGGTTGCTGGGCAGGAATTATGGTGAAGTTCCATACCTTTAACCCATGGACTACAAAGAGAGATGTAGACCAGGAGGACCCAAGTGCAAAGAAGACCAGAGTGGAGGATGGAGATGAACTAAGAACCACTACTTGCAGATTGGTTCATAGAAAACAAAGGCTAGGACTTGAGAATCTCTACACTCTGGATAGGTAAACACAAGTCTGAGCAAAGACAAACAAAGCAGAGGGACCTTAAATTGAAAATCAAAACAAGGCGCATGCACTGATAACTAAAACAAGATACATGTGAAAATAATCAATTAATAATCAGGAGCAGAGGAGCGTCAGAAGATGGAGGACTCTGTTGCCCCATAGTAATCAGACCAAAACATAACAGGACCTCCCCTCCCACTGCGGTGGTTGCACCTTATGGCCCAGGGCAATACAGGTGGCAATCGTGGAAGTTTCTGATCAGGTCTGAGCCCAGGATGTCATGGGAAGGAATCCACAACCTCTCCTTTAGGTCATAACACTTGCAGCCCACCAACTACTGGAGCCAGCCATAAACCTGATGAGAGTCCAGAGGCCAATGGACAATGTATGCCAACTGACCATCAATGATAGGAGAGACAGGTATCAAGACTGGCACCAGAGGACTGCACAAAAGGAATTTTAGACAGGTGGTGTTGAAGGTGGAGTTGAAACACATGCTGTATGACAACTAGGGACGTTAACTGATTGGGTTGATCCAATGGAGAAACTTGAAAGGTCTGGTGTTGTATGGCACTAGTCTACAAGACTCATCCCCCTAGTGGAGGAAAGTCTTTGGTGGAGAAGTGGAATTTACTCTTCATTAGTTTAACAGATACTTGGTTCTGGAGTAAATATTGAAGCCAACATGTTGGACATGTTCGTGGCAAAGAAGATATAATCCAGGGACACAAAAAAGAAGTGATGTAGCATCTCTTGGAGAACGCAGCTGATAAAGGCCTGGAAGACCACTGAGGTGTTGACTGAACCAAATGGCCTCACAAAGTATTCACAATAGCCAGTGGGGGTGTTAAAGGTAATCTTCCACTCATCACCCTCCTGAATGTAGACCATTTGTCTGCATTTTGGAGATTCAACTTAGTAAAGATTGTTGCCCCTTGCAGCAACTCAAATGCAGTGTTAATCAGTGACAAGGGGTAGCAGTTCTTCCCTACGATCTAATTGAGCCCTCATGGCTCAAAGTCCACATGGTCAAAGTCCACCATCCTTTTTTTGCCTGCACCGGCAGGGTATGTGGAGGGGCAGATGAAACCAGACACTAGGCACCATGCATACACTTCTCCGCTGCCACCCTTTCTGGAGCCGACAGTGAGCAGAGTCTTCCTCAGGGCGAACAGTTCCAAGCAGCAATTCAATTATGCAGTCGTAGATTCAATGAGGCGGGACCTTTTCATACTAAAACCCTGCATACTCGGAGGAACCCGAGACAGCTTGGCTGAGGCAGGAGGCAGCTGGGGAGAGGTGAGTAAGCAAGCAGCATGGCAGCGAGAAGACCATCCTTGGAGTGCAACAGTGGACCAGTCAATTTGTGGGTTGTGGAGGGCTAACCAGGGCTACCCTAAGATCAACAGGAACTCAGGAGAATGAATAAGGTAAAACTGGATAGTCCTTGTATGCTGTTCAGTATGCAGAGAGTTGGGAGCAGTGAGGTGGCAGATCTTCCCAGAGCCCAGAGGTCAACTGTCACGGTGGTGACCATGATCGGTCGGTCGAGACAGGTCAGGGCAATATGAAAATGTCTTGTAAACTGGAAGTCCATGAAACTGCCTGCTGTATGGGAATCCACAAAGGCTCCAAGAGCATATTGTTGTTCATCCCAAGAGATTGACAACATGGATGGATGGAAATGGGACTCCAGCTCCCAATTCATCTTTAATTTCACCCGATAGCCCATGGTGGAACAAACCCACCCTGTGTTGTCATTAGATCACTCAAGTGTCAGCAGGTCCAGAGATTCTGGAGTTAGGGTGGCTACAGGGGGTTTGCTAGCTCAACCAGGTGATCTCAGTGAGTATCTGCATGGTAGTCAAGATCTGCTGGAACACATAATCATTGCTTCCTGGCTGACCAGCAATGATCAGCAATACACATATTCTGCTGGGTCCATGTTGTGGCTTAGTCTTGTTGTAAAAAAGGTGGCAGCATTGAACCAGGGTTTTTATAGCATCTTTAATTCGCGGACTACCAGAAGAGACATAGACCAGATAGACCCAAGTACAGAGGAAACCAGAGACAAAGATGACATTGAAAAAAAAAGTATCTTTACTTGAGGATTGGTTCATAGAAAACACAAGCTAGGACTCAAGAACCATTACACACAAGGTAGACAAACTCATGCCTGAGCAACAGCAAACAAAACAGAGGGAACTTAAATAGAGAAACGAAACAAGGCACAGGTTCACTGATAACTAATGCAGGACATGGGTGAAAATAGTCAACTAATAATCAGGTGAGGAGATGCATCAGAGCCGGGAGAACTCTAGCGCCCCGTGGAGATCAGACTGACGCATGACAAAATGATGAAGAAGCTCAATGGATCAGGGAGCAGCTTTGGCGGAAAGTGAACAGTTGATGTTTCGGGCTCGTTATCCAGATTGGAAAAGAAAGGAGTGGAAGACAGAGTAAGATGGTGGTGGGAGGGGGAGGAGTACAAACTAGCAGGTGATAGACAAGACCAGATAAAAAGGGGGAGGGACTGATGTGAGAAGCTGGGAGGTGATTGGTGGAAGAGTTAATGGGCTGAAGGAGAAGGAATCTGATAGGAGAAGAAATGGGAAGGAGGTGTGGGACCAGAGGGAGGAGATAGGGAAGTCATGAGGGTAGGGCAGGAGAAGAGACACTAAATTGGAGGGAAATAATGAAAGATTTATGGGAGGATAAACAGAGGATGTGATAACCAGACATTAGAGAAATCAATGTTCATGCTGTCAGGTTGGAGATTACCCAGACAAAATATAAGGTGTTGTTCCTTCAACTTGCATTTGGCCTCAACATGACAGTAGCAGAGAATCTGGTGTTGGACTTGGAAGCTGAATTGAAATGGGTGTGATCAGAACTGTAGTACTGGCTGTATTTCTCAGTTCCGGACAAAAGGGAGAATGACTGATCGCAGGCAATGCAAAAATGTTCACTAGTTAAATTTAGAGAATATCAGGTTGTCCAAACCTGACTTAAAACATTACTCTGTTTCTCTCTCCTCAGAATTTGCCAAGCTTGATGAGTAAGACCATAAAACATAGGAGCAGAATTAGACCATTCAGCCCATCGACTGCTCTGCCATTCCATCATGGCTGACTTATTATCCTTCTCTCAATAACCTTTGAGACTCTGATTAATCAAGAACCTATCAGGGAATATTTCCAGCATTTTTTTTTTAGTTTTAAATTTCCAGCACTGTTTTCTTTTGATTATTGACCCACACAGTGGGAACAATTTTCCCTGCAGCAGAATTTAGAAAAAAAGGGCACTGTTTCAGAGAAAGGGATTAGGCTTGTTAGTACTAATGTAATGAACTATTTTGTTCCTTAAAGGTTAAGAATCTTTGATAGTTTCTCCTCAGGTGGGCTATGGATACTCATTATAATTCAAAGTTGGACTCGTAAAATCATTAAGTGATCATGGATATGGATCAGCAATGGTGCTATAGAGCAAGAGAATGGAATTCAGGGCTTTTAAAGCTCCAATGCTCATATTCCTTTACTTTCTTGCCTCTCCAGTTCCTTTGCCTTTCACTGAAATATGTGTTATCCAGTTATCAAGACTCTTGCCATTGGAAACAATCTTTACTTTTGCTATAAAAACAAATCATTATTTTGCATTCCTTCATCAAATGCTTCCTGTCTCTGTGCTGTAAAGAACAAACCCAGCTTCTCTAAGTACCTCATTCTTGGAACCACTCCAGTTTATTTCTTGCACTCCCTCCAAGGCCTTGACATCCTTTAATAGCAATGCCCAGAATAGATATAAAATACCAGATGAGGCCTAAGCAGTATTTTCTAAAGTTTTAGCACATCTTCCTTTCATGCTACTCTTTTCTACAGATAACAAAAGGAAAACAACATTTTTGCTGAAAAAAATGTTTCCCATATTATTCTGCCAAGTTTAAACGTCAACTTGTATGCCCTTCAAGATCCCTTTGTTCTTGCACCTCTATGTATTGAAATATGGCACAGAACAGGCCCTTTCAGCTCTCCAAGCCATACCACCCAATAATACTGCCACTTAATCCTAGCCTAATCACAAGACAATTTACAATGACCAATTCACCTACCAACTAGTACAAATTTGAACTGTGGGAGGGAATCAGTACCTAGAGGAAACCCACATGGTCACAGGGAGAGCTTACAGTCAGCAGACTCTATAGAACATATCATTCAGGGCATAAACACACAAGATTCCTGGGTGTCGATATCTCTGAGGATCTAACCTAGGCGCAACATATTGATGCAGCTATAAAGAAGGCAAGACAGCAGCTATATTTCATCAGGAGTTTGAGGAGATATGGTTTGTCATCTAACACACTTGTAAACTTCAACAGATCTATCATGGAGAGCATTCTGACTGGCTGCATCACTGTCTGGTAATGGGAGGGGGGAACTACCGCAGAGGATCAAAAGAAGCTACAGAAAGTTGTAAAGTTAGACAGCTTCATCATGTTGCTAACCTTTGTAGTATTGAAGACATCTTCAAGGAGCGATGCCTCAGAAAGGTGGTGTCCATTATTAAGGACCCCATCACCTTGCCCTCTTCTCATTGCTAGCTTCAGGGAGGAGGTACAGGAGCCTGAAGGCACACACTCAACGATTCAGGAACAGATTCTTCCTCCCACCCCCCACCCATTCTGATTTTGATTCTGTGATCAGAAAACTAGGAAATACTCTCCTACATACTTGCTACATACTTCATCACCACTCTCAACTTTACCCAACTTTACTTCAAGACTAACATTATCCATAAAACCTGAAATAGCTTATTTTGATTAACTGTCTTCCAAGTAGACAACACAATGATCTTTCTAGAATCAGTTAATTCCAGCATGGTTCCGGAGGAATGGAAAATTGCAAAAGTCACTCCACTCTTCGACAAAGGAGAGAGGCAGAAGAAAGGAAAATTATAGGCCTCAATTCTGATTCTAAATCAGAATCCTGGAATCATATTTCTGAACCTCCTCTAAACCCTCTCCAATGTCAGCACATTCTTTCTAAGATAAGGGGCCCAAAACTGCTTGCAATACTTCAAGTGATGCCCCACCAGTGCTACTTGATGTCATATTCAATCAAATGTCACCTTTATCTCAAAGGCAGTTACTCCTAATTCACCTCTGGACCAAAGTGGTAATGATGTCAGGCGATGAGTGACTTTAGTGAAATGCAAACAGAGCTTCTGGGAACCTGCTGTTGCTGAGCAAATGCTACTTGGTAGAACAACCAATTTTCCCTTCCATCAGTTTGGTGATGATCATGAGCAGACTAATGGGGCAGTAATTAGACAGGTTCACCCTGCTTCTTGTGATAGGTTATACCTGGGCAATTTTCCTAATTGTTATATTGATGCCAGGTTTCTAGCCATATTGTCACAGCTAAGTCAGGGGTGTGGCAGGATCTGGAGCAAACCTTCAATAAAATTGTCCGAATGTTGTCAGAATTTATAGCTTTTGCTGTATTCAGTATCTTTTACTACATGGAGTGAATTAACTGACCGAAGACTGGGGACCATGGTAGTACCATTGGAGGAGACCAAAGTGGATCATCCTCTCGGTACATGAAGATTCTTGCAAATGCTGCAGCTTTCTCTTACATCTGCACTGATAAACGTGAATGAAAATTCATTGATTCTTGATTCTGTCATTCAACAGAACCATCCCCAATGCTTGATGAAAAAAGATTTAAACACTGGGTCAAACATGTTTCATTTGCACTGGCTCTGTTTTAACTTTCAACAGAATAAACTGTTTTGAATGCCATTTATTTTGACCTATTATTATCCCTAAAAGCTTCTCTACAACTAACATTAGTAGGTTCAGACATCTCCTTCTGCCTTAGTAAGAAGGGGGTAACACCGATACCAGATATCTGATCAGAATATCTGATTTGCTTCTGAAAATCCTCTTTCAATATTTTTATTAGTTTCTGCATAAAGGAATAGAGAGTACAAGGAGATATATAAGTAAACAAAAGTACCAAATACATTGTATTAAAAATACAGTTACAATTACAAAGCCCTGTATTCATAAAAATTAAATTGTAATATTGAAATATAATAATTTTGTTATACAGAAAAAATCTAAACCCATTACCAAAGTCAGAGCTGTTAGGAAAAGCAAGAAAAAAGGGAATGAAAATCCTAGACTTCCTTCCTTCCTGCCGGTTAGGGTAAATACTATCTGTACTGCTGAACTTTTCAGTAGATCTGTTGACTCGTATTCATCAAAAGCAATAATAGTTTTATGTTCCTGCACTGATACATTGGCAACAACTTTATTTGCACTGAAAACAAATGTGAGTTACTCATTCAGGCTTCTATCTCTAATATTTTATCACTCTATTGTCAGCCCAACATTTGTTTATTACCTTTTTTATTGACAGTGTATGTTTATAACAGTCTTCTATTTGCTTCTTACTAACCTATTCTTACATCTTCTCTTTGTCCTACTTATTCTCTGTTAGATCTCTGCAGTTTCTTTATTCAGTGTAGTTCTCCGCTTTATTATGCACCTTACATTTGTCACAAGCCTCCTTTCCCTGTCTGATTCATCCTCTGCACATTAAATGCCCAGGGAGTTCCAGTTTTGGACGACCTTCCTGTCCTCCCCATGGGATTATGCCTAGTTCGCACCTGAACCATCCCTTGTTTGAAAGACTCCACCTTGCTCATTTACTGCTTTGATTATCAAATTTCAAGTCTAGTTCATTCAGGCCAGTTCCTTTTCTCAGCTCACTAACCTCACTCCAAATGCCACATCTCGTTGTTGGATCTGTCAGTGAAACTTCAGTAAAGGGATAAAGAACATGGTGTAGTTTTTACAAGCACCAGTGTTTCCTCTCTTTCATTCCTTATTTCTAAATCAAAAATATCAATAGCCAAATTTAATTCCTGATCAGATATCTCTCATCATTAAAATAACCGAACTAAATGAAGCGAAATTCTCTAAATAGGAGGATTTTCTTTTGTTTGAAATAAATAAGAAAGTCACAAAAGCAATATGTAGTAATTAAGGAATAACTCAGGCAGATAGCTCTCAAGTGTTGCTGAGGTCAAGAAATGTCATGAGAATGCAATGAATAGAAAATGGAGATGGTGATACTGAGTGGAAGAGAGCTTGATGCCAAAAGGAATTATTGTTTAAAAGGTTTTCTTGGTAGGTGGTCCCATCCTATTATTTTAAATTGAAAACGGAAAGTTCAAATAGTAAATGTCACTTGTACCCCTGCAATGATGCATGGAGACATCTAATTGCATCAGATATGGTTCATTTGTGTCAATTCTGTCCCTGGGTCAGTTGACTTGAGTTTGGAATCAAGGCTGACACTTAGTAGCAAAATAGTACTGTAACCATTATGTTTTATCACATGGAATCAAGCACCTAAGCCCACACAGACCACAAGGCACTCATTTACAATAATCCCATTTTATTCTCCCCACATTTTCAGCAACCTTCCTTTTCCCTACAGCAGACAATTAACCTATTTTGTCAATTACTGGAAGAAAGTGCAAATATCACAAAAAAAAGCATTGTTCAGGATTAAATGGGGGGTGGTTTATCAGCTCTATGATCTGAACCTCTGCTGTGTGGAAATGGATCAGACAGCCATGAGCTGTTCTCCAACATTTATTAATATACCTACTGGTGGTCTGGATGTCAATAAGCTACACAAATTGACCAATGTGCCTAGAGAACAGAAGGATTGCAAGAATATCTGCAACCATTTTAATCATGAGAAGATCAGCAGGAAAAATTCTGGATTCAACTATTGTGCAAAGAGAGTGGCAGGAGGAAGAGCAGGCAGAGAAAGAGAAGTCACCAACCTAGGAGATGCTGGTAGTTAGCTTTAGCAAAGACTCCCAATGCTTTGCTCAATTGTGCTGACAATATAACAAATGGAAATGTTTCCAAGGGTAAATAGAATAAACCTATTTCCTCTGGTGAGGGTATCAAGAACAAGGGATTTGAACTGGATTGGCTGTGGTTGCAGCCTAGAAGGACAATGGCTCTCTGCAACCTTCCCTCTCAGAAAGTTGCCAAGACCTAGCATAGATAGCATATTGGCTGACTGACAGGAGGCAAAGAGTGGAAATAAGGTTGGTTGCCGGTAACTAGAGCTGTTCCTAGGGGTCATTGAAGACACCGCTTCTTTGCATATTATATGTAAATGATTTGGATGACAGAATTGATGGCTTTGTGGCCAAGTCTATGGATGATACGAAGATAGGTGGAGGGGCAGGTAAATGTTGAGGAAGCAGGAAGTCTGCAGAAGGACTTAGATTGAGAGAATGGGCAAAGAAGTGGCAGATGGAATATAATATAAGGAAGTGGTTGATCATGCACTTTGGTGGAAAGGATAAAGGCATAGACTATTTTCTAAATGGGGAGAAAATTCAAAAAGCAGATGTGCTAAGGGACTTGGGAATCTTTGTGCAGAATTCCCCAAAAGGTTAACTTGCTAGTTGAGTTGGTGGTAAAATAAAAAGGCAAATGCAATGTTAGCATTAATTTCAAGAGGGCTGGAATATACCAGCAAAGATGTGAAGCTGAGTCTTTATAAGGCATTGGTCAGACTGCACTTGGAGTATTTTGAACAATTTTGAGCCCTTTGTCTAATAAAAGATGTGCTAGCATTTGAAAAGATCTGGAGAAGGTTCATGAGAATGATTCTGGAAATGAAAGAGTTAGCATATGATGAGCATTTGACAGCTCTGGACCTGTACTTGCTGGACTTAAAAGAAAAATGGGGTGGGGGGGCAGAATCTCACTGAAACATTGAATATTGTTATGTCTGGATAGAGTGGATGTAGAGAGGCTGATTCCTATAGTGTGTGAGTCTGTGTCCAGATGGCATAGCCTCAGACAAAAAGGATGTTCATTTAGAACAGAGATGAGGAGAAATTTCAGAGTGTAGTGAATCTGTGGAATTCATTACCACATGTGGCTGCGGAGGCCAAATCATTGAATATGTTTACAGCGTTGGCTGATTGGTTGTTGATTAGTTGGGGCGTCAAATGTTACAGGGAGAAGGCACGAGAATGGGGTTGAGAGGGATAATAAATCAGCTATTATGTAATGTACAGCACACTCAATGGGCCAAATGGCCTATAGCTTTTCCTATGTCTTACGGTTTTTGGTCTAAAAATATTGAATTAAAAACACCATTGCTAATCTTCTCAACAGCTCCCTGCAGTAGTGACTTAATACATCCTTATTACTTTCTGGGTGAAGAAGTTGACTGGAAACACCACAGCAAACTCTAGAGATGTACTCTGCACTAACTTTGAGAATAACAATATCAAGTAAATTGAACTATACTCAAGTATTCTTTTGTGACAAGGTGCATCATGTATGTGTGGGGAAATATCTTTGTACTTGCATTCCTGCATCGCTAAGGACAATCTTGTGATGATACCATCTATGTTCTCATCGGGGGTCTGCCTTTGCTGTGAAAACCTGAAGCATGCCAAAAAGGCATTCCCCTCAAACATGTATTTCAATTCAGATTTGTTGTGTAGGTACAGAGCATCAAAATATTTCTGGCCAAGTTCTCCCAAGTGCATAAGGATCAGCTTGAGTCTTATTGCTTCTTCCAGCTTTTCCACTGGTATGATTTCTGAATGGACACTGAACCCATGAATACTACCTCACTACTTCTTTATTTCTGCTTTTGCACTACTTATTTAAGTACTTACTTTGCACACATGGGGCAGAACAGAGTCATCTGCTTGCCCACTGTGTTCCAAGCGAGGAACCCTGGAGCACATCCTCAGTGTCTGCACAAGGGCACTTGGTGAGGGATGGTACCGATGGAGGCATGATCAGGTCCTGAAGACCATCAGTGAAGCCATCAGCACAGGAGTGGAGTGGGCGAAGCGGTCCCAACCCTCCAAGCTGGCCATTGCCTTTGTCAGAGCTGGGGAGCAGCCAATATCCACCAAGAGAACATCTGCAGACATCCTGACCTCTGTAAGGGACTGGCAGCTGCTGCTGGACCTCAAAAAGGCAGCTGAAATTCCCCAACCATATCGCAGCCACCACCCTGTGACCAGACATTGTCCTTGTGTCTGAGTCTACCAAGCAAGTGGTGCTGCTGGACCTGACAGTCCCATGGGAAGATCGCTTGGAAGAGGGCTTTGAAAGGAAGCTCTGCATGTATGCAGGACAGGTCAGCAACTGCCAGCAGGCTGGATGGAGAGCGAGGTGTCTCCCAGTGGAGGTTGGATATTACAGCAATTTGGGCATCGAGGGAGAGATACAGAGGAGAGCCATCTGCAGTACCACCAATGTGGAAGAGAGCACCTCAAGATGGCTGTGGCTCAAAAGAGGGGAGCCATGGAGTCATAAGTAGCCAGCCATCCGGACACAAGCTGGGGTCAGATCAGCCCCGGCTGGGTCACCTGGAGGAGTGTGTAAGATGTTGAAAGACCCGAAACACCCGATGATTCCAGGAACGTCACTGAAGATGTGTCCTGAGGCATCAGTAGATGTATGTACACAGCAATTAAACTATTTAATACACACACACAGATATATCTCACTGTAGTTCAGTTTTTTTCCTCTATATTTATCATGTATTGTACTGCAGCCACAAAGGTAAGAAATTTCATGACATATGCCAGTGATATTAAACATGATTCTGATATAGTCCAGGAAGGCCATCTTTCAGCTAGGTTCCAGGGGATTGATTGGACCATTCTTGTTTTGATCCTCACTGCCTAATGAATGGAGTAAGAATTACAATAGGCTAGTATGATTGAAATCTTATTGACATGTTAGCAACAGCGCATGCTGGACAACTTACAGTGTATGAGTGACAAACCAGGCCTGTCAAGTCAAAAGACATGCATACTTGAAAGCCCATGCGCACGATTTTCTACAGAGCAACAAAAGCAAGAAAAACAAAAAAAAGAGCAACAAAACAACAGCAGCAAAATAAGTTGCTTTCCTCCCTCCCACCCCCAGTCACAAATAGTCCTCCAGCCCTCATAAAAGGCCTGCAGGCTCCAATGGGTCTCGTGGGCTCACTGACATCGGTCTTCCAACTTCCCTAGTGGGCTTGCAGAACATAGGGCCTCAATTTCCAAATTTCCTATGGACCTTCGGGCTTCAATATGAACTACTCTGTGCAAAAAGCATTCCCCTCATATCCCGCTCTGAAATCCTTTCTTTCACTTTAAACCTAACCCCTCCTGTTTTTGAAGGAAAAAAATATTCTGATTATCTACCTTATACATGCCTTTCATAATCTTATATACATCTGTCAGGTCACCCTTCAACTTCCCTCTCTCCGAGAAAAAGAAGCAGCACCAATCTAATCTCTCCCTGTAAATAAAGGGCTCCGTAGAGGCATCACAGTGAATCTCCTCTGCATTCTTTCCTGCACAACTATATTGTATGTTAGTAACCAAAGTTATGCAGAAGATGTTTCATCAGTTAGTTGAACTGCAGAAGACTGATGCTGGGGAATTGAGATTTCACTGTTCTGCATAATTGGAGGCCTCAGTGAGCTTTGACTAACTGAAAGACTGAGACCAAAGCTTGACAGTCCTGCCAGCTTCAGAATGAAAGGAGAAGGCTCCAGAGGCATCCCAACTTTAACGATGGGGGAGCCAAGCAAGTGAATGCCAAAGGCAAAGCTGAAACATTTTCAACAATCTTTAGCCAGAAGCGCAGAGTGGATGATCCATGGCAGCTTCCTCCTGAGATCCCCTTCATCACAGAAGATCACCCTCAGCTAGTGCAATTCATGTAATGACAAGACACAGTCATGAGCTGTGCCAACAGCAAAGGCTCATGACCAAAGAGACTCCCCACTGTAATCCTGAAAACATTTGCTCCTGAAACTGCCTTATCTCAATCCACCACAAGCAAATCCCTCCCCACCTTTGAGTATATTTACATGGAGCGCTACCACAAGAAAGCAGCATCCCTCATCAAAGACCCCCCTCATGCCCTCTTCTCACTCCTACCATTCGACAGTAGGTACAGAAGCCTGGTTCAGGAACAGTTATTACTTTACAACCATCAGGTTTCAGAACCAGCATGGATAACTTCAATCACCATTATGAAGCACTGATTATATGACCTACAGACTCACCTTCAAGAGCACTTTATGACTCATGTTCTCAATTTTTTTTTGTTTGCACAGATTGACTTCTTTTGCGCATTGGTTGTTTGTCAGTCTTTGTTCACGTAAGGTCTTTTGTAAACTCTATTATGTTTCTTTTTTTCCCACAAATACTTGCAAGAAAATGAATCTCAAGGTAGTACCTGATAACATATATGTATATGTACTTTGACAATAAATTTATTTTGAACTTTGAGCTTAAAATTTGTATCTTGACCAATTTTTCTTCACCTCTGAGACTCAGCTATTTAGTCCGCTCTAAGGCTGAGATGAGGTCTGGAAATTAATGCTACTATTAAGACTCAGACGAAACATGGGTAAACAAGTTCTCTCTTTTGTACTGTTGATGATAAGTTCCATCACTCTGGAAGCTGATGATTGAGACTTAGAATCTGGATCTGCTTTGTTCTAATATTTGTTATCAAGGCATATCTGAGCAATTTTCCACATGTGTCAGGTGCAGAATGACTACCCTTGGCAACATTTGACTGGATATCCCTCTCAGGGCAGCAGACGTCAATGCTAAATTGTCTGAGTTTCCAAATGGGGCAGTGTTCATGACCGGCACTATTGGGGCTAACCAGGAGAATTCTGACATTCCAGGTCCCAAACATATTATGAAGTGGAAGTTGCCTTTATTAGGTAACCACTACATTTAGTTACCACGGAAAGCTGACAGTGACTTTGATTGGCAAGAGGGTCTTCAACAATTGGAGACCAGCCTCTGACACATGGACTGAGCAGACATACACATGGATGGGCACATTTGTGGGTGCTTGTCAGCTTCTGTACCCTCAGGCACATGGATACATGTGTGAAAGTGCAAAAACACACACACACACACACACACACACATAAGCAGATATCTACACATGGATGCATACACACAAATCATAATGCACAGACATGCATAGACACAAACACAAAAATAGACACAAATTCATTCTCAAGTGAGTTCAGGCACAAAGACCCTTGTCTATTCCCTTCTCATTGCACTCCACCCAGATTCTACATCTACTCAATACCCCCCCCCCAACAATTCCTAACATCCTAAAACTTCTCTTAATATTTCCTTTCTCCATGTCTTCCTCACCCATAAATTCCTCATACCTTATCTCAGAACCCTTAACACAGCTGCAAGGGGCTCTTCCTCTCTCTTGCATCCTGTTGTCTGGCCGCCTCCATCTTCCCCGCACCAGGAGCCCCTCTCCCCTCACTTTGCTCTCATACCCAGGCCTCACTCATCACTGAGCAGCCTACCACATTGGTGGCTGTTGGTGGGAGAGCCTTGAGCTACAGGAGAGCGTATTAGAAACCACATGACAAAACACAAGCTCTCTGAGAGAGGAACCCAGCCTGGAGCAAACCCTCATATTCCATTTCTCTCACATTACATATTTTTCTCCTTGTTGAACATTTCTGCCTTCCCATCCCCTTAGTTCCCTGAACCCCCTCTCCCACCGTCCCACACTCTCCATCTGCCAAATGTTCAGCCCAAGACCGAATCTGGCATCTTATATCAACCTGAGCTGGTGCAAGGAGAATGCATAGTTGTTTAGACATTGTGTTTTCTAGGATTGCTTTCATACTTATATATTTTTTTTGCGTTGCATCAGATCTGGAGTGACAACCATTTCATCCTCTTCTACTCTGCTCTACTCTCTGTATACACATAACTGTGTGGCTAGGCATAGCTCAAATACCATCTACAAATTTGCTGAAGATACAGCCATTATTGGTGGAATCTCAAGTGGTGACAAGAGGGTGTACAGGAGTGAGATATGCCAACTTATGGAATGGTGCTGCAGCAACAACCTGGCACTCAACATCAGTAAGACGAAAGAGTTGATTGTGGATTTCAAGAAGGTTAACACGAAGGAACACATACCAATCCTCATAGAGGGATCAGAAGTGGTGAGAGTGAGCAGCTTCAAGTTCAGGGGTGTCAAGATCTCTGTGGATCTAACCTGGTTCCAACATATCAATGTAGTCATTAAGAAGGCAAGACAGTGGCTATACGTTATTAGGAGTTTGAAGCGATTTGGCATGTCAACAAATACACTCAAAAACTTCTCTATTGGTACCGTGGAGAGCATTCTGACAGGCTGCATCACTGTCTGGTATGGAGGGGCTACTGCACAATACCGAATGAAGCTGCAGAGGGTTGTAAATCTAGTCACCTCCATTTTGGGCACTAGCCTACAAAGTACCCAGGACATCTCAAGGAGCGGTGTCTCAGAAAGGCAGGGTCCATTGCTAAGGGCCTCCAACACCCAGGGCATGCCCTTTTCTCACTGTTACCATCAGGTAGGAGGTACAGAAACCTGAAAGCACACATTCAGCAATTCAGGAACAGATTCTTCCCCTCTATCATACAATTCCTAAATGGACTTTGAAGCTTTGGACACCTCCTCACTTTTTTTAATATACAGTATTTCTGTTTTTGCACAGTTTTTAATCATCTATTCAATACATGTAATTGATTTACTTGTTTATTTATTATGTTTTATTTTATTTATTATTAGTTTTTTCTCTCTCTGCTAGATTATGTATTGCATTAAACTGCTGCTGCTAAGTTAACAAATTTCACGTCACATGCCGGTGATAATAAACCCGATTCAGATTCTGGTTCTGATTCTTTACATTCATGTACAGAAGAATGACAACAAACAATCTTGAATCATTCCCAAGGCCACTCTTCCCCTCATTCCCAGTGCCACTTCTACACGCCTTCTTGTTGCCCTCCCCCTCTATTCCCCGCTTCCTACCTCCAGTTCTGCCGCAGCCATACATCTGTCCTCAGTCATGAGCCTGTTCCTTCCCCCATCCCATCTATTGCATGTCCTTAGTCTCTGCTCCACTCCTGCCCCTCCTTCCAGTCCCACTCCTACTCCTACACCAGTCTCACTCCTGACCTCATAACCTGTTCGCCCCCCCATTCCTAACTCGCACTCTTTCCTTTCAGCCACACCCACTTACAGCTTCACAAAATTGATCAGAAAATTAGCTTTCAGTGATGTTGGTCAAGGGATAAATACATGTGGAGGTGTGGGGAGGAACTCCTTGTCTCTGTTAATGATTGGATGGTACTTTGACATCTGCCTTGGATGGTAGACAAGGTCAGGTAAATGTGCCACATTCAACACCTATCAATATCCCAAAGGAAGGCAAGCAGGAAGTAATGACAATTTACAATGATATTGCTGAGAAGTCGTTCATCTAATTGAAGAGGTCAGTCTCAGGGAAGTTGAAGGCTTTTCGATGTATGAGAGTGAATGTGTGCATGCCCAAGTGAGCACAAAACTGGGCTCAATTTGAAGTCACGTGTTCTGTCCCAATTTTTTTTAACTCAAAGCTTCATGATTTTATTCATAGATAAAATAGCTTACAGCAGTTTGTGGAGAAGTACAGGCACTTGGAGCAGGAACATTTCTCCACAGTGTTGCCAAAGAATCACCAGCAGTAATTACAGTATGAGAACTTTTCAGCAGTAAGCTTCCTGTTATAAATATCGACCCAGAAAGGTGAAAAAAAAAGTGAAATGTTCAATTTTAATAAAAAAGGAAGTTATCTTTTTAGAAAGATACATTAGACATAAATTAAATTTAAATAAATTGAATTTAAATAGCCAATTTAATAAGAATAAAACTAGAAAATGCTTGAAAAGTGAACAAAGGTCAATGAGAAAAGTAATTAAAGAGTTTGAATGTCAATGATGAAACAGCATTTTAAAATTTCTTGAAGATAAGATTTATAAAGATTAGCTTTATTTGTCACAAGTACATACATCAAAACAAGCAGTGAATTGCATCATTTTGCATCAAGTCAAATCAGCGAGCATTGTGCTGGGCTGCCCACAAGTGTTGCCAGGCTTCCGGCGCCAGTATTGTATGCCCACAACTCACTGACCCTAACCGTACATCTTTGGAATGTGGGCGGAAACTGGGGCACCCAGAGAAAATCCACGCAGTCACAGGGAAAATGTACAAACTCCTTACAGACAGAACCCTGATCTTACAGCTGGCTGCTGGGAAGTGTTGTGCTAACCGCTATTCTACTGTGCTACCCCTAGGAGTTATATTTCCAACAGTAATCAGGAGAAAAAAAGTACAAATAGGAGAAATCTGCAATGAAAGCAGAAAGTGCTGAAAATAGTTGGTTCGGCTGCATGTGTGGAGAGAGAAAACGATCAGCTGAATCTTGGATGGGTTCTCACTGCAAAGATGTTGCACAGCCTGATGCGGATTTCTAGCACTCCCCATTTTTGTTTAATGTTTCTCACATTTTGCCTGCTGTAGAGCTGTCCAAAGCTCAGTCACATAAACATAACTTCTTTTTGCAGCTGTGCTCCAAAACAAAATATCACATAACACTGGATGGGGACATTTATACAAGCTATAGCCATGCAACAAAATCACTGCAAACAGCCCTTGGTCACAAAATTGAACGTAAGAAAACAGCTTGGCAGATCAGCAGGTAATATGTCATTTTTTAATGTTGTACTGACTTTTTGGAGCATGGCTTAATGTGCCTCGAGTTTTGTCATCAAGCAGCTGAGATCTGACCTGTGGATAATTCTATAGTGACCTATCATGAAACTGCGTCCAGAAGCGGTAGAAAGCCATTGGCAGCCAACTTACTAAATCCAATTGTGCCTGTCCCAAAAGATGCTGAGTGATTTTACAAAATCAAGACAGCAAACGTCCTTTTAAATTAAACACTTTAAACCCTGCAAATTATAAAAGTAAGTGCGTCTTTCAGTTCTAGCTCTACCATGCTCTGGGAAATGAGGGTTGGTCTTCCCAGCTACAGACAAGGGTTTAGTGAAAGCTGAGCCCCTTGCTGTGTGCTCGCACAAAGCTGAAAGCTAACCTTTCTACATTTCGACCTTCATGTGCAGATTACAATAAGGTCACAAAAGAAAGCAGAAGTTCCCTCTCTACAGCTGCTGTTCTGAAATTATATTCAGAATATGAGCTCGTAGCGTCCTTGAAAGTGAGTCCATAGGTTATGGAATCACTTCAGTGTCAAGATGAGTGTGGTCCTATTGAACAGTCCCAACATTTTCTGTTTTTATTTCATCTACACTTTCTTAACTTCTACAATCCAGTAAGATTACTCTTGGTTCATGAATCACTCAAAAATTCCCAGCAGAAGGCATCCATAAAATTATTGAACAGTGTATCTGCAGTGAACAGGGACACTTATTGATGTCCAAACTAATGACATAATCCTTCCTGGTGGGAAAATATGCAGGAAATACCTGGGGATACAAGATATATTGTCCAATATAATGGCAAACATTGACTCAGCTGGAGCATAAATCATAATGATTCACTTTCACATACCCCAGGGAATACAGGTAAAAGAATGACCAACCATCAGTGATTTGTCTCCAACCATTGAGATAGGTCTTCCATTACAAGACACATTTCTGAATAATTACTGTATTTCCTGATTCCAATTGTATCATAAAATCATTTTAATTGAAGTATCATCAACAGCTGAAGATTCACCATCTTCTAGGAAAGGATTCCTAAGATTCAAAACCTATTGAAAAATATTTTTTTATGAGTCCCATTCTAAATAAACTCCAACTTGCCCTAAACTCCAACTTGCTCTTCAATTAAATGAAACAGCAGCTCAGCAGTTACATTGCCATACACTCGTGAACCTCAATTTTTCATAAGACCGTAAGACGCGGGAGCAGAATTAGGCCATTCGGCCCATTGTGTTTTCTCCGCAATTCCATCACAGCTGCTTTATTATCTCTATCAGCCCATTCACCTGCCTTCTCTCCATGATCTTTGATGCTCCTGAATCTACCCAATAATTTGGCCTGCACAACGATCTGTGGCAATGGATTCCACAGATTCACCATCCACTCCTAAAGAAATTTTTTCCTCATCTCTGTTCTAAATGGACATCCCTTAATTCTGAGATTATGCCCTCTGGTCCTTGACTCCCCCACTATAGAAAATATTATCTCCACATCCACTTTATCTAGGCCTTCGATATTCAATAGGTTTCAATGAAATCCTCCCTCATTCTTCTAAACTCCAGTGAGTACAGACCCACAGCCATCAAACACTTCTCAAATGTTAACCCTTTCGATCCTGAGATCACTTTCATGAACCTCTCTGGACCCGCTACAATGGCAGTACATCTTTTCTTAGATAAGATACCCAAAACTGCTTCCAATATCCCAAGTGTGGTCTGATCAATGTCTTATAGAGACTCAGCATTACATCCTTGTATTCGTATTCTAGTCCTCTCGGAATGAATGGTAACATTGTATTTGACTTGCTTACTATCAACTCAACCTGCAAGTTAACTTTAGGTCATCCTGCATCAGGACTCCCAGGTTCATTTGTACCTCTGATTTTGAATTTCCTCCCTGTTTAGAAAATAGTCCACATCTTTATTCCTTCTTCCAAAGTGCATGACCATGAACTTTTCCACACTATATTCCATCTGCCACTTCTTTGCCCATTCCCCCACTCTATCTAAGGCTTAGACTCTAAGCCTTTCTGCAGAACTTTCTCAACACTACCTGCCACTCCACCTATCTTCGTATTGTCTGCAAACTTGGCCATAAAGTCATCAGTTCTTTTGTCTAAATTATTGACATATAATATGAAAAGAAGCATTCTCAACACAGAGCTCAGCAACACACCGCCTGTCACCAGCAGCCAACCAGAAAAAGCCCTCTGTAATCCCATTCTTTGCCTCCTGCCAGTCAGCTAATTCTTTATCCATGCTAGTAACTTTCCTGTAATACCATGGGCTCTTATCTTGTTAAGCAACCTCACGTATGACACCTTGACAAAGATCATCTGAAAATCCAAATAAGCAACATCCACTGACTCTCCTTTGTCTATTCTGCCTGTTATTTCCACAAAGAAGTCCAACAGATTTGTTAGGGAAGAGATCCCCTTTAGAAAACAATGTTGACTTTGGCTTATCTTATCATGTGCCTTCAAATATCCTGAAACTTCATCTTTAATAATGGACTCCAACATCTTTCCAAACAGTGAAGTCAAACCAATTGGCCTATGATTACCTTTTTTCTGCTTCCCTCCCTTCTTATAGAGTGCAGACAGACTTGCATTTTTCTAGTCCTCAGGAACCATTCCAGAATCTGGTGATTCTTGAAAGATCATTATTAATGCCTCCACAATCTCTTCAGCTACCTCTTTCAAAATCTTGGGGTATAGTCCATCTATTTTAGGTGACTTATCTACCTTCTTAGCTTCTCAAGCAGCTTCTCCTTAGTAATAGCAATGACACACACTTCTGCCCCCTTATACTATTGCATTTCTGGCATTCTGCTAGTATCATCCACAGTGAAGACTGAGGCAAAATACTTGTTAAGTTCCTCTGCCATTTCTTTGACCCCATTACTACTTTGTTGGTGTCTCTCTTGTCTCTCTTTTGCTTTTTATATATCTGGACCTTTTATATTAATGGTTAGCTTCCCTTCATAGTTCATTATTTCTCTCTTTATGGCTTTTTTAGATTCCTTCTGTTGATTTTTAAAAGCTTCCCAATCCTCTAACTTCCCACTAATTTTTACGGTATTATATGCCCTCTCTTTTGATTTTATGCTGTCTTTGAGTTCCCTTCTCAGACACTGTTGTCTCATCCTCCCTTTGGAGTACTTCTTCATCATTGTGATGTATACCTTTTCTGCACCTTCCAAATGTCCCCCCAGAAACACCAGGAAATGCTCTTCTGCACCATCCTTGCTAGTATCCACTTCCAATCAACTTCAGCCAGCTCCTCCCTCATACCTCTGTAATTCCCTTTACTCCACTGTAATCCTGATACAACTGATTTTAGCTTCTCCTTCTCAAACTGCAGGTTGAATTCTATCATATTATGAACACTGACTGCTATGGGTTCCTTTCTCTTAGAAAAATGAGGGATGGCCTAATTGAAACCTATCAAATAGTGAAAGGCCTCTATAGAGTGGATGTGGAAAGAATGTTTCCAATGGTGGGAGAGTCTAAAACCAGAGGACACTGCCTCACAATGGAGGGATGTCCTTTTACAATGGAGATGAGGGATTTCCTTAGCCAGAGAACAGTGATTTTGTGGAATTCTTTGCCATAGGCAGCTGTAGAGGTCAGGTCTTTATACAGTATATACTTGCAAAGGTTGATCAATTCTTGATTGGTCAGGCATGAAGGGATATGGGAAGAAAGCAAGAGACTGGGCCTGAGAGGAAAATTGGACCAGCCATGATGAAATGGTGGAGCAGACTCAATGGGCTAAATGGCCTAATTCTGCTCCTATATCTTATGGTCTTAAGCTCCCTAATCAAATTTGTGTCATTGCATAACACGTAATCCAGAATCACTGTTCTCCTAGTGGATTCAAGCACAAACTACTCTAAAAAGTGATCCACAAATTTCTTCTCTTGGGATCCAGCACCAACCTAATTTTCCCAATCCACCTGCATATTGAAATCTCTCCTGATTATCACAGCATTGTCCTTTTTACATTCTTCTCTATCTCCTATTCTAACATGTTGCCCACACCCTGGCTACTGTTCGGATGCTTGTATATAAACCCCCTCGGGGTGTTTTAACCCTTTTAATTTCTTAACTCTACTCACAAGGTTTCAATATCTTCCAATCCTATGTCACCTCTTTCTGAGAATTTGATTTAATTTTTTACAACAGAGCTACTCCAGCCCCTCTGCCTACCTGCCTGTCCTTTCAATACAATGTGTATGCTTGGACATTAAGCTCCCATATATCTTTTAACCACAGCTCAGTGATGCCCCCAACATCATTCCTGCCAATCTCTATCTGCACTACATGATCATCTACCTTATTCCTTAAACTGTGCATTCAAGTATAACACCTTCATCCTGTATTCATCACCTTTTTTTGATTTAGGCCCCCTGTTACATTTTAACTCATCCCACTGACTGCAATTTTGCCCTATCGTCTGCCTGTCCTTCCTGACTGTCTCACTACACATTGCATCCAGTTGTATAGCAACTGCCTCATCTTCAGCCCTATCACTTCCAAATGAGTTTAAACCCTTCCGCATACCTCGCACAAACCTGCCGGCAAGGATATTGGTCCCCTTTAGGTTCAGGTTCCGACCTGTATTTTTGTATAGCTCACACCTTCCCCAGAGGCAATTGCAGTGATCCAGAAATCTGAAACTCTGCCCCCTGCACTCATCTGCCAAATTATCCTATTCTTAACCTCACTGGCACCTGTCACAGGCAGCGATCCAGAGATTCCTACCCTGGATGTCCTGTTTTTCGGACTTCTACCTAAATCCCTAGACTTTCTCATCAGGGCCTCTTCCTTTTTTCTACCTATGTCATTGTTACCAATATGTACCACAGCTTCTGGCTGCTCATCCTCCTCTTTTAGAAGGTTGTGGACCTGGTCCCAGACATCCTTGAACTTGGCACCTGGGAGGCAACATACCATTAAGGTGTCCCTTTCACGTATACAGAATCTGCTTCCTGATCCTTTAATTATGGAATCCACTCTCACTGCTGCATTCCTCTCCCCCCACTTTTCTTTCTGAGCCACAGAGCCAGACTCAGTGCTAGAGACCTGGTTCCCGTGGCCTCCCCCGGTGGATTGACCCCGCAACAGTATCTAAAGTTGTACACATTATGGAGGGCAACAGCCATAGGGATAATCTGAATTGGCTGTCCATTCCTTTTCCCTCTCCTGACAGACAACCAGGCACCTGCCTCCTGCAACATAAGGATAGCTACCTCCCTGTAGCTCCTATCTATCACATCCTCATTTTCCTGTATGAGCCAAAGGTCATCCAGATGCAACTCCAGTTCCTTAACATGGTCCCTAAGGAGATGTAGCTCGATGTACTCCATGGAGATTTCCCAGCGGTCCCACATCTCACACAAACAACATACCACTAACTCTGGTCCCGATGTCAGCACAGTAGCTATGTTCTAACAAAAAAAAACTTACTAGAGACTTACTTACTTAGAGCCTCCAACTGTGTTTGCCCAAGCCTGTTCTCGCCTTAGCCTGGTAAACCAAAGCCAGACCACTCTAACACTGCCCCATTCCAACAATATCAGCTCCAACAATGGCACTTCGCTTATACCTCTCTTGTTTTTATTGGCCCCATGCTGACTGCAGCCCACCAAAAGAGCCTAAAGCACCAGAGCTCTTTTTAAACCTCGCACTGCATCACCAATGATTGCAGCACGCCGAATTTTGCAGAGGTTATCTCTTTGTCCATGCAGTGTAGGTCCAGTCTACTTAATATGTCCTTGAAGGATGGTTTTCATATCCTTTAATAAATTTGGTTTTCTTTTTGTGAGGTTAATAAATAACGGAATAACGATGGCTATAAATAAGACAAACAAACTATATGCAGCTTACTCCCATAGATTCTTTGTTGTCAATGTTACTATTGCAAAGTTGGTACATGATATCACTCCCTTATTTAATAAGCATGCCCAAATGCTTATATGCAGCATACAGGTGAAATGATATTGAAATTAAAATTGGGAATCGGTCTACTATTATCATATGTACCGAAGTACAATGAAAAGCTTGTCTTGCATAGTGTTCATGCAGATCAGTATTGCATTGATACAGTACGTGCTAAAGCAATAACAGAATGCAGAATTGAATGTAACAGCTACAAAGACAGTGCAGTGCAGGTAGACAGAAAGGTGCACCTTCTTAAAAGCAAGTAAATCCTTATTTATCTTTCATTATGATATAGACAGAATCCATTTTGTTACATAGAGTCATTGTTGGCTAACAGAAAAATTCTGTTCCTCCAACTAATTTTTCCTGTAATCAACTATTTCTATATTCCATCCACTCCCCCAGGGTATAGAGAACAAATCTGATTACATTTCTACAGTTCTCATCAAAGCTTCCTCATTCCTATGTTCTAATATTTTTCATGAAAGCCTTTTCAATCTTATCTTTCTTTTGCTCTCTTTGCATGCTTTTTAGAAGCTAATTTTATATTGACTTTAGCCTAACTACATTTATTGAAGAAGTATGGAATGGCGGAATAAGCCAGCACAGGAATGGGCATTCGGCCCATGATGCCTGTGCTGGTTCTTTGAAAGAATTATGAATTAAAGCTGCTTTCCTGATCTTTCCTGGCAGACTAGTGGATTTTTATCTCTGTATTTTGCCATCACCTTTATAAAGTTAACTACTCAATGTATTTACATTATCCTTTCAAATTGGGCAATCCAGAGTTACCAAAATCTGTCTTAATAATTACTGACCCTTCTCTAGAAATAGCTTCATATTATTTTTTCCTAGGCAATACTTACTGGTGATGTACAGACTGAGAATAATTGTTTTTTTGTTTTCAAAGCTACTTATAATTGCAAAGATACCATATGCATATTAAAAATCATCAACACCACTGTTTTCATTGTTGTGTGGACATGCTTGCTCAAGCCCCTTTGTTCCTGCAATCCCTTTAAAATATCCTCTCCTCTTTCTTGCAACCAAAATAAATAAAGTAACTCTCCCTTAGATTAAACTTGCTTTGATATTCATCTGCCAGATTCCTGCTTTCTCTGGTTTCTTAAAGAGTCATGCTATCCCTCTCATTGTTCATTGTCAGAGGTTCTCATTTTCTGCACTGTCTTTGGTAATGCCCAGAAAACATAAATCTAGTTTATTAAATACATCAAAAGAAGCAGTGATTATAATGATGAGAACAGCTGCGTAATTCTCAACTTGCTAAATAGCTGCTCATCAATTTTGTTTCTGCCCATTTAATATCCATGGCTTCAATGTTTCTTACATACGTAAGTGGAATTTATGCAATGCCTTTTGTTATGTCCCCATGCACATCATGTACTGTGCATACTTCATCAGCCCCCTTGTCACTTCATCAAAGTTCTTCTGATGTTTTGTATTCCTTCAATCTGTCTGGTTATTTAGAAACACCTTTGTTTTTCAGCAGATTAAGTCCACCATTGCTCTGTTGCCCTTTCATTTCCAGCAAGCTGCAAAGACAAAACCATGGTAGAATAGCAGTTACTTTAACACTATTTCATTGCCAGTGATCAGGGTTTAATTCCACCAGTCACTGTAAGGAATTTGTATCTTCTCCCCAACTGCATGGGTGTTCCAGTTTCCTCCGACATTCCAAAATATTTT
Organism: Hemitrygon akajei; assembly: GCF_048418815.1. NCBI lineage: Eukaryota > Metazoa > Chordata > Chondrichthyes > Myliobatiformes > Dasyatidae > Hemitrygon > Hemitrygon akajei. The sequence goes on along the minus strand of NC_133132.1, from coordinate 90,090,100 downwards.
CAGTTTAGGGTTAATAAGTTGTGAGCATGCTATGTTGTCACTGGAAGCATGGCAGCACCTGTGGGCTGCCCCCAGCACATCCTTGGGCTGTGTTAGTCATTGATACAAATGATGTATTTCACTGTATGATTCAGATGTTTGGATATACACATGACAATGGAAGATTGTCTTTAATCTTGGACAGTCAAAAGTACACATTCAAGTCTAACAAGAACTCAAAACTTTATCTGGGGGAGTACAAATTCTACAAACATCCCCTCCTGCTCCTGAAATAATGCTTCAAGTTGATCAGAATCAGGAAAATTTAGAAATAAGTGCAACTTAACATGCAAAGAGAAAAGGGAAATCTCGAAAGAGCGAAACAAAAGATACACGACAAGATGGAAGATAGGAGAAATTAAGTAACAAAGGGTTGTTGAAACATGTTAACAAAAGCCTGGAGGAAGTGAAAATGCATTGTAATAATCTGAAATTACTGAATAATGTAGAAGGAATACTGGAAACCTGAAATAAAACTCCTGGACGCCCTCGTTATCTGAAATTGCTGAAGTTAATGTTGAGCCTAGAGGGCTGTAATATGCCTGTTCAGATGAGATGCTGTTTCCTGGGTTTACATTGAGCTTTATTTGAACAGTGTAAGAGGCCAAGGACAGAAAGGTCAGAGAGTCAAATGAATAATTGAAGTGACAAATAACTTGAAGCACACGGTCATGCTTGGAGACTGAACAGTTACCATTAAGTTGGTACCCAATCTGTGCTCAGTTTCCTTGCTGCAAGGGAGACCACACCATGAGCACCATGTGCAGAACACTAATTTGGAAAGACTTCCAACCAAATGGCTGTATCATATGGAAAGAGTGTTCAGGATAGATGGTGCATGGATGGTGCAGAGGAAAATGGTAAGAGTCAGATGTCATATCCTCTGAAGTTGTATGGGAAGGTGCCCTACGAAAAAGACTAGGTATAGATGGAGGTGGAGGAATGAACTACACTATTACAGTAGGAACAATTCTTTTGAAATGTTGAAAAGGGGAGCAGAGAAGATTGTATATCTGTATTGAGAAGCATAAACTGCTGAAGGTGGAGGGTTGATCTGTGTGGACAAGGGGAATCCATTCTTGGTTCTGTGAGTCAGGAGAAGCAGATGTGCAGGATATGACTCACCCTGATGTACTTGAGGAAAACATACCTTAAAACCATATGGTCAACCTCAGAAGGTAAAACTAGAAATGACCCAATCTTGTTTATGCAAAGGTGGGGAGATCAAAGTGACCTACCCTGATTGTGTGGAGACTTTAGTCACCTATCCTTATGTTTATCGGAATTACAGTATACAGACCCCAGTGGACTATCCATTTAGGAATGAGAACACAGAACCGTAGCTAAGTCAAATTCAGCTGCCACATTCCTTCTTTCCAAGTATATATATTTGCATTCAAATTCTTGCTCTGAAGGAATTATGTCTGTAGTTTTCACTATTGAAAATGACCTCTGCCTTTTGTGTAAACATAATAGATTTTTCAGATGCTGGAAATCCAGAGTAACACACAGAATGCTTAAGGAACTTAGCAGATCTGGCAATATCTATGGAAAGAAATTAAGAGTTAATGTTTTGGGCCAAGACCCTTCATGAGCATTCTGTGTACTGAGAAATTCTGATGAGGTAGAAGGAAATACTAAGTTGTCTTTATTAATAGAATTAATCAGAGCACCTTGGCGCATGCCCAAGTGGTTAAGGCATTGGTCTAGTGATCTGAAGGTCATTAGTTTGAGCCTCAGCTGAGGCAGTGTGTTGATTCCTCGAACAAAGCATTTAACCACATATTAATCTGCAACAATACTGGTGCCAAGCTGTATCGGCCTAGTGCCCTTCCCTTGGATATCATTGGAGACTTGCAGCATGGGCAACTGCCAGTCTTCCAGACAACCTTGCCCAGGCCTCTGTCAACAACAAAATCGATGGACAGTCGAAGAAGAAGAATCAGAGCAAATATTTTGTCACGTCTTTACTCCTTATGATACTGTTGTTGTATTTCCTTTCAGAACAGCACCTCTACAATTAAGATGTCTGTTCCTGAACATTATATATTATAAAATAGTGACATCTTCCTCTCCTCATCCTATTTCTCCCACGGTACACTTTCCTTTCCTATCAGATTCCTTCTCCTCCAGCCCTTTACCTTTTCCAACTAACACCTTCCAGTTTCTCAATTCACACCCCCTTCCCCACCTCCTGGTCTCACCTATCACCTACCAGCATACTCCTTCCCTTCCCCCCATCTTCTCCCTTCCTTTCCATGCCTTACGAAGGGTTTCAGCCGGAAACGTTGACTGTTTATTCCTCTCCATAGATGCTGCCTGACCGGCTGAGTTCCTCCAGTATTTTGTGTGCGATACTCTTGATTTCCAGCTTCTGCAGAATCTCTTGTGTTCCTATTTATATATATTTTATAATTTTTCAACCTGGAGGCCAGTTGAAGCTAAATGGAGATAAATAGCCTCAGTCAAGAGGCGACAGAAACTCTAAAAGAGCCAAGAAGCAGATTAATGAAGAGCAAACAGTTAATCTTGCAAATAGATCCTCCAGCTACAAAGCAAAAGCAAATTTCTTTCAAAATTAATCATGTTTGATTTTCCCTTTAGTTTCAAATACGCTAAATTGCAGGAATGAATTTTATCTGAGTTAAGGCCAGAACTAAACACAAATGTCCCCCGCAGTGTTAAGCCACATAGCACCAAAGTGACCCAATTAGAGATCAGTTTCTATTCTAGCCAGGCAGTGGGGTTGATTATCCAGTATATATAATGAAGTGCTTACTGTGTTTGCTGCTTTTTATAATGCTGGGGAGTTAACGTTCTTAAATTTAAAATAACAGGAATTTTCATGTTTGGTGGTTAAAACAAATGTTACAGAAATCACGGGATGAAATAACAACTTATTACACAGTCTACATGATGCAATTCAGGTAAAAGGCATCACCTTCATCATCAAAAGTGATGGCATTGGTGACATGAAAATTATTGTGGGATAGAAACTTCAAAGGAGCTAAATTTTCCAGAAGATGTCGAAACTCAGAACAGATAACAACAACGACACATCAAAGGTTTCATGCAGCATACAAGCCTAGGCGCAGTAACACACACTAATCATTGCTGGCAGAAAAACAGCAATGACACTGAGGATGTGGGAATCACAAGCAGAGCTGGATACCCTGCCCATTCCCATGACCCTTGTGAAGACAGATACTGAGCCATTCTCTTTGAATAGCTAATGTGAACATACTCCCACATGTATAAGTAAGGCTGTTTAGGATTTTTACCATATTACATAGGAGAGACTATGGCTATTTTGCCCATCAAGTCTGCTCCACCATCTGATCATGGCTGATTTATTTTCCCTCTTAATCCCACTCTCCTGCCTTCTTTCTGTAACCTTTGAAACCCTTACTAATCAAGAACCAATCAACTTGTGCTTTAAATATACCCAGTGAATTGGTCTGTATGGCAATGCTTTCCACAGATTCACCATCCTCTGGCAAAAGAAATTCCACCTCATCTCTGTCCTAAAAGGACATCCTTGCATTAAAAGCTGTGCCTTCTGATGCAACACTGATGAAGGAATAACAAGTTATTTCCAAGACCCTCTGCCATTTGACAGGAATTGAGGTAGTCCCACATGCTTGATGCCCTTGATTCTTATTAGTGATAGCTTGAGAATTGCATTAAAGAAACCTTGCTGAGTTGTTGCAATGCACCTTGTGGATGGCCAACCTTGTCACTGCTATGCACTGGTGGTTTACAGACTGAATTTTAAATTAGAAGATGGGCTGTTGGTCCAGCAGACTATTTTGTCCTAGAAGGCATTAAGCCCTTTCAGTGTTGTTAATACCATAATCATACAGACATATCAATGAGAATGATATAACATGAAATACTAGTCAGTAATGATGTCATCAGTTAATAGCATTAAAGTACATCCTCAAAGCACTACAAAGTGCTCTTTGCTATTCTGCTATATTTTCACAGATGGTTAGGTTAGATTAATAACAGATAGTAATACTCCATTTTCATAATGTTCATTTGCCCTTTTGTTTTGTTCTCTGGCGGATGCCAATGCCCGCAAGTCCTCCAATCTACTTTTCACTTTTCTACCTCTTTCCTGTCCTTCTCTGATTGGGCACTTTTCCAACATAGAGGTTGCTGTACTACTGAGCACATTGTTCACTGAGGGCCAGGGCTAAGGAACCAAAATATCCAAACAAACCCTGATTCAGATGCATATTGGGTACAATGAGAAATATCTAATGCTGGGATTAAAGAGGGGCTGAAGAAATTCTGGAATTTTTTTTTGGTGTGTCCTTCTTTCACTTCAAACTTCAAGTGCATTCCAACTTTAACACAGACATCATGGCACTGTAGGAGCCTGCAAAGCTTCTTGGGAAGTTTCAAGGACGTGATGAAGGAGAATCAAATTATCATTTAATGTTATAGCTTGTAGTGTTCATATATTTACATTTATCTGGAAGGAAGGTGATTTGGTTTGCAGACCAGAAGAGTCTAATATATCAAACTAATGCAGTAACTGTGAACAATTTGTCCTTCATGCTGTGACTGGACACTGTCAGCTGAGGTTTATCACCTTTCTCCATTGAGAAATAAGGGAGGATTAGTGAGATGTCAGGCACTTTTTTACTCCTTGTGATATGCCGTGTCAGAAATCAACCTACATTTATTAGAGTATTATTGATTACAGCCAGGGAAATTACACAGAGTAAGATAACCTTTCGAAAAGCAGACAGATCAGCACATGAAAGTCTCCAGGTGGAGATGCAGCGAATTGGAACCTGAAAGCACCCAGAGGCAGTGAGCATGACTCTCCTGAGAATATCGCAGGGAAAAATGCCTACACTGTCATTACCCATGACATCGCTAGTTTCCCTGGATGTTGAAAATATATGAATCTGTCGGTGTACTAGATTTCAAAGTCAAAAATACTGAAAAGACTTCTAAGTTGGGAAGAAAAATGAGGAAGGAAAAAGTGAAAGAATTTTAATTGAATTAGTTATATTATTCCATTTCCTAGTTGGTATTATGTGTGCTGTCAAAATTCTAATGTGCTTTTTAATATTTACATCAGGCAGACCATTTATAATCACAATAGAGCAGTGTATAATTTGATATATTATGCAATGTACACAAAACACACACAGATAAGTGGGGTAGGTTGAAGTGCATTTTTTTGCAACATAGAGTCTTAGGTGAAAACAAATGGCGTTACATCGAAGACCCTATTCATCTGGAGAGGCTATATTTTATTTATTGGATTCAGTGATATTTATACTTCAACCTTCTCACGTCTGTATCAAAGGCTGTTTCATCGAGCTTGTCTGTTTAAAGTGGTGCAAATAGGTTTTTAAATGGGAGTCAGGCAGTAAAATTATTTAATTTACTGATCTATTATGAGACAAAGGGAATGAGGGGATAATGCAGAAGTGAGAACTGGTACAATGCAAACCCAGCAGGGAATCATAACATTCAAAAATAATATTTCTAATCAAATGAGGGTTATTATCATAAGCAATAGATATTCACCCTTGATTTAGTTCAGTGCTCAGTCTATATAATGGAATGGTGACACTAAAAGCAGAGTCTTAGCCTTTTATAGTTTCCAACATTCAATCATTTCAATTAAGCATAATTCCTGGCTCTAAGTGACTAAGGTTTCTGTCTTAACTTGATTATTTGCCAAAGATAAATTAGAGAGATTTTCTAACCCAGTTCTTTGCCACAAAATTAGATTACTATGGCAAAGATAGGTATGTTACCAATGCAATTCACCATATGGTATGAATAAAACTCTTTTCAGTTCCAGTTCAAGTTCAAGTTTATTATCATTTGACTGTACATACATACAATCAAACAAAACAATACTCCTCCAGACCACAGTTCACCCCCAAAATACCTATCACACACAGCACATAAAACAAAATATTACCATAAATAAGTTAATAAAAAAAATCATTCAAAATGCATGTACTGTGTGACACGGGTTAACAGGAGGCAATACAGTCCAGCACTTTTCTTATTTCATTTTACTCATCTGTCATTTTCTTCTGTTTTCTCCCACTCTCTCTATTTTGCCCATGTCAAAACTGCAGCACAACATTATTGGAAAACAAAAACAGTGTCTTAAAGTAGTTATTAGTCTTGAACATTACTGGCTAGGAAAATGCCCAAAGGATGCCATAGGGAACCTTTTTACTTTAACTAGACAATGCATCCAACTGTTTTTTTTTTGTGCCAAATGCCATGTCCAATAAATGTTAAAGAGACTACTGTTGTCTGTAATAGAGGATGGATTGAGGGAATGCTCAGCTCTTTGATGAATGAATAATTCCATACCTGAAGCATATACACCTACATACACTCTTTATTTATTTCAAGTCATTTTTCATTATGCTTCTGCTCCCTATATACTTTTAGAGCACTGATTTAAATAAAATGCAAATAATTGGCTGAGGTTCATGGATGGATTAAAACCCTGAATAGAAGTGAAACAACAAAAAAAGGTGTAATGAGAAATTGGCTGTTGTTTGGGCAAAGGAGATGTGATGAGTGAGTGTGATTGAAGTGTGATAGCATTCATGTTCTCAGTTCTCCTGAAGAAGTATTACCTTTTATTTGATTTTACATCTTTGGCTAGTCAGTCATAAATATGTGTATAATAATAATTTTGGATGGTCTTTTGGAAATATATAATGTCAAGCCACAATAGGTATAAATCTGGAGGCTCTTGAAAGAACCAATATTTCATGTGAGAAGTCACTGAAGAATCACTTTGTCCTTTCAAATATATTACCACTAAGAATGCATTGTATATAATTTATACCTACCAGCAATAGTGAAGTTCTTCCAATAACATATGTTCCTATTCCTGTGTGAATATGTTTCATTGTTTCATTTGGTTCTGTTCTGTATGTAGCTGACACAGAAGTCACTTTCAGTTACCTGGGGTCATTTTCATTCATTGGTATTTTACAGATCTGTCATTCTAAACTACCTAGGGTATGTGTCCAGTCATCTCTACATTACACATAATAGCTTCAATTGTTTTACTCTTGGCCATAGTTCTGGGACGGGAGATGTGAAAGTCTGCAGAGCCTATGAATATAATATTTCATTCCAACCTTGGAAAAGTCGACTGAATACTTTTTTTTGCTGACAAGAAGTATGTATATAAATAGAGCCTTGATAAAACTTGGCGCAGTTTTTCAAAAATGTGACGAACTTTGAGAGGATAGTAATGCAGTGTGGTTGTGAGAAGCCTGTTCAGATTTCCACCACCCTGATAATCTTGCTTTTGCAGAATACTCACACAGTTTGAACCAAAGATTAACTCTGGTATCTGCATCTTACTTTACAAAAGTGTTACTCACCTACCCACCACAAACTTAATGGGTACTCCAGTTTCTAGTCCAACAAAGCATTCGTTTTTAATATTCTCACCTATGTTTCCAAATCCCTACATGACCTCACCACTCTAATATTCTCCAGCACTGTAAGTGCCATCACAAGGAAGGGCCAACAACACCTCTACAGTTTGTGCAGATTTGGCATGTCATCTAAAAATTTGACTAACTTCAAATTTGCAGAGTATCCTGACAGGCTGCATCACGGCTCAGTGTGGAAATGCTAATGCCCATGAATGGAAAAGCCTACAAAACATGATGACATAGCCCAGTACAAGTAAAGCCCTCCCACTACTAGGCACATCTACGAGGAGAGCTGCCATAAGAAAACAGCAGACATCAGCAAGGACCTCCAACATCCAGGCCATGCTTTCTTCTCGCAGTTACCATCAGTAAGGAAGTATAGGAGCCTTAGGTCCAACACCAGGTTCAGAAACAGATATTAACCTTCAACCATCAGGCTCCTGAACCAATGCAGATAACTTCACTCAACTCAATTATGTACCCACTTTCAAGTATGTTAATAACTTGCTTTTTATAAAAATTTGCACAGTTTGCCTTTTTTTTTGCACATTGGTTGTTTGTCAGTCTTTGTAATTTTTCATTGATTCTAATGTATTTCTCTGTTATTTATATCAATTGTGACATTTACTGGAAGTATTGTAGATGAAGAGCCCAAAGCATTGTTGAGGATCTCTACTACCTATCCCATAAAAACTTTGACCCCACTACCAACAGGAAGGAGGTACAGGAACATCAGGACAGGCAGACAGGGTAACAACATCTTGCCAGACTGTGAAACTAACGAATACTCTACCACCTCTGAGGTCTCATCACTAGGACTTTACTCTCTATTGTTTACTGCTTACCTATGCAGCACACTGTGCATATTTTATTCACTCATTCTTCAGTGGTCTGGGGGAACATTGGTTTGTTTGGTTGCATACATGACCGTCAGATCACAATAAACTTGCACTTGAACTGAACTTATGCTGTGAATTCCTGCAGGAAAACAAATATCAAGATAATATATGATGACAAATACATACTTAAATCTGCTATAATAAATTTACTTTGAACTTTGAACCTTACAGCACTTTGTAACTCACCTGTAAAAATACAACGTATCTTATCTCATCTGTTCAGCTTCATGCATATCCTGGATTTTCACTTCTCTGTCAGTGGTATTCTACTGATAACTTTTAAAACCCAAAACACTAGAATCCTCCAACTAAATTAACACCTATCTCTCTCTAAACCTTCCTGTTTTTTCTCTCTTTCTTAAATCTCCTGAAGCAAACATTTGATCAAACATTTGGTGTTTGCTCTGGGATCAGCTTAACATGGCCTTATATTTTGTCTGTGTCAAACTTTATCTCAAAGTGTTCCTTGACACATTTTACCAAAAACAAAAACATCATTAAGGATCCCCACCATGCCATCTTCTGACACCTACAACTGGGCAGCAAGTACAGATACATTGAACTCCCACACCACAAGGCTCATGAACAGCTATTACCCTTCAGCTATTTGGTTCTTGAACCAACTTGCAAAATCCTAATCACAAGAGATTCTGCAGTTCCTGGAAATCCAGAGCAGCTCACACAAAATGCTGGAGGAACTCAGAAGGTCAGGCAGCATCTACGGAGAGGAATAAAGATTTGATGTTTTGGGCCAAGACTTTTCATCAGGACTGGTGATAAAACACAGTCTTAATCACAACCTCAATATACAGTATCAACACAATGACCATTTTGACCACGTTGCACTACAATTGACTTCTTCTCATGAAATTATGCTCTTTCTTGTATAACTTTGTATAATTTATGTTTAGTTTAAGTGTACCTTATTAATGTTGTGCCTCTTATGCTATTATTGGTTCCTTTAGGTTGTTATAGCTGGTGGTGGTAGTTGGGGTAAGCTCCCATTACCTATTAAATGCTCCCAAGGATGAGTATCTCAAATAGCCTCTGACAACCAAGTCCAGCTCTTGGCTTTCATCTATTGCTTAGCTACAAAGCCCGGTAGAAGCATTTCTACTGACAGGAGAAGGGACAAAGGTGGGTTACTGCCACCTTAAAACCAATTGCTTTGGGCAGATGGGGCTCGTCAACCATGTTTGGCAGCTCACCTAGGAGAAGAAGATTCTGTTCTCAAAACCCTGCTGCCTTGCGGTTATACCCACTCATGGAGTAAACTCCCAAGGAAGGTTCCAGAGCTGGAGTCTCCAGGGCAGTCCTACATTGAGGTTAACTCTGATTGGCAACTCCTGCAATGCCACTGGAGCCAAACTGTATCAGTCTCTGCTGCTCTTTTAGATTCATCAGCTGTTTGCTACATAGGCTTCTTCTGCTGTGGTTTGCATATTGACTTGTGTATTGCGTAGACAGCTGGGACGCAACATCCTTGGTCTATTCTGACCAACAGAGGGCCTCAAAATGCTATGTTCCTGCGATAAGTTTTTCATTGCACCTAAGCATGCATGTATATACTCATATGACAATAAACCTGACTCTATATAATTGAGGCATGGCTAAAACAACAGGCTTGAGCTGATATTATTGTGAAGTATGCCAGCTTTCTTTGGAGTATTTCAGATGAGAATGGGCGTTATCTAAATGTTTAAATAACGCACAAATTATGTAAAAATACATAACATATTTATTCTAGATTTTGAGTTGGAGCAGTATTTATACAAACCACAAGAAGCAGCAAGGTAGAGCAGGGTCTGGAATAAGTGGATAAACAACAAAATGATGCACATTATTGGATTCAGAAGACGGCCACATCCAATCATATTTACTCAGATTCAGATTCATTTATTTATCACATGTACATCAAAACCTACAGTGAAATATGTTGTTTGCATCAACAACTTAAGGATGTGCTTGGGGGAAAGACACAAATGTTGCCACTCGGTACCAACACAGCATGTCCACACTGATCAGCAGGACAACCACGGCCGAAACAAGCCCCTTTCCTCCCTCCCGTCCAGTCACACACACAGTCCTCTGACACCAGCTTCCACTGGACTCACAGATTCACAGACTACAACTATCCCAGTGTGCTCACAGATTTGCATATGCCGGGTTCTGACCACAGGGCCTCGACCTCCAGACTTCTAATTGATGTTCAGGCATCACTCTTTAGTGTCGACCCTAGGACTTAAGAATAATGGAACTGTGAACACCAGGCCTCAACCACAAATGCCAATTTCCACGTATCTAAAACCATCCAATCCAGCTCTCCTGAACTCATCTGCTTCTGGACTCTGAAATACCCTATCTAATTTTCAACCCATGTTCCCTTGTCCTGAATGCTCCAATCTACAAAAACAGTTCCTTTCTATTGACCCTATCATTTTCCTTTACATTCTAAAAAAACTAAATCTCTCCTAATCTTCTATATTCCCAGGAAAACAGCCCTCATTTGTGCAAATATACCCTCATAATTTAACTTTTATGAGTTTTGTTATCAGTGCATCTTAACAAGGGTTTAAGGGATTAAAGGGTGATTCAAGTAAATTTTGGTTTTCGCAGATCTCTAATGGTAATGGAATGATTCAAAGTGCTTTGCAAATACATTGTTATAAATCTGACTTCAAACATTTCACAGTCTTCTCCTGGATTCAGAACAGATTGTTTTGTATTTCACCTAAGTATTAGAAAACTGCAGTTTCCCACATTTCAGGCTTCCTCGTTAAAAAGGTGTTGCTATCTTGTATTGATTGTTTAGAGAATTCCTGATAACTCCATCCTGGGGAATATTTTTTCACCACAAAAAAGAAATTGCTGCTGCATTCCTTACTGGTCTCAGATTATTTGGCAAGCAATGAAACACTACAGGAGAAGTTGATGATGATCGCGAACACCGAGTGGATGTCTTGGTAACACTATTGCTTCAAAGAGAGACCCAGATCAAGTTTCACTTATAACCTGCCATCTTGTAATCTTTCCCCTCTCCGCACATTCTTATTCTGGCTTCTCTCCCCTTCCTTTCCAGTCCTGATGAAGGGCCTCATGCTGAAATGCTAACTGTTTATTCCTCTCCATGGATGCTGCCTGACTTGTAGAGTTCCTCCAGCATTTTGTTACTTAACAAAGTACTCAGTGAGTGTTCCTTAACAAGTTAAATCTCTTGATTCAGCAAAATTTGGCGAATATTGTACAATCCTGGTTGTTGTGTTAGGTACAGTGGAAAAGGCAAAACAAAGGTTAGATTTTAGGAAGATATGATATGGAAACAGGCCCTTTGGCCCATTGAATCAGCACCAATCAGCAAGCACCCATTTTTACACTAATCCTACCCTAAACCATTTCATATCTCCTCAAATTCTACCATTCATCTACACATGAGGGGCAATTTATAATGCCTTTATCAACCTACTAACCTGCACATTTTTGGAATGTGGGATGAAATTGGAGCACACGGAGGCACAGGAAGAGCATCTAAACTCCGCACTGATTACACAAGAGTTTGGGATTGAACCCAGGTCACATGAGCTGTGTGTCACAAGTTGTGTCACTAGATTGTATCAATCTTTCCTCATAGTCTAACCCCCTTATCTTTGGAATCAACCTAGTGAACCTCCTCAGCACCTCCTCCAAATCCAGAATGCTCCACTGTAGCAGGCCTTGGAAGGCTTGTGAAGGTAGAGAGTAAAATGAATGCAGCAAAATACAGGGAAATCCTGGAGGAAATACTGATGCAGTCTGCAAGAGAATTGCAACTTAGGGGAAGATTTGTTTTCCAGCAAGACAATGACCCGAAGCATAAAGCCAAAGCTATACAGGTATGGCTTAAAAACAGCGAAGTTAATGTCATGGAGTAACCTTGTCAGAGTCCAGAACTGATTCCAATTAAGTATTTGTGGCTGGACTTGAAAAGGGCTGTTCACTCACAATCCCCATACAATCTGACAAAGCTTGAGTAGTTCTGTAAAGAAGAATGGGGGAAAATTGCAGCATCCAGATGTGCAAAGCTGATAGAGACCGATCCACACAGACTCAAGGCTGTAATTGCTGCCAAAGGTGTATCTACTATATACTGACTTGAAGGGGGTGAAAACTTATGCAATCAATTATTTTTAGTTTTATATTTGTAATTAATTTAGATCACTTTGTAGAGATCTGTTTTCACTTCAACATGAAAGGGTCTTCTTCTGCTGATCAGTGTCAAAAAAGACAAATTAAATCCACTGTGATTTAATGTTTTAAAACAATAAAACATGAAAACTTCCAAGGGGGGACTGAATACTTTTTATAGGCACTGTACGTGCTGATATTTATGTGCCAACACATCACTGCAAATTTCTAACATATATATATGTGATGAACAAAGTTGATTCTTGATCCTTGATGAGATTCACCAGATGTTGCCTGGCACGGAGGGTGATAGTTATAAGGAGAGATTGGATTGTTGGATTATTGGTTGGCTTTATTCTCACTGGAATGTAGGAAACTGAGGGTTGACCTTATAGAGGTTTATAAAAATATGAGGAGTACAGATATCATAGACAGTCAGTTTCTTTCCCTTAGAGCTGTACTATACAACTCATTGGAATCTAAAACCAGAGGGCAACGGTTTAAATTAAGGGAGGAAATTGAAAGCAGATTCAGAGGCAAGTTTTTTTCACACAGAGGATGATAGTGATATGAAATGAGCTGCCATAGGAATGGTGGAGGCAGATACAATTACCACAGTTAAAAGGTATTTGTTTAGAAAAGGAGTAGAAGGATACAGACCTGATGCAGGCAGACAGGGATATCTTAGATAGGAATCAATTTGCATGGACAATTTAGGCTCGTGTTCATTTCTGTACTATACAACTCTATGAATCAGCAAAGCCTCTACCATAGATTTTAAACTTGCCTCAAGCACCCAACCCTGTGTGCAGAGACATCTGTCCTTCAGACTGCGACCTCCGCAATCTGCTTTATTGAAGAACACATGGAAAATCTCCCAGAAATCACCAACAACGTGAGGCCTTACATGACAGTGCAGCTCAGAGAAGCTAGTACTAAAAAATAATTAGCATTGGCGAGATTAACAAATCAGAAAATGAAGAGCTTACTAACCTGCATCTCAAGATTTTGAATGAGCAAGTGATGGAAATAAAGGTTACACGAATCATCATTTTATGGCTCTGTATTCCATTGATCCTAGAATAATTACCTCATACTGCAAGGGTAGTGGTTACTAGAAGCTAGGGAAGTCAGCTTGGCGCTATCAAAGGTGGAAAATGTCACACACTTCCTTTAACATGCATCAAGCCTGCATTTGGTAGTAGAGGAGACCACGGACAGACATGTCAATGTGGGAATGGGAAGAAAGGGCAATATTATCCAAATTGCTATCTTGCAGTCTATCAACGCCATGACCTCTTTGATCACTTTACACTAAAATGGACTTTGGATTTTTTGTTCTAATTGTTATCTCTCTTCTAAAAATTGTTTTTTTTTCTTGTGAATGTTCCTTGTATGATGCTATGTGTCTGTGATACTGCGGTAACTAAGTATTCATTGCACTGGTGCATGCGTATCCTCATTCATATGACAATAAAATTGAATTTGACTTTGATAAAAAAAACTCGTATTGATGGAAGGAAGAAAGCAATGAATGAAAGAAGGAAAAGACAGAGGGAAAAATAAGAGGAGGAAAAGAAGAAAGGAAAGATGCACTGTTTTTCATGATGTAAGGGTGCCCCAAAGTGATTTACCAATTTAGCCAGTGTATTTGAAATGGAGTTAATGGTGTATCATAGTCATTGTAGCATTTTGTTGGTGCAATGGAAGCTTCCACAAACAGCTTTGTGGAAATAATTAATTGTAGGACATTCAAGCAACAGGACTGATGAAGGTTCTCACCCAAAACATCGACCATACTCTTTTCCATCTATCCTGCCTGGCCTGTTGAGTTCCTCAAGCACTTTGTGTGTGTTGCTTGGATTTTCAGCAGACTTTCTCTTGTTTGTAATTGTTGGACATTGTCTTCTTGTAGGACATTGCTGAAGGGCAAATATTGTCCGACACAACAGCAAGGGTCCTAGTCAAGAGAATAAAATTTTTATGAGGCTTGGCAAAATGGTAAATACAAGCAAATTAAGAAAGTGAAAGATGGAACAAGTTAGCATTGAATGGTTTTTCATACTTCTATTAGACTGATGTAATCATATGGCTTGAAGGCACTATTTGTGTACTTACAGAGATGTGAACTGAGTATTTGAAATATGCAGTTAAAAATTTAGCAATTTGTATTGAGTTACTGAACTAAAAACTTATAGCATCTCTGTAATTTAACTATGGAACTCTATGCCATAGAGTTAGCCAGGCACATTTAAAATTGCTGCTTTATTATCACTCAAAGAGCACTGAAGAGAGCAGCCTGCAGGCTACTCATCACTGGAGAGACATTAGACACAGCTCACACAATCTAACAAAAATCAGATGGCCTGAAAAGAGACCAGTGAACCTTCCCGTCCCCAATTTTCCACAGATCATGGCTAATCTTTTCTGTCGTGTAGACCACCCCATCAATCTGAGTCCTTGAGGTAGTGTTGTCAGGTTTCTATTCGCAATCTATCAGCAAGGTGACTTAATGCCTTGTATGTTTTTATTTAGCTGCGTCTTTAAGAAGGAACATAGGCTCAGTAGTAACCAGTTTGCCCATCAAACTTGCTCCGCCAAATCTGAGACATGATTGGAGGTGTTTTCTCTGAAATATGGCTCAGCAGAAGGACAAAGACACCATAAAGTAGCAAAGTGAACCACAATGCTTCACAGAAGCATTTACAACCTGACCAATGTTCCCGAACTGTGGGACCACAGGTTTAAAATAAGGAGCAGTTCATTAGGATCTGAAATAAGAAGAATGCTTTTTTTTTAAATGGTGGTAATCCTTTGGAAGTCTTTTCCCTGGAGTACTGTCAACAGTCAGTCATTGACATTATTCAGTGCTCATCATATTCAACATTAGAGGAACTGAGGGATATAGGCTAGGGCAGAAAAATTATACTGAGTTAAACCAGGCATGAACCTATTATAGGGCACAGAAGTTTCAAAGGTTCAGATGGCTGACCCCTGCCCTATTTCTCATGTTATTATTCTGTTACCTTGTATGTATTTCAACAATTCCTCTCCTTTTCAATGTTTCTATCCCAGAATATATTGTATATTTTAATTACAAATAAATACTCCTACAATTCTGTGACATTCCTCTATCTTTTCCCCACTATTAACTACTTTAATACACTCCCAGAAATGCAGTTTTCTATTGTTTCTTGATTACTAACAAATAAATTTCACAATATCAATCCCTTCTATGCCATAATAGGTTCTTTTGCCAATGTTGTCACATATGGGAGTTTGCCCTTTATTAATAGCTAGTAGTCTGAAATATTATCCCAGTCTTCGGCTATATTTTACAATGATGGCAAATGCTGTCAAATCAAGAATCAAACAGGGTAGAGTCATGCAGATTCATTATTTTTGGGACCTTTCTGTGCTTAATTGACTGTGTTAAAGGGCACTACAGCAGAACACATTTCGTGTAGAGAAAGAGATGTATTTGCATAATGCCTCTCCCATCCGCAGGATGTCCAATGTTGATTTGTAGTTAATAGAACATTTATTGCACTATTATGGTAAAAAAATATGTGGCAAATGACTGGTCATAATAAGATACCATAAACAACAGTTTGGCAGTTATTGGATGATTGAATAGTTGAGAAACAAGTGTTAACCAGGATACCAGGGAAAACTGAGCGGTCTTTCTCAAACATTGAAATGCAAAGTTTAACATTGACTCTATAGGGCAGGCCGATGCTTGTGTTGGGATCTCCTGAACTTAATACCGTTGCCCTGGAGTGTCAGCCTGAAAGATATGCTCACATAACTGAATGGGTCTTGAGCTTAGAATCTAGTGATGGGGAAGGATATTGTCCCATTTATCGTTAATTGTTAATCCTGTTCAGCCCTAATATTGATTCTTCGCCTCACAATCTACCTTGTTATGATCCTCATAGTCACAAAGCACAGAAACAGGCTCTTCAGCCCAAATGGTCCATGCCAGCCAAGATGCCCCATCCAAGTTAGTTCCGTTTACCAACATTTGGTAAATCTTTCCTATCCATGTACCTGTCCTACTTATCTTCTAAATGTTGTTATTGTACCTGTCTCAACCACACTTTCTAGCAGTTCATTCCACATAGGTATCACCCTTTATGAAAAAAGTTGCCCCTTGCATTCCTCTTAAATCTCTCACTTCTCACCTTAAACCTTTGCCCACTATTTTTATTTCGGGATGCAGCATGGTAAAAGGCCCTTCTGGACCAACAATCCTGTGCCATCCAGAAGACCTGGCACATTATCATTTACATGCACTACACTTTTTCAGTAGTTTTTACACTTTATTCTACATTGTTACTGTTTTCACCTTACTCTAGCTCAATGCCCTGTGTAATGATTTGATCTGTATAAACATTTTCACTGTATCTCAGAATATGTGTCAATAACAAACCAATATCAGCACCAATGTTGATTTTTACAAATTGTTGCTCTGGTTAAAGATGCTGCTGGTGAAGCACAGCAACAACTTGCTGGTAGAAAACTAAACTATTAACTACTTTACTAATCACACTGTTTCTCAAAAACAATCACTGCGATCAATAGTCTATAATTCCCCTTTGGAGATAAACATCCAAATCGCCTGGACAAACTGGCATTTCTGCGATGTAAACTGAAGTCTCGAAGCTGCAGGGGAGTTGCAGCGTGGTGTGTACGGAGTGAATTGAGGCAGCGGGGCCTGGGCCTGAGAGTGGCCATTGTAGAGGTGAACTGGAGGTGATTCGAAGTGGCAGAACCAACACAAGGCAAGGTGAGGCGAGGCAGAGTCGAAGCAGTGGGGTCCAGACCCAAGAACAAAGGACAAGCCAATGTTTTACCAATTTAAGTGCCAGGCCAGATTGGGCCACACCAGGTGTTTGACAGTCTTCTTTTGTTACTGGGTTCCATTGGGTTTCTTTGTTTTGTAGCTCTCTATAACGAAGTGAATCTCAAGGCCTGACAGCAAGGAACAAGCCAATATTTTACCAATTTAAGCATCGGGGAAGATTGGAAAGGTTGAGTATGGGCTGACTCAAGGCAATGGGTCCCAGGCCTAAGAGCGTATCAAAGCGGAAGGGCCCAGGTCTGAGAGCAAGGAATAACCTGCTGTTTGGCTGATTTAATCACTGGGCTAGATTGAATAGGTCAGGGTGTCTTTAGAAGAGGATTGTGAAATTGTATACTCAGTCTTACCATCTATTGAAACAGAAACAGAGGTGCAAGATGGTCAGCCGGAGGAAAGGGACAGGCCAGTGTTCAGTTTGCTGATCATGAGGTTCAGTCATCTCTGCACTGAATTGAAGCTGTGGCCTGCAACTAACAGTCTCCTGAATCAGCTGTGACTGGCTTTGTGGCTATGGACTCACTTTCATGAACTTCAGTTCTGAATGTTATTTGTTTACTTTTATTGTCTGCACTATTTGTTTTTGTTTGCACATTGGGTAATTAACAGTCTTCTTTTGTTAATAGGTCCCATTGGGTTTCTTTGTTTTGTGCCTGTCTGAAAGCAGAAGAATCTCAAGGTCGTATATTGTATACATACTTAGAACTTTGTGCAGGGGATGACATGTAGATTTCACTCCACTATTTCTTTTGGTAAGGGAGCTATTACCTTCATGCTTGGATGTTAAGAATCGGTTGGAACAGTGAACTGAATGGAAAGTCCAGCAGAGTCCTACACCTTTTTCAGAATCTATAGGAGTTTACATGAAAACAAAGTGCCACTTTTATGAACTGCATTCAATTCTCAGACTGGCCATATAAGTAATGGTACAATATTTGATGATTTCTATTGTTTCAATCACAGCTGATGCAGAAACCTACCATATAAACCTACCAGAATAATACAGGATGAAAAGGGTTAAATGACAAAGTCAAGTTGCAGAGACTGGGTTCTCATTATCTTGCATACAGATGATTTTGGAGACTTTAAATTGGAATCTAGAAGGTGATTAAAAGATTTGATATGGTATATAAAGTGAAACACGTTTAATACCAGAACTCAAAGACAAATTCTTCTGCCACTCTGTTTTGGTGGAAGTATTGAGATGTAAAAAGAGAAATGCCCTAAAATTACAGTTTGGCTACTTACTGGCAACTTCAACATGTGTCACACAAGGGTAGTAGAAATGAGAAACATTCCTGCCACCCAAAACCCATATAGAGTGGGGGCAATAAATTGAGAATTTCTAAAACTAAGGCTGTTATTTTTTTCTTGTTCCAGAACAAACTGGCAGCCAGTGTTATATATACAAAATGCTGGAGAAACTGAGCAGGTCAGGCAATATCCATGGAGGAGAATAAACAGTCAACGTTTCAGGCCAAGGCCCTTCATCGGGAGTGGGGAAAAAAGGGGATAGAAGCCAGATTTTAAAAAGTGGCGAGGGGTAAGAGTACAAGTTGCCGGATGATAGGTGAGACCAGGTGAGAGGGGGGGTGGAGGAGGGAGGATGATGTAAGAGGCGAGGAGATGATAGGCAGAAGAGCTGTAGAAGAAATTTGATAGGAGAGGTCAGTGGACCATAGAAGAAAGGGAGGGAGAGGAACCAAAGCAGGTGAGAAGAATTGGTTGCAGTCCAGTTTATTATTGGAGAAAGCTTAATGGGCTGACCATCTTGCACCTCTGTTTCTGTTTCAATAGATGATAAGACTGAGTATACAATTTCACAATCCTCTTCTAAAGACAGAACATTTCACTTAGAATTCCTGCAAGAAATCTAGTCATCATGCCATTTATAGAGGTGGAATTACACAATTGTCATGGGATCAAGGATGCTTAGGGAATGATTGGCTTTGGGCTATCTTGTGAAATGGGTTGATATTGATTTCAATGTGAAATAGATTAAAGGGAAGTCCATCATTTGCTTACATTGCACAATTATCCAAAATCAAGACCAGGGCTGTCGCAATGGTGTCACTGCTCCCTGTGAGCAGTTTCCACATTCTCTCTATAACTCCATGGGTTTCCTTCAGGATCATTGGTTTTCTTTCACAAAAACATTCATAGTTTAGGAGAATTTGGAGAAGGAATGTTAGGATGGGAAACAACTTCTTCGCCCAGGCTGTGAGATCTCTGAACCTACCACCCAGGTCTCAACACATATAAAGCACTGGTAGCCTAGACTGTATACCTTTTGACTTGTTACATAACTGCAACATATTATTTGTTAATTTATTTAGGGTAATATTACCCTTTTGTTATGTGTGAGTTCTATGTACTCCGTTGTGCACCTAGGTCTGGAAGAATATTGTTCTGTTTATCAGTATACATTATACAATTGAATGGAAATAAACTTAAACTTGACATGATTTGATGTAATTGGCCACTCTGAAAGTACCCCTAGTATAGGTGGGCAGGGACAATAATGATTAATACAGGATTTAGTGTAAAAATGGGTTCATGATGGTCAGTGTGGACCCAATGGGACAAATGTCTGAGTGCCATGTTGTATGATTATAACTAAGAATCATGGTCGTAGAGTACTACTGAATCATGGTCATACACAAGAGCTACACCTGCTCATTCACCTCCTCCCTCACCTCCATTCAGAGCCCCAAACAGTCCTTCCTAGTGAAGCAAAACTTCAACTGAAAATCTGTTGGGGTCATCTATTGGGTCCAGTGCTCCCGATGTGGCTTCCTCTACATTGGTGAGACCCGTTGTAAATTGGGAAATCACTTCATCGACCACTGCAGATCCATCCACCAAAAGCAGAACTTCCTAGTGGTCAAACATTTTAATGCTAATTCCCATTCCTGTTCTGACATATCAGTCCACGGCCTCCTCTTGTGCAAGAAAAGGCCACCCTCAGGGTGGAGGAGTGGGTAGCCTCCAACCTGATGGCCTGAATATCAATTTCTCCTTCCAGTAAAAAAATATTCCCCTTCCCCTCCCCTCTTTTTCTATTTCCCACTCTGGCCTCTTACCACTTCTCACCCACCTGTTACTTTCCTTTGGGTCCCTCCTCCTCTTTCTCCCGTGGTCTTCTCTCTTCTATCCAATTCCTTCCTCTCCAGCCCTCTACTTTTCCTACCTTCCTGGTTTCACCGTTCACCTGCTGGCTATTGTCCTTCCCCTCCCCCCACCTTTTTATTCTGACATCTTCCCCCTTCCTTTCCAATCATGAAGAAGAGCATCGGCCCAAAACGTCAACTATTTATTCATTCCATAAATGCTGCTTGGCCTGCTGAGTTCCTCCAGCATTTTGTGTGTGTTGCTTTGGATTTCCAGCATCTTAACAATAACTGTGTTTAAGAATCTTATAGCCTGCATGGAGACAATTCTGCCCATTGTGACTTTCTGTACCAGTTCTTCAAGAGAATTCCGAATGAAGTGGATGTTGCCCTCAAAAAATTGTATCTTTAATAAATAACGCCTTTAATATTTAGATTAGCAGCAGTGTTGCCAAAATCAAATGGCCCTGATTTTTCAACATAAACTTTTCAACAGTCTAAAGATCAGAGCATTTCTCCATCCCCCTTAATCCAATGCAGGATTTGCTGATTTCTTCAATAAAGTATTAATGATGACCAATAGTCTGGAAAGTAGCAACCAGCAAATTCTATTAAGTATAAAATATAATTTTAAAATGATGAGGTTAATTGTACACTAAATTATTCAAGAATACTTGTCATAAAATCATTGGAAGCATTAAGTGAAATATGACTGAAATTAATCAATGTTAACTGAATGCTTTGAAGAAAAATTCCAGTTCTCATCTCCTTCCTGATTGTTTTCTGCCAGGGACAGCAATGAAGACCGTAAAGGACTTCCGATGGGTGGCCAAATCAATAACAGTCAAATTACACAATCACCCAAAGTTTAAATTATGCCTGGTATTATTTTAATAAAATATAACATCAAGAGAGTTTTCCTGCTGAGTTAGGCAGGTTCTCCAGCATTAAATGGGCTGGCCAGCATGAGGAAATGGGCTGGGACCAACCTCCTGCATTTTGCTCATTTTGTAGACGTCAAATACACTAGGTGCCATAATTTCCAGGCCATTCAGGAAAGGGGGAGGGTTTCTAAAGATGGAGTGCCCACCTCCCCATTACAGTTATGCTTTACCATTGCAATGCTCTGGGTGGTGCTAAATTCCAAATTCAAACAATGGTATCTAGTCTATAGTTAGCTCAACAGTTTTTAAAAGTGACAGCAGCAAAGGGGATTGTGAGTGGAATCTAAATGGAGATAGATGGGTTTCTGCCATGGCTTATGCCCAGTGCCTTGCTGATGTGCTACAGGTGCTACCTCATGGCTGCTTCCACCCTTGGAAATATGTGGGGTTGAGAGACTGGGCACCAGTCACAAAGCAATGTGGATGATGCCAAAATTGCCATCATGGAGCTCAGCTCTCTAGCTAAAGCTCTTCCTCAATCTTGCTGAGGAAAACAGGCACTTTGTATTGAGAAAGCAATTTATTTATGCTCAGGGGACTCACATCTCATTAAGCGAGAACATTTTTTAGATTGTCCCATTGATGAAGACAGTACCCAATACACACACAGACCAAGGAGGCCAGCAAGTACTTGACATTAAGGAACACCCTCGCAAATGGTCTTGAAACCTATGATGTGCATATACTTCTCTAACCAGCTAAACAAGTTCAGAATCAGTGAGGCAAAACAGTTATATCATTTAAATTTAGCTGGGAAACCACCAAATCAATTGCTAGTGGTTTATTAGTGAAAGTAACAAAGTGAGAACTAGGCAATTGCCTTCCAAACAGAGATGCCTTATATAGCAATGAAAGCTCTGACCTAATACCACTGTTTCTATGATTAGTAATGCCAAGATACGGAGTCGTCTGTCAGTAAATTCAACCTGAGCCAGGTCTCAAAAAACACAGGTACTGAACATGAATCCTTGTCGATATTTAACTTATCCAGGTCAAAGCACAATCTCTGTGGTCATCCTAGTTCTACCCATACCTGCAGAGACAGAAGTGCAAGTTTTCAGTAGCTCTTTGTTTGATGCTTAGTGAGTCTTTCTCAGCTAAGATGGTCAGAATCATAGATTCATTCATCACACTGACAGTGTATTCAGCCCACCTGGCCCATGCCAACCAAGACTCGCATCCATTTGTCCACATTTATCCCAAATCCCTCAAACCCTTTCCTATCCATGGTACCTGTTGTATTACCTTATAAATGTTGGTAATGTACCTGCTTCAAACAGTTTCTCTGACAGTTCATTCCATATATAGACCCTCTTTGAATGAAAAATAGTATTCATATTAAATTCCTCCCTTTCACTTTCGACCTATGTCTGCTTGTTCACAGAATCCAGCCTCTGCTCCAGAGATTCTGTGTATACTTCTTGCTGCCTTGGTAAAGCAACATCTATCCTGCTGTTATCAGACTCTTGAATGGACATCATGTTCAATAAAATAGATTCTTTCCCTCAGAATTAATCTTCTATGATCTTGCACATTGTTGTTTACTTGTACTGCACTTTCTCCGTATCTTCTGTGCTTTATTCGGTATTATTATTGTTTTACCCTGCACTACCTCAATGCACTGTGTGTTGATTTGATCTGCATGAACAATGCAAGACAAATTCTTCACTCTATCGTGATACATATGACAATAATAGACTAATATCAATAGCTAATCCTAATCTAAACACCATTATAAAATCACGCTCATATTCTCTAGTGTACCAATTTTTAAAAATCCCAAACCATCTCCATAACTCAAATCCTGGAAATGTTCTTGTAAACCTCCTTTGCACTCTTTCCAGCTTAGTGGCATCTTTGCCAGAGCAAGGTTATCAAAACTGAACAGATTTCCCAAATGTGGCCTCATCAATATCTTGTACAACTGCAACATAACACCCTAACATCTCTTCTCTTCTCAATTCCCTGAATGCCAAAACCCTTCTTCATCACTCTGTTTGTAGTGATTTCACTTTCACATATGCCTCTGTCCCTCAGCACCCTAGAAGGCCCTGCCATTCATTTTGAAAGTCTGACCTTCATCTATCTTGCCAAAATGCAACACCTCACGCTTAAACAAACTAAACTTCATTTGCCATTTCTTGGTCCACTTGCCCAGCTGATTAAGATCCCTCTGTCAATCCTGATAACTATCTTCACTGTCTACAACACCACCTATTTTAGCGTTACCTGCAAACTTACCTACCAGGCATTGTATATTCTCATCCACGTCATTGATATAACTGACAAATAGCAATGGGCCTAGCACTGAGCCATGGGGAACACCACTAGTTATAGGCCTCCAATCTGAAAAACAGCCTTCTTTCATCGTCCTCTGGTTCCTGTCATCAAGTCAATTATGTAACCAATTAACCAGCTTTCCCAGGATCCCTTGTTATCTAACTGTCCATAGTAACTGAACAAGCATAACTTTATCAAAGGCCTTACCAAACTCTTTTACTTCAAAATCTGCCCTGATTGATCTTCTCGGTTACTTCTTCAAAGCACTCAGTCAAATTCATGAAACATAATCTCTCACACATAAAGCCAAGCTGACTATCTCTAATCAATCCTGTTCTTTTCAAATGTTTGTGTATCTTATCCCTCAGAATTCTCTACAGTACCTTACCTACTACAGATGTTAGGTTTAGTGGTCTATAGCTCTCAGGTTTCTTTTGTAGCCCATCTTATATAAACACACAACATTAGCCATCACCCTCAGTCTTCCATCATTTCATGCATGGTTAACAATGAGGCAAGAATTTCAGCCAAGGCTCCCACAATTTCTTCTTTCACCTTCCACGGTGTCCCTGGATTATCTGAACAGACCCTGAATATTTATCTACTTTCATATGTTTTACAACATCTTATTTCTCCTCTGCTGTAATGCAGACTATCCCCAAGACCTCCCCATTAATTATGTCAAGGTGCAGAGTCTTTATGCCCTCCTCCATTGTAAAAACAGGGAAAGTACTCACTGAGAACATTGCCTGTCCCCTGCGACTCCACACAAAGATGCCCACTTTGGTCTTCGTTGGGCCCTATTCAGTCTCCCTTTTCCCTTAATATACTTTGGATTTTCCTTCATTGTCCCCGCCAAAGAAAACTCATGCCCATTTTCTGCCACTTCTGATTTTCTTCTTGAATATACTCCTGTAATCCCAATATCCTTCTGGGATTCACTTGGACTCAGCTGTCTGTACTTGACTTGTACCTTTTTTTTTGGACCATTGTTTCTATGATCAATCCCCTGAACTTGGCCTGGAGTCTCAGCAGATAGCTAAATTGACGAGAAGTAGGATCACACAGTTGCCTTCATTCTCATCTGATTCATACTAAAACCATTGGTTCAGATTCCAGCAATTTTACAAACTTCTCGCTGAAGTGTGTAACATGATGATGAGCCAATCAACCAAGGGCAAGTTTTCCAGATCGACAAATTAATCTGCATTGAGGTGAAACAATTGCCAAGTACAACTCTCAGTGGCGAACGGCATTCTAGAAAATGGCAAGTGCCACACTCACACCTTGATCCTCCTGCACTTGACAGTCATCATGTTCAAGAAAGACATGGTTGCTCACACTTGCTCAAAATCATTCCTGCCTCTTAAAGAGATTGTCAGCTACATGAAAGCGAATCCTTGACTGAATTCTGTTGGCTGCTCTTACCAGGCTTTCTGCTTATTGGAGTGCATTCAAATTGTTACAGGCATTGGTTGGTGTGCCGGGTGCCAAATGACAATCTGAATTTCAAAACTCAGCACAAACTAATTGCACTTAGACATGGATGCATAAGCTTGCATTGCTCCAGGAACATTTTATGTCTGGGAGAAAGTGCGCAGAGTGGGGCAAACTATAGGAAGGAATGAAAGGAGAAGGAGGAAATGGTTTCAGCAAAGATTTATGACATTTGGAAAGCTCGGGTGTTTCTTTTGGCTACTAAATCCATAGAGACAGCATTACCATCCCATTAGACTACAGGGAATTAACATTCACTCCAGTGTCGCGTTTCAGGTTTAATTCATTCATTAAACCAAATATATCACAGAGGGATGCAAAAGATCCCATGGCACGTTTTGTTTTAAAAGCAAATTTGACATATTGTATGCCATCGCATTTTAAATTTCCAATCCATTTATTAGTCAGTATAAACTTAATTAGTATTATTGGATCCTCAGACAGAAGAAGTCAGTACAGCTGATAGTTATCCATTAACTAACATCAAGGAAACAGATTACCACTTTGTAGTATATTGGAGCTTGCTGTGTCTCCTAGACTGCAGTGACAACTGCACATCAAATCTGCTTCATCAGCTTCAAAACACTTTTGCAAGTATGTTGTTTATCAATTCTTTTCATTTTAATTCCTCCAGCAGATTCTTTGTAACAGATATTATTTTCACACATATCCTAAAGAGGAACTTTCCAGCTTGGCAATCCCATTGCGTGTTAGGGACTTGAGCAGATAATTGCTCATCCTTCTGTGATCTTGGGGGTGGGAGTAAATAGGAATGCAAGAAGAAAAATAGGATTAGCAAAGATGGGTGCTTGAAGGTCAGTGCAGACATAGTGAGTGGAGCTGTATGAGTAATAGATGGAACATTATGGGCTGAGATTGTGTGAAAGCCCAGGGAATATCAAACTGGAATATTTTCTATTATATCCCAGCACATTTGATAGGGTGAGGATCAGTGGTGGTAATGGAAAGAGGTAAATTATGTAAGGTCTGGTAGGTTAAGAAAATTTTTCTTGTCCCACTGTGAACTCTGAACTCTATTTAGACAATGGTTCCTTAACCCCAGGACTAATTTAAATGAACTTGTTTGCTTGAATAGGTACATCGGAAGTTGGATCAAGTGATTCCTTAATTAAGAAAACCAGCTCAATCACAATGGACCAAAACATATCTCTCTGTTGTAAAGCTCTTTCAGACACCATTTAATCAGATGGATTGGTGGTCATAGCCAGGAAGAAAAACCCACTGATTCTGTAAAGGACAGAGGATCCTCCACTTCCAGTTTCCTTCCACACATTATCTCAACTGAGTTTGAAGTACCGATTTGAAAAAACACACACATACACTACTTTCCTTTTGGATTATAAATAACCTTACAAAGGTCATTAATCTCTGCCTCACAAAGAGATAAATGCAGTGCACCAATAAACAATAAACAAGATGCCAGTGGAACTTGGCAGGTCAGGAAGTAACTATGGAAGGAAATAGACAGTTGTCATTATAGAGCATTCTGCAGTCCTATAGTCTTATATTCCTTGCTGTACATTGTAGATATTTTATGTCACTTTTTGGATTTGCAGGGCTTGAGGAGGTAATACTGTTAAGTTATCAATGATTTTGTCTATTAACTCTATACTGATGGCATGATAGAAGATCGCTCTGCCTTTTTCCATCATTCTTAATGTTAATATTATTCCCTTACCAAACCCCAGAAATGCCATTTTACACCCTTTATAGCTAATTACCTTTTCACTTCTGGCATGGAAGTACTTTAGTAGCAGCTCCAAAATGTAGTCAATAATGGCAGGAACTCATGAACCACATTCCACTCTAACCAGCAAAGAAGTACCTTCTTCCAAAACTAACCTCCAGCCGAAACATCCTTCATTTTGAAAGCTTCAAGATTCATGGAAATAGCAGAATGTATTTGTCAGTTCCCATATACCTATTATTCTGTTTTCCAATATGGGTTCAATTTATAACAGGATCATTTGAGAAAGGTATTGCACAGAATAAAAACATACTATTGACATCTGATTTTCTGAGGCTAGTTTATTAACATAATTTGGTGCAGGCTTATTCATGTGCAGAGTATATAGCAGAGCTAATGAGTTTAAAATAGCATGTAGGTGAAATATAAAGGTTACAGATCACTGAAGGGATTGGCTCAGTTGCAACTACCCTTTACAGAAGATTTTTGAAGATAATTTGTTGCAATGGCTTTCTTGCTAAAGCCAAAGGGAAAAAAGTAGTCAACAAAAAAAAATCAAAAAGTAGACACCTGCCTAACTAAGTCATGCCAAATTTGCATTCTTTCATGCCTCCTCACATCCTAAATCATCTAGCTGCATTGATAGAACTTCCTCTCTATGTTTATCCAGATTATCTTAATAAAGTCAAGGATAGAAAAGGAAACTTGAAATATAAATGGGTTACAAATGGGAAAGGTGCATAATAGGTAGATGTTGAGATGTTTTCAGCAGTGGAAGAGTCACTAGCAATGGGTTATAGCTACAAAATAAGATCAGTGTTATTTGTCACATCTATACGTACAGTGAAATGCATTGCCTGTATCAAATCAACGAGCAAGGACTATGCTGGGAAGCTCAGATGTGTCACCACGCTTCCGACACCAACATAGCACAACTTACTAACCCTAAACCTAACTGAGCATCTCTGGAATGTGGGAGGAAACCAGAGGGGCCAGTTATATAAAATTGAATAATGTAGAATGTGTTCTTTCAAAGGGTAATGAATCTCAGGAATTCTCTGCTCCTGTGGCCAGATCATTGGGTATATTTAAGGTGGTGATACGTATTTGAAAGAGTAAGTAACTGAGGGTTATGGGGAACATTGCATAGAAGAGTTGAAATCAGCTCTGATCATACTGAATTACTGGGCAGGCCTGCAGGGCACTGCTGCAGTACTCCTACTTCTACCGTTTTGTATTCTTTGGACTATATCCACCTTCTGACTTGAATAGCAGAATCAAATTTATGCTATTTTTCAATTAACTTACCTTCAAAGGGTATAGCTTCATCGAGAACAGAAGCCCATAGTCCAATAAAATTTATATCAGTGATCTGAAATATCATCCCATTAATCCTACTGCTATGTACTTTCCACCTAATGATGCCAATTTTCTCTCTTTAAATAATTAATCAATTTCCTTTAAAAGATGCCTTCTGAACGTTCCTCCATCACCTTGTTAGACGTGTTTCAGACTAATATTAACTATTAGTGCAGAGGCCAGGTTAATAATCTAGAGACCTGAATTCAAATCCAACAGCACAAATGTGGTGTTTATACTCAGCTCATTATCTGGAGTTTGTAAAAAGAGGAAAACACCCATTTGTCTTTGTAATGACGACCAGTGGATTGTTGTGAAGTCCCATCTGGTTCACTAATGTCCTTCAGGGGAGAAAGTCTATCATCTTTATTTCTGTGAGTCTGTTCGTGACTTCAGACCCAGCCCATGTGGTCGTCTCATTAATACTCTTAGAAATGACCTGGTATGCCATTTAATTGAATGGCTATTAGGAATGGGCAATATCACTCATCTTGTCAGCAACCACACAATGCAAGAATAATGAATAACATAAAGACCAAATAAATCCTTAAACAAGAAATTACCCTCTTTTGACTGCATCTAAAACTGTTTCTTAGTTCACAAAGACAGATTCTGCAGATGCTGGAAATTCAGAGTAACACAGAAAATGCTGGAGGAACTCAACAAGCCTATGAAGAGGAACAAAGAGTCAACATTTCAGGCCGAGATTCTTCATCAGGACTGGAAATTCACACATCACTTCTTAGATCGCACTGTCCCAGGCAACCATCACTCTTGTGTTGTGGGCATACACTGGCTCCTCAGGTCAAGTCAAGTCACTTTTTATTGTCATTTCGACCATAACTGCTGGTACAGTACATAGTAAAAATGAGACAACATTTTTTCAGGACACAGTACAAAAACTAGACTGAACTATGTAAAAAACAACATAGAAAAAAAACTACAGACCTACCCAGGACTGCATAAAGTGCACAAAACAGTGCAGACGTCACAGTAAATAATAAACAGGACAGTAGAGCAAGGTGTCAGTCCAGGTTCTGGGTATTGAGGAGTCTGATAGCTTGGGGGAAGAAACTGTTACATAGTCTGGTCGTGAGAGCCCGAATGTTTCGGTGCCTTTTCCCAGAAGGCAGGAGGGAGAAGAGTTTGTATGAGGGGTGCGCGGGGTCCTTCATAATGCTGTTTGCTTTGTGGATGCAGGTGCAGAGTAAGTGCCCGTAATGGTGGGAAGAGAGACCCCGATGATCTTCTCAGCTGACCTCACTATCTGCTGCAGGGACTTGCGATCTGAGATGGTGCAATTTCTGAACCAGGCAGTGATGCAGCTGCTCAGGATGCTCTCAATACAACCCCTGTTGAATGTGATGAGAATGGGGGGTGGGAGTTGGACTCTCCTCAGCCTTCGCAGAAAGTAGAGACACTGCTGGGCTTTCTTTGCTATGGAACTGGTGTTGAGGGACCAGGTGAGATTCTCCACCAGGTGAATACCAAGAAATTTTGTGCTCCTAACAATCTCTACCGAGGAACTGTCAATGTTCAGCGGGGAGTGGTCGCTCTGTGCCCTCCTGAAGTCAACAACTATCTCTTATGTTTTGTTTACATTCAGAGACAGTTTGTTGGCTCTGCACCAGTCCGTTAGCCGCTGCACCTTCTCTCTGTAAGCTGACTCGTCGTTCTTGCTAATGAACTTGATGATATGGCTAGAGCTGTGTGTTGCAGCACAGTCGTGGGTTAGCAGAGTGAACAGCAGTGGACTGAGCACACAGCCCTGGGGAGCCCCCGTGCTCAGTGTGATGGTGTTGGAGATGCTGCTCCCAATCCGGACTGACTGAGGTCTCCCAGTCAGGAAGTCTAGGATCCAGTTGCAGAGGGAGGTGTTCAGGCCCAGTAGGCTCAGCTTTCCAATCAGTTTCTGAGGGATGATTAATCCCTGAATAATCTATGAGGGTTGTGCCCTCCTTAACTCTGTAGATACCTCACAAACTTGCAGCTCTTTAAGTTGCCATCAACTCTCCAGTCCAGGTATCTTGCACACCTCTACTTTCTTCTGTTCACTGCTGCCCCTGATTACTTCAGTTTCCTGAGTGCCATGTTCTAGAGATCCCTGATTTTCTTTACTCCACAGTTGACAGTTCTGCTTTAAACTCTGGACTTTCAATTCTGAAACCCTGCTGGCTCTCTACTTCTCTCTCATCCTTTAAGATTCTCCTTAAAGCCCATAACTTTAAGCAAGGTTTCAATCATCTGCTCTAATAGTTCCTTTCATGGTTGAGTGTCAAATATTGTTTGTGAACAATGCTATGACATGCCTTGGAGGATTTTACTGTATTAACGTTGCTGGATAGATGCAAGTTGTCCTTGTTACATCAACACACGAAGTATTCTTTCTGCCCTTCACTGTTTAACTCCGTCACTATCCCCACCACAGCCTCCAGTACTGTTAGACTCTTGCTTTTTTCTCTTTGAAGCAAAAGTGCTTTAAACAATGGATGGGAAAAATAAAAAGGCTGGAACCATAAAGGCAATGTAGGATGAATTAATTTGCAAAAAGGTAATAAAATAATCCTGCATCATCTTTATTGTGGCAAATATATGCAAATATGCAGAGGGGAATCATACCACCAAAGGAAAAAATAATCCCTTCTGCCAGCTTTGAGTAAAAGAATAAATTACAACTGACTTTATATCCATTAGAAAACAAAAATCCACCTCCTAATTCTCCCTTGTTAAGTTGATTTTGGTCCCAGCTATCATTTTTGTAACAAATTGTTTGTTATGGTTTTGAATACAAACGCACAGGATGCAGAAACTAGCCTATGGAGGTAGCACAGCCTTATTATTCAACATGTGCTCTCCTGTCCAACCTCACACAGATGTAGCTACATTGAAAAGGTTATTAATTCAGTTAGTTCTGGCATCATCTTACAGAAGACACTCCTAACTGGGTCTTACACAATGATGCGAATTAGGTTACAATTTATAAGGCTCATTTGATTCAGGAAGACTGATTAAATTTCTTCTTTTCTAAAGGGCTGTAGAAAGAGTTTAAGGGCATGTATTTTCTAACCAGATTCTTTTGAAATATTGCAGTATATATTATAATATTTTATTCTAATATTACAATAGAGAATATTATAGAAGGTTATTTAAATATCAACAATCTAGCGATTTTAAAGCATATCTAACAATTTTCAAATTAGTTTGAAATACTCCCTGTGAACCTCATTTGATCATTTTGTTGTGTTTTTCGCACTAAACAATATGGAAAATTGCAGAAATGCACTTTATATAAGGGAAAGCATACAGCATTATAGAAATTGAGAATTAAAGGCTTGAACTGCTGGAATATAATGAATTTTGTTAATTCATATAACACGTGGAGATATTGTGGGTTTAATGAGCAGAATTGATAATGTGTCTATTTGACTCAGGAATTAGTGATAACGGAAATCTCAGCTATCCTGGCAAGCAATATCTGTGTGAAGTGATGTAGTGAGAGCTTACATCAATCAAATGGGGACTTGTAGAAACCACTCGTAACAGTGTTATGTTAAATCTATGTTTCCTTTGCTTCTTATCATTAAGTTTATTTCAGTATGTCCCTCTAAAACAAGGGTTCCAAACCTTGGGTCCATGGACCTCTTGCTTAACGACATAAAAAAGGTTGGGAACCCCTGTTCTAAAAGGAGAGGCTGTTGTTTCCTCACAACCAATGTTCTGAGCTATTTCAGTATACACACTAAACAGTTGGAACAGAAGTAGGAGTGGGCTACTCCTGGAGTAATAGATAAATACAGCATTGAAGCAGTCCCTTTGGCCCATCCAGTCCATGCCAAAACCATTTAAACTGCCTACTCTCATCAACCTGGACCGGGAACATAGCCCTCCATACCTCTACCATCCATGTATTTATCCAAACTTCTCTTAAATGTTGAAATCGAGCTTGCATGCACCACTTGTGCTGGCAGCTCATTCCACACTCTCACAACCCTCTGAATGAAAAAGTTTCCACTCATGTTCCCCTTAAATGTCAGCATAACATCCCACCTCCTTTTGTCAATACATTGGTTTATGAAGGCCAATATGCCAAAAGCTTTCTTTATGACCCTATCTACCTGTGAAGCCACTTTCAATGAATTATGGACCTGCATTCCCAGATTCCTTTGTTCTACTGCATTCCTCAGTGCCATACCATTCACTGTGTAAGATCCACAGAAAAACAAAACCTCCCACTTGTCTGCATTAAATTCCATCTGCCATTTTTCAGCCCATTTTTCCAGCTGATGCAGATCTATCTGCAAGTCATGATAGCCTTCCTCACTGTCCAGTACACCCCCAATCTTGGTGTCATCCACAAATTTGCTGATCCAGTTGAGCCCTTGGACCTTGTCAGTCACTCAGTAAAGTCTTGGTTGTTTCTCTGGCTCAGTGCTACTTCCCTGCATTCCCTGCAGGTGCACATGGTTTGTATGTTTGCCCCATGACAGCATAGGTTTCCTCCCACATTCCAAAGACATGCAGATTAGGGTTACTAAATTGTGAGCATGCTGTCTTAGCGTTTGAAGGATGATCTTCCGATTACATCTTAGCCTGTGTTGCCTGTTGATGCAAAACTACATATTCCACTGTAAATTTCCATGTACATGTGACAAATAAATCTTATCTCTATCTGTAATTCCACAATCCCTGATCCACTAAATACTCATTGACCTCTTCCTCTTTAAACTTCACTCTGCTTTGTTGAGAGAAAACACCCTTAACAGTTGTACATATTTAAATAATTGAAAGATGAAAACCAAAGTCCTTGTGCCTTGTATCGGGGCAAGACTTTGCTGATACTGTCTTGGCAGAGCAATGCAAGAGGCCATTCACTGCAGTTTCTGGAGCTCTGTAACCAACTCCCTTAAATCCCTTGTGCAGAGAGAAACAAAGCTTCACATATTCAAGAGCTGGGCTTGGGAGAGGCAGTCATCAATACTGAATGCAACCGCGTGATATCAAACTGGCCGATGTGCCTTGCAACCTCACAGCCGCATTCTCTCCCACTACTTCTTTCACTCATATAACTAATTTAATTCTCTGAAAATGTAAAAAGTTCATGCAATTGAAGTCATATCTGAGGAAATTAAATGGCTGATTAGCTCTGTAACCAGGGCTGCAGGTATCAACGGTGATGGGGTAAAGGCATTAAATGGAGCCGTATAACATACACAAAATGTAGAAGCAACTCAGCAAGTCAGGCAGCTTTTATGGAGGGGAATAAATTGTTGAAGTTTTGGGCTGAGACCCTTCATCAGGACTGGAGAGGAAGGGGGAAGAACCCAGAATAAGAAAGTTGGGGGAGGAGGGAAGAATTACAAGCTAGAAGAAGATATGTGAAGCCAGGCAAGAGAAAAATTGGATGGGTGGAAAAAGGGGATGAAATGAGAAGTTGGAAGGTGTCAGGCGGAATCCCTCCCTCCTCTCTTTTTCCATTCCCCATTCTGATTACCTTCTTTCCTCTTCTCATCTCCTCATCTGGTGTCCATCCTCTTTCCCTTTCTCCCGTGGTCAACTCTTCTCTCCTATCAGATTCCTTCTTCTCATTTAAGCACCCCCTCCCTACTGCAGCTACTTTCCCCCTCATCTGGCTTCACCTATCACCTCCAGCTTGTACTCCTTTCCCACACCCCTACTGCCAGCTTCTTATTTTGACTTCTTCCCCTCTCCTTTCTGGTCCTGATTATTCCCCTCCATAGATGCTGTCAGACCTGCTGAGTTCCACCAGCATTTTGTGTCTGAGGCTCTAGATTCCCACCATCTGCAGAATCAAAGTTCAAAAGTTCAAAGTAAAGTACATATATGTCACCATATACAACCCTGAGATTCATTTTCTTGTGGGCATTTGCAGTAAATACAAAAAACACAATAGAATCAATGAAATACTGCCCCCAACAGGACAGAGAAGCAATCAATGTGCAAAAGACAACCAACTGTGGAAATACATAAAGAAAGCCAAGGCTCCTGTATCTCATTCCTGATGGCAGCAGTGAGAAGAGAGCATGGGCTGAATGGTGGGGGTACTCAAAGATGGATGCTTCTTTCCTGCGACAGTGTTTCATGTAGATAAGCTCAGTGGTGGGGATGGCTTTACCCATGATGGACTGGGCTGGATCCATTGCTTCTTGTAGGCCTTTCCATTCAAGAGCATTGGTGCTTCCATACCAGTCCATGATACAACCGGTTGATATACTCTCAACTGCGTATCTATAGATATTTGACAAAGCTTTAGATGACATGCTGAATCTTCATAAACGTCTAAGGAAGTAGATGCTCTGCCTTGCTTTCTTCATAATGATATTTGTGTGCTGGGCCCAGGACAAATCCTCTGAAATGATAACACTGAGAACTTTAAAGTTGCTGACCCTCTTGACTTCTGATCCTCCAATAAGGACTGGCTCATGGAACACTAGTTTCCTTCTCCTAAAGTCAATAATCAACTCCTGGGTCTTGCTGACATTGAATGAAAGATTGTGTGTGGCTCCACGGAGCCAGATTTTCCATCTCCCCCACTTACGCTAATTCATCACCACCTTTGATTCAACCAACAACTGTGGTGTCATCAACAAACTTAAATTTGCATTGGAGCTGTGCTTAGATCTCAGTCCTAAGTATAAAGTAAACTTTACATCAAACTTTACAGTGCTTCCCTAGGAGTGTCAGACACCCTGAGCCAATAGGCTGGTCCTGGACTTATTTCCACTGGGCATGATTAACTTATTATTATTTAATTATTTAGGGTTTTATATTGCTATATTTCTTCACTGTTCTTGGTTGGTGCGGCTGTAACGAAACCCAATTTCCCTCGGGATCAATAAAGTATGTCTGTCTGTCTGTCTGTCTGTAAGCAGAGCAGAAGGCTGAGCACACAGCCCATGGTGCATTTGTGTTGATGGTGATTGCAGAGGAGACGTTGTTACCAATCTGAATCCCTTGGGTAAATGGAGCTGAGGTATAGCTTAGACAGGTATGAACTGAACTGTGAAGTTAGTCAAGGATTGAATTGCTCAGTCCTGTTCCCATCTTATATATCTTTTCCTTCAGGCAGAGTCAGCTGTCTTGACCTGAGGACCCACGTTGCATTTAGCTGTTAAAGGTACTTCAGTCAAGCCTAATGTCACCCATTATTCATTTGTGCTCACAAAGTACACTGCAGATGCTGGGGTCAAAGCAACACGTACAACAAGCTGGAGGAACTCAGCAGGTCGGGCAGCATCCATGGAAACGAGCAGTCAACGTTTCGGGCCGAGACCCTTCGTCAGGATCTGCTGAGTTCCTCCAGCTTGTTGTACGTACTCATTTGTGCTCCCTTTCTGAGAAGTAACAGGAGACCAACGTGCACCTGGATGTTGGTTCTTTGCACCTTTCAATGAAGGCCATTTAGCACTGACACAGTCACAATGGGGTAAAAGCTTCCATTTCTGCTGTTATAATCCTTGGCCTCCAATGCAGTGTAATGGTGTCATGGAAAGGAAAGGCTTTAGAGTACTTGAATCCTAAAGGTTTGCTGGAATGCTTTTCATAGTTTGTCAGTGAGAATCAAAAGTAATTCTTCAACTGCTTAAAACGGAAAATAGGTCAGGTTCCACATCTATCCAGCCCTGATTCCGATTACCAACTGCATTTAGCAGATCACCTGGCACTCAAGCACACAAATGAAGACCAACCACAAGCACATGAGCGTAAGCAATTTTTCATCTACTGCCATGATGAATATGCGAACTGGGAAAAGCAACAGTTCTTCCAAGTTGTGGTTGAGCTACTTTGTTCAAATTAAACCAAAAAGTTTGAAGCACCACAAGGATAACACCATACACACAAAGAACAATCAGTTATTTGGAGATACAGCACAGTAACAAGCCCTCCCGGCCCAATGATCCCATGCTGCCCCAGCTGCACCCACGTGACCAATTGACCTACTAACAATCTTCCTAGGCAAACTGCTTTCAATCTGCCTTGCATCTTATTGTCTACTTGCACTCTACTTTCTCAATTTATTTTGCACTTTGTTATCATTTTGCCTTGTTCTACATCATTGCACTGTGTGATGATTTGATCGGTATGAACAGTACGCAAGTCAAGCACTCATTGTATTTGAGTACATGTGACATAATAAATCAATTCCAGTTCCAATAATTGGTAATAAATTCTTCTTTTGCTTGCATCAACCTCTTTTTGTGTTTAAGATACTTCCCAAGGCACTTCTCAGCATGTTATCAAACAAAAAGATATGTATGTGGAAATAACCAGACACATGACAAAAAAATTTGCTCGAAGAGGGAGAATCTAACAGCCTGTTTATATTTATATCACCTGCTAGTTTGTATTCCTCTCTTTCCCCTCACTTTTTTATTCTGGCTTTAACCCCCACCCCCTCCATCCTGTACTGATCACAGGTCCCGGCCCAAAATTTCTGCTTATTTCTCTCAATTTGCACTGTCTAACCTGCTGAGTTCCTAAAGCACTCTGTGTGTATTGCTCTGGATTTCCAGCACCTGCTGAATCTCATGTGCTTATAATTTTGTAACATTGCCCGTTTAAACTAACCACTTCTTTTACTTG
The DNA here is from genome assembly GCF_048418815.1 of Hemitrygon akajei. Lineage (NCBI taxonomy): Eukaryota > Metazoa > Chordata > Chondrichthyes > Myliobatiformes > Dasyatidae > Hemitrygon > Hemitrygon akajei. The sequence continues at coordinate 90,053,187 of NC_133132.1, read as the reverse complement.
AACAAATACTTTTTTCTTTGTTTAATGAGCATGATAATATTTTGGGATATTTACATTTTCATGAAAGGACTTACATCCCAGCACGAATTAACATTGGCAGCTTTATAGTGCAGATCTGTGAATAAATATTGGCTTTCAATGCAGCATATCACTGAGAATTGTATCTATTTTTATTTATACCATGAAATTGCCCATGCCTTGAGCCTACTTGGAGTTTTGATACAATAACTTGCTGGGTCATTAAAAGCAACATTCATGGCTCTTAATGAACTGTTTCCAATTCTTCCAGAAAGTGAAAAGATGCTCGATATTGAAAAAAAACTAATTTTGTCTGCCATTAGCTAATGAATCTCATAAACTCAGACCAAGTATCTCAAGTTCTTTTTAAGTGTGTATCTGGAACTGGATGTTATTCAGTTTAATTTCAGCGAGCTTCCCATTTTAAGTGTGAAAGTCCCTCAGCCTACCACTCAAATCATCTGCTTTGCATTATTCATACACTAATAGCCTTCAGGCAACATAAGAATTGAAAGGAAAGAAAAGAGCGAGTAAGGTAGATAATTAAGGTAACATCCCCTGAAGCACCAAACACGTCAAGAAATGAGGCTCTCCCTCTCCTTAGTTCACAAATGACCGATTAAGAATCCACATTCTCACAGTAAAATGAATAGTTGACTATTTTTCAGTGTCGCCTTTCCTGCTCTAAGTTGGCCATTTCCTGAATGATGAAAGATACAGTCTCAACATCAATACTTCCAAATGAGGAGCGAGAATATGTTTACTGTAATTGTGGTTAAAAAACAAAGGATGGCCTGCCCGTTGCCAATTGATCGCCTTCTAATGATTAATATCAATCTCTTACTCAATTTAAAGGAATTACAGCTGCTGCCATTTCAATTCACTCCTATGGCAATGGATAATATTAAGAGAGACATAATTACGTCATTTTTTTTAATAGAGTGTGCTGATGCAGATCCTATACAATTCCCAAGTCTAAATTATTAAAGAAATACTGTACATACAGATACTGCAGGAACTATGTCTGTATTGATATGTAACCAGTGTCCTTGTACAGACTGTCATTCTTGTGCATTATTCTCTTACAGGCCTGGTATCATGCTGTAATTGATAATTACACAGAGCCTCTGACACTGCACAATGTCCAACACTGTGTAACATCACATGTTTATTACAGAGACTGCATTACTCACGAGCCTATCTCTACAGACCCCTATTTAATAAGTACTGGTGTCACTGTGTAACCTGTCCCCTTGCAACTGGATCCTTGATTTCCTGATGAACATCAGTAATCAGTAAGGACAGGCAGTGAAACCTCTGCCATGATTATTCTCAACACAACACTGCATCCTCACTCCCTACTCTACTCCCTATATGCTCACAATTGCATGGCTGGATTCTGCTCTAACTAGATTTACAAGTTTACAGTTAATACCACTGTAGTGGGCTGTGATGGTGCTAATGATGATTTGGCATACAGAAGGGAGATTGTTATGATCCCAGCCCCCTCCCTTGTGAGAATCGCAAGAGCCCTAGTGAAGGGGGGGGGGGGGCGACAATGACCCAAGAGAGAGACGTGCGGAAGTTCGCGTTTCCATAGGGATGAAAAAAAGGCGACATTGACTATTGTCTCATGGAGACCACGTGAAAAGCCCTCGGGCAAAGTGGGCTGGTTGAGAGAGAGATCGCATCACCTGCAACCTGATTGACACCTGCGATCCCATGAAGAAGTATAAAGGAGGGTCTGAGGGGGGGACAACCCTCAGACGCACCAAGGAGACACCAAGGAAGCACGATACCGATTCCCGTGGGAGCGGGAAGCCATTTTGAAGGAAGCCACGTGCGTTAGATTCCGAATTTTGAATCTGTGGCTGGAACCAACGGAAGACCGCTTTTAACTAACAACGGGGAAGCCTGCTCCCCTGATTCCAAGGATTTGCTCCGTAAAGACAACGGGCAAGTGTTTATCCTTTCTCAACCATCTCTCTCTCTCCACAACGTGAAACCCCAGCGGTTCCCAAAAGGGAAAAGCCTGCAGACTTCTAAGTGACTCTTTATATTTCAATTGGACTCAGTATTATCCCCTAGACAACGATAGAGCTTATTTCTGATTGATTATTACTATACCTGTGCTGTAGATTGAGTAGTGACGACTTATATTAGCTGAATGTTTGTATTAACCTTACTTTTGTGCCCCTTTATAAATAAAAACGTTTAAAAATAGTACCATCAGACTTCAGCAGACATATCTATCTTTGCTGGTAAGTGACTCAGTTACGGAGTTCGTAACAAGATAAAGAGCCTTGTGACATGACATCTTGACAACAATCTTTCCTCAAAGTTAACAAAAAAAGGAGCTGGTCATTGACTTCATGAAGTGGGGTTGGTGTATGTGCTCCCGTCTACATCAACGATGCTGAGGTAGAGAGAGGGTTGAGAGTTTCAGGTTGCTAGGAGTGAGCCTTCCCTGGCCACAGCTAAGGAAGCTCACCAGTGTCTCTACTTTCTCAGGAGGCTAAATAAATTTGCCATGTCCCCCTTGACCTCATCAATTTGTATCAACGTACCAGAGAAAGGATCCAATCAGGATGGATCACAGCTTGGTATGGTAACTGCTCTGCCCATGACCGCAATAAACTGCAGAGAGCTGCAGCTCCTGACATCACAGACACCAGCCTTCCCTCCGTGGACTCTTGTTGCCTCAGGGAAGCCGTCAGCATAATCAAAGACAGCACCCACACAACGCATCTTTCTCCTCCCCACCTCCCTTTGGGCAAAAGATACAAAAGCTTGAAAGTACATACCATCAGGCTCAAGGAAGCTTTTATTCCATTGTTATAAGATTATTGAATTGTCCCTAATACAACAAGATAGACTTTTCACCTCACAGTCAGTCTCAATGTGTCCTTACACCTTATTGTCTGCCTTGACTGAACTTTCCCTGTAATTGTGACATTTATTCAGCATTTTGTTACTATTTTACTTTGTACTCCCTCGATGCACTGTTTTAATGAATTGATCTGCTTGAATGATGATACAAGACAAGTTTTTCACATGTGATAAACCAAGTACATGTGATAATTATAAACCAATTTACAAATTTACATTACCTGCACACTGAATAACCTTATATAATAGACTCTGCTTTATTACAGAATGTAACCTATCATTACAGAATTTGTGTCTCAATAGGACATGTTTGTCTTCTTAGCAAAACCTGCAGGTGCATGACCTTCACCTGTTACGGCAGCAGATATAGAGAAGGGCCGCAGATGTGGAGAAACTAGCTTGTTTGCATTCAAGTCACGCATGTTCTTAACTGGTCCTTCATTGTCATGGTTTTAAATCCTGGAAACTCCTCCCCAACCACACTGTAGGAGCACCTGCACCTGAAGTACTGCATCAGTTCCAAAAATAGCTCAGTACCACCTTCTTAAGGGCACCGAGAAGATATCCAAGCTCCATTGCTGGGCATCAATGGCTCTGGATTTTGTTCTCAGCTGGTTTGACGTGACTTCACAATGGCATCATTGTTGTCCTCCGCACTGCTCTTATGATAAGATGACATTTTAATCACTGTGCTCCGTTCAATGTGCTTATCACAGGCTCTGCTGGTCAGAGGAAGTGTTTTTTGTAGCTTATAGTTTAACATATCAACTGGCCTGATCTGGAGAAGGGAGAAATTGGTAAAGCACAGCACCCTACATCTAAAGTGCAGCTCTTCCCTGATTCCACCCACATTAATCAAACACACGAGTTTGATTTCCATCAGGGATACTTTTAAATCAGGACCACTGCATGAGTGCAGTTATTTCTATTTCATATTAAATATGGGTACTCAGGCAACGAGGAGCAATCACAACAAATGCCTCAATATTTCTTATTTTAGGAAAGGTGTCAGTCTAGGCCCTTGCTAACGTATAGTGGTTTACGCAAGCATTACACCAGGCTGAGATGAACATCATATAGGAAAATTGAATCAGAAAGGAGCAAAATCTGTCTGACTGAAATAACTACCCCGCTTGATAAAATAGGTGGCCAACATAGCCAAGGACTGACAAGCGGAATGTAATCAGAAAGGAAAGTAAAACAAGAATAAACTAGACTGCAGCAGCAATGGGGTAGCATGCAGAATGATAGACCTCAAAGCAAGTTCTGTCACAGCACATTTGGACGGTAGTTTGTTTCATGATGTGAGTATTTGATACACATTGAACAGTGCAGAACCAATTACAGAATCCTGGTGCATGACATTTTTAATGATGAGAAATCTGTACTTAATTCTTTTGTTAAACCTTTCAGATGCCTCTTCAATGATTTAATCAACTTTCAATGGGAAACTGAGACAAAAGAATCATAATGAACCACATTTTGAATGCACAGGGAATCTTACAATGTGCCCTTTTTAATTACATTTGTACTTGGACAGTTCAGTTCATACTTTCAGATAGGCTGCAAGATAGTACTGGGGTAAGCACAATTGCTTTACAGCACCAGCGAATACTGATCAGGGGTCGATTCCGGCCACTGTCTGAAAATACTTTGTCCGTTCTCCCTGTGATTGCATGGATTTCCTTCAGGGACTCCAGTTTCTTTTCACATTCCAAAGACGCAAGGTTATGGTTAGTGAGTTGTTGGTTTGCTATGTTAACACTAGTAGTGTGACAACATTGTGGGCTACCCCCCCCCCAACACAATCCTCGCTCATTTAATTAGATGCAAACAACCCACTTCACTGTATGTTTCCATGTACAGGTGACAAATAAAGCTAGTTTTTTTCTTGATTTTAGAGAGACAGCACATCAACAGGCCCTTCCAGCCCAATAAGCCCATACCTCCCAATTAACTCATATGTCTTTGAAATGTGGGAGGTAACCAGAGCACCTGGAGGAAACCCACACATTCACAGGAAAATGTAAAATTTCAAACTGCTTACAGACTGTGATGGGAAATAAACCCATCTGGCACTGGCACTGTCATAACATTGTATTAACTTCTACAGTACTTTGCCACTAGTCTTTACTTATCTGTACCTTAGTTGAAACTATTTAAGTGTACCTGGTGGTTAAGGGTATGGTACAGGAAACAGAACATCCTTGAACATCAGGAATAAAAGCTTATGTCCTTAAACAATGAGATTTGAGAAATTAACTGATCAAAACTCAACAAGGGTTGATCAGAGTAAGCACATTCAATAGCAAAACAGAATCAGAGAGCAAAATAGAGAGCAGGAAAGAAAGATTTGGCAATGAGAGAAAAAGAATGGAAAAAGGGAAACCTTCTCTCAATATATAAAGTTATCAGGAATACTTAAAAAGCTGAATTGATATCACATTTAATTATTCACTTTCTTGATGGGAGATATATTGTAACAATCATTAATAATTGTTACAATATTAAAATGAATGCACTGTTAGCATTCATTTCCTAAGGACTCAAATATACAAACAAGGATGTAATGCTGAGGATTTGTAGATAGATAGATAGATAGATAGATAGATACTTTATTCATCCCCATGGGGAAATTCAACTTTTTTTTTCCCAATGTCCCATACACTTGTTGTAGCAAAACTAATTACATACAATACTTAACTCAGTAAAAAATATGATATGCATCTAAATCACTATCTCAAAAAGCATTAATAATAGCTTTTAAAAAGTTCTTAAGTCCTGGCGGTTGAATTGTAAAGCCTAATGGCATTGGGGAGTATTGACCTCTTCATCCTGTCTGAGGAGCATTGCATCGATAGTAACCTGTCGCTGAAACTGCTTCTCTGTCTCTGGATGGTGCTATGTAGAGGATGTTCAGAGTTTTCCATAATTTTGTATGTTACATTAAATTTTGTAAAATATTGGATGAATGTCTGAACAGTTCAAAATGGCAGTTTAACTCTTTCTAAGCTTGCAGCATGTAGAGTGATTGTACAAGGTAAATATTGTAGGTTTGTTAATGTCTAATGTTTGTTGAGAGCAGCTGCATTCTTTCTTGGTATCATGCACCATTAACATGACGATGTCTCCTCCTGACGAAATGTCTTTTGGTCACATTGAAAGCTAGGTTGATGGAATCTTTCTTAGTGTCCAGTAAATTGGCTTGATGGATTTTGTTTGGATTCAAGCTTATCACTTATATGTATATTATAAGTGTTACACACTTTTGTGTATCTTTTCTTTTGAAAGTAAAGGAATGGTGTGTCCAAAACATTGGTGGGCTGATGGATAAGGAGTAGGCATTAAAGTGTATAAATAATTTGTTAGGGAATGCAGAACACTGTGTTAATGAACATATGTGTTGCTTCAATGAAAGAAACCAGACTGAGTTAATGGCATGAGAACAACAGATCATACAGTTTGCTATTTCTATGTGCCTTTCTATGATTGTGAAAACTCATATTTATTGGGGTACTATCCCTGGGTGTGTTGGACTTCGTTCAGACCAGAAATTGCGATCGGTGCCTTGCACCTAGGAGTGGTTTCACGAGTGAGTTGGAATTCAGAGATCTCCCAACAACTGTGACAATCAAGTGGTGACTAAGAATTGTGAGCCCTGATCTTTTTGTGACTAACTATGTAGCATTTTGTATGGTTTATTTGTGCCTTCTATTTTTATGGTAATACACTAGGCTTAAGTTAATTTCTTGTACTTGTACCCCTATTACCATATCTCCTGGACTCTCAAACTGTTTGGGTCCTATCACCTCAGCCCATTACATTTTAGTGCACTGAGCAGGGTCTAGGAAAATGTGGAGGTGGACAAGCAAGTCAAGCAATACTGTACCCAAGATTATCATGTCCTTGGATGAATGGATAACTCTGAGGGTTTTGGAGTACAGGCTAGTGTTCTGAGTAAATAGGGTCCTCCCAGATGTTGGGAGAAGATATTTGATGAATAGCCTGACATTGAGCTTCTCTCTGTAGTATCACAATGCCATCTTTTGAGGAGGTTTGGGTAAGCAGAGAGACTACAGAAGAACTTGGACAGTTTAGGAGAATGGGCAAAGAAGTGGTAGATGGAATATAGTGTCAGGAAGTATCTGGTCATGCACTTTGGTAGAAAAGAAAAAAGGGTAGACTATTTTTAAATGGAGAGAGAATTTTAAAATGTGAGGGGCAAAGGGAGTTGAGAGTCCTTCTGCAAGATTCCCTGAAGGTTAACTTGCAGGTTGAGTCTGTGATGAGGAAGGCAAATGTGATGTTAGCATTCATTTCAAGAGGACTAGAATATAAAAGCAAATATGTAATGCTGAGGCTTTATTAAGCACCGATAAGGCCTCACATGGAGTATGTGAGCAGGTTTGGGCCCCTTATCTTAGGAAGGATGTGATAACTCTGGAGAAGGTCCAAAGGAGATTCACAAAAATGATTTCAGGATTGAAAGGCTTGTCATATGAGCAGTATTTGATGGCTCTGGGTTTGTATTCACTAGAATTCAGAAGAATGAGGAGTGACCTCTTTGAAACATATTGAATAGTAAAAGGTTTTGATAGAGTGGATGTGGAGACGATGTTTCCTATGGTGGGAGAGTCTAGGATCAGAGGACAAAATCTCACAATAGAGGGGTGACCTTTTAGAATGGAGATGAGGAGGTTGAGGATGAAAGAGAATCCCAAGGGCCGCTACAGATATGTTAAGAGCAAAAGGATTGAAAAGGACAAAATTGGTTCTCTGGAAGATCAGAATGGTAATCTACCTATGGAGCCAAAAAAGATTGTGGAGTCTTAAATGAATTTCTTGCATTGGTAATTACTCGGAAGACATACAGGGAGTCTATGGAAGTGAGGCAAAGCAGCAGCGAAGTCATGGACCCCATACATGACCTATAGGAGGAGCTGTTTTCTGTCCTGAGGCAAAATAGGGAGGACAAATCCCCAGGGTCTGACAAGGTGTTCCCTCAGACCCTGTGGGAGGCAAGTGCAGAAGCTGCGGAGGCCCTAGCAGAGATAATTAAATATCCTTAGCGACAGGTGAGGTACTGGAGGATTGGAGGATAGTTAATGTCGTTCTGCCGTTTAAGAAAGGCTCTAAGAGTAAACCAGGAAATTATAGGCCAATGAGCCTGATATCAGTAGTGCAAAGATATAGGAAGGTGTTTTAAGGGGCCAGATATATGAGTATTTGGATAGACAGTGACTGATTAAGGAGAGTCAGCATGGCTTTGTCGAGTCTAACCAATCACATTGACTTTTTTTTTGAGGACATTACCAGGGAAGTTGATGAAGGAAAGGCAGTGGATGGTGTCTAAATGGATTGCAGTAAGGCATTTGACAAGGTCCCGCATGGGAGGTTGGTCAAGAATGTTCAGTCACTTGGCACTCAAGATGAGATAGTAAATTGGATCAGACATTGGCTTTGCAGAAATAGCCAGAGGCTGGTAGTAGATGGTTGCCTGTCTGACTGGATCAATACTGAGTCCATTGCTGTTTGTCATCTATATCAGTGATTTGGATGATAATGTGCTAAACTAGATCAGCAAATTTAAGGATGACACCAAGAATGGGGGTGTAGTGAACAGCAAGGAAGACCACCAAAACCTGAAGCAGGAATTAGACCAGCTGGAAAATGGGCTGAAAAATGGCAGACAGAATTTAATGCAGACAAGTGTGGGGTGTTGCACTTTGGGAGAACCAACAGGCTAGGCCTTACATAGTGAGCAGCAGGGCAAAGGGATCTGGGTATACAGGTACATAATTCACCAAAAGTTGTGTCACAAATAAATAGTCGTAAAGAAAGCTTTTGGCAGATTGGTGCATATAGATCAAAGTATTGAACACAGTAGTTGGGATGTTATGCTGAAGTTGTATAAGACTTGGTGAGGACTTATTTGGAGCATTGTGTGCAGTTTGGTCACCTACCTATAGGAACGATGTAAATAAGATTGAAAGAGGACAGAGAAAATTTACAAGGGTGTCACCAGGACTAGAAGACCTGTGTTATGGTAGTAGGCCTCCGTTACTCTCGATAGACAATTGATTTGCATCTTGGAAAGTTTCCAGGGTGCAAGCCTGGGCAAGGTTTTTTTGAAGGAAGACCAGAAGCTGCAAGTCTCCCCTCTCCATGCCACCTATGTTGTCCAAGGGAAGGGCATTAGCCCTGTGTTATAGGGAAAGACTGAATAGGTTAGAAATGCATTCCCTAGAACGTAGAAGATTGAGGGGAGAGTTGATAGAGGTATACAAAATTATGAGTAGAGATAGGGTAAATGCAAGCAGGCTTTTTCCATTGAGGTTGGGTGAGACCGTGGATTAAGGGTGAAAAGTGAAATGTTTAAGGGGAACATGAGGGGAAACTTCTTCACTCAGAAGGTGGTGAAAATGTGGATCAAGCTGCCATGACGAGTGGTAGATGTGATTTTGATTTCAACGCTAAGGGGAAGATTGGATTGGTACATAGATTGTCCGGGTGTAAGTCGACATGACTAGGCAGTTTATACGGTTTAGCACAGACCAAATAGGCTGAAGGACCTGTTTCTGTGTTGTAGTTTTCTATGACTCCATGACTCTAACTACTATGCACCAGTCCAAATATGTTTTAAGCATTCTAATTCTACCTGCCTCTACTACTTCCTCGGGCAGCTTGTTCCATATACCCAACCACACACAAAGTGACAAATACAACCCTCAGGTACCATTTAAACCTTTCAGGTCTCACAAATCGATGCCATATCATATTAGAACACCCACCCCCTCCCCCTGGAGAAATGACTGTAACCATCCATCTTGTCTATGTTCTGCATGATTTTATAAACCTCTATAATGTCACCACACAAGCTCCTTTGCTCCAAGAAAGGCAGTTCGAGCCTTTCAAGTTTCTCCTTATAATTCAAGCACTCCAATCCTGGAAATATTCCTTGATTTTCTGCATCCTCTCCAGCTTAATAAAATTCTTCCAATAGAGTGGTGACTAGAATTGTACACCACATTCCAAATGAAGGCTCATGAACTTCTTGTACAGCTGTAACATGACATCCCACCTCTTTTACTCAGTACCCCAACTGATGAAGCCAAGTGTGTCAGATGTCCTCTTCATCAACTTGTCTACTTGTGTTGCCACTGTTAAGTAACATTGCACTGTACCCCCAGGACACTCTGTTCAACAACACTCTCTAGGACCCTGCCATTCAGTATGTATGTCCTGATTTAACTTCTCAAGATTTATCACTTCACCATTCTCACTTAAATTTCATCTGCCATTCCTTAAGTCACTTTCCCAGTTGACCTAGATTTAGTTAATTTATTGATTTCTTAAGAGATACAGCATGGAACAGGCCCTTCCAGTCCAATGAGCTGTGCTGCCCAGCAACCCACCCTTTTAAAATTAACCTAATCATGGGACAATTTACAATGACCAAGTAACATGGTAACTGGGACATCTTTGCACTGTGGGAGGAGAAGGGAGCACCAGGAGAAACCCCAAGTGGTCAAGGGGAGAACATACACACTCCTTGCAGACGACACCAGAATCTCCCAACTCCAATGCCCCAAACACTATGCTACTGTGGCAGCCCAGCTGTAAGCTTAAACAAACCTTGCCATCCACTACAACACTAACTTTTGTATGATCTACAAACTCACTTATCATGCCACCAACATTCTCATTAAATCATCAATATATATTATAAACAACAGAAAATGCTGCACTGATCCCTGCAGCACACCACTGGTCACAGGCCTCCAGTTTGAAAAACAACCTTCCACTGCTACCAGTTCCCTTATTCCTGAGCTGAGCCTTCATTTTGGAATCCCAAGTATTCACCCAGTTTCATAGATAAAAGATGGAGTTCCAAGCAGAGTTTCCATTTGTTACTCAGAGGACCTGGGGCAAACAGAAGATGTACTGAGAAGCAGCAAGCTGAGGTGAATATCATTAGAAATGGAGTGGGCCAGATAAGTGGCAAAAGTGACAAGTACACTGTGCTTCATCTGCTGCATTAATTTACAAATGGAAATATGTCACATATTTTTTGTTGTGACACATTCAGATTGTGCTAGTTTTTAAATCTATGTGGGTTTTACAATATCTCTATCCTCAAAATACCTTCAAGAAAACTTTATGAATCAGGAAAGATTTTTAAATTATGAGCTTTTTCATACAGTATGCACATTGAAATGTTGAAGCCTTCCATTGTTTACTTGGTACTTCTGTGCTCTCCTGATGCACGTCCTCATGGTTTCCAATACCATTCCAAATACTCCCACTCCGTATTCTTCAAGGAGGCATTGAGCAGATCCTGCATCTTTTTCTCTGTCCCACCTGGAAGTCTTCCGTAACTGTAAAAATCATTCTGTAACAATTATTTCATTTTCCTAAACACTTGTGTACTGACAAATGGCCATTGAATCTTGAATCTTGAACAGAGCTTGGAACTGAGTATCTATTTCAGGAGTCTGGTGTTAGACATGTAAGCAATGCGGCCTGCCCATTGTAGCTGACAGAGAATAATCCTTAGAGCTAGGGATGTTTGCCAGGTAGTGGACATTGATGTTTGACTGCAGGGAAGGATGAATCATCACCATCTTCTAATATTTTAGACAGGCATGCCAGCAGACCCAAAATGAGAAAGATTCTGTTCCAGGTGGAGCCCTAGTTGTGAAATTTGTTGCCTCTGCTGTCACAGCACCAAGTTACTTTCTCATTCACTTCAGTATACATTCTACTGCAAGGGAAAGAAAGCCAAATGCTGTTGTTAGCAGCGTTCTCACTGCAAACTGAGAGGAACATTAACAGGACCAGCAAGTCCAGCACAAGAGTCAGTGTTGTAAAGGCAAACAGTCAATACCTGTAGGGAGCAAACTGCCAAAGCTTGAAAAATGCAAGAAAAATCAACAGCGCTGCAGAAGTTAGTCAGTTTTGAGACACAAATAGTCTGCACTTTGAAAACTGGTGCTGAATTATTTGGCTGCGTTGTGCTGATGGTTTTGGAGCTACAAGTGTTGTTTTTGCTCGTGGCTTTGTGAAACGTGAGTGCTCCTTCTTGGCATTACTCACCTAGTTCGGCAAATTGAGTAGTGTGGAGCCCTAAGCTTCACATGCAGACTATAAGTTTGCAAAATAGGCTCTGGGTGACATCAGTTCTTACCATTTTAGTTGTCAGCATGAAGGTCAAACCACAATTTTAATGGATATAAAATCTACTCCTGTCATGGACAGCACCATGCCAGTGTTACGGACTCAGCAACAATAAATATATGAGTTAGGCAGGGTTTTTCATTTATAACAAATAACACATTTATTAAACACTGAAAACAAACCCCCCAAAAGTAAACAAATCACTGACGTAACCAGAAATCAGCTGCTGTGCGGCAGCTTAAACAGTTCTTAAAGCAATGAAGCTTAAACAGTTCTTAAAGCGATGTTGCAAAAATAGTTCTTCAAAGTAGTATTGCAAAAGTTCAAAATGCTCACAGACCATTTAAGGGAGAGACTTTTTAAGACGATTTAAGTTCTCTTTCACGTCGTGATACTTCGGTTCCCAAATCGAACTTTTCTCATGAAGAACTTTACGAAGATGAGATGTAACGGCTTAAAGGCACTGACCTTTCCTTTACAGAACTGTTCCCAATCCTTTCTGCTATTTCACAGGGATTAACACGAGAACAGTCAACGAATTCCTTCCGAATAAGGATCAAACAAGGTCGAACCTGTTTCACCGTCGAAATCGATTCTCCTTGATCTTTTAACTCCCGAACTCCGATCTTCACTCTCCACTGATTCTCAACTAGCAGTATTATAAAGAAACTGCTGGCAATGACCTTTTAAACTTTAGGCATTAGATAAAACTTCATCTTTCAATTAAACTGCGTCATAACATTAAATCACACAGTGGCATGAAGTCAACATGGCAAATCCAGCCACAAACTGCCCCTCCTCACAGGGAGGGGTCCTCCTTTTATACACTGTGAAAAAAACCTGTCACATGACCTCTACTGGTGGGAAAATGACGTCATTCCACCACCACAAGACCATTACCTCAAGTCCAGTATAACTTCAACCCCAGTCACGGGAAAAGGGTACCACTGTCCCGTGTCACGGGTACGTAACACCTCCCTCCAAAAAAACATTTTTGTCTGTCAAGAACAAAAATTTTAACATTTACAATAAAAACAAATGTGTAAATTTTATAACATACACAATATACAATACAGTATCATCATATAACATCTTACAACTCACAATACAGTAGGAGTGTTACAATTGTAAAAAAAAACCACTCCAAAAAAAATTACATTGTACATTCAACATCGAGATAGACAATCAGCAACCACATTATCTTTACCTTTAATATGAGTTATCACAACATTGTACTCTTGTAACATCAAATTCCAATTTAATAATCTTCTGTTTTTGTTTTTCATCTTACTCAGAAAAACTAACGGATTATGATCAGTGTAAACAATAAGTGGTTTTTGAGTTGTACCAACATATACCTCAAAATATTCTAAAACTAAAACAAGAGATAACAATTCCTTCTCTATTGTCGAATAGTTTCTTTGATGCTTATCAAATTTCTTAGAAAAGTAAGCTACTGGATGATCAACCTCATCACCCTCATTCCTTTGCATTAATACTGCTCCTGCAGCCTCATCACTAGCATCTACAGCTAACGAAAAAGGTTTTTCAAAGTCAGGTGCCTTAAGCACAGGTTGTTGACATATCATTGTTTTCAATTTTTCAAATGCTTCTTGACAAGGCACTGTCCACACAAACTTCACATTCTTCTTCAAGAGGTTAGTTAATAGAAGGGCAACATTAGCAAAATTCTTACAAAATTTTTGATAATATCCTACCATTCCCAAGAATCTTCTGAGAGTTTTTTTTTCCCGTTGGAGTGGGAATCTCTAAAATTGCCCGAACTTTTGCCTGAACAGGAGCTACCTTACCTTGACCCACAACATAACCAAGGTAAGTCACGGTGGCATGTCCAAATTCACTCTTAGCTAAATTAATAGTTAAGTTAGCTTTTGAAAGCCTTTCAAACAATTTCTCCACCGGAATAACGTGTGCTTCCCAAGTATCATTTCCTGTCACTAAATCACCAATATAAGCATCAGTATCTTTCAATCCCTGAATCACAGAGTTAATCATCATCTGGAAAGTACCTGGGGCATTCTTCATCCCAAATAGATGAAGAATATTATTATAATGAAGAACATTATATTCATATAACCCAGACAGAGTTACAAATGCAGAAATCTCTCTACCTCTGTCCATTAATGGAACACACCAATACCCTTTCAATAAATCAATCTTTGTAAGGAACTTTGCTTTTCCAACTTTATCTACACAATCATCTACTCTAGGAATTGGATATGCATCTGTTTTCGTCACAGCATTCACCTTCCTATAGTCCGTACAAAACCTAATACTACCATCTAGTTTTGGCACCATAACACAGGGTGAACTCCAATTCGAGTTAGAATGTCTAATAATATTATTCTCTAACATATATTTAATTTCTTTCTCAGCAAGTTCACATTTTTCTATGTTCATCCTATATGGGTGTTGTTTAATAGGTTTGGCATCTCCAACATCTACATCATGTGAAGCTATAGTAGTCCTTCTCGGAACATCTGGAAACAAATCCTTATATTTAAAAATTAATTCCTTCATCTGCTGTTTCTGCTCTAGCTGTAAATGTGCTAGTTTCTCATCAATATTTTCCAGAATGGTTGAATTTGGTAACCTGACAGAAACAATGTTGGATTTAGAATGAAATTCAGATGAATTATCTATCATGTTCCTAGTTAAATCAAACTCATTCTCACTAACCACAACAGTCACAGTATCAGATTGTTTCCCAAAATATGGTTTTATCATATTTATATGGCAAAGTTGTGTTGACCTTCTACGATCTGGAGTTTTTATCACATAATTCACATCATTGATTTTAGACACAATTTCATAAGGACCATGAAATCTAGCTTGTAAAGGATTCATTTGCACTGGGAAAAGAACCAACACCTCATCTCCAGGCTTAAACATCCTCATCCTAGCTTCTTAATCATACCAAATTTTCATTTTCTCCTGAGCCTATTTTAAATTGTCCTTAGCTAAGCTACAAGCTTTATGTAACCTGTCCTTAAATTTCAAAGCATAGTCCAACAAATTAGTATGTATTTCCTTACTAATCCACTGTTCTTTTAATAAAGCTAAAGATCCTCTAACGCTATGCCCAAACACAAGTTCAAATGGACTGAAACCTAAAGATTCTTGTACCGATTCCCTTACTGCAAATAAAAATAAGTTTATACCCTCATCCCAATCACTTTCATTTTCCACACAATATGTCCTAATCATATTCTTGAGGGTAGAATGAAACCTCTCCAAGGCACCCTGAGATTCTGGATGGTATGCAGACGAAGTGATTTGCTTTTCGCTCCCAACTTATAAACTATCTGTTGAAACAATCCAGACATAAAATTACTGCCTTGATCAGTTTGTATTTCCTTAGGTAATCCAAAATAAGTAAAGAATTTTATAAGAGCCTTTGTCACAGTTTTAGCTGTTATATTCCTAAGTGGTACTGCCTCTGGAAACCTAGACGAAGTACACATGATAGTCAACAAGTACTGATAACCGGTTTTTGTCTTTGATAATGGACCAACACAATCTACAATAACTTTAGAAAACGGTTCACCAAATGCTGGAATAGGTTGTAATGGAGCCAGTGGTGTAACTTGATTTGGTGTTGTTATGCCCTCGGCCCCCTCCTTTGTGAGAATCGCAAGAGCCCTCGTCAAGGGGGGGTCAACTGACCCAAGAGAGAAAGAGACGTGCTGAATAGACACAGGAAATGGGAGAGAGAGAGAGAGAGACGTGCGGAAGACCACGTTCTCCCGAGAAGCAGAATAAAGGCGACATTGACTATTGTCTCATGGAGACCACGTGAAAAGCCCTCGGGCAAAGTGGGCTGGTTGAGAGAGAGATCGAATCACCTGCAACCTGATTGACACCTGCGATCCCGTGAAGAAGTATAAAGGAGGGTCTGGGGGGGGGGGGGGGACAACCCTCAGACGCACCCAGGAGACACCAAGGAAGCACGATACCGATTCTCGTGGGAGCGGGAAGGCATTTTGAAGGAAGCCACGTGCGTTAGATTCCAAATTTTGAATCTGTGGCTAGAACCAACGGAAGACTGCTTTTAACTACCAACGAGGAAGCCTGCTCCCCTGATTCCAAGGATTTGCTCTGTAAAGACAACGGGCAAGTGTTTATCCTTTCTAAACCATCTCTCTCTCTCTACAATGTGAAAACCCCAGCGGTTCCCAAAAGGAAAAAGCCTGCAAACTTCTGAGTGACTCTTTATATTTCAATTGGACTCAGTATTACCCCTAGACAACAATAGAGCTTATTTCTGATTGATTATTGTTACACCGGTGTTTTAGATTGAGTTTTGACTATGTATATGATCTGAATGTTTTGTATTAACCATACGCTTGTGCCCCTTTTTGAATAAAACGTTTGAAAATAGTAGCATCCGACTCAGCTGATCCCGCTATCTTTGCTGGTAAGTTACCTGGTTACGGGGTTACGTAACAGTGTACCCACAATTTGACAAGTATGGCACGTTTTACAAAACATCACCACATCTTTTCTTAGACCAGGCCAATAAAAATGTTTTAAAATCTTGTCCACAGTTTTCCTTACCCCTTGATGTCTACCTAAAGGCACACTATGAGCTAAAGTCAAAATCTCATTTCGATAAACTTTAGGGACAACTACTTGGTAAACAATATTCCATTCCTCACTTGCAGGAATTGTAGGTGATCTCCACTTCCTCATCAACATCCCTTTTTCCAAGTAGTATCCTACTGGCACCTTCTCAATTTCACTATCTAGTAGAGCTTGTTCTCTTAATTTTATAATCTCAGGGTCTCTATTCTGCGCTGCTATCATCTCCTTTTGAGACAGAAGAATCTTGTTCAAACAACGAATGTAAGAAAGTCTCTGACACATCCTCAAAACTCGAATCCTGAGTTGAACAGTCATGAGTAACAACCTCATTCTGCGCATCAATCTTTTTAGCCATAGCTCTAGTCACAACACAGGAAGAATCTGTGTTAGAATTCATCTCTGGTTCCTCTGACTCCATTGTCAAATGCACTTCAGGAAAAACTTGTCCACCTGCCAAGTCATTACCTAACAATAAAGAAATACCCTTCACAGGTAAACTATGCTGTAATCCTACTTTAACAAATCATGTAACTAACCCTGACTTTAAATTTACTTTATGCAAATGTACAGGCATAAAATCACTCCCAACACCTCTTATATAATTTACCTCAGCAGCATCAGACTCTTCATTAAACTTCAATACACTGTCTAACATCAGTGATTGAGAAGCTCCAGTATCCCTAAGGATTTTTATTGACACCAGAGTAGATCCTTCTTTCAAGGATACAAACCCTTCAGTTATAAAATGATCATATCCCTTTCTAACTTGGTCAGACTCTAACAAAACCTCATTTGTGTTTATCAAACCCTGTAATTTTACAGGTGCTTCAGTACGTTGCACACAAGCATCTGGAACTGCTTCCTTCTCTTTCTTTTTCAATCTGAAACAGTTAGCTATTACATGGCCAGGTTTCTTACAATAGTTACAAATAAGACCAAACTGTCTTTCCTTCACAGGTTTTCCTTCCTCCTTACCTTTCTCATTAACTCCTGATTTAATTTCTGATTTACCTTGAGTCTCCATGTTATTTTTCCTCTTAAAAATTCTGCCCTGAGGAAATTTATTCTTATGGATTAAAACATACTCATCAGCTAATCTTGCATAGTCCTGCAATTTATCAGTATCCCTCTCATTTAAGTAGGTCCTTACTTCAACAGGGATGCTTCTTTTAAATTCCTCCATTAAAATCAGCTCTTTCAATGTATCATAGTCCTCATTTACATTTTTAGAAGAAACCCATCTCTCAAAACACACAGCTTTATCATAGGCAAATTCCACATAAGTTTTTTCCACAGACTTCTTCAAACTTCTGAATCTTTCTCTATATGCTTCTGGGACTAATTCGTATGCTTTTAAAATATGCATTTTCACAATATCATAATCAAGTGCTTGCGCAGCAGTTAAAGCTATATAAACTTGTTGTGCTTTACCTTTAATTACACTCTGTAACAACACTGACCACTTATTTTTCGGCCACTCTGAAATCTGAGCAATCGTTTCAAAATGTTGGAAATATCTTTCCACTTCTGTTTCACTAAATGGAGGGACCAATTTAATTTCTTGACTAGCAACAAATGGTTTTCTAGAACCAGAAGACTGATTCCCAGACCTTAATTCCGTCATCGCATATTCAAAATCCCTTTTTTTCTGATCAGCTTCTAACCTACAACGCTCCAACTTCACTTGTTCGATTTGCAACTGCATCTCCAGATTACTTATTGGAAACGACTCTAAAATCGATCCATCAAAATCACCCAAATCCACATAGTGTGACGCAATTTTTCTCTGTATTACAGCCTTTGATGTAGTCTTAAAAATACCTTTAAGTTGCCATCTACTAGCTATCTTAGACACCTCAGTTTTTTTCGCCTTTGCTAACAACTCCGCACCTGGCGAAACCAGAAACTCATCTATAGTCATTGTTGCCGAATACCAAGCCAATCAAACAAAAGAATCCAGTGTTCCCCACTACCAAAACACTGATTCAAAATTTAACAAGCATTTAAATTCAAATGATCCAATCCCAGATGAGCCCCCATATTTATGTTACGGACTCAGCAACAATAAATATATGAATTAGGCAGGGGTTTTTTATAACAAATAACATGTTTATTAAACACTGAAAACAAACCCCCCAAAAGTAAACAAATCACTAACGTAACCAGAAATCAGCTGCTGTGTGGCAGCTTAAACAGTTCTTAAAGCAATGAAGCTTAAACAGTTCTTAAAGCGATGTTGCAAAAACAGTTCTTCAAAGTAGTATTGCAAAAGTTCAAAATGCTCACAGACCATTTAAGGGAGAGACTTTTTAAGACGATTTAAGTTCTCTTTCACGTCGTGATGCTTCGGTTCCCAAATTGAACTTTTCTCATGAAGAATTTTACGAAGATGAGATGTAACGGCTTAAAGGCACTGAACTTTCCTTTACAGAACTGTTCCCAATCCTTTCTGCTATTTCACAGGGATTAACATGAGAACAGTCAACGAATTCCTTCCAAATAAGGATCAAACAAGGTCGAACCTGTTTCACCATCGAAATCGATTCTCCTCAATCTTTTAACTCCCGAACTCCGATCTTCACTCTCCACTGATTCTCAACTAGCAGTATTATAAAGAAACTGCTGGCAATGACCTTTTAAACTTTAGGCATTAGATAAAACTTCATCTTTCAACTAAACTGCGTCATAACATTAAATCACGCAGTGGCATGAAGTCAACATGGCAAATCCAGCCACGAACTGCCCCTCCTCACAGGGAGGGGTCCTCTTTTTATACCCTGTAAAAAAAACCTGTCACATGACCCTACTGGCGGGAAAATGATGTCATTCCACTATCACAAGACCATTACCTCAAGTCCAGTATAACTTCAACCCCAGTTACAGGACAAGGGTACCACTGTCACCTGTCACGGGTACATAACACCAGGAAGATTTTCCAGTTTATGAACTCAAAATGCAAATCAACATTTCTGTCCAGGAGAAACCCTCAACAAATCAACTGGACTATATTGTACAGGTGAAAACTCAAAAAAGGCCAATGAAAAGAGAGTTGGGAAAAGCTCATCAGGTGAAGTTCCAAAGAGCTATCACAGGTGCCTCTTTGGTTGAGAATCTAGACAAAAGGAATCAGAGGCTGAAGTACGCAAGGCTCATGCACAGCAAGCAATCAGAGCTGCCAAGGGGGCTAAGAAGGCCAACACTGCAATGAAGGAAGTCAGCAGGCATACAGCCAAGGCTGCTCGGAAAACGGCACCAACACAGAAATTTGTCAAGCCAATGACGTCCCACTCTCTGTATCAGTGGAAAATGCTAAACAAAATTCTATAGTTTCATGTTGAAAAATAGAGCATGAAGAACATCTTAAAAATAAACTGACTTAAGAGCCACCACTATCAAATGGTCAAATAGGCCAATAGCAATCCAGCTAATGACTTATCAAGCATAATGTAAATGGGACCTTAACAACTAAACATGAAAGATCAGAATCAGAATCAGGTTTATTATCACTGGCATGTAACATGAAATTTGTTAACTTAACAGCAGCAGTTCAATGCAATGCATAATATAGAAGAAAAAGAATGAAATAAAATAATAATAATAAATAACCATATCAATTACTGTATACATATATTGAATAGTTTAAAAATTGTGCAAAAACAGAAATACTATATATTAAAAAAGTGAGATAGTGTCCAAGGGTTTACTGGCCATTTAGGAATCAGATGGCAGAGGGGAAGAAGCTGCTCCTGTGTGTGCCTTCAGGCTTCTGTACCTCCTACCTGATGGTAACAGTGAGAATAGGACATTCCCTGGGTGCTGGAGGTCCTTAATAATGAACGCTGCCTTTCTGAGAAATAATGAACGCTCCCTAAAGATGTCCTGAGTATTTTGTAGGCTAGAACCCAAGATGGAGCTGATTAAATTTACATTCCTCTGCAGCTTCTTTCAGTCCTGTGCAGTAGCCTGTCAGAATGCTCTCCATGGTCTAACTATAGAAGCTTTTGAGTGTACTTGTTGTCATACCAAATCTCTTCAAACTCCTAATGAAGTATAGCCGCTGTCTTACCTTCTTTATAACTGTATCAGTATGTTGGGATCAGGTTAGATCCTTAGAGATCTTGACACCCAGGAACTTGAAACTGCTCACTCTCTCCTCTTCTGATCCCTCTATGAGAATTGGTGTGTATTCTTTTGTCTTACCTTTCTGGAAGCCCGCAATCAGCTTTTTCGTCTTACTGACATTGAGTGCCAGGTTGTTGCTACAACACCACTCCACTAGTTGGCTTATCTCACTCCTGTACGCCGTCTCATCACCACCTGAGATTCTACCAACAATGGTTGTATCATCAGCAAATTTATAGATGGTATTTGAGCTATGCCTAGTCACACAAACATGTGTATATAGAGAGTAGAGCAGTGAGCTAAGCACACACCCCTGAGGTGCACCAGTGTTGATTGTCAGCGAGGAGGAGATGTTATCACCAACCTGCACAGACTGTGGTCTTCCAGTTAGATAGTTGAGGATCCAATGCAGAGGGAGGTACGGAGGCCCAGGTTAAAGCAGGAAGAGGTGACAGAAGCCTGTTTGGTTTTGCAGTCAGCTCCTTTCCATTCAACCAGGAAGCTTGGCATCAATGTGAGTCTGATCTGCATGTGACAAATGCTAAACAATATTCTGTCATTGGCTGACTAGTGACAAGTACTGTCAGGCCACCTAAATTCCTCTGCAAGACAGAGTCCATGATTTCCCCACTGACATTCAGTATTACTACCACCAACACATTGCATATCATCAACAGCTTGGCCAGAAACTTATCAGGGACATATATATTTGAAATTCTTCCCTAAGTGCCATCAGATTCAGAGCTACAGGGTGATTGCTCAGAGTCTAACCACTCTGCAGTGCACGATTCAGCACCTACCTCGCTAAAGCCTTTTACCATTGCCACGAGAGCAATGGAATATTTCACATTTGCTTGAATAAGTGCAACTGTAAAATTACAGATAGAACGTGACAAAATTCAGGATGAAACACAGAATATTAACCCTTTCACTGCTGGCACATTGTGAGTGAAGGTGTAGTCTATACAAAACGCCCAGTAACAACTTGCTGAAATTTGCTCAAAAGCACCTGAAAGGTCTATACTGCTACAGGAGAGATTATCACTAGATGATATGGCATTAAATCATATCAAGTTCAAGTTTAATTATCTTTCAACCATGCATGAATATAGCCAAGTGAAACAGCATTCCTCCAGGGCCAAGGTGAAAAGCATATTATGAACAGCACAAAAACACAGTACATAGCACATATGGTAATGATAGCAGAAAGTCATACAGTCACACAAATAAAATAGCCCAAGTCCCTGAGTGACATGGCCTGTAGAATGGCAGTGCCTGGGTTGTTATCCTCGTCTAGCTTGTTCTTCCAGCGAGTGAACACTGGAGGGCAGCACTAGGCAAGCACTGGATGGAAGCAATGATGGGTGGGACCTGTGCCCAACCCAGCACAGACTCAAGCATGCCCACAGAGGTCACTGCTCTTTCCCACAAAACCTCAACACCTCCCCCCCCCCGGATGGCTGCAACAGTCATCCCTGTGGCTTGAGGGCCTGCTCCACAACACAACTCAGGCAATGCAGCTTCCCTGTCATTGGTCTCACCAGTGAACCAGTGAACTGGACTTGCAGTTTTGTACATTACCAATATCCACCAGGGTCTTGCAATCACAAGAAAAACATTCCAAAACTACTATTCGCTCTGTTTGTTGGACCACACGCCACTAATATGTCCAGGCAACAGCACAACAATATGTCCAGCTTTATCGCTACTAAGCATCTCGCTGATGGGGTAGTCCTGCAGTACCTGATATTCTTGATAACCAGCAATGCCTTGCAATCACAAAAAAACATGAAGGATGAACAATTACATCTTTGGTTGGGCCTAGAGAGGCCACTGCATCCGAACGCACTGCCATCTCAGCAGAATCACCATCTCCTGACTTGACAGTTTACTGTCATTGCTTTCCACTGTTTCTGTGTCACCATCTGATGCTGTGAACCTGGGACTATCTTCACCACCAGTGCTGCAGCACACAGAACGGTAGCTCTTCAGCTTTCTGTCAATGATGCCAGAATCAGCGACAAATGCTTTATTCCGCAAATTGCTTGAACAAATTTTGTGAATGCAGGCCTAAACCAAGTCCCATACCCACTTATACAATTGCAACAGAACAAAGGCAAACCTTGCCATCTGCATCACGTTCCCCAATTGATTGCAACCAACCTGGATGAAAGCTGTCCACAAAGTGACTGACCTAAAGCATAAACATCAAAACATCAGTGACAAACAAATGGGCCAAAGGTACTGATTCCCGACGGCGTATCTCTGAAAAACTGTATAACTCTATGACTTTCAGGAATTCTTCAGGGATTTATTGAATTTGAGTCTTATTCACCATAACATTAACTGTGTGGATGCATTCATTATGTTTACCCTGGCATTTTCCCCTTACAAATATGTAAAACAGGGATTGCCTTCTCCCCAAATGAGGTGAGAGAATGAACTGAAAGGTTATTATAGCTCACTCTCCTAGTCTGGAGGTGATTAAATCTGTTCATATATTGGACCGAGTACATGCATTTACAATGGCAACCACAAGTTTAGAAGCATTACTTGCTACTGCTTTCTGCTCTTAAATTTGTTTTGATGGTGTATTTCTTCTTATAACCTAAGTAACCATGCTGTGAGTAGCAAGAGTCAACTTGCTTTTCAAGATCTCCAATGCTTCTCTACAGCTTCCATTTGCAAGAAATCTTCCTGTCTATAGTCAATTCTGGATTTTATTGCCAGCAAGATACTCCTCAATCATCAACTCTGTCATTTCACCAGTCTTTCACCTGACCTTTCCCCTTTGCTCCTTCATTGTTCCCAGTTTGTTATTATATTCCATTTTGTCATTCCTGGGTCCCATGTCCAATGACCATTACCTCACATTTCCAAAAGTAACTTCTTGTGTTACATTCCTTGTTGTATTTCTGCATTTAACCTGAGCTAATATTCTAATGCAAGAATGAGGGAACAGTAAACATGAGAAATTCTGCAGGTGCTGGAAATACAAAGCAAAACACACAAAATGGTGGAGAAACTCAGCAGGTCAGGCAGCATCAAAGGAAATGAATAGACAGTTGACATATCTGACCGAGACCCGTCTTCAGAACTAGAAAGGAATAGAGGAAGATGGAATGCAGCATATTACATTTTACTTTTCTTCAGATGTTAAATCAAAATTCATGCCTAGATACTTTAGCTACAATAGACAATTCTGAAAGAAATTCAAAGAGTTAACTTACCAGCCAGAATTCTTTGAATTCTTCAGCTATGTTTTCTAAGTCGTCGAAACCTTATTTACTGCTGCAGTGAAACTCCCTGGACTACTGAAGTTCTTTTAGAGCTGATTCTCTCTCGACAGAGTACTGCTTCTGTTATTTTGTAATCAGACATTCCCAGTACACATAGCACCTGAATGGTGCTTCAAGCTCTAACACCTGTTATCACACCATGTTATGTAAAATATTCACACACTCAGCTTCGTTAACAAACTGCTGGACAATGAAAAAAATTAAGTAGTTTATTGGCTGCATGTAAAGCATTAATGTATTATTACAGGTGGACTATGATTGACTAGATGGCTTTAGATCCAACTGATGTACCTCAGAAATCGCAGCTAAAAATTGGATCACATACTGCATATTTAACAGACAAAGGCAATGCACGGAATAAGAATGTGCTGCATTTCTATAACAACTAGCTATTGTAAAGTTTGCAGGATGCTTCAGAGGAGAGTTACTAATCAAGGACTTTAACCAAGTTTGTAATTAGTTTTTCAAATATCTTGCATTAAATTTATATAATAATTCCTCCTGTTAAGCACCATGGTGTGATTTATTATGTTTAGGATGCTACAAAAACAGGTAGATTGGATTGTAAAGACAGTTTTTGGCACAGTTTTCTTCATAAATCAAAGTATGGAGAACAGGAGTTGGGATGTTATGTTGAAGTTCTATAAGAAGTTGGTGAGGCCTATTTGGAGTACTAAGTGCAGTTTTTTTAATCATTTTATTGAGATACAGTGTGGAATAGGCCCTTTCAGCCCTTCAAACCATGCTGCTCCCCAATTCCCCGATTTAATCGCTAGCCTAATCACTACTCAATTTACAGTGACCGATTAACTTACCAATTGGTACATCTTGTGGGAAACTGGAGCACCCAGAGAAAACCCACAGGGAAAACACAAAAACTCCTTACAGGCAGCAGCAGGAATTGAACCTGTGTCATCTGTACTGTAAAGCGTTGTGTTAACCACTACACTACTGTACCACCCCAGTTCTAGTCACCTATCTGCAGTAAATATATCAATAGGATTGAAAGAGTACAGAGAAAATCTATAAGGATGTTGCTGTAACTTGAAGATCTGCTTTATAGGGAATAATTCAATAAGTTAGGATTTTATTCACTGGAGCATAGAAGAATGAGGGGAGATTTGATAGAGGGATACAAAATGATGAAGGGTATACATAGCGTAAATGCAAACAGGCATTTTCCATAAAGGTTGAATGAACTCTACCTAGAGGTTATAAGTTAAGGGTGAAAGGTGAAATATTTAAGAAGAACCTGAGGGGAAATTTCTTTACTCAGAGGGTGATGAGAGTGTGGAAAGAGCTGCCAGAAGAAGTGGTGGATGTGGGTTCGATTCCAATATTTAAGAGAAGTTTGGATAAGTACATGGAATGGAGGGGTATGGAGGGCTATGCTCTATGGCAAGTCAATGGAACTAGGCAGAATCATAGTTTGGCATGGACTGATGGGCCAAATACCCTGTTTCTGTACTGCAGGGCTCTTTGTCACTAAAGATGTTGCATGCCATCTTGGACAATGACTCCCATCATAATGTACTGGTTAGGCACAGGAGTACTTTCAGCCAGAGACTCATTCCACCGAGATGTAACACTGAGCATCATAGGAAGTAGTTCCTACCTGTGGCCATCAAACTTTACAACTCCTCCCTTGGAGTGTCAGACACCCTGAGCCAATAGGCTGGTCCTGGACTTATTTCCACTTGGCATGATTAACTTACCATTATTTAATTAGTTATGGTTTTATATTGCTATATTTCTTCACTATTCTTGGTTGGTGTGGCTGTAACGAAACCCAATTTCCCTCGGGATCAATAAAGTATTTCTGTCTGTCTGTATTGTGCAATTCAGTTTTTTGGAAGCTGGGCCAACATCCCTTACCAGAATTGCTCAACAACATTGCAAGGTCATTACAGTTCAATTCATCATCTGCTTTTAACCCTTACTCTAAAATAGTAAGTATTTCACATAAGAATGGGGGAAGGCATTCTTGTCAAAAGGTCAGAAGCCAAAATTTCAACTGAAGGATAACTCTGAGTTGCCACTGGTGCAGTTGGCGAAACAGGCTATACAAAGGATTTTGTATGATACTCAGATATAAGAACTGGAAACATTCAATAACTGAGAGAATGCACAGTAGGTCAGCACATTTCTTTAACAAATCTGAATACTATTTCAATTTAACAACCATTGATATAAACATTCCTCATAATAAATATTGAAGATATGTCATGGCTAGCATCCAAATGTGATTTTCAGTGATACCTCACTTTCTCAATATGTGAGTTGTGATTAATATTATCAGCGACGGCACTCACAGTATTAATCATGGATTTGTCCCCAAAAGCAGGACAAATCCAATCCCACTAATTACTGTCCCATCAGTCTACTTTCAATCACCAGCAAAATGATAGAATGCAAGAGAAAGTGTCAAGAGGCAGTTATTCATCAGCAAGTTGCTGGCTGGTTCTTAATCTGAGTTTCTTAAAGACCATTTGGCTCCAGGCCTCACAACTAAGTCTCAACACAGAAAAAGGGACTGAATTCTAAAGCTGAATTGAGACTCTCTATCTTTGAAAGACTTGTATCTGTGCCATTCATTTCCATAGGGCTGTGAAGGCCTTGTCATTGGGTTGACAGGTTCTTGATCAGTATGTGTGTCAAAGGTTATGGGGAGAAGACAGGAGAATGAGGTTGAGAAGGAAAATATATCAGCCATGATTGAATGATGATGCAGACTCAATGAGTTGAATGGCCTCATTCTGTTCCTGTGAGTTATGGTCTTGATATCAAGGCAGCATTTGGCTAAGTGTGGTATCAAACAGCCCAAGCAAAGTCAAAATCAATGTGTATCACTGAGAGAACACTCTGGTGATTAATATCATACCTTACACAAAGGTACGCAACCAGGTAATTTTGTGGTCTTTTGCTGCTGTTGCCATTCAGTTCAAGGTTCAACATGTTGTGTTCAGAGGTGGTCTTCTACACATCATTTGTTGCAGCACATGATTATTTGAGTTACTGTTGCCTTCCTTCCTGTCAGATGGACCAGCCTGGATATTCTCCTCTGCCCTCTCTCATTAACAAAATATTTTTGCCCACAGAACTGCCGCTCACTCGATATTTTTGTTTCTGGCAGCATTCTCTGTAAAGTCTAGAGTCTGTTGTGCATGAAAATCCTAGGAAAACAGCAGTTTCTGAGATAATCAAGTCACCCCATCTGGCACCAATAATTATTCCACAGTCAGTTACTTAGATCGTATTTCTTCCAATTATGATATTTAGTTTGAACAACAACAGAACCTTTTGACCATGTCTGCCTGCTCTTATGCATTGAGTTGCTGCCACATGATTGGTCGATTAGATGTTTGCTTTAACAAACAGGTGTAAAGGTGTACATTATAAAGTAGCCCCTGAGTGTTTAGTTCCTCCAAGAGGACCACAAACTTTTCATAGGGTTTGGAGGCTTGAGTGCCCCAATGATCCAGAGAACTATGTTGGCTGGAGTCAGGGCCTTGTGCATTGACCCTTGGTAGGGTCACCCATGCCAAATAAATCAAAGGGTAGAGGCCAGACTATAAATAGTCCACCTATCCTTCAGGCTGGAGGTTTCAACTCAGTCTGTAAAACAAAGTTGTTACAGAAACAGCAATGAAGAATTCTTCCTTATCTGTGTGCAACAGTATTCCATCAGGGGCTTGGATGGCTGTCAGTAGTGAAAACTGAGAGGAAGCAACTGACAGGATGAAGGAAGCCCTGAACATTGCCGAGACCAAGACCAAAATTGACTTTGATGGCCAAGGACAGACCGAGACAGAGGACCTTCATAGCTGCCTTAAACATCAGCAGCATAAAGAGCAGTAAGGTGAGTGCAAATGTAGCATTCAAGCTCTAGGTCAGTGTTGAAGTTCCTTTTTAGCTACTTCATCAATGACCACCCAATTATTCATTGTAATTTAGTGTTAAAGTCCATTTGCAACACTTCTGCTAATAAACAGTCCATGCCTTAGTGCAGCAAATCCTGGGGAACCTTCCAGTCATAGGCTCACAAGCAGCAAGTAGCATTCATGTCACACAAGTACCAGGAAATGTTGATGCCAATCAAACAGAATCTAACTAATTCTCCTGATGCTTTGAGGTAGACACTTGACAAGCATTTATTTACCATTAAATCATCACTGCAATGTGTAACATACTTGAGATATTCACCCAGTCTTCTTTAGCAGCACTGCCCAAACCCATGATCTTTGTGTAATCATCATTGAGTCAAATTTCTGCAAGTTCCTTCCATTTTTTTGTATTTTTTGAAACTTCTGGTTTAAGGTCCCACTGGTGAACCACAGTAACTTCTCGCTGGTGGCCAATGAAACAAGGAAGACAACTAAATACTTTGTTAATCACTCTTTTTTCTGGCGAACGATCATCACAAGCAATAGCATGTAATTTCCTTTTAGACTTGGAGGCAATTCGATGTGGCAGAACTGAGGTGAGGTGAGGCAGCGGGCCCATCACAAAGAGCAAGGAAGACCCAAGGTTCAATTAATTTAAGCGGCGGAACAAATCAGAAAGATTGGGCAGGCGCAGGCTGAATGGAGGAGGCAGGGTCCAGGCCCAACGCATGTTGAAGCAACTGAACCCAATGTGTGGAAAATGATTTAATCGCTGGGCCGAATCAGAAAGGTCGGGTCCAAGTTGAATCAAGTCACTGGAGTCAGGCCCCAGTGTATATTGAAGTGACTGAACCCAATGTTTAGATGACAATTTAGGCACCAGGCAAGATTGAAAATGTCAGGGTGTCAGGGCCTGAGGTGAGCGACGGTTCCACTCTGCGCTGAACTCAGCGTCTGGGGATGAACTCTCTGTGGACTTCAGTTCAAAACGCTATTTACTTGCATTTACTGTTTGCATGATTTGCTTTTTATTCTCTGTACATAGGCTGTTTGATGATCCTTTTTCATGGGTTCTTTTGGGGTTCTTTGTTTCATGGCTGTCTGTTAGGAGACGAATCTCAAGGTTATTTAATGTACATGCAATGCCTTGATTAGGATTTTTACTGCTAGTGCTGTAGGATATTTCATTTAGTAGTTTTCTGTAAAAACAGTGTGTCCTGCTGGTGGAATGTTTGAATTAAAGATAAGAGGCTCTGATGTTCAATTTAGGAATGTAGTGTCAGCCAGCCAGGATGGTGGAATTGGAAGAAGGTTCCAGAGGGAATTGGGTGGAGAGAAATTTGTCGCAGACACTGGTGGGGTTCATGGTCTTTTTGGTGGGAGCTGTGGAGAGGACAGGAGGGAGGATAGCAGGAATACCGTGGGAAGGAGCGTCTCTGTTGCACAGAGTGGTCTGTGTAGATGAATGGCTCCAAGAAGAAAAGGCCAATAAACCTGAGAGAGATCCCATTGGTTCGAGCAAGTGTGCTTTCACACCGAATGGATACAGCACGTGAGTAGAAAGGACAACTTCAAATTGACCTCTAAGTTTATGTGCACATTTTGCTGGGTTAACTGAAATGGGCCCTTTTATTTTTTTTTCTATTTTTCTTTTTCCTGCTAACCGTTCCATAAAACTGAAATTGGCAAATATACTTCCTTTATAATTTTATGTGGTGTACAATCTGTTATTCTGTGCTGACTGACAATTGTGTATGGGCAGTGTTTGCTCAAATCGAGGTTTCTTTAATCGGAACATCACGATGATCCTGTTTGGCTGATCCCCAAATCATACTGACGCTAGATGCTTATTGTTTATGAAAGGTAGCCTTCTCACCACTGAGCCCGTGGCTGTTAGTAGAGCCGGCTAATGAGTCAAATTTGCATACAAGCCCGGTGAGGGGGTTACATATATGTAATTTGATGGTAAATGTACTTAGCTCTTTGAATGTAAACATTACTCAGAAGGTCAGAATTTATTGCCATCCCCAAATTGAAATAAATGGTTTTGAGTAGATCTGGAGTTATATATAGTCCACTCTAGATGAGGATGGCAGATTTCCACTGACAGAAAAATGTAAGTAAAGCAAATGGACATTTTTGCATTCTAGTAGTTTTGACATCTCAATTACTAATGATGAGGTTTTCTTTAATCTGGATTATTAATCCGAATGTAATTTCCATAGTTGACATAACAATATATTATTTTCTGGATTGTTTGTCAAAGCTCCATATACCTAATCCTATAATATAATCACCGCATCATGATCACAGCTTTCCTTCAAAGCAGCTGTTTAGGAGATTTATCATAAAAACAAGAGATTCTGGAAAATCACACATACACACAAAATGCTGGGGGAATTCAGCAGGTTAGGCAGCATCTTCATAGAAATAAAGAAAACCTCCAGGCCCTTCAGCCCACATTGCTGTGCCGAGCATGTCCTTACTCTAGAAACTACCTAGGGTTACCCCAGCCCTCTATTTTACTAAGCTCCATGTACCTATCCAGGAGTCTCTTAAAAGACCCTTTCATATCCACATCCACCATCATTGCCGGCAGCCCATTCCATACACTTACAACTCTCTGCATAAAAAACCTACCCCTGACATCTTCTCTGTACCTACTTCCAAACACCTTAATACTGTGCCCTCTTGTGTTAGCCATTTCAGCCCTGGTATAAAGCCTCTGACTATCCACACAATCAATGCCTCTCATCATCTTATACACCTCTATCAGGTCATCTCTCATCCTCCGTCACTCCAAGGAGAAAAGGCTAAGTTCACTCAACCTATTCTCATATGGCATGTTCCCTAATCCAGGCAACATTCTTGTAAGTCCCCTCTGCACCCTTTCTATGGTTTCCACATCCTTCCTGTAGTGAGGTGATCAGAACTGAGCACAGTACTCGAAGTGGGGTCTGACCAGGGTACTATATAGCTGCAACATTACCTCTTGGCTCCTAAACTCAATTCCACAGTCGACGAAGGCCATTGCACCGTATGCTTTCTTAACCACAGAATCAACCTGCACAGCAGCTTTGAGTGTCCTATGGACTCGGACCCCAAGATCCCTCTGATCCTCCACACTGCCCAGAGTCTTACCATTAATATTATATACAGCCATCATATTTGACCTACCAAAATGAACCACCTCACACTTATCTGAGTTGAACTCTATCTGCCACTTCTCAGCCTTGTTTTGCATCCTATTAATGTCCTGCTGTAACCTCTGACAATACTCCACACTAACCACAACATCCCCAATCTTTGGGTCATCAGCAAATTTACTAACTTATCCTTGCACTTCCTCATCTAGGTCATTTATAAAAATCATGAAGAGAGAACAAATCCCCGAGGCACACCACTGGTCACCAGCCTCCATGCAAAATATGACCCATCTACAACCACTCCTTGCCTTCTGTGGGCAAGCCAATTCTGGATCCACAAAGCAGGACCTCTTGGATCCCATGCCTCCTTACTTTCTAAATAAGCCTTGCATAGGGTACCTTATCAAATGCCTTGCTGGAATCCATATACACTATATCTACAGCTGTACCTTCATCAATGTATTCAGTCACATCCTCAAAAAATTCATTCAGGCTCATAAGGCACGACCTGTCTTTGGAAAAGCCATGCTGACTATTCCAGGCCAAGACCATTCATTAGAACTCAAGTGTGGAGATTCTTCACCACACTTCTCTATAAGATTCACTATTGTCTTCCTGAGAACAAATATGGACAGATAATAAATGCAAATCTAACTGCGATACCCCACAAATTAATTTTGAAAATAAGGTGACCATGGATTGACTGAAGGAACCAGTTGTTGACAGGTGTAAGAAAACAATAGCTGCAACCAGAGACAATAAAGACTACTATATTATCACAAGGAAGTGACCTCCCTGGAAACTAAAAGCTGAGTCCAATTTGGAACTGTTCTGACTTTTGATCAGAAATTGACAACTTGAAAAGTAAACTTTGCTGCCAAACCAGTAGAGTATCTCAGTTTTTGTTTCAGATTTTCAGCATCTACTGTATTTTATTCCTCACTCAGATTAAGGTTGTTCAATAAGTTGGTTATTGATGACTAAATGGCAATTAAGATATAGCTGATTGAATTTCAATAATAAACATGAATTATAGAGTGTATCTTTGGACAAGTCATCTCAATATTCATATTCATTACAGCTATTCATGAACGTTAACTTTCTGTGTGATTATTAGTAAAGCAGTAAGATGAAAGGTGCTACTTGATCTTTTTCGAAGACCTTGCTCCTTGGTTATGTAAAGGTGAAGAAACTGGTCAACAAAATATGGACACACGTAATGGGAGGAAAACTGTAAGACATTTTTTTTACAAGATTTAATGCACCAGGCTAAAACAGTTCTGCTTTGATCACATTTGTTTGCAAGTTAACAACTTCTATCAATCATTCCTGTCCTCAAATTCAGGTCAATGAAACTAACTTTAAGGAGGGTCCAACAGTAGTTTGTTCCAACAACAAGAGGATATTGACACTGTTCTGATTGTCACTTTGAATAAGGTGCTTACATTACTCATCATAAATTGAAAGTTGGTTTTCTCATGGAAGATTGCTTTCTTTGTCTACTTTTCTAATGAATAGGACTTCCTTTGGCCAAGAGTTGAGTTGGGACATTTGCATTCTACGGTTGTAATAAGTATCATCAACAAAATGTTTAAATTGCTTGATGAAGACCAACAGGTCTTCCATTCACAGCTTTTGCTCTCATTCTTCTTGGGTGGTGTATGTTCAGTTCTTTAATGTGGTGATAATAGTTTAAATGGTCGCCAAGATCATAGGAGTAAAGAGCACCGTGGGGTGGGGAAGAGGGGTGACCTTTGAGATGGATTAAAACAACCATCAAGGGACAAGGAAAACAGAAAGTGAGGTGAGGGGTGGAGGTGAGTTAGAGATGGCAGTAACGGTTCATTGCAACCTTTGGGAAACAAAAGACAGCAAGAGTGGCCTCAGGGAAAAAACACACACACACAAGAAGAACTGCTAATTGGGCACATTGCACTGTGGCACGGTCTTTAGGGATTTAGCAGCATATTACAAGCCACCATTCTCAAGGACAACTGCAAGACACCATTTGGAGAGAGTGCAGTGTTGCCCTGACAACCACCTCAAAGTGTGTTATTGTTGCTGTAGAATATAAAAGCTATTTAGCATTCAGAGTATGAAATAGTGCAGGAAAAGTTTTGACATATCCATCGATTCATTGCTCAAACAGATTTCTCTCAGCTATTACGGACATTGTCTCGGATTTTGCTTCTGGATTCTTGAATTTTTTGCTTAAGTCATTATTTTCCACCATGGTTCAGCGACTTCCAAATACGCCCATGAAACATGAGCAGTTAAAATTGCTGCACTCCCTTTCGCAGCCAAAAGCCTCGCCGAGTCTGTGCCAAGAGCTTAAAAATTATCACTTTACTCCAGTCTGACACATGTACAAAAGAAAAGCTTACTCTTCCAAATCTCTAAGCCAGGCATTTTTGAAAACTGTCTACTGTGAATGCACCTGCTATTTGCCACAATGAAACATCTGCTTTACAACTGTGCAGACACTTAGTGTGTGCACATGCAGCGGCACTCACAAGACACTGGCTCATAATTCCAGAGTTCTTATTTCCATGGTAAAATTATTATTCAGGAGCTGGAAGTTTGAAATTCTAACAGGGAATGCTGGAAATATTCAGCTAGTCAGGTAGTGCTGGTGGAGAGAGAAATAGAATCAAAGCTTCAGATCAATGACTTTCATAAAATAAAGCAAAGATGTAATATTTATGTTAGGATGGAAGGCAGGAAAGATTAAATGAGCACAGGGAAGGTGGAACAAGGCCTAAGTTCAAAGTTTAAAGAAAACTTAATATCAAAGTACATACAGTATATGTCACAATATACTACCCTGAGATTCATTTTCTTGCAGATATTCACAGCAAATACAAAGAAACATAATAGAATCAAAGTTAATTTCAAGTCAAGTCAAGTCACTTTTTATTCTCATTTCGACCATAACTGCTGGTACAGTACATAGTAAAAATGAGACAATGTTTTTCAGGACCATGGTGTTACATGACACAGTACAAAAACTAGACTGTACTATGTGAAAAACAACACAGAAGAAAACTACACTAGACTACAGAGCTACCCAGGACTGCATAAAGTGCACAAAAACAGTGCAGGCATTACAATAGATAATAAACAGGACAATAGGGCAAGGTGTCAGTCCAGACTCTGGGTATTGAGGAATCTGATAGCTTGGGGGAAGAAACTGTTACATAGTCTGGTCATGAGAGCCCGAATACTTTGGTGCCTTTTCCCAGACGGCAGGAGGGAGAAGAGTTTGTATGAGGGGTGCGTGGGGTCCTTCATAATGCTATTTGCTTTGCGGATGCAGCGTGTAGAGTAAATGTCCGTAATGGTGGGAAGAGAGACCCCAATGATCTTCTCAGCTGACCTCACTATCCGCCGCAGAGTCTTGCGATCTGAGATGGTGCAATTCCCAAAAATACAACCCCTGTAGAATGTGATGAGGATGTGGGGGGTGGGAGATGGACTCTCCTCAGCCTTCGCAGAAAGTAGAGACGCTGTTGGGGTTTCTTTGCTATGGAGCTGGTGTTGAGGGACCAGGTGAGACTCTCTGCCTGGTGAACACCAAGAAATTTTGTGCTCTTAACGATCTCTACCGAGGAGCTGTCGATGTTCAGTGGGGAATCCGTGCCCTCCTGAAGTCAACAACCATCTCTTTTGTTTTGTTCACATTCAGAGACAGGTTGTTGGCTCTGCACCAGTCCACCTCCACTCTGTAAGCTGACTCGTCATTCTTGCTGATGAGACCCACCACGGTCGTGTCATCAGTAAAGTTGATGATGTGGTTCGAGCTGTGTGTTGCAGCACAGTCATGGGTCAGCAGAGTGAACAGCAGTGGACTGAGCACACAGCCCTGGGGGGCCCCCGTGCTCAGTGTGATGGTGTTGGAGATGCTGCTCCCGATCCCGACTGACTGAGGTCTCCAAGTCAGGAAGTCTAGAATCCAGTTGCAGAGGGAGGTGTTCAGGCCCAGTAGGCTCAGCTTTCCAATCAGTTTCTGAGGGATGATTGTGTTGAATACTGAACTGAAGTCTATGACAGCATTCGAACATACGTATCTTTTTTGTCCAGGTGGGTTAAGGCCAGGTGGAGGGTGATGGCAATGGTGTCATCTGTTGAACTGTTGGGACGGTACGCAGACTGCAGGGGGTCCAGTGAGGGGAGCAATAGGGTCTTGATATGCCTCATGAAGAACCTCTCGAAACACTTCATGATGATGGAGTCCCCTTGCTCCTGTTGTGTATTTAATATTTCAGTAACACTTGAATAATATTGTAAATAATTGATTGTGAATTCTTTGTTGCTTACAAAATGCATTATGGGTTATATGTACTGTACGAAGTATGTGAATGGCATACCTCATTACACTGTCCTCTTATCACTACAGTAAAAACAAAACTAGAGTACACTTTGATCCCAGTCTTCTCAGTTTCTCTTTCAATTAGTTTCATGTTTTGGAGTTACAAAATCATAAGAGCAGTGATGAGGCAGTTTTAAATGAAACAGAGATGCAGTGAGGCACTGGAGTTAAAAACACAGCACGTGCTTCTTCAGAAAAGGACAGAAACAGTTGTTATTCTTCTCTTTGCCGTGTGGCACATTGGGTGACAACTTTGCCATTTCCTTCGCATATTTTGTCTGTATTTTATGAGGCTGAGTTGCTAGTTCAACACTCAGCCCAGTACAGATGCAAAGTGTGCAACAGCTGTCCAGATTTGAACCCGAGACCACTCACCACAAAGTCCGGTGCTGATGCCTCTGTACCACCGGCCAGCTGCAGAGACAGTCTAGTTTTAAAAAAGGCAGAGAATGCATGAAATTAACAGGTGCATAAACGGTGAGTGGCAGGTGATAATAAATCATAAGTAAAAAAAGAGCAAAAATGGCAGTGTATATCAGAAAAATAGACGTGTTCAATTGCACAACAGATAATTGGCTGATGTATACTGAGGGAAATAAGCAGTATTTTGAAGCAAATGAAACAGTCAATGAGAAAAGAGTGCCAGTTTTGTTGAGTGTAATAGGCCATAAGAAACATAAGACATAGGAACAGAAGGGGGCCATTCAGCCCATCAAGCCTGCTCTGCCATTTCATCATGGCTGATCCATTTCCCACTCAACCCCATTCTCCTGCCTTCTCCCCATAACCTTTCACACCATGACTAATTAAGAAGCTTTCAACCTCTGCTAATGGCCTGGTCTCTACAGCCACATGTGGCAATTGATTCCAGAGGTTCACCACATTCGGGCTAAAATACCACCTCATCCCTCTATTCCAGATGAATGCCCCTGAATTCTGAAGTTGTACCCTCTGGTCCTAGACTCCCCCACTATGGGAAACATCCTCTCCATATCCACTCTATCAAGGCCTTTCAACACTTGATTGGTTTCAATGAGCTCCCCCCTCCCCATTCTTCTAAACTCAAACGAGTTCAGGCCGCGAGCCATCAAACACTCCTAAAATGTTGACCCGTTCATTCCTGGGATTGTTTTTGTGAACATCCTTTGAACCCTCTCCAATGTCAGGACATCCTTTCTTAGATAAGGGGCCCAAAGATGCTCCCAATACTCCAGTGAGGTCTCACCAGTGCCTTAAAGAACCTCAGCATTACACCATTGTTTTTATATTCTATATTTTATATTGAAATGAATGCTAACATTGCATTTGCCTTTCTAACCACTGACTCAACCTGCAAAGTAACCTTTAGGGAACCCTGCATGAGGACTCCCAAGTCCCTTTGTGCTTAGGATTTTTCAATTTTCTCTCTGTTTAGAAAATAGTCTATGCTTATATTCCTTCTACCAAATTCCACGGCCATGCAGTTCCAAACACTGTATTCCAATTGCCACATCTTTATCTATTTTCCTAATCTGTTTAAAACTGTCTGCAGCCTCCCTGCTTCCTCAACAGTACCTGCTCCTCCACGCACCTTTGGATCATCCACAAATTTTGGCCACAAAACCATCAACTCCATCATCCAAATCATTGACATGCAATGTAAAAAGAAGTAGTCCCAAAACCCAAGCCCTGCGGGACACCACTAATCACCAGCAGCCAATCAAATAAGGCTCCCTTTATTCTCACCCTTCTTACCAATCAGCCAATGCTATATCAATGCTAGTAGTTTTGTGTAATACCATGGGCTCTTTTCTTGCTAAGCAGCCTCATATGTGGCACCTTGTAAAAGGCCTTCTGAAAATCCAAGTACAGAACATCCACCGATCTCCTTTGTCTATCTTGCTTGTTATTTCATCAAAGGATTCAACAGATTTGTTAGGCAAGATTTTCCTTTGAGGAAACCATGCTGACTATGGCCTATTTTATCATGTGCCTCCAAGTACCCCAAAACCTCATCATTAACAATCAACTCCAAAACCTTCCCAACCATTCAGGCTAACTGGCCTATCATTTCCTTTTTTCTGCCTTCCTCCTTTCTTGAAGAGTGGAGTGACATTTGCAACTTTACAATCCTCTGGAACCATTCCAGAATCTATTAATTCATGAAGGATCAATACTAATGCCTCCATAATCTCTTCAGCCACCCAGATTTCAGAAATCTGGAGTATAATCAACCTGATCCAGGTGACGTATCTACCTTCAGACCTTTCTACCTTCAAGCACCTTTCCCGAGTAATAGCAACTGTATTTACTTCTCCCTGTTGATGCTCTTGAATTTCTGGACTATTGCTTGTGTCTTCTACAGTGAAGACTGATGCAAAGTACTTCTTCAGTTTATTCTCCACTTCCTTCTTTCCTATTATTACCTCTCCAGTGCATTTCTCAGTGGTCCTATATCTATTCTCACCTCTCTTTTACTCTTTATATATCTGAAGAAACTTATGATAACCTCTTTAATATTATTAGCCAGCTTACCTCCGTATTCCATCCCTACCTTCTTTGACTTGTTTAGTTGTCTTCTGTTGGTTTTTTAAATCTTCACAATCATTTTTGCTTTATTATGTGCCCTTGTTTTTGCTTTCATGTTAGATTTAACTTCACTTGTTAGTCAAACTCTGTCATCCTGCCTAGAAAATACTTTCTCTTTGGAATGTATCTATCCTACACTTTCTGAATTTCTTCCAGAAAAAACAGCCACAACTGCTCTGCCATCATCTCTGCTAGTAACCCTGTCCAATCAATTTCAACCAGTTCCTCTCTCATCCCTCTATAATTTCTGTTACTTCACTCTAATACTGGTACTTTGACTTCCGCTTCTCCCTCTCAAATTGCAGGGTGAATTTCATTATATTATGACCACTGTCTCCAAATGGTTCCTTTACCTTAAGCTCCCTAATCAAATCTGGTTTATTACACAACACCAAATCCAGAATAGCAGATCTCCTAGTGAGCCCAACCACAAGTTGCTTAAAAAGCCATCTCTTAGGCATTCTACAAATTCTCTTTCTTGGGATCCAGCACCAACCTAATTTCCTAATCTAAATGCATATTCAGATCCCCCAAGTCTATCATTGTCCTTTTAACACGCCTTTTCTATGTTTCATTGTAATTTGCAGCCCACATCTTGGCCACTGTTCAGAGGCCTTAAATAACTTCCATCAGAGTATTTTTACCCTTGCAATTCCTTAACTCTACTCACAAGGATTCTATATCTTCACCATTGTCGCCACTTTCTAAGGATTTAGTCATTTTTTTACTAACAGACTCAAACCACTCCCTCTGCCGAACTGCCTGTCCTATTGATACAATGTGTATCCTTTGATGTTAAGCTCCCAGCTATAATCTTCTTCAGACATGGCTCAGTGATGTCCACAAATTCATACCTGCCAATTTCTAACTGCGCTACAAAGTGTATCCTGTAACCTTATCCCATGTACTGCATACATTCAAATATAACACCTTCAGTCCCTTTTTGGTTTCTCCCCCTATCAGAATGCAACTCATCCCACTGACAGTAATTTTGCCCTGTCATCTGCCTGTCCTTCCTTACAGTCTCACTGCACACAGCCTCTGCTTGTATACCAAATGCCCCAGCCTCATCAGCCCTATCATTCAGGTTCCAAGACCCCTACTAAATAAGTTTAAACAATCCCCAACAATTTTAGAAAATCTGCCGACAAGGATATTGATCCACCTCGGGTCCAGCTGTAACCTGTCCCTATTGTACAGGTTATATCTTTCCCAGAAGAGTTTCCAAGGCTCCAGAAATCCAAACACCTATGCACCACACCCTGTAATAGAAGGAAAAGCATACAGTTTGCTCAGAAGTTTAACTGCTCCAACAAAGTCAGCCAAAATGAATTTTTGCTGATAACATCAAACTAATGTAGGAACATTTAGAACCAAAACCATTGTTGATTGCAGAATGCTTTAGGTATTATAAATGAAATCAAAAGGAAGGTGAGTCCATTTCATGAGTGGTCATGTGATCATGAGTTGCTGAGACAACTACAATATAATTGGAGATCCATCCACTGTTTGCACACCACATCACTGCAAAAGTGTCAGCTGAAAGCAAATTATGAAAGGTACTGGATAATACCTTTCATCCAGTGCTAAAAGAAAAGATTACATGGAGTTAGGAAGGGATTGAGAAGCAGGACCTCAAAAGTAGTAATCACATGATTGCTGCCTGTGCCAAGCAACAGTGTGGATAGGAATAGAATGAGGTGGTAGGTAAGTGTGTGGCTGAAGAATTGGAGCAGGGTTGAGGGATCCATATTTCCAGATAATTGGGACCTCTTCTGGGGCAGGTGGGACCTGAACAAAAGTGATGGGTAACACTTGAATCCAAGGGGACCAATATTCATGCGGGTAGGTTTACGAGAGCTGTTGAGAGTTTGTTAAACTCATACAGCAGGGGGATGGGAACCAGGATGACAGAGCTGAGGATGAGCCAGAAGGTTTTCAAGTAGAAGATGGATGTAGCATGAATGTAAGGAAGTTGAAGCCAATGATTGGGTACAAATGCAGACAGAACAAAGAGTTAAATTGTACCACAGAGGTAACATTCAAAAAGGCAAAGAATGTAGGAGTGAAGGTGCTGTATTTAAATGTGCAGAGCATCTGGAATAAGTTGGATGAACTCATGGACAATAACCAATTCATCATTATGATGTTGTGGGCATCACTTGTGACTGAATGTAGGGCATAGTTGGGAGCATATCATCAAAGGGTATATATACTTTGTATCAAAAGGACAGGCAGGAAGACATAGGTGGTAGCATGGCTCTGTTGGTAAGAGATGGAATTATATCTTCAGAAAGAGGTGACCTAGGGTTGAATCTTTGTGTGTGGAGTGAAGAAGTAAAACATTATGGTAGACATATATAGGTCTCCAAATAGTAGCCAATATGTGGGATTAAGATTCAAAAGGGAGTTGGAAAAGGCCTGTAATAAGGGTAATTACACAATTGTAATGGGGGGACTTCAATACGCAAAGGGATTGGGAAAATCAGTTTGGTGTCGGATCGCAAGAGAGGGAATTTGTTGAATGCCTACGAGATGGCTATTTAGAGCAGCTTGTGCTTGAGCTTACTCGGGGATAGGCTATCTTAGATTGGGTGTTGTGTAATAACCCAGATCCTATTAGGGAGCTTAACGTCAAAGAACCCTTAGGAGCCAGTGATCATATGATTGTACTCATACTGCAATTTGAGAGGGAGAAGCAAAAGTTACATGTTTCAATATTGCAATGGAATAAAGGGAATTACAGAGACATGAGAGGATCTTGCCCAGGTGGATTGAAGGAGTATACTGGCAGGGATGATGGCAGAGTAGAGATGGATGAAGTTTCTGGGAATAGTTCACAAGGTGCAGGATAGATATGTCCCACTGAAGAAGTTTTCTCAAATGGCAGAGGCAGGCAACTGTGGCTGACAAGGGAAGTTAAGGACTGCATAAAAGCCAAGAAAAGGGCATATAAGGTAAGACAAATGAGTGGGAAGTTGGATGACTGTAAAGCTTGTGATCCAACAAAAGACAACTTTTGAGAGAGAAAAACTGGAGAATTATAGACCAGTTAGCCTGACGTTGGTGGTGGGGAAAATGCTAGAGTCGGTTATCAAAGATGTGATAACAGCACATTTGGAAAGAGGTGAAATCATCGGACAAAGTCAGCATGGATTTGTGAAAGGAAAATTATGTCTGATGAATCTTATAGAATTTTTTGAAGATGTAACTAGTAGAGTGGATAGGGGAGAGCCAGTGGATGTGGTATATTTGGATTTTCAAAAGGCTTTTGACAAGGTCCCACACAGGAGATTAGTGTGCAAACTTAAAGCACACGGTATTGGGGGTATGGTATTGACGTGGATAGAGAATTGGTTGGCAGACAGGAAGCAAAGAGTGGGAGTAAACGGGACCTTTTCAAAATGGCAGGCAGTGACTAGTGGGGTACCGCAAGGTTCAGTGCTGGGACCCCAGTTGTTTACAATATATATTAATGATTTAGACGAGGGAATTAAATGCAGCTTCTCCAAGTTTGCGGATGACATGAAGCTGGGTGGCGGTGTTAGCTGTGAGGAGGATGCTAAGAGGATGCAGGG
The DNA here is from genome assembly GCF_048418815.1 of Hemitrygon akajei. Classification (NCBI taxonomy): domain Eukaryota; kingdom Metazoa; phylum Chordata; class Chondrichthyes; order Myliobatiformes; family Dasyatidae; genus Hemitrygon; species Hemitrygon akajei. Next base: position 90,011,532 of record NC_133132.1, on the reverse strand, counting down.
TGACTTGGATAGGTTAGGTGAGTGGGCAAATTCATGGCAAATGCAATTTAATGTGGACAAATGTGAAGTTATCCACTTTGGTTGCAAGAACAGGAGAACAGATTATTATCTGAACGGTGGCCGATTAGGAAAAGGGGAGGTGCAACGAGACCTGGGTGTCATTGTACACCAGTCATTGAAAGTGGGCATGCCAGTACAGCAGGTGGTGAAAAAGGCAAATGGTATGTTGGCATTCATAGCAAAAGGATTCGAGCATTGGAGCAGGGAGGTTCTACTGCAGTTGTACAAGGACTTGGTGAGACCGCACCTAGAGTATTGTGTGCAGTTTTGGTCCCCCAATCTGAGGAAAGACATTCTTGCCATAGAAGGAGTACAAAGGAGGTTCACCAGATTGATTCCTGGGATGGCAGGACTTTCATATGAAGAAAGAGTGGATCGATTAGGCTTATACTCACTGGAATTTAGAAGATTGAGGGGGGATCTTATTGAAACATATAAAATTCTAAAGGGATTGGACAGGCTAGATGCAGGAAGATTGTTTCCGATGTTGGGGAAGTCCAGAACGAGGGGTCACAGTTTAAGGATAAAGGGGAAGCCTTTTTGGACCGAGATGAGGAAAAACTTCTTCACATAGAGAATGGTGAATTTGTGGAATTCTCTGCCACAGGAAACAGTTGAGACCTGTTCATTGGCTATATTTAAGAGTAAGTTAGATATGACCCTTGTGGCTAAAGGGATCAGGGGGTATGGAGAGAAAGCAGGTAGAGGGTTCTGAGATGGATGATCAGCCATGATCATACTGAATGGCGGTGCAGGCTCAAGGGGCTGAATGGCCTACTCCTGCACCTATTTTCTATGTTTCTATGTTAACTAAAAAAAACTATAAGAAGGGGAAAGATGAAACATGAGGGCAAACTCACCAATAATATAAAGCAGGATATTAAAAGCTTTTTTCAGTTACATAAAGAGTAAAAAGGTGAGAGTTGATATTGGCCCACTGGAAAATGATGCTGGTGAGGTAGTAACGGGGGACAAAGAAATGACAGATGAACTTAATGAGTACTTTGCATCAGTTTTCACTGCAGAAGACACTAGCAGTGTGCCAGAGGTCCATGAATGTCAGGGAGCAGGAGTGAGTGCCATTGTTATTACAAAGGGAAAAGAGCTGGGCAAATTCAAAGGTCTTAAGGTGGATAAGTCACCTGGACCAGATGGACTACATCCCAGAGTCCTGAGAGAGGTTGCTGAAGGGATAACGGATATATTGGTCATGATCTTTCAAGAATCACTTGATTCTGGCAAGGTGCTGGATGACTGGAAGACTGCAGATGTCATTCCACTCTTTAAGAAGGGAGGAAGGCAAAAGAAAAGAAACTATAGGCCAGTTAGCCTAACCTCAGTGGCTGGGAAATTGTTGGTGTCTATTACTGTATTAGGGATGAGGGTTCAGGGTTCTTGGAATCTAATGTTAAGTAAGTCTAAGTCAGCATGGTTTCTGTCAAGGGAAACCTTGCCTGACAAATCTGTTAGAGTTCTTAGAGGAAGTAACAAGCAGGGTGAACTAAGGAGAGGCAATGGATGCCATAGCCATAGATTAGTGAATCCATGAAATGCTCTGCCACAGACTGTGGTGGAGGTCAAGTCCATGGGTATATTTAAGACGGAAGTTGATACTTTCCTGATCGGTAAGGGCATCAAAGGATATGGGAAGAAGGCCAGTGTATGGGGTTGAGTGGGATACAGGATCAGCCATGATGATATAGTGCAGCAGATTTGATGGGCTGAATGGCCTAATTGTGCAGCTATGTCTTATGGTATTATGGATACACAGTAGTGTCAAAGGATGGCATTGGAAAACTGAAACATATCAAGGGTAAAATAGTGTTAAATGAAAATACCACACCCAAGCTTTATAAAGTCCATTTGGTTTCTTATACAAGCAGTGACAGGTGTAAGATATTACCCTCAGGAATTTACCCTCATTACTGATCATCAACCACCAGTGTCCATTTTCATTCCACAGAAGTGTGTTCCACTAAGAAAAGTAGCACAAATGCAAAGATGGGCTCTGTTTCTTGGAAGACGTACATACAAGATCAAATTCAAGGGGACAACTAATCATGGAAATGCTGATAGATTATTCTGTTTACCCTTGGAAAAGGAAATACTGAAAAAAATTACAAGATGGCACTCGTCCTGAGGTATTCTCCCTAATGAAAATAAAAAGTCTCCCTTTTGCAACAGAGATTATCTAAAGGGAAACTAGAAAAGACACCATATTGTTTCAGGTCTACATGGCCACACAACTTATCCGGAATGTGCAGCAGAAACTCCAGTTTTTATTAGTGCTGGGATGAACTTGTCCTTGATAGTGGTTGCCTTATGTAGGAATTGAAAATTATTGTACCATCCAAGCTGAGTGCTATAGTATTGGGGGATCTACATGTTGATCATCTCAGTATGGTCAAAATGAAAGTGTTGGCTCAAAGCTTTGGCTGGTGCCCTGGATATATCCGTAGATCGAGCAGCTCACCATGCACTGTTAGGGATGCCAACAAACCCAGAAGATACCAAGCTCATCGCCTTTCCATTCCTGGGAATGGCCTGCATTGCTCTGGCAGAGGATTCATGTGGATTTTGCTGAACCATTCATTGGCAAAGATTTCTTGGTAGTAGTAGATATGGCCACAAAGTTGCCAGAAATTTATTCAACGGCCTCCACTACAGCCTTGCATTGGGTTGATGTGCAGAAGACTTAATCAATGACAACCGACAACAGTTTGCTGTGGAACAGTTTCAGTTATTCCTGAAAATTAATAGAAAAAGACATAATACATCTGCACCATACCACCCATCCAGCTATGAATGGCTTGACGGAAAGGTTTGTCCAGAATCTAAAGAACACACTACACGCAATGTCAGCAGAACACACTACACCAATACTGAATCAGAACTCACCAATTTCCTCCCTGCATATCATCATGCAGTAGACTCCACAACCAATAACTCACCAGCTATGCTGTTCCTCCATCGTCCCTTGTGATCACACTTGGATCTCCTCAATCTCAGAAGGTGTATGAGGTCAAAAAAATTGAGTTAAATTGAAAGGTCCTCAAGCAAGGAGGGTCAATGTTTCATTCCTGGATAAACAATCCTCACAAGAGACTACAGAGGTGATCAAAAGTGGGTACATGGAATGATTAAGAACAGAACTGGACCACTCTCCGACATCCTAAAGATAACACTTCCATCAGTTGAGAAGAGCAAAATCAATTGTTCAAGAATATGAGGTTGTTTCACAGCCACAAGTCTCACAGTCCTCCCAGGTGAGGTGACACTTCATTTATGAATTTCTAGGATCATATATTGTATCTAGTGCTGCCAGTGTGGCCTCTTCTACATTGGTGTGACCAACACAAAAATCCAGGATTTAATTCTTTCTCTGATCATAGCCATGCTGGTACATCTGAGTGACTAGTGGAGCCATTTAAGAGGGTGTATGGAAGTCAACCACACTGGTGGGTCAGGGTCCAATTACGGACCAGCTGAGATAAAAGAGGTATATTTCCTCCTGAAAAGACATCAATAAAGTAGATGAGATTTTCTCAACAATCCAGTGGTTTACCATTATGAGAATCAGGACTAGATTCTTTGTTTTCATAGTTTTTAGAATATTAAATTTACTTAAATTCCATACCTGCTATGATAGGATTTGAAGTCAGTCTTTAAATTGTTAATCCAGGCATGCAGATCACTGAACCAGTTGATTATTTGTAACATCATCACAGAAGAAATTGATAATATATTCATATTAGAAAAAGCAGAGTTAGCAGCTAAACATGACTACAACTAAGAATGTTCCACATATTCATCTGCCCCTAAATCCAACTATCAAAGTCATGAACCTTTCCACTGGTGGCCAAGAATGGGTCCATGCAGTGAATGGTGATTGCTTCAAAGGCTGAATCTGAAGTTTAACATCATTTCAAACAGAGCCTTGCAATTCTCAGTGGGAGCAAGTTCTGTGCTTCAATGTTATTGAAGGTTCAACACAAAAGCACATCAATGACTATTTAATGTTTTAGGACACCCTGAAGTCATGAAAGTCAATGCAACCTCTAATGTATTTCTTACACTCCACAGAAGTAAATATAAATACTTTGTGTTCATTCTGCAACTTCATTCAGTAATTAAAGGCCATTAGTCAATTCCCTTAATTGTTGCCAACTTATCCATTTATGATCTATGGATCACAATATCCTTGGATGGAATCAATAATTTGTTGATCTAATCTGACAGTTGGCCAGATATACAGCTGGTCTTCACTCCCCTAGGTTCGGGAGAATAAAGATTAGGGAGTAATTGCCAAGTACTCTTCCAAGATAGATGATGAATGATGAAAGTGGTTTGGGTTCAGTTGTAGCACAGCCAGTGCAGGGATCTGCCTGAGTGAACAGTTATGCACCTCACACCTATAATAGCTTATTGGATGGCTTATCAGGTGTTAATGAGTGGAACAGTAACACAGTAAAATCTAACAATGTTGAGGAAGTGACAAGAGGATAATAACCAGATAGGAGTGAGCAATTAAATGATTTAAATCCACGGACGCCTTAAGAATGAATCTGATTTACAGCATTAACCTATACCCATTCGGTTATTTCAAGTAAATAAGGGCTCATACTCACAAAGGTGGCAAAGATTTCTTGAACCCCATTTCATGGGGTCTCTAATCTGCATCCTTCTGACAATGTGCAACCATGGGCTCACAAACTGTAACCATGGTATTGCCCTGGTGAATTAGCAAATTAAACAATTCAGAAGAATATCAATTGCAAGTCTATGTACATTAGAATTAGCACTAAAGATTGACTGGAAGGGAGCATAGAGCTATTCCTTGACCCCAAAATCCACATTAAAAGAAAATGCAAGATGAAGAGGCAGAAAAAAAAACTTTAAATTGAGTTGGACAGGTAGAACCAGAAAATGTGTTCAAATTCATAAAGTAAAAATTTCAACCAATAATAGAAAGTTTATATTTATATCAACATGGTGAGTGTATTGATGAAATTATCGGATGAAATAATGAAGCTAACATTTCTAGAATTGTTTTAAAAATATTTGGAATAAATTATCAACAGGAACATTGGACCTATAGGAATGATTTAAGATGGTCCAAATTACTTTTCTCATCTTTAAATATATTACATTCAACTTATTTTGCTTTGCCTCTTTTCCCTCAAATTTGCATGGTCCTACATGATTAGGTTTGCTCTTTAAGCAATTATTTGCTCTCACTAGGTGGAGAATTACTGTTCCTTCTTACTATCCAGTGCCCCCTGGTGGGAAATGAATGTATGCATGTGGGCAGGTGAGAAGGCAATGTTTTGGTATTGATGCTTCCTTGAATGCATGACTAGTCTGCTTACACAAAGAATAATTTCTTAGCTAATGTACTAAGTTAGAATCCAAGGAACTGGACAGCAACAACCAGATAAATGAGTACAAAACAGAAACAAATGCACCAGAACAGAGAGAGGTATTGTTGTGTAATAATTAAATGGACTGTCCAAGTTCAAGTTCAAGTTTATTGTCATTTGACTGTACATATATACAAACAAGTGAAACTACGTTCCTCAGGACGACACTGCACCCATAAAACACATATCACACACAGCAGATAACACAAAATATTAGCATAAATAAATTAATAAAATATAATTCAAAATGCAAGTTGTTGTGCGAGAGGTAAAGAGTAAACCTCTCACTGGCCCAGTGGTGAGACATTGGAGGGGACAGGGTTTTCATTAGTCTCACAGCCTGAGGAAAGCAACTGACACCAGTCTGGCAGTTCTTGTCCAGATGCTTCCGAACCTCCTTCCTGACAGTAGTGGGTCAGAGATTGTGGAATGGGTGGAAGGGATCTTTGACAATAACCATCTACAACACTCCCAGGAAATGTCACAAATTGGGGGTGGAGGGGAAGGAAATCCTGATGATCTTTTCAGCGGTTTTTACTGTCCTCTGTAGAATCTTGCAGCTTCTGTACCCACAATGATGCAGCCAGACAGAACTCAGTTGATGGTGCTTCTGTAGAAGTTAGTAGAATGGGGGCAAGGAGCCTCAATCTCCTCAAAAAGTATAGATGCTGTTGCGCCTTCTTGACTAATGAGGTATTCTGGGTCCAGGTTAGATAATTCGTAATGTGCTCTTCACTCTCTCGATGGAAGATCAATTGATATGCAATGGAGAGTGGTCGACCTGTGCCTTCCTGAAGTCCACAACCATCTCTTTTATATTGTCAATGTTGAGGTTTAAGCAATTGTTCTCACAGCATTTGACAACCCTCTCTACCTCCTCTGTATGCTGACTCATCATTGTTGCTGAAGAAGCCAACCACTGCTGTATCCTCAGAGAATTTGACTTTGGGGTTTGAGCTGAATCAGGCAGCACAGTTGTGAGTCAGCAGCATGAACAGCAGCAGGCTGAGCACACAGTCCTGGATGCACCAGTGCTCAGTGCGATGGAGCTTGAGATGTTACTGCCAACTCAGACTGACTGGGGTCTTTCTATCAAAAAGTTCTAGTTACAGAGAGGGGTGTTGAGTCCCAATGAGGACACTTTACCCAACAGATGATAGTGCTAAGCACCAAGCGGAAGTCATTGAACACCATCCTGGCATACGAGGCATCGTTTTTCAGATGGGACAGGACAGAGTGGAGGGCCGAAGCTATGGCATCATTTGTGAACTGGTTTGAGTAGAAGGCAAACTGGAAGGGTCAAATGTAGCTGGAGGATGGCATTTTACAAAATCCATTACCAGCCACTCAAAGCACTTTGTAATTGTTAAAGTCAGTGACACTGGATTGTGGTCATTTAGGCAAGTTGCTGTTGCTCTCTTAGGCACAGGAATGATGGTGGCTGCCTTGAAGCCTGCAGGGACGGTGGACTGTTTCAAAGAGATTTTAAAAATGTCCATTAAGACCTCTGTTAGCTGGGCTACACAATCTCTCAGCATCTGCTCAGAAATATTGTCTGGCCCTGCAGCTTTGCATGGGTTTACTTTGCTATGATCCTCTTCACCTAGGCTGCAGCCAGACTGGGTGCCTTTCCTTGATGTCACATCATTCATTGCACCAAACCATGCTTAGAAGGCATTCAGCCTATCAGGAAGGGAGGCATCACTGATGTTGACACACAGGGTGAACTTGTAATCTGTTATGGTATGAATACCTTGCCACCGGTATCGCATGTCCCTGATGTCACAAAGATATCTGTGAGTACTCACACTTCGTATTCCTGATTGTATGGGAGAGCACAGCTCTTGCTGCTAAAAATTGCATTGAAGCAATTCCTTCATTGATCATGCTAATTAACTATTTACTACTATCTTATTTAATAATAACTTTATTTTGTTTTCAATAAAAAAATTGCAGCACCTGAAGAGTTAACACATAGTGAGGGATATCTTGGGATCTATGCAAAGTGTTCTTCAAAAGCACTTGATTTTTAGCCTATGTGCTCATTTGCTGTACTCTTATTTATCATTTTGCTTTTAGTATCATCGCCCTTGAAAATGGATCCATAGCAGTGCTATTAATTACCTACAACAATAAATGACTCAGAGCAATTCCGGCACTGAGCGCATTCTTTAAGATTTGGGTAACCTGGAGTCAAACTAATAATGTGGCAAAAAAATCGGACATGGCAGGAAGGAATAAAATGCATTGTAAACAAATTGCTGGATTAGCATTATCTCCAGCTGAATGTGTTGAAATTGCAGCCCACATCTTTCCCAATATTGCTATCAGTGTGTAGGAGCAAATGCAATTGTTAATGCCTTGGCCCTTTCTGATTGAAGAACCATCCATTCTCCTTGAAGTATTTTTCATAAGAATAAATCAATGAATGACACAAGCAAAATACCGCAGATGTCAGTCATCCAAAATAAAAGTCTAAACTGCTGGAAGTATTCTGCAGTTCAGGCAGAATTGAGAGACATAAAAATAGTTGCTGCTTTCGGTCAATAACCTTATTCAGAACTGGAGGGAATGTAATGGCTCTTCACCAAGTACAGAGCAAGTGAGGAAGAAAGCCATTTTCTGTTTCTTGCTTTGTCTTATTGCCACCTTTTCTGCCATGTATTGTCATTCCTTTTGTTAATTAACCTCTCCTCTCTTCTCTCTTTCAGACTTCCCATTTCACTCTTTCAACTCCTCAGTTCTTCTATCTATAAGCTTCGTTTAATCATGTCAAGTTTCTAACTTTTTCAAAATCTAATGGAAAAAATTGCTTTTAAATGTTGATTTAATTTCTATCTTAACATTGAACATAGAAGATAGAACAGAAAAGCACTGGCCAGACTATTCAACTCAAGATGCTGTACCAATCTTGATGTCTCTTCCTCTCATGTATTGTCTATATCCCTCCATTCCCTTCATATTCTTGTGTCTAGCTAACAGCTTCTTAAACTCCACCGAACTGCCTGATTCCACTCAGTATCTGTGGAGATAAGTACAGTCATCGTTTCGGGCCAAAACCCTTTGGCAGGACTGGAGAAAAGAAAGCTGATTAGTAGATTTGCAAGTTGGGGGAGGGGAGAGAGAAAAACCAAGTGACAGGTGAAACTTGGAGGGGGAGGGATGAAGCAAAGAGCTAGGAAGTTGATTGGTGAAAGAGACAGAAGGCTATGGAAGAGAGAAGAAAAGAAGGGAGGGGAAGGAGCACCAGAAGGAGGGGATGGGTGGGCAAGGAGATAACATGAGAGAGGGACAAGGGGATGGGAAATGGTGAAGGGGGGATAGGTGGAGGTATTACTGGAAGTTTGAGAAATCAATGTTCATGCCTTCAGGTTGAAGGCTACTCAAATGGAATATAAAGTGCTGTTCCTCACACCTAAGTGTTGCCTTATCCCAGCAGCGGAGGAGACCATGGATGGACGTATCACAACGGGAATGGAAAGTGGAATTAAAATGGTGGCCACTGGGAGAACCTGCTTGTTCTGGTGGATGGAGCATAGATGCTCAGCGAAGCGGTCTCCCAATCTACATTATGTCTCATTGATATCTCCCAGTGGCTATCTATTTCAATTCCACTTCCCATTCACATTCCAATATGTCCATCCAAATGGACAACACCTTATATTCCATTTGGGTAGTCTCCAATCTGATGGCATGAACATCAATTCTCAAACTTCCAATAATGCCTCCATCCCAAGCCCCACTTCATTTCCCATCCCTTTATCCCGCTCTCATTTTATCTCCTTGCCCACACATCACCTCCCTCTGGTGCCCCCCCCCCCACCCACTTCTTCTTTCTTCTATAACCATCTGTCTCTTTCACTAATTAACTTCCTGGCTAGAAGAAGGAAGGGCCAGTATTCCTGAGAGAACCAGTCCATTCAAGATGGTCTTTGAGGAGAGTTCAGAATGAGGAGGGTGCTTTCACACAGACTGTGGGTCTAGTGCATGGCTAAAAAGACACACCCCCAATTACTTCAGTATGAGCTCCAACATTACGTGCATGTTGGACTGGTTTAACTGTATTGGGCCCTTTTCTTTTTCTTTTTCTGTAACTGTTTGTTAAAGTTGAAAATTTGGTATATTCTTGCTGTGACTCTATGGGTTTCCTCTGGGTGCTCCAGTTTCCTCCTACATTCTGTAGACGTACAGGTTAGTAGGTTAACTGGTCATATGAGTGTAATTAGGCAGTGTGGTCTCTTTGGGCCAGGAGGGCCTGTTACCATGCTGTATCGCTAACTAAGTAAATAAATAATATGCCACCAGGTCCTGGGGACTTAATCACCTTAAAGCTTTTTAGGACACCAAGTATTACCTCCTCATTAATTTCAAAATGTCCTAGTACATTAGTGTGCTCCACATTGACTTTATCATCCTCCAAATACTTCTCTCCAGTTAATACTAGCAGAAAGTACTCATTTAGTACCTCAGCAACTTGCTCTGACTCCAAGCACAAAGTCCCTTTTTATCCTTCAGTGGGCTTAACCTCTCCTTACTTAACCTCTATTTTTCAATTTAAGTATAAAATGCCTTGGGATTCTCGTTGATCCTGCTTGCTAAGTACATTTCATGGGCCCTTTTTGCCTTTGTCATAGCCTGCCTGGGCACTTGCTTGCTACCCTTATGTTCTATGAGGATCCAGTTTGATTTCATCTTCTGATGCATGCTTCCTTTTCCTTCCTGATTAAATTTAGGGCATTTTGGATCATCCAATATTCCCTTGTTTTATTATCCTTGTCTCTACTCTTTACGTGTCAATCCTGAACTCTGATCAGCTGCTCTTTAAACAACTTCCACACGTCAGCCATCGACTTGTCCAAAGCAGCTGCTCCCAATCAACACCCCTTATTTCCTGTCTTATCCTCTGATAATTTGCCCTCCCCCAAGACTTGATTTAATCCTTACTCTTAAAACCATGATGAGTTATGGTCACTATTCCCAAAATGTTCACCGACTATCAGGATTGACTTCTGTCCTGGCTCATTTCTCAATACCAGGTTCAGTATGTTTTTGCCTCTAGTTGAACTCTCCACATACTGTTTCAAGAACCCCTTTTAGAAGCAGTAAAGAAATACTGTCCAATCTAAGTCTCCGGTATTAAGGAAGTTACTAAAGAACAGATGCTGCCTGATGCACATGCTCAATATTTGTATCATGGATGGGTTTATTTATAGATGCCTTCCATTACATTACAACAGGATCCATATTTCCTTATTTCCTAAGAACAACAAGGTGACCATTTGGCCCACTGAGCCTATGCTCTCTCACAGAGCAATCTCAGCACTCCCACCCCCAATTAATCTCCATTCCCCACATTCTCAACAGCTCCCCCAGATTCTACCACCCACCTATACTAGGGGCAACTTATAGTGGCCAATTACTCTACCCACCCACAGATCTTTGTTAAGTAGGAGGGAACAGGAGCACCTGGAGGAAACACACGTGGTCATGAAAAGATCGTACAAGTTCCATATAGACAGCATACAAAGTCAGGGTTAAATATGGATTATTGGCAGTGTGAAGCAACAGTTCTATTAGCCATATCATGGCCAAAAATACAAATAACTCCATGCCAAACAGGTTCCATTTAGCCAGAGAGAAACAAGAGAAAATCTGCAGATGCTGGAAATCCAAGCAAGATACACAAAATGCTGGAGGAACTCAGCAGGCCAGGCAGCATCTATGGCAAAGAGTACAGTCGATGTTTTGGGCTGAGACCCTTCAGCAGAACTGGAGAAAAAAAGTTGAGGGGTAAAATTAAAAGCTGTGGGGAGGGGAGGGAGAAACACAAGGTGCTACATCTGTCATGACACCTCCTCCCTCACTACCATTCAGGGCCCCAAACAGTCCTTCCTGGTGAGGCAACACTTCATCTGCAAGTCTGGTGGTGTCATAAAGTGTGGCCAGTGCTCCCAGTGTGGACTCCTGTATATTGGTGAGACCCGATGTAGATTGGGAGACCGCTTTGCCCAGCACCTGCACTCCATCCACCAGAAAAAGCAGGATCTCCCAGTGGCCATCCATTTTAATTCCACTTCCTATCCTGACATGACTATCCATGGCCTCCTCTACTGTTGTGATGAGGCCACTCTCCGGTTGGAGGAACAACACCTTATATTCCATCTGGCTAGCCTCCAACTTGATGGCATGAACACTGATTTCTCAAACTTCCAATAAATTCCCCCACCACCATTCCACATCTCCTTTTCCCACTCTCACATTAGCTCCTTGCCTGCGCATCGCCTCCCTCTGGTGCTCCTCTCCCCTTTTCTTTCTTCCATGTACTTCTGTCCTCTCCTATTAGACTCTCTGTTCTCCAGCCTTGTATCTCTTTCACCAATCAACCTCCCAGCTCTTCACTTCATCCCTCTCCCTTCTGGTTTCACCTATCACCTTGTGTTTCTCCCTTTCATCCTCCACATTTTAACTCTATGGAACATCTATTTTTCTCCAGTCCTGATGAAGGGTCTCGGCCCGAAATGTCAACTGTACTTGTTTCCATTGATGTTGCCTGGCCTGCCGAGTTCCTCCAGCATTTTGTGTGTGTTGTTTCCATTTAGCTAGAATAGGTATGAGAGGAAAAAAAATCAATGTTTTGGAAGAGAAATATCCAATGGGGTTTGATGTCCCAATATAATGAAATTTTAATGTGCAGTAATAGAGCTAAGTCACTTCTATCTTTGTTTGAGATCAGTTTCATAATAATCACTCAATCCAATCTCCATAACAATGCCATCATTAGCTAGAACTCCTTATAATAAGTAAATGCAATAGATGAAAAGGTGAGAATGCAGAACATAATAATATGAATATAGACACAATTTGTGATCTGGAAACTATCACAGTTCTTTTCATCTTTGTATGACCTATTTCTCAACATGCCTTGTAACCTGGGTATTCTTATCCTGCAAAATTTAAAAATTGTTACGTACCCATGGGTATTTTGTACTTGTCACGTGACAGTGGTGTTGAAGCTATACTGGACCTAAGGTAGTGGTCTTGTGATGGTGGAGTGATGTCATTTTCCCGCCAGTAGAGGGCATGTGACAGGTTTTTTTTACAGGGTATAAAAGGAGGACCCCTCCCTGTGAAGAGGGGCAGTTCGTGGCTGGATTTGCCATTTTGACTCCATGCCACTGCGTGGTCCAATATTATGATGCAGTTTGGTTGAAAGATGGAGTTTTATTTAATGCCTAAAGTTTAAAAGGTCATTGCCAGCAGTTTCTTTATAGTACTGCCAGTTAAAAATCAGTGGAGATTGAAGATCGGAGTTTGGGAGCTAAAAGATCAAGGAAAGTCGATGTCGACTGTGAAACAGGTTTGACCTTGTTTGATCCTCATTCGGAAGGAATTCGTTGACTGTGCTCGTGTTAATCCCTGCAAAATATAGCAGAAAGGATTGGGTACAGTTTTGTAAAGGAAAGGTCAGTGCCTTTAAGCCGTTTCATTTTCATCTTTGTAAGTTCTCCGGGGAAAAGTATAGTTCGACTGGGAACCACAACAACACGACGTGAAAGAGAATTTAAATCGTCTAAAAAGTCTCTCCTTTAATGGACTGTAAGCATTTTGAACTTTTGCAGTACTACTTTGAAGAACTGTTTTTTTTTGCAACATCGCTTTAAGAACTGTTTTCGCTTTATTCCTTTAAGAACTGTTTAAGCTGCCGCACAGCAGCTGATTTCCGGTTACGTTAGTGGTTTGTTTACTTTTGGGGGTTTGTTTTTCAGTGTTTAATAAATGTTTTATTTGTTATAAAAACCCCTGCCTCACTTACCGTAGATTCCGGATTTTAAGCCGCTACTTTTTTCCCTCATTTTGAACAGCTTTGAACACTGCGGCCTTTAATACGGTGCGGCTAATGCATGGTTTTTTTTCATGCCGCCAAAAACATTTTGCCTCGTAACAGTAGACCAATAAAATTGATGAGTAGTTCACAGAGGCCCAATGAAATTGTACGATAAATCAAGCGCACTTTCACAATTAAATTATTGTAAATCAGTCATTTGTACTCACCCTCATCAACATGGAAAACACTCGAAGAAAAGCATTGTGCTGCCTTTATGGCAGTTATTTAGTTTATAATATTTTCGCTTAGTAATTCATTTGTTAGTATGTTTTCTGTACTACAGCCCGGAATGCTAGACGTCACATCCGGTTTCGCCGCGTCTTGTGGGAAATACCGGTTTGCGATAAACGGGAAGGTGGGGGGGAGCGGCGGAGCCAAAACGCTGCTTTTAAGTTAAAGGCGATCAATAACTTTTCCTGGTAGGCTGCAGTATATATATTTTTACCAGTCGCTAGGAGATATTGGAATGTATATGCAACGTAATTTGTGTGTTACCGATACGTATGTATATTTAAAAGTAGCCGTATTACAGGCACGGTTCGAAAAAAAGCATTTGCAATATGTATTTGTTTGTTACCATATTGATTTAATTAAAAGTTAAAAAATCCTCACGTGTAATATCTTTCTGTGTAAATATCTCATATTACAACGGGGACACCTGTGGCCTAAAATCCGGTGCGGCCTGTACAAGTACAAAATTGATTTTCTTTCTAAAATTAGAGCCAGCGGCTTTTAATCAGGTGCGCTCTGTAGTGCGAAATCTACGGTATATATTTATTGTTGCTGAATCCGTAACAAAATAAAGAATATGAAAGAAAGGAAGTTCAAAGAAATCATGGGCTGAAGTGGTACCCCAGAGTGGACTTGTACCAATTGTTTGCAATATCACGCAGAAGAAGGTTGAATGCATAGGTCATGCAAAAGGTTACATGCTCAAAAACAAAGCAATGATCACAAGCCTCCAATCTAATGACATCTCATATTTCATCTTAATGGCATAACCATTGATTTCTCATCCCTCTCCCCTTATTTCTTCCCCTCTTTTCCCCACCTTATAATTCTGCTTCTGCCCACTTTCTCACCAGTCCTGATGAAGGGTCTCAGTCAAAAATACTGACTGTTTATTCCCCAACATAGTTGCTGCCTGACTTGCTGAGTTTCTCCAGCATTTTGTATGAGATGATCTGGATTTCCAGCATCTGCAGCATTTCTTGTGTTTATTATATTCATCTTTTCTTTCACATTAGTATAAAATATTGGAAGTCCTATCAGAAATAGAACAAGAAACAAACACTTAATCAAGAAATACTCAGCAGTATTTTCAGGAATCCTGAAATTTTATGCTGATTGAAGTCCTAACTTCAACTCTTAAAAGAGATTTGGCTGTCTCAACATAATACATTGGTCTGGGGTGTGGGGCATAATAAACTAAAGGGCCAGAAAAGCAAATAGACCCTGTTTCTCACTATGTCCTACCGCGGAGAGTCACAGGGAAGTGCTGCGCAGCACAAAAGGCATCTGGCAGAAAGGAAATGCTGCAGAAGAGTGATCTGAAATAAGAGAGGTCCTCTAGAAGAGAGATTTTGTAAATGGAAAGGAACTCAGCAGGTTAGGTATCATCTACTGTGCCTGAGAGATATTTCTCCAGCACTTTGTGTGTGTTGCTCAAGATTTCCAGCAGCTGCAGAATCTCTTGTACATTTGAAAGTGGAGAGAAGTTCTGCTCTGCACCCATCAAGAAAAGAGTTTCTGTATAGAGAGGTCCGAGTGCAGAGAGAGACAGTAGAGGAATGATGCGTGTGTGTATGAGAGACAGAGGGTGGGAAGAGAGTGGGGGGGGGGGGTGTTGAGAGAGAGAGGGTTGAAGAAAGGTCATTAGAAGATAGTGTTGAAGAAAAGAAAGACTGTAAAAGAGAAATTATACAGAAGAGGGGTTCTATAATCAAGGATCATTTCAGGTGCTTTGGAAGAGATATCCTAGAGAAGGATGTCTCTTCCACAGTAATGTGCTTCTTTGCAAGAGGTTTTTAGAAACATAGAAACATAGAAAAACTACAGCACAATATAGGCCCTTCAGCCCACAATGCTGTGCCAAACATGTACTTACTTTAGAAATTACCTAGGGTTACCCATAGCCCTCTATTTTTCTAAGCGCCAAGTACCTACCCAAGAGTCTCTTAAAAGACCCTATTGTATCCACCTCCAACAATGTCACTGGCAGCCCATTCCACGCACTCACCACTCTCTGTGTAAAAAAACTTACCCCTGACATCTCCTCTGTACCTATTTACAAGAACCTTAAAACTGAGCCCTTGTAGCGATGTGCTACGCACAGCGCTGAAATAACGACACGCAGTCGGTAAGTCGTTTCGAGACTAGTTTATTCAAGCCTCGTGGTGCTGGTATTTCAATCCCTAGCGCCCACCCTCTCCGGGTGGAAATGACATCAGAGGTACATTACCAAAGTCTATCCCCGCGCGCTGGCTATTTGTGAGCCGGTTCGCCTGCGCAGAAAGTGGGTCGCTGTGGTGAACTAGATATACCTGTCTGACTGCTCCTGTGGCTCCTCCCACAGACCCTGCTGACTGCTCCTGTGGCTCCTCCCACAGACCCCTGTATAAAGGCGACTGTGGGCTGCTGCTCTCCCTCATTTTCCCCAGGATGTAGTGTTGTTTATTCTTTCAGTCAATAAAAGCCAATATCTCGTTTCCTAAGTCTCAGCGTGAGTTATTGATGGTGCATCAATTTTATTGACTGGAAGTTAAAACATGGAAACCGTTTTACGCCCAGAACGCTTAGATTTGGACCCTCAAGACCCTGAACCAGCTCTTGCCTTTGAACACTGGCTTGTATGCTTCCAATCATACTTGGAGGAGGTTCGTGCCACCGACTCAGCTGTTAGGCTCAGACTTCTCCTCTCGAGGGTTGCCCCAAAAGTTTATTCATTCATCAGGGACCTCTCGACCTACGAGAGGGCGCTTGACGCCCTCAAAAGACAGTACCTGCGGCCGGTGAACGCAGTTTATGCCCGGCATCGCTTGGCAACACGAAAACAGTGGCCTATGGAGTCGACTGCTGAATTTCTCCGAGCTCTACAGGCACTCGTGCGGACTTGTGACTGCCAAACGCTCACAGCGGAACAGCATGCGGAACTCTTGGTCCGAGACGCTTTTGTGACTGGAGTAAAGGTCAGTGTATTTGCGCCAGCGGCTGCTGGAAAAAGCTGATCTTACCTTACGCTCAGCGATAGAGACGGCTGATATGTTGGAGGCTGCACAGCTGTACGCCGAGGCGGTCCAGCCACGCGATTCCCCGGTTCCGAGCGAATTCGCCAACGCCGCTGCCAGTCACGGTATCACGAACTCCTCGAATTTGCCAGGCATAAAACTCTGTTACTTTTGTGGGCTTCAGAAACATTCCAGAAACAGCTGCCCGGCTCGCGAAGTGACTTGTTCCAGCTGCGGGAAGAAGGGCCATTTCGCCAAGGTCTGTAAATCTAAACCGCGCCCGGGGTCGAGCAGCGCTGCGTCTGGGACCTGGGGGCTGCCATTTTGCATGCCCGGATGTGGACAACCACCTTTGCCGGCGTCACCATGCCCCGCCCCTACCTACCCGTGTGCGACCTGGGAGCCGCCATCTTGCATGCCCGGATGTGAGCGGCCATCTTTGCCAGCGTCACCAGGCCCCGCCCCCGACTCGCCCCGTTCAACGCTGGCTACCGTGACCCTCGACCAAAGCGCTCCGCACCAGCTCGCAAGGTCGATGATGGACATCCTGGTGGAGGGGCACAGGACTAGCTGCCTGTTTGACACAGGCAGCACTGAGAGTTTTATTGACCCGGCCACAGTGCAACGCTGTGGACTCATGACACGGCCGGCACGTCAGAAGATCACCTTGGCTTCTGGGTCGCATTCCACAGACATCCGGGTGGGTTGTGTAGCGACATTGGTGGTGCAGGGCACAGAATATCGGAACTTTGCGTTCCTGGTCATGCCTCGACTGTGCGCACCTGTGCTGTTGGGGCTCGACTTCCAGAGCCATCTCAAAAGTGTGACTATGGCATATGACGGGCCCCTCCCACCACTCACTGTCAGGAATCCTCAGTTTGGTGGGACTTCGCCATATACTCCGTTACCACACGCACATACACACCGAACCACACATCCTGCCCAGCACCATGCCGATAGCTGTGCTACTGACACTACTTGCAGCCTCTCCACCCTCAAGATCCCTCCCCCATCGCTGTTCACCAACCTGACCCCCGACTGTAAACCGGTGGCGACTAAAAGCAGGAGGTACAGCGCAGGGGACAGGGCCTTTATTCATTCAGAGGTGCAGCGGCTGCTCAGGGAGGGGATCATTGAGCCGAGCACAAGCCCATGGCGGTCCCAGGTGGTTGTTGTTCGGACTGGGCAGAAAAATAGGATGGTTGTGGACTATAGCCAGACCATCAATAGATTCACGCAGCTTGACGCGTACCCCCTACCCCGCATCGCGGATATGGTCAACCAGATAGCTCAGTACAAGGTGTACTCGACAATAGATCTGAAATCCGCTTATCACCAGCTCCCCATCCACCCAGAGGACCGCCCCTACACCGCCTTCGAGGCGGGTGGCAGGCTCTATCACTTCCTGCGCGTCCCATTTGGTGTCACAAATGGGGTCTCAGTCTTCCAGAGGGAGATGGACCGGATGGTGGACCAGTACAAACTGAAAGCCACATTTCCCTATCTAGATAACATCACCATCTGTGGTCACGACTGGTCGGATCACGACGCCAACCTCCAACGATTTTTCCAAGTGGCCGAAGCTTTGAACCTCACTTATAACAAGGACAAGTGTGTGTTCAGAACCACACGACTCGCTATCCTTGGGTATGTCGTGGAGAACGGGGTCATTGGCCCTGACCCCGACCGTATGCGCCCCCTGTTAGAACTCCCTCTTCCCACCACTCTCAAGGCCCTCCGGCGGTGCCTGGGTTTTTTTTCCTATTACACCCAATGGGTCCCCCATTACGCAGACAAGGCCCGCCCCCTGGTCAGGTCTACCACTTTTCCCCTCTCTGCCGAGGCCCGCGCGGCCTTCAGCTGCATTAAAGGGGACATTGCCAAAGCAACGACGCATGCGGTGGACGAGACCATTCCCTTCCAAGTAGAGAGTGACGCCTCTGACGTCGCGCTGGCTGCTACCCTCAATCAGGAAGGCAGACCAGTGGCGTTTTTTTCTCGTACCCTTCAAGGCTCTGAACTTCGGCACTCCGCGGTGGAGAAAGAAGCCCAGGCCATAGTGGAAGCTATTAGGCACTGGAGGCACTATCTCGCCGGCAAACGGTTCACCTTGCTGACCGACCAGCGCTCGGTTGCGTTCATGTTCAGCAACCAACAGCGGGGCAAAATCAAAAATGATAAAATTTTGCGATGGAGAATAGAACTCTCCACCTACAATTATGATATCCTGTAACGGCCTGGAAGGCTCAATGAGCCCCCTGATGCCCTATCCCGGGGAACGTGTGCTAGTGCACAGCTCGACCAGCTGTATGCCCTTCATGCCCTTCTTTGCCATCCGGGGGTCACCCGATTTTACCATTTCATTAAAGCCCGGAACCTGCTGTACTCCCTGGAGGACATCAGGACGATGACCAGGGACTGCCAGATCTGCGCTGAGTGCAAACCGCACTTCTACCGTCCTGACACTGCGCAGCTTGTCAAGGCCACCCGCCCTTTTGAGCGACTGAGTGTTGACTTTAAGGGCCCCCTTCCCTCCACCGACCGCAATGTCTATTTTCTCAGTATTATTGACGAGTACTCGCGATTCCCCTTTGCCGTTCCCTGCCCCGACACTACTACCACGTCGGTCATAAAAGCCCTGCGCCAGCTCTTCACTCTGTTCGGATATCCCTGCTATGTCCACAGTGATAGAGGGTCCTCCTTTATGAGTGACGAGTTGCGCCGGTTCCTGCTAGCTAGGGGCATTGCTACTAGTCGAACCACGAGTTATAATCCCCGGGGGAATGGCCAGGTGGAGAGGGAGAATGCCACAGTGTGGAAGGCCACACTTTTAGCCCTTAAGTCAAAAGGGTTGCCGGTCTCCCGATGGCAGGAGGTCCTCCCTGAGGCACTCCACTCTATCCGCTCCCTGTTGTGTACGTCCACTAATGCCACCCCTCACGAACGCCTATTCTCTTTTCCCAGGAAGTCTGTCACTGGGACCACCCTACCAGTTTGGCTGACGTCCCCGGGGCCAGTGCTGCTACGTAAACATGCGAGGAGTAATAAGTACTCCCCGCTGGTCAAGAGGGTTCACCTCCTGCATGCTAATCCCCAGTATGCCTACGTGGTCTTGCCTGATGGGCGGGAGGACACTGTCTCTGTCCGCAACCTGGCGCCCGCTGGAGCAGCAGACCACTACCCCGAACATTCCACGGTAACTATGAACCCTGTACCTGAGGCGACACCGCACACACCGTGCCACACCCAGACTCCTCACGACGCTCATGTACCGGGCATCTCGTACGCGTCTATTCCGGGGACCTCGCACACACGCGAGGGATCCCTGACACCTCCAGTTGGGACAGAACCAACCCACTCTCCGCCTCCGGTGCAAACACCACCTCCGGCACCTGTGCAATTGCAGCCGGAGCTACGTAGATCGCAGCGAACGATTCGACCACCTGATAGACTTAACCTGTAAATATACTTGGGGACTTTTTTAAAACAAAGGGGGGGGGGTGAATGTGGTGAACTAGATATACCTGTCTGACTGCTCCTGTGGCTCCTCCCACAGACCCCTGTATAAAGGCGACTGTGGGCTGCTGCTCTCCCTCATTTTCCCCAGGATGTAGTGTTGTTTATTCTTCCAGTCAATAAAAGCCGATATCTCGCTTCCTAAGTCTCAGCGTGAGTTATTGATGGTGCATCAGTCGCCACATAACCTCCCCCCAGAACCGGCGATACACCCCCCAATGTCCTCAGTCTGGGTCGGGCTCTGTTTGGGTGGTCTGCCTCTGCGCCGCGGTGCCTGAACCTCGACCGGCTGCGCCGTCCACATGGGCTGGTTTGAGTCTGTCCACCGTGAAAACCTCCTCTCTCCCTCCAATGTCCAGAACGTACGTAGACCCGTTGTTGTTGATCACCCTGAACGGCCCCTCGTACGGCCGCTGTAGCGGTGCCCGGTGTCCGCCCCTTCGTACAAACACAAACTTACAGTTTTGCAGTTCTTTGGGTACATGGGTCGGGGTCCGTCCGTGCTGTGAAGTTGGTACGGGGGCCAGGTTGCCGAGCCTTTTGTGTAGCCTGTCCAAGACTGCTGCAGGTTCTTCCTCTTGCCCCCTTGGGGCTGGTATGAACTCTCCCGGGAAGGCCAGGGGTGCGCCATACACCAACTCAGCCGACGAGACATGCAGATCCTCTTTGGGCGCTGTACAAATTCCAAGCAGGACCCAGGGAAGCTCGTCCACCCAGTTAGGTCCTCTCAGGCAGGCCATGAGAGCCGACTTCAAATGACGGTGGAAGCGTTCCACTAGTCCATTCGACTGTGGGTGGTAGGCAGTTGTGTGGTGCAGCTGCGTTCCCAACAGGCTGGCCACAGCTGACCACAGGCTGGAGGTGAACTGGGTGCCTCTGTCAGAAGTAATGTGGGCCGGTACCCCGAAGCGTGCTACCCAGTTTGCGATCAGTGCTCGGGCGAAGGAATCGGCAGATGTGTCGGTGAGCGGGACCACATCTGGCCACCTCATGAACCGGTCTACCACCGTTAGGAGGTACCGCACTCCTCGGGACACTGGTAGGGGGCCCATGATATCCACATGAATGTGGTCGACCCTCCGGTGGGTGGGTTCGAACTGCTGCGGCGGGGCTTTAGTGTGCCGCTGCTCCTTGGCTGTCTGGCACTGCGCGCACGTTCTGGCCCATTCACTGACCTGCTTGCGAAGTCCGTGCCACGCGAACTTGCTGGAGACCAGCCGGACAGTTGCCCTGATAGATGGGTGCGCCAAACCGTGTATGGAGTCGAAAACCCGCCGCCTCCAGGCTGCCGGGATGATGGGGCAAGGTTGGCCGGTAGCCACGTCGCACAGGAGGGTCCTCTTACCTGGGCCTACGAGAAAGTCCTGCAGCTGCAAACCCGAGACTGCGGTCCTGTAGCTGGGCATCTCGTCGTCTGCCTGCTGCGCCTCTGCCAGTGCTGCATAGTCCACCCCCAGGGACAGGGCCTGGACAGCTGGTCTGGAGAGTGCGTCCGCCACGACGTTCTCCTTTCCCGAGACGTGCTGGATGTCCGTCGTGTACTCCGAGATGTAGGACAGATGTCGCTACTGGCGAGCCGAACAGGGATCGGACACCTTTGTGAATGCGAAGGTCAACGGTTTGTGGTCCGTGAGTGTGGCGAACGGCCTGCCTTCTAAGAAGTACCTGAAATGCCAGATTGCCAGGTATAGCGCCAACAGTTCCCGGTCGAAAGCACTGTATTTGAGCTCGGGTGGTCACAGGTGTTTGCTGAAAAACGCCAGGGGTTGCCAACGACCCTCGATGAGTTGTTCCAGCACCCCACCGACTGCCGTGTTAGATGCGTCCACTGTGAGGGCAGTAGGGACGTCCATTCTGGGGTGCACTAGCATCGCGGCGTTTGCCAAGGCTTCTTTCGTTTTAATGAAAGCGGCGGCGGACTCCTCACCCCAGGTAATGTCCTTGCCCTTACCCGACATCAGGGCGAACAGGGGGCGCATGATTCGGGCAGCTGAACAGAGGAAACGGTGGTAGAAATTTACCATACCCACGAATTCCTGAAGGCTTTTGATTGTGTTGGGTTGGGAGAAATGGCGGACTGCGGCTACCTTAGCGGGCAGAGGGGTTGCCCCGTCTTTAGTAATCCTGTGGCCCAGGAAATCGATGGTGTTATGAATGTGCCACAACTCTGAGGGGCCGAAGGGTACAAAGTAGCCCCCTCCTTTTTGAGAATCGCAAGATCGCTATTAATTCAGGTCTGGGATTCAGGAAATGAGAGAGAATCCTCAAGGTTTTGGAATGTCCTGGCCCCTCAGCGATACAAAGCCACGGATAACGGCCATTGTCTCTTGGAGACGGAATTGTGTATTGAGTTCTGTACTATTCATTGAAGCCCTCAGGGAATGACCAGAGTGGGCTGGTTGAGGGATTGCATCATCCCAACCTGCTTGACATCTGAGACCCCGTGAGTAAGGATAAAAGAGGGTCTGGAGAACAACCGCTTTAGACGCACCAGGAGAAACGCTAGAAATCCCGTGACAGTGTTTAATAGCGACAGCCGGTGGGGCCCGTGTGCATCCTTTCCCGTTGCCTGGGATTGGCGGGACTGACCACGGAAGAACGGCTTAGCTAAAAAGAAAAGGACACCAACGAAATTTCGAAGGATCGACATCATAAAAAGAAAAAGCTGGCAAGTTTCTAAAATCTCTCTTGTCTCCAACCAAAAAGCTGCAGACTGAATGAACTAAAGTGACTTTTATATTTCCATCGGACAATACATTATCCCCTAGACAACGATAGAGCTTATTTCTTATTGATTATTATTATACCCGCACCTCTAGAGTTAGTATTGACAATGTATATTATCTGTATGTTTGCATTGATATTATTTTTGTGTATTTTTACCAATAAATACTGTTAAAAATAGTACCATCAGACTTCAACGGACCTCTCTATCTTTGCTGGTAAGTGACCCAGTTACGGGGTTCGTAACAATGGTGTCAAGCCCGAACTGGCATTTGGCCGGGTTGATTGTCAGGCCGTATTCACTCAGTCGGGCGTAGAGTTGACGGAGGTGGGACAGATGCTCCTGACGACTGCTGCTAGCTATGAGGATGTTGTCCAAATAGATGAAAGCGAAGTTCAGGTTGCATCCCACCACGTCCATTAACCGCTGAAACGTCTGTGCAGCATTCTTTAGGCCGAACGGCATGCGGAGGAACTAAAAAAGGCCGAAAGGGGTGATGAGTGCCGTTTTGGGGATGTCGTCCGGATGCATTGGGATTTGATGGTATCCCCGGACGAGGTCCACCTTGGAGAAGATCCGTGCGCCGTGCAGGTTTGCTGCAAAATCCTGAATGTGCGGCACAGGGTAGCGGTCCGGTGTGGTAGCCTCGTTCAGCCTGCAGTAGTCGCCGCATGGTCTCCAGCCCCCTGATGCTTTGGGCACCATGTGCAGGGCGGAGGCCCATGGGCTGTCGGACCGCCATATGACCCTCAATTCCTCCATCCGCTTGAATTCCTCCTTCGCCAGGCAGAGCTTTTCCAGGGGGAGCCTTCGTGCGCAGGCGTGGAGGGGTGGTCCCTGGGTTGGAATGTGGTGCTGTACCCCGTATCTGGGCATGGCTGCCGTGAACTGCGGTGTCAGAATCGATGGGAAGCCCGCCAGGACTCTGGTGAATTTGTTGTCCGACAGCGTGATGGAGTCCAGGTGTGGGGCCGGCAACTTGGCTTCACCCAGGGAGAATGTCTGGAAAGTCTCGGCATGTACCAGTCTTTTCCCTTGCAAGTCGACCAGCAGGCTGTGAGCTCGCAAGAATTCTGCCCCCAGGAGTGGTCGGGCCACGGCGGCCAGTGTGAAGTCCCACGTGAACCGGCTGGCGCCGAACTGCAGCTGCACTGTGCGGGTGCCGTAGGTCCGTATCGTGCTGCCGTTTGCGGCCCTCAGGGTGGGTCCTGGCTTCCTGTTGCGGGTGTCATACACTATCGGGGCCAAGACGCTGATCTCCGCTCCGGTGTCGACCAAGAAAGCGGCGTCCCGACTGTTTGTCCCAGATGTACAAGAGGCTGTCCTGGTGGCCAGCCGCCATAGTCATTAGCGGCAGCTGGCCCTGGCCCTGGCCCTTGCAGGGCGGGCGACAACGGCGGGCTTTTGTGCCCCACCGCTGGTGGTAGAAACACCACTGTTCACTGGCCTCCTCACTCCTGTCTCTGTGTAGTGTGCGCTCCCCTGCCGGGCCAGGTCTGGTCCCTGTTGGGCGCATGGCCTGGTAATCTGACCAACGGACGCCACGCTCTCCCTCTTGGCTTTCCACAGCATGTCCGCCACCTTCCGGGGGTCAGTGAAATCTGCATCGGCCAGCAGCAGATGTATGTCCGCGGGCAGTTGCTCCAGGAACGCTTGCTCGAAAATGAGGCAGGGCTTGTGTCCGTCAGCCAGGGACAGCATCTCGTTCATCAATGCTGATGGCAGTCTGTCTCCCAAACCGTCCAGGTGAAGCAGGCGGGCACCCCGCTCATGCTGTGAGAGGCCAAAGGTCCCAATGAGCAGCGCCTTGAATGCTTCATATTTGCCTTCTTCCGGGGGCGACTGTATAAAATCCACAACCTGGGCAGCCGTCTCCTGGTCAAGGGCGCTCACCACGTGATAGTAATGCGTGGAATCAGAGGATATCTGCAGAATCTGGAACTGGGCTTCTGCTTGGCTAAACCACACGCGTGGTCGCAGCGTCCAGAAAGTTGGCAGTTGTAGCAAAACTGCGTGAACAGATCAAGAGTCGGTCATCTTTGGTCCAAATCCCGTATGAACCGTCGGGGTCACTAATGTAGTGATGTGCTACACACAGCGCTGAAATAACGACACACAGTCAGTAAGTCGTTTCGAGACTAGTTTATTCAAACTTCGCGGTGCTGGTATTTCAATCCCTAGCGCCCACCCTCTCTGGGCGGAAATGACGTCAGAGGTGCATTACCAAAGTCTCTCCCCGCGCGTTGGCTGTTTGTGAGCCGGTTCGCCTGCGCAGAAAGTGGGTCGCCACACCCTCTCATTTTAGTCATTTCAGTCCTGGGAAAAATGGTCTGACTATCCACACAATCAATGCCTCTCAACATCTTATATACCTCTATCCGGTCACCTCCCACCTTCCATCACTCCAAGGAGAAAAGGCCAGAAAAAATAACAAACAAACAGGAGATATTGCAAGGTAGATGTCCTGTAGAACATGGGTGCTATTGAAAAGATGTTATACAGTAAAAACATCCCACACAAAAGATGTTCAATAGGACAGCTGTGAAGAGGCCATACGGAAGGTAGATTGCTTAGAGGACAATCCTGCAGAAGTAGGTGTATGAAAGGGCCATCATGCAAATAGGAGATTCTGCAGACTAGGGGCACTGGATAAGAGGTCCTGTGGAAGAGAATAACTAAAGAACTGAAGTACAGAAGTCCTCGTAACTTGTGGCTATGTAGAAAAAATATTTGGATGAAAGAGAGACCCCATAGTTTCTGCAAAAGGAATATGCTGCAGACGTCCAGAAGAACTGAGGTGCTCCAGAAGAAAGGTACTGCACAAGAGATGTCCAGCAAAAGAATGATCTTGTAGAAGAAAGGTTCCAATGAAGAGAGATCATATAAAAAGCAAATCTGCAGAACGGTTTGTTTATTTAGAGATTCGATCCGGAACAGTCCATTCTGACCCAATGAGCCACACTACCCAACATCACACCTATTTAACACTAGCCTAATCACTGAACAATTGACAATGACCAATTAACCTACTAACCAGTATGTCTTTGCACTTTGGGAGGAAACTAGATCACCTGGAGGAAAATGTACGCAGTCACGGTGAGAACATGCTGACTCCTTACAGACGGTGCCGGAATTGAACTTGGAATTCAGGAAAACCTGGAGCTGTTAAAGTGCCGTGCTAACCACTGCACGACTGTGGCACCCTTACAGAACAGATCCTTAGAAATGGCATTTCAAAGGGATAACATGGCAGTAGAGAGGTTATGTAAATAAAAGGTCTTTTTCGAAAGAGGTCAGATTTCACAGAAAGGTATTCCTATGGAATTAAACCAGTCCTGCTGATGATTGATTCTGACAGGACAGCTCTGAATTAGAATCAGAATCAGTGACATATGTCATGAAATTTGTTGTTTTGTGCTGATAGTACAATGCAACACAGAAAAAAATACCATAAGTTACAATAATATATATATATTTTTAAAAAACAAATATGTTGTGCAAGAAGAGAGATAAATAGTGAGGTAGTGTTCATGAGTCTTCTGGCTCCTATAGCTCCTTGCCAATGAGCTTTGATGAGTCATAACTCTTCATGAAGAATCATCTGTTATCGCAGATGCCATTGCTTTTGGAGAAGTTCAGAACAATCAAGAAGCTAGCACCTACCGATCTATTCCTCATTTTTAGATCCCACTTCTCCCTATCCCACCATTTCTTCTGAGTTAAACAAAGTTTAACTATGCAAGTTATGCAAATAACTTAAACCTAAACACACACAAAATGCTGGAGGAACTGAGCATACCAGGCAGCAGCTTTTGTGGGAAGTAAACAGTTGATGAATCTGAAGTATGTTTGCCCTCAACTCCTTGGATCATGGATAGACACTTATACCTTTCTTGTGTCAATTCGCCAGAACTCTCAGCTGCCGAGGCACTGACTGATCTGTTTTAAGATTTAGTGGAAGACAGTGTCAGGTCGCTCCATCTGGCCATTTCTTTTGTTTTCTGACTTGATCTGTAGCAGCTGCTGACGTGACCAACAGCTTGATAGCTACCCAGGCACAAAGATGAACAAGGGGCCTGTATTTCTCTTTATTCAAACACCCATGAGTGGATGCTGCTGGGATGTGAGTCTTTAAGCTTTGTCCCAAGTTTCCATTGAGAATGATGGCCTAAAGAATCACAATCTCGGGCAGCACCCACAAAATGCTGAAGCATCTATGGAGGGGAATAAACAGCTGATGTTACAGGCTAAAACCCTTATCAGGACTGTAATGAAAGTGGGTAAAAGGCAGAATAAGAAGTTGGGGGGAAGGGGAAGGTGTACTGGCTGGCAGGTGATCGGTGAGACCAGGTGAGAGGGAAGGCAGACAGATTTAAAGTAAGGAGGAATAGGTGGAAGAGGTAAAGGGCTAAAGAAGAAGGAATCTAATAGGAGAGGACAATAGACCATGGAAGAAAGGGAAGGAGGAGAGGCACCAGAGGGAGTTGATGGCCAAGTGAGGAGACGAGAAGGGGTGAAGGGGTGGAAATGATCAGAAGTGGGAGAAATCAATTATCTTTGCTCGTGCCAGAGTGGCTGTGAGCACAGTATTCAATCATCTGACACCCTCTTGTGAGGAGTTTAGAGTCCTGGCAAGAGGGATGTACCAATAATGGCTGTAAAACCACCTTCCTAAACTGTAGCAGCACTTGTGGTGAAGGAGATTGCAGGGTTATGAGAAAAGCATTAGTCCTATTTTGTGGAAGAGAAACCACAGAAAAACAATGATCCATCCCCATTGTAGAATAGTCTCTGTCTTGGAAGCCAGAATCTGGCAGGCACTTGAAAACCCATGAGATTATTCTTCGTTATAGGCATTTCCATATAATGCCTTTGAAGCCTTGGTGGGTTGCTGACATCTGTTTTGTAAATGATACAGAACATTTAATTGGGTCGATGGCAGGGAACAATAAATCCAACGGCAGCTGGAATGGACAACCATGGGTCCTTCTTCATCTGATTGAATCGAAGTTTCATCAGTGCATTTATAGAGGCAAATATAACCATTGATATGTTGTACCTGTAGCATTCTCTTTTCATGATCTCATTTGTGCCTTGAAGAAGGGTGAAAGTCAAGGGTAGGGAAACACTTACTTGTCAGCAAATTAATCAGATCTTGTGCTTGGAAATCCTGTCACTAGATTCATGCATTCTATCACTCCCTAAACCTTTAAGGAGGTGACAAACTGGCACATCCAGATTGGCAGTTACTGTTCTCTATTTAAGGAAATGAAGATGAATCTCCTTTCTTGAGCAGAACATCTCCATGACGTTATGAGTGCAGTAATGAGCTGCACATTGTGACAATGGGAATAGATCACTGTCTCCAGAAATAACTGGAGGCTAAGTTCAGGAGAACAACAAACTTCTCCTCTGCAGGAAGTGCGGACTAGAAACCAGGCAGAATTGTAAATCTGTGCTTCTACCCGCAGAAGCTGGCAGATCTGTGACCATGAACTTTGAAAAGCATAGCCTTGGATACATGGCCTGGCAGTTAGGCAGTGCTCCTGGAAGATTCTCGGACTCTCCTGGTTCACCATTCCAGAGTTCTTCTCCCTACTCTGCAAGGGAGCTTTGTCTTTGGGAAAGCTGCAACTAAAGCCCCCATTCATTCACAACATAATAAATGTCTTCAGCAGAGTAATTAGCAGCAATCCCCTCAATTCCAAAGTGTAGGCCAGTTATCCTCCAAACCCCAAAGACATTGTTGCTTGCACGGCATCTTAGGATCTTCAACCTACAGTTCAAACTCAGTTTCCTGAGCAGTTATATGTATGTTTCTCGTATATATTCATCCCTACTTCCTGAAGTCAACCTTATATTTAATGTATATCATGGAAACAAGCAATTTGATTTCACCAGTAGCTCAAAATACAAATCATGGGCCTGTGGTCACCTCAAAATACATGTAAACTGATGTGCACAACAGAAGAAACATGTGTCTGTCCAATGAATTTCTACATTTTTGGAATTCTTATTTCAAAGAAGGAAGATTATAAATATTGTCCCTGTATCAATTCTTGAAAGAACTCTGCAATCCTCCTCTTACCTATTGCCCTGCAAAGGCTTCTTGTTAAGGAGTTATAATTACTTTCATGAAGAATGATTACATTTGCTCTAGCCCCTCTTTCTTTCAAGGCAGTACATTTCCAAGCACAGCTCACTGCGTGAAACAATCTCTTTCCTGCCCTGGCATTTTGCCAATTGTCTTAAGTCTGTGTCCTCTGGTTATCGACCCTACCGCCAGAGGAAACACTTCCTCTATTAATATGCCTCATAATTTTGAATAACCATAGTAAATCTCCCCTTAACCTTCTTGACTCCAAGGAGAACAATCACAGCATCTCTGTTCTCCCAGTGCAGCTGAAATCCTGCATCCCCCTAACACATTCAACTAAATATTTTCTAAGCTATCCCAATGATGGTTTTGCACCTAGTATCACTAGCTTCTTATTACTAATATTTCTATGTTTTGTGAGGATATTGCGTTGTTCCCCTGTTTTTGTTTGGCAATACATCTATATCACTGTGTCAGCATGGATTTAGCACAGAGAGGCCCCTTGATATAAGAAGGTGGGCTTACATGAGAGATGGTCTCAAGAGATACCACTGAAAATGTTGACTAGCCTGTGTTAATGCGGGTGCATGGGATATGGAGGACAGCACTCAATCCTTCTTAATGGTAATTAAGTTGTTAGGAGTAAAGATAGAGCCGTTATCTATTTTGAGTCTTATTTCCAATTTGTGTTTGACCTTGGCTGTGTGTTGTGACAGTACTGCTTTGCCAGTGACCACAAGAAACTGCAGAGTAGGGGACACAGCTCAGCACATCCTGGAAAGCAGCCACCCTCCTGGGACTCTATCCACACATCTTGCTGCTTCAGTAGAGCAGCCAAAATAAATAAAGACCCCTTCCAACCCCAGACCTTCTCTCTTCTCCCCTGTCATTGGGAAAAGGATACGAATCCTGGCTCAGGGACAGCTCCTGTCCCAATGTTATCAGATCGGTCCCCCTATTAAAATTAGTTGGACTCTCGAATTCACCACCTACTGTGATTTTGTACCTTACTGTCTACCTGCACTGCACTTTCTCCACTGTAACACTATATACTGCACTCTGTTACTGTTTTACCTTGTACTACCTCAATGCACACATTTGTGTAATGAATGGACATGTATAGATAGTTTACAAGCCAAGTTTTTCATTGTACCTCCGTACATGTGAAAATAATTACCCAATTTACCAATTAAATTTGGGCAATGAATTAATTGTTGCCCACCACTTTCTATTTCTGGTCTCATAAAACTAAGATAACTTTTAATTATTATTATTGTCATCATCATCACTATTATTATTAACAATGGCAGCCAGCACCATGAAATAAGCAGCATTTCCTTCTTTCCCCAATGGAAAGGGTTGGACCCAAATTTTATAGAAGGGATAATTACTCTAAACAGTCAATTCTCCCTACTCCGACATGACTTTGGAATTACTAGCACAAAAAGGGTATTTATGGTGTTCAACTATTGGAAGGACTATGGTTTTTGAGTGTTTCTTGCTCTTATAGTTCATTGTGTCAGCCAATCAAGCAGACTATCCTATATGCTTTCTTACCCAGTTTGCCTATCTACCTTGAGACATACTGGATTGGCATTTATCACTGGCATAGTCACAGTCAAGTTGATGGAGGAGCCCACACACAGGTCCAGAAGATTTTTTAATAAGAGCTTTCATGGGATTTCAGCTTTTTTGACAGTGGAGTCATGAATCATTAACAAGTGCAAATAAAAATAAGGCAGGGACAGGCAGAGCCATTGTTGGAGGGGACCAGGGTTAAAGAGGGGAGGCTCCGGCTCACCAGGCTTTTGTGAAGTAAGTATCTGCTGCATCTCTTCTTCTCTATTCTACTTCATTCTTCATCTGTTACTGCATTGTTAGAACAATGACTCCAGGGGCTGTGTTATTTTCTTTGTGTGAGATACGGTAATTCCAGGAGACTTCCAGCCCCTGGATAACCACATCTGCACCAGGTGTAGCTCCTCAGAGAACGTTAAGGAACTGAAACTGCAGCTCAATGACCTTTGGCTCATAGCCCAGAGCTGTCAATCTCTCCTTATTTAAGAAAGGATGTGCTGACATTGGAGAGGGTTCTGAGGAGGTTCAGGAGAATGATTCTGGGAATGAAAGGCTTATCATATGAGGAGAGATTGATGGCTTTGTGTCTGTACTAGTGGGAATTTAGAAGAAGGAGGGGGGACTCTCCTTGGAACCTATTGAATGTTGAAAGGCCCAGATACAGTGGATATGGAAAGGATATTTCCTATGCTTTGCTACAGGTGACTTTGAAGGCCAGGTGATTAGCCAGGTGTACTTAAGGAAGAGATTGATAGGTTCTTGATTATTCAGGGTGTGTAATGTTATGGGGAGAAGCCAGGAGAACTGGGTTGAGAAGGAAATGGATCAGCCATGATCAAATGGCAGAGCAGACACAATGGGCCAAAAGGCCTAATTCTGCTCCTATGTCATACGTTCTTATGGTCTTCAATGACAGGTGCTCATGCCCTAAAAAATCCCTCTGTTCATCTGTACTGAAGTAAGAACTGAGATGCATCAGCATTTGATTAAGAGCAATGCTAACATATTGTAAGCAATAGAAACATAGAAAACCTACAGCACAATAAAGGCCCTTCAGCCCACTATTTTAAGGTTCTATTATGATAGAGAGACTCCACACTTGTAAAATCTGTGTTTCAGCACCAGAGAGACTCTTTAGCTCTCTTTAATGATAGTAATATCTTATCCAAAGAACATAATATTTTCTGTTCTTTGCAACTGGCATCACACTTTAAAGTTCCAGTTCCATGTCCTATGTTGCATTAATTTCTCAGACTGAAACTGCACATTCTGTAGTAGAGGGGATACCATTTATTGCAATTTTTCACTTTTTGCATTTAACTGTAAATCTACAAAGGTTACTGCCATTTTTTAAGCACCGATGCCCAC
The DNA here is from genome assembly GCF_048418815.1 of Hemitrygon akajei. Taxonomy (NCBI): domain Eukaryota; kingdom Metazoa; phylum Chordata; class Chondrichthyes; order Myliobatiformes; family Dasyatidae; genus Hemitrygon; species Hemitrygon akajei. Next base: position 89,979,656 of record NC_133132.1, on the reverse strand, counting down.
AATATAATAGCTGCAACTCAATGATGAAATGAAAGTCATAACAAAGACCAGGAAGGACCCAGTATACTACTACAGTACTAGAAAAATACACTTTATTAGGTACATCTGCTTGTTAATGGAAACGTCTAAACCTGCTTGTTAATGGAAACGTTTAAACAGCCAATCATGCGACAACAACTCAATGCATAAAAGCATAGAGACATAGTCAAGAGGTTCATTTGTTGTTCAGATCAAACATCGGAATGGAGAACCAATGTAATCCAAGTGACTTTGACCATGGAATGATTGCTGGTGTCAGACTGCGTTGCTTAAGTATCTTGGAAACTGCTGAACTCCTGGGATTTTGATGAACAGCGGTCTTTAGAGTTTACAGAGAATGTTGCGAAAAACAAAAAAAAATTCCATTGAGTGGCAGTTCTGTGAGTAAAAATCTCCTTATTAATGAGAGAGGTCAGACGAGAATGACTAGGTTGGTTCAAGCTGACGAGAAGGTGACAATAACTCAAATAACCACATGTTGTAACAGTGGTGAAAAGAAAAGCATCTCTGAACGTACAACATGTCAAACCTTAAAGTGGGTGGGCTACAGCCACAGAAGATAATGAACTATATATAGGGGGTACCTAATAAAGTGGCCACTGAGTGTATATTACTTTAGCTATCTAATCAGATATATTCTTATGCATTTGATTATATCAAGAATATTGTCTCTACAAGGGGATGTTGAATCAAGAGAGATATCTGCTCACATTTGTGTTCAGTGTTTATAAAGAATTCTTCATTCCTTTCAAAGCGGAGTGAGATAATTTCACCCTGCCATTTAGCTTCTGACAGAAGGTAGATCCTGAGAGAAAGGGACACTGTATTACTGATTCACAACGACAAACCAACAGCCATCCGGCTGAACTCATTACAACATTACAGCCCTTTGATTCTGATGTAGGTTCATATACAATAAGGTAATCTATTTTCTTTAATTTTTACAGGATAAGAAACATTTTATTAGGCCAGAAAAGAGTCATCACATGGTGTTGTAAAAAGAATGACTTGTGCCTTCATTAACATGGTGAGAATTTTAAATCCTACAGCTCCCATTGCTCACTGTGACAGATAATTGGTGTCTCATTCCTCATAACATATGTACTTGAGAGGTATAATAAATATTATAAGGGAACATTTAATATTATTCTGTATATGGCTTTCACATAGTGAATTTCCAATTACTAAAGGATGTTTAATGGAATAAGTGCAGCAAGGAAAGGACATCATAAAATTAAACATTTATAATGTTCCTGTACTTCAGAACTACACATTTCTGGCCACCTGACCCATTGTTGCTCCAGCAACTCAGAATTAATCGGGAAAATTCAATTGCATTGCATTTAATACACTCTCACTAATAAGAATCACTCTTTGCACAGACAGCCTTCATCTTTCTCCCTGAAAAGTAGGCACTAACAGTCACAGATGCAAGGGATGTTACAGTGAAACTATTGATTGTTTCTGTTCTGGAGAAGTTACTCCAACTAAAAGATATTTTTCAGGGATGCGTGTAAGAATGCCTTGGTTAAACAAGCACAGGTCTAAATATAATGTTTTAATGATCCCTTGACTGAAAATAATGATATAATGATTTAATGACTGAAAACTTAAGTTTCTCATATCTCTGAAAGTCAAGTTAAATTTACCACTTTCAGTATTCACCCCAGCCTGATGTAAAGCCAGGCACTTTACTTCCTTATGTAAATAAGTGTTCCTCTTAATCAAGAAGATCACAGGGTTTCACAGACATCACTTTCTAGATGTAGAACACAACAAATCATCTCCCCAACAAATCACCTGCCAGTTTTCATTTAAGCCTGGTAATTTATAATTTCTGTAATTAAAACAAAACTTTAAAATGTTTCCAAAGGTTGCAGATGGCTGCAAAAAGCATTACTTATCATCAGACTCAACTGCCAACTATTGTTAGCTAATAGTGCTGCCAATTTTTCATTGTCAGACCTGAAATCTCCTTCTAATGAGATGGCTACATCATCATTGCTGGTGCTGATCACATGTTCCCATTCTTATCACTTACATGTGTGTTATTGCCTGAACATTAAAAACTAAACATAGGCACCATGGAAGAAAGCCAACCAAAGTAAAAGTGCAAGGTAACTTATAAGATCCAACGTGTTATTAACCAAACAGCTGTGATAATGGGGGCAATGTCCAAGGTTGGAGACATCTATAGTTGGTTTATGTACTGTCATTCTACATTTCTGATGGTTAAATCCAGACCTCTGCACCTCTGAAGGTCATACTTACTTCTAAAGATCAACCTTACTCCTTTCTCATGGGAATAGAAAGCATCCCTCACATTAAATAGTCAGTGGCTGTTATCCCCAGTGTACAGGCCATCACTCATCATAAGCTGCTGAACAGCATCTTACCTTGCAACTAGACACATTACAAACTTCAAAGACTCAATAATGAATTCAGCTATTTCAGATAACCTACATATCCAGATTGCGGCAGAATTGGCCAGCTCTGTTAAAAGACCATCTACTTATAAGATCTGATGAAAGTTCTATGAACTGGAATATTAACCTCTGTACCCTGACCTCTGTACTTCCAGCTTTTTCTGTTTTTAGTTCAGATTTCCATCATCTGTAGTTATTTGTACATTTTCACTTAACTAAAAGATTAAGTTTTTCTCCATCCATAGCGGCCATCAGACCTGATCCAACGTTTAAAGATTAGCTTTGCTTGTCACATATACTGTATATTGTAACATCAAAATATAAAGTGAAACGCATCATTTGCATCAATAACCTCCACAGCTGGGAACATCCTTGTAAATTTTCTCTGTACTCTTCCAACCTTATATAAGTTTTCCTGTAGTAGGTGACCAATCCTGCACACAATTCTCCAAATTTGGCCTCACAAAAACTAAAACTTAACATCCGACCTCCTATACTTCATACTTTGATTTATGAAAGCCTATGGGACAAAAGCTTTTTTTTTATGACCCTATCCGCCTGTGATGCTACTTTCAATGAATTACAGACCTTTATTCCAAGATCCCTTTGTTCCACCACACTCCTCAGTGCCCTACCATCCACTGTGTAAAACCTACCCTCGTTGGTCCTACAATTTGCAAAATCTCAAACTTGTCTGCATTAAATTCCTTCTTTAATTTTTCAGCTCATTTTTCCAGCTGGTCCAGATCCCACTTCAAGTCATACTAATCTTCCTTGCTGTCCACTACACCCCCAATCTAGGTGTCATCTGCAAACTTGTTGATCCAATTAACCATATTATCATCAAGATTGTTGATATAGATGACAAATAACAATGGAATCAGCACTGATCCTTGCGGCTTTCCTTTAGTCACAGGCCTCCAGTCAGAGAGGCAACTATCTACTACCACTCTCTGGATTCTCCCACAAAGCCAATGTCTAATCCAATTTACAACCTCATTTTGAATGCCAAGTGACTGAGACTCCTTGACCAACCTCCCATGTGGAACATTGTCAAATGCCTTGCTAAAGTCCATGTAGACTACATTCACTGCCTTGTCTTCATCAATTTTCCAGGTAACTTCCTTGAAAAAATCTTTAAGATCGGTTAGACATGACGTACCATACACAAATTCATGCTGACAGTCATCCATGTCTATCCAAATACTAATAGATATGGTCTCTTCCAGTAATTTTCCCACTATTAGTATCAGGCTTACCAGCTTATAATATCCTGCTTTATTTTTAGAGCCTTTCTTAAACGGTGGTACAACATTAGCTATTCTTCAGTCCTCTGGTATATCTCTTCTAGGGCCACACCAGTTTCTGCACTTGCCTCCTGCAGGGTCCAACTGAGTACCTTGTCAGGCACTGGGGATTTATCTACCCAAATTTGCTTCAAGACAGCAAACACCTCCTCCTCTTTAATTTGTTTGGGATCCATGAAGTTGATGCTGCTTTGCCTCACTTCTATAGACTCTGCATCTGTCTCCTAAGTAAATACAGATGCAAAAAAAAAAAATTTAGATGACCCCCATCTCATTTGGCTTCATGCATGGATTACCATTCTGATCTTCAAGAGGACTATTTTTGACCCATGTGTTCTTTTTGCTCTTAACTTATCTGTAGAATCCTTTAGAATTCTCCTTCACCTTGTCTGATAGGGTAACCTAATGTCTTCTTTAAGCCCTCCTTTCTTAAGTGTTCTTTTGCATTTGTTATACTCGATGAGCACTTTATTTGTTCCTACTTGCCTATACCTGCCAATGTTCTCTACAACTGTTACCTTTATATTTCATTCTGACAGGCACCTACAACCTTCGTACTCTCAAAATTTTGCTTTTGAAGACCTCCCACTTACCAAGTACACCTTTGCCAGAATGCAGCATGTCCCAATCCACACTTGCAAGATCCTTTCTGATACCATCAAAATTGGCCTTTCTCCAAATTAGAAGCTTGACCTGCAAACTAGACCTTTTTTCCGTATTTACTTTGAAATTAATGGCATTGTGGTCACTGGATGCAAGGTGTTCCCCTGCACAAACTTCTGTCACCTGCCCTGTCTCATTTCCTAATGCCCAATCAAGTATTGCACACTCTCTCATTGGGACATCTAGTCTTTCTACAGTATTGGAGTCCCAGTCAATATGTAGAAAGTTAAAATCACCTACTATCGTCAACACTCACACATTCAATGAGTTTAGTTAAGTTTGAAATACTGCTGCTGATATTTTTTATATTTCTTTTCATAACTTATCAACTTGACTAAACAGATTGGTCGTGATTTTATACCCTTTGTCCCTTTAGCCAATAGGAAGAAGAGAAATAGAAGGGAGTTGGTTCTGGAATCAAGGTATGATCTCAAACAATGCCGTTTCATCTTCACATTGTTATGGAAATAAATGAAAAAAAAATTTGATTTTCATTCTAAGCTCCTTTTGAGGCTTCCATTGAATTCCTGAACAGACATATGTCAAGACCAGGAATCGTTACTGCGGTTAAGTATTATATAAAGTTATTATAGAGTCTCTGAAGTTAAAAAAGGAACAAGTATTGAAAATTTGAAATAGATTGGAGCATGCAGGAAAAAGACAGTGAATCAAGTTACATCCATGGAAGGACTAGGGTCACTGACCTGGAATAGTGACTCAGTATTTCAGATTCCGATTCAGTTTATTGTCATTTAGAAACCACAAATGCAATGCAGTTAAAAAATGAGACAACGTTCCTCCAGAATGATATCACAAAAGCATATGACAAAACAGAATACACCAGAAAATCCACATAACGTTTGGCAAACCCCAATCCAGAGTCTGGAGAGGCTGCTGCATATTAATATCGCGCTACCGTCTTAGCGCGTTCCCTGGAAAGGAGCTCCAAATCCACCAGTCAAACAAGACCAAAATCTAAAGCTACAAGACCTGCACAAAACCACATAGTTACAACATATAGTTAAAACAGTGCAAACAATAGCATAATTGATAAAAAAAACAGACTATGGGCACAGTAAAAATAGTCCAAAGATGTTAAAGGACTATAAGTTCAAAAGAAATCACCACACAGTTTCCACAGGTCCCCAGGGTCCCGACAGACTCGCCATCCCACACCGGCAGCAGAAGGGAATACCCTTGCTATGGACTTCCACGGCGCCACCCGACTCAGCCTCGCAGACACAGCACACAATGAAAGCTCCGTTGAACCCAGCCTCACAGACGCAGCACACACCGAAAGCGACCTGACCGCAGCGGACTCCGAGTCCGTCGAATCTCTGAGCCGACGACCATCCCCTCCGGCACAGCTTCTCCAAGCACCATCCTCTGCCGAGTGTATTAAGGTGGCCCCGCCAACGGCCATCGGCAACGCGACCCCGAGGACTGGGGGCCTGTTCTTCCCAGCAGAGTCCCGGACCTCACAGCAGCAGCAGCAACGAAGAAGGTCTTCCTGGAGATTTCCCGATGTTCTTCTGTGCTCCCATGTCCGTTTTCAATCGATTATGATTGCACACGGCACCCCACTTCACAAATAACAGATAATCAGTTCCGGAGTGGCTGCTGCAAGCTGCGTCGCGCCGCCATCTTAGGAAAAAAACACAGATGCTGCATGACTTGCTGAGTGTTGCTGGCATTTACTGTGATGTTAGGCCCAGTGGAAGCTGATGCTTCACAGTTCCAGTATTTGGGGTTTGATGCTGACTTGTGGTTCAAAAGTTCAGATGTTCAACAAATCAAAAGTTCATTTATTATCATGGTATGTATGCAATACACAACTCGGAGATTCTTCTTCTCCAGATAGCCATGAAACAAAGAAAACCATGGAAGTAAGTTCAAACCTTGCCCCCCCCACACAGAAAAAGAATGGCAACACAATCATCCCTGCACTAAAAAAATGAACAAAAGCACAAGAACATCAACCCCCAAGCCCCCTGCTCTCACACATAAACCCAAGAACATTGACCCCAAATCCCCCTCCCCCACACAAGAAAGCTAACAAAAGTACAACAAGAACGTCAACCCCAAAAACACATCCCCCCCCCACAAAAAACAACAATGAGAAAGAATGGGCAACAACACAGAATTTAAAAACCATAAGACTGAAAAAGTGGATGGCCCATAGTCCAAATCCATAAACACAGAGCTTCAGTAACATCATGGAAGCAGAGAGACATGGCTCAAGCACAGAGGCCTGCCCTCCAGGAACAGAAATAGGCCACACAAGCTCCTTCTCAAGCATCAGAGCCAGCAGTGAACCTTCGCTTGCCTTTCACATCCACCTCGATGTTTCAATCTTCCTCATTGCTTTAATTGGCAAAATGGAGTCAATCATCAGCTCACGCCCCATCTCAAAGTTTCTTCACCTCGAGGCCTTGAGGGTTCGAGCTCAAGCTCAAACTCACTTCCCAGGATCTTCTCAGCGACAGCAAAGTGCTGGATCACTCAATCAATCTCCGAATGGTAGATCACAGGCTGTCTGTGTGGAGTTTGTGTATTCTCCTCGTGGCCACGTGGTTTTCCCCAGTTGTTCTAATTTCTTCTCACATTGCAAAGACTCAGTGGTCTAATGGCCTGATTCTGTGCTAGGTAACTACATGATTCTATAACTTAACTTTGTGGAATTCATTGCCACAGATGTCTGCAGAAACCAACTTATTGGGGTCTATTTAAAGCAGAGGCTGATAGGTTCTTGATTAGTAAGGATGTCAATGGTTATGGTGAGAAGGCTTGAGAATGGGGTTGAGAACGATAATAAATAAACTATGATGGAATAGCAGAGCAGACTTGATGAGCCATATGGCGTAAATCTCCTATGTCTGATGTTTCTTTCCTGTCTGCAACTGATTGAAAAAGTCTGTGGCACATCATAAGCAGTTCTGTACGTGAAAGAGCACAGAAACAACAGTGAGCATTTCAGCGTCTGGAACCTGTTGTTTTAGTCAATTAAAGCATCACTGATCTGCATCTCAGTTCCAACTCCCTGTCTAGCCTTCAAATCCTTCATGTCTGAAATACTTAATGAATTCCCAGCAACAGCTTTGAAACAGCACATGTTACAGACTTCCATTATTCTTTAAGGCCTGGGTCTAATTTTGTGGTTATTGCCCCACCTCAACCCCACACTCTGGACCTGACCATTACAGGAAGCAGCTTCCTAACATCTGGAATAGAATTGGGGCAAGCATCTTATATCTAGAAAATTTTATCTGCAGTCTCCATAAAGCTGTTAATTCAACAAACAACACCAAAATCAGATAGAGCAAAAGCAATCAAAATCAAATATACAAAGGAGGAGATTTTTCCTTAGATTGGTAGCACTGAATATATAAAGTGTGTACATATGTGGAACGCAGCAATTAAAAGATGAAAAGTGACCAGTGCAAGATGAGAGTGTCTGTGAGTAGTGGAGTAGAGTGGAGTATGAGGTGCGGGGGGAGGGGGGGACAGCAGGGCATTCATACATGTGTGCTGGGTGGCAGCAGGGTGTTAGGAAGCCTAACAGCCCGGGGAAGAAGCTGTCGCTCTGCCTGACAGTTCTGGGTCTTATACAGTGGTAACTTCTGCCTGGCAGCAGGAGGTCACTGTCATTGTAGGAAAGATGGGAGGGGGTCTTTGACAATTCTGGAGGCACTGTCTATCTGGTGCTTCTGATACATGTCCTGAATGGAGGGAGAAGACCCCAATGCTGTTATTGTTCCTCCTCCAAAGCAGAGGCTAAAATACCATGGCTAGCAGAAATGCTCTGAGGACATATTTCTCGAAAGGCCTATGCTAATCAGTGTCGAGAGTGCAGGGACTCCAACAGCTCAGGGCACACATTTTTGTCTGTATTATTTTATTATAATTTTATAATTGTATTATAAAGATCAGCTTCTGTATAGTATAAAGCAAGTAGTTGATTGCTCATGTTTTTATTACTCTAAGACTAATTGTGTCTCAGTAGACTTCCAATAAATTTTGTGAAAAGCAAAACAAAGAAATATTTTAAACATTAATACAATCACAAATGTTTACAAATTAATTGTTTCACAGACTGAAGGGAAAGAGCAGAGGCATGGTAGCATAACGGTCAGCACAATGCTTTATAGGGCCAGCTGTAGGATCGGGGTTCGACTCCCACCACAGTCTGTAAGGAGCTTTAAGCTTCTGGGTGCTCTGGTTTCCTCCCACATTCCAAACATGTCTGGTTAACAAGTTGTGGGCATGCTACGTTGACACTGGAAGCAGAATGACACTAACACAATCCATGGGGATTTGATTTGACACAATTTACACATTTCACTGTATGTTTCAATGTACATGTGACAAATAAAGCTAATCTTGAGGAGTGGATTATTTGTATAGATATTTGAAAGGGCAGGCACTTGTGCAGTGGGCTCTGGTATTGCTGCATTCTGTGAATGCTCTATTAAATGCTAGGCCTGGGTAATTCATGAAGAATAACAGTATAACAGTGGTATTACTGATGAGGGGGGAAGAATGGAAAGAATCAGTGAGACTTGAACCAGCGTCAATGAATATGAACAACACAGAGATTTTACAGTTTTGCTACAGCAGCACTCGTGTACACTGATAGTTTGAGTGATATAAATAAATACACTGAAATAAAGCATCTGATTAACATGGTAATACCAATTTACTGAAAAATTCACCAGATTGGGGATTGCCAGCACTTCCATATCCTTTTCAATCAGTGGTTGCATTCAATACAGAACAGCTGTAAAATTGGGCCAATTAATTTTGCTCATGTACATTGGATCCTACCAGCAGGGAATGAGCAAGTGCAGGGCAATACTGTGCATAGCATCATTTAGGTTCTCAGCTCAGGCCAGTCCCTAAAGTGACATGATTTAAGAGAAACAAGGTAGGTGGTATGATAGATTGGCAGTTAACATCACAATTTACAGTGCTAGTGATTGGGGTTCAATTCCCACTGCTTTCTGTAAGGAGTTAGTACATCCTCCTGGTCAATGTGTGGGTTTCCTTTGGGTAGTCCTTCCCAGCTGACCCCCGGGAAGCACCTGCCACCCAACAAGCCCAACCTCAATATCTCTATGCAATGACCTGAGTTAGGATCTACCTATCAAAAGGATTGAAACATCTTGTCCTATGAGCTCAAACTCCATACAGGTTAGGGTTGGGGTTAGTAAGTGGTGGGCATGCTATGTTGGCACTTGAAGCATGGTGACACTTGTGAGCTGACCCCAGCACGTCTGCAGATGGTGTTGGTCATTGAACGCAAATGATGCATTTCACTAATGTTTCAACATTTTGATATGCGTGTGACAAGAAAGACATGTAAGCTTTTTAAATCTTACTTCTGAATAATAGAGACACCTGTATAATGGGATCAGCCATCATATAGACTCTGAACTGTGATTCAATGAGTCATGGATCACTAAGGATTGAGCCTTCATATTTGTTTTCATGGCAATGCCATCTGTTCTTTTAAAATATTAAACTCATGCGTAATTCACTGAAAGGTTCAAAGTCCAAGGTAATTTTATTATCAAAGCATGCAACTGTCACCATATACCACCATGGGATTCATTTTCTTACAGACATTCACAGTAGAACAAAGAAATACAATAGAATCAATGAAAAACTACATACAAAGACCAGCAAACAACTAATGTGAAAAAGAGGGCAAATTATGCAAATTTTAAAAATAAATAATTAAATAATTAAATTTTGTTGAGAATATGAGTTGTCAAGTCTTCAAAAGTGAGTCCATAGTTTGTGAAATCAGTTCAGAGTTGAGGGGAGTGAAGTTATTCATGCTGGTTCAGGAGCCTGATGGTTGAAGGGTAATAACTACTCTTGAAGCTGGTGGTGTGGGACATGAGGCTTCTATACCTCTTTCCTGATGGTAGCAGTGAGATGAGAAGAGAAGGGTTTAGAGGGTTATAGGCCAAACATGGATAACACAGGATAGGAACATCCCAAAGAGAAAGAAATATTCTAAAGGCAGGGTAACACACCATGGCTGACAAGAGAAGACGAAGCCAGCATAAAAGACAAAGAGAGGGCATACAACAGAGCGAGAAATTAGTGGGAAATTAGAGAATTGGAAAGCTTTTAAAAAGCAACAGAAAGCAACAAAAAAAAAGTCAAGAAGTAGGAAAAGATGGAATACAATGGTAAGCTAACCGGATATATAAAGTGTAAAAGAGAGGCAAGAGTAGATATCAGACTGATGGTGGAGAGGTAGTAATGGGGGACAAGAAAATGGTGAACAAACTGAATAAGTACTTTGCATTAGTCTTCACAGTGAAAGACACAAGCAGTTTGCTGAAAGTTCAAGAGTATCAGGGGGCAGAAGTGTTGGAAGTTGCTATTACTAGCAAGAAGGTTCTTGTGATATTGTTATGTCTGTAGGTAGGTAAGTCACTTGGACTAGATGGTATACACCCTAGGGTTCTGAAAGAAGTGGCTGAAGAGATTGTAGATGCATTAGTCATTATCTTTAAAGAATCAGTTGATTCTGCCATGGTTCTGGAGGAATGGAAAATTGCAAATGCCTCTCCACTGTTCAAGAAGGGAGAGAGGTAAAAAAAAGGAAATTATAGGCCAGTTAGTCTGACCTCAGTGGTTGGGAAGATGTTGGAGTAAATTATTAAGAATGTGGTTTCGGGGTACTTGAAGGCACAGGATAAAATAGACCATAGTCAATATGGTTTTCTTAAGAGAAAATCTTGCCTGACAAATCTGCTGGAATTCTTTAAAGAAATAACAAGAAGGATAGACAAAGGATAATTGGTGGATGTTATGCACTTGGATTTTGACAAGGTGCCAGATGTGAATCTTAACAAGAGCCGATGGTGTTAAAGGGGACTGCTAGCATGGATAGAGCATTAGCTGATCGGCAGGAGCCGAAGGGTGAGAAGAAAGGGAGCATTTTTTTATTTAGCTGCCAGTGACTAGCAGTGTTCCACAGGAGAATGTGTTGGGACCACTTCTTCTTATGTTGATTATCAATGACTTGGATGATGGAATTGATGGCTTTGTTGCAAAGTCTTGAGGATGATATGAAGATAGGTGAAGGGGCAGGTAGTTTTGAGGAAGCAGAGAGGCTACAGACAGACTTGGACAGATTAGGAAAATAGGCAAAGAAGTGGCAGATGAAATACAGTGTTGGGAGGTTTATGGTTATGCACTTTGGTAGAAGAAATAAAAACATAGACTATTTTCTAAATGCAGAGAAAATTCAAAGATCGGAGGAGCAAAGTGACTTGAGAGTCCTTGTGCAAGATTCCCTAAGAGTTAATTTGCAGGTTGAGTCTGTGGTGAAGAAGGCAAATGTGACGTTAGTAATTAGTTCGACAGAACTAGAAAAGAAAGCAAGAATGTGATGTTGAGGCTTTATAAAGCACTGGTGAGGCCTCACTTTGAGTATTTTGAGCAATCTTGGGCCCTTTATCTAAGAAAGGATGTGCTGACATTAGGGAGGTTTACAAAAATGATTCCAGGATTGAAAGGCTGTTGTATGAGGAGCATTTGATGGCTCCTGGCCTCTATTCACTGGAATTCAGAGGAATGAGAGGTGACCTCAATGAAATCTATCGACGGCTGAAAGGATGTGGAGACGATATTTCCTGTGATGGGGAAGTCTAAGGCAAGAGGACACAGCCTCAGAACAGAGGGAATTTCTTTATTCAGAGAGTGAATTTGCTGCCACAGGCAGCTGTGGAGGCCAAGTCATTGGGTACATTTAAGGCAGAGTTTGGTAGATTATTGATAAATCAGGGCATGAGGGGATACGGGGAGAAGGCAGGAGATAAGTGCTGAGACAAAAAATGGATCAACTATGATGAAATTATGCAGCAGACTCAAAGGGCCAAATGGCCAAATTCTGCTTCTACATCTTATGGCATAAATGTGAGAAAATGGGATAAGATAAAATGAGCATCTTGATTGGCATGGACTAGTGCATGTTTCTGTGCTATTCGACTCCATGACTCAATAACACAAAGCTGACTGGATGACACAGTGACAGAGCTTGTAGTGTTGATATCCTACAGCAACACTGGCCTGGACCTAACATCTAACCTCTGCTGTTATCTGCTTGGACTTTGCATCTTCACCCAATGACACTGTGATTTTCCCCTGGGTGCTCTAGTTTCCTCCCATGTATGAAGTTGTGAAGATTAATAGGTTAATGTGCCACTGTCAATTGCCCCTAAGGTATAAGTAAGTGGTCAGATCTGGCAAGAGTAGGTGGAAGTGTGAGGGAAATATGCTACAGGAAAGATTAGCTGGAGAATGGAATTGCTCAGTGAGCTGCAACAGAATCCATGGACTGAATGGCATCCTTCTTTGTCCTTTGAAAGTAAGGATTAATATTGCAAATCTGCAAAATAAACAACTCAACTTAAATGCATATTTCTCTTCCATATCATTGACCTGTCTGCTCAGTATTTGCAGCATTGACTTCAGATTTTCTGCATTCATTTTTTTATGACTATAAATGTAAAATCAACCCTGCACAAAATGAAAATCCACACTATAAAATTAAACTCAGTTTTCTGCAGCCAAATTTACTTTCAGTTTTTTCACTGCAGGCCATATTGCCATGAATTCAGACTGATTATCTTAGCTGTAGATGTAGTTCACTGGAACTCCTGTGTTTCATCAGAATCAGAATCAGGTTTAATACCACTGGCTGTAGTGTTCTCACTCAGGTGTAAGGGAACGCTGAACTAAACACCGAGGTAAACCGTAGTCAATGAAAACAGGATCACAGTAAGATTAACCGTTTACTGTTCACTCTTCCACATTAACGTATGGTGAAAACTGTTGATAAAACAATACAAGATTTGTACAGTATTTGTTTCCTTCTTGATATCACATTTACATCGTGAATACTTGCAAAAGTAAAACTACAACAACTACATTACATTAAAGTGCAGCATACAGTCAGAATCTACTTACGCCATTGACTGCTTTAAATACACTTCAACACAAACTATCCGCAACTCTTTAACTAACGAAAACATAAACCTTATCAACCGTCGTTACTTTTAACGGAATCAGCGTTAACATTTTAATTCAACATATCGATTATTTCATGAACTTACGGCATTGCTTCACTATGTTTCTAATGTGTAGAAGACAACTTTTCTTGCGCTGATCTCGCACATGTGTGCCCCCTCCTTCCCATTTCTCCAAACCGGTATTTTCCCACAAGACGCGGAGAAACCGGATGTGACGTCATCGCATGCTGCGATATATCACAGACAACGAATTTACTTTAAACAATCCTAACTTTAACTAGAAAATGCTAACAAACGAATTACTAAGCGAAAATATTATAAACTAAACGAATGCCATAAAGGCAACACACTGGCATTGTAGCAGAGTGGATTGATCTCACCCAATTATTCGAGCATCCAGGAGATGTGGTAACAAATGTACAAACACAACAAGTAACTGAAGCCGTATTTATTATCATAAACAGGATAGTACAAAATACTGCACAGCAAGTCACAAGAATTTCCAGTCACCACTCAGTTGTTGTTGGGGGCACTCTGATTCCAATTGTGGAACCACCCCTTGGTCCCAGGTACTGATGATGATTCTATTTCAGGTGAAACTCCATCAAAGACTCGAAAAGCACCTCCATAAATATAAGTTTCACAAGCACCAGGTCATGAAGAGACGAACAAATCCTCCATGCTTGCTCTAGTACAGTCTGTTTATTCTTCATTCAAAGAACACATTAAATTGAATTGAGTTTATTTTATTTCTTACATCCTTCACATACACGAGGAGTAAAGATCTTTGTGTTACATCTCCATCTAAATATGCAATGTGCAACCATAGTAATTTATAATAAATAGCACAGTCAATGTAACATAGAAATACACTCAAATTAGTGTGAGTTAATCATTCTGATGGCCTGGTGGAAGAAGCTGTCCTGAAACTGTTGGTCCTGGCTTTTATGCTGTGGTACTGTTTCCTGGATGATAGTAGCTGGAACAGATTGTGGTTGGGGTAGTTGGGGTGACTTGGGTCCCCAATGATCCTACAGGCCCTTTATTCACACCTGTCTTTGTAAATGTCCTGAATCACCGGAAGTTCACAACTGCAGATGCGCTGGGCAGTCAGCACCACTCTGCAGAGTCCTGCAATCGAGGGAGGTACAATTCCCGTACCAGGCAGTGATGCAGCCAGTCAGGGTGCTCTCAATTGTGCCCCTTTAGAAAATTCTTGGGATTTGGGGGCCCATACTAAACTTCCTCAACTGTCTGAGGTGAAAGAGGTGCTGTTGTGCCTTTTTCACCACATAGCTGGTGGGTACAGACCACATGAGGTCCTCGGTGATGTGGATGCCAAGGAACTTAAAGCTGTTGACCCTCTCAACCCCAGATCCACTGATGTCAATAGGGGTTAGCCTATCTCCGTTCCATCCATAATCCACAACCAGTTCCTTTGTTTTTGCGACATTGAGGGAGAGGTTGTTTTCTTAACTCCACTGTGTTAGAGAGATGACTTCTTCCCTGTAGGCCACCTCGTTATTGTTTGAGATTAGGCTAATCAATGCAGTGTCATTGACAAATTTAATTATCAGATTGCACCTGTGGGTGGGGACACAGTCATGGGTATGCAGGAAGTAAAGGAGGGGACTCAGTACACAACCCTGAGGGGCTCCTGTGTTGAGAGTCAGAAGGGTGAAGGTGAGGGAGCCCACTGTTACCACCTGCCAGTGATCTTACAGGAAGTCCAGGATCCAGCTGCATGAGGTAAAGTCAAGGACGAGGTCTCTGAGCTTCCTGTCGAGCCTGGATGGAATTATGGGATTGAATGCTGAACTGTAGTCCAAGAACAGCATTCTCACATAAGACAATCTCACATGTGTCTATCAACCAGTAATCAGTGTACCCTCATAACTGAATTAGACATTTTCATGACTACTCCTTGTTATCTCATCCAGTAATTGAATACTATCCATAGCACAATGTTCCTCGGGTTTCCACAGTACATTAAAGGTCACATATAAGCGATAAACTCAAATTCAAACAGAATCCAGCTATCAATCCAACCTGACAAGTCATTCATTCAATCATTTTTTTTTTACAAATTCCATATACTATAAGCATTACTTACTGCTAATTATGCAGCTGGCATTTAGGGTCCTCCATCTCTGGCAATGTTCTGGCTTCCTTCATCATGAACTGCTGTTCAGTTTTCACTATTGTCTGTCATGCAAGTGTGGGTCATTGAGGCACGCAAGCCGCCAAAACACGACAAGGTTGTAGTCTTCTTGGAGGATGCTACAAGCATATGTAGCGAAATTTGTTGTTTTTGCAGTTGCAGTACATTGCAATAAAATAGTAGAAAACTATGAATTACAATAGGAAATATATATTAAAATTAAATTAAACGATTAGTGCAAAAAGAGGGAGAAAAATAATGAGGTAATGTTCATGGATTCATTGCCTATTGAGCAATCTGATAGAGGAGGGAAAGAAGCTGTTCCTGGAACATTGAGTATGTACCTTCAGGCTCCTGTGCATCCTTCTTGAAGCTAGCAATGAAAAGAGGGCATGTTCTGGGAGATTGGACCTGCCATTTTAAGGCATCGCCTTTTGAAGTTTCAAAGTTCAAAGTTCAAAATACCTATATGTCACCATAGACAACCCTGAGATCTATTTTCCTGTCTTTATCCTCAATAAATCTATAGAATATTTATAGATAACAGAATCAATCAAAGCCTACCCAACTAGGGTACACAGAGTGCAGCAAACAACAAACTTTGCAGATGCAAAAGGAAGAACTAATAATAATATATAAATAACCAATAGATATTGAGAACATGAGAAGAAGAGTCCTTGAAAGTGAGTCTATTGGTTGTGCACCATTTCAATGAATGCTGGGGAGGCTAGTGTCCATGATGGAGCTGGCTGAGTTTACTACTCTGTGCAGCTTTTTCTGATCCTATGCCATGGCCCCTCCATACCAGCTGGTGATGCAATCCGTTAGAATGCTATCTATGGAACATACATGTGTAGGGATTTATTTTGAAGTTGCATGATTCCATAGTAAGGCCTAATTTGGAGTAATGTGTGCAGTTTTCGTCACCTTCCTACAGGAAAGACGTAAATAAGGTTGTAAGAATACAGAGAAAATTTACAAGGATATTGTCAGGATGGAAAGATTAAATAGGTTAGAATTTTATTTGCAAGAAGGTAGAAGATTGAGAGGAGATTTGATAGAGTATACAAAATTATGTGGGGTAAATGCAAGCAGGCTTTTTCCAGGGATGTTAGGTAAGACTACAGCTAGAGGTTATAGGTTAAGTGTGAAAGGTGAAATGTTTAAGGGGAACATGAGGGGAAACACCTTAACTCAAAGGGTGGTGGGAGTGTGAAATGAGCTTGCCAGCACTAGTAGTGGATGTGATTTTGATTTCAACATCAAAAGTTTGGGTAGGTACATGGATGGGACAAGTACGGAGTGCTATAATCTGGGGGCAGGTCAATGGGTCTATGCAATTTAATTGGTTCAGCATGAACTAGATGGGATGAAGGGCCTGCTTCTATGTTGTAGTTCTCTAAGACTCTATGACATATGAATTCTCCTAAAAATCCTAATGAAAAATCACCACTGTTATGTCTTCTTTGTAATTGCATCAGTATGTTGGATTTACACCTCATTGTCAGTTTATTCACAAGAATGAAACTGCTCAGTCTAGTTTTCTAATGGAACATAATAGGCTGAGGAGGGGATTTCCTTCCTGAGCTATGTTCTATGACATAGTAAACCATTCCTATATGAATACGGCTTCTCTGTGGTTTCACTTTAAAGAAGAAGGCATTTTGGGGATGAATAAATTAAAGGAGGAAGCTGTTATAGATATCTCACAAAACAATTTCAATACAATTGCACCTTTGACTGTAAATCTTTTTTTAATTTATAATACATTCTTTTTAGTAGTATGCAATATAATCCTCAGTCAATAACATGTTTAACAGAATTTAATCCATGCTTTTGATCCTAATTTGCTAGTGAGAAAACTCAGGTTCAATACAAAATCTTTGAAAAAGGCAGGAGAATCTAATAATGTACAAGGCATCCTAATCTTTATAAATTAAGGCTAAGGAACTTTGCCCAAAAGTGAAAAACAAGTGTTAAGTATATGCAATGCTATTAAAACTAATTTTTTCAACAGCTCAGACCAAGCATGCAATATTGGGACTAGTTGATAATTATTACCATGAGGGAGAAATTCATCTTTGGTTGCAATAGCTGGATATCTGGAAGGGTAAAAATTCACCGGACACACTCATGCCCTATTTTCAGTTCTAATGATTTTATTGAACTTTTTACAGGTGACTCACACTGCAGCAACTTAACAGAGATTCTTCAGTCGCACTTCCTAAACCAGCAGCCTCTAACACTGGTAGCAGGTGCACAGACAAATGACCTGAGTGTTAATTGTAGTGGATGGGATGACAATCAAGTTGGCTGTCTTGCCTCAAAGGACATTCAACTTTGTAAGGATTGTTGGTGCAAGTGGAAAGGACACCCAGTGGGCATGTTATTAGATACCTCCTGTACCTACTAATGTGCCCACTGAGTGTGTGTTCATAGTCTCCTGCTGCTGTAGCCCATCCACTTCAGAATTCAATGTGTTGCTCTTATGCACACCATTGTTGCAACATGAGGTTACAGGAGTTACTGTCACCTTCTTGTCAGCTTGAATCAGTCTGACCATTCTCCTCTGACTTATCTAATTAACAAGGCATTTTTGTCAACTGGATTCTTTTTGTTTTTTTTTACACTGTTTTCTGTAAAATCTAGAGACTGCTGTGTGTGACAGTCCCAGAACATCAGAGGTTTCTGAGATATTCAAACCACTTTGGCACCAACAATGATTCATTCCAAGGCAAAGCCACTTTGATCACATTCCTTCACCACTCTGATGTTTGGTCTGAACAACAATTGAACCTCTTGACCATGTCTGCATGTGGTGTTTCTGCCACACAATTGGCTAATTAGATAGTTGGTTCAACGAGCAGGTGTACAGGTGTACCTAATAAAGTGGACACTGCATGTATTTGATCACAGTCTGCACTTCTGCATTGAAGATGCTTGAAAAGCTTTTTGAGATTTTAGTCATTCTGCAGGTGATCCAGCCCCTTGCAGCCATTGTATTTTTGTGGGTGATCATAATACGGTAAGTACCTAATTAGCAGTGATTATTTCAAGAATGTTGGTGGTGAGTGGTTGAGTATTCGTAATGCCAAAGAGAAACTGTCAGCCTGTCTCTTCTTGGGGATGATTATTGCTGAACACTTGCGTGTCATGAACACTGCCTGCCACTAATCTGCCAATGTTGTCAAAAAAGTGTTCCATGTCGGCATTGACTGCCTCATTGCCTCATTGCACCATCATCAGTGAACATTGCCACTTCTGACCTGATGAAGAGGAAGATAATTGATGAAGCACGTGAAGGTGATATTTCCCGGAGGGACTCAATGCTGAGTAATTGGCCTCCAGCAATCAGAACCACCTTCCTCTGTGTGGGGTTGTACCTCACACTGTAGCCAGTGGAGAAATCACCTTTCAAAGATAAGCTGAAGTCCCATTTTCCTATAAGTATGGATTAAAATAATTTCAGCAGTTTTGCTATAAATTACTTTCAGGATAAGGGTAATGCTGACAAGGCCTGTTTGTTGTTTTAGCTCATTGTCCTAGAGATGCAGGTCAGTCTTCCACTTAAGTTGCTGCAGACCTTCTGGTGATCGTACTCTCACAAAAGAAGAATTCAGCAAGTACATATTCATCAATGGACTATTTCAGAATAAATATTTGACTTATTTATTTTGTTTTTTCTTTACAGAGGTGATAACTCTCTTCAAAGTTCAATGTAAATTTTTTTATTGAAGTACATTATTTTATGTCACCATATACAACCTATTTTCTTGAAGGTATACTCAACAAATCTATAGAATAGGAACTATAACAAAATTAATGAAAGACCACCCATCTAGGATGTTCAACCAGTGTGCAGAAAACAACATAGTGTGCAAATGCAAAAAGAAGACAAAATAATATTGTAAAGTATGGATCTATTGCTTTTAGAGCTATGACACCCCCTCCATAGCACTATGTATTGATCTGTTGTATGTGCATGTGCTGTTGTCTACACATGTGTTATTCTCTCTCTCTGCAATGTTAATACACCAGTTAAAGCCATCTCCTGTGTCCGTGCTTTTACTTAATTGATATGTGGTTGTGCACAGACACAACAAGTTGGCAATGAGTACGGACATGAATGTCGGAAAATATCATGAACGGCACCAATAGTTACCGCACGAAACAGAGTTAAACAGTACAGAGAAGGTCATCATGGACACTAACAAATGCATGAGTAACAGTGAAAGATGCACTGAATTTGAAGTGAAAATAACATGGCAATGGGAAAGTAGATGAATTTGATAGCACTAATGAAGGCTGGGGCTTGTATTTCAGGAGAGTTGAACTGTATTGTAACATGAACTAAGTGGAGGAGCAAATGAAATCCCCTACACTTCTTAGCTTAATGGGCCCAAGAATATATAGTCTCTTACACAACTTAGTAACCCCTGAAAAGTGAGCAAGCATGAAGTTCAAAGAAATTGTTACAATTTTACAAAATCATTTGAGCCCTAAACTGCTGCTAATAGCTGGGAGATATAGATTTTACAAAAGGAACCAGTCGAAAGATGAAAGCATTTCTGAATACATTGCAGAACTGTGTAAACTTTTCCAGTACTGTGACTGTAGAGATGGACTTTCTGATGGATTCAGGGACAGGCTTGTATCTGGCATGTATAGTCAAAGCACTCAAATGAGCCTACTGTCTGAAAGAGACCTAACCTTAGAACAGGCATTGACCATTGTAATATCATTGGAGACTGCAGCAAAGGATGCAGCAGAACTACAGAAAAGGAAGTTAAAATGTGAAATACACAAAATGTCCCTGAATGGTGCAAAAAACCAAAGATGTTATTGATATGGCAAACCCTCCCATGATGCAAATGACTGTTGGTACAAGTAAGAGGCGTTCAGAAAGTGTCACAGACAAGGTCACATCGAAAGGGTGCACATCAAACAAAAAGCACAACTAAAGAGAAAAACCACACCAAATGAAGTTTCACACACAAAACTAAGCAAACAGAATCAGACAATATAGAGTCTGACAACAGTGAACTGTCATGCCTAGAACTGCACAGTATAACTGAAGCAGATCGCAAAATCATCTAGATCACAATGGACGTGTCTGATGTAAAAGTGAAAATGGAGCTGGATGCAGGGTCAGTTTTGTCTATAATTCCTGAGGCTGAGTACAATGGACCGTTTTCTAAGATAGCATTAGAGAAGACCTTAGTGATTCTGAAGACTTGCACGGGCAATAAAGTGTCTCCCAAAGGCAAACTGAAAGTGAAAATGATGTATGGAGGCCAACCACAACAGTTAGAGCTTTACGTATTGAAAAGTAGAGGGCCAGACGTGAATAGTTGAGAAAAATCCAACTAGACTGGCACTCAATCAAAGCTCTCAGTGTGACAGCAACAGACAATGGCAACTCAAATGGTAACACTAACTGCAGACTAGCACAGCTGCTTAATGCTAATGAGAAGGTATTTGAAAAGCGAATAGATAAATAGATTGAAGACTTATAGCCAAAAGCTGTTCATGATAACAAGACAAGAAGTGGATACCCGGTAGATAGCTACAAGAACTGGACCACTGATGTACACTGTGGATGCTGGAGATCAGAGATGGTGATGCCTTGTGGACCAGATAACACACCTGAGTCAATTGCAGCCAACAAAATGAACACATTACAATCATTGGACTTACCTCTCAGTGATGATGTCACTGACAGCAATGTGACTATCCTGAGAGAACATTGTCATAGACAAGACATCTACCAAACCTGATGCCACTCCACAGGCCCAGAGAAACTATCATGAGAGAAACAGAGCACCATCCAAAAGACTGAATCTTCAGAACTGTGAGGTTACTTATGGATGTTAATGCAAAAGCATGCTTATTTAGAATGTGGGTTATGAAAAGGAAATTGAATGCTTTGTATATCTGCATACTTGTGGAGATTTGTGATATATATGATTATATGATATATATGTACAATGTCTGAAATACATCTTATGGAAATGTTTGTTTGATGATGAACTTCAATAAAAAATAAATTACAAAAGAAGAAGAATTCACACCCCACCCCCGGGATGTTTTCATGCTTTATTGTTTTACAACACTGAATCACAGTGGATTTGGTTTGTTTTTCTTTACACTGATCAACAGATAAAGACTTCTGTCAAAGTGAAAATAGATTTCTACTAGGTGATCTAAATTAATTACAAATATAAAACCCAAAATAATTGATTGCGTAAGTATTCACCACCCTTAATATGGCACACCAAACTATCACTGGTGCAGCCAATTGATTTTAGAAGTCACATAATTAGTTGAATGGAGATCACCTGTGTGCAGTCAAGGCCTTTCAATTGATTGTAGTAAAAATGCACCTGTATCTGGAAAGTCCAACTGCTGGTGAGTCAGTATCCTGGCAAAAACTACACCATGAAGACAAAAGAACTCTGCAAGCAACTCACCAAAAAGGTTATTGAAAAGTAGAATTCAGGAGATAGATACAAGAAAATTTCCAAGTCACTGAATATTCCTTGGTGTACAGTTAAGTCAGTCATTAAGAAATGGAAAGAATATGGCACAGCTGTAAATCTGCCTGGAGCAGGCTGCCAAAAAGGGGGGCCAGTGAGGAAGGCCACCTAGAGACTTATGAGAACTCTGGAGGAGTTACAAGCTTCAGTGGCTGAGATAGGAGAGACTGCACATATAACAACTGTTGCTTGGGTGCTTCACCAGTTGCATTTATGGGAGAATGGCAAAGAGAAAGCCACTGTTGAAAAAAAACTCACATGAAATCTCAGCTAGAGTTTGCCAGACTCGGAAGTCAGCTGGAAGAAGGTTCTATGATCTGATGAAACCAAAATTGAGCTTTTAGGCCAACAGACTAAATGTTATGTTTGAAGTAAGCCAAACACCGCACATCATCAAAAACACACCTTCTCTACCATGAAGCATGGTGGTGGCTGCATCATGCTGTGAGATGCTTCACTGCAGCAGGCCCTGTTGAAACTTGTGAAGGTGGAGGGTAAAATGAATGCAGCAAAATACAGAGAACTCCTGGAGTAAAAGCTGGTGCAGTCTGCAACAGAACTGTGACTTGGGAGAAGATTGGTTTTCCAGCAAGACAATTACCTCAAGCATAAAGCCAAAGCTACATAGGAATGGCTTAAAAACAACAGGGTTAGTGTCCTGGAGTGACCAGGTCAGAGTACAGACCTCAATCCAATTGAGAATTTGTAGATGGACTTGAAAGGGGTTTTCCCCTTGTGATCCCCATGCAATCTGACAGAGCTTAAGCAGTTTTGGAAAGAAGAATAGGGAAAAATTGCAGTGTCCAGATGTGCAAAGCTGATAGAGACCTATCCACACAGACTCAAGGCTGTAATTGCTGCCAAAGGTGCATTACTAAATACTGACTTGAAGGGGTGAATATCTTTAAAACACAAAACAATTGATTACATTTGTAATTAATCTAGATTACTTTGTAGAGATCTCTTTTCACTTTGATATGAAAATCTTTGTCTGTTGATCAGTGTCAAAAAAGCCAAATTAAATCCACTGTGATTCAATGTTGTAAAACAATAAAACATGAAAACTTCCAAGGGGTCTGTATAATTTTTATATGCAGTGAATTTACAGTGTTATGTTGCATTAATCTAAAGGGGGGGGAAGTGTAATGTATGGATCCATTTCTTTTAAAGAAATGATACACCCCACCCTTAACTCTACTTATTGATCTGTTGTCTGCACATGTGCATTGTTCTCTCTCGCTCTTGTTGCAATGTGAATATACCAGTTGAAGCCATCTCCTGCATTTGTGCTTTTATTAAATTGATTATATAGCTGTACACAGATAAAACAAATATAAATATTGAGAACTTGAGATGAAGACTCTTTGAAAGTGAGTCCATTGGTTGTGGGAAAATTTCAATGATGGGGCAAGTAAAGTTGAGCAACGTTATCCCCTTTGTTCAAGCGACTGATGATTGAGGGGTAATAAGTGTTCCTATACTTGGTGGTTCGAGTCCTAAGGTTCTTGTACCTCCTTCCTGATTGCAGCAGGGAGAAGAGAGCATGACCTGGGTGCTGAGGGTCCCTGATGATGGATGTTGCTTTTGTGAGACAACATCCATGTAGATGTGTTCAGTGGTTGGGGGGTTTTACCCATGATAGACTCGGCTGTTCCACTACTTCTTGTAGAATTTTACAATCAAGGGCATTAGTGTTCCCATACTAAGCTGTGATGCAGCCTGTCAGTCAGTATACGGCAGTACCTCTACTTTCTTAGGAGTTTGTGGAGATGTCATGCCATATCTCTGCAAACTCCTAAAGAAGTAGAGTCACTGCTGAGCTTTCTTCATAATTGCACTTAGATGCTGGGCCCAGGACATGTCCTTTGAAATAATAACACCTAAAATTTTAAAGTTGCTATTCCACTCCACCTCTGACCCTCCAGTGAGGACTGGTTCATTGACTTCTGGATTCCTTCTCCTTAATTCTATATCAGTTCCTTGGTCTTGCTAACATTGAGTGCAAGGTTGTTGTTATGACACCACTCAACCAGCTTTTCTATCTCCCTCCTATAAGCAGATTTGTCACCACCTTTGATTTGGTCCACAACTTGAAAATGGATTGAAGCTGTGCTTAGCCACACAGTCATGAGTATAACGCAAGTAGAGCAGGGGGCTAAGCACACAGTCTTGTGGTGCACCTATGCTGATGGAGATCGTGGGTGAGACGTTATTGCCAATTGAACTGACTGGGGTCTACAAGTCAGGAAAACTGGGATACAATGCACAAGGAAGTATTGTGGCCAAGGTCTTGGAGCTTATTGATTAGTTTTGAGGAGATAATGATATTGAATTCTGTGCTGTAGTATATAAGGAGAATCCTAATGTATGCATCTTTGCTATCCAGATGTTGCAGGAATGAGTGAAGAGCCAATGAGAAGGCATTTGCTGAGGTCCTGTTGCTCCAGTTGTCAAATTGCAATAGAAATAAGTCACTTCTCGTGCTGGAGTTGATCTGTTTCATCACCAACCTCTCAAAACACTTCATAACTGTGGATGTAAGTGCTGCTGGCCAATAATCATTGTGGTAGGTCATCACACTGTTCTTGGGAACCGATATAATTGAAGTCTGCTTGATGCAGGTGGGTACCATACACTGCCAAACCATGAGGTTAAAGATCTTTGCAAACACACCGGCAAGTTGATCAGCACAGGTCTTTAGAACATGGCCAGGTACCCCATCCAGGGTACAAGGAACAAGGAACATTGCTGGATGTGGGAATTTGTAATGGTTCCTCCAAGTTTTGATGATCGAAGCAAGCATGAAAGGCATTGAGCTCATCTGGAAGTGAAGCCCTGCTGTTTCCCATGTCGCCTGATTTAACTTTATAAGAGGTGACAGCGTTCAAGCCCTGCCAGAACTGTTGAGCATTCTTCACCGATTCAAGTTTGGTTCAGAATTTCCACTTCACAGGTAAGATGGCTTTCCAGAGATCAAAAGATCATTACATTCCATTTCTTATGCAGTACCTCGCTCCTTTCCCTGTCATGTACATGCAGGTACAAACAAGTACATACTGAGGATAGCCTCCCCCACTCTTCTTCATAATATAGCTGAATGATCTTTTCCATCAAACCTAGAGAGCAGTTAAGGCTTCAATTTGTCAGTTCATTTAAAAAAACATCACAGACAGTGCAGCACTCCCTCCCTCCAACACTTCAGTGGACAATCAGCCAAGATCTTTGAATTTCATTCTCTGAAAATCATCTACACTTTTATTAGACTTGACTCATAAATCAGCTTATTTGGGGTGGTACGATAGTGTAGTGTTGTGGTAGTTAATAGTGTTATTCCTGTGCCACTCAGTTAGCCACTGCCACATGGGAGGAGTTCACATACTGTACAAGCAGCATTATCAATAAAGTTCAGTTGAATATCCTTCAAGGGTTGGCATGTTGTTGTCCTCTGCACAATCCCTTTTGTCAATTCTGACACCATGTTGTGGGTACTGTGGACTGCTTGCATGGTGTTTGAACTCATAGTCCCTAGCAAAGACTTTGAATTCTGAGCAGCTGAATCGTAGACCGTTGTCTGATACAAATGTCCCTGGTATTCCATGGTAAGTGAATACGGCTTTCAGGTGCTGTATAACTGCTGCTGAGGACGTAGAGGACAGCTTGGACACCTCAACATTCCATGAGTAGTAATCCACAGTGAGAAGCTATTGTCTCTTTTCAGCTTGAAAATGTCCGTGCATGCAATTTGCCACGGAAAGTCTGGGAATTCTGAGTGTCAAAGGTTCAGCGTGACTTTTGTGCAGTTTTCATATTGCTTTACATAATCTCCCAACTGTGTGTTGAGACCAGGCCACCACACAGATTGCTTTCCTCTTGGGCGACAGTTTTCAATGCCTTGATGTTCTTTGTACTGATAATCTCTCACAGTCCGCTGATTTAGAGAGATCAAATGTCCTGGGGAGCTTTATTAGGTAAGTAGATGTAGATACTGCAGGTATTTGCACCATTTTCCTGTTTGTTTGTTTATTTCTTATTTTATTTATTTAGACCACAAAAATCTTCTTTTCTCTCCCTGAGAGTTTGACTGACTTCTCTATTATGCCTGTGCCTCAGTGCACTTCCCTAGGCTAGTGGCCCACATATTATTACACTTTTGATACGATATATCCACTTTTGGGTGTAGCTCTCAGGCATTGCCTGTCAACCCAGGTCAGGTCTCAGCTCAGCCTGATGGTGCAATTAGCAATTAGCCTAGGCAGTTAAGGTTGAAACATTTCTGGGTATTTTTCATAGCTATATGTGAACAAGAACAGATTTACTGTAAATTTTTTTCTAGTTGGGATTCTCACCTGGTCTGTAGTACCAGTTCATCGATGATCAACCAATTCTGACACCATGTTGCACCAGGCTAATGGAGAAGCAGAACGAGCAGTGCAAACTGTTAAGAGTTTCCTACTGAAGTCAAAAGACCCCTGCAATGCACTGCTAGCTTATCGCTCCATGCTTCTTGTGAATGGCTACAGTCGATCAGAGCCATCAGTGGGCTGGAGAATGAGAACAAGCTTGCCCATTCTTCCTTTCCTTCTCCATTCTCACTTACTGGACTTAGACAAAGTGAGAAATTTTGAGACAACACAGCATGAGAAAATGAAGATCATGCATGATCTCAGACACAGAGCAAAACCTTTGTCACTGCTCAGGAGTGGTGAGGCTGTATGGGTTTCAGACTAATTCACCAAAGGAAAATACTCTGGGAGCATGCACTACGATCATTTGTGATCAGAACATCATGAAGGAAATCAGGCAGAACAGGCATGTACTCAGGTGCCTTCCAAGTCCATGAAAGGTAGATAAGGAAAAAGAGTGGCCTGATCCTTATGATGAGGACCACTTACCTGAGGTGGACACACCTGCTGAGGAATCCGTATCTGCTGCAACACTTCCAGAAACCTATACCAGATCAGGTTGTTCATCTGTCCCACCACAGAGATATATTCCATAGCCTAATAGTTTAGGGCAAGTGATTAAAGATTAAAGAATAATCCTCTCACTTTGCCAGAGTCTACAGGTAGCCTACCCTGACCTTCATTAGGTTTAGTGTTTTTTTAAAAAAGGAGTTCTGATGTTGAAAGTATTTCACAAAATGAGACTGTCCTTAACAAAAAAGGAATTGGTGAAAAATAAAGCAAAGAGAATGAAAGACTATTAAAAGCAAAGAAAAAAACAGTAAAATGTTGGCAATTCTTGTTTATGTTTATGTAAGGTGTCTAAGTTGCATGCTATGAGTAAAATGAACTGAATCACTCAATTTCAGTGACTATAATTTCAATGCAATTCTACGGACAAGAAGTACATACGTAGTTGTTCTTTATTTCAATAAGGGGAGATGCTGTGGTAGTTACTAGTGTTATTCCAATGCCATTCAGTTAGACTCTCCCACATGGGAGGAGTTCACATTCTATACAAGCAACATTATCACTGAAGTTCAGTTCAGTGGAATATCCTGCAAGGGTTGGCATGCTGGTGTGCTCTGCACTATCCCTCAATATCAAACGCAACATGTAGCAGTTAGCACAATGTTGTAAGACTGGGATTCAAATCCCCCCATTATCTGTAAGGAGTTTGTATGTTCTCCCCGAGACCGCTTGGATTTCCTTCGGGTGCTCTGGTTTCCGCCCACATTCTAAAGATGTACTGTTAGGGTTAGGAAGTTCTTGGCAAAGCACTGTTAGTGCCAAAGGTATGGCAACACTTGCAGCTACACAGCACAATCCTCACTGATTTGATTTGACACAAACATTTCACTGTATGTTTTGATGTACATGTGACAAATAAAGTTAATTTTATTAAAGAAATAGATACAATATGTTATTTTATCTTGGAGTTAGTCTGTGCAGTAATTTATTGGACTGTTTGATGCAGAGTATCCAGTTGCTGGAGGCAGCTAAGTTTGTGGTGCTACAGTAAGACAGAAACATTGTTGGACCCTGACAGAGTTCAGTAAGCAGCAAGCCATACCACATAGAGTATTTAATTCTAATACTTGGCACTAATAAACAGCCATCCTTCAATGTTAAGGGCTCTTAGGCCCTTAGCATTATTAATAACCACTCCCATCTGTCCCACAATCTCTTTGACCCCCTACCATCAGCAAGGAGGTACCATCGTATTAGGTCATGGACAGTTAGGAAGGGATATAGTTTCTTCCCTGGACTGTGAGACTACTGAACTCACTGCTACCATCCAGATCTCATTACGCATGAAGCACAAGTAACATTATACTGTTTATGTTTTAACTTGTGTTATAAATGCACCTTGTTATGTATTAATTTATTTGTGGTAATATCACCTTATGTGTTGTGTGCATTACATGTACTGCATTGTGCTCCTTAGTCCAAGGGAACATCGTTTCATTTGTCAGTGTACATGGGTATGTTTCAATGATAATAAACTTGAACTTGAACTTATTTTTCCTTTAAAATATTGGTATGTTATTTCCATTATACTTGGAAATAAGGTACCAAGAAACCAAAGAAGAAGGAAATTATTATTTGCACCTATCATTCTGGAGAACACACTTGTAAATATCTGGGTTCTGGTGCCAGGCAAAGGGGTTTTTACTGCATTAATATGATAATAGGTTACAAATGCATTCTTCTGCAACAGATTGGGTTGAAAAGACTGCACAATCAGTGAAAAACAAACATGAATAAAATAGCCAGTGTACTTTCTGGGTTATCTTCTGTAATTAAAATACAAAGAATATAATAGAATATAAAAGAATATAAAGCCTGCAAAATTCACTGATGCAGCTAGAGTGGTGCAACTTTGAAGAATATACCATACACATTTAAATGTCATATCCATGTAAACATGACTATACATATGGATGCAAAATATCAGAACACATTTTAAATATCTGCATACATCTATCTATAACTATAATCATGTTGTTCTTTGCAGAGTTTTTAAGGGTTTGTACTGAAGCAGACCAAATGGACATTTTATGTTATTTACCTTTGTTTTACTAATAATGCAATCTCATAACTTGGGTAGACTTTTCAAAATCTGATCATGCCACCTATTATACGGAGAATTAACATGCCTACGTTCTTCAATGTAGCATGTAGAATAACATGTATAGGTCAGTAAAAAACCTGACCCTGTTGTGTTACTGATAGTGCATTTGATCCTCTGATGTTAAATAACTCTGAGTAACACAATGAATGTCCTATTTGTAGAACTGTTTATTTGCAAAGGTTCTCTATTTAGGTTAAGCAACTAGCCAGTTGAGTATCATGTTAGATCCATATACATATCTTTCAGCTCAACATGTATTCACAAGTTATACTTCACATTTTAAGTACCTAACATTAAAAAAATTGATTGCACATTTACTTACATCTGTTCAGATTTTAATAATCTCAATTCTGCCTTTAGAATCATTATTCCCTATTATAAGACGCATTAACGATAAGAAATTGGGATGCTTATATTTTCACATTCGGATGGTTATAGTGCTTTTGCAATCATATTTGACTCTTACATTTTATTAACCTGGCTACCCCTTATAGCAGATAGTTCCTTTAAATCCTATGCCAGTTTCATTAGCGTCTGGAAGTTGTTATGCTGGCCTTATTTCTTATTATTGAAATCATATGGCACTGATCCATATTTGTAAGTATGAACTTGATATCAGTAAAATCAGCATGATGCCAGAAGCACTTAAACATTGACCACACAGATTATGACAGGTACAAAAACACATTCTGTAGCACTACATTAATAATGAGAGTGCCAGGAAAAGAGGAAAGACTGGAAATGTACTACAAATCAGTTGTTGTCTGGTTAATGGATTAACCCAAACCATTCAGTCTGTGGGCACTGTGAATACTTTGTTACATGATTTTTGTATGGTTTATTATCACTTGTATATTTAACTGCGCATAAATGCATGACACAAATGCATACTTTTTTTTTGTTGAAGTAGGTCACTTAATTAAACCAAAATAAATCCTGAAGTTTAATGTTGTCCAGGGACAGTTTTCAAAGGGAATTGCATTTCTTTTTACAAAGAATGCACTTCCTGCCCCCTGTAACTTCACTAGAGACCCACAGGAAAATCCCAACCATAGGACTGAGAGAAGTAGTAGTTAAGGAAAGGATACACAGTTTCAACTCGGCAGTTGTTGCAGGCATTAGATTGAAACGATTGGTCAATTGTTTTCATGCAGTGGTATAAAATGCATGATTAGAAGTTAAAGGGAATGAAATAGTGAGAACTTTAAGACAGGCTGCCATCATACACAACTGCTCATGGGGAATTTACTTAACCAGTTGCTGAAGTGCACAGCATATGTGGCATGGCAGTTGATTCAGATGCCTCATAGCTTCAGTGATACAAAATCAATCCTGACCTCCAGAGCTGTCCGTGTGGAGTCTGTACATTCTTCCTGTGACCATGTGGGATTCCCTGGAGTGCCTTGGTTCCATCAAAGGCTTGTGTTACTAAGTTAATTGGTTATTGTAAAGTATCCATTCTGGAACTGGGAGGTCGGGAATCAGGATGGAATTGTTGTACATGTGAGAAACAGTAGTTTACAGGGAAGTAAGAAGAGGAATATAATTGAGCCACAGAGAGCTGGCAGAATAAGTTCCTTCCCTCTCATAAGAACATATGAAATAGGTCAGCCAATACCAAGTAGCAGGATAACATCTGTGAACTGCTGGGCCCATAATGTTAAAAAATCATTTCAGGAAAGCATGCGCTTCACTGTGACACCCATTTTAGTCCTGAAAGTGGGTCCTAAGAGAAGGTGCTAGGTGGCACCATTGACTACAAGGCACTGTATTGGTTCTTAGGATATGAAAAGGACTGCATGAATGCAAATTGTTTCTTTCCATTATGGTAGGCTCCAACTTCTGCTTTTTAAAGCTACATTAAAAAAGGCATAATGTACCCACATTAACATGATTCAAGGGTCATTCACAATTGTCCAGATGAATGGGTAGATACAATTCCTGATGGACCACATTGCATAAAGAGAATTTCACGCTGCATGCTTGTTTAAGCTGGGGTGTCATTATTTCCATGAGTACAGCAGACATAATGGAACAATGAGTGCCTATAATTACATATGTGAATATATTAAATATTATTGCTCATATTGATTAGGAGTGAACAAACAGATAATCTTAAAAAAAGTTTTTTTTTAATTACCACAATTTATTGAAATCATCATTCCTAATACTGAATTAATTCTCTATGAGTAATAAGCAATACAAAAGGAATTACCTCTGATGTAATACATACAAAATGCTGTAGGAACTCAGCTGGTCAGGCAGTATCTATGAAGAACAGTAAAGGGTTGATGTTTTGGGTCAAAAACCCTTCTCATTCACCTCCCTCCACCTTCTTATTCTGGCTTCTGTCCCTTTCCTTTCCAGTCCTGATGAAGAGTCTCGGCCTGAAACATCAACTATTTATTCATCTCCATAGATGTTGCCTGACCTGCTGAGTTCCTCTAGCATTGTCGATGTGTCACTCTAGACTTCCAGCATCTGCAGAATCTCTTGTGTTTACCTCTGATGTAAAATTGGGGGGAAAAATGTCCCTTTTGGAGTATTCTTCACATCTATGCAATGACTCTAAGAAAGATCAGTTACACCATCTGACAATGTCATCAGATACAATGAAGCCATTCAGCCCATCATGCTCGTACTAGCATTTTGAAGGTGTCGTCTAATTGACTGCAGTCTCCTCGTGACCCTGCACATTAACATTTTACAGATACTTACCTAGTTCACCATTGAGAGCTAATGCTTAATCTACTTTGTTCACACAAGCAAGTAAATAATAATAAAGATCAGTTGTCAAGTCAGCCCCTTGAGCATATTCTACCATTCACTTGGATCATCCCAATCTATAACCTAACTCTTAATGTTTCAGTTCTACAACTCCCAATACCATGACTAACAAAAAGCCATTGATCTTAGTTTTGAAATGACCCCAGTTTAACAGTTTATAGGGGACAGAATTCCATATTTGCTGTAATATGACAAGGAGTGCTTCCTGTCACTTCCTTAACTCTAACTGTAAGGCGACTCCTCCTTCTCTGAGACTTCATCACCAAATGAAAGAAATTGTATCTACCCTATTAACTCCCTTAATCTTCATACATGCTTTAATTGAGTACTTTCTCCTAAATACAAGAAAATTACAGCATTAATCTTTGCAACTTAGCTTCATATTTTAATCCTTCTGGCCCTAGTATCATCCGAACACCACACCTCCACCAAGATTAAATCTTCTGTCCAAAGTTAATTACATTTGCCTGTCTTCTTTTACCATCCACTTCAACAATTTAATTTTGGAAATAAACAACATGGTGCAGTTGATGTTAAACACCATTTTACTTACACTATTGATTTAATAGCTTCATCCGAGGTATTGCCTGCTCAAAGATGCATATCGGCTTGATGTGCAGACACGGACAGCGAGAAAATGAGTTCCAGATGACTGAATGTTTACTGCTTCACTACACCTAACAATCATCCATATCTATATAAAAATGTTTATTTGTCTGATAATAATAGCTCTAAATGGCATAGTAAAATAAAAATCGACATAATCTCTGTTGTTAAAAAGAATGTTGCTGGTGATGAAAACATGACATTACTGATCAGAGGTTTGCAATTATGTCTGCAGTGTGGAGTATTAATGTTCACAGGATCACATCAGGAAGTCTGCAAGTTTCTCACCTAGCTGATTCTGAGAAAAGGCAGCAATTTTGTTTGTGCTTGTTAGAGTATTTTCTCTTTTGCAATGATTGGAGGCTGTCAGTTTGAATTTTTAGGTATTAGAGTTTACAATCAGTGTGGCATCACAAATGCATTATCAAATGCATACTAATAAATATATGCATATGCTATTTAAAAGGATGATCATAGCCTTTCTCCAGCAAATTGTTCACAGGAAAATAGGAGACTGAAAGAGGCTGGATGAGTAGAAACAGTGAAGAGGGGTGTGGAGAAATATCTTGAGATTGGACAGCTTACAGACCTTTGCACAGAAAGGAAAGTAGCTTCAGAATGCCTGTAACTCTGTAACATCAGTTAATATGCACACCTTCATTAATGGACAATTTCCAAAATGGTTCACCTGTTTTTTTTTTAATCCACTATAAATCATTTTGTAACTCAGTAGTTCAAAGTGACATTTCACCTCCACACAAGACATTTGGTCCTGATTAGATCCATTCATTATTTAACAAGCTCTGCTCAGCAGAAACCATGCATTCAATTACTATGGTAGCAACGGAGTTGAGTGAATTGTGTGCAACATTGGGGCAGATTATAATCACAATTTCTTTTGCTGAATCCTTGAAGGTTGGACACAACTTGTAAAATTAACAAAGATCTATAGTGTTTAGCATTTATCAAATAACTGTACAGATCTGTATTTTACAAGGAAGGCTAATGTGACTTGGAAGCTTCATATGCATTAATTGGCTGTTGTATTTTAACACGCACGCACACACACATGCACACACAGTTGAGCTTCTTTGACAGCCATCTAATTATTCTCATGCCCTTGCTTGTTCTGCTCTTTCCCATTTCAAATACCATACTTCACCTTTCCCTTCAGTAGATTATTGTTAAATTTACTTCCACTAACTTTTCAGACAGTGCATTTCCTATCACAACAACCCTCTATATATAAAATCTCCACATATCCCCTCCATTTCTGCTATCATTTTCTCATTACAACATACCTGGGCCATCTGGTTACCAAGTTCCCTCAGTCCTATGTCACTTTGTTGAAACACTTCATGAGTTTTGAACACCTTTATTAAATCTCTCCTTAACATTTTCTATTCTAATGAAAATAACCCAAATCTTTTGACCTAAATGAAGATTTTCAGTATAGTCCTCTCTATAGATCTCCTCTGCACCCATTCTGAAAACTTAAACCCAAAATATTCTGCAGGTGAGGGCAATCCAAAGCAATGCACACAAAATGCTGGAGGAACTCAGCAGGTCAGGCAACAACTATGGAGAGGAATAAATAGTCGATGTTTTGGGCTAAGACCCTTCAACAGGACTAAAACCTGTATAGTCTTCCAAAATGATGATGCCTATTATCTATCTGACAAATCTTCAAATGGATCTTAAACAGTGTTTCATAAAGATCCAGCTTAATTCAAGGCATTTTCACTCCTTGATAGAGTCAAGAAACCCATATTTGTTTTTAAGCGCATTTTTCAACTTATCTTTCAGCTTCAGACACTTATACCAAAATGCACCATAGCCCCTACTGTTCCTTAATCTTCTTTATCCTTTGAGAAACCCTCCATTGCCTGAGGTCGATCATGAATGTTGCATCCTAGCCATCTACATAGTACACAAGCCAGAGCAATATGATATGGAGAGCTAGCTGTTGTCCATCTAGCAGGCTCTCCCTCTACATGCAGCTGATGAATCCAATAAAATGGCAGAGACCAATACAATTTGGCACCAGCTGCACAGGAGTCGCCAGTCAGCATTGAACTCAATACAAGATTGCCTTAGGGATGAACTCCCGTTCTGGATTTTTCCTCGGAGTTTAATACTGAAGCCTTCCCCATGAATGGGTGTAGCCACAAGGCAGCTGAGGTTTGAGATCAGAGTTTTCCCTCTCCTAGATGAACTGTCAGCCACAGTTGATTATCCCAATCTGCCTGAAGAAACTGGTTCTAAGGCATCAGTAACCCATCTTTCCCCCTTCTTCTGTCAGTAGAAACAATTTCACTGGGCTGGGTAGCTAATCCACACATGAAGGCCAGGAGGAGGACTTGGTTGTCACAGGCTATTTGAAAAGCACGATTGGGAGCATTTAATATTTAGCATGAGCTTATCCCCACTGCCACTCCAGGCTATAACAACCTTAAGAAGTTTATCCCTTAGAACAATGCCAAGGTTATTGCAAGGATAATAGTAACAAGATGGTGCCAACGACCAATGATGACATCTTGCAGACATCTCATTAAACTACTTCCACTTCTCTTTCTTTTAAATATGTTTCTTCTCCTGAACTGTAATTAATTGCAGTCTGTAACTTCTATTTTGATGATGTATTTTTGGGCCAACTGTGCAATCTAGTGCTTTTACTATCTCCTGGGGAATTTGGTGTGGGAGGTTGACAGTGAAATGTGTGGCCATCATTTCCTAATGGCAAAATGTGAACCAATGGTCGGCTCCATTACTCCTCACCAATCAAAGCGTTGAGCAAGACTAAAATCGATGAGGGTGAGAGTGGAAGACAAGCAGGTGTCAAGCGCCCTCTGCCTGCGTTTGGCCCATTTCCCTTTCCCCGTTGGCTGAGGAAAGTACTGGTTCAATCACCTCAGCAAGGGTCGAGACTGTAGGGCTCTGCAGATTGATGCTTAATGTTCTCAGTGCTGAACACATTTTTGGAGGACTCTGTGGTTCATTTACCATGTGTTTCTGGTTGCTCTTTATTTTGCTATTTGAAAGATTTGACCGAGGTGCTTCAGTGTGGAACTGCCTCTGTGGCTGAAGAATCAGAGTCAGAATCAGGTTTAATATCACCGGCATGTGTTGTGAAATTTGTTGACTTTGCGGCAATAAGAACAAAGCATGACCTGGATGATGGATCCTTAAAAATGGAAGCCGCTTTTTTGAGGAATCGTTCCTTCAACAGGTCCTGGATACTATGGAGGCTGGCGATCATGATTGAGCTGACTGTGCTTACTTCAATCATCTGCAGTTCCCCTCCCCCCATACTAGACAGTGATGCAGCCAGTTAGAATGGTTTCCATGGTATAACTGTAGAAATTTAAGAGTATTTTAGCTGACATACCAAACTTTCTCACACTCCTAATGAAATATGCTGCTGTTGTGCCTTCTTTGCTGCTATATCGATATGTTGGGTCCAGGTTATATCCTAAGAGATATTGACACTCAGGATCTTGAAATTGCTCACTCTTTCCACTTCTGATACTTCGATGAGGACCGATGTGTGTTCCTTCATCTTATCCTTTCTGAAGTCCACAATCAGTTCTTAGGTCTTACTGACATTGAGTGCAAAGTTGTTGCTGCGACACCACTCAAATAGCTGATATATGTTGCTCCTTTATGCCCCCTCAGCACCATCTGAAATACTGCCAAAAATGGTTGTATTGTAAGCAAATTTATAGTTGGCATTTGAACTGTACCTAGCCACACAGTCATGGGCATACAGAAAGTAGAACACTGGGGTATGATAGTGTTGATTGTCAGTGTGGTGGAGATGTTATTTCCGATTGTCTCAGATTGTGATATTCCGGTTAGGAAGTCGAGGATCCAGTTGCAGAAGAAGGTACAGAGGCCCAGGTTCTAGAGCTTTCCAATCAGAACTGTGGTGCTAAATGCTGGGCTGTAGTCAACATACAGCATCCTGACATAGGTTTTGGTATAGTCAAGGTGGTCCAAGGCTGTTTAAAAAGCCAATATGTCATGGTCCAGTCCGTGAAGTCCGCGTTCTGGTTCACGGTCCAGTCTGTGGACTCCGTACTCCGGGTCTTCTGGCTGTCCCTTGTTTCAGTTGGGCTTAATCACAGGCACCTGATGCTCGTCTTGGGCTGAGAATTTAAGTGGCCCTGGGGTTGAGTGTGGCTGCTGGTTCATCTTTTTAGTATCCTGTCCTTGCCTCTGTTGGGTAAGTCAGGCTGTCACCCTGTGGTTGGATCTGTCCCTTTGTGTCCGTGCCTCTGTTGGGTAAGTCAGGCCACCTTTGCTGTTACCCTGAGGCTGGACTGTCCCCTTCCCCTCCCCTTCTTTCTGTAGCCCTTGCCTGGAGCCTCACCCACTACCTTTCACCTGGAGTCTTGCCTGCGTCCTTGCCTACTCTCACTGTCAATTTCTACCACCGGAGCAAGACGGAAGCCTTGCTGTGCCTAGATAAGAAACTGTCTATTGTTGTTTTAACTGTCTCTGTGGCCATGCCTTTGCTAGGTAGGTCCAGCCATTTGCTGCTACCTAGTGTTGAGAACTGTCTCACCGTGTTCAGCTTTCTGTGAATGAGTCCTGGCCCTATGTCCTGTTCCCAAGGACCAAGGCTCAGTGTTCCGTATTCCTGGTTCCCAAGGACCGAGGCTCAGTGTTCCATATTCCTGGTTCCCAAGGACCAAGGCTCAGTGTTCTGTATTCCTGGTTCCCAAGGACCAAGGCTCAGTGTTCCGCATTCCTGGTTCCCAAGACCAAGGCTCAGTGTTCCATATTCCTGGTTCCCAAGGACCAAGGCTCAGTGTTCCGTATTCCTGGTTCCCAAGGACCAAGGCTCAGTGTTCTGTATTCCTGGTTCCCAAGGACCAAGGCTCAGTGTTCCATATTCCTGGTTCCCAAGACCAAGGCTCAGTGTTCCATATTCCTGGTTCCCAAGACCAAGGCTCAGTGTTCTGTATTCCTGGTTCCCAAGACCAAGGCTCAGTGTTCCATATTCCTCGTTCCCAAGACCAAGGCTCAGTGTTCCATATTCCTGGTTCCCAAGGACCAAGGCTCAGTGTTCTGTATTCCTGGTTCCCAAGGACCAAGGCTCAGTGTTCTGTATTCCTGGTTCCCAAGGACCAAGGCTCAGTGTTCTGTATTCCTGGTTCCCAAGACCAAGGCTCAGTGTTCCATATTCCTGGTTCCCAAGGACCAAGGCTCAGTGTTCCGCATTCCTGGTTCCCAAGACCAAGGCTTAGTGTTCCGCATTTCTGGTTCCCAAGACCAAGGCTCAGTGTTCCGCATTCCTGGTTCCCAAGGACCAAGGCTCAGTGTTCCGCATTCCTGGTTCCCAAGACCAAGGCTCAGTGTTCCAGTCTCTCAAGTCTGAGTCTGAGCTTCATGTCCTCATCCAGCCCAAGAGTCCCATGTCCTGCCCCCACGTCCAGTCCTGTTGCCTTGCATATCTTGTCCTCACCTGGATCTGGAGTCCGAGCCCAAGTCAAAACCCAGGTTTTGGATCCCTGTCCAGTCTCTGGCTTGGAGTCCTTGTCCAGGTTCCAAGTCCCTAGTTTTAAGTTCCTAGTTCCTCGTCCAGGTCCCGCTTTGCTTGTCTAGTCCTAGCCCAGGCCCTGTATCCTAGACTCGTCCAGGGCCTGTGTCTTGTCCAGCGATGTGTCTTCCCCTCTTCCCTCACTTTTTTGACACACCTAGTCCTGATCCTAGTACTTCAGTGTCTGTGTCTTGCATTTGGGTCCGCTCTCAACGCCCACCTTATGACAGAACGAACCAGCCATATGTGGACTCAGCAACGCAGACACTGTTGTCTAACTCTCGTCATCCTGTGTTCCCTCCTGATTGAATACCCACCCAGGTTGTCCTTAGTCCTGGAGAGCCTGTTAGGTCACCCAGAGGCTCCCATGGGGGTGGGGGGGGGGGGGGGGGATGTACTGTCATGGTCCGGTCCATGAAGTCTGCATTCCAGTTCATGGTCCGGTCCGTGGACTCCGTACTCCGGGTCTTCTGGCTGTCCCTTGTTTCAGTTGGGCTTAATCATAGGCACCTGATGCTTGTCTTTGGGCTGGGAATATAAGTGGCCCTAGGTTTGAGTGTAGGCGCTGGTTCGTCTTGTCAGTATCCTGTCCTTGCCTCCGTTGGGTAAGCCAGGCCATCTTTGCCGTAACCCTGAGGCTGGACTGTTCCCTTCCCCTTCTTTCTGTAGCCCTTGCCTGTATCCTCGCCTATCCTTGCCGTCAAGTTCTACCGCCGGAGAAAGACCGGAGCCTTGCTGTGTCTGGATAAGGAACCGTCGTTTGTTGTTTGGAACTGTCTCTTTGTGTCCTCACCTTCACTAGGTAGGTCTGGCTATTTGCCGCTACCTTGAGTTGGAACTGTCTCTGTGGCCACACCTTTGCGAGGTAGGTCCGGCCGTTTGCCACTTTTCCCTTGCTTTCTTGACACACCTAGTCCTGTCCCTAGTACTTCAGTGTCTGTGTCTTGCACTTGGGTTCGCTCTCAATGCCAACCTTATGACACAATGAGATCGTGTCTGTTGTAGACCAATTGTGCCGATAGGCAAATTGCAGCTGGTCTAGGTCCTTGCTGAAACAGAAGTTAATACTAAACATAACCAACCTCTCAAAGCACTTCATCACATTAGATGTAAGTGCTACTGGACAATAGTTATAAGGCAGCTCACCCTGCTTGTCTTTGGCACTGGTATAATTGTTGCTCTTTTGAAGCTGGTGGGAACTTCTGACTGTAGCAATGAAAATGATTGAAAATGTCTTTGAACATCCCTGCCAGCTG
Organism: Hemitrygon akajei; assembly: GCF_048418815.1. Classification (NCBI taxonomy): domain Eukaryota; kingdom Metazoa; phylum Chordata; class Chondrichthyes; order Myliobatiformes; family Dasyatidae; genus Hemitrygon; species Hemitrygon akajei. The sequence continues at coordinate 89,940,200 of NC_133132.1, read as the reverse complement.
TTTGACACTGGTTTTCAGAGCCCTATCAGTACTCCATCAGGGCCTGTCACTTACGAGGGTTCGCCCTCTTGAAAGACAGCCTGATGTCAGATCACAGGATCACCGGGTGCTGTGGGTGTCCTCATAGCTGTAATTTTATTCTCCCAGAGCTCATCTGGGAGTGAAGCATCTTTGCCATTCATGATGCTAGGCTTCAATTTGTAGGCAGTAATAGCCTGCAAACCCTGCCAGAGTTGCCGTGCATCTGATTTGACCTTCAACCTTACTGGGAATTGTTCCTTAGCTCCTGAAATAGCCCTCCGCAAGTCATACCTAGTTTTCTTGTACAGACCTGGGTCACCAGGTTTGAATGCCACAAATCTAGTCCTCGACAGACTATGAACCTCCTGGTTCAGCCATGACTTTTGATTTGGGTAAGTACTATAAGTTCTTGTAGGTACAGAAGTTTTAATGAAGTTGGTGACAGCGGTAGCGTACTCATTCAAACTCGAAGATGAATCCCTGAACACAGTCCAGTTCACCAATTCAAAGTAGTCCTGTAAGCGTTCCTGTGTCTCCCTAGTCCATACCTTCTTAGTCCTTACTGCTGGTGCTACTGTCTTCAGACTCTGCCTCTACTCAAGAAGTTGAAGTACAGCGAGATGATCAGACATTTTGAAATGTGGACATGGAATAGCATGGGAAACACTCTTGATGGTGGTGTAACAGTGGTCCAATGTGTAGGTTCCTCTGTTAGTACAAGTGATCTGTTGGTAGAGCATTAGACCATAAGGCATAGGAGCAGAATTAGGCCATTCAGCCCTTTGAGTCTGCTCTGCCGTTCCATCATGGCTGATCCTGGATCCCACTCAACCCTATACAGTTGCCTTCTTGCCATATTCTTTGCCCTGATCAAAAGGAAACAATCCACTTCCACCTTAACCCATGGATTTGGCCTCCACTGCAGCCTGTAGCAGAGTATTCCACAGATTTACTACTCTCTGGCTAGAAAATTCCTCCTTACCTCTGTTCTAAAGGGTCACCCGCAATTTTGAGGCTGTGTCTTTCTAGTTCCGGATAGCCCCACCACAGGAAACATCCACTGTATCTAGTCCTTTCAACATTCAGTAGGTTCCAGTGAAATCTCTCTGTATTCTTCTAAATTCCAGTGAGTACAGGCCCAAAGCTGCCAAACACTCCTCATATGTTAACCCCTTCATTCCCAGAACCATTCTCGAGAACCTCCTCTGGACTCTCTCCAATGACAACACATGATTTCTGAGATACGAGGCCCAAAACTGTTAACAATACTCCAAGTGTGGCCTGACTAGTGTTTTATAAAGGCTCAGCATTTTCTCCTTGCTTTTATATTCTATTGCCCTTGAAATAAATGTCAACATTCTTTACCTGCCTCCTTTACCACCGACTCAACCTGTAAATTAACCTTCTGGGAGTCTTGTACCTCCAATGTTTGAAATTTCTCCCCACTTGGGTAATAATCCACACTATTCTTCCTTTCACCAAAATGCATTATCATACATTTCCCAACACTGTATTCCATCTGACACTTTTTTGCCCATTCTTCCAATTTGTCTAAGTCCTTCTGCAATCGCATTGCTTCCTCAGCAGTACCTACCCCTCCACCTATCTTCATATCATCTGCAATCTTTGCCACTAAGCCATCAATTCCATTATGTAAGTCATTGACAAACAATGTGAAAAGCAGTGGTCCCAATACTGACCCCTGAGGACACCACTAGTCACAGGCAGCCAACCAGTAAAGATCTTATTCTCACTCACTGCCTCATGTCTGTCAGCCATTCCTCTATCCGTGCCATATCTTCCAGTAATGCCATAGGATTTTAACTTGGTAAGCAGGCACATGTGTGTCTCCTTAACAAACAGCTTCTGAAAATGCAAGTAAATGGCATCCACTCTCTGTCCTTTATCCACACTGCTTATTACTTCCTCAAAGAACTCTGGCAGATTTTTTTTTCAACAAGATTTCCCTTGACAGAAACCATACTGTCTTTGAATAATTTTATCACTGGTCTCCAAGTACCTCAAAACCTCATCTTTAATAATAGATTCCAACAATCTCCCAAACACTGAGCTTAGTCTAACTGGCCCGTAATTTCCTTTCTTTTGCCTTCCTCCCTTCTTAAAGAGTGGAGTAACAGTTGCAATATTCCAGTCCTCCGGGGCCATGCTGGAATCAAGTGTTTCTGGAAAGATCATGGCCAATGCATCTGTTAACTCTTCAGCAACCTCTGGGATGTAGTCCATCTGGCTCAGTTGACATATCCACCTTAAGACCTTTGAGTTTGCCCAGCACTTTTTCCTTTGTAATAACAATGGCACTCACTCCAGCTCCCTGACACTCACGGACCTCTGGCACACTGCTAGTGTCTTCCACAGTGAAGACAAATGCAAAGTACCTATTAAGTTCATCTGCCATTTCTTTGTCCCCCATTACTACCTCACCAGCATCGTTATTCAGCTGTCCAGTATCAACTCTCACCTTTTATAAAACTGAAAAATACTTTTGGTATCCTGCTTTATATTTGGGGTGATTTTGACTTCATATTTAATCTTTTCCCCTCTTATAGCTTTTTTTAGTTGCCTTTTATTGGATTTTAAAAGCTTCACAATTATCCAACTTTCCACTTTCTTTTGCCACCTTATATGCCCTTTGCTTAGCTTGTATGCAGTCCTTAACTTCCTTTGTCAGCCACCGTTGCCTGCCTCTGCCATTTGAGAAATTCTTCCTCTGTGGGACATATCTATCCGGCACCTTGTGAACTATTCCCAGAAACTTCAGCCATGTCTGCCAATCCATCTGGGCAAGCTCCACTCTCATGCCTCTGTAATTCCCTTTATTCCACTGATACTGATAGATGGGAGTTATTCTTCTCCCTCTCAAATTACAATATGAATTCAATCATACTATGATCACTGTCTCCTCAGGGTTCCTTTATGTCAAGCTCCCTAATAAGATCTGGGTTATTACACAATACCCGATCTAAGATAGCCTTTCCCTGAGTAGGCTCAAACACAAACTGCTCTAAAAAGCCATGTCAGCATTCAACAAATTCCCTCTCTTGTGTTCTGACACCAAACTGATTTTCCCAATCCACTTGCATATTGAAGTTCCCCATTACAATTGTGTCATTACCCTTATTACATGCCTTTTTCTAACTCCCTTTGCAATCTTAATCCCTCATTTTAACTACTATTTGGAATCCTATATATGATTCCCATAATGATTTTCTTTTACATTTGCAGTCTCTTAACTCCATCTAAAAAGACTCAACGTTCTCTGAACCTATTCACCTCTTTCTACAAATGTAATTCCATCTCTTACCAACAGAGCCACAACACTGCCTATCCCTTCCTGTCTGTCCTTTTGATACAAAGTATATTCTTTGATGTTAAGCTCCCAACTATGGCCTTCTTTCAGCCACGATTCACTGATGTCCACAATATCATATCGACCAGTCTCTAATTGTGCCATGAGTTTGTCCACCTTATTCTGAATGCTGTGCACATGTAAATAGAACACCTTCAGTCCTGCATTCTTTGCCCTTCTGAATTTTGCCTCTGTGATACAATTTAACTATTTACTCTGTCTGCATTCGTACCCAATCATTGGCTTGTCCTTCCTTACATTCATATTACACCCATCAGCTACTTGTAAACCTGCTGGCTCATATTCAGCTCTATCATCCTGATTCCCATCCCCCTGCCATATTAGTTTAAACCACTCCCAAAAGATCTAGTAAATCTTCCCACAAAAATATTGGATTTAAATGCAACCTGTTCCTTTTGTACAGGTCCCACCTGCCCCATAAGAGGTCCCAATTATCCGGAAATCTAACTCTCTGCCCCCGTTCCAATTCTTAAGCCATGTATTTATCTGCCACCTCATTCTATTCCTATCTTCACGGTCACGTGGCACAGGCAGTAATCCTGAGATCACTACCCTTGAGGTCCTGCTTCTCAGCTTCTTTCCTAACTCACTATATTCTCACAACTTCTGGCTGTTTGTGATCCCTTTTCAGGATATTGTGGACACATCCAGAAACATTTCGGACCCTGGCACCTGGAAGGCAAACTACCATCTATGTTTCCTTTTTGCATCCACAGAATCGTGTATCTGTCCCCCTGACTATAAAGTTCCCTATAACTGCTGCCATCCTCTTTAGTTCCCTACCCTTCTAAGCCACAGGGCCAGACTCAATACCAGAGGCCTGGCAGCTCATCCCCCTCAACAGTACTCTAAATGGAGTACTTATTGTTAAGGGGGACAGCCACAGGGGTGCTCTCCACTATTTGCTAATAGAGACTTTTCAAGCTCTAACTTTTCAAGACTTTTCAAGCTGGCCTGATTAAAATCCCCCAAAATGATGGGGTAGGCATCAGGATGTGGTGTTTGTTGATAACATTGCTCAGTTTGTCTAGAGCTTGTTTTACACAGCCTGAGATGGGATGTACACTGCTGCCAAGATGATGGCTGAAATCTCCCACGGCAGATAAAATGGACAGCACTTGATTACAAGGTGTTCCAGGTCAAGAGAACAGACTGGGACAGAAACAGTGCTAAATATACCATCTGGATTGTCTCCAGCCCCTTGGTATGAACATTGAATTCTCCAACTTCTGGTAATTCCCTCCCTCTCCCTTCCCCCATCCCACTCTCACTCTGCCTCCTCTTCTAGCTGCCTATCACCTCTCTCATGATTCTGCCTTCTTCTACTACCCATAGTGCTTTCCCCTTACATTCCTCCTTCCCCTTCCCCATCCCTTGATTTTTCCTCTGATTGAGTTTTCACCTGGCACCTTCCACCCTCCCCCACCTTCTTTATAGGGCCCCTGCCCCCTCCTTCTTCAGTCCTGAAGAAGGGTCTTGGCCCAAAACGTTGACTGCTTGCTTCCACGGATGCTGCCCGACCTGCTGAGTTCATCCAGCTTGTTTGTACAGTGCTAAACTAAACTGATTTGGCAGCTGTAGCTCCTGGACCATTTTAGGGCCTCTGCAGTTGTTGGTTTGTTTGTTGAGATTCAGCATGGAATAGGCCCTTCCAGCCCTTCAAGCCATGCCACCCAGCAATCCCCTGACTTATTCTGAGCCTAATCATGGAACAATTTACAATGATCAATGAACCAACCAACTGGTATGTCTTTGAACTCTGGGAGAAAAGCAGTGTACCTGGAGGAAACAGATGCGGTCACAAGGAGAACTTACAACCTCATCACAGGCAGTGACTGGAACTGAATCTGGGTCGCCCGTACTGTAAAGCATTGTGCTAACCAATACGCTACTGTGCTTCCCTCTGTGTGTTATTTGTTTGCTTTTTGCTGTTTGTGTGATTTGTTCTTTTTCTCATGTTGGGTGTCTGATGTTTACTTTAAATGGTTTCCATTGTGTTTCTTTGTTTCATGGCTGCCTTTGGGAGTATGTATCTCAGGGTTATATACTGAACACATACTTTCATAATAAATGTACTTTGAAACTGTTAAAACTTTGAAACTTGGTAATTGACCTTCAGGCTTGATGTTGCCTATATTGGTTTCAGACCTTGATCCTCCTAGATAACTCTCTATAAATAGTTTCAAGTTGCAACATGTATATCAGTATGGATCTCCACAGAAAGAATATTCTGCTTCACAGATAACAGAAGTGAATGTAATGCACTGCCAATTAAACTTGATTTTTTAAAATAACTGCTTAACAGTTTTGCATAAACACTATTAATGAGCATTGCAGTTTTTGCAACAGAGAAATGGCTTGTCAGCTTCCAGGAAAGTGTTAGATGGTTGTTATCAGGGGCCAGGACTGATAGTTTGCTTTTCTTCTCGCCCCTTTTAACAGCATAATATCGAACAAAGGCCTCACCCCAAATTACCATTCATAAAGAAATTGTGGGCACCTGATACCTTATTTCAGAATTCTAAAAAATGAAATATTAAACACACTTTTTAAAATTAGAATTGAGGCAAATATGATCATAATTGCCTGACAATGATAAATATGATCTCAAAGAGAGGTGAAGAATGAAGCTGGACACTGAGGTTGATACTGCAGCATTTATGCCAGTCCCACCACAATATTGACAAAGAACAAAATTTCAAACTCAAAATTCGTTCAGTCGTCATGAATATGATTTGATTGACAGGGACAGGAATTTATTTATCTTTGCTCCAGCATCCTCTGAACATTCAGAAATATGACTATTATAACTTCCATCTCTGATTTTCCTCTGTTGGTGATATTTTAAGTCCTGAGAGATCAAGGCAGGGTGAGACTGCAGTGATTCATGGTGATTGACCATGTACCCTGATACCAGCCTGGTGGGAGAAGGCAGTGAATGAATTGTTTACCTCGGGCTTGATAAACTGAATAGAGTTAGAATGACTCCAAAACTTCAGATGAGGCAGAAATGATGAAGGAACAAATGTAAAGAGTTGAACTGGGCAATAACTCTCCTGAAAGATTAAACACATTGGGGTTAAGGGTGACTGCTAAAGGATCTCAAACTGGGATAGGATGGAGTTAGAGGTAGAAAGTCCAAAGGTTAGGGACAGATACAGAGATAATGTAATGCAAGAAGAAAATAATTTGCACTTAGAACTAATGGCTGAGATGCCTTCATGGGGATAAGGCGAAATTCAAATCACATGCAGATGATGGAAATCTGAAATAAAAGCAAAAAAAAAAAATGCCAAGAAGATTTAGCAAGTTAGGCAACATTCATGGACATAGAAACAGAACTCAATGTTTCAGGTACCAGATCGTGACAAAGGGTTTTCTGGCTGAAACTTTCACATTCTTTCTCTTTCTACAGATACTCCCTGTCTGCTGAACGTTTCTACAATTTCCGTCTGGATGTGATGAACATGGACGGTAAGAGTACAACGGGAACACAAATATGTGAGGTGAATGCTCGACATTTCCTCGCAATATAGGCAGAGTTAATTGCTAACTATTAATCCACATAGAGAATTGGAATTATTATTCTATTGACATGTATAAATCCTCTTGTCCACTAAGTCCACGTAAGCGATGACGTTTGAAGCCTCATAAAGTAGGGATATGAATGGTAATATATGCTGAAGAAACTAGGGGGTGGGGAGAGAAGTTTAATGTAAAAACACTCACCATGAGGAGATTTTCGTTAACCGGAGGGTCTGGTGTGTGACACACTGGGTATGAGCATAACCTACGCTACCGTTCTGCCCGACAGTTAATATTGGTATGACCCTTGACACCGAGAAACGACTAGAACAATTTAAAGCCAGGTCCCATAAACTAGTTTGTGTGTGTGTGTGTGTGTGTGTGTGTGTGTGTGTGTGTGTGTGTGTGTGTGTGTGTGTGTGTGTGTGTGTGTGTGTGTGTGTGTGTGTGTGTGTGTGTGTGTGTGTGTGTGTGTGTGTGTGCGCGCGCACGCGCGCGAACGGACTTTGGAGATGCTTTCTCAAAGCGTGTCCTCCCTTTGAATAATTTTAAGACTTCACAGGTCTGACGCTGCTGATCAGATCAGAATGAAAACAAAACTGACAAGGTGCTGGGGAGGAAGGAGGAAAGCAAGAGACGGCTTGTGCAGCTCTGAACTTGGTTCAGAAACCAAGGGAAGGTTGGAGACCAGAGTGACTGTGGCTTAACAGTTGACTTTACCAGGATTACTGTCAAGGCTCGTACCCTGTGACGTCTGGGAACTGATTCCAGTCGCTGCTGCCGCTTAATTTGCGAAAAGACTGGAAGCTTCGCCCTGGCGACTAAAAGCGGCAGCTCCCCAGTGGCCAAAGTACTTTACGTGGTCCCCGCGAACAGAACAGACCAGATAAAACAGACCTTTCCACCTCCTCCCCCACCCCCAGCAACCCCACACCGCTCTGTGACCACGTTCACATTAATCCGATGCCCTGTGAGCCGATCGAAGATTCGCGTCAGTTCCCGAGGCTGCCGACCCGCTGCCGGGCACTTATCAGTCACTATATACACACATATATATATATATATATTTACGTTCGACGGACTTTAATCGTCGACTCCAAAGGAAATACCTGACGTGTCTGAGGACCGTGGACAAGCAGGGGCAAAGCTGTCCCTCTTCCCTATCTGTGTTCTCTGCGCTAATATTTGTGTCACCCTGTCTCTGAAAACAATCCGCGTGCCGGCCGCATTTGGAAGGGACGGAGTGCGTCTCCGAACCCAGCCCTGTTCGGCCGCCTGCCCAACAGCACTGAACGCACCGGCACGGTGGCTGCACGCCCTATCGTTCTGCCACTTTTTCAGAATGGTTGTTGTCGAACCCATCAACGCAGATGGTACGATTATCTGAAGCTCCAACACCCCCCCCCCAATATTTATCAACATTTCTCTCGTGACTTCCGCTCCTGTCGTGATCAAAGGGTCCATTCTCGCCCACCCTCTGTGCCACCGCTGAACCGTGTTCAACTTGCTCAGCCTCGCCGATGGTGAGATCCGGCGGGCCCGCTCTCACTGAACACTCTGCCTTTAACCCCGCTCCCCTTGTCGCACTCGTATCATATTAGTGACAACAGCCAGCTTCTGAATCCTGTCCAACCCCAGGCACATCTGACCAGCTCCCTGAAAGTTGTGGGCTAGCACTACTCACCATTACGTACCCCGCACAACTAACCGTCCCCCCCCCCCACCACCACCACCTCCGCCACCCCCAGCCCGTCCCCGAGGACCCGGCCACCGAAGATTTGCCGCTGCGCCGACCGACAGGACCTGCAACTGAAAAAAAATCTCAACGAATTTCTGGAGGAATTGACACATGGTGGAGGAGAGGGGACATTGATTTTGTGTGTCACCACCCCCACCCCACCCCTCCCCGAACCTGCTGGCTCAGGGCCCGCAACTGTCTGCGGGCTCCGAAAGCGGTGCAGAAAGCTCTCAGAGACACGCTCGCACACGTTAATACGGCTCTGATCCGACCGAGTGTGACGTGCGAACGCAGCCGCGTCCCGGGTCCAGCTCTCCTCTCCTCTCTTTCTCTCTCTCTGTACTGTACCAGCCTCCGCCACTCTTAACATATTTCCACCCGCCACTCCCCCGCCCCCTCCTCTTCACCAGCCAAGGATTTTTTTCCACCATGTCATCTCGGGAGAGTCCGCCAGTGATCTGAATCTATTTCCGCAGCGAGCGAAGATCTCAGCCGCCTCCTCTCGTTTCCTTTTTATTATTATTATTATTATTATTTCGCAATCTTGTGTTTTTCCCCCAACATAATCCGCTTCTCAAATCAGAGAGAGAGAGAGAAAAAATCCTGCTACTCCATCGGACTGGGCTTTTAACGGTTGTACTTGCGGGAGAGCGAGAGGGAGAAAAAATCCCCGTGCAGATGCATTCCGGAGTTTAATGGCTTTGAGAAGAACCGGTTCCAATTGTTGATTGTTCTCTTTTAGGGGTAAAATGGGAAGAGTTAGATTCGAGGAATGGAAATCTTCCCACTCTACACTGGGCATATGTGCTAGCATTGTGAAGAAGTAGGCAGAGTTTTCGGATTGTAAGGTAAGCAGCAAGCCGCTTCTTCTTTCTCGCTCTTCAGATCTCACCACGGGTCCTGTGCGTGCATATACGTTTATATCGCCAATATCAGCTTCAGTGGGCGACTGCTTTATACCTTGGCCAATTAGCCGGGCTGTCCTCGGTAACTGTCCCTTTCATACATTCTCTTTAGAAGTAAAAGCCCGCAGAGAACTGATCCAGGCAGATTTAAACAATTACGTTGTCCTGAGCGGGATGGCGGGTGGGAAAGGTTGGGATGAGAAACGTGTTTGTGGAGGAAGTTGAGATGGAAGTGAGCCAATGCGAGAGTCTCAGCATCCAGAACAACTTGTGCAGACAGCGGGGCTCTGGCGCCGACTATGTCTTACACGGCTGCTGCTATTAAAATATAAACTTGTGGGAACGGCTTCATTGGACACTTGTGCTTCTGTTTTCAAATAATAACCCAAATACAGAAATCTCTCTGAGGCTTTAATTGGCTGTACCTGGACAATGTGTGGACATTCACCGAACGCGTTACAGGACCAAGTTTCTTCTGTGTGTAAGGGGGGGGGGGGGGGGGAGGATAAAAGGATTGGTTTTAGTTGGACTGTGACCACGAGGTGAAAATTGCGGATGGTTCCCCGTTTCGCTCCTGCTTGGCACCCTATAGTGAGCTCCGTTGGATAATGCAGAGTGTAGAGGCGGCTGCGAAGCTGCTCTGTTCAACCCGGCGGTGACTCATGGGGAGGCTGCAGTTCTGCATCACTCTGGTTAGAATTTGGGCGCTAAACCACGAACCCTGCAAAACGGCGTTCAACGAGGTGTCCCATTGCTCGAAGCCAAGGACGCATTACTCGAGGGTTCCTGAGGCAAACCCACAGTTTCTTTAAAACAGAAGTGACATTTTAATTAGATGCATTTGAACTTTTGTCAGCCAATGCAGAGCTAAAATTAACAATGGAGGACAAACCGGAGAGTGAGGATTTGTATCAGTATATTAAGCTCTGTGAAAAAAAACCAGCAGTATGTTATTGAATTTCTTGCTGTAAGCCTTTAAACTCCAGCGCCACTGACCCGTACTGTGTCCCCATAGTCAGTTTTTCGCACCTGCTTTAAGTCAAGACTGCATTCACATCATTGAGATTCAATCGATGCTAACAGGTTTAATACACGAACTGTTAATTTAGACGGATAGGGAGGAATATTGCGATCATCTTGGAGTTTTTTAAGCATTCCTGAATCACAATGCCATTCCCATTACAAGACAAACGGGGTTTTTTTTGTTTGTAATGCCCACTTTAACCCCGGAACACGTCTTCAATTCAATCCTCAGTTCAGGTAGGATGCTCTGGGCCTCCCGTCTCATTTCATATTCAGGAAGATGCGCATTGTTTACACATTATGGGTCCCACTGGATGACGTGAATCGGAATATAAAGACTTATCACTGAAAGAATATAAAGTTCATCCTGACGCATTGCAAAGCACCTCACAGAACCGAAAGCCATGTGGTTAACTTTAAAGGAAGAATTGTGTGGGAAATACACGCAGCAAGACGGGCTGTGAAAGATTCAAAACTGCCTGAGAGGGTATCTTAACTACAAGCCTTGGTGCTAAGCGTTACATTTAAAATGCTGACTAATTTGTCCAACTTTTAGGCGTCTAACCTGGTTCATACATTGAAAACACTTACGAGCTTTGATACCCATTTTAAAAGTAAGAACCCCGCACAGGTAGCTCAGGAATAGCCAGCACAATGTCTTTATGAGATTGTGGACGTGCAGGGAATAATTTACATAATGGACACGCGGAAAATCGCGAATGTACCGTGTTTTAAAACATTTAAAAAGTATATTACTAGTACTTGAGGAAATGTGACTAAAAATTCAATTATAAAATACATAAAACAAAAAATGTGCATCTGTTTCAAACCAGCACAACCTTACAGTTGGAGCCATCTTCTTGAGAATTTTTTGGATCCGGGATGCCTTTCTAAAGCAACCCGCGCATCAATGCCTGCATGCAGATTCTTATACATTGCGTTTTCGGAGTTCAATGCAGTGGGAAAGTCCTGCCACCGGTAACCGACGGCAAAGCCGATCTGTGCAACACTGAGGAGATTTAATATTCCCCTTAAGTTGCAGAAATGAAAGTTTATATATTTAGTAGAGCTGTCGTATCAATCGTAGTGCCGGACAGACTAGGTGACAAGGGTTTAATTGCAGAAATATGAAATAATCTCATCTCCAGCCTTAAAATGAATGTTCGGCCATTTAATCAACGATGTGTCTTAAATCTAGTCTGTATGATAGGTAAGTGGGAAAGAAACACTTCATTAAATGTGATTATTGATCGGCGAGGGATAATAATAATATTTCAAGCATTATTTTATAATAATATGTGCTTAACATTCTGAGTTATTATTCTAATTCGCGTCGTTTTGTAAACAACAAACTTGAAGTGTCTCTGGTGCTGTGCAATTCCTGACTTTCACTCGGCACAGACACTAAGATAATATCCGCGTGGCGGCGATGTTTTCACAGCCATCAAACAAAAAACCTTCAGTGTAAAATTTTAGCCATTGTATCAATGATAGCCCAACTCATAATGGTGAAATGATCACGCAGGATCGTTGATCACCCGCCGACGGCAACGAGCCTACGGTGGCCTTCCTGAGCTGTTACTTGCATTCTAATCTTCTTCCCTTCCCCAGGCCAAATGACATAGGATGAGGGCCTTTGGTGACCTGATGACTTATGTGTTTGCAACCCATCTCCTGGTTATGGTTGGATTTAACGCTGCCGAGGACTTGTGCTCCGCCTTCGTGAAAGGAGTAATTTACGGATCGTATTCGCTCAACGAATTATTTCCTCAAAACTCCACCAACTGCACTTGGACTTTGGAAAACCCAGATCCGACCAAATATACCATCTACCTGAAATTTTCTAAGCGGGATCACGGTTGCTCTAGCTTTTCCCTATGGGCCTATCAGTTCGACCACTATTCCCCTGAGAAGATTCGGGACCTATTAAGAAACGCCAAATCAGTTGTTCACCTGTGCCAGGCAAGGAGTATGTTTGTATTTTTGGAGTTTGACAAGAACTTCGTCCAGTTACGCCGCCTGGTCCAGCCTGACGCCTCGGCGGGACACCCCCACGGGAAAGGGCAGACTGACCGGCCAGCTTTCGAGCTTCTGGTCTTGAACAAGGTGAGCCCCAGCGAGTTCGGCTGCCAGGTAATCTGCGGCTGGTTGGAGAGTTGCATAAGAGCCGGGGGCCACGACGGAGGAGGAGGGGACGGCAAGAAGGAGTCGGAGGCGGGCTCTTGCGGGGTGATGGACGCCAAGTGCAATTGTCAGCAAGATGTGATGACGGGGGTGGTCGGGCTCGACATGGTACTACCTCTCAATGCAGATACTGAGGGCTGTCTCTCCGCCCGCCTCCACACCTCTCACACATGCAACCTGACCGAGGGCAAGCGAGCGCCTAGAAAAGGTAGGCCTCTTTATTTCACCCTGTTGTATTGGAACTTCCTGCCCACAAACACTGGACGTACCAACTATTACACCAGTGAAATAACTTGTATTCTAATTGTTATGAATTTTGTGCATAATTATTACTGTTACAACTATTGATGAAATATTGAAAATTGTGACCTATTTATGCGTTTAACAGATTTAGAATCTCAAGCAATAAACTTGAGAAAAGGTTAAACATAGTTTTTAGATTTCTGAAATGAAAGAAGGCAAGTTTTATTTCCTAAATGTAAGTTCTTTTTAAAAGAGAATGCGTTTTATTCCCGGGTATCTTCAAATTCATTTTTTTTTCTCTCATGGAGTGTGAAAGCTGATTTATTTTACATGTCCCGAACAAAATCAGAATTCCCAGCAGCTCCTTGTGGACGTGTAAGAGAAAACCGGCAAATAAAGAAACACGGTGCTCATGTAATTGGTGGCAGGTAGGAGAAGCACAGAGGCTGGGGAGATGGTGTATGCTACCAATGGGGCGGAGAGAATTTGAATCTGTGAACGTGTCTGTTAATGAGAGCAGACGACTATCCAAGAAATCCATGTTCTCTCACAACTTGGGGTGCCACGAATACTGTTGTATGTTGTCCTTATGGAGGGAATGGTTGTCATATAAAACCATTTATATATGGACAAATATAAAATTATGACTTTTTAAGATATATTATGAGTAATTAGCAATTTAAATACTATTCCCCTCCCTTACTTGTTCTAATGAAATTTCGCTAGATCAGGTGCCAATGTGAAGTCCATTACCCAGAATATCCTAAATTGGGTTAAGCTAGGTACAACATTTCTAACTCTCTGCAGCTCAGCACAGACTGCCTTGTCAGTTCAGTGAAGACGTTGTAACACGACAGGGGGCCAGGTATACACACAGCACATTAATTAACTGAACATATAAAATAACTTCATATGTTTCTTCTTGGATTTGTTAATGCAAAAGTTAGGAATAACCCACTCTTTGCTGTTGGGAAACGGCTACTGTTGAATTAATCATCTGTGTTTTGTCAGGGAGCTTGTTCCCATGTTTGCCGTTAGTTGCTTGGTATGCCGTTAGCTCATATATTATCACAGAGGAACCCCGATCAACCCTATTGAAAACTGAGAATTTATTCTTCTAGCGCGATTAATTATAACATAGCCCTGGTAGCTGCGTGGGGAATGAGTCTTAAATAAAAACTTATTTTCCAATGTCGTAAAACCGACTGATGAACCTGTGTGAAAGACCAATAAAGGGCAGGGCTGGAGCGTAACCTGTCCGTGATGGAGTTTGTTGTCCACGGGACCATCCTTGAGTCATCATTCTGGGCTTGCTAAATACCATTTTATCCAGCCGCCCTTTCCTACACGAAGTAAAAAGGTGTGGGGCGATGGGGTTAAATGATAAAGTTGCACTTTCGGCATATGATAGAAAAGATGGGGAATGCAAAATGATCCCTTGCATTTCTAGAAGTGGGAGTTAATTCGATTTAACAGCGAAAACAGATAGCTGAATGGCTGACATAACTTGTGCTGCAGAGAAGATTGGGGTGCAGCCCACGCGAGGCCAGCCCAGAGCTTGCTGATGGTTTCTTGAGTCATGGTGTATAACATTACCGTATTACTGTTAATAAGTCGCGGTAGTGATCGAGAGTGGTGGGCGCTTCTTTGCATCCCGAACGTGAGCGAGTCTTTGTAAGATTCGCTGTCCGCCGTGACACAAAAGGATGCATTTCTCCTCACCATCTCGACGGAAATGTGAAGGCTCTTTTCGGATGTTTTATTTTGTTGTTGATCTTTTGCTGTCACAAGTAGAGCATGCCACCTGAGATTAAATAAATGAGCGGGCTACCGTGGGTCCCTTAACAGGTGATAAACCTCTCTTCAAGGGGAGCAGTAATGTGATAAAGAGCAGGGAATCAGGATTTCCCTTTCAGTTCCGTTAGATTCTGACCTCATCAAAGCGTTCGACGAGGCAAGAATGAGGGACACGGCAGCGTAAATAACACGGCCTCCCTCCCGTTTGGAATATGATGTTTCAAACCCGTCACCGCCGCTGATTTGTGCAGCTGTGCACGGTTTTAGATGTAGTGTACTTGTGCAGCGAGGGAACCGCCTTTTACTCCCAAAAGGAAGGGGGTTCGAACTACCTGTAAATATTACAGTCGTGGGGAAACGGGGTTATTTGTGATCCTAACTCCTCTCTCAGAAGAGAGAGAAATAAGATCCTCAAGTAATTTTCACAAGGAAATGTGATAAATTGTTCTCGAATAGACGCCGAGAGCCTTGGAGAAAGTGCAGAGTGTCACTAATTGGGCAAAGCAGCTCAGCTGCCGGGTGGTGTTCGCCTGTGTCCACAGCAATCAAGCCTCCGTCCCACACACCGCGGAGGGACGCATTCGTGTGACATTTGCGCCCTCTGCAGCACGTCCGCAGAACAAGTCTCCCTCCCTCGGACCCCCGGACAGAACGCGGCGATGCTCCGCACTCGTGCACCCTTTCCCTGACCCGAAACCATCCCTGCAACGGATCTCGATTAGAGCGGAACGCTCCCGTCCCCAAAGCCAGGATCGTCCAGCGTAAAATGGATGAAGTGTGGCGATGGATCGAGCGAAATTAACGCGCCCAGATCGGCTTTGGCATTTTATGTTGTTATTGCATTTACCGATTATATTATAAACTCTACTGGCAACACTTTACAATCCACACACAGTTGCGCTGAGATATAACAGAAAAAGAGCAATTTTATCCTATGTTCAAGATGTTTATTTTTTGACGTTTCGGCTTAACAGCTCAGGGGAGGTATGTGTGTTGGTAATATAAATAGGGGTGAACATAAATTACACTTAATACCGCCATACTGTTCCATTTACTCTCGCCTCTAAAGGTAGGAACTGAAACACTAACCATTCACTTTACAGTGTGCCTCACAATGAAAAATAAACTCTGCGCGTACTCCTGCCGATCTTCACTCTCAATGTCGTGTGCGTGAGTGTACACTGCGTGTACGAGACCAGCGTTCTTCTCCAAGGACTCCCATATGTGTTTGATATATGCGCTCAGCATAGAACTCTACTCCCAAGGATGTAAACAGTTAATCTATTGATAATCCGCGCAGCACTTGGAAACCGTTTTGAAATTATACTGCTCAATACATTTAATCTGCGAGATGCGATATGGCTGTTATCTGATTTCCAGTGCTTGTAATGGCCAAATTGTGGCATGGCTGACTGTTGGCTGTGCTACACTGATTCGAATCGGAACATAGTTGCCCAAAACCAAAGTACAATGGAACGTAGATACAATTAAGCCAAAGGAAAACATATCCAAATTAATGTGCTAATTATGTAAAAATGGCTAATTGATTTCACCTATACCACATCCAAATACTAATCTTCTATCACTTAGATACTGAGCAGAAATGGAACATCTCTATTGAGCAGGATAATACATTACACCGCATTGTTTAATCTTGGTACAGCAGGTGAAAGTGACAGCAGTACATCAGGTGTCTCAATGTTCTGCTGCTGTTCCTCATCCTAGCCAGTGATGTCACTTTTGAAAGTACTTGGTGAGTAAGCATTATCTGGTGAGGTTAGCAGCCTGACTGAGTACTATCCCCTCTCCACACACACAAACTACTCAAGGCCAGTCACCTATAATACTCAATGTTTTTTTGATCTGTTGCATCGAATAGTGTAATCGGAAATTTGCAATTCACCAAACACTTCTCTCCACTCCATGACAGATAGACAACCCTGCCCAGAGGGTTATTTGAGCCAAATGCACCTATTCAACATGGTCAACAATTTCCCACCTCATCGCGAGCTATCACGAAGAAAGATGTGAAACTGGCTTCAGGAGGCATTGATTGAAGGAAAAACTAAGAGAATTATATTTTGTTAAATTTGCTCTAATTAGAGACAATCACAAGAACACTAGAAATAAGAGTGTGAGTTGGATGCTTGGACATTCTAGTATGTTGTCCAGTGGACAAAATCATGGCTAATTGATTATGCTACACAATACTTTTCTTCCCAGATCTCTTGATTCCTCTAACTATCCTGAAATCCATCCATCTATCTCTGTTTTAAATACACAAGATATCTGCACCCTATTTAAGATAGGGAATTCCAAAAATTCACCACCCTCTAAATGAAGAAGATTCTCTTCAAGTCAGCTCCCCATTTCAAGACTGTACTCCTGCTTCTCAACTCCTCAAACGGAGGAAAATCCTTCCTTTAGCGACCCTGTCAAGCTCTCTAAAAATGTGGCATGATTCAATGAGAGGGCACAATTTCATAGTACAAATCGACACTGCCAATTCACCCAAAACTTTTTTTCTGTTCCACCTTAGAGAAATAAGATAGGGTTGTTGAGATGAAGTGTACTTATCTAACATGGTTGGGAACTTCCCAATTTACAGACAGCTATCATGAAGAAAGAATGGAACCCAACTCTCTCCATTTCTTTCTGGACACCAGACCCGACTAGTTCCCCCTCTACCACCACTCCTGTCCATCTGGGAGAACTGGTCCTCGCTCTCAATAATTTCTTCTTCAGCTCTTCCCATTTACTTCAAACAAAAGGTGTAGCCATAGGTACTCGCATGGGTCGCAACTATGCCTGCCTTTTTGTCAACCATGTGGAACAGTCTGTGTTCCAAGCCTACACTGGTACCACTCGCCAACTTTTCCTTCGCTACATCAATGACTGCATTGGTGCTGCTTCCTTCACCCATGTGGAGTTCTTTGACTTTATCAGCTTTGCCTTCAAGTTCCAACCTGCCCTCAAATTATTAAGATCCATTTCTGACACCTCCCCACCCCTTTCTCAATGTCTCTGCCTCTGTCTCTAGATAGTTTATCCACTGCTATCTTTTATAAGCCCACTGATTCTCACTGCTACCTGGATTATACCACTCCCCACCCTGTTACTTGTAAAAATGCCAGCCCCTTCTTTCAATTCCTCCATCTCTGGCACATCTGCTCTCAAGATGAGGCTTTTTATTCTCCTTTTTCAAAGAAAGGGGCTTCCCTTCCTCCAGAATCAATGTTACCCTCAGCTGCATCTCTTCCATTTCGTGCACGTTTGCTCTCACTCCATCCTCTCACCACCCTGTCAGTGATAGGGTTCCTCTTGTACTCACCTACTACTCCACCAATCTCTGCATCCAGCACATAATTCTCTGTAACTTCTGCCATCTCCAATGGGATACTACACCAAGCATATTTCCCTCCCCCACTTTCTGCTTTCTGCAGGGATTGCTCCCTGTGCAACTCCCTTGTCCACTGATCTCTCTCCTAGCATTTATTCTTGCAAACTGAACAAGTTCTACATATGCTCCTACACATCCTCCCTCGCTATTATTCAGGGCCTCAAACAGTCCTTCCAGGTGAGGTGAAGGCCTTTGTCAAGGTGTCACACATGACGCTGCTTACCAAGTTAAGAGCCCACGGTATTACAGGGAAGTTACTTGCATGGTTAGAGCATTGACTGATAGGTAGGAGGCAGCGAGTGGGAATAAAATGATCCTTTTCTGGTTGGCTGCCAGTGACTAGTAGTTCTGCAGGGGTTGGTGTTGGGACCACTTCTTTTTATGTTGTAGATCAGTGATTTAGATGATGGAATAGATGGCTTTGTTGCCTATTTTGCAGATGTTACAAAGATTGGTGAAGGGGTAGGTAGTGTTGAGAACACAGGAGGGCTGCAGAAAGACTTAAAGATTAGGAGAATGAACAAGTAAGTGGCAAATTAAATACAATGTTGAAAAATGCATGGTCATGCACTTTGGTAGAACAAATAAATGTGCAGACTATTTTCTAAAAGGGGAGGAAATTCAAAAATCTGAGATCTAAAGGGACTTGGGAATCCTTGTGCAGAACACCCTAAAGGTTAGCTTACAGTTTAAGTCAGTGGTGAGGAAGGCAAATGCAATGTTAGTATTCATTTCAAGATGTCTGGAATATAATAGCAGGGATGATATGCTGAGGCTTTATAAGGCACTGGATGTGCCCTTACCTTGAGTATTGTGAACAGTTTTGGGCTCCTTATTTAAGAAAAGATGTGCTGGCATTGAAGAGGGTTCAGAGGAGGCTCACAGGAATCATTCCGGTAATGAAAGAGTTATCATATAAGGCATGTTTGATGGCTCTGGGCTTGTACTTGCTGGAATTCATAAGGGTGAGAGGGTATCTCATTGAAACTTTTCAAATGTTGAAAGGCCTAGACAGAGTAGATTTGGAATGTTTCCCATGGTGAAGGAGTCCGGGACAAGAGGGTACAGACTCAGGAGAGAGGGTGTCCTTTTAAAACAGAAATGTGGAGAAATTTCTTTAGCCAGAGGGTAGTGAACATGTGGAATTTGTAGCCACATACTGCTCTGGAGGCCAGGTCATTGGGTGTATTTAAGGCTCCTCTGTCTTTTTGTCTTATGGAAACTTCACCTGTGAATCTGTATCTGGTCTGACGTAGGTTGGGAGATTGCTTCACTGACCAGAAAATGCAGGATCTTTCAGTGGCCACCCATTTTAATTCTTCTTCCCATTCCAATGCTGACGTGTCTGTCCATGACCTCCTCTACTGCCATAATAAGGCCACACTCAGGTTGGAGGAACACTTTATTATAGTCTGTCTGGGTAGCCTCCAACCTGATGGCATGAACATCAATTTCTTGAACTTATGGTAGTGGCCCCTGCCATTTACCATTCCCTCTCTCACCTTACCTCCTTACCTGCCCATCACCTTCCTCTGGTGCTCCTCCCCTTCCCTTTCTTCAATGGCTTTCTGTCTTCTCCTATCAGATTCCCCCTTCTCTAGCTCTTTATCTCTTTCACCAATCAACTTTTCAGCTCTTTACTTCCCCCCTCCCCCTCCCAGATTCAGCTATCACCTATTACCTGGTATTTCTTCCTCCCCTTCCCCCACCTTCTTACTCTGACTTATCATCTTTTTTTTTATTCCTGATACAGGCTCTCGGCCTGAAACATAGACTGTTTTCTTTTTTCCATAGATGCTACCTGGCCCGCTGAGTTCCTCCAGCATTTTATGGGTGTTACTTGAATTTCTAGCATCTGCAAATTTTCTTGTTTTTCCAGGAGATAACTATTTGGGTAAGCCACAACTGAAGTAAGATAATTATATTTTCCAAGATTATGCTTATTAGAGATGACCCACGCAAAAACCCTTGAGACTCGAAGCCTAGTTTGTCTAATCACTCCTCATATGTTTGACCCACCAACCTCAGCATTTATCACATTACCCAAGATATATGAAGATAGTTCTCTGTGCACATTTCAGACACAGTAATTCAAGGCTGGCAATGTAACTGGTCCCATATTGTACACTATATGAGAGCAATATAACAAAGTCCACATTATTTGCTCAAACCCACATGAGCACCATCTCATTACCAAAGTCAAAGTGCTCTTTATGGATCTTTATCCCGAAGTACAGTTAAGACAGAAAAGCTGTTGAAGGAAATAGCTACTAAAAAGCAAAACAGTGTTGATGTTATTATACAAATTACTTTACATGTTTGGAATCTCAAAAGACCATTCTGCAAGACAACTTGCCTTTACCTGGCTGATGAGAAGGGAGTTAACATTTCACTTTGAGGAGATATAAAATATTAGAGAAGACTTCTGTCATTATATTACTTGTCTAGTTCACAGGCATCAGGCAAGAAATTCAAGCAGGAAACGCTGGAAAGTCTCAGCAGATCAGGCAGCATCTGAGAAAAGAGATTCACAAGGCTCTCAGACCCCAAAACATTAACAGACTTCCTTTCCAGAGATGTTGCCGGACATATTAATATTTTCTAGTATTGTCTGTTTTTATTTCAGTTTTCCAGCATCTGCAGTTTTCTTTCTTATTTTCACAGGGCATTTGAGCCTGCTGGTGCAATGAATCTATATTCCATTCCTTTCCTCATGTGTGTTACAAGTACTTGTCCATTACAAAATCTTGAAAATCTCAATCTACTAAATATTTAACACTAAGTCCTTCACAATGTTTTAGTCTCAATAAGGCGTCCTAACGTTTGGAGCCTAAATGAGTTCTGACCGTGAGCATGTACAACCAAAGCAACACTTCCTCATTTGCATTCTAATCTATGTGAGATAAAAACCAATAAACATGTGCATTAAGCACTCTGATTATCATTTGTGCTTAGACTTTAGTCTTTTTGTGCAGATGGATATTTAAGTCTCTCTGCAGCTGCTAGTCTTCCACCATAGAGAAAGTGATCAATTTATCTTTCTTGGATCCAGGGAGAATAACCTTGCATTTCTCCATGTTAAACAGCACCTGGCATAGTTTTTTCCACTCAGTCTGCGCCGCTCTGAGGCTTCTTGTTTGCACCTCATAAACATATTATACATATATATATACACACACAGAATACTGTATAACGTGTGTGTGTGTGTGTGTATGTGTGTGTATGTATGTATGTGTCTATATATATATATATATATATATATTTCCCCCTATATATGACTTCCAAATCAAATTCTAGATTATATCACAAAGTTACCTTCAGATCTGTGAGCATATGAAGTTTCCAATAATCTCTTGTGCAAATTTAATACACATTTTAGCCTCTATCATGTAAGCTCTATCTATAGTGACTCCCTAAACACTCTTCTTCTTAATTGATCTCTGTTCTGTCCTTTTCCATGTATTAGACTGGCATCTGTAATAAATCTATTTTTTTTACTCATACATTGTTGAAGCTGTCTCATCCTGGAAATTTGCCAGCACTAACCACTTTTTATAAAATGTTGTAAATCAATGTCTTTTTGACCTTTATGTTTACTTGTACGTACAGTATTTGGTTCTGTAAGTTTTCCATGTAAATATATAGATACGCAGTTTCTCCATAGCCAATTATTTTTTTTTGTCTGTAGTGGTCTTTAATGGACCTGTATTTCTATCCTTTGTCTTAATTTATATTTAAAAACACTTTGATGTTATTTTTGACATAACATGCAAAATTTTGCACATTTTATTTTGCACAATGCATTACTTTAGCTTTCAACTGCTATCCAGTTGTTCGGATCTCCTCCCATTTGTCTTTCAGTTCTCTTTTAGTGAATACCATCTCAAATATGGCCTCTTAGGAACAAGTAGCTTGTTTTGGTTCATGTCAAAGATGTCTCTGAATACTTACCAATGGCTGTCAGCCCACTCTGGTCAATCAACTTTTAACTTTCTTTATCTATTTATTTATGCATTTACTTATTTAGAAATACAACAGGCCCTTCCAGCCCAGCAAGCTATGCTGCCCAACAACACATCTATTTAACACTAGCCATATCACAGGACAACTTTCAATGACAAATTAACCTACTACGGTAATCTACTCTTGCTTCGCCTTGCAAATATCAGATCATCCCTCACCACCAGATTGTTAATTAATTCTGGCTCCAAACTCATTGCTAAATCAGGTATAGTTTGTTCAGTTTGTTCATTTGTTTGTTTATAAATTCTGGAAATTCATCAACTTAGTCAAAGTGAAAATCACAACCTTTCATTACAATTACATTATTTTTATTACACAATGTCCTCAATTCCATATTTATTTCAATGTTTAAATTAAATGTATTATCTGAGTATGCATATGTTACCACATACTACCTTGAGATACATTTTCTTGCAGGCATGTATTGAAAAAACAGGAATATGATAAAATTGTATGAAAACTGTATGTAAAGAAAGGCTGACAAACTCCAATGTGCAAAAGAAGACAAACTGCAAATAAAATAATACTGAGAGCATGAGTTGTAAAGAGTCCTTGAAAGTACATAAGTCTGGAGGTCATAGAATTCATTCACAGTCATGGTGAATTAAGTTTTCCATGCTGATTCAGGAGGGTAATAACTGTCCCTGAACCTGATGGTGCGAAACCTCCTGCCCAATGGTAGTAGGTAGTTGGGGGCTTTGATGATAAATGCTGCTTTCCTATTGCAGTGCTCCATGTAAGTGTACTCAGTGCTGGTGAGGGCCTTGTCTGTGATGGACTGAGCCGTATCCATCACTTTCTGTAGCCTTTTCTGTTCCTGGGTGTTGGTATTTCCATACCAAGCCATGATGCCAGTTAGGATACTCTTCCATTGTGCATCAATAAAAGCTTGTCAAAGTTTTTGGTGACTTGCTAAATCTACCCAAACTTCCAAGAAAGTAGAGAGGTTGCTGTGCCTCCTTTGTGATGATACATATGTGCTGGTCCAAAGACAGATCCCCTGATATATTGATACCAAGGAATTTAAAGCTATTGACCCTCGCACCCCTGCTTCCCTGATGAGAACTTGATCATGGACCTTCAGGGTCTTAGACCCGTACTCATGAATAACCTGATAATCAGCTGTTTGGTTTTTCTGAAGTTGAGAGAGAGCTTTTTGTTGTGGCTTCCCTCGACAAGATTTTCAATTTTATCCCCCATATATGTCAACACTAATAGGAGAATTGTAATCTGTGGAAGCAGAGACTTGCATTCTTGACTGTTCTTTTAAGCCAACCATCAGTTCTACTGGAGAAACAAGAGACTACAGATACTGGAAATCTGGAGCATCAAAATGCTGGAGGAAGGGTCTCGACCCAATATATCAGCCTTTTCCTCCATAGATACCACCTGACCTACTGAGTTCGGCCAGCATTTTGATTGTGACTTTTAATATTTCCACTGTCAGATCATCTTTTTTGAAATCCCTTCTTTCTACAACTGTAAATGTGTCCTTTCTCAATATTACTACACCTCCGCTTTTTCATTTCTTTGGTCCTTTCTAAAGATCTGAATGCCTGGAATACTTATTTATTCATTAAACCTGATACCATTAATTTTGTGTCTGTTGGTTTTTTGATATAGTGCTTCTTCTGATACAGTGAATGTTTTATGTAGAAAGCATGATTTCAATATAAAGTGGTGCACAGTCATAACAATTTATCATTTAGTGGTTATATAAATATGAACATTATTGATTTTAGACAAGGTCAATTCCTTTTGTGAGCAGCTAAGTTTTCCATTTAAAAGCTGCTTTAAAAAGTGTGTTATAATCAGAAATCCCTTCAGAAATCTAACTTACAAAACATTACGGTCTCGACTAAAATCTATCATGTTCTACTGCCATTTTATGGATTGTGTTTTGAATATTTCTTGTTGAACAGCAAGAGCTGAGGATGTTAATGGGGTTACTGCTTAAAAGCATTGCTCAGACAACAAAGGCAAGGCAACTCAATCAGTGTGCTGAATTAACACTGACAATAGACAGTAGGTGCAGGAGTAGGCCATTCGGCCCTTCTAGCCAGCACTGCCATTCACTGTGATCATAGCTGATCATACACAATCAGTACCCCGTTCCTGCCCTCTCCCCATATCCCTTGACCCCGCTATCTATAAGAGCTCTATCTAACTCTCTCTTGAATGCATCCAGAGACTTGGCCTCCACTGCCTTCTGGGGCAGAGCATTCCACATATCCACCACTCTCTGGGTGAAAAGGTTTTTCCGCATCTCTGTTCTAAATGGCCTACCCCTTATTCTTAAACTGTGGCCTCTAGTTCTGGACTCACCCATCAGCGGGAACATGCTTCCTGCCTCCAGTGTGTCCAATCCCTTAATAATCTTATATGTTTCAATCAGATCCCCTCTCATCCTTCTGAATTCCAGTATACAAGCCCAGTCGTTCCAATCTTTCAACATATGACAGTCCCTCCATTCCGGGAATTAACCTTGTGAACCTACACTGCACTCCCTCAATAGCAAGAATGTCCTTCCTCAAATTTGGAGACCAAATTCCTCTTGTTATAAAAGCCAGCATGCCATTAGCTTTCTTCACTGTCTGCTGTACCTGCATGCTTGCTTTCATTGACTGATGTACAAGTCACCTAGATCTCATTGTACTTCCCCTTTTCCTAACTTGACTCCATTTAGATAGTAATCTGCCTTCCTGTTCTTGCCACCAAAGTGGATAACCTCACATTTATCCACATTAAACTGCATCTGCCATACATTTGCCCACTCACCCAACCTGTCCAAGTCACCCTGCATTCTCATAACATCCTCCTGACATTTCACACTGCCACCCAGCTTTGTATCATCAGCAAATTTGCTAATGTTACTTTTAATCCCTTCATCTAAATCATTAATGTATATTGTAAACAGCTGCAGTCCCAGAACCGAACCTTGCAGTACCCCACTGGTCACAGCCTGCCATTCCGAAAGGGACCTGTTAATCACTACTCTTTGTTTCCTGTCAGCCTGCCAATTTTCAATCCATGTCAGTACTCTGCCCCCAATACCATGTGCCCTAATTTTGCCCACTAATCTCCTATGTGGGACTTTATCGAAAGCTTTCTGGAAGTCCAGGTACACTACATCCACTGGCTCTCCCTTGTCCATTTTCATAGTTACATCCTCAAAAAACTCCAGAAGATTAGTCAAGCATGATTTTCCCTTCATAAATCCATGCTGACTCAGACTGATCCTTCTACTGCTATCCAAATGTGTCGTAATTTCCTCTTTTATAATTGGTTCCAGCATCTTTCCCACCACTGATGTCAGGCTAACTGGTCTATAATTCCCTGTTTTCTCTCTCCCTCCTTTCTTGAAAAGTGGGACAACATTAGCCACCCTCCAATCAGCAGGAACTGTTCTGAATGTATAGAACATTGGAAAATGATTACCAATGCATCCACGATTTCTAGAGCCACCTCTTTAAGTACCCTGGGATGCAGACCATCAGGTCCCGGGGACTTATCAGCCTTCAGACTCAACAGTCTATCCAACACCGTTTCTTGCCTAATATAAATTTCCTTCAGTTCATCCTTTACCCTAGTTCCTTTGGCCACTATTACATCTGGGAGATTGTTTGTGTCTTCCCTAGTGAAGACAGATCCAAAGTACCTGTTCAACTCATCTGCCAAGTTAACGAGTTATGACGAGTTAACGATGGTGCATCTACTGGTCCTCATTTATCTTCTGTGAACTTCAGTCATTTGTTGGGCTGCCTCCGTTCTCCACGCTAATATAGAAAAGGTAACTGTGGTTCACTTTTCTGATTACTATCCACAAAGTCTTGCTGTTAGGTTGGGAAACAGCTTCTTCCCCCAGGCTGCAAGCCTTCTGAACTCTGTGCCACTGTTTGGGTCTCATCACATCGGAAGCATCAGTAGCGTTTACTTTTAACTTGTATCAAAAGTGCACTTTATTATTTGTTAAGTTACTAGTGGTGATATTACTTCATGTGTTATGTGTGTAGGTTATATGTAGTGTGTTGTACACCTTGGTCCGGAGGAATGTTGCTTCATTTGGTGGTATACATGTGTATGGTTGAATGACAATAAATAATTTGAACTGGAATGCATTTGTGAGCAATGGATGAGGCAGACAAGGTAGTCTTGTTAAATACAAGAAATAAAGAACTTGGATTATGCAGGTTATTACAATGTTTGAGTTCATTCCAAGGTATTTTGCATAAAATTATGGATATTTTGAAATTTTGGTGATACATGATCATTATATAGGTCATTGTCCAATGTTCTGTTACTAAGGGCCAAGGAATTCATTAATTTCAATTGGGAAAACAGCCAGCATACAGAATGAGCCATTTGGTGTTAACACTCCAAATACAAGACGTGTCAGCTAGACTTAAATTCTCTCCTCTGCCTCCTCTAGCTCACCACTGAACTGAAAGAGCTACCACTTTGTTAAGTTACTACATGGGAAGCATAAATCCGAACCCCTCTTACAATCTCAGTGCACTCCAGCTTGTAAACTACTGACTGAATTATAGAACACTTGCAATGATAATGATGTGATGATCATTGGTAATGTCAGGCAAAATACCAAGTCAAGATTTCCCATAATCTCTTTTTATTTTTAATGTCCATCCAAGGGAACAGATAGGGTTCTGTTTAAGTTTACCATTCAAAGAATAGTTCCCCCATTACTGTGGCATTCATTGGCTTTTGTAGTATGTCTTAAACTCTCAATCTTCTGATATTAGACAGAGATGCAGAGGAATTTCTTTAGCTAGAGGAAGATGAATCTGTAAATTCATTGCCATAGGAAACTGTGGAGGCCAAGTTACCAGTCAGACTGCACTTGGAGTATTGTGAGCAGTTCCATAAAACCATATGACAAAGGAGCCTTTATCCACCCTACTTGTTATTTCCTCAAAGAACTCTAACAGGTTTGTCAGACAAGTTTTCCCTTGACAGAAACCATGTTGTCTTTTATCATTAGTCTCCAAGTACCTCGGAACCTCATCTTTAATACTAGACTCCAACAGTAATTCGCCTATAATTTACTTTCTTCTGCCTTCCTCCCTTCTTAAAGAGTGGAGTGACATTTGCAATCTTTCAGTCCTCCGGGACCATGCCAAAATCAAGTGACTCTTGAAAGATTGTGTCCAATGCATCCTTTATTTCTTCAGCAACCTCTCTCAGGACTCTGGGATGTAATCCATCTGGCCCAGGTGACTTATCCATCTTAAGACCTTTGCGTTTGCCTAGCATTTTTTTCTTTGTAATAACAATGGCACTGACTCCTGCTCCCTGACACTCACGGACCTTTGGCACACTACTAGTATCTTCCACAGTGAAGAGAGATGCAAAGTACCCATTAAGTTCATCTGCCATCTCTTTGTCCCCCATTACTACCTCACCAGCATCATTTCCCAGTGGCTCAATATCAACTCTCACCTCCCTTTTACTCTTTATATAACTGAAAAAGTTTTGGTATCCTGCTTTATATTATTGGCCAGTCTGCCCTTATATTTGATCTCTTCTCTTCTTACAGCTTTTTTAGTCGACTTTCGTTGGATTTTAAAAGCTTCCCAATTATCCAACTTCCCACTCACTTTTGCTATATTATATGCCCTTTCCTTGGCTTTTATGCAGTCCTTAACTTACTTTGTCAGCCATCGCCATTTGAGAACTTGTTCAAAAATTAGTGGGATGACGAAAATTAGTAGGAAGACAGAGGATTGGGAAGTTTTTAAAAACTTACAGAGAGCAACTAAAAACATCATTAGAAGGGAAAAGATATAATGTGAAAGCAAGCTAGCAAATAATATCAAAGTGGATAGTAAACACGAGGAAATCTGCAGATGCTGGAAATTCAAGCAACACACACAAAATGCTGGTGGAACGCGGCAGGCCAGGCAGCATCTATAGGGAGAAGCGCTGTCGACGTTTCAGGCTGAGACCCTTCGTCAGGACTAACTGAAAAGAAAGATAGTAAGAGATTTGAAAGTAGGAGGGGGAGGGGAAAATGCAAAATGATAGGAGAAGACCGGAGGGGGTGGGGTGAAGCTGAGAGCCAAACAGGTGATTGACAAAAGGGATACAGAGCTGGAGAAGGGAAAGGATCATGGGATGGGAGGCCTAGGGATAAAGAAAGGGGGAGGGGAGCACCAGAGGGACATGGAGAACAGGCAGAGTAATGCGCAGAGAGAGGAAAAAAAACTAAATATGTCAGAGATGGGATAAGAAGGGGAGGAGGGGCATTAACGGAAGTTAGAGAAATCAATGTTCATGCCATCAGGTTGGAGGCTACCCAGCTGGTATATAAGGTGTTGTTCCTCCACCCTGAGTGTGGCTTCATCTTGACAGTAGAGGAGGTCATGGATAGACATATCAGAATGGGAATGGGACATGGAATTAAAAAGTGCAGCCACTGGGAGATCCTGCTTTCTCTGGCGGACAGTGCGTAGTGTTCAGCGAAATGGTCTCCCAGTCTGCGTCGGGTCTCACCAATATATAAAAGGCCACACCGGGAGCACCAGACACAGTATACCACACCAGCTGACTCACAGGTGAAGTGTTGCATCACCTGGAAGGACTGTCTGGGGCCCTGAATGGTGGTGAGGGAGGAAATGTAAGGGCAGGTGTAGCTCTTGTTCTGCTTGCAAGGATAAGTGCCAGGAGGGAGATCGGTGGGAAGGGATAGGGGAGTGGGGGGGGGGGGATGAATGGACAAGGGAGTCGTGTAGGGAGCGATCCCTGCAGAAAGCAGAAAGAAGGGGGGGAGGGAAAGATGTGCTTGGTAGTGGGATCCCGTTGGAGGTGGCAGAAGTTACGGAGAATTAAACATTGGATCCGGAGGCTGGTGGGGTGGTAGGTGAGGACAAAGGGAACCCTATCTCGAGTGGGGTGGTGGGCGGATGGGGTGAGGGCAGATGTGTGGGAAATGGGAGAGATACATTTGAGAGAAGAGTTGATGGTGGAAGAAGGGAAGCCCCTTTGTTTAAAAAAGGAAGACATCTCCTTCATCCTGGAATGAAAAGCCTCATCCTGAGAGCATTTTCCCCTCCCCCTCCTACTTTCAAATCTCTTACTATCTTTCCTTTCAGTTAGTCCTGACGAAGGGTCTCGGCCCGAAACATCAACAGCGCTTCTCCCTACAGAAAGTGGATAGTAGAAGTTTTTTCAGGTATGTTAAAAATAAAAGAGAAATGAGGGTGGATATAGGTCCGCTAGAAAATGAGACAGGAGAAATAATAACTGGGGACAAAGAGATGGCACATGAACTAAATAAGTATTTTGCATCAGTCTTCACGGTGGAAGACACTAGCAGTATACCTGATGTAGTGTGTGAAGGAAGAGAAGTGGTTGTAATTACTGTTACAAGAGAAGGTGCTCAAAAAGCTGAAAGACCTGAATGTACATAAGTCACCCAGACCAGAAGAACTGCACCCTAGGGTTCTGAAAGAGGCGGCAATAGAGATTGTGGTGGCATTACAAATGATCTTTCAAAAATCATTGGACTCTGGCATGATGCTAGAGGACTGGAAAATTGCAAATGTTACTCCATTCTTTAAGAAGGGAGGAAGGCAGGAGAAAGGAAATTATAGACCAGTTAGCCTGACCTCAGTGGTTGAGAAAATGTTAGAGTCAATTGTTAAGGATGAGGTGATGGAGTACTTGGTGACACAGGACACGATAGGACAAAGTCAGCATGGTTTCCTTCAGGGAAATCGTGTTTGACGAACCTGTTGGAATTCTTTGAGGAGATTACATGTAGGATAGATAAAGGAGATGCAGTGGTTGTTGTATATTTGGACTTTCAGAAGACCTTTGACAAGGTGCCACACGTGAGGTTGCTTACCAAGTTAAGAGCCCATGGTATTACAGGAAAGTTACTAAAATGGTTCGAGCATTGGCTGATCGGTAGGAGGCAGCAAGTGAAAATAAAAGGATCCTTCTCTGGTTGGCTGCCAATGACTAGTGGCATTCCACAGGGGTCAGTGTTGGGACCACTTCTTTTTATGCTGTATATAAATGATTTAGATGATGGAATAGATGGCTTTGTTGCCAAGTTTGCAGATGATACAAAGATTGGTGGAAGGGCAGGTAGTGTTGAGGAAACAGGTAGGATGCAGAGAACTTAGAGAGATTAGGAGAATGAGCAAGAAAGTGGCAAATGAAATACAATGTTGGAAAATGCAAGGTCATGCACTTTGGTAGTAGAAATAAATGTGCAGACTACTTTCTAAATGGAGAGAAAATCCAGGAATCTGAGATGCAGAGGGACTTGGAGTCCTTGTGCAGAACACCCTGAAGGTTAACTTGCAGGTTGAGTTGTTGGTGAGGAAGGTAAATGCCATGTTAGCGTTCATTTCAAGAGGTCTAGAATATAAGAGCAAGGATGTGATGCTGATGCTTTATAAGGCACTGGTGAGGCCTCACCTTGAGTACTGTGAACATTTTTGGGCCCCTCATTTTAGAAAAGTTGTGCTGGCATTGGAGAGGGTCCAGAGGAGGTTCACAAGGATGATTCCAGGAATGAAAGGGTTGTCATACAAGGAGCATTTGATGGCTGTTTGTCTATAATTCAGAAGGATGAGGGGGGATCTCACCGAAACCTTTCGAATGTTGAAAGGCCTAGACAGAGTAGATGTGGAAAGGATGTTTCCCATGGTGGAGAGTCTAGGACAAGAGAGCACAGCCTCAGGATAGAGGGGCGCCCTTTTCAAGTCAGAGATGTGGAAAAATTTCTTCAACCAAAGGGTGATGAATTTGTGGAATTTGTTGCAACATGCAGCTGTGGAGGCCAGGTCGTTGGGTGTACTTAAGGCAGAGATTGATAGGTTCTTGATTTGACATGGTATCAAAGGTTACAGGGAGAAAGCAGGGAAATGAGGTTGAGGAGGATCAGCCAAGAGTGAATGGCAGAGCAAACTCGATGGGCCAGATGGCCTCATTCTGCTCTTATGTCTTATGGTTTTATGGTCTTCTTCCTCTGTGGCACATATCTATCCTGCGCCTTGTGAACTATTCCCAGAAATTTCAGCCATCTCTGCTCTGCTGTCATCCCTGCCAGTATTCTCTTCCAATCCAGCTGTGCAAGCTCCTTTCTCATGCCTCTGTAATTCTCTTTTTTCCATTGCAGTACATGTACATGTGAGTTACGTTTCTCACTCTCAAATTGCAGTATGAATTCAGTCATATTATGAACACTGCTTCCTAAGGGTTCCTTTATGTTAAGCTCCCTAAAGGATCTGGGTTATTACACAACACCCAATCTAAAATAGCCTTTCCCTGAGTAAGTTCAAGCATTAAGCTGCTCTAAAAAGCCATCTCATAAGCATTCCAGAAATTCCCTCTCTTGCAATCTGACACCAACCTGATTTTCCCAATCCCCTTGCACATTTAACTCCCACATTACAATTGGTGTCATTTTCTAAACATATAATTCCATTTCTTACTGACAGAGCCACACCACTGCCTATTCCTTCCTGCCTGTCCTTTTGCTACACTGTATATCCTTTGATGTTAAGCTCCCAACTGCGGCCTTCTTTCAGCCACGACTCAGTGATGTCCACAATGTCATACCAACCAATCTCTAATTGTGCCAGAAGTTCATTCACCTTATTTTGAATGCTGCACACATTTAAATACAGCATCTTCAGTCCTGCATTCTTTGCCCTTTTGAATTTTGCCTCTGTGGCACAATTTAACTCTTTGCGCTGTCTGCATTTCTACCCAGCTGTAGTACATCTGCCTGCAAGAATATTGGTCCCCCTCAGATTCAAGTGCAACCCATCCCTTTTTTACAGGTCCCTCCTGCCCTAGAAGAGGTCCCAATTATCCAGAAATCTGAATCCCTGCCTCCTGTTCCAACTCTTCAGCCACACATTTATTTGCCACCTCATTCTATTCTTAGCCTCACTGTCGCGTTGCACAGGTGGTAATCCCAAGTTTTAAAACATGGAGAGTATTTTACATCCGGAAAAATTAGACTTGGACCCCCAAGCTGCAGAAGCAGCTCTTGCCTTTGAACTCTGGCTTGCATGCTTCCAATCGTACTTGGAAGTGATTCCCGTGACTGAGCCTGCCACAATGTACAAAATCCTTTCCAGAGTCAGTCCGAAACTATTCTCCCTTATCAGAGACCTGCCGACCTACCAACCTACCAAGGGGCACTGGACGCCCTCAAAAGACAGTACCTGCGGCCGGTGAACACCGTCTACGCAAGACATCGCTTAGCGATGCGGCAACAGCGAACCGATGAGTCGAGCGGGGAGTTTCTCCGAACCCTACAGACACTCATGCAGGCCTGCGACTGCAAAGGACTGACGGCAGAACAACATGTGGAGCTGCTGGTACGAGACGCCTTTGTTAAGGGGATCAGGTCAGTGTAGGTGCGCCAGCGGCTGCTGGAAAATGCCTATCTTACCATACGCTCGGCGATCGAGACGGCTGACACGCTGGAGGCTGCTCTGCACAACGCTGACGCTGTCCAGCCGCGCGATCCCCCACCGGTTCCATGGACACTGCAGACCCCGCCACCCACGAGTGAATCCACCACTGCTGCTGCCAGTCGCAAGTCCACGAACTCCCCGAAACCGACCACAGCTGCTGCCAGTCGCAAGTCCGCACAGTGTTACTTCTGCGGACTCGAAAAGCACCCCCGAAAATGCTACCCGGCCCAAGAAGCAACCTGCTCCAGCTGCGGAAAGAAGGGCCATTTTGCCAAGGTCTGTAAGTCTGAACCACGAGCGGGGTCGGGCAGCGTCGTGTGTGAGGCATGGGGGCCGCCATCTTGGTCACCGCCATCTTGCCTGCCCGCCTCGTGCGAGGCATGGGGGCCGCCATCTTGCCTGCCCGTCTCGTGCGAGACATGGGGGCGGCCATCCTTGTCGGTGCCACCTCGCCCTGCCCCCTACCCATGGGTGCTTACCGGGCACCAAGATGGCAGTTCAACTCTGGCCTCCGTAACCCTCGACCAAAGTGCCCCACACCAGCTTGCAAGGTCAATGATGGACATCCTGGTGGAGGGGCACAGGACTAGCTGCCTGTTTGACACGGGCAGCACTGAGAGTTTTATTGACCTGGACACGGTGCAACGCTGTGGACTCGTGACACGGCTGGTAAGCCAGAGGGTCACCATGGCTTCTGGGTCGCATTCCACAGACATCCGGGGGGGTTGTGTAGCGACATTGGTGGTGCAGGGCACAGAATATCGGGACTTTGCGGTACTGGTCATGCCTCAACTGTGCGCGCCTGTGCTATTGGGGCTGGACTTCCAGAGCCACCTCAAAAGTGTGACTATGGCATATGACGGGCCCCTCCCACCACTCACTGTCAGGAATCCTCAGTTTTGTGGGACTTCGTCATATACCCCGCTACTGACCACACACACACACACACCGACCCACACATCCCACCCAGCACCATGCCGACAGCTGCGCTACTGACACCACTTGCAGCCTCTCCACCCTCAAGATCCCTCCCCCACCGCTGTTCGCCAACCTGACCCCCGACTGTAAACCTGTGGCAACTAAAAGCAGGAGGTACAGCGTGGGGGACAGGGCCTTCATTCAGTCGGAGGTGCAGCGGCTGCTGAGGGAGGGGATCATTGAGCCAAGCACAAGTCCTTGGAGGGCCCAGGTGGTTGTTGTTCGGACCGGGCAGAAAAATAGGATGGTCGTGGACTATAGCCAGACCATCAGTAGGTTCACGCAGCTTGACGCGTACCCCCTACCCCGCATCGCGGATATGGTCAACCAGATAGCTCAGTACAAGGTATACTCAACCATAGATCTGAAATCCGCTTATCACCAGCTCCCCATCCGCCCAGAGGACCGCCCCTACACCGCCTTCGAGGCAGGCGGCAGGCTCTATCACTTCCTGCGCATCCCCTTTAGTGTCACAAATGGTGTCTCTGTCTTCCAGAGGGAAATGGACCGGATGATGGACCAGTGCCAACTGAAGGCCACATTTCCCTATCTGGATAACATCACCAACTGTGGTCACGACTGGCCGGATCACAACACCAACCTCCAACGATTTTTCCAAGTGGCCAAAGCCCTGAACCTTACTTATAACAGGGACAAGTGTGTGTTTGGAACCACCTAACTCGCTATCCTTGGGTATGTTGTGGAGAACGGGGTTATTAGCCCTGATCCCGACCGTATGCGCCCCCTGTTAGAACTCCCTGCTTGTTCTTTCTTCCAGCCAATAAAATTGATGCACCATCAATAACTCTCGGAGATGTGAGGTGATATATAGGCTTTTATTGGCTAGAAGAAAGAACAAGCAGCAAATGACCACCACACTGCATCCTGGAGACTGAGGCCGGGGCGGTGTCTCCAATCGCCTTTATACTGGGGTCCGTGGGAGGAGCCACGGTCTGTGGGACTAGCCACAGGAGCAGTCAGCAGGGGGGCATGTCCAGACAGGTATATGTAGTTCACCACATACTACCTTTGAGGCACTGCTCCTCAGCTTCCTTTCTAACACCCTGTATTCTTTTTCAGGATCTCCTGCCTTTTTCTTCCTATGTCTTTGGTACCAATACTAACCAGAAATTCTGGCTGCTCGCTCTCCCTTTTCAGGATATTGTGTTTCAGGGCCCATATCTAAGAAAAGATGGGGTGGCATTGGAGAAAGTCCAGAGGAGGTTTAAAAAATGATTTTGGAACTGAATGGGTTAACATATGAGGAGTTTGGAAGAATGAGGGGGGATCTCATTGAAACCTATGAATATTGAAAGGCCTAGATAGAGTGGATATGGAGAGGATGTTTCTTATAACAGAGGAGTCTCAGACCAGAGGCCACAACCTGAGAACAAAGGGATGTCCATTTAGAACATAGGTGGCAAGGAATTTCTTTAGCCAGAGTGATGAAGCTGTGCAATTCATTGTTACAGACAGCTGTGGAGGCCAAATCATTAGGTGTATTGAAAGCAGAGATTCCTGATTCATCAGGAGGTCAAATGTTATGGGGAGAAGGCAGGAGAATGGCGCTGAAAGGGAAAATAAATTAGCCATGATGGAATGTTGGAGCCCATTTGATAGGTAGAATGGCCTAATTCGACTCCTGTGTCCTATCGTATTATATTCACATTGATTTCACACTGATTAATTAACTGGACTTGGAAAACAGTCAGCATTTCTTGTGTATTCATCACACCTGTGTGCACACAAACCAGGATCTAGTAGAAGAATGACCATTACCATCTTTATGATAGTTTAATCCTGTTATAGTTTTATTTGAAGAGTTTAAAAGTTCCAACGAATGCTGGTCGGAAGTCAACTTCAATAAGACTGAGTTTGACAATAAGATCACACGATCCATCAACAAAGATTCCAATTAAAATATGCACTTCCATGAGGAAGTAGTGGAAAATGCTTCTGGCATCATTTAATTAGTTAAGCGATTAGGCTGTAAGCCTTCAGCATGCTATGACACATCTGACATAACTTCTGAGCCAGAAGGTCATTAGCCAGCCGGTTCTATAGTGACATCAGCACCAGGCTTCAAGGCAAATGGTCCAGCAGCTCCTTGTATGCTTTCCATTTGTACTGGGCTGAACATTGAGCTGGCAACTCAGCATCGTAAAAAACAGCCAAGTGCTATGGAAATGGCAAAAATGCTGCCTGATGTGTCACAAGTCACAAACAGGAAAAACAACAGAGGTCATTCAGCAAAATCACCTGTATTCTTTTCTCTATTTGTGCTTTGTCAATTGCTTCTTCCTGCAACTTTCTAACTGGTGAATGTCCCATTGTATGTAATTGCAGGAGCAGCATTGGCTAACAAACATTGAAAGATTCTGGGCCAAGTTTAAACATCAGGTTCTGCCATTTCATCCTCATGCATCCAGACAAACCGAAGATATTTTCCAGGACTTGCAGCAGCCATGCATAGAAAAGATAGCTCTAACTTCCAAGTGCTTTAAATCATTGTAGTCATACTCTTCTAGAATCATACCCACAGTGGCCAGTTCATTAGGTACCACCTGTACATGATGAAGTGGCCAGAAAGTGTATATACATGGTGATTTGCCCCATCCACTTCAAGTTTCGACATGTTGTGCGTTCAGAGATGCTCTTCTGCTCAGCACTGTGGTAATGCATAGTTATTTCTATTATTTGGGTATTTGCCTTCCTGTCAGCTTGAACCAACTGATGATTCTCCTCTGACCTCTCTCATTAATGAGGCCCTTTCACCCACAGAACTACCATACACTGGATGATTTTGGTTTTTTGCACTATTCACTGAAAACCCTGGAG
This sequence comes from Hemitrygon akajei, assembly GCF_048418815.1. NCBI lineage: Eukaryota > Metazoa > Chordata > Chondrichthyes > Myliobatiformes > Dasyatidae > Hemitrygon > Hemitrygon akajei. The sequence goes on along the minus strand of NC_133132.1, from coordinate 89,903,677 downwards.
ACAGCTTTTGTGTGAAAATCCCAGGAGATCAGTGATTTTTAAGATACTCAACGTATTTTACTGTCAAAATCACTTCGATCAATTTCTTCCCCATTCTTATGTTTGGTCTGAACAACAACTGAACCTCTCGACCATGTCTCCATGTTTTTATGCATTGAGTTGCTGCTACATGATTGGCTGACTAGATACTTGCATGAATGAGCAAGTGTACCGCTGTACCTAATAAAGTGGCCACTGAGTCTATATTGCAGTTACAGCTTTCAATTATTGTGAAAGAGCGCACCATTAGTTCCACTTCCGTGCACATTCTCCGAAGTCTTCTTTTCTCCACCATCCTTTCAGACAGTGTATCCCCGATACATAATATAAACAAACTCCATGTCACCTTCGGACTTTATCCCAATTAATTGGTTTATGTCCTCCAGTTACTAATTCTCCTCCCAATGGAATCAGGGTTTCCCTATCCATTCTATTAAAACATTCTAAAATGCTGCTTTATTTGCCTGATGTGGAGCAATGAATACATATTCATCCTGTAGTGCATGAGTGAATAAATATATATTCATTCATATGTGGAACTGAAGGATTAAAATGATACCACAGTGGTAAATCCTGACTTCATGCTCTCTAAATTTCTCCATGCCCAGAATCCCTATGGTCCTTTTTAAATAAAGACCAAGATTTAGTATTACTTACTTCCCTTTGCTCTCCATGGGATTGAACTTCCTCACATGGAAATGTTAGAAAAGCATATCAAATTTCAAAGTTCAGAGTAAATGTTATTATCAAAGTACATATATGTCACCATAGACAACCCTGTGATTCATCTTCCTGTGGGTATACTCAGCAAATCTATAGAATAGTAAGGATAACAGGATCAATGCAAGATCTACCAGCATGCAGAAGACAACAGACTGTGCAAATACAAATATAAATAAATAGCAATAACTAATGAGAACATGAGATTAAGAGCCCTTAAAGTGGGATCATTGGTTGTGGCCAAAAGAGGAAAATAATCCAAAAGCTAAATGTTTTTGGGTACCTATGGGAATCTCTGTTCTTTGGTTTTGGGAAACAATTTAAATGGGGCTCATGGTCAGAAAGTTGGCAAGCCTTGCTCTGGAATTATACTAACAAAGATGAACAAATGGCATAGCTCGTGAAGCTCTTCCCATACAGCTGCAGCCTGGCCCTCCATTGCTCCAGTGGTGTCTGAGTGTATTTTCTTGAAGATTCCATCAGATGCATCAGCTTTCCCCTATACTCCAAAGTCTTTTGACACTGTGAACCATCCTTAGTGTGTGTCTAATGGTAGAATCCACCTGGATATGATCAAAATTAGGTAATGAAATCATTTTTTTTGTAAATTGGTGTTTAATGGCTGAAGTGGACTGCAGGACCCATTTTCAAGCTGCATGACTCCATGAGTCAGAATTATTCTGCAAATTGACAGAGTTGAATAAAATCTGCTACAGTGCAATAATGAGCCAGTACGTAGATAGAAGTCATGTATTAACACCATTATCATAGCTCTTGTAAAGTTCAGCAGTTTTCTTTGGTACCGTCTCATCTTTGAGTTGGAGATGAGACAATGGTTATGTGCTCTTTCATCTCCATCCAAGATGTTCTTGTTCTTTTTTCATTGTCCCTGACTTCCATAAATACTCAACAATGTTATCAATAAAGATATCACTGTCTTAAAATTATGAAAATATTTGAAAACAATATAAGTCAGATGACCAAAGGATATGATGTGTTTCTTTAAAGAACAACAACAAATTTGGGATTAATAGGAATATGAATAGAGCAGACTATACAGAGGAGTTCCAATGGCAGGGCAGAGATAGAAAATTGTCATGTGAACTTGCTGAAATCTGTGTCATAGCTTCTGCTGCTTTATAGGTAAATCCAGTTGCCAGTGTGTTCATGGAAAGTGACAGAAATTGCAATGAAACCAAGTGCCAGTTAATCATGAAAAAATTTAATAGATCAGCAGTGTTGGTCACATATACATTGAAATATCAAAACATACCATGAAATACATCAGTTGTGTCAAATCAAATCAGCCAGGATTGTGTTGGACAGCCTACAGGTGTCACCACACTTCCAGCACCAACATAGTATGCCCACAACTCACTAACCCTTTGGAATATAGGAGGAAACCAGTGCAGCCAGGGGAAACCCATGAGTCACGGAGAGAACATACAAACTCCTTACAGAAAATTGAACGTAGGTCGCTGGCACAGTAATAGTGCTATACTAACTGCTGCACGACCATGCTGTCTGGTCAGATAATTGCAATTCCTTTCAGCCTGCTGTTTTTTTTTGCATCCTTAGGATGAAACCTTGCTTTAACATTTCATCTTAAAGGCAACTGACTCAACAGAGCAAGATAGCAAAAAGCAGTTGACATTTGGTGTTCATCTCTCTGAAATGGGATTTAAATTCATGAAATTTTGCTCCACAGCTTAGAGCATTAATTTAAGAAAAAATTCCATTCAGTCCTTTCATCAGTCAACATATTCAACTTATTTGAGAAAATTAAAATAGAAATCCAAATATTATTTAAAATACAAACAGAACAAGAACAATATTAAAACCTTTCACACAGTGAATTTCAATCTTCATTCTAACATTAGAGGGAGGCAATGAGCAAAATTATGCACATGTCCACTCAAGGGGGTTTTACTAATTTCTGTAATATTTTTTGATTTACAGCTTTACAGATTGTGGATATTAGTAGTGTTGTTAACTTCTTTATTTTGCATGGGTTACTTCATAAATAAAACACCCAAAATAAATTGACAATAATTATGTATTATGCACAGAAGTTTAATGGACTGTGCATTATCTTAAATACTTCCCATAATTCAGTAAATGCTTTTAAATGAAGTTATGCTTTTCTACCTTTGATATTACTTTAGAATGGCTCTGTGTACTGTGTACAGTACATGAATTAAAATTGAATTGTTTTGTATGCACAGCAACACCTCAACAATAACATGCATTTAATGTTGCAAAATTTATAACAGAGTATGTCAGGAGATACTAGAACAGTTGTGATATAGGTCTTAAGGGGAAATGTAGTAAGATAGAGAGCCTCAGAAAATTAAACTGAAGACATGCACACTGAAGCTGCAATGGAAAATAGAGTGATTGAATGGATGCAAAATGCAGGAGAGTACAAGTCAAGGAAATGAAGAGGCTATTGGATTAAAGCGTTAAAATTGTATTTGTCTGTGGTTTAACTTTCCTGTGCTTGCTTATAATTTTATATAATCATTGATATGTGTGTAATTGTTCAGTGAATTTTCAGTAATTATAATATAACTGTGTCCTAGAATTTTCTCTGCAGCCTGTGTCACATTACTTAAATCTGGATATTTCTCAGGTTACCTTTTACCTACGGAATGTGTTCATCTCTGTAGTGAGCTGGTTTTTAGTATATGACTACAATGGTTTATTTGCTCTTTGCTTTTTCTTTTGTTCTTTTCTCTCACTTTCTCTTTCTCCCTTGGAGTAGACAATACTCGGTTACTGTTTTTTATATTGCTATGAACACCCAATAAAACATAATTACAAGATTTACACCTCATTCTTCACTTCTGAAGGACCTGCACATCAATATCACCAGATCCAATGGGGCCACGAAGGAATTTAGAACCAAATAAAACTTCATTGTTGTAGTGAGTGTCAAGATGGCATGCACAAGGGTGAGACTGGTAGGGAAAGTAGAATTTAGATATGTATGTACACCTAATCTCGAGATGCTGAAACAAAGAAGGTGTAATGGTTGTGTTAAAAATGAACCCTCTCTTTTGACAGTGAGATGAAATTTATCATATAATGTCTGTACCTGATAACATTCTTTATCGAATGCAGATTTTACAAGATCTTTATGTAAAATCTGAATGTGCAGTCTATTCACTACCTGTAGGTAAAATGATTATAAATTACTGACAATGATTTTTTAAATTATGTATAACTATTTGTTTGGATGATCAAAATTGATAGAAAATCTGATCTATATCAAAATTACAGTCTGTTTAAAAGCAATGCCTACATTGGAAACCTCTTTGATGTTCTTTTCCTGTAAATGTCCATTAAAATCTTGCTAGTGCTATTAACCAAATGATTCTGGTGACCTTTTAAGAACTGTTTTTAAATCTTTTCCTTTAAAAGGTAGTTTTGCAGCATCTAAGAATAATTAAGTGCAATTTGAGAATGTGTTTATCACTAAAGGCTGAATGTAGTCAACTCACTGCCTGTAGGTAAAATGACTTTAAATTACAGAAAATGATTTTTTTAAACTATGGAAAATAATTTGTGGCAGGGTAATAAACAGAAGTATGCTTGTTAATGTTGTTAGCCCAAAAGGAATGCATACATTTCTGTCCCTTCAGAAGCCTGGAAAATCAGTGGAGTTAGATGATGTTCCCAATGATGGTCACTGCATTCTAATTTCTAGCAATTTTTTTAACTGAGCAAAATTAAAGTTACGCTGACTATAATTTTATGCTCAAAATACTGTCCTTTTCTTAATAAGTCATTATACAAATTTCAGGCATACTGTGCCCTAAGAGCAGCTAATTGGTCTACCTGCATGTCTCTTCTGGTGGGAAGACATAGGAGCACAGAGTGAAAACCCTTGCAGTCACTGGAGAATGCATGAACTCCACAGATAACTCCAAGGTCAGAACTGAACTGGTTCACTGGTTTGTGAACGAGCAGCACCAACTGCTTTTCCACTCTGATGTAGGGTGGCACATGAACCCAGAAGGTTTTTTATACCACAGAAGTGACAAGGTTAAGTGAAGGCAGAAATCTGTTTTCTTTATCATATGAACATGATAAGAGGTTTTTTTTTATGTAAGAGTTTAAAATTTGAATGTATAATAACATGACATTGTTTTGCCTGCTGTTGTGATACAACCCATAATCCATTTTAAATAAGTGAAGTTCTCTATCAAAATAATGAACTGAGAATTATAAGCCATTTATGTACATTTACATATAAACAATTATTTAAACAAAGAATGCTTAATCAACAAAATATTTACAATATTAATCAAATATCACTGAAGTATTAAATACACAACAATCCTCCCTGCTTAGCTATAAACTTCAACTCAATATAGAATACATCTCAACTTAAATACAAATACAGATTCTTGGCATGTCAATATTATTACTGTGTAGGAACTAAACTCTTAAATTTACTTTAAATTGATGGTACAAAAGGCATAGCTTTTCAGTATTGGGAGCAATTACTGAATTTGTTTTCTTGAATTTATTTCAAATTATAATAATATTTAACTAATTTGCTTGGAATGCTATTAACCTTTCCATGCCACGTGGAGACAGTCATGTTAAAAAAAAGTTGCAGACGCTGGAAATCTGAAACAAAAATCAAATCAGTGAAGATCGCACTAAGGGCAGCTTGCAAGTATCAACATGCTTCAGGCATCGATGTAGCACTCACACAACTCACTAACCCTAACTGTGCATCTTTGGAATATGGGAGGGAACCAGAGCACCCGGAGGTAGCCCATCCAGTCACAGAGAGAAGAAGGTATGAACTCCTTACAGACAGCATCGAGAACCAAACCCTGACTGGTGATCGTTGGCACGCTAAATGAATGTGCTAAGCACTACGCTACTGTGCCACCCCTAAAAAAGGAAATTGAATAACATAAGTGACTGAAATAAGGCTGTTCCTGACTCTGTGGCAATGATGGAATACACTGCGGAAAAACGATTATAAAGATCCAGTCATAAAATAACTCTCTGAGCACATTAAATATCTAAATTACATAAAATTTGTGGATACTTCACAATAAATCTAAATTGCCAAAATATTAAAATGTTGATTACAAGCTTATGTTGGATTGTAAATGAAATGCAGCTGGAACAAGTGCAAGACTGCTACCAATTGATAAAAGTGACTCTGTGTTACTTTGGGAAGAAATGTTGGCATGGTTCAGTGCTTCCCATAATGAAGGCTATCCAATTGCTGCTCTCTAGAGAGAAACCATGAGATCACAGTTACCTATTCAATCCTTTAAACAACTCAAAAATGAATTGTATTATTCTACCAGAAATTAAAATACATTGAGCTTTAAAGATGATGTAAGATAAAAACAAATTGGAATTAATCCAGTAGGACTGTTCCTATAAATTGCTTTTCTGACCTGCATTTTCATGATTTCTCTGCACTATTTAAAATTGACGCCAACATATTTGCCACAAGTGGTTCCCTTCCTGAGCCCTCAAACACTTGTCATCAGCTGTTGGGTGAATAAACTGCACTTCCCTCGATGACACACAAAATGCTGCCTGGCCTGCTGTGTTCCACCAGCATTTTGTGTGTGTTGTTTGAATTTCCAGCATCTGCAGATTTCCTCGTGTTTGCTTCCCTCGATGAGTCCAGTTCCAGCAACACTCAAGAAGCTCAACATCATTTGGGATGAAGCAGCCTACTTGGCATGCTAAGCACTTAGTCTACAACAGGAACATAGTGACAACTGTGAGTTCTCTCTGTAAGATCTATTGCAGCAACTCGTGAAGTCTTCCTCTTCAGCATCCTTCAAGCTCACAACCTCTATCATCTTGAAACTGAAGAGCAGAAAATGTAAAAGTTTGCCATTAATTCCAAATCCATCTCCAAGTTACACCCCATGACTTGATCAATTTCATTGCATTTACTTTGTAACCTGGTTAAAATCTTGAACTCCATGGTCAGTAGAACTGACAAACTCGCTTCACCAATTTGATCTTTCATAGGAAGACTCAACTACATAATAAAAGCTAAGCTTGGCCTATCAAGGTCTCTTACATATTGAAAAATATTTTTAATTAATCAATTTTTTCTCAATTTTATTGGAAGTGGTTTAGCACATGCACTTCCTATCGATCCATCATACCTCAATTCATTTTTATGTTTTGATACTGACAAACTACCTGTGTGGGAGTCCTGATGCTTTGCAACAGGGACAACAAGTAGCAGACACTGGAATTGTAGGCAGACCAATGGATAATTTTTTTAAATTTATAGACTATCCTCAAATCCTATGACCTAAGAGAATTAGTGGAGATTCTAAATGTAATGGCTTAGAAAAAGAATAAAAAAATGCTGGAAGCAGAAAAAAGAACAAAAATGGAAAGTACTTCAATATTCCAGCCAGCCTCAATTTTTCTCACAGTTGACAGCAAAGCTTGAGACAGAATTGGAACCCAAAGGCTGGCAAGCATTAGAAGTAGTGAAAACTGAAGCATAAAATTATATTAGAAGGATAACTTAGTAGATTGAGCAAAAGGAAAAGAAAACTGTGAGAAATGAATTTCATTATAAGCAAATAAACCCAAAAGGACAGAGCTGAATACTGCTTTAGTTGGTGTGTTAAAAGGCATATTTTGGAGATGCAGTATAGAAAATATTAATTTGACTTCAATAGCAACTAGCCTTCAGGCCTGAATATAGATTGTGGATTGAATTCAAAATGCAGCCTGAAACTGTAAATTGCAGACCAGGAACCACCCAATTGACTGATATATGTCTACATATACATGAATGTAATCAAAGTCCCATTGAATGAATAGGACTCAGAGACCACAGTAACAAACACTCATTTTGGGTACGTAGATGGGAAGACCTAGGAATTTCAAAACAACATGTAGCTCAAAAGAAGCATTATCAAGGCATTGTAACTATAGAAATTGTCTTTTTACCTTTGTTCTTTAAAATATAAAAACGTGCTGTAATGTTGGATTGGGGGCCTCTCTTTTGAGTGCCTCCAGAGGCTATCAACATAAGACCATGAGACATAGGAGCAGAATTAGGCCATCTGGCCCATCAAGTCTGCTCCGCCATTCAATCATGGCTGGTCCTTTTTTTTCTCCTCCTTAACCCCAGTTCTTGACCTTCTCCCTGTAACCTTTGATGCCATGTGTGTGTCCCAAATAAAAGACTATTTTATATCTACCAGCTGCTTCTCTCCAGTGATAGTGTTCATGTTACAACTGGTGAAAATGTAGAAGCTGAGGTAATCCAAAGAGCAAAGCATTTGGATCTTTGGATCACATCTGGAATACAAATGATATTTGGCTAAGGAGGAAGTGCAATTTATATTTACCAGAATTACAACTCTTTTCCAAGCATTAAACTTTGAGGAGAAACTCCACAAGCTAGGATTGTACTTTGGAGAATTTTCTGTTGCATTAATGGCTGGCTGAGAGAACTGTGGGTGGGGAAGGGGGGGTTGAATGGGCATGTGTTGAGAGTATAGAATGCAGGGTTGTAAATTGCAAATATTTTAAGAGCCAACACAGACCTGATGGGCTGAATATCTGTTTGCCCTGACATACGAAAACAAACAAACACAAAAATACTACTGATATAGGCAGACTTATGAATTAAACAATGCCAAAACTGAAGGAATATTGCCATAAACAAATTTATACTAAAATTTAACAGCCAAATCTGTATATCCATTCCAGTCTGGTCCAGAGAAAGGTTATTGAGTTAGAAATGTGCATAAACTGAAAATAAATAATCTGAAGGTGTACAAAGCATATTATGGTTACTATAACATTTTTATATATTCATGCCTTTTCAAATTATCTTTGAGAACTGTGTGTTGAACTATTTCCTTGAACAACTGCTATGTAGTGAACCTATTCCTATGGTACTATTGGGTAGGAAGTTCCAGAATAACGGACAGCAAAAAAGGAGTAACAGTGTATTTCAAAGTTAGGATAGTGTGTGACTTTACAGATGATGTAGCTTCCATACATCCACTGTTGCTCTTGTCCTTTTCATTAGCTTTGGAAAAGCTCTTGAAAAATCCCTATTAAGTTGCTACAGTGCAGATTGTAGATGGTTCATGTTCTAACAGTTGTGTACAGCATGGATATTGAGAGCATACTCACCAACTGCAACTCAGTGTGATATGGCAATTGTCTTGTATCGGACTGCAAAGTACTCCAGCGGGTGGCGAAAACTTCCCAGCAGATTATCGGCACCCAATTGCCCTCCATTGAGAACAACTGCCATAAACGCTGCCTGGGCAGGGTGTAAAGCATTATCAAGGATGCATCTCACCCTAACCATGGACTTTTTACTCTCCTCCCATCCAGTAGGCACTACAGGAGCCTCCGCTCCTGCACCAGCAGGCTCAGGAATTTTATCTCACACTGCAAGGTGGATTCTATCATACTATGATCTCTTGCCTCCTAGGGTTCTTTTACCTTAAGCTCCCCAATCAAAGTTGGATCATTACACAACACCCAATCCAGAATTACCATTCCCTTAGTGGGCTCAACCACAAGCTACCCTAAAAAGCCATCTCGTTAGCATTCTACAAACTCCCTCTCGTGGAATCCAGCACCAAACTGATTTTCCCAATCTATTTGCACATTGAAATCCTCGCAATTATTGCAACATCACTTTTTTTCACGCCTTTTCTTTCTACCATTGTAATCTGTAGCCCACATCCTGGCTACTGTTCAATAGCATTGGATACTGGCTCAGCTATTTCAGTCATTTCACAAAATTAGTTTGAACTGCATTTCAAAGATATTGGACTGAAGCTTGCAGATCTCCAATTACGAATTTATGCTGAAGAAAGTATAACTCTTGTGGGAATGACATTTGTAACAGTGAAATAGAACAACCAACAAGTCACAATGGGGTTGTGTGTGGTAAAAACAGGAGCGCCTGCATTGTGTGGCTGTGAGTGGCTGAGACAACTTCAGATCCATTCACTATATGCATGCCACATCTCCTGCAATAGAGTCAACTGAAAGTGGGTTGAGAAAGCTACCAGGTGATGCCACAGCAGTGTTCAAGAATGGCATTGGAAAACTCAAACATATCAAGGGGAAAATAGTGTTAAATGAAAATATCACTGCCAGGTTTTGCAAAGCCCAACTGGTTCCTTTTGCAATCAATGATAAAGTAGCCAGTGAGCTATATCGCATAGATGCTGAAGGAATTCTTTCCAAGGTTGAGTGGAGCCCATGGGCAATCCCAGTGGTTCCAGTAGCCAAGTAAAATCAGTCTGTCAGGATCTGTAGTGATTTAAGGTGTTCAACCCAGTGTTGAAAGTAGATCAATGCCCTCTACGCTGGATAGAGGATATCTTTGCAAACCTTTCTGGAGGGAAACACTTCAACAATGTGATTTTACTCGAGCCTACCTGCAGATGGAGATGGAAGAAGGGTTCTAAGTGTTTCTCACCATAAGCACTTACAATGGGCTTTATGACTATAATAGGCTTATTTTTGGAGTAGTGTTGTGCATCTACACTCTGGCAGAAAATCATAGACCAGGCACATCAAGGCTGTCCAGGCTCTCAGTGTTACCTGTAAGGAACATCTCCAAATCTCCAGACAGTGTTAAAAAAGATTAGAAGATCATAGGCTCAAAGTACTATGCACCGTGTGAATTATTTAAACCAACCATGATTTACTGTGGCTACACCATTGAAGCACAAGTACTAGTCAAGTGTGCTGAGAAAATTCAAGCATTGGTGGATGCCCTAAGGCCAAATAATGAATCACTGTTGTAGCCCTTTTTAGGATTTGTCAATTATAACAAGTTTCCTGCAAATCATGGCTATTGTGCCCCAGCCCTTGAACTCATTACTACAGATCAGGAAGAAATGGCAATGGACAAAGCAGTGTGAGGTGGCTTTTTAAAAGGTAAAAGAAATGGTGATGTCAGACACTGTACTCATACATATTGAGGCACACCGTCCAGTGAATGCTAACACATTCAGAAGAAAGTGTCCAGAGCTATCAGAAAACTTCCTGCAGTCCCAGAGTCAACTCCTACTAACACCACAGTGTAGGCCCCAGAACCTGAGATTGTTCCAGAGCCACAAACCTTTTCTGCCAAGCAGAGGGATCCATCCCCCCACGGTCAGGAATGATGCTATCCCACAAGAATAATCAATCCTCCACAGCAATTAAGTCTTTAGGCCTGGATAGGATAATTTAAAACTTATTATGCTGTGGATGTATTTATTGTAGTGGTATTGCATAGTATACAGTATTTTCACAGTTTGTTTTTACATAAAATTTGTTTTAGATGTTATTTTTTGTCATAGTGTGTTAGTAGAAAAGAGCAAATTTTAAAATCCCAAACATTAATTTTCTAAAAAATTAAATGTTACAGAGAATTTTTGTATTTCATTAAAGAAAGTAATAGACCACTTTTCAAATAAAGACTTAATTACTTTGTAGGTATATAGCCCAGTGCATGATCAATCAAGGATAACAAACAGGTGCTAATGATCAATGACATAATGAGTTGAATAAATTAACTAAGACAGAAATGGGTGTAGAAGGAATCAAACTGGGCAAAGGATAACCAAACTAAAAGGCAAGGATGTGCCAGATGTGCCAGATGTGATAGTTTAACCTTCAATTCATCAATCATTATGCTATAGCAAGAGAAAGCATAGGAACAACACATAAGGTGGTTATCCTGCATCAGCAAGGTCTCTCCCAAGTAGAAAGAAGCAGGGAAGAGTTTCAAGATGCATTGTCCAAGTTTTTCTGAAGAAGCACAAAGAAATGGGCAAAGCTGGGGAGCAGAACAGCAGTGGTTGGCCATGGAAAACTGATGCAGCAGACAGGAGCTACATCAAACTGATGTTCCTTCTAAATTGGAGTAAGTCCAGCATTGCTATCTGCTCTGAACTCACAGAAACCACTGGAACGCAAGTACAGTCCAGAGAAGCCTTGTCAGAAGTGGTCTTCATGGAAGAGTTGCTACCAAAATGCCATTGCTCCAAAGTGGAAACATAGCCAAGAGACTCACCTACACACAAAAACACAAGGACTGGGTGCTGAACAATGGCAATGAGTGCTCTAAACTGATGAGTCAAAATTTGACACAATTTTGGCTCAAACAGGAGGTAGTTTTTCCATACAAGAACTGGAGAGTGCTACCTGAATGAGTGTCTGCAACCAACAGTGAAGCACAGCAGAGGTATCCTGGAAGTTTGGGGCTGCATTTCTGCAAATGGAGTTGTAGATCTGGTCAGAATTAATGGAATCCTCAATGCTGAGAGGTAAAAGTAGATTCTCATCCATCATGCAATACCATCTGGGAGGTGTCTGATTGGTCCTAATTTCCTTCTGCAGCAGGCAGTGACCCCAAACACATGGCCAAGGTCATAAAGAGCGATCTTCAGCAAAAAAGAACAAGGAACTCTACAACAGATGGTGGTCTCCATAGAGCCCTGAGCTCAACATCATCGAGGCTGTCTAGGATTACCCAAAGAGACAAAAGTAGGCAACACAGCCAATGTCTGCAGAAGAACAGCGACAAGTTCTCCAATATGCTTAAACAACTTACCAGCTGATTTTCTTATAAAACTGAATGATAGTGTAGCTAAGAGAATTGATGCTGTTTTAAAGGCAAAGGAAGGTCACACCAAATTTTGATTTGATTTAGATTTTACTGTTTACTGCTCTTTATAGTTTTTTTTAATATTCAGAAACATTTAATTTCTTTATTTTTGAAAGCGTCTTAGTTTTACAGATTTTTTCATGTGCCTAAGACTTTAGCACAGTACTGTACCAACTCTGTATAAGATGTTAGGGGATTGTTTCCACATAGTCTGTAATAGTAAATCTTGCCAATTGTGATCAGTTATTTTGTCAAACTGGTGCAGATATAGCTGTCAGCAGTGTTGCTATATCACTGACACATCATTATTATCTTTGTGCTAGAGTGTACTGGTAATGCTTGGTTGAGCTGAGAAGATTAGCATATGAAGAAGTATGATTGGATGTGGTCTATGCTGCTCCTATGAAAAGATCTCAGTTATAAGTGTATGCCGTCTTAAAATTGATCATTCTTGACATAGGTGTCCCAGATCATAACTATTTCTTTTGTATACCAGTTGTCAGCTGGTGGGCATTTGATACCAAAGCTGTCACTGCACAACTGCCTGAAAGTACGTAGGCTCAGTTATGCTTTCTTATTCCCTGCTGTTTCCTTCAGTCTGAAATTTATGTGACAGTCAAAAACCTCCAGATGCCTTCTTGCCCTTTGTGGATACTAGTTCACATCCACACACTCTATAACCATATGTCTTTGCATTCCCGCAATATTTTACTGACCTTATTTTAAAAAAAGCCTGAAACCTAAAACAATCAAGGACAGCTTCAATCTCGCTGTTATACATCTATTAAATGTTCTCCTGGAACAATAAGATGACTTTTAACTTCACTGTCTGCCTCACCCTGATCTTGAGCTTTTTTTAAATCAGCCTGAAAGTTCAAGTTTATCATCATTCAACTGCACATACGTATATAGCTAAACGAAACAACGTAAGGTGCAAAACACAGTACACATCACATACAGCACATAAAATAATATCAACGTTAAAAATATTCTGCAGATGTATATTGACATAAAGTTAAATAGACTTGTATTAAAATATACAATGTAATGCTACTGATGCTGTTATGCACTGCACTCTCAGTAATTGTAGCACTTTATGCTGCATTCTCTTATTGCTTTCCCTTGCACTACCTCAAAGCACTGTTGTAATGATGTGATCTGTATGAATGGAATGCAAAACAAAACTTTTCACTGCAGATGTGACAATAACAAACCAATTAAGTATTTTTTTCAAACAGCAACCAATTCTCCAGCATTACGCTGTGCACCTTGCCCTGTCTTTTGGGTAAAGAGAGCACAGATGCAAAAAATAGATTCACAATTGTCTCATTTAAGTGGAACCAGGTAAATTAGAAAGTGTGAAATTGTTGTTAAATTACAAAGAAGTGTAATCATAAGGCATGGTGAGAGGGGGGAAAGATCAGGGGAGCCCAAAGTGTGTTGGAACTGTGGAGATGCTACAGGACAACTCACTGATATGATAAGGGAAATTTCAGAGGGATGATGATCCCTCCTGATGAAGGGTTTCAGCCTGAAACATCAACAGTTCATTCCTCTCCATGGCTCCTGCCTGAGCTGATTTCCTCCAGCACTTTGTGCTTGTTCCTCTCAGAGGGATGTTTGTAGGTAAGATGTCCAAACATTTGGAGGACGTGGAATATTTCAGTGACCATAAAAACATGCTTGTTTGAGGATAGAAAACCCTTTTTATTCTGAGTTAAGTGGAGATCTCGACTTGGTTACGGAAAATCTATGGTATTCCAAATTAGGGTCATAAATTTGATAATACCCGACAGGGTAGAAAGCCAACATTACCCCATTTAGAGCATGAAATCTCTATTATTATGATCCGGAGGCATTAAGAGCACATTATCCTGAATTAGAGTGGGAAGTCCACATGTATAGTGCTGGAAACACTCCCAGCAGGTGAGTCAAGTGAGAATTGTAGAGAAACTTGATAACAGAAGCAAATCGTTTGACCATTGAGATGTTCTCAGTTCAAAAGTAAAATTCTGCAGATGCTGAAAATTTGCAGTAAGTGCAGTTAGTATCTATAGAGAGACACTCAGTGTTTGTGAATGTCTGATTTACCACAGTGTGTAAATATCAGGTAAGTAATATTTCATTAGAACTAAATGAAATTTGCTGAGACTTTATTGTATTTTCAAAATTTAAAGTAATTTAATTGTCAAAGTACATATGCGTCACCATATCCTATGCTGAGGTTTGTTTTCTTGTGGGCATTCACTAAGAAACACAATAGAATCAGTGAAAAACTGAACACAACAAGTATGGATAAACAAACAACCAATGTGCAAAAGAGATGTGCATATTCAAAATGTGAAAAAGGTAATAATAAATAAATAAGCATTAAGTATTGAAAACATGAATTGTAGAGACCTTAAAAGTGAGTCCATGGTTTGTCCACAGGTTTAGAATCAGTTCATTGTTGGGGTGAGTATAGTTATCCTCTCTGGTTCAAGAGCCTGATGGTTGAGGGGTAATAACTTCTCTTGAACTTGGTGGTATTGGATCTGAGGCTCCTGTACCTCCTTACTGATAGCAGTAGTGAGAAGACTGTGTGACTTGGATGGTGGGGGGGGCCCTCGATGATGGATGCTGCTTTCCCGCAACAGTGTTCCTTGTAAATGTGCGCAATGGTGGGGAGGGCTTTACCTGTGTCCTTTTACTTTTTATCCTGCCCAGGAGCTTCCTTTCAACTTATGTCACTTCGTATCTTAACCACTTTGTGGTCAAGAAGGCGCACGGTGTACTGGTATACTAAATTCATGGAATTGAATTTAGGAGCCGAGAGGTAATGTTACAGCTTTATAGGACCCTGGTCAGACCCCAGTTGGAGTACTGTACTCAGTTCTGGTTGCCTCACTACAGGAAGGATGTGGAAGCCATAGAAAGTGTGCAGAGGAGATTTACAAGGATGTTGCCTGGATTGGGGAGCATGCCTTATGAGAATAGGTTGAGTGAACTCGGCCTTTTCTCCTCGGAGCGACGGAGGATGAGAGGTGACCTGATAGAGGTGTACAAGATGATGAGAGGCATTGATCGTGTGGATAGTCAGAGGCTTTTTCCCAGGGCTGAAAGGGTTGCCACAAGAGGACACAGGTTTAAGGTGCTGGGAAGTAGGTACAGAGGAGATGTCAGGGGTAAGGTTTTTACTCGCAGAGTGATGAGTGCGTGGAATGGGCTGCCAGCAACGGTGGTGGAGGTGGATACAATAGGGTCTTTTAAAGAGCTTAGTAAAATAGAGGGCTATAGGTAAGCCTAGTAATTTCTAAGGTAGGGACATGTTCGGCACAACTTTGTGGGCTGAAGGGCCTGTATTGTGCTGTAGGTTTTCTATGTTTCTATGTATCAGTAAGCATATTGCTTTTGGTGGCAAAATTTGTATAATCTTGGTTTACAAAGCCCACCTTGGCCTAATTTAGGGATCAGGGAGCTCATTTTTATAATTTAGGAGGCAGGGGATCCATGTTATTCCTATTTAGGAGTCAGAAAACTTCCACTATCTTTTTTACAGGCCAGTGGGTCCAATTTAGAGGGCAGGAGCCTGTAATTCTTATTTAGAGGCTGAGAGGCCCATGTTATCCAGTTCAGAGGCATACTTTGCATTGTAGAGACCAGAAGCCTTGTGTTACTGAACCTAGGGATCAGGAAGCTTGTTTCATTCTCGTATACAAATCAGAAACCTCATGTTATCCCATAATAGAATGCAGGAAGATTGCTTAATTCTGATATAGGGATTTGAAAGCTTGTGTTATTCTGAAACAAAGGACAAAAATCTTGTTTTATCCTAGTTTAGGGACAGAAAGCCCATATTATTCTGATTTAAGTGCAGAACACCTGTGTTGCTTGAGTAGGGGACAAATAATCTGTGGGATTCAGATTAAGGACATGAGGTTTGTATATGCGACAAAGGCAGAAAGCCTTCATGACCTGATATAGAGAATAAAACCTCCATTTTTTTCTGATTTTGAGGCATAAAAGACACAATGTCCTGAATTAGAAGGATTTGTTTTTTCAAGTTCCTTTTCATTTGCAGAAACAGCAGTTTGTTTTATTTTAAAATCCATCTTGGTTTAGGGATAGAAAACTTGTGTTGTCATGAACTAGAGACAGAAAGTATACCTTGAGCAATTCCGAAAAAGTGCTGGAGGAATTCAGCAAGTCAGGCAACATCTATGGAGGGGAATAAGCAGTGGACATTGCAGGCCAAACATGTCCTCATCAAAAGTCTCATTGGTCTTTGAAATAGCTATGACAAAATGACATCACTACAGCACCGTGTATTAAAGATAAAAAAAATATTTTTCTCAGGACAATATAAATTTAAATGTTACAATACTGATGCTAACCCTTTCCATGAATTTCATTGATATTTTTCTCATTTTTTCACTAATTGAACATGGCAGCAGATTGGCAGGGGCTGGATGTTGGGGTATGATGTGCAGAGTTGGGGGAGGTGGAAAGGATCGTGGGGCAGAAAGAAAAACATTGTTAAAAAGTTAAGGCACGTTGATCGTGCTTCCCCTTCTCCGTTGAGAGTAAAAAGATTCTCTGTCTTTGAAACCCACTTTTCCAGAACTTGTGGAGGCAGAATTTTTAAATATTCAAAGCTGAGATTCATTTATGAGGAGAGCAACGGAAATGAAGAAAGGTGAATCAGCCACGATCTTACTAAATGATGGAGCTGTCTTGAACAGCCTGTTTGCTATTCCTCCCCCTCTTTCTTTGGCCTTATATAATAGTGTGCTGAAATAGATTGAATAAATATGAATTCTTTTTAATAACGTCTTCTCACAACTTCCCTGTATTAAGATCTTGATAAAAGGATAGGTGGAGGGTCAGGAATTAAGAGGAAGCAGCGAGTATGCAGAAGGACTGGGCCAGATTAGGAGTGGCAGATGGAATATAGTGTAGGGATGTGTATGGTAGGCACTTTGGTAGAAGGAATAAGGACATAGGTTATTTTCTAATCAGAGAGTGATTTCAGAATTCTGAGCTGCAAAGGGTCTTGGGAGTTCTAGTGCAGAATTCCCTAAAGGTTAACGTGCAGGTTGAGTCTCTACTAAGAACGGCAAATGCAATGTTAGCATGCATTTCTTGATGACTAGCATATAAAAACAAGAATATATAATGTTCAGACTTTTTAATGCTCAGATCACACTTGGAGTATTGTGAACAGTTTTGAGCTCCATATCTAAGGAAGGACTTGCTGGTAAGGAAGAGGGTCCAGTGTGTGTTCACGAGAATAATCCCAGGAATGAAACAGTTAACATATAAGATGTGTTTGATGGCTCTGAACCTGTACTCACTGGAGTTCAGAAGATGAGGGGGATCTCATTAAAACCTACTGAATATTGAAAGGCATAGAGTGAACATGGCGAGGATGTTTCCAGTAGTAGAATAGTCTAGGACCTGAAGGCCTAGCTTCAGAGTAGAAGGATGACTCTTTCAAGCAAGAAATGGTGAAGAATTTCTTTAGCCAGATAATTGTGAATCTGTGCAACTAACTGCTACAGATGGCTGTGGAAGCCAAGTCATTGGGTATACAGGTGGCCCCCGTTTTTTGAATGTTCACTTTACGATAGCTCTCTGTTATGAAAGACCTACATTAGTACCTGTTTTTGCTTACCAAAGAGGATTTTCGCTTTTATGAAAAAAAGACGCCCACTTTATACGTGTGTTTACCCTGAGAAAGACTACCATGACCATGAAACTTTGTGCAGGCAGTTGTGTGCGTATGCGTGTACGTGCGTAGGTGTGTGCGTGTACATGCTGATTTTTTTTCTCCAAATCGATTTTGGCTTGCTGTCTTCCTGATTTTGATAAGTGAAGCTACACCGTACATACAATATTTCTACTTTATTTAGCTGTATCTTTATCATACCATTCCTGCTTTCACTATATGTTCGAGTTATTTTAGGTTTTATGTGCTATTTGGTATGATTTGGTAGGTTATTTTTTAGGTTTGGGGACACTGAAAAATTTTTCCCATATAAATTAATGGTAATTGCTTCTTCGCTTTACGACGTTATGGCTTACATACGGTTTCATAGGAACGCTCTACCTTTGGATAGCAGGGGAAACCTGTATTTAAAGTGGAGGTTGATAGATTCTTGATGGTAAGGGCCTCAGGGTTTACAGGGAGAAGGCAGGAGAATAAAGTTGAGAGGGTAAATATAACAGCCATATCTATCATCGATTGATGGAGCAGACTAAATGGACTGAAATTTCTGCTCCGATGCCTTATGGTCTTGTCATATAGCCACATTCTGTATGTGCAGCACTCTAAAATCCCTGCCCTATTCAGATCTTGCAAAACATCTTTCAGATAAATCATACCCTTCTGACAACATGCCTTTGAGCTGAAATGTGAACACAGATGTTACCTTACCTTCCAAGTGTTTCCAGCGTTTTCAATTTTTGAAATAACTATCATCATCATAGAAAAATGGCTTCTCTGCAGAGCTGCATGAATGTTTGTTGGGCTTAAATTCTCAGTTTTGTTATTACACAACAAGGTAGTTATCCCAAAAGTAGATAATTTTACTATCACTAGTGTCTCTACAGCTCAGATTTGTTTCTCCATGAGAAGCTTCGGAAGATGCTTTGGTGTTTGCAATACCGACTGCTTCCTCTCTTCCAGGAACAGATAATTTTTCCCTTCTGTTTACCAGCTCCGCCAAAGGTATCTACACTTTTATCAGCAAATTGCATGTTTCAATACAAGTATTCATATACAGTATGCTACCTTTTCCAGTCCCATCCCTTGTACTGAAATCATATCAAATCTCTGGATTCATGAGGTTCATAGATTTCAGAGAACATCTCCTGTTCAGCTTCATTGTAGTTTCCTTGTATGTCAGCAGCACATATTGGTTTTGTTGCACTAACTCAAAATCAATGTTTTTTTTTCAGGAGGACATTTCAACTCATTTCATGTAACAACATTACACCAGACATATTGGCTTATGTTCCCTCCACAAAATTGACCACTTCAGGCTTCAGCAACTGGTATTCTGAATCTGACTGTGTCTCTGTCCATGTATGATCATCTCATTAACTCTGTAGATAGATAGATAGATAGATACTTTATTCATCCCCATGGGGAAATTCAACTTTTTTTCCAATGTCCCATACACTTGTTGTAGCAAAACTAATTACATACAATACTTAACTCAGTAAAAAATATGATATGCATCTAAATCATTATCTCAAAAAGCATTAATAATAGCTTTTAAAAAGTTCTTAAGTCCTGGCGGTTGAATTGTAAAGCCTATTGGCATTGGGGAGTATTGACCTCTTCATCCTGTCTGAGGAGCATTGCATCGATAGTAACCTGTCGCTGAAACTGCTTCTCTGTCTCTGGATGGTGCTATGTAGAGGATGTTCAGAGTTTTCCATAATTGACCGTAGCCTACTCAGCGCCCTTCGCTCAGCTACCGATGTTAAACTCTCCAGCACTTTGCCCACGACAGAGCCCGCCTTCCTTACCAGCTTATTAAGACGTGAGGCGTCCCTCTTCTTAATGCTTCCTCCCCAACACGCCACCACAAAGAAGAGGGCGCAGATGTACTGGTATTATCTACTTGATCATGCAATACCATCAGAAGAGATTTCACACTCCACTTTGATCAAACTGTTTCCCACACACAGTGCATTTGTGTGTAGCCATTGATTTTATCATCCATCATATTAGTGGTCACTAAGTCGTTCTTTCCCTTCACTGCCTTCGGGTTGCTTTCTTTTATTCTGTTGGTCAGCCAAAGGGTTCCAGCTTAGCTTTGGATGGTTCCACAGCTTTCCACATCTGTGTCCTTCTCAAGAACCAACCACAGTAAGGCGGCTCTCCTGGATTTTACACACAAGTCTATCTCTGATGGACAGGTCCTTCAAATCTACAAAGCTGTGGTCATCTGATAACAGTTTTAGTTCCATGAACTGTCAGAGCATTTTCCCTGCACTGATTGCTAATAACAGTTAACTATTTTACTTCATGTTAGGATGCCGTGTTCTTGTAATCAATTCAGTCTCCAATGTCTCATTCCAGGGCTTCCTGTTAAGCTACAATTCTCTTCCTTACAACCAATGAGATACAAGGCCATCTTTCATGGTGTATTCTGGTTTATCTGCCATAGTTATCTAAATATACCAGAAGAACATAAGAAGCAGGAGCAGGTCTAGGGCATCTGGCCTATTAATGCTATTCATTGAGATCATGGCTGATCTGGCCATGGACTCAGCTCCACCTACCTGCCTCTTTCCCCATAACCTTCAATTTCTATGGAAAAAAAACTTACCTAATAGTGTCTTAAATATATTTAATGAAGTATTGATTCTCTGGGCAAAGAATTCCACAGATTGACTACTCTGGGAAAAGCGAGTTTCTCCTCATCTCCTTCCTAAATCTATTTCTTCGAGGCTATGCCCCTAGTTTAAGACTCTCTTATCAGTGGAAGCAATTCCTGCCTCAAACTTATCTATCCCTTCATAATTTTATATGTTTCTTTAAGACCCCCTCTCATTCTTCAGAGTTCCAGTGAGAATAATTGCAGGTGACAGTCTCTTGTCATAGGCTAACCCCCCCCCCCCCCTGCTAATCTCTGTAATCAACCTGGTGAACCTCCCCTGTACCCTCTCCAAAGACAGTATATCTTTCCTCAAGTAAGGATGCCAGAAATGTACACGGTACTTCAGCTGTGGCCTCACTAGTACCCTGTACAGTTTCAGTGTGACCTCCCAGCTTTATATTCAATCCTTCTAGCAATGAACGTGAACATTCCATTTCCCTTCTTGATAACTTGTTGCACCTGCAAGCCCACCATTTGTGATCACAATCACTCCCAAGTCCCTTTGCACAAAAGCATGCTGCAATTTTTCACTATTTTTAAAAAAGCTGATCTTTTATTTGTTGTTGCAAAGTGGATGATCTCACATTTACTAATGTTGTACTCCTTCTGCCAGACCCTTACCCACTCACTTAACATATCTATGTCTCTCTGGGGATTCTTTGCATTCTCTGCACAATTTGCTATTCCTCTCAGTTTAATGCCATCAGCAAACTTATACCCCTCTGCCAAATCATTACTATACACTGTGAACAGTTGCAAGCCCAGCATCAATCCCTGTGGCACTCTGTTCACCACAGACTACCGACCAGAGAAACATCCATTTATCCCAACCCACTGCCATCCATTTGGTTAACCATTCCAGTGTTAATGCTAATACATTAACTCCAACTCTATTACATCCTTATCTTATAGATAAGTTTTTTTTGTGCAGGGCCTTATGGAATACCTTCAGGAAATCTAATTATACAACATCCATCTGTTCCCCTCTACCTGATGTGCTCATTATATTCTCAAAGAATTCCTGTAAGTTTGTCAAACAAGAGCTGTCATTCATGAACCCATGCTGTATCTGCCTGATAGAACCACTGCTATCCAGATGTCCCACCATTTCTTTCTTAATGATAGCTTCAAGCATTTTCCCTACAGATGTTAATCAAACTAGCCTATAGTTAACTGCCTACATCCCTTTTTAAACAATGCAACTGTTTCCTCTAAAAACTCAGCCTTAAGGAATGTTAATATTTGAAATTCCAGTACATCAAGCATCCCTATTTATTCCATTATAAACTACCTAGTAGAATCACACAGTGCAGGAATTATCCATGAGATATTTCCACTGGAAGAGTTCCTGCCAGATATTTGATGTTCTGACATGGTTTTCAAACGTTTTAATTCCATCAAATTAAGTTAAATTGGTAAATTAGTTTATTATTGTCACATTTACCAAAGTACAGCAAAAAGCTTGCCTTACATATTGTTCATACAGATCGATTCTTTGAGGTACTACCAGGTACAATAATGGCAGCGTGCAGAACAAGATGTTATGGTTACAGAAGTGCAGTGCATGTAGGCAATGCTGGAAGAATTTGACCAGTCAAGCATGATCAGTGGAAAGAAAAATCAAAAAAAAAGAAACAAGAACTGTGATGAAAGGGCTTTGAGCTGAAATATTATGGGGTTTTTTTCTTTACACAGATGTTGCTTGACTGGTTGAATTTTTACAACAATTCTGATTTTGTTTTATATTCCAGTATCTACATTTTTCTCAGTATTTATGACACTCCATCTTGTAGCACAGTTAGAGATTGGCAGGTATGATGTTTGTGGACATCGCTGAGTTGTGGCTCAAAGAAGATCATAGTTGGGGGCTTATCATCCAAGGGTACACATTGTATCAAAAGGACAGGTAGGTAAGCTGAGAGGTGGGGTGGCTCTGTTGGTAAAGCATGTAATCAAGTCCTTAGGAAAGAGTGACATTGAATTGCCAGATGTAGAATCCTTGTGGTAGAGTTAATATACTTTTTATAACTTTAACTATTTACATGAAACTTCAGCTAATTTGGACAGCTGTTTATTGGGCCAAAGTGTACTGGTCCCAATATGTCCCAATTAACCAGAATCCACTGTATATAAAGAATAAAGTAGCCAAGAGTGGTTATCAGACTGCTGGAAAATGGTGCTGGAGAGATAGTAATGGGACATTACTTAAGCATAATAAGCATATTCTTCACTATGGAAGACACCAACAGTATGCTGTCAATTCAAGAGTGGTAGGATACAGAGGTGAGTATAGTTGTTATTACTAAGGTGAAGGTGTTAGGGAAGCTGAAAGGTCTGAAGGTACATAAGTCACCTGGACCACATAGACTACACCCAGGTTCTGAAAGAGGCAATTGAAGAGAATGTAGAGGCATCTTTCAAGAATTACTAGATTCTGGAATGACTCTGGAGGACTGGACAATTGCTAATGCCATTCTACTCTTCAAGAAGGGAGGAAGGCAGCAGTACGGAAATTGTGGGTGAGTTAGCCTGACTTCAGTGGTTGGCAAGGATCTCAGTTATAGGGAAAGTTTGAGGAGGTATAGGTAGGGTAAGTGCAAGCATGTTTTTTCCACTGAGGTTGGTTGAGACTACAACATGGGGGAGGAACTTCTTCATTCAGAGGGTGGTGAGAGTGTGGAACGAGCTACCAGCACAAGTGGTAGATGTGGGTTTGATTAAAATATTTAGGAAAAGTTTGGATAGGTACATGGATGGAAGGGGTATAGAGGGCTATGGTCCAGGTATAAGATGATGGGACTAAGCAGATTAATGGTTCAGCACAGGATAGATGGACTGAAGGGCCTGATTCTGTGCTGTAGTGTTCTATGACTCTAAGGTGCTGCACATGAGGCTACTTTACAAGATAAGATCCCGTGGTAATGCAGGAAAGACACCAGCATGGATATAAGATTGGCTGACTGGCAGAAGGAAGCCTCTTCTGGTTGGCTGCAGGTGACTAGTGGTGTGTCGCAGGGTTTGGTGTTGGGTGTGCTTCTTTTCACATCACATTTTTATGATTTAGATGATGGAATTGTTGGCTTCTTGGCCAGGTTTGCAGATGATACAAAGATAGTTGGAAGGGTATGTAGTATTAAAGAAACGGAGTCAGTTGAAGGAGCTTGGGAGAATGGACGAAGAAGTGGCAGATGGAATATAGTGTAGGAAAATGTATGTTCATGAACTTTGGTAGAAGGAATACGGGTGTAGACTATTTTCTAAATGGTGAGAAAATTCAAAAATCAGAGATGCAAAGGAACTTGGAAATCCCTGAGCAAGATTCCCTAAAGGCTAACTTGCAGGTTGAGTCGATGTTAAGGACCTCTTTTAAGGTCGATGCAATGCTAGCAGTCATTTTGAGAGGACTACAATATAAAAGCAAAGATGTAATGCTGAGGCTTTATAAGGCATTGATCACACCACACTTGTGAGCAGTTTTGGGTCCCTTATCTGAGAAAAGATGTTCTGGCTTTGCAGAGAGTCCAGAGGACGTTCACAGGAATGATTCTGGGAATGAAAGGGTTAAAGTATGATGAGTGTTTTATAGCTCTAAGCTTGTACTCACTGGAGTTTAGAAGACTGAGAGAGGACATCTCATTGAAATCTATCAAATATTGAAAGACCTAGATGAGTGGATGTGGAGAGGATGTTTCCTGTAGTAGGGGTTAGTGGGGGCAGAGCCTCAGAATAGAGAGTTGTTCAGAGATGAGGAAAAATTTCTTTAGCTAGAGGGTAGTGAAATTCATTGTCATTGATGGCTGTGGAGACCAAGTCAATGGGTGCATTTTAAGCAGAGGTTGATAGGTTCTTGATTAGTCAGGGCATTAACGTTTACAGGAAGAAGGCAGGAGA
This sequence comes from Hemitrygon akajei, assembly GCF_048418815.1. Classification (NCBI taxonomy): domain Eukaryota; kingdom Metazoa; phylum Chordata; class Chondrichthyes; order Myliobatiformes; family Dasyatidae; genus Hemitrygon; species Hemitrygon akajei. The sequence goes on along the minus strand of NC_133132.1, from coordinate 89,878,996 downwards.
ATGGGGTTGAGAAGGATAGATCAGCCATGATGGAATGGTGGAGCAGAATCAGTGGGCTGAATGGCATAATTCTGCTCCTATGTCTTGTGGTCTTATGGTCTATGCACAGAGGTAGAGAAAGTATTTATGGAATATTCTGTCTGAACCATTGTTGCAGGATTAATGCAGAGAATATTTGATCACATGGTACAATTCTTAATGTGGTAATACCTAACATTACATAAGTCTCTGACAGTACAGGTATTCACTTAGCAAAGCCTTGTAATAGCATATGAATACTTCCTCACTTTTATTATCTAACCCCCTTGTACAAAAAAATTGCCTAATTTGTCTAGAAAATTGCTTTCTTTACCTGCATGTTTAACATCATTTTCATAAGTCAGTACACTATTTTTTCAGTAAGATCTTACCAACCTGATTTGAACTGGTTTGCAACCTTCTGGTATTGTACTGTGATCCAGCTCGTACTGAAAAATAGGATGCTGGTGAGGTGAAAATTAAAAGCAGTGGGAAACTCTTTGACCCAGCAGGGCTTACGACCAGGAATGTGTGGACTAGTAAAGAACCGAAACCGGATCCACAAATGACTTTTCCAAAGAGAAGTGGACAGTGAAGAGGAAAAAGGTTGCTGAGCTAAATATATAAATAACTATATATAGATATTTCTTATTGTAATTGATAGGGTTTTTATGCATTGCATTTCATTGTACTGCTGCCACCAGCAACAAATTTCATGACTTATGCCAATGATATTAAACCTGATTGATTCTGAGATACTGTAGATGCTGGAAATCATGAACAACACACACAAGGTGTTGGAGAAGTTCAGCAAGTCAGGCAGCGTCTATTGAGGGGAATAAACAGACCAAGACCATTTTAGGCTGAGACTGCTGATCAGGACTGGAAATGGGGGGGGAGGGGGCTGAAGGCAGAATAAGAAGGAGGGGGTTGGGAAGGGGGTATAAGCTGGCAAGTGATAGGTGAGACCAAGTGAGGGGGAAGGTGGGTGGGTAGGGGAGGGGAGTGAATTAAGAAGCTGGGAAGTGATAGGTGGAGGATGTAAAGGGCTGAACACTTCCCCTTATCCCACCATCTTATTCTTGCTTCTGCCCCTTCCTTTCCATTCCTGATCGATGTTCTCAGCCTAAAATTTTGACTGTTTATTCCCCTCCATCGATGCTGCCTGACTTGCTGAAGACTAATCAGACAATAAAACAGGCGAGAGTGAATATGGTGAATATTCTCCTCTTTCTGAGTTCCATAATTCGATGAAAGCCAAGGGCTGTGGTTTAATCGGCTGATATGAAACCAAGTGTCTGATAGAGGCAGAACCCATCCTTTCTATTTTCCCTTTCAGGCTGCACCAGCCCACACAGTCTTGAGAAACTAAATGTGAACCAGTCACACTGCCTTTAGGTGGAATATAGAATTCTGTAATTTAGTCAAAGGATTCAAAGTACCTTTATTATCAAAGAATGTAAGCAGTATACAACCCTGCGATTCGTCTTCTCCACAGACCACCATGAAGCCTGTCCAAAGTGTTACGTACCCCGTAACTGGGTCACTTACCAGCAAAGATAGAGAGGTCCATTGAAGTCTGATGGTACTATTTTTAACAGTATTTATTGATAAAAATACACAAAAGTAATATCAATGCAAACATACAGATAATATACGTCGTCAATACTAAATCTAAAAGCGCGGGTATAATAATAATCAACAAGAAATAGCTCTATCGTTGTCTAGGGGATAATGTATTGTCCGATGGGAATATAAAAGTCACTTTAGTTCATTCAGGCTGCAGCTTTTGGTTGGAGAGAGAGACGGATTTTTAGAACTTGCCTGTTTTTCCTTTTTATGATGTCGATCCTTCAAAATGTCGTTGGGGCTGGTTTCTCCTTTTTAGCTAAAGCTGTTCTTCCGTGGTGAGGCCCACCAATTCCGAGGCAAATGGAAAAGGACGCATGTGGGCTTTCCACCGGCTGTCGCTATTACGCTGTCACGGGATTTCTAGCGTTTTTCCTGGTGCGTCTGAAGGGGTTGTTCCCCAGACCCTCTTTTATCCTTACTCACGGGGTCTCAGATATCAATCAGGTTGGGATGATGCCATCCCCCAACCAGCCCACGTTGCTCATTCCTTGAGGGCTTCGATGAATAGCACAGTGCTCAATACACAATTCCATCTCCAAGAGACAATGGCCGTTTCCCGTGGCTTTGTATCGCTGAGGGGGCCAGGACATTCCAAACCCCTTGTGGATTCTGCATGTCTTTCTCTCATTTCCTGGGTCTCCTGACCTGAATTAATAGCAATCTTGCGATTCTCAAAAAGGAGGGGGCTACTTTGTATCCTTCAGAGTTGGGGCACAGGCGTAACAAAAGAAAAAATTATCAACCCCCCACATGCGCAAAAAAAAACAAATCATACAAACAGCAGCAAGAACATCAACCCCCCCCCCCCCCCCCATGTGCAGGATACAAATCACACAAGTGGCACCAAGAACATTTGCACCCCCCATGTGCAAAAAAAAATCACACAAACAGCAACAAGAAAGAATGAGTAAAAACACAGAATATAAAACACAAAATCGAAGAGCCCATGTTCAGTTCAACTAAATGCAGGCAGCCCTGATTCAAACTCACCCAATAACAGCAACGGGAAAAGGATAAACCAGAAAACACATTCAATGTGAACTATAGTCCGATCCGCAAATCACGTTGATTAAATCTTGCTCCGGCACCATCTGCTGACAGCTTTGAAGAGAAAGAGATAATTTGAACACAGGGGGCTTTCCCTTTGGAGCAGTGAGTGAGAGGGGGAGAGAGAGAGAAAGTGACCATCACATGCAGGCACCTTCCTTTGGCCAGAGTGGGAGACTGGTAGAACAGTGCTTGCCCAGCTGCACTTGCCTCAATGTTTTCAAAATCCTCAACACTTCAATTGGCAAGTGTGGTAAACTACATATACCTGTCTGGACACGCCCCCCCCCCCCCCCCCGCTGACTGCTCCTGTGGCTCCTCCCACGGACCCCGGTATAAAGGCGATTGGGGACACCGCCCCCGGCCCTCAGTCTCCAGGATGCAGTGTGGTGGTCAACTGCTGCTTGTTCTTTCTTCCAGCCCAATAAAAGCCTATATCTCGCCTCACGTCTCCAAGAGTTATTGATGGTGCATCAGCAAGCTCTGCCGAAAAATGGAGTCCATCCCATCATGGGCGTCTGTCCTGTCTCTGAGCTTCTTGGCCTCGAGGGCACTCACGTCCCGGAGCCTTCTCGGAGACAGCAAAGCACCTGACCGCTCAGTCGGCCCTGATACACACCATTAGACCACAGGCTCCAACAGTGCCACAAGCCACATTTCAAAGAAAAAGGAGTCCATATGGAAACCAAGTTTTTATTCTGTGTTATTGATTTTCTGTCACTCACATCAGTTTTCCTCAAATATATTTGGCTTGACATAACTGGACTGTGCCTGCTACAGTGCAGCTGTTATTTGATTTACTTTTCTTATTGCTATATCCAATAAAGCTATGTTTTAACTCAAAATGATTTACAGTGGAAATATGCCGAACCACTTTGACAGAACGCTGTTCAAATATGTTTGCTGTAAAGAAAGATGAAAATCCGGGAATATACCAAAAGGCAAAATTTTGGTATTATTAATTGAAGTGACTAATTTAACCAATACAGGGAAAAGATTTTTACCAGTGGATATTATTGCATAAATTAAAATGAAACAGAGAACAATAATTCAGATTCTCATACTTGCTTCTCTGAATCTAGTTTTGAAGAAACTACCCACTTACGCTCTGACCTCTCCTCTGGATTCCAGCACCATTACAGTATAGCCTAATATAGGCTCAAGGAACAATGCCTCATTTTTTATTTGGCAAATTTCAGCCTGTAGGATTCAATTATGGATTTGCCCAACTTCAGATACCTTGCTCTTTTCTTCTGTTTGTATTAGGACTGGCCATCAGTGTTTACCATTCATCTCCCCCTTTAAATTTCCTTCCATTTGATAGTCTGGCCTGCTCAGCACATCTCAGTAGGCCACACTGTACAAACACCGACCGCCCAGACTTCCCAACATTAGCGCCATATGCCAGAGTCAAAGGGGCATTCACTGGCTATATTATTTCACCATATTATACTTTTCCTTTGTTCCACCCATTGTCCTCTCCATCTTCTCTGCTACTTGAAGTAACTTGCTTTCTTTCATTCTCAGTTCTGATGAAGACCCTTCCATCTGAAACATTAAGTATTTATCATCTGAGTAGCCTCCAACCTGATGGCATGAACACTGATTTTTCTAGTTTCTTGTACTTTCACCCCTTCCCATCTCTCTTTATCAATTCCCCATTCTGGCTCCTCTCTTAACATTTCTCCTCATCTGACCACTACCTCCCTCTAGTGCCTCTCCTCTTCCCATTCTCCGATGGTGCACTCTCCCTTCAAAGATATTTCTTCATTTTCAGCTCTGTACCTCTTCCACCAATCACTTCCCAGCTTCTGACGTAAATTGCCGGTAATGGTGATTTGGTCTCCATTTCAAATCTTGTTCAGATTGGTGACTTTCACTTTAAAGCACTACCTGTCATGGATGGAAACTTCTCTTGTCAAATATAAAATTACAGAGACTGTCTTTGGATTACAAAGGTCCTGATTATGAACACCCCTGAACTCTGAGAATGTTATTAAATTCTAAAGTATGATGTATGTCATTATCACATTCATTCATAAAAGCAGCAGAACTAATTTCCACTCCAAATTTAGTTATTAGGCTTTCTTATCAATCTTAGGTATTTCTTGTGTCATTGATTACAAAACTGAGGAGGTATAGTTACCATTTTGGATGATTTTTTTGGTATTTTCTGACCTATGGACAAAATTGACTTACGGACATCTGTAAAATGAAATGCATTTGTTACCTGAGGCTGCTTTGACTAGTACAAATGCACAAGGGATATTTTCCACCCTGGCTCAACAATTGCTTCCTTCTTGTGTTAACAAGATGCAGATATCCAGGGAGACAAGCAGGGGAGCAACATAGGTTTCTATTAATGAGTACAAGGCTACATAATGAAATCCTGGCCCCTCAGGCTTAAGACAAGTTATATTGTCCACATCAGGAAGGCTACATATTCACAGCACCTATGAATATCAGACACCATAATGAAGGCTTTTATTAAAACAAGTTGCATTTCCATTTCTTGCCAGTTAGAGGATGGCTTATTCAGTAATCCACATGCCAACTCTGCCTTATGCTATTCCACCACAGTGCTGCACATGAAGGAGGTCAATTGTTTGATTGGTTAGAGAGATCAGAATGGAAATTCCCAGAATTCTGTGTTGCTGCAGGTGCCTATGGAGGCTAAGACATTGGGTGCATTTAAGCCAGAGGTTGATACATTCTTGGTTAGTCAGGGCATGAAGGGATACGGGGGGGTGGGGGGGGGGTGGTGAAAAGTGTATTGGGGATGAGAAGGAAATGGATCAGCCACAATGAAATGGTGAAGCAGACTCACTGGGTCAAATGTCCTAATTCTCCTCCTATATCTTATCTTATGGTCTATTATTTTAACCCACAACCTGGTGTGAGAACTCTCTTGCTGAATTAGCACTGCCCAGAAGTTGACCCTGTGTGCTTTAAGGAGAGAGAGAGATAATCAGCTTTATTTGTCACATGCATATCAAAACAGTGAAATGCATTGTTTGTGTGAACTTCCAGCACAGTTTAAGGATGTGCTTGGGGTAGCTGGCAAGTATCACCATGCTCTAGTGCCAACAAAAGCATGTCCACAACTTGCCAACTTAGTCTTTACACCATAGGAAAGTGGAGAACCCAGAGGAAACCTATGCGGTCACTGAGGGAATGTACAAACTCATTACAATCAGCAGTGAGAATTGAAACCATAAGATATAGGAGCAGAAGCCGGCCATTTGGCCCATCGAGTCTGCTCCACCGTTCAATGTTGCAAGAGAGGGACTGGGGACGAACCCAAGTGCAGGACACAGGCACAGAGACAGGGTCGAGAGATGCTAGCTCAGTCACAAACATAGAAAAGAGGAGTCTTGACTCGAAGACGAGGTTTTTGTAGAATCTCTAGAGAATGGAACGGAGCTTAGAACTAACAGTCCTTAGAGATCAGGAAATGAGCTTTACACACACTAGAATCGACCAACAAACTGGCAACCCATGGCTGTGACGCCAGGGTTCTTATCCTATATTCTTTGATGAGAACCAGGTGTGTTGTAATTAATTGAACTAGCAGCAATTGGGATCAGACAATGGGAATTAAGGCACAATCAAGGAGATAGGAGCAAGATGGGGAATAGTCAGAGGGGACCATGACATTCAATCATGCTGATCCAATTCTTCCAGTCATCCCCAACTCCCCTGCCTTCTCCCCATACCCTTTAATGCCCTGGCTAACCTATCTATCTCTGTCTTAAGTGAGCCTCAATCTTTCATTTGCTAGTACTGTAAAGCATTATGCTAACCACTATTCTATCAGGCTACCTGGAGGCATAGTGGTGAAGGTACACACTGTGCCTGCAGACCACAACGTTTTCTCACAGTCTACCAGTTGTATGCCTCCCTTTGGTTTCTTCCCTCTTAACCAAATATTTACATATCACAGATAAAAAAAACCTCTTGGTGATGGTTGGGCAGTTCCTGGGCCTGGATATACTTAGCTGCATCATAAATGCCATTTCTTCTGCCATGTGGTAAAAGCGAGGAGTTTTACTGGTGACTACGAGGGTTTCAGTTCCACTCACAATTCCTCAGCAAGTGAATTCATGCCTGCACAGAGCTAAATTTAGATAACACTCAGACATGACCAAGAAATATTCAAACCACGGAACTGCCAATCATTATCTTCAACCAGAGTGAATTTAAGTATATACCCTTGACATTTAGTGGCATTACCATCATCAAGTTCACCACTATTAATCAGAAATTCAACTGAACCACCACATCAATAATATTAACATAAAGAAGAAGTAAAATATAGTGGAGGTACAGGAACCTGAAGACCCACGCTCAACATTTTAGAATCAGCTTCTTCCCCTCTGTTACCAGGTTTCTAGATGGTCCGTGATGTCTACCTTGCTATTCGTCTTTCGCACTATTTATTTATTTTTTCATTGTAACCTGGAGTGAATAACTCATCACTTCAAGAACTTTCCAGCATCTAACAACCACATATCAGGAGTATGATGGAATATTCTCCACTTGCCCTAACGAGGACAGCTTCAACATCATCTAGAAAAAAGGAAGCAAACCTGATTGGCAATCCATTAACACCCCCCCCCCCCCCCGAAGCATGCAGTCCTCCCTACCAACAGGAGATGGTGGCTGAAGCATTCAACATCTGCAGTTTCACCCAGACTACTCTGTGACATCACTTCCAAATGCATGACTACTACCATCAAAACGACGAGGGTAAAAGGGTCATGGGGCCACAAGCTATTATGATCTGGGATATCTTGTTTCATTGTTACTGAGCTAAATCGTGAAATTCCCTGTTCATATACAATCATGCACAACTTTGACCTGAAGGGCTACAGTAGTTTAGAAGTGGCTCAACTCCGCCTTCTCAAGCAGGATTTAGGGAAAGCCTATACAGTAGAGATGATGATTCTGCAGTTGACACAATTGTTGTGGTATTGCATCAGAGAAAAAAAAGAAGAATGCTTGTTAATCATGGTTAATCTGTGTGGAGAAGGGTAAATGGAGGGGGGGGGAGAGAGAGAGAAGAGAAGAGAGAGAGAGAGAGAGAGAGAGAGAAGAGAGAGAGAGAGAGAGAGAGAGAGAGAGAGAGAGAGAGAGAGAGAGAGAGAGAGAGAGAGAGAGAGAGAGAGAGAGAGAGAGAGAGGAGGAGAGAGAGAGAGAGAGAGAGAGGAGAGAGAGAGAGAGAGAGAGAGAGAGAGAGAGAGAGAGAGAGAGAGAGAGAGAGAGAGAATGAATCCAAAGTGGAAAAAAAAAACAACAGACTCAGCAGATAATATAGTATCTGTGGAAAACACAGAGTCAATGTCACAAGTGGATGATTTTACATAGAGCGGAAGAAGAACAGGAAAAGGCCCTTCAGCAAGTCGTTTCTGCACCAGCTATGATGCCGATATAACTAATCCTATCTCTCTATAAATGGCCTGTATTCCTCTCATACCTACCTGTTGGCAGATCTGTCTAAATACCTCTTAAGTGTTGCTGATGTATCTGTTTCTAACATGTCCCCTGGTGATGCATTCCAGGCATTGAGCATCTCTGTATAAAAAGCCCTCTTGTGTTAGGCCTATGCCTTCTAGCATTTGACATTCCCCGCCCCCCATTTAAAAATACTTTGACTGTCTACCCTGTCAATGTGCTGAATAGTTTTACATGCTTCGGTCAGGTCACCCTTCATCTTCCAATGCTCCACCAAAAACCAATCCAAGTTTGTCCAACTTCTCCTTGTAGCTATACACTCCAATCCAGGCAAAATAATGGTAAACCTCTCTTGCTTCCTCTCCAAAGCCTCCACATCTTTCCTGTAGTCAAGTGTGTTGACAGATCTGACACAAAGAAGAAACTCACCTGAAATTGTTGAATTCAGTACTGAGTCCCATGGGCTGCAACATGACCAGGTCAAAGAGAAAGTGATGCTCTGTGTTGCAAGTGGAAGAGATCAAAGGCAGATTGCCAGAGTAGGAGTAGAATGGAGAATTAAAGTGGCTAGTGATGAGAAGCTTAGGATCAGTTCTTGTAGACTCAACAGAGATGCTCTGCTCTACCTGTTTAGGCTGTTTGAATGTTGGGAAGGGACAAGGTAAAACAAAGGTTATTGCATCTCCCACAACTTCCTGGGAACGTGCAATGGGAAGAGGAATGGTTGATGGAGATGGAAGGGTGAAAATAGAGTTAAAGAAGGAATGTCCCTTCAGAATGTCTAAAGGTTTGCTGCTATACTGAGAAACAAACACATTAATTCACTAGGCCATACCTGTAATATTGCCTCATCAAAATATCCAAATGCTAGATGTGTTATTACAGTTTCATAGGAACTGTTACCAAATGCAGTGAATACGCTTTTCACATCATCCCCTATCTGAGTAGCAGAATCTAAACTAATTAAATGCATCACACCTGAGTTTGATGTTTCTGTGCCATCATTTCATGCTGGAATAGACTGAAAAATCCAGGTGCACCATTATTAAAAGTGAGATTTTTGACAAGTCAACATTTTTGCTTGTGGATCTGAAAAGTGATAGTTCAAAATGACAGTTGGTGCTGAAAATGTAGATTAAAACAGGAAAAGGTCAGTTGGTATCTGCAGAGAGAGAAAACAAGTTAATGCTTTGGATTAATGACCCTGGCCGCTGAGAAAATTTCAGACTGAAATATGAACTCTGTCTCTCTCTTCATGATACTGCCTGCCCTGCTTAATATTTCTAGAATTTATTGCTTTTATTTAAATGCAGGCAAATGGGATTAGTGTAAATGGAAATGGAGTTTCAGCTGAAGGGCCTATTTCTGTATAGCAGAACTCTGCAAGCTATAGGGCATGGAAATAGGCCATGCGGCCCACTACATTCATGCTGACCAGTTGGCACTGAGACATATTAATCCTACCTTCTATTATTTCAAGGCAATTTAAGTGATGTTTAGATGTTGTCATTGCTCTAACTTTACTCACATGACCTCATGGTTACATGAGGGATCAAATTTCACATGGACATTCAAGGCAAGCAGTTCACAACAGGTCTGAGGCAGTGCTGCATTGTCAAACATGAATTTCAGACAAACAAAAGGAAGAAAACTTGCATTTTTAATCATTAAATGTTCTATGGTCAATAAGGAACTTCTAAATGGAGTAACGGTTGAAATGTAGGAAGCTGTGAACCACACTTCTGCAAATAGTAATGTGAGTGTGACCAATGTTTCAGCCGAGGGAGTGTGCAGCACTCCCTCAGTCCAGGTGTGAACTGTTTGTCTTGAATGTGCATGTGAAATGTGGGTTATGTGTTAATCAAGCCATTGGGAATAATGGCATTGCTTTTCAATGAAGTAGTGTTGTGGCTTGTGCACTTCCACCTGATGGAGCACTTCAGCATCTCAACTGGAAGAAAGCTCCTCCAACTGTGCAACTCACACTTAGCTGAAGGCTGCACTAAGAGCTGAAAGATTTATACTCAAGTCTCTGAAGTAAATTTCGACAGAGATCAGAAGGAAGAGTTCTGCTCAGTGAACCACAGCTGATTCTGAAGCTGCACCATAATAACAATCTGTACTTAGAGAATCTTCAATAAATGTCCTAAGGCTCTTTATAGGAACAATATCAAACAAAAACATATGGAATTTTACAACAATCTATCTAAAGTCACTTTGAGCAGATGGTCAAATACTTGGTCACAGTGGTATACATTACACAGGGGAGGACTGATGAATCATTTGGAGTGGCTAGGGCTTTGCCAGCTGAAGGCATGCTTACTAATAATAGAGAAATCAAATTCCAGAACAGTGGAATTGTGGCTAAAGTTGGAGAAGGCAGGTATTTTCAAGAGTATCAGGGCTTGACAAGACTATTGGCCCGAGGAGGGAGAAGTCATGAAGGGTTTTGAAAGTAAGGATGAGAGTCAAGGTGTTATTTAACTGGGAGACATTAAAGATCAGCAAACACTTGGGTGTTAGTTAAGATTGTAAGATCATAAGACATAGGAGCAGAATTAGGCCATTTAGCCCATCAAGTCTGCTCTGCCATTCCATCATGGCTGCTCCCAACCCCCATAACCTTTGACACCCTTACTAATCAAGAATGTATTACCATCTGCTTTAAATATACCCAATTACTCGGCCTCTATAGCTAAATCTGGCAATTAATTCCATTGAATGGAACTTGGTGCTCACTAGAAAAGTGGTAACTACATTTTGGGTGACATCAAGTTTACAAAATCTGGAACAAGACTGAGTTTCCCAAGAAAGCATGGGAACAAATGTAGAAGTAATGAAGGCCAGAATAAGTGTTTCAGCAGCTGGTATGATGAAGGAGGAGTGTAGTGAGGCAATCTTATGGAAGTGGAAGTTGGCAGTCACAGTAATTCGTTAACATTTATAAAAGTACTTCTCAATATTATGACATTATGAAAGAAGTTGCATAAATTCCAGTTTCTTCAGGACTTGAAAGAAAGGGGACAGAAGACAGAATAAGAATGTAGGGGGAGTGGGAGGAGTACAAACTCATAGGAGATAGATGAATGATGTGAGAAGATGAAAGCTGATAGCAAGAAGGAATAAAGGTCTGAAAAAGAAAAGAATAAAGGAGAGGACAATGGAATAAATGGAAAGTGATGTGGAACTGGAGGGAGATGATGGGCAGGTCATGAGGGTGGAGAAGAAGAGAAGGGATTAGAGGGTCACCAGAATGCAGAAAAAGCAAACAAAAAGTTGGATGGGGAGATTGAAACAGAAGGAGTGGTATGGAAGTTGGAGAATTGGCTGCTTATGCCAACAGGTTGAAGACTGCCCTAACAGAATATGAGATGTTGCTCCTCCAACCTGAGATTGGCCTCATCATGACACTCCAATCCCCTCTATTCCCTGCCCCACCCTTTTGTATCTTCCCCATTTTGGTGACCTTCTTACCCATTCTCTCCTCCCCTGCTGTCCTCATGACCTTGCCCAACACTTCCCTCATTTCCTACCTCCTTCCATTCATTCCACTGTCTTCTCCTATCATATTCCTTCTTCAGCCCTCGTACACCTGTCACATCCCAGCTTCTCAAAACACCCATCTTCATACTCACATGGTCTCACCTATTACCTACCAGCTTGTGCTCCTCACCTTTGCATTCTGGTTTCTAACCCCTTCCTTTCCAGTCCTGATGAAGGGTCTTGACCTGAAATATCGACTGTTTATTTCCCCGTGACCTGCTGAGTTCCTCCAGCATTTTGTGTGTTGTTCAAGATTTCCAGCATCAGCAAAATCTCTTGTGTCTCATATTTAAAAGGTGTTTGGGTTAGGAACTCCAACTGATGCTGTTACATAGATACATGCACGATGTATAAATTGTTGAAGAAGTAGCCATGGTTTATCCCTCATGTTGGCACTCTTACTGATCTCTTTCTGTTGGTACCTGGCCAACTTGGTCAGAACTGGTTCTAGCAAGCCTTCTTGCAAGAAATAAACATAAGAAAAATAGTTTAATTACCTCATTTCACCACATACTGTAACATTTCCTCAGGACTAGGGGAACTGTGGTTGAGCCATTTACATTCAAGTGTAGAGCTCTGAGGGGCAGGGCACACCCAGAGATATGATGGATGATTCTGGGAGCAAATGAAAAAAAAATATAGCTATTAATTTTATTGAATCATATTTCTACTGACCATATTATTTACTCTTTATTTGTCCCCGGTTAGTTTGCTTTTTAGTCTGTTCCCCTGTTCCCATAGAAGAACTGATCACACAGTCTTGGTTTCAATCATATCTCCCTGAACCATCAAGTTTTACAAATGCTACAACTTCACTGGAGTTTATTTGATTTTCTTGGTCCATCATAATTTTACAATGGAAAAAGTGAAAACTACCCTCCAGAATATTTGAAATAATATAACAAATTTGTAATAATCATAATTAATAATTGTGATTAATAATGGATATCCTTACTTAGAATGTGAATTATTCAAGCATTGCACTGGAGTAAGATAAATGGGTAACTGATTTATTAAAATCAGTAGACAAAGTAAATTCAGTAATATGTGTTAAAGTGCATGGCTGTTGTTACTGCACTACCTTGCAAATTGCTGTAAGACAGGACAGGAATTGGGGATCCAGGCAGCTAATGAACTGAAGCTTTATGTTGGACATCATCTACCAATGAAGTGAACGGATTCAAACATTAACCATTCCTCCACAATCTATTTCAGAGCACTCCTTTTTCATACCTGTGGGAGAGAATTCCCTTAGGGTTCTCCTGGTATTCATTGTGATGCTGTTAAGAGCTCAATGAAACTATTGTCACTATGATATAAATTTTGTGTGTACTGTTTCTCCAGGATATTTTACAATCATATTGCATGGAAAGAGATCCTTGCCCCATTTTAACCATGATCATTATTACAGTAAGTACTTAACTATGTTAATTCTATTTCCCAGCAATTGGTGCAGAGCTTCCTCTGCCTTAGTATTTCACACATTCATCAAAATATTCTTAAATGTTTAAGAAACCTGCTTCTATCTTCCCCTCAGGAAGTGGTTTAATCATTCTTTAGGTGAAAACATTTTCCATCAAATCCTCTCCTGCCCCCTTACCTTGCCTCTTTATTAGGGAAGTCTGTACACCTACTCATTAATGCAAATATCTAATCAGCCAATCATGTGGCAACAGACATGGGGAAAGAGGTTCAATTGTTGTTCAGACCAAACATCAGAATGGGAAACAAATGTGAATTAAATGACTTTAACCATGGAACGATTGTTGATGCCAGGCAGCATGGTTTGAGTATCTCAGAAACTGCTGATCACTTGGGATTTTAATGGGGTTTACAGAGAACAGTGTGAAAGAAGAAAAATATATCTGGTAAGTAACAGTTTTGTGGGTGAAAGTGCCTTGTTAATGAGAGAGGTCAGAGGAGAATGGGCAGACTGGTTCAAAGTGACAGAAAGGTGATAGTAGCTCAAATAAGCCACATATTACAACAGTGGTGTGCAGAAGAGCACCTCTGAATGTACAAACTTCAAACCTTGATGTGGATGGACTACAGCAGGAGAAAATGACAAACATACAAATCAGTGGCCATTTTATTAGGTACAGAAGATACCTATGTGCATTTCCCTTGGTCCAGAAACTCTGTTAAGGAGAAATTTTTTTTCAATATTTCTTGTATCTAAACTCCACATAATTATGAATATCTCAATCAAGTTTTTTATCAGTTTTCCCCCTCGAGGAAAACCAATTCAGCATATCCATTCTCTATTCATTACTAAAATCCCAGTAAATCTCTTCTACAGTGCCCTTACATATTTCATATGACATGGTGACTGGGTTGTAATTGTTGCTTAAGCAATGTTTTTATAAAATTGTAGCATAAGATCCCTGCTAATGAAGACAATCTTCCCACATGCCTTCTTCACCAACTGAACTACATTTGTTGCCACCTTAGTGATACTTGCAGTTGTACACTAAGGTTCATCAGTTACTTTAGAACCCTCTGGAGTCCTCAGGCAAACATACAGAATTGGGAAAATGCTGTGGAGATTACAGTCTTTTCATGCACCCTGCTTTCCATTGCTCCACCATTGATAACTTTCTTTCAGTTGTGCCCTCATATTCCCTCTGAGTCTGTCTATCCCACTCTCCCCATAGTAACCCATGTATTAATATTCACACTTTATCTATAGATATAATTTGTTACTGTTGGATGCAGCCTTTTGTTTGACTCTATACTTTTCTGCCTCTGTAGTTTTGTTACTATATTCAACTATAATTTCCTTATTACTTACTATAAATTGCTGCTGATATTGGTTCATTGAATGATGAACCAATAGGCTTTTTGCCTATGCTTATAGGTAGAACTGCAGTCTAAAGCAGCTGCAGAATTGTAACTGCATTCCCTAGAGTTAATTTCCACAGCTTTCTGTATTCTTTATTTAATGGCCCTGTACAGAATATAGAAACTTCTTCATAATGTGAAATGGACAACCACAGAGAGACCACCTTCTGGCTGCTCCCGTGTGGCATGGAGTCTACTGCAGGGAATATTGGCAGAGGCCTGTAATGTCCTCCATCTGTTCATTGCAGAATTGAATATAAGGGATGATAAAGTCCTAAGGCTTCATAGAAAAATAAATCAAATATTAATTGTAAAACTAAAGCAAAACCATATCAACATCAGGTGGCAAAAATAAATTACCTGGCTACCAGTTTGATTTTGATCACAGGGCAGTTGAAATAACTAAGTATAAGACTATCAGAGTCTCTTAAATTCAAGATATTTTCTACTTTATTTGGCATCTTTTGAAACCTTTTGAATATGCCCTGACTCAGTCCCAGTATTCCCAAGCCAAAAGATTCTGAAACATGTGATTGGTAATTTAAAATCAGGCTTCTCACTGAAGCAGGTTGGAAGTGCTTAGGTTTTATGATAATACAGCTGAAATGAATTTAATAAAATTGCACGGTTAACATTTTAAAAGTTTGACCAAGTTTTTTGAAAAAAAAAGGTATTTTTAAAAATAATTGTTTCTGAAGCAGTAGCATATCGAAGATTTGCACATCTGCTGCATGATTATTAATTTGAAAGAAAAGTATTTCTCAAAGCATGCAGAATTTAAGGTGCAGTTTGTTCTGGGACTCCCAATGCAAAAGCATGAGCCAACCTACTTCAGTGACAGGGTGAGTACAAACACATTTCCAAGCAGGTACTAACTTGCATTTGTGAAACACCTTTTATAACCTCTGGCACCCTGGCGTGTCTTATAAACAAGGAAGTATGATTTTGAAGTGTAGTTATTTTTGTAATCTAGAAACATGGCCATTTCTGCAAGGTGGCACGTCAGTGTAGTGATTAGCACATTGCTGTACAGTGATCACAGATAAGGTTTCAATTGCCACCATTGTCTGTAAGGAATTTGTACATTCTCATGGTGCTTCTGTTTTCTCCCTCATTCTAAAGATGTATGGTTAGGGTTGTTGAGCTGTGGGCATGTTACGTTGGCGCCAGAAGTGTGGCGACACTTACAGGCTTCTGAGCACAATCCTCATTGATTTGATTTGACACAAACAATGCATTTCACTGTATGTTTTGATATACATGTGACATACAAAGCTAATCTTTAGGTTATTATTCTTTAATATGCACCATGGTAAATACAGGGCAGTCTTTTTTAGTGACAGAAGCAATGGGATAAGTATTGGCCCATGCTATTGGGGAATTATTAAGCTACAATGGCATGGAAACTGGCTTAGTAAAGAGTTTGTGGTTCTTAAAAGGAGGTTGTTGGAACCCTGAGAATGGGGTGGCTGACAGGCAAAGTGAATGTGAAAGATATTGTGCATGTCATGGTGATGAGTAACTGTGAGGATCAAACAATCCTATGTCCTGAGATAGTGCCAAGATGGAGAGCAACCACTTGAAGTGACTGACTGTTGGTAAATCTGAAATAATCTTATAACATCTTAAGAAAACCCTCACAATGTGCCCAGATTATTTAAAGAAAGAATAGTTCTGCAGATAGTGGTGTCAAAAAGTGGTTTGGTCATGTTATATCACCCTTTCTTATGATTTACTCGATGATTTTCTCGATGATTTACTGCTGAGACTTGTGACAGGGACCATTGTAAGGGAAAGAGAATATATGAAGAGGCTTGATGGTGCAGATTTTGGAGGGATCACTGTAAGGGGAAAATGATTTATGGTGAGGCTTGATGGCACAGATGTTGGTTTCATCTGTGGAATGGGGATGCTGACAGCTATGTATACAGATAGATGAGTGATTGACTGATCAATCGATGAGAAACATCAACCTTGGTTTCTGTCCATCATTTGTTCTGCCATTGGTCAATGCACTGGAGGTTAGAACAGATAAAGCCAGTTCAATTGCTGAACATTGAGGCAAATGACTTGTAGGTAAGTGGAAACAATGGAAGGAGATGTTTTTTCTCAATATCGAGTCAGCAATGATCAATAAGGGGAATATAGTAGTGAAGGTGCTGTTGTATCAGTTCAGTCACTGAGACAGAGAGACACTGTCTCGGGGCTCCAAAGCCTCTGAGTGTGACAACAGCCTTAAAGGTGAGGGCTTTTCAGGAGCACTCAGGTTCTTGGAGAGATGAATAATTCACTGAGGGACTTGTTCCATAACAAAATTGTAAATGGAGTTAAAAACATAGGATTGGAGTCATGTCTGTGAAGAGAACCATGCTTAGACTGGACAAACTGTGCCACATTCTCATGGGCCTCAGAGCTATAAAAAGCCGGAGCAGATGAGTGGGTAGCAAACAGCATTGCACTAGCGAAGGAGGCAACCAGAAATGGAAGGAAGAAGGTTTAGCAGCAGTATATATTGTGGCAAACAGCATGAAAATCGGGGGAACCATGCAGTTTATGGGAAAGAATGTTACAAGTGCTTGTCATCCTAATGCAGCAGAAAATGGATTAGAAGCAAGGAGTCTGGTAAAAGGACAAAGACGCTGACCATTTTACTATGTACAGGAGGTACCTAGTCAAGTGGCTACTGAATGTAGGCAGTGTGCATCATGCAATACCATTTCCAAGACAATGTCAAGGAAGATGCGAGAGAGAGAAGTGTATGTGTGTATTGTATTATTAAGACAATGCAAACCATCATTGAGGAACCTACAGAATGGAAAGTACAAAGCAAATTTATTGAATCTGAGCATAGCAGGGTGTTAATCCTTTGTCACCCAGTAAGTGCAGCTGGTCACAGTACACAGTGAATAGTTATTTATTAACATCTAACACATGCTGTGCTAGCCAGGAATGACAAAAGAGGCTCAAGACATTGTATGAAAATATGTGGGGATCTGGAATATCTTTTTGATGATGGAAAATATCAGAGATGAAGAGACAGATGTTAGATTAGAAACATGCTGATGTCTTAAGCTGACAGTCTAGCCATTTATATTAAGAAGTTAAAATTGCACATGTCTTAATTCATATAAATCTATTGACTTTACTGACAAACTCTGAAACAAATATTAAAAGATGGATGTAAGAGATAGATGGCATCTCATTGCATTGTTGTCATTTCCAGGACAGAGTTGCTGGGATTGAGGGCAACTATATACAAAATTGTAAGTAGGTCAGAAATAATCTTGAAATACAGGTCTACATGAACCTATGTAATGTGACGAGGATCACATTAGTTAAAGTATGAACAGTTAGTGGGTACATTAAGGATAACAAATATACACTAATAATAGAACAAAATGAAACAATGAGATTTCTTTACTGGAATTATTGCAATAAATAACTGGTCTACGGTGTTTATTCAAGAAATCACACAAACCTAGCCATAAAGATACAAAAGGTGCAACTGATAATTGTGGCAAAGCCACCTATAGAGAAGCTGTCATAGGTGAAGAGAAATGGTAGTTTAATAATCAGCTGCAACCGAGGTTACAAGCATAGATAACATTGAGTCAGACGGAGCAGTCCCTCAGGTGTCAGAAAGAAGAATTATACGGGGGAGTATGATATAGCACAGAACCATTAACTCTGTTTCTCCCTCCAGAGATGTTGCCTGATCTGCTGAGCATACATGTTCCAATATCCACTATATTTTGGTCTTGTGACAAGGAGATTTGTGTGTGGAAATATCCCAACTGACTGCTTATTGACTGGAAGGCCAGATTGATTCATGTTGTTTAGTGATATCTATAAATCTTACTTTAGACATGCAACACAAGCATTTATCAGCTTAATACACAGACCTAATTGTGTAAACAGGTGTAAATTCTTGTACTGATGCAGAGCTGGCATAAGTTTTCATACTGAGGCACTGCTGGAGTCACATTTGTACATTGCTATGGAAAATATTTGCATTGGACCAGTTGGTATAATTCTCATTGCCATGGCCCTAGTTTTAACATTCAGACTCTAACAGTGTTAGAGTAAACATCATCTAGATCCAGCTCTGGTCTTTATAATTATGATTTTTTAGGATGCAACTGTTGTTTACATAGCTCATATATATTGCTTATTTATAGTTGTTCTTGAGTTGACAGTGAGCAACCAACTTAATCTATTGTGGTCCTTCTTGTGGAGATGTTCCTGCATTTCTGCTGGAGAGGGAATTCCAGAATCTAGCTTCAATGACCCTGAAAGGACAGTGATTATACTTCCATGTCAGTATGGTGTGAGACTTGGAGGGGAACTGGTAGTGTTCTATGTGTTTGAAACCCTTGTCCTTATTGGTTAGAGAAATCTTGGTTTTTGGGGGTGATGTTCAGGTAGCCTGGTGAGTAGTATTGTATTATACTGTATCAATATGTCATTATGCATAACAATATCGTGGTAACATAAATATTCCCACAGTGCATGTAAAATATTCATTGATACAGTCAAATGTAAATATTCATACTATTGTATAGTATAAATATTCACATTGTTGCAGTACTAGTGTAACTATTCACACTGATACAACCAGTGCACAATGTCACATTTACATTAGCTTCTCATAACATTATTTTCGTGAATTTTGTTTGACTCTCCAGGAAGCTGGTCCAGAGCATTTAAAACTTGCTCAAGTTTAACTGCAGAGTATAAATCATCCAAGTGGCATTTCTCACACGATTACAAGTGTAACTACATTTCAAAGCTACTTAATTGGCAAAGCTTTTGGGAGGTTTTGAAGTTGAGCCATAAAACTGAATCTTTGTCTCTTCAGATATGCTTTAAAGGAAACAAATTGCAGAGCTATGGGAAACTGCAGGTGAATTGGGACTAATTGGATAGCTCTTTCAATGAGTTGGCATCATTACAATGCTATAGGATTCTAGTTGCTTCCATTAACACTTTCACTGTCACACACGTTTGAGTTGCAGTAAATCCCTTGGTTATTTTTCATCCATGCAAAGGTTGTGGGCTTTGCAAACTGAACCAGCAATTAATTGCCCATGCCTAATTGTCTTTGCAAAATGTGTGGTGAGCTGTCTTCTTGACCCCTGCAGTCCTTGAGATGTGGGTAAACCCACAATATCATGAAATTGCAGGATTTTATCCCTGTGAAAATGAAGGAATGGTAATATTTCCAAATCAAGATAGCCTGTGGGTTGGAGAGCAACTTCCAGACAGACATGTTCCCGTGTATTTGCTGCCCATGTCCTTCTTGCTGCTAGATGTCATCAGTTTTGAAGCTGCTGTCTAAGGAGTCTTGGTAGATGGTCCAAGCATTTGCCTCAGTGCCTTGGTGTTGGGAGTGAGTGATTGTGATTGTGGATGGAGTGCCTACTAAGCGGGCTGCAATATCCTGCATGATGTTAAGCTTCTTGAGTGTTGCTCATCCAAATGGAAAGTATTTCATCGTGCTCCTGAATTGAACCTTGTAGGTAGTAGACTGATTAAGAAAGTTATGACATAAGTTACTTGTTTCAGGAGACCTAGCTTCTGATCTACTCTTGTAGCAACATTGTGTTGATGGTTTCTCAAGCTTTTTAAAATTGTGATCAGTGGTAACCCCAGGATATTGACAGTGGGGGAATTCAGTGAGAGTAACTGCTTTGAATGTGAGGGGATGATAGTTGGATTTTCTCTTGTTGGATATCTTCTTTGCCTGTCACTTCATATTGAGCAGATGTTACTTGGCACGTATAAGCTCAGGCCTGGATATTGACCAGCTTTGCTGCATTTGGTTGTGTGCTGCTCCATTCTCTGAGGAGTCGTGACTGGTGTTGAATGTGGTGCAATCCTCATGAAACACTGGAAGAACTCAGAACGTCAGAGAGTCCCTTCAACAGGACTGATAAAATGCTTCAGCTGTTTTGTTATGGGTGTACAAAAGGAACTCCGTTCCCACTGGGTAGTGCGGGCAGTTCACCTCAGAACCGGAAGTGACAATGGTAAGCTGGTCACACGCGCGCCAGTTGAATGGTATTCAGAATAAAAGATGTTCTGGCATTTACCAATGCTGAGTTTGTCTTTACTAAGAGCAAACGTAACATGATGTCAGTAGTCGATGTGAGGTCTAAACCTGGAGGGTACATGGATGCTGTGCACTACTGAGAAAAAGGCAACGTGAGTACGGAACGTGCTAGCGGCAAGTGAGGTTGCCAGCAAGGCAAGACATCACATTGTTCCAGAAAAACGTGAAGAAGTTCAGGGGAGAGGGTGAGAGCTCCCATCATGGATAACCCAAGTCCCCCTGCACCTCTGCAGTTTACTGGCAATCTAACTGACAACTGGAATCGCTATTAACAGTGATTCGATATATATTTAGTGGCTAGCGGAGCAGGAAGGACTGACAAAAAGCGGAAAGTGTCTGTATTTCTACATGTTAAGAGGAAATCTGCAGATACTGGAAATCCAAGCAACACACACAAAATGCTGCAGGAACTCAGCAGGCCAGGCAGCATCTATGGAAAAAAACAGTCGACTTTTTGGGCCGAAACCCTTTGGCAGGACTGGAACAGAAAAGATGAGGGGTAGATTTAAAAGTTGGGGGAGGGGAGAGAGAAACACAAGGTGCTAAGTGAAATTGGGAGGGGGAGGGATGAAGTAAAGAGCTGGGAAGTTGATTGATGAAAGAGATACAGGGCTGGAGAAGGGGGAGTTTGATAGGAGAGGACAGAAGACCATGGAAGAAAGAAAAGCAGGCAGATGCACTAGAGGGATGGGCAAGCCAGGAGATGAGGTGAGAGTGAAAAAAGGGAATGGGAATGGTGAAGGGGGGGGGGGGGGGTTGGAACCATTACTGGAAGTTCAAGAAATCAATGTTCAAGCCATCAGGTTGGAGGCTACCCAAACAGAATATAAGGTGTTGTTCCTCCAACCGGAGTGTGGCCTCAATGTGACAGTAGAGGAGGTCATGGATTGACATATTGAAATGGGAAGTGGAATTAAAATGGATGGCTACTGGGATATCCTCCTTCTGGCGGACAGAGCGTAGGTGCTAAGCATTTCTACATGTAAGTGTTGAATATGCTTTGGACAACTACAACAGCTTTCAAATTGATGAGACAGTCTTAACATTGGGCACTCTGACAAAATTTGAGAAGTATTTTGTCCCAAGAAAAAAACATTTTTTCCCCTGTGACCAGAAACAAGGCATTAGCATTGACTAATACTTAGCTGAGCTTCACAGACTGAATAAGTCCTGTGACTTTGGAGTTTTGAGAGACTCAATAGTTAGAGATAAATAGTTTGTGGAATCACAGATAATGGGCTCAGAGAAAGACTGGTCTGTGAAAAAAATTTAACTCTTTTTAAAAAAAGGCTGTGGATATGTGTAGGTCAGTGGAGACCACACGAACACAAGCTAAGGAACTGCACAGGGCAGAAACAATAGTGCATACTGTGAAAACAGGTGGTTTTCAAAGCAACAGCAAAGCAAAAAGGAATACTTAAACAGCAAATACAGCAAATGTAGAGGTAGGCACATCCCAAAGACATGTCCTGCTTATTGTAAATTCTGTAATAATTATGGAAAGCAACTGCTGCAAAGTTGTGGCTACCAAGAAAAAAGTGCACATGGTTACTGAGGAAATGGAGGAAGTCTTTGTAGATTCTCTACAGACTGCTAGGGCTGGTTAAGAAAAGAATGGATGTTTCCAGTGACTGTAAATGAGACAGTAATTCCATTCAAGCTTGACACGAGAGCCCAGGTGAATTTGTTGTCCATGGATGATTACAAAACTCGATGTACTCAGAGAAGTTAATAGTGACAGGTTATACTGGAGAGAACGTTCTAGTAAAAGGGAGCTGTATAGTGGCCTGCAAGCACAAGGGGCAGCACCTAAAGGCGCAGTTACTGGTTGTAGGAAAGAGAGTACAGCCTATATTAGGTCTGAGTGCACGTGAAAAGCTCAATCTAGTGAAGAGAGTTTTTGTCAGAATGCCAGTGCTGGACAGACTGATCATGATGAAGAAGTTGCCAGTCTTTCTTCCACATCATGCAGCTTTGGCTGAAAGTCTGTCTCTCATCAACTTCCAGCTAAATACTGGAAATCAAAAATATCTCCATGATTCTCTCCAAAGGTTGAGGAGAAAAAATAAAAAAGAAATCGTGAGACCACATAGTCCCCAAGGTCAAAACACAAACCAGCAGGGGGAGTTGCTGTCTTTGCTACACAGTCAACAGAAGGAGCTCTGAGAATCATTTGGATTTGTGCAAAGACTCACTGATCACATGGAAGCAGTCCAGGATTCCATTATGGGGCACGTGGAGTGACTTGTAGTCACATATCAAGAACAAAAATAGAGACGAACAGATAGGATCTTGGTAGAAATGAACATATTGAAAAACATATTGTTTGCTGAAAGACACTAATATTAAACCAGCAAATGAAAGTAATATATCTGTGAAAACAAATAGCAGACCAAAAAAGATTATTAAGCCACCACAGAAATGAATTGAAAGTTGCTGTGTGAATAAGGGACTGTATTTGCCATTACAACTGAAGTTAATGTAGATGTATTTGTTAGAAAGGATTATTGTTCCTTGCTGGCTTATGAGGACATAGTACAATGTTTTTTTCTGTAAAGGGGGAAGGTGTGTTATTATGTGTGTAGGTAATAAGGAGCTTCATTTCCCAGTGGGAATTGCAGGTGGTTAACCCCAGAACCTGAAATGATGATAGTCATCTGGTCACATATGCGCTGGTTCAATGGTGTTCAGAATAAAACGTACTAGCGTTATCCATGCCATGTTTGTCTTTATTAATAGCAAAGATAATATCAGTTATTCCTGACCAGAGATACTTCCTGACTTGCTGAGTTCCTTCAGCATTTTGTGTGTTCTACTCTGGATGTGGATCGTGGTGCAATCCTCTGCAAGTATCCCCAATTATTACCTTGGGGTTGAAGGGAGGTCATTGATGAAGCAGCTGAACATGATTGGGCCTTGGAGACTACCCTAAGAAACTCCTGCAGACATGACCTTTGGCTTTTAGTCTTTTCTGTATATCACATGGAGTGAATTAAATTGGCTAAAGGCTGGCATCTATCACACTGGGGACAATTGAAGACAGTGGAATTGAAGACTCAGAACTTCTGGCAGGTTCCTACAAATGCTTCAGCTTTCTCCTTTGTACTGGTGTGGTGCACTCCCCTCCTTAGAGAATGGGAGTGTTTATTGAGCCACTTCCTTCAGTCAGTTGTTAATTGCCTGTTACCATTCACAAATAGGTGCGGCTGAACTTCAATGATATCTGATCCATGGGGTTGCTCAACTCTATCTATTACATGCTCTTTTGTTGCTTGGCACACAAGGCTTGTAGCTCCACTGGCTTGATTCTTCATTCTAACATCTGCCTAGAAGTGCCCCCAGTGTGTTCTCCTACACTCTTCATTGAACCAGGTTTGATCCCTCGGTTTGGTGGAGATGGTAGAGCGGGCAACACACTGGGCCATGAGATTTCAGGCCGTGAGTGAGCACAGTTTTACTGCTGATGGCCTTTAGTACCCCATGGATACCCAGTCCTGAGTTTATGGAGCTGTACAGTATATCCTTTGGTTTACAGTGAGGAATAAACAAGAAGACTGTTAGGATTACCATTGTCTATTAACAAGGAGCAATGGTATAATTGGTGCTGTGATAATAATTGAGTTCAAAATGTAGAATTATAAATTGGCAAGAGCTCTCTTCTCTAGAGTCAATTCATGAGTTCTGATGAAGGATCTCAGCCTGAAATGTCAACTCTGTTCTTCTCCATAGATGCTGCCAGACCTGCTGAGTATTTCTAGTATTTTGGTTTTGCTCTGGATTTCCATCTTCTGCAGAATCTCATGTTTATGATTAGCTCTCTCATCTAGCAGTGAGTAGGCAATGGAATGAGCTTGTCTTTAAAAAAAAAAGAATGTCTCTGTTACTGTAGACCAGGAAGGGTTTCCTTGTGAGAGCATCAAAGCTATCAACCTCAAGTGGAGATTTCACTCCTAGTTCTTCAAAAGTATTCAAGGAAAACTTTTAACTCAGTCTGACAATGAGGAGATTGCTGCCACGAGCAGGAGCGAAGACAAATAGTCAAGATACATTTAAGAGCCAGACAAATACAGAAAGGAGAAAGAAGGAGAAACGTATGTTGAGTGGTTGAGAGGAAATGGTGTATAAGAAAGCTCTCAGTGAAGCAGGAACAATTTGCCTGAGTGGGCTGAATGTCCTGTTTCTCTGCTTTAAATTCTATGTTATTCACTAGAAGTGAAGATGCTGATGAAACACCAAAAAAATTCCTGCACTTGAGAGATCTGCTCATGTACCATTTGCACAATGTAAAATCTGTCATATTTAAGTCTTTCTGGAGTACCACTTCTCATGACATGCATAAGTTACCTTTATTTTTCAGTAGTGAATTTCAGCTAGTGAAAGAAAGAAATATTATGTTTATTTTATACAATGATTGCAGAAAGTATAGAAACAAATGTAAGGTCATAGGTGAGTTGCAGTATTGTGGAAATTGCAGGTTCCACAACATCAGGCCTCTTTTGCAAAAGTTGCATCTGATCTGCTCCCCATTCTAGGTTCTCTGATGTCCCTCTTGGCAATTCCTGAAGCATGCCCTTGATTCTAGATACCTGACTCACCTCTTGATGCAAAAGAGTCTACAAGTCAAAGCAATAACTTCTCTGGATTAGGGAAGTGAGCTGCAGTGCCCCAAGTGATATATATTGAGTAAGACAATTGGACGTGACTTTGTGGCGTGATTAAATGTTCAAAGTCCAACATTCAATGTAAATTTATTTTCAAAGTACATATATGTCACCTTGAGATTAATTCACAGTAGAACAAAGGAAAACAATAAAATCAATAAGAAACTACACATTAAGACTTACAAATAACCAATTTGCAAAATAAGACAAACTGCAAATACAAAAAGAAACAAATAATAAATACATAGATCAATAAATGATTAAATTAAAATACTAAGAACATGAACTATAGAGGCCTTGAGAATGAATCTATATGTTATGGAATCAATTCAGTGTTGTTATTCATGCTGGTTTAGGAGCCTAATGGTAAAAAGGTAATAATTGTTTCAGAATCTGGTGTAGGTCCTGCAAGTCCTTCCCATTGAAAGCAATGAGAAGAGATCATGACCTGGATGGGGCTGGCGGGGTGGGGGGTCCTTGATCAATGCTGATTTCATGGGGAGCTCATAGTAGATGTGCTCAATGGTGGGGAGGGTTTTTCTGTGATGCTTCGTAGAAAGTAAAAATGTGAAAAAGCATTTTTTTCACCTCCGACTTGAATAATTAAACATTACTTTCTGTTACTGTGTGTGTCTTCTCTCTAATTCAGCCACAATTATTTGAAATTCATCCCACCATTTAGATAGTCCTTTAAGTACCTTGCAATTACATTGTTTTATGTTCACACCAATTCATTATAAATGTACTTTGTAACCACTTGTGTACTCTTGTTGTGTTGCCATTTTGTAATGTAGAAAGCCAAAAAACGGCATTAGAATTGTCAGCTAAGTCATCCATTTTAGGTGTTTCTTGCCTGGTCAATAAATATAGATACAAGAACTTTGCTGCTTTTTTTTTTCAAACACCAAGAGTAATAATCAGCACTCAGAGGAGATTAATGAAAGCTGTGGTTCATTGACTCTAAAGGCTACCATCTTCAGCAAGTATTTTCTTTAAGGCCACATTTGGAGCTCATGTGGATTACAAAAGTTGTTATAAAAAACATTCAAAATTTTGCCTGAAATTCTCAAAAGTCAAAGTGCAAATGTGTTCAATTTCAACATTTTAAATAAGTTTGGATAGGTATATGGATGAGAGGTGTGTGGAGGACTATAGTCCTGGTGCAAGTCAGTGGTACTAGGCAGATTAATAGTTTGGCATGGACTTGATGGGCCACAGGGCCTTTTTCTGTCTTGAAACTTTATGACTCTATGTCTCTAAAAAAAACAAACTGCAAATAAAAAGCAGAGAACGTGAGTTGTAAAGTCCTTGAAAGTGAGTTGAGGTTGTGGAATCAGAGTTGAGATAAGTGGAGTTATCCACACCAATTCAGAAGCCTGATTGCTGTAGGGTAATGACTGTTCCTGCTTCTTATGATGTGGGACACCTAAGGCTACTATACCTCCCAGCCAGTGGTGATAGCAAGAAGACAGCATAGCCTGGATGGTGGGGTCCTTGATGATGGATGTTGCTTTCTTGTGGAAGCTGTCCATGTATATGAGCTCCATGGTGGGGAGGTCTTTTCCCGTGATAGACTGGGCTGTTTCCACCACATTCTGTGGACTTTTTCATTCCTAAACATACGAGGTCATGATGCATTCAGATATACTCCACTGTTAATCTCCAGTTTTGCAAAATTATAGGTAACATGCCAAGTCTACACAAACCTCAAAGAAAGAATCAAATCCCCTCTTGATTACCAAATGTATATTTCAAAAGATTCCTTCAAATCACCTTTAACACACCCCCTAACTAAAACTATTGGAACTAAGTGAAAAGGAAGCCTTCACATTGTAATAAAAGTGTAGATGTTTCAATCAGATTGCTTAGTGAAGAAATCTTGTCTTATCTTGTCTTACAACATGGATGACTCTCAACTGTCATGGAGTCATAGAGGTATAGAAACAGGCCTTTTGACTTAATGAATCACTTGCCCAGACCAACTAGGAAAGCACAGTAAAGCTCAGCCTTGCAAATATAGAACCATAGAACACTACAGCACAGTACAGGCCCTTCAGCCCACCATGTTGTGCTGACCCATATAATCCTTTTTTAAAAAAGTACTAAACCCACACTACCCCATAACCCTCCATTTTTCTTTCATCCATGTCCCTGACCAAGAGGCTTTTAAATACCCCTAATGCTTTAGCTTCCACCACCATCCCTGGCAAGTCATTCCAGGCACTCACAATCCTCTGTGTAAAAACAAAAAAACTTACCCCTGATGTCTCCCCTAAACTTCCCTCCTTTAATTTTGTACATATGCCCTCTGGTGTTTGCTATTGGTGCCCTGGGAAACAGGTACTGACTATCCACCGTATCTATGCCTCTCATAATCTTGTAGACCTCTATCATGTCCCCTCTCATTCTTCTACGCTCCAAAGAGAAAAGTCCCAGCTCTGCTAACCTTGCTTCATATGACTTGTTCGCTAAACCAGACAACATCCTGGTAAGTCTTCTCTGCACCCTCTCCATAGCTTCCACATCCTTCCTATAATGAGGTGACCAGAATTGAACACAATACTCTAAGTGCGGTCTCACCGGAGATTTGTAGAGTTGCAACATGACCTCTCTATTCTTGAACTCAATCCCTCTGTTAATGAAGCCTAGCATCCCATAGGCCTTCTTAACTACCCTAGCAACCTGCGCAGCGACCTTGAGGGATGTATGGATTTGAACCCCAAGATCCCTTTGTTCATCCACACTCTTAAGTAACTGATCATTAATCCTGTACTCAGTATTCTGGTTTGTCCTTCCAAAATTAATCACCTCACACTTGTCCAGATTGAACTCCATCTGCCATTTTTCTGCCCAACTCTGCAGCCTGTCTATATCCTCTTGTAACCTTCGACCACCTATAGCTCCATCCACAACTCCTCCAATCTTTGTGTCATCCGCAAACTTACTCACCGATCCTTCCGCCTCTACATCCAGGTCATTTATAAAAACCACAAATAGCAGGGGTCCCAGGACAGATCCATGCGGTACTCCACTAGTCACCGACCTCCAGGCAGAATACTTTCCTTCTACAACTACCCTCTGCCTTCTTCCTTTAGGCCAATTTTTTAATCAAACAGCCAAGGTTCCACTTATCCCATGCCTCATGACTTTCTGGATGAGTCTCTCATGAGGGACCTTGTCAAATGACAATCCATATACTTTTCCTTAAGTGATTTGTAAATCACACCCCGGGGTTTTTCCACACCTCTTCACTGCCTGTGCTTTTCTGCTGCTTTACTATCCCTCATCTGGACTTCCTTCCAGAACCGCAGGCAAGTGGAACCTAAAGGCTTTATTCTCTTCAATCATCAAAGCAGAGGTGACCCATAAACAATCCTCTTAGTACTTTGAGTTTTGCTGGTCTCAATTAAAGTAAAATAAATTATTTAAAACATAATAAGGAACAAAAATTAGTTCATATGCAGTAAACGCTGAGAGTTGGGGACTTGGAATGATTCTTCTTTTTAACTTGGGCATAATTTTCATCAGTTAGTTTGAATAGATGAAAGATTGTGGTGGGCCATGGATCAAGCCATGGACCTAATATTACATGCTGCAGAAAAAAACTGTGCTCAGAGCTGGAATTTGTCTCTGACTATTCACATGCACACATCTATGTGT
This sequence comes from Hemitrygon akajei, assembly GCF_048418815.1. Lineage (NCBI taxonomy): Eukaryota > Metazoa > Chordata > Chondrichthyes > Myliobatiformes > Dasyatidae > Hemitrygon > Hemitrygon akajei. Next base: position 89,850,028 of record NC_133132.1, on the reverse strand, counting down.
AATACATATGGTATAAACTTGTCAAATTCACCTTGGTGACGTACATGTCCAGAGAGAGACAAAGAGAGATTAGGTTTTGGCCAAATGACCTAACTGAGATAAAGGAAACAAATAGACCCTGTAAGATAATTCTAAAATAATCCTGTACAGAGGTTTAAATGAAAAAGATATTGAAAAGGTTTATCTTCATTTTCCCTACCTTGCCATTCTGAGTTGCCCTTCCCTGTTACTAACGAGTCTAGTATCAAAGGTGTCTGTGTTTCATGTATGTATGGAGTGTGAGAGATTGCAGTCCCTGCTGCATTTTTGAAAGTGTTGCTCCTCAAGTTCCGATTGTACTTCAGCCCCACAGTCCTGGGGTGTACTGTGCTGGCATGGTAGCGTGACAGATAGTGTAATGCTATTACTGTGGCAGCTGAAGGTCAGGGTTCAATTCCAATGTCTGGAAGGAGTTTGTATGTTCTCCCCATGACTGTGTGGATTTCCTACAGGAGCTCCGGTTTCCTCCCATATTTCAGACGTATGCTTAGGTGAGTTGTGGCCCTGCTAAATTGCCGCTGAATGTGTAGTGACATGGTACAATCCTTGCTGATTTGATTTGATGCAAACAATGCATTTCACTGTATGGTTCAATGTACATCTGACAAAAAAAGCAAATCTTGTTTTGATTCTTGTACACTTGATATAGAGCGATGGGCAAATTGTGTAAGGACTCCTGAGCTTGGCTAAGGCGGCCGTTCACAGGTTCAGCCACGAGCTGTCAAGCGTTCCACCCAAGCCAGCTGCCTGCCCTTCTACCGAGGATATGTTTGTGCCCCGGTGTCCCTGAAGTGAGAACACGTGGTGTTCACTGGCTCCTTGAAGGCTTACAAGGGCAGAGAGCTGCTGCCCGAGCTGCATCCTGCATGAGGATGATCATGTTTTAATTTGATATTTTACATCAATTTTCAAAGAATGAACTGACAATTATGTAATAAACCTCCACTTGAAAAGAAAACAAAAGGCCTGTGAAGAGAGACTTCATTAATTGCTATGTCAGTTCTAGTTGGTGAGTAGAAGATATCCTGCTGGTAAAGGATCAATTTGTTTAATTCACAATAAAAAAAAAATGTTAATTACATGTTTAAACACGAGGGACACGCTTCACTATCAAATGGAAAGCAGAAAAAAAGCTGCCGGCTGTAATCTGTAGCCACCATAACCCAGATCTTGCTGGTCCATTCTATGACCTGTGAATCCACTGTTGCTTTTTTGTTTGCAAAGTTCTCCATTCTGGTATTGTCTTCATTAGCACTGTGCCATTAATGAAGGACTGATATAATGTCAGTGTGAATTCTCAGTGCAACATGGGCTTAATTATGGCAATGAACGTAGGCAAGGAAAGATTAGGACACCGGCTAATGTCAGGGAGTTGGCAGTCCAAAATGCTTTGCTTCCTTAAGAAGAAATTAGACATCCACTATCAATAATGTGTTTTTTTTTGTGTGGAGACTCATCTAGGCCTAAGGTGAATGATAGATGTATTTTCATGATCCTCAGCTTACACTGGTACACTGGATCTTGAGGGATCTGGGCGAAGATACTGGAGAAGGACTGCATTAGAGGTTCTTTCAGAGTAGGAGACCTTCTTTGGTGAAAATAAATTTTTAAATAAGCTAATTTTGATGTTTGTGGAGAATCACTGAAGAGAACTCACACCATTCCCATTGTCTCACTGCAGTCATTCAACAGGTAGTACCTCCTAATCTGCATATTTCTGGAACTCATCACCCTTTTCAGATGGCCAAATGTATTATGGCATAAGCTTTGTTTGTCACATGTACATCAAAACATACAGTGAAGTGACACACATAAAATGCTGGTGGAACACAGCAGGCCAGGCGTCATCTATAGGGAGAAGCACTGTCGACGTTTCAGGCCGAGACCCTTCATCAGGACTAACTGAAAGGAAAGATAGTAAGAGATTTGAAAGTAGGAAGAGGAGGAGGAAATGTGAAGTGATAGGAGAAGACCGGAGGGGGTGGGGTGAAGCTGAGAACCGGAAAGGTGATTGGCAAAAGGGATGCAGAGCTGGAGAAGGGAAAGGATCATGGAACGGGAGGCCTAGGAAGAAAGAAAGGGGGAGGGGAGCACCAGAGGGAGATGGAGAACAGGTAGAGTGATGGGCAGAGAGAGAGAAAAAAAAGAGGAGGGGGGGAAAACTAAATATTATCAGGGACAGGATAAGAAGGGGAGGAGGGGCACTAACGGAAGTTAGAGAAGTCAACGTTCATGCCATCAGGTTGGAGGCTACCCAGCCGGTATATAAGGTGTTGTTCCTCCAACCTGAGTGTGGCTTCATCTTGACAGTAGAGGAGGCCATGGATAGACATATCAGAATGGGAATGGGATGCGGAATTAAAATGTGTGGCCATTGGGAGATCCTGCTTTCTCTGGCAGACAGAGCGTAGGTGTTCAGCAAAACGGTCTCCTAATATATAGTGAAGTGCATCGTTTGCATCAGATCAAATCAGTGAGGATTGTGCTGGGCAGCCCACAAGTATCACTGCGCTTCGGGCACCAACATAGCACGCCCACGATTCACTAACCATACATTGCTGGAATGTGTGAGGAAATGGTGGAAACTGGCGCAGTAATGGAGAGAACGTGCTTACTCCTTACAGGCGGTGGTGGGATTTGAACCCAAATCAGTGATTGCGAGCACTGTAAAGTGATGTGCTAAACGCTACCCGTAAGATAAAATGTCTATAATTGGAATATATTGATAAAATTAGCAATGGAACTGACTAATTAACTGGCTACAACCATCTTATTGCTCTACAGCTATGTTTTATGCTCACTGAAATGAACAAGGCACAGTCATTTATAATCCATATCCACCTTAGCACTCTATATACATTCCACCATGCTATTGTCTAAACATGCCAGGATCCTAGTTGGAAACTCTGTGAATACTTTCTCTTGAGACATAGAATAGGCTCTTTCGTGGACAAACTAAATGATTCAACATGGCACGAACAAACTAAAAGGAAATTAAATACAGCCCAATGGTTCTGCTTGTCAGCCATGCCAGAACATGGACTGGAATTTTAAGTCCTGGAACAGCTGAATGGGGCTGTTTGTTCTACATTGAATTCAGCTCAGATTTGTTATATAAACTCAGCTGAAAGCTGACGCTGCACCAGTATTCAAATCAGGGTTGGTGAAGGCACAGCAACACACACACACACACACACACAGTCTCAGTGCTCCACAGCGTGAATAGAGCCATTAATGCAGAGAAGGAGCAGAGAGTTCCAGACGAGTTCACAAAGGATCTAGGTCTGAATGAAAATCACTGCAGCTCTCAGAGTGATTTATTATTATGATGCATCACTCCTTTGAGCAGGTTTTCTGTTCGCAAGCCATTTTAAGTATATCACTGAAAACTCTGTGCTCCTTCCTATTCCCTCTTCAGTGTCCTTTCTGAAGGGACAAACTTCTCCTCCAAGGTCGCCAAATGAGCATTCTTCATATACAGCTACTTTGAGGAGACTCATCATTATTGAATCACCCACACCGTCACAGCCCCCACCAAACCTCTCTCCCCATCTCAATAGCTCAATAACCAAGCACAACTGGATTACCATTTTCAGGATAGTAGTCACAATGGACTTAAGGCCCCTGCAATTTTTCCTGCAGATATTTGGCAAATCCGCTCTTAATCATAAATTGGCTCTCAGATAAATGCTTTCCAGATAACAACTCCACACAATGTATCAGAGAAATCATCTTCCTTCTGATGATTTGCCAGTGATTGCAAATGCTTTTCGTCTTGCCAGTGGGAAAAGTTTTCCTTTGTTTACAGTGTTAAAGGAGTTGATCGTTTGAACATTATCATAAAATCAATTTTATTTAGTGATACAGTGTGGAGTAGCCCCTTCTAGCCTTCCAAGCCATGTTGCCCCACCGACCCCACAACCCTGAATAACCCCAACCTGATCATAGGATAATTTACAATGACCGATTAACCTACCCGGTACATCTTTGGACTGTGGGAGGAAATCAGAGCACCTGGGGAGATCCCACACATTCAACAGGGAGGACGTACAGAGACTCCTAACAGAAAGGCCATCAGAATTTATCTCCAAACCCCGGCATGCCCCAGTCTGTAATAGCATTGTGCAAACTGCTATGCTAATGTGTTGTCAAAACTTAAAGTGAACAATTCCCGTTTCTACAGTCTGTTCACGTAATTAAAATCCCTCACCCCAGGCATCAGCCTGGGAAATCTTCACCGACCTATGAACTACCCTGGAACTTAACAGATATGACTTTATTTGAGACCTAAAAAATGATTCAAACAGGTTTGTTCAATGTAGGACACTTCAATGAGAAATGAGAATTTGAGTTGTTTAAATTTGAAATCAAATTCAATTATTTGGCTACAAGCTAGGATTTGTAAATGAAGAGTAGTGGATACTTGTCAGTGATCCAAGAGACTTGTATAAATTAATCAAGCACAACAGCGAGTCTATCTACAGCACTTCCACTCTCATTACAGATGTGGAGCTACATGAATTTCACAAGCAGAAGGCCTTCTCCAAGGATCATCACCCTGTCGTGGGTGGAGAGGCTTGTGAGTTCCTGAGATCCTAAGAGTGATGCCGTCTGGAGTTTAGTCATCTGACACTTAGCTCCTGGTAGGGTCACCAGTTGTGGTAAAGTGAAGGGGGACGTTCCAGTCAAAGAGCGATCTAACAAAGACTTCAACAGTGGAGCTGGGAGAAGATGATGACATATTACAATGGCAGTGAATGCGGAGAAAGGCTACTGCAGTGAGGGGCCCTCAGTTGTCTTACATTCTATGCCAGTGGACACTGACCCCAATCTGTTAAGGGCCATGTGGTGAATATTCATGCATCAGCCTCCCCATTTTAAACAGTCACACACACGCATGCTCCATAAGCAGAGGCACGATGAGTGTGTGGGGTGGGGCAGAGGTATTTCCACAATTAACTGGGATTTTTAAAGTAAATGAAGGTGTTGCTTTAGCAAGTTTGTGAGTGGTGCTGACAATTATAAATCAGTTAGATCTAAGGTAGAATATTGGAAAGCAGTTTATGTATAAATAAGTGTATGCACAGGTGCAATGAAAAACTTACTTGCAGGAACACCACAGGCTCAGAACTTCAGATGCGCAACAGTCACCAAACAAAACCGTAAATTGCGCTAAATTATATAAAAATAGCTAGAACAAAGATGTTCATTGTTGTGCAAAGTGGTACAGCCAACAGAAGGGGAAGCTCCGAGATGATCCCATCTTCAAATACTGCAAACTCAGCACCTGAATGCACAAAAAAAAACTAAAGTGTTTGCAGCCATACTCAGCCAAAATGTCATCCTGTCCTGAGGGTGGAATCATCACCAAAGCTAATCAATTTGAATTATTTCAGGTGATTCTGGCTAGTGGCTGATCATGCCACACAAATCACAGTTTAAGAACCTTATCAGTAACTTAGCCGCATCGTCTAGGACTTGTGCTCAGTTCACACTTAATTGAATTGATTGTAATCCAATTGACCTTTTTCATAGTTCATTGCAGATGATATCAACTTGGTTAAGTCTGTATTTTTGGGATACAAATTATTTTATCAGTGGAAGCAATTTCCTCCTATGTGTACTTTCAAAACTTTTTTTTATATACGATCAGTCTCTGTTTGTTGTGCTGTCTTCCTGCAGGGGCCAGCTAACCAGCCACTTTTCTTTCTGTGAAAAATCCAAAAGGATCAATTAAACTGCAGTCATTATAACACTCCTGTGCAGACACTACCCAGTAAACAATTCCCCAAACTTAAATGTGCCTTTGACCAGCTGCCAAGGATATTGCATCAGAATAATTGACTCTTGGATTTAACATTAATTGATTGTCTTAATTAGAACAGTCAGAGAGCATACATATTTTACAATTACATAATTTGGAACCTTTCGCAGGCCCATAACTCTTGGAAACCAACAAATTAAACCTTATAACATTTGGATCTATCAGTGCTCAATTGTTAGAACCAGCTGTCAAATGTGTTGTAAGTTGTGTGTGTAAAAAGAAGTCCTTGTATTTACCCAACAGTGATCATGCTCTTTGGCTATCCGAAACTGTTGATGTTGGTTGTCTGTCATATCCCATAATGACAGGAGACCTGTGCAGGAGAATTTTTAAAGTGGAAAAGCCATTGCACTGGGGCAGTTCCACTCTCTCAACATCAGAATTCCAGTTCCTGTGTTACAAGTAGTCGTCACCATCTGGGACGGACCTTTGGTGCAGTAGATGACCATGACTTCACATGTGCCTTTGTTACGTCCTTCGTTCTCCATGAAGTGTGCAAAACAACCTTCCTGGCCAGAGAGTCTCATTGTTGATCCAACCAGTCCACTGGAGCTAGGACAGGCATGACCCTATCTCTCTGTGGTATGAAGCCCACTGGTTACTCTTACCTGGTTTAGCCCACCTGTCGAAGAGGTGTGCTGGGGTGTGGTTGCTGTCGCATGCAAACAGCTACTTGGAGCCACAAGTGAGAACTGAGTGTCTGGTGGGACCCAAAGGTGAGTGAGCTGCCCCAGAATGGGCATGACAAGCCCCTTCACCAGTTGTGCTACCTGCTCCTTGGACACCCATACACCCCTTCCTAAACTATTTTTTGGTCAAACCAACATATTTCAACTCTGTAATATAGAAATGGAGCAGCTAATTGGTAAACAGCAAGTACTCAGGGAATAAATGATCATGAGCAGATCATTTTCAATCTTTATTTTGCTCAGAATATCAGGAGAACTTTCCTATGTATCTGGACCTTGTGCTTCTGCTAAGGGACCGAGAATGATTGAGTAATTGGGTGAAACCTGGATAATTGAGTTTATGTTTGTATTGCTTAGAATTTTGAACAATGAGGGTGACCTTGTTCAAACATAGAGGATCCTAAGTGTAGCTACTGAGATGTTTTCACTTGTGAGAGAATTACAAACAAGGGGTCATAGTTGCAATATAATGTTATTTCATTTAAAGCTGAGGTGCATAGAAATTTCTTTTTTTCAGAGGTTAGAGAATCATTAGAATTCTCAGTCACCCAAGAGATATGAAGGTCATATCATTAAATACTTTAACCTGCAGATAGATTAAGATTTGAAAGATTGAGGATTTTGCAGAAATGGCACCAAGAAGATGTTGAGGCCAGCAGAGGTCAGTCACGATCATACTGACTGCCAAGGCAGTCCTGAGAGACTTGGTGACCGACTTATTCTCCTAATTTCCTGTGTTCTTGTTCTTCAAGATTTTGGGAGTTTTACGCATATTTGAGAGGGTGAATGAGATGTCAATTAATATCTCATCTGGGACAGTAGCTCATGCTTAGGAACACTGTTAATTGCTGTTTCAGGTCTTTGAGCTCAAATCTCTGGCAGTGAGTAAACTTTTCACTCATGAGTAAGAATGTTTCCGGCTAAATTGCAGCTGAGTTTAGAAAATAATAAAGTTTGCAGTTGTATGGGAGCGACACCTTCACCCTTCAACATCACTTGAAACTGATAACTAGTTCAGGATATGGAGTGACCTAGGCAATGGTACCTAAATTTTGGAGAATGTTTCTACATCAAGACAAGAGGCAGGAAACATGCTCATCACCACAGGCCTTATTTTCTCCATCACAATGAATGGCAAAATTGGACAGATCAGTTCTCCTGAATTGATCTGTCATTCATGTACATCTTTAGAAATGCATCTGATTGTTTTAGAAATTCACTAATTAAGAAACAGTTCTGTAGAGTTTCTGTCTTAATAATAATGCTCCAAACCATGTTATAATGGCCCTTTGCTTTCCTGTATTACAGAAGCCATTAACTGATGATGTTTTAACCTGGCAGAATTTTTGCTCATCTTCTTACGAGAAGATGTGCTTTCTGTTAGGCTTACAACCACCTCCAAAATGTCCCCTTCTGCACCAGTGCTTAGAGTGACAGAGGTTTTATTTTACTTACTCATTTTATGTGGACTGAGATATCATTGGGATGGGTTAGATTTACCTGCCCAACCCTAACTGCCATTGAGAAGACAGGGTGACGTTGATTGGTGAAAGAGATACAGGACTGGAGAAGAGAGAGTCAGATAGAAGAGAACAGAAGGCGATGGAAGAAAAATTGTCTCTCACAGCTACCTGGACTATACATCTTCCCACCCTGTTACTTGTAAAAATACCATCCCCTTCTATTAATTCCTCCTAGTCTGCGCATTTGCTCTCAAAATGAGGCTATTCATTCTAGAATGAAGGAGGATGTCCTCCTTTTTCAAAGAAAGGACTTCCCTTCCTCCACCATCAATGCAGCCCTCAACCATATCTCTTCCATTTCACGCACGTCAGCTCTTACCCCATCCTCCTACCACCCTAACAGAGATAGGGTTCCTCTTGTCCTCACCTACTACCCTAGCAGCCTCCAAAATCCCATCACCAAGCACATCTTACCCTCCTCCCCACTTTCTCCTTTCCATAGGGATCACTCCCTATATGACTTCTTTGTCCATTTGTCCCTCCCGACTGATCTCCCTTCTGGCACTTATCCTTGTAAGCGGAACAAGTGCTACACCTGCCCTACACCTCTGTCCACACTACCATTCAGAGCCCCAAACAGTCCCTCTCGGTGAGGCGACACTTCACCTGTGAGTCTGTTAAGGTCATATACTGTGTTCACTGCTCCTGCTGTGGCTTCCTGTATATTGGTGAGACCCAACATAGATTGGGAGATTGGTTCACCCAGCACCTATGCTCCATTTGCCAGAAGAAGAGGGATCTCTCAGTAGCCACCCATTTTAATTCCACTTCCCATTCCAATTCCAATATGTCAATCCATGGCCTCCTCTTCTGCCCCCTCAGGTTGGAGGAGCAACACCTTGTATTCCGCTTGGGCAGCCTCCAACCTGATGGCATGAAGATCAATTTCTCAAACTTACGGTAATGCCCCCCACCCCCAGACTTCACTATTCCCCATCGCCTTTTCCCTCTCTCACCTTATCTCCTCACCTGTCCATCACCTCCTTCTGATGCTCCTCCCCCTTTTCTTTCTTCCATGGCCTTCTGTTCTCTCCTAACAAACTCCCCCTTCTCCAGCCCTGTATTTCTTTCACCAATCAACTTCCCAGCTCTTAGATGCTGCTTGGCCTGCTGAGTTCCCTCAGTATTTTATGTGTATTGCTTGGATTATCAGCATCTGCAGATTTCCTTTTGTTTGTAGTTATGTAGATAGCCATCACTATGGTCAATGTGCATCAGTAAGGAGGAAATTAATGTTCTGAATGATGGATGGGGTGCCAAACAGTAACCTACTTTGTTCAAATGCTTGAAAGGAGTTGATGTGGAGTAAAAGGATTTTAGTAAGGTGTTCAGCAAGACTTCCCATGGTAGCCTCATTCAGGAAGTCAGGAGGCATTGAACCCAGGGAATTACGGCTGTGTGGATTCAAAGGTGGGCTGTCCACCAAAGGCAGAAGGTGGTAGAAGATGGAGAGTATTCTGCCTGGAGGTCAATGACCAGTGGTATTCGATGAGGATCAGTTCTGAGATCCCTGCTCTTTGTGATTTTTATAAATGACTTGGATGAGGAAGTGGAAGTGTGGGTTACTAAGTTTGCAGATGACATGAAGGTTGCTAGTGTTGTGGTTAGTGTAGAAGGTTGTTGGAGGTTACAACAGGATACTGATAGGATGCAGAGCTGGGCTGAGAAGTAGCAGATGGAGTTCAATCCAAATAAATGTGAAGTGAGCACGTTGGAATGTTGAATTTGAAGGCAGAGTACAGAGTTAATGGCAGGATTCTTGGCTATGTGGAGGAACAGAGGGATCTTGGGGTCAACATCCATAGATCCATCAACTTTTTATGCTACTTGATGGATCTATGGATGTTGACCCCAGGAGGTTTCTCCTGATTTTTCATTTTTCAAGCTCTATACAACTTGATATGGTGGTTAAGAAGGCATATAGTATGTTGGCCTTCATTTGTCGGGGCTGCAGCTCTATAAAACTCTGGTTAGACCACACAGAGTACTGTGTTCAGTTCTTGTTGCCTTATTATAGGAAAAATGTGAAAGCTTTAGAGAGAAGAGGAGATTTACCAGGATGATCCCTAGATTAGAGAGCATGCCATATGAGGATAGACTGAGTGAGCTAGCATTAATATCTTTGGAGTAAAGGACGATAAGGAGTGACTCGATAGAGTAGTATAAAGTGATAAGAGGCATTAATAGAGTGGACAACCAGCACCCTTTTTTTTCCAGAGTGGAAATATCTAATACTGTTCAGAGAGCATAATTTTAAGGTGATTGAAGTGTAGGGTATGCACTTTACTATATATGTATAGAAGTATAGGGGGTATGCAGAGGTAGTTTTTTTTTACATGGGGAGTGGGAGGTGCAAGGTGTACACTGCTAGGGGTGGTGGTAGAGACAGATATGTTAAGGACACTTATGTATCTCGTAGATGAGGACATGGATTAAAAAAATATGCCAGGAGAGAAGGGTTAGATTTATCTTGGAACAGGTTAAAAATCAGCACATTGTGTGTCAAAGGGCCTATATTGTGGTGTACTGTGATGGTGCTGCACTCATCCAGTGCCTGTAAAGTTTATTATTATTTCCATTGACATCTTCATAAGGATATAAAGCTACTGAAAAATGTTTGAAGTGCAGTGCTTAAATTGATATCCAGAATGATTGGGAAAAGCCACTTGGATACAGTATGTGTGCTGTGCCTTTTGCACCCTGGGGACATTTAAGCTGTTTCTTTCAAATACTCCATATTCCACATTATCGCCATTTCTTTACATCTTTAAATAGAGGTTTCTCTTGATTTTTCATTTTGATGTATCAGTATGAACACTAGATGCTGTTTTCCCCACAAGTTGAAATGTCCCCCCTGCCCCTATTGTGTTGAACCTGTTCATAATTTTACACACCTCTAAGTCACTTATCAAACTTCTCAAATTCCTATTTTCCTCTGAATCATTGATGGAGGAAGATATTCCATCAACAGAAATATCTCATTTGACAACTAGCTGTGTGTCAGACATTAATTTGTAAGTTGGAGAAGCAGAGCACACCATTTGTCCCTTCAATACTGTGCTGTCTTTAGTGATTGATTAGTATTTCAAAACCAGCTTGCAACAGGATCCCATTTGTGCCCAGACATCTATTAATCTCAGCCCTGAATAAATTCATCTGCTGACCATCCATGGGTGGTGGGGCAGAGATATGTCAATACCAAAGGAAGTGTTGGCACTTTTTCCCTTCAATAGCCTACAGGTGTCCCTTGGGTGAGGTGTAGCACCTGATTAGCACCCTGCAACGCCGATCAGGGCCATGAAGCCATGGGGGCAGGTGGTGGATGGTCATATGAGCAGCATATCGTAAGTCCTGGTTATATGACCACTGATGCCAGGAAGACAATCTCTGAAAAATATTGATTATGGCTGGGGTCACCTATCTTATAAAGACACTACTCAGAAGAAGACAATGGCAAACAACTTCTGTAAAAAAAAATATTGTCAAGTCAAGTCACTTTTATTATCATTTCGACCATAACTGCTGGTACAGTGCTTAGTAAAAATGAGACAACGTTTTTCAGGACCATGGTGTTACATGACACAGTACAAAAACTAGACTGAACTACATAATAAAAAAACAACACAGAGAAAGCTACACTAGACTACAGACCTACACTGGACTGCATAAAGTGCACAAAAACAGTGCAGGCATTTACAATAAATAATAAACAGGACAGTAGGGCAAGGTGTCAGTCCAGGCTTTGGGTATTGAGGAGTCTGATAGCTTGGGGGAAGAAACTGTTACATAGTCTGGTCGTGAGAGCCCGAATGCTTCATAGCCTTTTCCCAGACGGCAGGAGGGAGAAGAGATTGTATGAGGGGTGCATGGGGTCCTTCATAATGCTGTTTCCTTTGCGGATGCAGTGTGTAGTGTAAATGTCCGTGATGGTGGGAAGAGACACCCTGATGATCTTCTCAGCTGACCTCACTATCTGCTGCAGGGTCTTGTGATCCGAGATGGTGCAATTTCCGAACCAGGCAGTGATGCAGCTGCTCAGGATGCTCTCAATGTAGAATGTGATGAGGATCGTGGGTGGAAGATGGACTTTCCTTAGCCTTCGCAAAAAGTAGAGATGCTGCTGGGCTTTCTTTGCTATAGAGCTGGTGTTGAGGGATCAGGTGAGATTCTCCGTCAGGTGAACACCAAGACAATCATGGTCATGGAAAGACTATGATTGCTTACATCATATGACATGGCACGTAACTAACAAACTGATCATTCACAATCCTGTGATGTAGAGAATTCCAAAGATTTAGAACTTCTGTGCAAAGAAATTCTCACCTATTGAGAATGGTTAGTCCCTTATCCTAAGACTGTATGCCCCCAGTCTGGAATCTCCACAAGACACAGGCTTTTGACAGATCTTAATGAGGTGACCTAACTCCAGTGACTAGCATCAGCTCTCCATTTATACTTTTTTGTGATAATCTGTTATATCGAGCAGCTAATGGTTTGGAATATGAATTTACATTTATATTTTAAACAAAACACTTGTCTTTGAAAATGTTGCCAAGAAGCTTGTTTATAGATGAGTCTGCATGATGAATTACAAGGGCATTACCATCAATGAAAATCCTGTTCTGCTGGACAGATAGCTACACTTCTTTGATGCTGCCTTCTGGGATGAAGATCCCCCTAACTTAGAAGAACTACAGTCATTTTTAACATTTGAGTGCTTCCATATTGACATTGGTTAACACATGCAATTACAGAGATTAAATCTGGTAGTGTGGCACGGGATCTTAACAGCAAACAGAGCCATCCAAGGCCATGTAATAAGAGCAAACGAGAAAATCAGCAGATGCTGGAAATCAAAGTAAAACACACAAAATGTTGGAGGAACTCAGCAGACCAGGCAGCATTAAGGAAAAGAATAAACAGCTGATGTTTCAGGCGTGACCCTTCATCAGGACTGGAAAAAAAGAGATTGGAATTCAGAGGAATCTCTTTTTTCCAGCCCTGATGAAGGGTCTCAGCCCTAAACATCGACTGTTCAATCTTTTTCATAGATGCTGCCTGGCCTGCTGAGTTCCTCCAGCACTTTGTGTGAATTACTTAATGAGACCAATGGTGATTTTGAGCTCTCTTTCCTAGACAAGTCATGTGCATGTTTTTGATTATTAAATCTTACTGATATATACAAATAAAATCCACTCTGTAGTAGTCTTACTTCATTACTTATTACCAAATATCATATCAAATCAAAGCATTTCAGTATCCTTACAAGCCTACAACTTTAATCTAGTGTATTCTGATGTAAGCCATCATGACATTTAGAATTTGGTTAGATGAATCTTGCTCACAAGTTGACAAAGGGATGATTAATAGTTAAACTCTGTCATCCTGAGCAGCATCATAAGCATTACATCAAAGAAAACACTTTTTCTCTAGACATTTAATGATCTTAATAATTTATGCTCTGCCCGATAACAAGGAAAATAGCTTTTCTGTATCCTGATGAATTTCTCAACTAAGCCAACCAGAAAATTAGCCTTGTTCATCATCCTTGTTAACAGGTAGTGACAAAGTATGGAATAGTAAACCTGTGCCAGTGATTTGGTCATGTTATTTTCTAAATTTCAAAATATATTTATAAAAATCAAATATATGTAATATAATACATTAAAGTTGGTATGTTCATCTCAGGTCATGTTGTCCATTTGCTTAATATTAGAGAATATTACACTTGAGTAACACTTAATGGGGTTTGAACATGAACTCCAATGTGTGCATGGTGAAAGAGCCTTACACTGTAGCCCTTCTTCATAAAGCGTTTGAAGTGGCTCCAACCATCTACAGCTCATCCTGCAGCATGTTTTCTTGCATCTTACAGACATACCATTTTGCAGAACTCAGTCATGGACGGCACTTTGCTTTGGAAGACCAATGACTTTCAGCAGACCAACTTCACTGGACAATTGCTACTGGACCGCTGGTTATTCTGAATTGATTGCATATTATTAGATGCGATCAGGGAGCAGCAGTTAGTATTGTTTCAATGATGAAGACAGGCACATCTCAATATCCAACACTCAGAATGCTACACTAAAGTATTAAATTGTGCTCAAGGGTTCCAATTTTGTATTCGGACAATATTACCATTTTAATGATCACCAATTCCATGTACCTTTACTTGTTTTTACCTCCTTAAAGAGGTAACTTTAATGACCTGTCTACCTGCACATCAAAACGCTATTGATTTATTCCATTTAAAACCATACTATTTAATGATTATTCCTTTCCGTATGCTTGAACCATTTCACAACCACAACCTTCTGTGTCCTTGTTGATCTACATTAGCTCCCAGACCAGAACTATATCTTATTCAAAGTTCTCATTCTAATGTCCAAGTCCTTTCTTGATCAGACTTCTCCAATTCCTGGTATTTTAATTCCACAAAATATATCTTTCTTTTAGTTAGTCCCTTGTAGGTCACTGATTTTCATTATCATTGAGATTACACTCTGGAATACTCTCTGAATTCTGTGATTTTACTGTCTTCACATAAAAAGTTGAATTCACCAGCTCTAATATCTGTTTTTCTTTAGAAATACAGCACGCAGCAGGTCCAATGATTTACACCGCACAGCAACCCCCATATTTAACACTACTAGCCTTATTTGCTGTTGTCATATATTCTTCATAATTGTAAATGTAAAGTTCCTTGTCCCAATAAACATGGGAATTAGTTACAGTTTATTAATTCCAAAACATGTTATTTGAGTTGAATTATTTAGAATCAGAATCAGAATCACTTTATTGCCAGTATGTGAAATGTACCAGCATAGATGGTGGTTTGGTGCCAAGCTTAAAACACAGGACAATACCATAACAGACAATAAAATAGCAACCAACAATTTATAAGACAATAGTGCAAACAGTCATGAGTAGTCAAGAATTAGCAGAATGGTCACATGCATAAAGGTCAATAATCAGATTTAAATAAATATGAAAATATGAACAGACTCAATAATTAACAACAGATCGGGGAGAGCTGAACAGACCATTTAAAAGATGTTGTGCAGGGACAGTTAGGGTATCACACATGAGTGAGTTTTGTTGAAAAGCTGGATAGCTATTGAAAAGAAGCTTCAGAGACGATATGTAGTCCTGGTGGTAATTGGCATGTGGTGTCTCCCGAATGGCTATCTGGTGAACAGGTGACTGCTGTGGTGGGTGGAGTCAGCAGTAATTTTTTCATCTATTTTCTTCGCTCTAGCAATGAACAGGTCATCTAGTGTAGGTAGCTGACTGCCAGTGATGTTCTCCACTGAATGGACCACTTGCTGCACCCTGGACTTAGAGAGGGAGGACGTGGCAGGAAACCAAGTGGTAATAGAGCTGGTCACAACACCCTCAGTGATGATTGAGTCAACATTCGTCTGGGTATTTCTATCATTTTAGTACCCTGGCTTGTGTACTGGTTTGTGTATCACGTAAACAAGTAGACACAATATTCATGGTCGACCCCGACCAGCGGAGCTCCTCATCTCTATATCTGAGCTTCTTTGTGTTTGAACTACATCTGTGCACTGTACATCCCTAAGCACATCTTCATGCACTCTTTCATTACCCTTATCATGATTTGTCAAATCACCTGCATCAAATCATCGGGAGTTTTATTACCACTCATAAATTCAGAGTACCATAAACGTTGGAAATTAGATCAGCTTCAGCAGGGGTCGCAGTGGGAAACTACCTCCTTATACTTCCAGACTAAGGAATTCATCTTTTAATGTTTATCCTTGGCTCTCTGGTCTTTAACCATCTGTCTATCTGCATCCCCACATTGCCCTCAATTTCATGGGTCATTAACTTTGTCATGAATTTTATTATACAGCAATCGATCAATTGCCTTCAGAAAATCTATCCAAAACTTATCCATCTTTTTCTTTGCTCACCTTTTTGCTATACTCAGGAAATCTCACCAAGTTGTTCAAACATTATTGACCTTTTAGTCATCTACGTTGGTGGACTTTTATTACTACTCATTCCTCCAGGTATATTTTGCACACCACATTTCTGTATTCTGAGCTCTGCAACGGCAGGATTTGAATAGGAAGGGTGACTGGGAGTTGAGAATGTCTAGGGGGTGTGGAGGAGGCCAACAATCTACTAATCTCTCACTGCAGTAGCTATGGAAACTGCACAACTCGTACAAGGCATTATAATCAGAAGAACCACAGTGATTCTGTCACTACAGTTTATCAGCAGTTCAGGAGGGCATATGATCGTCAGCTTCATTGCCAATCAAGAAACAGAAAGAGAGCTGGCCATCTGAAGTTTTCTCATTCCAGCTTATTGCCCATTTCTCCATCCCACAAACAAAAGATGTTCAAATTCAGCCTCATTGACCAAATTTCAGATCATCTTTCTAAATATCTTGTTATGCATCACAGCATCACTTCATTTGATTGTATTCCTGAGAATTATCATTTACTGCAATAAAAGAGTGTATATATGTTCTTTTCTGGTTCAAATAGATAGGGCACATGGTTGCGGGCTGAAAAATTGACAACTGAAAAACGTGGACACGAGGGTTATCATTGCTGGTTTCGAGGGAGAAATGAAGCAAATTGATGATCGGAGCAACAATTCACAAAGTGGTTAAGAGAATCTAGTCAATGTGAATGCGATGAAAATTGAAAATTATTGTACAGACTGGAATCACAGTAAAGGTGGCAGGTTGGAATTTTTGCCTTGTTTTCTTATTTTCTTTGAACATAGGAGGAGACCATTGAGCCCATCACATCCACACTGGCTCTCAAACTATTTCCGTCGGTCTCATTCTTCCCCTTCTTTACCCATAGCCAATTCCCTTCAATCGATATTAACACATTATGAGCAGAAGGTTAGTGAATGCCCAGAGAAAAGGCTCTTGGCTTCTCTGGGTATTAAGTCCATCACCTACTGAAATGATGATTGGAAATTGGAAGAACTACTGTGCAAATTCTTTGTTACAAGGCACCATCCTTCCAATGGATGTTCCAATCTAAAGACACAAATGTAAGGTCATACTTAGCTTCTAAAAGAAACAGATGTTGATGATGTGTATCTTTTTTTAGGTAGTATAAACAGGAAGCATCTATTCTCCCTATTACTCAGTCCGATTGATGTTCAGATGAATTTTCAGCCAATTAATTATAAGGAATTTTACTCCTTAAAGAGTCTTTTATAATTTATATGTAAGATGGTGTAAGACTCGATAAGCAATTAATATTGCATGAACGTTTAATAAACATGAATGATAAATGATAAATGCGCTGCAGTATACATTGTAAAACGCTACCATTGCAATAAAACAGGGTCAGTTGACATAATGTAATGATGTGGTGGGTGTTATGTCATTGAAGAAAACATTTTATATAAAACAAGCCATTTGTAATGGAAGGTCACCTCCTGCTCCATTTAAATGAGGACAATTATGCAATTGCATGAATGAAATTAATGCATTTGGCAACCATGTTATCATTTACTGATGTTTCTGGTGGTGGGAGAGGTGAGGAATCAAGATCATCCCTTTCCATTTTCTCAAATGTTTTTTTTAATAGATCTAATTGGACTCAGGGCACTCATGGTTAATCATAATTTCTCAATGACCAGGTCTACTGGCAACTCTAATAAGTGAGCAATTAAAATTTTAATCCTCATTACAAAAAGAATAGTAGTCCTGCAGAGAATTACCAAACCAATCCAATCATTCCAATGATATGCAATGACTCTATCAGCCTTGAACAGTGCATTTACATTATAAATACTTATGTGCAATTTATGAAGGTAGAATTTACTCCCAATAAATCTGGTGGATAAATTATAAATAAACATTCAGTTTCTAGATCATTATAATTCTATGCCATTGTAATGCTGTTGTCACCAGCTATCAGTTCCACACACTTCATTTGGAAAGAGTCACATTCCCAGGAGGTGGGAAGTTCTCGGAAGGCCAGTCATTTCCCAACCTAAATTAACCCAAAAGAGATAGTGTATTTGACTGGCTTACTGGAACAATTTAGAGGATAAAATAAAAAAGATCCTCAAAATTTCTTTTATTATATGTAACTTTACTAGTATTGCAAGATAGACTGTAATCAGTTTGAATTAGCGGTGACCAATGGGAAAATCTGCAAAGTGATTCCCACTGACAAGTATGTGAAAGGGAAGGAGTGTTACATCTCTTTTTTTTTGCTGGATAATAGAAAGAGTAACTGAGATTTTATGAAGACGGACTTTTCTGGTGATGTTTTGATGTAAGTTTGATGTTAAGCTACAAGTTTTTAAGATTATAATTTTGACTCATGGTCAATGTGTGGCAAAGTGATTTACAAAAGAAGCAGGGATACTTTTAATCCCTGAGGCTCAATTAACTTCTAGTTGCCAGTCAACTACCCAAGATGGATGGGTGGTCAAAGGAAAATGACAGACAATCTGGTAAATTTCTACTTCCATCAGTTGTTGTCTCTTTTTTATTTATTTTGGAATTTTAAATCCATTTGTATATTTTAAGTTATTCACCTGACATTTTACAAACATTAAAAAGTCATGTGGTTTGGGATAAGTCCTAGGTCATTATATTCAACAAGTTAGATTTAAGTATCTCTCTGGATAAGCATTATTGTTCTGAACAGTTTCATTCACCAAATTCTCCTCCTTATGGCTTCTTTCCCACTTATTTAGAAATTTTTCCTTTTTAAACAATGGTGTATCATTCCCTGAAGGTAAAGCCATTCTAATGACTGGCTCAGATAATAATCTGTCTACAAGAACCTCTTACCATAATTATAAACATCTACCAATTCTGTTTAATCATGACACAACACAAGGTTAAACTGCTAGTTTCAAAACACAAAAAAATCAACAGATGCTGGTTTTAATCTTTTTCATTGATGCTGTCTGACCTGCTGAGTTCCTCCAGCATTTTGTTGTATTGTTTTGAGCTGAATGCTGAGATTAAGGCACATATTACAAGTCTTGATTTTGGCTGACAGCTTAACTGGCCCAGTGGTGAAGTAATTGGTATAATAAATAGTCTAACTTACATGTAGTTTGCTTATGTTGTGTCCCTCTTAGATGAAAGTTTATTAATTATTGAATGAACAAATGAAGGTAGGCAATGCACTTATCAAATAGATTTAATTTCCCATGTACATTATTTTTGATAGATATTGAGATTGCATTTGATTAGCAAAATTGAGGCTTAGGGAAATGGCTTAAGAGTAGACATCAGATTCACAAGAAACTTCTGTTTTCAAATTAGTATAATAGACAATGGGGATCTGTTTGAGTCAGTGCTGAATCCATTTTTTCAAAATAAATTCAAAGCAAATTTATTACCAAAGCACATATATGTTATAATATGGAGATTGAATTTCTTGCAGGCATTTACAGGGAAATAAAAAAAATACAATAGAATTTCTGGAAAAACTATACATAAAAAGATTGACAATCAATCTGCAATAGAAGACAATTTGTGCAAATAAAAATATATAAGTAATAATGGGAACTTGAATTGTAGAGTTCTTGGAAGTGCGTCTCTAGGTTGTGGAATGAGTTCAGCATTGTGGTTCATTACATATGTTAATGGCTTGGATATGCTTGTGTCTGATGGGCAATTTTAATTTTAAAATGGCACAAACATTGACAGCATGTTAAAGAATTTACAAACATTAAACCCATATATCAGTCCTGCATGAGGAAAGCCATATTCTGGAATTGTGATCTCTGATTTCGGAATTTCTAGCCAACCCTAGAAAAAATCTGTCTGCATCAAAAAGACCACTTCTTTGGGCACTGTTGGCCACCTACAGTAGAAAAACTCTTTATTTCGCACATAGCATGCAAGAGATATTGTTTCAAGTTCAGAGTTGGATCCAAAGTGGGAGTGTTGCAGGATTGCATGACCCAGGAGCACGATGCAGATGGAGGGAGCGCAGCTGGGTGGCTTATGATGAGAAAGTCTGATGAAGTTTATCCATTGAAGATGAATAGCAATGAAGCCTTTATGCTTGCCCAGTGAATCTTCAAGGTGTGGAGGGTTGGTGAGAATGGGCATTTGACATGGAAGGAAGTAAGTGGCATATTAGTCAATTTGCATCTTGAAATCTTGGTCAAGCATTGTGAGTGGAGGTGCATGTTGCATATCTCAGGTATTCAGTCCTTAGCAGATAGGGAGGTAGGCTCATGTCAGGCAGACACCAGATGCTTCGGGATTGATGTGAATCAGTATCATCATTGGAGGGTGGGGCAGGAGACAACAAGAAAATAATTTAAGCAGACTTAACTGAAAGGGTTTCCAGCACTGACTGGAACTTATTCTGGGAAGGCCGTCATGAATTGCACAATCATAGTGTTAGCCAAGTGTTCTGAAAACCTGGTTGGATTATAACGGCACACTAACAGTGTTAAACTCTCATGGCAACAGTCTAATGGAACTGGCCACGGAAACAGCTCACCTGACTGGAGGTGTGTTGTGAGTTTTCAGGGATGTGGTGATTTGACCTGGAAAACGATATGATCTTATTGTACTTAATGAAATATCAACATTTGTGATCACTGCTCTGAAAAGGCAATGCAATTCTGATTGAAATTTTCAGGTAATTGAAAGTCATCGTTTTTCTCATCTAAAGTTAGATTTTCAGCATTTCAAGTCAATTTCTGCAGTAATTGTGTCAGTACATTGGTAAATTTACATATTGAAGAATGCATTAAAATACTGAAGTACTTGTCAATTCAGAACTCTATAGCAGCTACATAGAGTGTAAAACTACACCCAAAAATAACTACATTCAGGTTTTCTGTGATTAATTAGGCATGAGTAAATGAAACTGAAAGTTGACATCAGTTTAGCAAAGGTACTGACGACAATCATTCAGTTAATTCATTGCAGAACATCTTATGGCCATCTTAATAAAATGCAGAAATGCAATCTACCTCTTTAGAATTTTCTTTAAAAGCAAATCTATTTGAATGCAAATGTGAGCAGAAAATTGTACTTTCAGAAAACGTACTTCAGTTGTGTATTCTCTCATTGCACAAGACAAACATTTTCTGTTGGACACATGCTAAATCAGCATACAGTCGGCCCTCCTTATCCGCGGGGGATTGGTTCTGGGACCCCTCGCAGATACCAAAATTCGCGGATGCTCAAGTCCCTTATTCAACTTGTCTCAGAGCGGTGGACATTAGGACCCGGCGCCAGAGCTCTGAATGCACAGTGTTTCTGTTCACGAAAATAATCATGATCACGATTGAAAATAAAGTGGAAAAAATAAAGCGATTGGAAAGAGGTGAAACGCCATTGGTCATTGGAAAAGCGTTAGGCTAGGTCGGTCAACGATCGGAACAATTTTAAAGGATAAAGTGAGAAAGGCCCTGCCCTGATGAAAGCTACAATTATTACTAAGCAACGCAGTGGTTTAATTATTAGGTTCTGGGGTTTCGTGTTTTTGATCCTCCACATCAACCCGGCACGGTGGAGAGCGCACTAGGGAGTGATCTGTCCCGAGTCCAGAGCACTTCCGTTCCCGAGCCCAGCGCTGAAACATACGTTCTTAAGTGTTTTATAGGCATAGAAAGGTAAAATATATACTATATACTAAGACAAACGTTTGACTGACGCTAAATAATACCGGATGTACCTGTTCCGACTTACTTAGTAAGAGAACTTCTGATATTTTTCAATTCCGATGCACAATAACCCACGCACATCTTCCCATATACGTTAAATCATCTCTTATAATACCTAATACAATGTAAATGCTTTGTAAAATGGTTGTTATACTGAATTGTTTAAGGAATAATGACAAGAAAACAAAAGTCTGTACATGCTCGAACAACAACTGCTGGAAGAGCAGTTCTGGGTTTTCGCAATTCGCGGTTGGTTGAATTCGCGCATGCGGAATCCGCAAATACGGACGGCTGACTGTAGTTACTTTTACTGCAGATATTGGATCTCCCACTTTAGTCAAGTTAAGTCAAGTCACTTTTTATTGTCATTTTGACCATAACTGCTGGTACAGTACACTGTAAAAACGAGACAACTTTTTTCAGGACCATGGTGCTACATGAAACAGTACAAAAGCTCCAATGAACTATGTGAAAACAACACAGAAAAAAAACTACACTAAACCACAGACCTACCCAGGACTGCATAAAGTGCACAAAACAGTGCAGGCAGTACAATAAAGACAATAGGCACAGTAGAGGGCAGTAGACTGGTCTCAGTCCAGGCTCTGGGTATTGAGGAGTCTGATAGCTTGAAGGAAGAAACTGTTACACAGTCTGGTCGTGAGAGCCCGAATGCTTTGGTGCCTTTTGCCAGATGGCAGGAGGGAGAAGAGTTTGTAGGAGGGGTACATGGGGTCTTTCATAATGCTGTTTGCTTTGCAGATGCAGCGTGTGATGTAAATGTCTGTAATGGTGGGAAGAGAGACCCCGATGATCTTCTCAACTGACCTCACTATCCGCTGCAGGGTCTTGCGATCCGAGAAGGTGCAATTTCCAAACCAGGCAGTGATGCAGCTGCTCAGGATGCTCTCAGTACAACCCCTGTAGAATGTGATGAGGATGGGGGGTGGGAGATGGACTTTCCTCAGCCTTTGCAGAAAGTAGAGACACTGCTGGGCTTTCTTTGCTTTGGAGCTGGTGTTGAGGGACCAGGTGAGATTCTCCGCCAGGTGAACACCAAGAAATTTGGTGCTCTTAATGACCTCTACCGAGGAGCTGTCGATGTTCAGCGGGGAGTGGTCGCTCCGTGCCCTCCTGAAGTCAACAGACATCTCCTTTGTTTTGTTCACATTCAGAGACAGGTTGTTGGCTCTGCACCAGTTCGTTAGCCGCTGCACCTCCTCTCTGTAAGCTGACTTGTTGTTCTTGCTGATGAGACCCACCACGGTCGTGTCATCGGCAAACTTGATGATGTGGTTCGAGCTGTGTGTTGCAGCGCAGTCGTGGGTCAGCAGAGTGAACAGCAGTGGACTGAGCACGCAGCCCTGGGGGGCCCCCGTGCTCAGTGTGATGGTGTTGGAGATGCTGCTCCCGATCCGGACTGACTGAGGTCTCCCAGTCAGGAAGTCTAGGATCCAGTTGCAGAGGGAGGTGTTCAGCCCCAGTAGGCTCAGCTTTCCAATCAGTTTCTGAGGGATGATTGTGTTGAATGCTGAACTGAAGTCTATGAACAGCATTCGAACGTACGTGTCTTTTTTGTCCAGGTGGGTTAGGGCCAGGTGGAGGGTGATGGCAATGGTGTTGACTGTTGAACAGTTGGGACAGTACGTGAACTCCAGGGGGTCCAGTGAGGGGGGCAGCAAGGTCTTGATATGCCTCATGACAAGCCTCTCAAAACAATTCATGATGATGGATGTGAGTTTAATGAAAAATATCAGGTCTGCATTTAAATATTTTATCTGCATACATCTCTGTGAACATGATGAGTATCCTTGCTATGACTATTTGGTGGGTTTTGCCTATGTAGCATGTGATTTTTTTTTTTGCATTCTCAATCTGCTGTCAGTTTTTTTTATTTCCACCTTTTATAGCAGACTACACTGATTGATGAGATGTGCTCAGAATGAGGAAGCAGCGGACTCATGGAATGAATTGAGAAATTAAATGAAGAAACCTCTGGGGCAAAAAAGAAAAGAGCCCATTCAAACGATGATAACAAATCCTCTGTTACAAAATTAACGTCTCCTGATGCAAAAGTAAATTTCTCTACAGCATCAGGCTTTCCTGGTGGACTTTTTGTACTCATCACCCTCCGGGTTTTACAACCAATTGTAAACTAGAAAAGATACACTTGCAAAGAATGATATGCCAGTTCAGGTTGTCTTTGCTATTCTACAAGAATCCCCAATTATACAATTAATGGTTTTTTTCTCTTTAAGAACCCAAACAGTTCATCCAGCCTAAGCAGAAGTTCACTTGTACTTCTCTCAGTTCAGCATAGACTGCATTTGGTGTTCTTAGTGTGAGACTAAATACAGGGCATCAAGCTGTATCTAGGTTATTAATGCTGACTTAGAGACACTCATACATACGATCACACTCCCATTATGTTATTAAATTTGAAAGGCTGACATAGGTATACACTTTTGTTCTTATGAACGGCAGAGCTTTCTCTCTCTCTTTTGGTAATAGTTCTTATCAGATTTTTGTTCTTTTTGATGGAATTCGTTACAGTGCTGTCATAGAATAATTGCCTTATTGGATGATTTTTGGGTAAAGATATTGATGCCAACAAAATAAGAAAAAACATAACACAGCAATACCCTGTACAAAAAGTGAACTGCATTGAGAAACAGCTGTAATCAGTCTTCAAGAGTACTTCAGAGAACTCTTTATATCTCTGATCTCTGTCTGAAGCTTCCTGCACTGTTATAGTAATTCCAAAGTAAGCTTGAAAAACAATGTTTCATCCTCACAGGTCAATTTGTAGGGTTAAAGACTCAACGTATTGAGTTCTCCAATTTCAGTTAACTCAGTTTTATGTCTGCAGCAGAACTGGTCATTTCCATCCATCTACGATAATGCCTCTGTCTTTCTCTCTCCGTTTGTACTTCTTGACCTGTCGGGAACATCACGTAGCCCGGCTTTTCACACATTTCCATGTTTCTTTTTCTATGTTATCACTCTAACTGCTTTCATCTCATCAATTCTACTAAGTATTAGCTCTCCAAAAACTAGCTACATTCAGGATTGACTGGGTAACCTCAAAAATATCCGCACAGCAACTCTGACTTCCCCCAATTATAGATACTCACTTTGCCATGTCCTTTCTCCCCCCACGGCTTTGAAACCGACATGTTTTCTCTCTATGCCAGTTCTGACAAAGGGTCTGAAGTATGAATGGTGCAAGCTGAATCATATCCAGCTTGACATCAGTAAGACAAAGGAAATGGTGATGAACTTTAGAAAGATGAAACCTGCCTTGTTCCCTGTTACTCTTGATGGTGAGGATGTGGATGTGGTGAGGGCCTATAAGTACCTGGGGGTGCACTTGGACAACAGAATTGAGGGGAGCACCAACACAGAGGCCAGAGTTGCCTCTACTCTCTGAAGAGACTGTGATCCTTTGGAGTATGCAGGCCTCTCCTTCACATGTTCTACCAGTCTGTTATCACTAGTACAATCTTCTATGCACTGGTGTGTTGGGGCAATGGCATCAACGAGGGCTCAGTAAACTGATTAGAAAGGCTGGCTCTGTTATAGAAGTTAAAATGGACACACTGGAGGAGAGCAAAGGACCCTACAGAAAATCCTGGCAATTCTGGACAATGTTTCTCCTCCTCTGCATGCCACATTGGCTAAACAGAGGATCATTTTCAGTAATAGACTAAGACAAATGTGCTGCTCCAAAGAGCACTATATGAGGTCATTCTCACCCTCAGCCATCAGGCCCTATAGTGAGTCAACCTATAGCTGTGGAAGTGATCTTGTAACCTTTGACTTGTAAATCTTGTACATCTTATTTTAAAGGTAACTTGGTTTTATTCTTTCTTCTCTTCTAATATTTGTATATCTGTGCACTTGTAATGCCACTGTGACACTGTAATTTCCTTTGGGATCGATAAAGCATCTATCTATTGTCACGTACCCCGTGACCGGGTTGAAGAACCAGCAGAAAGGGAAAACACTGGAGTCTGGTATTACTATAAACTAATAGTGTTTATTAGTAACTAAGCGATACAGTAATATAAATGCAAATATATTGAACAGGTAAATGGGCACAGTCTTATGATGATGAAGAGAGTTCAGTTCAGTTCGTAGTATTTAGTTGAGTAACGTTGGAGAGAGAGAGAGAGAGAGGTGAGAGGTGATGCTGTCGATCTTCCTGTTGTCTCCTGAAGTCCTGTTGTGGTCACCGACTATGACCATGATACGTACGGCCGTTCTTCAGTGGTGGAATTATCACCCAGGCGAGGGTGGACACACAAATAATTCCCCACCGGTCGCCCCTTTTCACACTGTGAGCCATTGATTGATTTCCCCGAATCGATCCTCCAAAACCCCACCTTCATGTGGGTGCGCAAAGCTCGTTTAGTATCCAACACTGTGTGTGTCTCGTGGTGTGTCTGTCTGTGGCCCAGCGGATCTGCTTTTTATCTCCACATTTTGGACACCAGCTGTCCATCAACCTGCTCCTCCCATCACTTTCTGCAGACTCCCTGCAAGCAGGCAAGTGACCTCGGAGAAAGGTAAACAATCAGCAGAGGAACCATAACATCATTCTTTCAAGCAGTTTCTGTCTCTGTTTGTCTCTCTCTCTCTCTCTCTCTCTCTCTCTCTCTCTCTCTCTCTCTCTCTCTCTCTCTCTCTCTCTCTCTCTCTCTCTCTCTCTCTTTCTCTCTCTCTCTCTCCTCCCTCTCTCTCTCCCTCTGTCTTTCTCCTCCCTCTCCTCTCTCTCTCTCCTCCCTCTCCTCTCTCTCTCCTCCCTCTCTCTCTCCCTCCCTCTCTCCCTCTCTCTCTCTCCCTCTCTCTCCCTCTCCCTCCCTCTCCCTCTCCCTCTCCCTCTCCCTCTCCCTCTCCCTCTCCCTCTCCCTCTCTCTCTCTCGCTCTCTCTCTAGCAGCACAGATCATAGGGTCTCTTCTGGACCCCTTTTCCAAACTAGGGTGACCCCGAACACTATTAACTCTGTCGCTCTTCCCACAGATGCTGCATAAACTGCTATGTGTTTCCAACATTTCTTGCTTTGATTTTGAATGTTATATTGTCTCTTTGTAATGCCAATGTCACCACAAGTAAATCAAACAAAATGTTGCCTTGGTTTCCCTGATGCACAAGAGCACAAAGCAATCATATACAGTGCCTATAAAATGTATTCACCCCCCGCAGAAATTTTCATGTTTTTTAACATTGAATCACAGTAGATTTGATTTGGCTTGCTGAGGTGTAGCACCCAGACAGCATGATGCAGCCATCATCATGCTTCACAGTAGGGATGGTGTGTCTTGGATGATGTATGGTATTTGGCTTACACCAAACATAGCATTTAGTCACCTTCCAGGTGAGGCGAACCTTCACTTGTGAGTGCTCCTGGTGTGGCCTTTTATATATTGGTGAGACCCGACGCAGACTGGGAGACCATTTCGCTGAACACCTACGCTCGGTCCACCAGAGAAAGCAGGATCTCCCAGTGGCCACACATTTTAATTCCACATCCCATTCCCATTCTGATATGTCTATCCATGGCATCCTCTACTGTCAAAATGAATCCAAACTCAGGTTGGAGGAACAACACATTATATACCGGCTGGGTAGCCTCCAAGACAGAGAAGCAGTTTCAGCGACAGGTTACTATCGATGCAATGCTCCTCAGACAGGATGAAGAGGTCAATACTCCCCAATGCCATTAGGCTTTACAATTCTACCGCCAGGACTTAAGAACTTTTTAAAGCTATTATTAATGCTTTTTGAGATGGTGATTTAGATGCATATCATTTTTTTTACTGAGTTAAGTATTGTATGTAATTAGTTTTGCTACAACAAGTGTATGGGACATTGGAAAAAAGTTGAATTTCCCCATGGGGATGAATAAAGTATCTATCTATCTATCTAACCTGATGGCATGAACATTGACTTCTCTAATTTCCGTTAATGCCCCTCCTCCCCTTCTTACCCCATCCCTGACATATTTAGTTGTTTTTTTTTTCTCTTTCTCTGCCCATCACTCTGCCTGTTCTCCATCTCCCTCTGGTGCTCCCCCCCTTTCTTTCTCCTGAGGCCTCCCATCCCATGATCCTTTCCCTTCTCCAGCTCTGTATCACTTTCGCCAATCACCTTTCCAGCTCTTAGCTTCATCCCACCCCCTCCGGTCTTCTCCTATCATTTCGCATTTCCCCCTCCCCCACTACTTTCAAATCTCTTAGTATCTCTCCTTCCAGTTAGTCCTGACGAAGGGTCTTGGCCTGAAACGTCTACAGTGCTTCTCCTTATAGATGCTGCCTGGCCTGCTGTGTTCCACCAACATTTTGTGTGTGTTGATAGCATTTAGTCTGATGGCCAAAAAGCTCAATTTCTTCCAACTGACTTCAGAGTCTCCCACATGCCTTCTGGCAAATTCTAGCTGATATTTCATGTAAGTTTTTTTTTCAACAGTGGCTTTCTCTTTGCTGTGACTGTTGAAGCACCTGGGTAACAGTTGTTGAATGTGCATTCTCTCCCATGTCAGCCAGAGAAGCTTGTGAATCCTCCAGAGCTGTCATAGGTCTCTTAGTGGCCTCCCTCACTAGTCCCCTTCTTGCACAGTCACTCAGTTTTTGAGGATGGCTTGTTCTAGGCAGATATACAGCTGCGCCATATTCTTTCCATTTCTTGATGATCAACTTAACTGGACTCCAAGAGGTATTCAGTGGCTTGGAAATATTCTTGTATCCATCTCCAGACTCGTGCTTTTCAAAAACCTTTTCGCAGAGTTGCTTGGAGTGTTCTTTTGTCTTCATGGTGTAGTTTTTGCCAGGATACTGACTCACCAGCAGTCTATTCAACTAATTATGTGACTTCTAAAACCAATTGGCTGAATCAGTGATGATTTGGTGTATCATATTAAGGGGGGGGGGTGAATGCTTATGCAATCAATTATTTTGTGTTTTATATTTGCAATTAATTCAGATCACTTTGTAGAGATCTGTTTTCACATTGACACAAAAGAGTCTGTTTCTGTTGATCAGTGTCAAGAAAGCCAAATTAAATCTACTGTGATTCAATGTTGTAAAACAATAAAACATGAAAGCTTCTAAGGGGGGTGGGGTGAATACCTTTTATAGGCACTGTATGTCAGTCAGTAATAGATGCTGCCTCTCAGGAAGATAGAATTTATCACTTCAAATCCAATATTAATATCCACATTTTCAGATTAAAATTATCCTTTCAAACTGCATGTTGTTCTCTGCATTTGGTTTTGGGAATATCATTTTTTCTCATTTTCCTTGTATTCAATTCTGTTGGTAGCCAAGTTCATCTTTTTCCGTTAAACTAAGACCGGGAGATAGCAGTATCAATGAGTCAAGGATATACAGATTTATGCTAATTCAGAAAGAACAAGGAGGATGTAGGGTATTTTTTTCCTCACATGCATTGTGTTGTTATAAAGTAAGTGGTGAAAACAGAATTCAAAGTGAGCCCAAGGAGCACTCAGTTAGGAAAGATTTGGAGGTTTTAAAGGACAGGCAGTGACTTGAACTAATGGGTGGGTGGCATCACAACACATGACATGGTAACAGGCTGTAAACTACTGTGCTTTCATGCCTTTATGGGATAATGCTTAGTACTTCAGTGTGGCATGGGTGGTGGGTGCTACCCTGGCACAGTACTGCCACACTGGCAGAGTGTGTGCAGTGCATTCTACACTGGCGCAGTACTGCAGGTGCTACACTGACAGTGTGTGTTACATTCGTACAGTATGGGTTGTGGGTGTGGCACTGGTACAGTGTGGGATGTGAGTGTGACACTGGTACAGCATGGGCTGTGGGTAGAGCACTGGTACAGCATGGGCTGTGGGTATAGCACTGATACAATGTGGGCAGTCCGTACTACACCACCACAGTGCCAGCAGTGTTGCCATGCTAGCACGGTGAGATGAAGGTGTGACTTAAACTTATTGAGGTGGTCACTGACTTAGTGGAGTTGACACAGGTTCTAGGATGTTATTTGGAGGTGAACTTGCTCCACAACTTATCACAGTTTACATCTCCAACATCAGCAGAAATTTGAATTTACCGGCCTAATTGGGAAAAAAGCCAAATAAATCTCAGTAGAGGTATGTGGTGTCTAAGGAGGTTCCTTACTCACTTGTTACTATCCTGAGAGTGAAGGAGAGTGAGATTACTGATAAATACAGTGGTAATTAATTGATCAAGTTGAGATTTGTACCTCTGTAGGCCATTCTAAACCTCCATGCACGTAATCCCCTCAACCTTGTGTTTTCAATGAAATCTGGTTATTTTAAATGTCTCTATTTCTGCCTTTTTTTAAAAAACTTTTTTTCAAGTAATTACAGAAATAAAAGTATATGAAAAAAATATTATATTTCTGCCTTTTCTCCCATATTCATCACAACCAATGAGAGAGTTAAAAGTTTAGAAAAGCACAGTGTCAAACCACAGTCTCCTTCACTCCCTTTCATAGCTGGTAGACATAACCCAAAATCTGGAGACTGACCCTGAGTCAGAGAAGGAAAGGCAGCAGAGCCCTTTGGGATCAAACAGAACAGTGATATTGAATCATGAAGGCTGAATGAATCAGCGGTTGGAACAATATATGCTGAGAATTTTGAAGAGTGAGCTGGTAACCTCACAGAAATAGAAGGGTGCTTCTAAAGCTGATGGTGAAAGATTTTGCACTTTGTGAGATTATCTAAAGCCGGGAACAGGCTTTAAAAATAAAGGGTAACCCACTTAATTCATAGACAATGAACCTTGGAAAAATAAAACAGAAATATGGACTCTTTTGGCACAACCTTGTCCTTGCTGACTGTGATTCTCAGCTGAATTTATCCCATTTATCCTCCTTAAGCCCTTGCCCCTCTATGCCTTTCCTATTCAAGTACCTATCAAAATGTCCTTCAGATGTTGAAATTATATCTACCCTACCACCTCCCCTGACAGCTCATTCCAAATAACAATAAGAATCAGTTAGGTTTATTGTCATTGGCATTAGTCATAAGATCTGTAGTTTTGTGAGTGCAGTACAGTGCAGGCAGAACATTGCTATAAGTTGCTATAAAAATAAATAAGCAGTGTGAAAGAGAAATAGTGAAGTACCATTCATAGGTTCATGGACTGTTCCAAAAAATTCTGATGGCAGAGGGGAAGAAGCAGTTCCTGAAATGTTGAGTGTAGGTTCTCAGGCTCCTATACCTCTTCTCGGACAGCAATGATAAGAAGAAGGCATCCTCCAAGTGGTAAGTATCCTTAATGATAGATACCACCTTTTTGAGGGTTGTGATGTCATCATTGATGGGGAAGCTTGTGTCTGTGCCTGAGATGGCTAAGTTACAGCCTTCTGAAGCCTCTTATGATCCTGTGCATTGGTGCCTTTATACCAGATGGCAATACAACCATTCAGAATGCTCCCCATGGGACATCTGCACTCTTTAATGACATACCAACTGTCCTCAAAATCCAAATGAAGTATATCCATTGGCATGTCAACGTCATGATTGTATCAATATATTGGGCCTAGGATAGATCCTCTGAGATGTTGATGCCCAGGAATTTGAAACTGCTCAAACTTTGTACCATTGACCCCCTCATTGTGAATGAGGGTGTGTTCTCCTTACAATCCATTCCTAATGTCTACGATAAATTCCCTGGTCTTGCTGACAATGAGTACAAGCTGTTGCTGTGACACTACTCAAATCAGCCGATCTATTTTGATCCCATATGCCTCCTCATCACCATCTGAGACAACAGTGGTGTCATCAGCATATTTATAGATGGTGTTTGAGTCGCACCTAGCCACACATTCATGGGTGTAGAGAGAGTAGAGGAGTTGGGCTAATCACACATCTTTGAGGTGTGCCAGTGTTGATTGTTAGCGAGATGTTCTATCCGATCCGCACTGACTTTGGTCTCCTGATGAGGGAGTCCAAGATCTAGTTGCAGACGGAGATGCAGAGGCCCAGCCGGTTGATTAATACTAAAGGGTGATGGTGTTGAATGCCAAACTGTAATCGATAAATAGTAGCCTAACGTAAAAATTGCTGTTGTCCAGGTGGTCCAAAACCCAGTCTAAAGCCATTGAGACTATGTTGCGGCGGTAGGAAAATTGAAGCAGGTCCAGAACCAGCTAAGTGTTAACTTCAGCCATCACCAACCTCTCAAAGCATTTTCTCACAGTAGGTATGATTGCTACCGGGAGATAGTTGTTGAGGAAGCTCACCCTGCTCTTCATGGGCACTGGTATGATTGATGCCCATTTGAACTACTTTCTGTGTGGGGAAAAAATATTACTCTGATCTCTTTTGAATTTCTCTCCCTTGCCCTCTAGTTCTAGACACCTCTGTCCTGAGTAAAGTAATTCCAACTATTTATCCAATCTACGCTCCTCATAGTTCTAAGAACCTCTATGATGTCATCCCTCAGCCTACAATATATCAGCAAAAATGAATCCTACTCCCAGCCTATATAATCTCTCATTATAACTATAGCCCTCCATTTTAGGCAACATTCTGGTAAATCGCTTTTGTACTGTTCTTATTGCTATCACAAACTTGCTCTGTGTGGTGATTCCCAAACTCTTTTGTTTGTGCCCACTTGGCTCCCAAATCACATTCCCAGTTTCCTCCCCTCCCTTTCCAGCCATTATATAAAAACTATAAAGAATTTTGATTTTTGATGCACAGTGAAAGAAAACGGGAACTGCAAATTCAAAGCAGTGACAAATAATTGCAAAAAATACTCAAATCTAGTTAGAACTAGAAATAAAATTATTTCTTTATTTAATTAGAGTAAAAACAATTTTCATCAATAATCTTAGAGCGTACATTAGTAGTCCAGCTATTCACTACTTAATTGCTTTTTCACCTTTCAATGAGAAGGAAGAGGTTGATATCAGCTTCTCAACATCAGGCTGAATGTCACTCAGAGGAGTCTCAGATCTCCACATTCAGTGATTTGCAGACTGTTTGGTCAGCCTCCACCTGTTAACCTATTCCTGTCCCGACATGTCAGTCCATGGCTTCCTCTTGTGCCATGATGAAGCTGCTCTCGGTGGAGGAGCAACACTTTGTATTCTGTCTGGGTGGCTGCCAACATGATGGCAAGAATTACGATTTCTCCTTCTGGTAAAAAAAAATATCCTCCCCTCATCTCTTCTTCTATTCCCCACTCTTCTTCTGTTGCCCGCTCTGTCCTCCTGCCTCTTCTCACCTGCGTATCACCTCCTCCTGGGTCTCCTCCTTCCCTTTCTCCTATTGTCCACTCTCCTCACCTATCAGGTTCCTTCATCTCCAGCCCTTTATCTTTACTCTGCACCCGGCTTCACCTCTCACCTTATGGCTATCCTCCTTTCCCAACCCCAACCTTTTTATTCTGGTGTCTTCACTCTTCCTTTCCAGACCTGAAGAAGGATCTCAGTCCAAAACGACGACTCTTTATTCATTTCCGTAGATGTTGCCTGACCTACCGAGTTCCTCCAGCATTTTGTGTGTGTTGCAGTTTGTTACATTGTTTTGAAAGAAGTTGGGTGACTGCACTGAATGTCATATCTCCACTGCATATGATGTCGGAAAGGCAATAAAGAACACCTTGACCTTTTTCCATAGTATAGAATAGCATTCAGAGATTTCGTTCTGCAGCAGAAGTCTTGATATGATTTATTGAACCTTAAGCTCAAAGTAATTTTGTAGTGAGATCAGCTCTTCCTCTATCCTTCCTGCTAATTCCTAATTATAAGTGTTCAGGAATTGATTTATTACCCAATCCAGAATTTGGATCGAGAGAAGATATTGAAATCTCTCTGACGTGTCTTTATGCAGCTCCCCCAGGTGGACACAGTACACTTGAAGATCATCATATGGTATTCTTCCTATATCTTTCAATTTAGAGTGGCTTGGAAAGTGGAACAGGTCACAATGGTCAATGTTGCACTTAGCAGGGTTAACTTGGACAGATATGTGGAGACAATTGATTTGACTTTGATAAGATTCGCATAATTTCCTTGAATTGAAGATTGATTTCATTAAATTTTGTGAATAATGCTGACAAATGTCACGGCTAATAGGCAGTTACTTTTTGAGAGCCATCTGACTTTTGTGTACAACAAGTGTTCAAACAGTTCATTGTTCTCAATACAAAGTATTCGAAATAATCGAGAAGTCAGAGTATGGGACTTAATTTTTTACTGCAGTGATAACAGAATTTAATGACTTGTGCAGCCGATCACCAGTGGTTTTTTGCAACAAAATGTTGTTTCTGAATTACACAGTGAATGGTAAATCTGTTAGTGCAGCTTTTTACAAGGAATTGATAACCCCATGGTGGCTTACTGTCATTGCTGGTGTCCCATCTGTTGAACAAGCAGGAATGCTGGTGAATGGAATGACCTTCTCTTTGAAAAATTGCTTAAATATTGACTCCCCCTTTGTATGTTTCTAGTTGCCTTGTGAAAAAACAACTCCCAAACCATGTTTTCATCTTTTATGGAACAAACATAACCAAGAAGCAGAGATCAGTTGCCTGGCAAAGTTAACCCATCCAACTGCAGATGTTGTCCTAAATATGTTGCACAACATGTCTTCCCCATTGTCAGAAATTTCTTCTTTTCTCCTTTGAATTGTCACTGAGTAAAATCACCTTAATTATTTGGTCTGATAACTTATGCAAAACTGTATTCAGAAGCTTCATTACTGTTGGCAGAATAAATCCTTCTCCCATTGTATGGGGCTTTCCATAAGGCCCTCCATTGTTTGGGATGGATCATGGATGTTGCGTCCTGGTTATCTGCATTGAAGTTGATACACAAGCCAAGGCAGTAGGTATGGAAAGCAAGTTGTTGCCCAAGCAGCAGGCTCCCCAATTCACACAGTTGATAAATCCTAAAGAACGGCAGAGACCGATGGAGCTTTGCACCAGCAACATACATTGCAGGAGTTTAGTCACTATTGAACTCAATGTAAGACTGCTTTAGGGACACCAGCTCCATATATTTCCATGGGGTTTACTCCAGAAGCTTCCCCAATAGTGGGTATAGCTGCAAGGCAGCTGAGGTTAGAGATTAGTTTTCCTTCTCCTAGATGAACTGCTAAGTTCCATGTGTACATCAACACTCCTAACGTTTTTGCCATTGACTCTACATGTTCCATCAGAATTTGACTTTTCAAAGTGCATTATCTCACACTTGTACAGCACAGTATTGGCCATTTGGCCTTTGATGTTGTGTTAACCTTTAAACCTACTCCAAAATCAATCTAAACCTTCCCTACTACACAGTCCAACATCTTTCAATCATCCATGTACTTATCAAAGAGTCCCCTAAATGTCCCTAATGCATCTGCCTCTACCACTACCCCTAGCAGGGTATTCCACACAGCCACCACTGCGTAAAAAAATTTACCTCTGACATCGCCCCATACTTTCCAACAAACACCCTTAAAATTATGCCTCTCACATTAACTATTTCTGCCCTGGGAAAAAGTCACTATCTACTTGATCTATGCCTCCTATAATCTTGTACACCTCTGTTAAGTTATCTCGAACTGTGCTTTGCTCCAAAGACTGGCCTTAGCTCACTCAGCCTACTTGTTAAGGTGAAATTCCATCTGCCACTATTCCGTCTAGTATCACAGCTGATCTATGTCCTGCTGTAAACTGCTTCATTATCTGAACTTCACTAGTTTCCATTCTCAGACCACCATGAACTTTGTATCTTCAATCCCACTGAGCTGTGGAGATGAGACATGGAATATTATAAGGCCAAGATAGGTTTTAGAATTAGAGGAATGTCAACACCTATTGGGCACAGGCAGTACTATAAATGGATTTGGAAATGATCAGATCAATCATGATCTTATATGGGCTGAGAATTCGTTCATTGGTGATGCAGCATGAAGTTTCAGGAGCTCAGGAGCTTTCAGCTTTCTTTCTGTGGGCTGGAATCAGTGTGAGGCCAACTTAAAGAAAGGAGGTATAAGTGGAGTAGCCATTGTTGGAGCAGGGCAGTATTAGAGGTGATCTGGCTTTAGTTCGATAGGCTTAGGCGAGAACAGGTTTGGGTGAGCACAAGCAGAGGTTCTAAGTAAATAATTAAGAAAGTTTCTAATAAGTTTTTTTATTAGTACATTTAGTACATTAGTTCTATTGAAAACCTGAAGGCATTCTATGAGCATGTGAAGAGCAAGAGGCTGTGTGAGAATAAGACCAATCAGGTGCGATAGTGTAAACGTGTGCATGGAGTCGGAGGAGGTAATGGAGGTACTTGATAAGAACTTTGCTTCAGTATTCACCAGGTAAAAAAAGACCTTGGCAATTGTGGGGGTGACTAACAGAGGACTTGCCTTATAAGCCTGATTGAATTCTTTGAGGATGTAACAAAACACATTGATGAAGGTAGAGCAGTGGATGTAGTATATATGGATGGCAGTAAGGCATCTGATAAGGTTCCCCTTGCAAGGCACCTTCAGAAGGTAAGGAAGCATGGAATCCAAGGAGATTTTGCTTTGTGGATCCAGAATTGGCTTGCCCACATAAGTCAAAGAGTGATCATAGATGATTCGTATTCTGCATATGGAAGTTGGTGACCAGTGGTATTCTGCAGGGGTTTATTCTGGGACCACTCCTCTTTGTGATTTTTATAAATAACCTGGATATAGAAGTAGGTTAGTAAATTTGCTGATGACACAAAGGTTGGGGGTGTTGTGGATAGTCTGGAGGGTTGTCAGGAATTACAGCAGGGCTTTGATAGGATACAGAACTGGGCTGACAAGTGGCACATGGAATTCAACCCAGATAAATGTGAAGTGGTTCATTTTGGTAGGTCCAATCTGAAGACAGAATATAATATTAATGGTAAGACTCTTGGCAATGTGGTGGATCTGAGAGATCTTGGGGTGTGTGTCCATAGGACACTCAAAGCCACTGTGCAGGTTGACAGTGTTGTTAAGAAGGTGTATGGTGTGTTGGCATTCATCAACCGTGGGACTGAGTTCAAAAGCCATTAGGTAATGTTACAGCTATATAAGACCTTGGTCAGACCCCACGGAGTACTGTGTTCAGTTCTAGTCACCTCACTACAGGAAGGATATGGATACTATAGAGAGAGTGCAGAGGAGACTTACAAGGATGTTGCCTGGGTTGGAGGGTGTACCTTATGAGAATAGGTTGAGTGAACTTGGCCTTTTCTCCTTGGAGCGACAAAGGATGAGAGGTGACCTAATAGAGGTGTATAAGACGGTGAGAGGCATTGATCATGTGGATAGTCAGAGGCTTTTCCTCAGGGCTGAAATGACTAACATGAGGGGGCATAATTTTAAGGTGCTTGGAAATAGGTACTGAGGGGATATCAGGGGTAAGTTTTTCACACAGAGAGTGGAACACACTGCTGGTTGTGGTAGTGGAAGTGGATACAATAGGGTCTTCTAAGAGCCTCTTAGATAGACACATGGAACTTAGAAAAATAAAGGGCTCTGCGCTAGGGAAATTCTAGGCAGTTTCTGGAGTAGGTTACATGGTCAGCACAACATTGTGGGCTGAAGGGCCTGTAATGTGCTGTAGATTTCTATGTTCTTTGTTACATAGTTAGTGTGCTAAGAATGGATCCAGAGCTATATTACTTAAGTGAGATGTTAGGAATTTTAGAGACCTCCAGTCTCCTTGATAACAACATCTGTACAGTCAGACTGCCTAGTCAGGTCGCACTGGAGTATTGTCAACAGTTCTGAGCCCTATTATCTCAGAAACGATGTGTGTCATTGGACAGAGTCCAGAGGAGTTTCATGAGGATTATTCAGGGAATGAAGGGTTAATTCTAAGGAGCATTTTTGGCACCTTTGGGCCTGTACTCACTGGAATTTAGAAGAATGTGGGGGATCTCGTTGAAACCTACCAGCTGTTGAAAGGACTAGGTAAGGTGGAAATTGAGAGGATGTTTCCTATAGTGGGGGCATCCAGAACCAGAGGACACAGCCTTAAAATTTAGAACAGAGGTAAGGCTGAATTTTTTAGCCAGAGAGTAGTGAATCTGTGAAAAGCTCTGCCACAGACTGTGGTGGAGGCCAAGTCCGTAGGTATATTTAAAGTGGAAGTTGATAATTTCCTGATCGGGCATTAAGGGATGTGACGAGAAGACAGATGTATGGGGTTGAGTGGGATCCGGGATCAACCATGATGAAATGGCAGAGCAGACTCAATAGGTTGAATGGCCTAATCCTGCTCCTATGTCTTATGGTCTAAGTTGCTGCTCCTGCAAGATAGTGTTAAGGAACCAGAGCTGCAGCTCGATGACATTTGGCTCATACTGGAGAATGCGGAGGTGATAGACAGGAGCTACAGAGAGGTAGTCACCCCTCAGCTTCAGGAGGCAAGTCTCTGGCTGACAGTCAAGAGAGGGAAAAGGAATAGGCAGCGAGCGCAGAGTACCCTTGTGGCCATTCCCTCAGTAATAATTATACTGCTTTGGACACTGTTGGGAGGGAATGAACTACTGGGAAAGCTGCAGTGACCAGGTCTCAGGCACTAAGTCTGGCTCAGAAGGGAAGGGGGAGAAAAGATGACTAGAAAATTGCAAGTATCACCTCACTCTTTAAGAAGGGAAAGAGGCAGAACAAAGGAAATTATAGACCAGTTAGCCTGACTTCAGTGGCTGGAAAAATGTTGGAGTCTATCATTAAGGATGCAGTTTTGGGATACAGTACTTCGAGGCATATGATAAAATCAGCAAAACTCAGCATGGGTTTCTAAAGGAAAGATCTTCCCTGACCAATCTACTGGAATCCTTTGAGGAAATAATTGGCAGGATAGAAAGTCTGTGGATATTGTTTATTTGGATTTTCAGAAGGCCTTTGACAAGGTGCTGCACATAATAATAATAACAGTAATACATACATACTTTATTGATCCCGAGAGGGAAATTCTTTCGTTACAGCAACATTTAAAAACACACTTAGCAGTGTGCAGACTTAACTAATAAAGTACAGAATACTAATATACATAGTAATAATCTACCAATGTGCAATAATTTGCAATAATGTGCAAAGGTAATTTACAAAATAATAAAACAGAAAGTATATTTACGACGATGTGTGCTCTCCTGTCACACAGAAATGAACTGTTGTATATGCTTTTTTCAGTTGCTAGGAAAGATTTTCTGTAATGATCCTTGTGATAGCAGAGCTGAATGAATCTGTTCGAAA
This sequence comes from Hemitrygon akajei, assembly GCF_048418815.1. NCBI lineage: Eukaryota > Metazoa > Chordata > Chondrichthyes > Myliobatiformes > Dasyatidae > Hemitrygon > Hemitrygon akajei. The sequence continues at coordinate 89,811,069 of NC_133132.1, read as the reverse complement.
GGATACTCTGCCGCTTATTCAGTAGGTCATGGAGAGGATGTGCCAGATTGTCCATAATGGATAACAGTTTGTTTAGTGACTTCCTCTCCACCACTAACTCAAAAGAGTTCGGGTTGTAGCCAAGGACAGATCCAGTCTTTTTGATGGGTTTATTTAGTCTTTTTGCATCACCGGTGCCATGAGCCTGCTCAACAAGGTAAGAGCCCATGGGATTGCAGGAAAGGCATTGGCTGCTTGACAGGAGGCAAAAACTGGGAAAAAGAGGGGGCCTTTTCTGGTTGGCTGTCTGTGACTAGCGGTGTGCAACTGGGGTCGGTATGGGGACCACTTCTTTTGCACTTGGAGTATTGTGAGTAGTTTGGGGGCCCCTATCTAAGAAAAGATGTGCTGGCATCGGAGAGTGTTCAGAGGAGGTTCACGAGAATGATCCCAGGATTGAAAGGGTTAACATATGAGGAGCATTTGAAAGCACTGGGCATTTTCTCTTTCTCTCTCCTCACATACCCTCTCTCCTCTCTGCTCTCTGCTCTCTCCCTCATTTAGAAGGATGAGGGAAGATCCCATTGCAACCCATCTCATAATGAAAGGTCTGAATAAAGTGGATGTCAGGAAATTATTTCCTATAGTGGGACCAGAGGGCAGAGCCTTAGAACTAAGGGATATCCATTTAGAACAGAGATGAGGAGGAGTTTCTTAGCCAGAGGGTGTTTAATCTGGGGAATTCATTGTCATAGATGATTCTGCAGGCCAAGTCATTTATGGCAGCAGTTCATAGGTTCTTGATTAATCAGGGCATCAAAGGTTATATGGAGAAGGCAGGAGATTGGAGTTGAGAGGGATAATAAATCAGCAATTAGAGAATGGTGGAGCAGACGTGATGGGCTGAGTGGCCTAATTCCAATATCTTATCGTCTTACCGATTATGGAGAGGGCTCCTGTCTGATGTGTGTTCCGCTTGAATCCATTGTAAGCCAAACTGTTTTTGTTTTGACTGAATGTCAACAACAGATGTGAATTCGGAACAAACTTTATGAATGGATACTCACCAATGCAACCCATTTGCAACTGGGAACACACCTGGGGAAACGACATGTTTTTACTGCAAAAAAAAACACAAACTGCTAGATCTATTTTGTGGAGGGAAATGGATAATTGATGTTTCAGTTTGAGACCATTTCAGATTCCAGCATCTACAGCACCTCCATTTGTCTTTCATTATCCGTGTGATTTCTTGCCTACGATCTTGCACTAGGGAGAAGTTCAGTGCAAGAAGCAGATTGTTGTAAAATGTAAAATCCCCTCTTATTGGGCAGTGTGGAAGTATGGCAAAAAAAGCAAGGTTTTTTGCAAACATGGAGGTAAGTATAAGGGGGATCTATTTGTTTTCAAAGAGAGTGTCAGGTCCATGGAACATGCTACCAGAGCTGGTGGTATAGGCATATACATTTAGAGTCTCTGGCATGATGTGAATTTGAAAAATCACCAGGCAGGCTGTGATTTGAAATAATTTTTGAGCTGGCTTGTGTTTGACATTTATGCACCATTCAGACCTGTGATTAGATCCTTGTTGGTCCTTTGCAATGCAATGTATTATTGGAACTGAGGAATCACAGAGAGGCAATGGGAAGTGATCATTAGCTTTCCAGTCTCATTGCCTGACAAAGAATAATGAATGGTTGAAATACAACTCAATCTGATTTAGGTTATCAGAAATTTTAAATGAGCGCAAATAATCAAATTGTAGCAAAATAGGAGGATGTAAATAAGCTAAATTACAAGATTCTTCAATCATACTACGAAGGAGATTAAATGATTAGATATGTAAATTGCAATCCAGTTACTATTGATTCAGAGGAAACTAAACAAAGGGAACAAAAAAAAGGAATGGTAAGCAAGATACAAAAATATTTAAACAGAACCTATTTGATTATACACTTCAAGAGTTGGCTGACAGGAACAATACGTACCTGATTCCCTTTTCATCCACTGTGTTATTCCTAGTGACTGAAATGCCAGCTTTTCCATGGACACCTTCTCTTGTGGCCCAAAGCCTCACTCTTCTCACTCACACATCATACTCGATTATATTGCTACTTGCCTGACGTCATAAACAGAAAACCCCTCTCCACGATATATTGAAGTCCTTGGCTTTAGTCCTTGCCGTATAGTTTATTTCCAAGGTACCATCTCCATCCTTCTCCCTGGCACATACCCAAAACTGAACCAGGAAGTTTCGTATCATTCGATTTGAGTATCATTTCACGTCCAAGTTTTGGATCATATATCTGTTATATTGTATGACTGTTCTTGCATTCGATACCATTCCGCTAATATCATAGAACATTACAGCGCAGAAACAGCCCTTTTGGCCCTTCTTGGCTGTGTCGAACCATTTTTGTGCCTAGTCCCACTAACCTGCACATGGACCATATCCCTCCATACACCTCTCATCCATGTACCTGTCCAAGTTTTTCTTAAATGTTAAAAGTGAGCCTGCATTTACAACTTCATCTGGCAGCTCATTCCAAACTCCCACCACTCTCTGTGTGAAGAAGCCCCCCCAATGTTCCCTTTTCCCCCTTCACCCTTAACCCATGTCCTCTGGTTTTTTTCTCCCCTAGCCGCAGTGGAAAGAGCCTGCTTGCATTCACTCTATCTATCAGGTGCTGCAGCTTCCTACCACTTTCCCAAAGATGTATGGGTTAGTAGGTTAGTTGGTTGTAATTGTTTGGATGGATAGGCCTGTTGCCATGCTGTATTACTAAATAAAATAAATATAGTTAGATGCTTGGCATGACTCGCATCACTAATGTGGCTCTGCATATTGGATCCCACATTAGAACCAACTTGGCAACCTTAGTCTCCAAATTACATGTACCACAAAACCATATTTAAGGACCTAAGTTTTTCCAAAGGGAATTGTGAGGTTAAAATACCATTGCTAAACAGGTTGAGTGAACTCGGCCTTTTCTCCTTGGTGCGACGGAGGATGAGAGGTGACCTGATAGAGGTGTATAAGATGATGAGAGGTATTGATCGTGTGGATAGTCAGAGGCTTTTTCCAGGGCTGAAATGGTTGCCACAAGAGGACACAGGTTTAAGGTGCTGGGGAGTAGGTACAGAGGAGATGTCAGGGGTAAGATTTTACTCAGAGAGTGATGAGTGTGTGGAATGGGCTGCTGGCAATGGTGGTGGAGGCGGATACAGTTGGGTCTTTTAAGAGACTTTTGGATAGGTACATGGAGCTTAGAAAAATAGAGGGCTATGGGTAAGCCTAGTAATTTCTAAGGTAGGGACATGTTCGGCACAGCTTTGTGGGCCAAAGGGCCTGTATTTTGCTGTGGGTTTTCTATGTTAAACACTGGACTTCACCAGAATATTTCTGGTGGATTGCAGAAAGTTCTTTCAAATGATTCAGTCATCTACACATTCAAGAGGAAGAGCTACAAGAACAGCTTGTGCTCTGAAACCACTCTGCTCCCAATTCACATTAGCAATTCTCATTTTTAAATGGATTTGCCCAGTGGTCACCATTCACAAAGCAGTTATAACAATAAAACTACTTTTCAATCAATTTAAAGGAAAGCAAGTGTTATATTTATATAACACTTTTATAACCCCAGGATGTCCCAGTGCTTTTTACCACTAATGACATATTTTGAACTACTGTTGCAATTGTAGCATTGGAAAGTAGAAAGCAAATTGTGCATAGCAAGTTCCAAAAAATCAGCACTAGGAGGTGAAGCACCAGAGCTCTACAGATTACTTCAAAATCAACACCATGGAACATATTAAACAAGGCCTTGGTTTTTCCTTCTTTCAAAAATAGGTGATGCACTATCAATAACTCCAAAAGACTGGAAGTAGAGTAAATACTGAAAGGCTTTTATTAGCAGTAAAATGGAGCACATCCACGCTGGATGACCGTGGGAGGAGCAGAGACACAATCACCTTTATGCAGGGGTCTGTGGGAGGAGGCACAGGAGCAGTCAGCAGAGGGGTGTGTCCAGACAGATACACATGGTTTACCACAATAGGCTTTATTGATAAGACATATATTCAAAAGGAAAAAGTGGTGTAATGTTCTTCAGTGTAATTTGGTCAATACGTTCAGTAGATTAACACATTTGTTTTATTCAGTAGCACCATTATCACCTGGGTTCAGTATTTTTCCATGCCATTCAAAATACATGGATCTTTGACACATTCTTGGTAGTATCAAGTTAGATCAAATCTCCTACAATAACTTATGGACATACAATCAATCTAGGTATATAAGCTATCATATGCATTTAGATTTATTATGCTTTTAAACGTTATTGTGTTCTTTATCTTACTTTTTTTTTACTGTATTAGATCCAGAATAACAGTTATTCTGTTCTCCTTTACACTTCTGTACAGGAAATAACTTTAAGCAATCTTCTTAAACTTAATGAATTTGAAGAAGAGTACTCAACATTGATATTAAAGCCTTTTAGTATCTCTGGATGTCCCAAGGGCTTCATGTTACTGAAATATATCTGAAATATCACCAAGTGTAAAATGACGTGAAGCATGCCTGGCAATGTGACCCATTCAAAATGTTTCTCCTTCATGTGATGCAGTCCTATTAAGTACCTTGGGATGTTCATTTTTCTTACAAATGCTGCATAAATGGAAGTGGCTGTTTTTGAGCCAGTTGGTTCTTTTAATAACCATAATAAATCCTGAGTAGCATTTGCAGTTCCTTGATATTTTTTGAATTGCTTTTGCACCTTTCAACATCACAGAATGGCTCAAAGGGCTTCACAATCACTCAAGTACTTTGCCAGTTTTTCCATTACCCAGACTACATCCATTTTGTATTAGATTTTAGCAGTTTCCTCTTTGTTGGCAGTGCTGGTTCAGATGGGATACAAGTTAGTTTGTTGAGGCTAATGTTGCCAATAATAAGATAACTAAAATAACTGGGCCCAGACCACACACATTCTTCTCAGTCAAGCTTAATTTATTTTACTTGCATACAAGGAGAACACCATGGCCCCCGTCACTCACATTGTTCTGAAGTCTGAACAGAAAACTGCTCTTTTTATACAGAATTGGCTTATCAGTTATGAATATTGACCATTTGATAAATTGCATAGTCTATGTTTGAACTCCCTACTCACAAGATCAATTGCCATTCACAATAAAGGTGTTAAAAATCAATTAAAAGTTCAAGTTGACAACCGATTAAATTTTTGAAGTTAGCAAAGCAATTATTCCTTAGTTGTTAGGTGTATTTCACATCCTTCCCTTAACACTAGCTTGTCTGTCTCCTGCACCTCTGTTTTAGGATACTATGGTTTAGAAATTGAACATAGAAATCTACAGCACATTACAGGCCCTTTAGCCCACAATGTTGTGCCAACCATGTATCCTACTGTAGAAATTGGATAGAATTTCCCTACTGCATAGCCCTCTATTTCCTGAAGTTCCATGTATCTATCTAAGAGTCTCTTAAAAGACCCTATTGTATCTGCCACTACCACAGTTGCTGGCAGTGCACTTACGCACCTACCACTCTCTGTGTGAAAAACTTAATCTCTGACATCCCCCCTGTACCTACTTCTAAGCACCTTAAAACTGTACCCTCTCATTCTAGCCATTTCAGCCCTGGGAAAAAGCCTCTGACTATCCACATGATCAATGCCTCTCATCACCTTATACACCTCTATCAGGTCACCGCTCAAATTCCGTCGCAGCAAGGAGAAAAGGCCGAGTTCACTCAGCCTATTCTCTTCAGACATGGTCTCCAATCCAGGCAACATCCTTGTAAATATCCTCTGCACCCTCTCTATAGTATCCATATCTTTCCTGTTGTGATGTGACCAGAACTGAACACAGTACTCCAAGAGGGGTCTAACTAATATCTTGTATAGCTGTAACATTACCTCACAGCTCTTAAACTCAATCCCACAATTGATGAAGGCCAACACACCATATGCCTTCTTAACAAAACTTTCAACCTTTGCAGCAGCTTTGAGGGTCTTATGGACACAGACACCAAGATCTCTCTGATTCTCCATACTGCCAAGTGTCTTACCATTAATACTATGTTCTGTCTTCATCATAGGTAAGTGTGAAGTGGTTCATTTTGATAGGTCAAGTTTGGACTCCAAGTGCCACTTCTCAGCCTAATTCTGCATCATATCAATGTCCTGCTGTGTCCTCTGACAACCCTCCAGATTATCCACAACTCCCTCAACTTTTGAGTCATCAGAAAACTTACTAACCATCCTTCTGCTCTCTCATCCAGAACACTTATGAAAACCACAAAGAGGAGGGGTCCCAGAACAGATCCCTGCAGAACACAATTGGTCACTGACCCCCATACAGAATACAAACCATCTACAAACACCCTTTACCATCTGTGGGCAAGCCATTTCTGGATCCAAAAAGCAAGGTGTCCTTGGATCCCATGCCTCTTTACTTTCTGAATGAGCCTTTCATGGGGAACCTTATCAAATGCCTTACTGAAATCAATATACACTACATTCACTGCTCTACCTTCATCAACGTGTTACATCATCAACAAATTCTATCAGGCTGGTAAGGCATGACCTGCCCTTGGCAAACCCATGCTGACTATCCTTAATCAGATTATGTCTGTCCAAATGCTCATAAATCCTGCCTCTCAGAATCTTCTCTAACAACTTGCCCACTACTGAAGTAAGACTCACTGGTCTATAATTTCCTGGGTTACTCCCTTTCTTGAACAAGGGAACAATATTTGCAATTCTCCAATCCTCTGGTACTTCTCTCATCCCTGGTGATGATGCAAAGATCATCACCAGAGGCTCAGCAGTCTCCTCCCTCACTTCCCATAGTAACTTGGATTATATTTCATCTGGTCCTGGCAACTTACCTAATTTAATGCTTTTCAAAAGCTCCAGCACATCCTCTTTCTTAATGTCTATATGCTCAAGCATTTCACTCTGCATTTCGTAAGTCATCCCCACAATTGCCAAGGTCATTTTCCCTGGTGAATACTGAAACAAAGTATTCATTGAAGTACCTCCGCTACCTCATCTGACTCCATGCACACATTTCTAGTCTTACACTGATTGGTCCTATTCTCAAACTGCTCATCCTCATGCTCTTCACATACTTGTAGAATGACTTGGGGTTTTTCTTAATCCTGCTTATCAAGGCCTTCTTATAACCCCTTCTCGCTCTCCTAATTTCATTCTTAAACTCCTTCCTGGCAAGCTTGTAATTTTCTAGAACTCTAACAGTGCTTAGTTTTTTGAACCTATCATAAGCTTTTCTGTTCTACTTAGCTAGATTTTCTACATCCTTTGTACACTATGGTTCTTTTACCTTTCTTTCCCTAACTCAATGGAACATAACTATGCAGAATGCCATGCAAATGTTCCTTGAACATTTGCCACATTTCTGTTGTGAATTTCCTAGAGAACATCTGCTCTCAATTTATGCTCCCAGGTTTCTGCCTAATATTTCCATCTAACCCAATTAAATGTTTTACCAAATTGTCTGCTCCTATCCCTCTCCTGCACTATGGTGAAAGAGATAGAGTTGTGATCACTAGCTCCAAAATGTTCTCCCACCAAGAGATCTGACACCTGACCAGGTTCATTTCCTAATACCAAATCCAGTACAGCCTCTCCTCTAGTTGGCTTATTTACATAATGTGTAAGGAAACCTTCCTGAACAAACTTAACAATCTCCACCCCATCCAAACCCCTTGCTCTAAGGAGATGCCAATCAATATTAGGGAAGTTTAAAATCACCCATCAAAACAGCCCTATTATTATTGCACCATTCCAGAATCTGCCTCCCTATCTGCTGCTCAGATGTTTCTGTTACTATTAGGGGATCTATGAAAACACCTAGTGGAGTTACTGCCCCCTTTCTGTTTCTGACTTCTATCCTCACTGACTCATTAGACAATCCCTCCCGAACTTCTTCTTTTTCTGCAGCTGTGACACTATCCCTGATTAGCAATGCCACACCTCCAACTCTTTTGCCTCACTCCCTGTCCTTTTTAAAACATCTAAAGCCTGGCACAATCAGCAGCCACTGATGCCCCTGAGACATCCAAGTCTCTGTAATGGCCACAACATCATAGTTCCATGTATTGGTCCAAGCTCTAAGTTCATCCGCTTTGTTCATGATACTCCTTGCATTAAAATAGACACATCTCAAACCATCTGGTTGAATGCATCTATGCTCTATCATCTGCCTATCCTTCCTTATAAACTCCCTGCAGGCTGTCTTCTACCAATGACCCCATCCTTTGCCTTCTCACTTTGGGTCCCATCCCCCCAAACCCTAGTTGAAACTCTCACCAATAGCATTGGCAAACCTCCCTCCCAGGATATTGGTGCTCCTCCAGCTCAGGTGCAACTGGTCCCACTTGTACAGGTCACCCCTTCCCCAGAAAATGTTCCAATGATCCAAGAAACCCCGCTTCCTGCACTATCTCCTCAGCCACTCATTCGTCTGCACAATCTTCCTGTTCTGACCTTCCCTAGCTCGTTACACCAGGAGTAATCTGAAGATCACCACCTTGGTGATCCTGCTCTTCAGCCTCCTTCCTAACTCCCTAAACTTACTGCACAGGACCTTTACCCCTCTTCTGCCTATGTCATCAGTACCAATATGTACCACGACCTCTGGCTGCTCACCCGCCCTGTCAAGAATATTCTGCAACCACTCAAAGACATCCTGGACCCCAGCACCCAGGAGACAACACACTACCCTGGCATCTCTTTTGCTCCCTCAGAATCTCCTATATGTCCCCCAATTATTGAGTCCCCTATAACTTTTGCTCCACCTGACTTCACCCTACTCTTTTGAGGCTATGGTCTGGCTGCTGCTGCCTTGCCCAGATAGGTCATCCCCTCATCACTGTTCAAAGGGGTATACCTATTGCTGAGGGGAATGGCCATAGGGGGACCCTGCACTGACTTCTTTTTCCCTTTACCTCTCTTGGTTTTCACCCACCTACTCCCTGAATTCTGCACTCTGTGTGTGACCACCTGCTCAGAAGTCTTATCTATCATTTGCTTTGCCTCCCAGATGATCCAGCTCTTAATGTGGTCTTCCAGGAGCTGGAGCTGGCTGCACATCTTGCAGGTACGGTCATCAGGGGCAAAATCAGTTCCATGAATTCCCATCTATACAAGAGGAGCATTCCACTGCCATCTCGTCCATCCTGCCTGCACCTTACTATGGACAACTGAGACCAAATCAACAATAACAGAAGGAAAAACCTCCCCTTCTTACCTGTTTCTTTGGCCTCTGCCTTTCCTCGTTGAAGCTTCTTGAGTCAAAGCCTCTAAGTTCCCATTCTGATCCTAGCCTCCACTCCGACAATGGCCGCTCCACTGGACCCTATCTCTTTTTTTATGGTTCAAAAGTAAGGAAAACCCCACACGTTTGGTGGTGCTTCTCCAGCCTTCCACTGCCACCGATGCTTCTGGCACATCCCATGCCAAGGCTACGGCTACTGTTTTTAAGGAAAACCCCTACGCAAGGAGAACGAACTCACCATGTTTGGTGGTGCTCCACTGGCCTTCCACTGCTGCCGAAGACCTTTCTGGAAAAGTCTCACTGCAGAGGCCTCATTCTACTGGCTTGAGTGCACAGTGCCACAGTCACCCTAGCCTGTCTTGTTTGTAGGAATAAGCAGAGGTTTCTCCAGCAGTCTCACTTCAAAGGTTGACTACAACTGCTTCAGGCTATCATTGCCTGTCTTTAACCCTTGCCTTACTGCACCTTCCACAGTAATTTTGTTGGATAATGAGGAAGTGGAAGGGTGGGTTATTGAGTTCACAGATAACACAAAGGTTGGTTGTGAAGAAGTTTGTCATAACTTGTAACGTTAGATTGATAGGATGTAGAGCTGGCCTGTGAAATTAGCAGCTGGAGTCCAATGCTGAAATGATTGAAGTGATATTTACAAGATCAAACGTGAAGGAAGAGTACAAGTTGAGGGAAGTTAACGTGGAGATGGGTTTGTATAATCATACAGGCCTCCCTCCCCAGATACAGACTGGTCCTTGGTGGGTGGGGGATGTGGTGGGCAAAGTATTGGAAAATGGTAAATATAACATCCTTGTTCAAAAAGAATGTAAGTATATGCCCACTAACTATATACATATCATTTCACTTTGGTGGTGGAAAAGATTTAGAAATAAATATTAGAAGAAATATTACTAGGCACTTGGAAAAGTTTGAGTTGATGACTGAGAGCCAGAATAGATTTATCAAGTAAATAGACAGGTAACTTTTTGAGGTTACTCCTTAGATGGGTGATCAAAGGAATTCATTACATACCATCAACATTTAAAGGCCATTTGACAGTCCTTTCTTAGAAATAAGATTATCAAATTGTGACATATGTGACTACATGAATTAGAAATTTATTTACCAACAGAAAGAAGAGAATTGCGGTAAATAATAGCACTCACCCTGTGCCAATGTTAAAGCAATAATTTTTGATACATTAATGACTTGTTTTTTTCCAAATGATGCCAGAGATCTTACAGATACATTAATAGATTGGAAAGGATATTAATATATTGCAAGAGAACATCAATAGGTGGAGCAAATTAACAGATCAATGTCAGATGAAATTTAATCTGGATTGGGAAGTGATGTACATATACTCAGTGGCCACTTCATTAGGTGCTCTCCTGGCCTAATAAAATTGCCACTGAGTGTATGTTCCTGGTTATCTGCTGCTATCACTCATCCACTTCAAGGTTTGACATGTTATGTATTCAGAAATGCTCTTCTGCACAACACTGCTGTAAAGTGTGGTTATCTGAGTTACTGTCACTTTTCTGTCAGATTCTCATCTAACCTCTCTGATTAACAAGGTATTTTTGCCCACAGAACTGCTGCTCACTGGACTTTTCTTTTAGCTTTTTGCACTATTCTCTGTAAATTCTAGAGACTGTTATACATGGAAATCCCAGGAAATCAGCAGATTCTGAGGTACTCAAATCACCCCATCTGGCACCAACAATTATTCCATGGTCAAAATCACTTAGATCACATTTCTTCCTCATTCTGATGTTTGGTCTAAACAATAACCAAATCTCTTGACCATGTCTGCATGCTTGTATGCAATGAGATGCTGCCACTTGATTGGCTGACTAGATATTTGCATTAACAAGCAGGTGTACAAGTGTACCTTATAAAGTGGCCACTGAGTATATATTTCAAGAGAAGCAAGGAAAGACTGCAGAGGGCATGTGGCACATTTTAGACTGAGTGCAGAAACCAAGGGAATCCAGGTGTATACGTTTTCAACTTGAAAGTGATCATAGAATCCTGGATTTCATAAATGGAGACATAGTTCAAAAACAAGACAATATTGAACCAGTAGTAAACAATGACCATATCACAAATGAAATATTACACCAAATTTTGATCATTATATTTTAGGATCTTCACATCTCTCCAAGAGGAATAAAAATGTTAATTGAAGTATCTCCAATGATCTTTGAGTTCAACTAATATCAAATTTGTGAAAATTGGATTGTTTTTCTAGGAAGGTTGAAAGTCAATAAGACAGATATATAATTAGGAAAAAAGGGAAATGTTGTGTGTTCCCTTCAGTTGATGAATCAAGGTCCAGGGAACACAGATGTAAATTAAGAGGCAAAAGGTACAAGGAAAACTAAATGTTTTATATATAAATTAATTGTAATTCTGGATTTGCACTCTGTAAGGGTAAGGGAAATAATCAGAGCTACCCAAAGTAAATTGGTTAGAATATGGGAAGACATGGGTGAAATTGCACTGGTGGGTGGGACTGCTGCACAGAGTCAACATGGATTCAATAGACTGCATATCACACAACCCTTTGACTGATTATCTCTTCCTTCAATTGTCTTTTTGACCTTGTACCTTGAATTTGGAGGTGCCTTACCCCCAGAAGGCAGAAGATGGTATTAGATGGAGCATATTCTGCCTGGTCATCTGTGACTTGCAGTGTTCTATAGGGTTTGTTCTGGGACCCTGGTCTTTGTCATTTTATAAGTGACTTAGATGAGAAAATGAAGGGATGAGTTAGTTAATTTGCAGATGACACAACAGTTAGTGGTGTTGTGGGTAGTATAGAAGGTTGTCATAGGTTGCAGAACTGGGCGGAGAAATGGTGGATGGAATTCAATCAAAAAAGTGTGAAGCAATACACTTTGGAATATCAAATTTGAAGGCAGAGTACAAAGATCCCTCGAATCCTCCAATTGTGACAGTGTGGAGAAACAGAGGGATCTTGGGGATCTCAATCCATTGATCCCTCTAAGTTGCCACACAAGTTGATGCAGTTATTAAGAAGGTCTACTTTGTGTTGGCCTTCTTTAGTTAGGGGACTGAGTTCAAGAGCTGTGAGTTAATGTTGGAGCTCTAAAAAATCCTGGTGAGACCACATGTGGAATATTGTGATTTGTTCTGATCACCTCATTATGGGAAGGATATAGAAAGTATAAAAAGGGCGCAGAGGAAATTTACCAAGATGTTGCCTGTATTAGAGAACATACCTTCTGAGGAAATGTTGAGCAAGCTAGGACTTTTCTCTATGAAGAAGGGTGAGAGGCCACTTGATAGAGATGTATAGGATTATAAGAACATAAGAAATAGGAGCAGGAGTAGGCCATCTGGCTATCGGCCTGCTCCGCCATTCAATAAGATCATGGCTGATACGAGATCCATAGACAGAGTGGACAGACACTGCCTTTTTTCCTGGGGCAGCAATGGCTGATATAAGAGAACATACTTTTAAGGCGATTGGAGGAAAGTATAATGGTGATATAAGAGGTAGGTTTTCTAACTGAGAGAGTGGTAAGTGCATTGGAACACCCTGCCAGGAGTGGTGGGTAGTAGCAGATACATTAGATACTTTAAGAGACTCTTAGATAGGCACATGGTTGAAAGAAAAAATTGGCTATGTGGGAGGGAAGAATTAGATTGATTTTGGAGTAGGCTGAAATGTCAGCACAACATCGTGGGCTATCCTGCGTTTGAATTCCTCCATCTCTGCTCCTTACGCTGGCTCTCTTCCCCCTATAAAATCAGTCCTGCTGCAGACTCTTGAACTGTATGTTGACCATCCTTCTAACTCCACAGAGGTGGGCTCACCTGCTAAACTTGTCAAGCAGTTTGTTTTTTCCTCCAGATTATATCATTTGCCATCTCTTGTGTTTCCTGTTAATTCTATGCTAGGTCTGTAAGAGTGCCCCAGCTCATTTTAAACATGAAGTTTTATTAATCTGTTGGAGGACATGTGTAAGGAATTTAACTAAAGTTTGCAGAAGTTGTTTGTAAGTGTGATTCAATGGATTCTCTATTGTTCTATTCTTCATCTTTTCTTAGCCAAAAGTAAGATGGGAAAATGCCATTGCCAACTTAGAGTTCTGATTTCAACAAATATTGCAGTAACATTTTTTGGTCCCATCTTCATACTGGCAAAGCATAATAATTTTCCTCAGTATATATGCATTATTAATTAATATAAATAATGTCTCCATACTAAGGAAAATTATACTTAATAATGATACTAATAGTAGTATAATAATACTCGTGCTTCGTACATCTACAAAGAGCACTGCCACGAGACATCAACATCCATCATCATCTGGGCAATGATCCTACCATCACGAACCTGCACCACCAGGTTCAGGAACAATTATTACACTTCAACCATCAGGTTCTTGAACCAGAAGGGATAACTTCATTCAAAATCACTCGCCCTATCTTCAAACTGTTCCGGTGAACTGGACTCACTTTTGAAGACTCTTCATCTCATATTCTTGATATTTATTGCTTATCTATTTATTATTATTTCTTTTTTTCCCAATTTCTTTTTTCTATTTGCACAAACAAGAGAAGATTTGCAGCTGGAAATCTGAGCAACACACACAAAATGCTGAAGGAACTCAGCAGGCCAGGCAGCATCTATGGAGAAAAGCACAGTCGGCTCTGCAACTCGAGTTCCCAGTATTATTTATTTATTTGTTTGTTTGATTGATTTATTATTTGTTTTCTTCTTTGTATTTGCACAGTTTGCCTTCTTTTGCACATTGGTTGTTGTCGGTCTTTGTGTGTAGTTTTTCATTGCATACTATTTATTTGTTCTACTGTGAATGCCTGCATGAAAGTGAACTTCAGGGTAGTACTTGGTGATATATACCTACTTTGATAATAAATTTACTTTGAACTTTGGAAACTCTGGTACTTAATATTGTTTCCATAGTATGTACACTTTACCACCACATTCACAAGGGCAAGTAGCGATAGGTAATAATTGCTGGCAGAGTCTGCAATGGCCAAATCACATAAAATGATATATAATAAACCAAAAATATTTTAGAGTAGGTGTCCAATAAAACCTGGGTTTTTAACTGGTTAAGGACAACGTGTTCAGAACAGTCATCTTTACAGACATTTTTTATGCACACTAACTAAGGCAGTTTTTGAAGTGTAGAACACAATGACCATCAAGATGCTATAAGAGGATATAAACATGAAAAGATGAAACCAGAAGTGAAAGGTTATAACAAACAAGAAAGAAACTGCAGAATGCAGCTCATCTCTTCTGAAAGGGAAAGGCTTAGAGGTTACTCAGTAGTGGTTTAAGAATCTTTTAAGATTCTAAAATGGTTTTCATAGGATTCTTGTAAAGATAGTAATTCCACAAGGAAATTGGAGGTTACAGTGACCATCACTGATAAACTTAAAAGGAATCTCGGAGACTTTGCAGTCCTGATGAAGGGTGTTGGCCCAGAATGTCAACTGTTAATTCTCCTCTATAGATGCTGCCTGATATGCTGAGTTGCTCCAGCATTTTGTGTGTGTTGCTCAAGATTGTAAGAGACAGTTTTTTTTAACCTAGGGAATAACAAGAAGGTGGAAATTAGCAGCATCTTGAGTGGCTGGGGCAATTAGTATATTCACAAGGTTAAAAGAAGAAATGTGCAAGGAGGTGGCATAAAGGAGAAACACCACCATGGAATGAAAAGACTAAATGTTAAATTCAATTGTCTAAATCATTACTGAGTGATTTCCAGCAACGTAATCACTGATAAAATTTTAACATACTCAGTGCTGTAAGGTCTGCAGTGCCAGAGGGTTAAGATGTCAAAGGGTCACACCTGGTTGCCAATATCTTCATGCTCTCCTACCGTTAATGGTCATCCTGAGGTGGCAGAAGCAATTGCAATCATTTTATGCCTTAGGAAAGAATGAAGATGTGCTGAGAAAGGCTGCTCCAGTGTGTAATTTAATCAATAATTTACACCCTTGCTATGTGTGTGTCATTTTAATCAAGGCAGAACTAAGACTTCCTTGGAGTTCACTAAGATTTAAAATCAAAGCTCAGTTCGAGTTAGCAAAGAGTGGATTGCCAATCCATGAATGAACACAACACTTAAAATGAAATACTGCTACATCTTAACTGCAGTTAGATTAGGTAAGATTTTTTTAAAAGGCGCAATGATTAAAGGACAGAGAAATGGTCATTGATTCTCACGTAACTGGTGAAATAAATTGTAAGAACTGCAAGTCAGGTTAAAATAGGTCAGATGCATGAACACAGACATCAGCAGAACGATTCTCCATGAAGTAACCTATTTTAGCCAAGTTCTAATTAAAGTTCATACAGTTATCATATTTGGCTTATGATCAATCAAGAAGTTAGAAGTTCAATTCACTCTCTGCCAAGTTATTCATAGTTCACTAAATGAACTTATTGTTTTGGACTGAGCTAGGATCAAGCACTAAAATTTTAATATAAATATCACTGGTTTCTTTTTGTGTAAGAATATGTTTTGCCCCCTGCACCTTCCCATCAAAGTTGCCTGTGGTTCAGTTCAGCATTTTAATCATAAGTTAACAGACACTAAAATGAAAAAGACAAGATGGAAGAATCTGAAATTTTACAACAAGTCTACTCAGAAGCAATTTTGGGAAGTTGCATTTAGCGGATATCTGAAATTCTTTGGCTGCTGAGATCAGAACATTAGAAAATTCAGAAGTGAGATTGATGAAATTTTATTAGGCAAAAATATTGAGGGTGTTGCAGTCATGATCTAGTTAAGTGGAAGAAAAGTCTTGCAAAGTTTAATTACTTCATAGAAACAATATACTGTAGGAAAAAAATGTTTTCTTATTCCAAACATATACTTTTCTTCCCAAAAGCAGCAACACTGAGGCAATTTATATTGCACTTTTGAAAAGCCTCAAGGCATCTCTGGGGAATATTGTCAAACATTTTTTCTTAATTCAAGCCATGCAAGGAGATACCAAAGCCAGAAAAAAGTAGTAGATTTTAAGGATCAAGTTAAAGGAGATTAAAACCGGTGTTCTTTAAGGAGGAAAATCCAGAGCCTATGACACAGACAGTTTCATGAACAATTTCACAGAATTTTATTTAAATTGAATTAAAACACCAGTAGGTGATCTCATCGCAAAATCTCAATGACATGATTAACAGTAAACCAATTACCTAAACTGGTAATTAAGTTAAAACTAGAGGCCAAAGCTGAACTGGCTTTATAGATCATAAATTATTATCTGCTGCAAAATAAATAATTCATTAGCAATGTGAAATTATACAAAATTAAATGAGACTGTACTACAACACTCACTTGATAACATTAGAGAGGAGCTATCAGAGAACAATATCATATCTCCCTGAAGCATAACTATAAGGAATAATTAGAAAGTTGTATGGAGCCCATACCCTCACTCTGGGTTTGAGGTATTCTACTGATTGTTACTGAATCAGATTGACAAGGCATTTTTGAAGCTCATTTATTTGCCTGTCTTGCCATGTTTCTGGCTCTGGGTGTGGGTGTGGATCTTACTTTAGTGCCTCTCAGTATCTTTATTTCAACATGTGTGAAATCTTACCAGGTTCTTCATCACTGGGATTTCCATCAATTAGCTTAGTAATTTCCTCTTACTGTGGAAGAGAATGATACTGAACCACAAGTTTAGCAATCCTCATCCTTTCCATTTCATTGGCCAAACACTGTCCTTATTGCTCCTTTCTAAAGCACATGATGATGAAGCATGTTTCTGCCCCCAAATGCAATTCTTGCAGGTTCCAACGACCCTGCTCCCTTCCTCCCAATTCAGTCTCCATATAAATCACAAAAAAAATCTGTTCTTAATTTCCTATCCAAACAATATATTCCACATTTGTTCTCTCTATCTTTACTGATTCATGGTGACAATTTATTGATGAGAGCATCATAGTTAAGGTCTTCCATTTTGACAATGAACCCCACCTTGTAACTGCCAATCATCACAACAATCACATCCAATTCCATTTTCCTTCTGAGTTCTGTGTTCTGCTGATTCTACCCTTCTGTGCAGGTCCCACCCTTTTGCAGCGGGTTGATGACTACCTCAAATATTCTCCCTGAAACTTGCTCTTTCATCTTCATGTTTGTAGGAAAGGAACCTGAGTGCAAAAGGACAATTTAGCTGTAGAAATTACTCGAGTTGGGAAATAAATTATAATGATTTTGTTTTAATAGGAATTAAACATATATAAAGCAAAGGCACAGTTAGGCATTACAATTGTGATAATATATAGCAAGGATGGAAAATTCCTGGTGCAGGAAAGTGATGTTGAAGACCACAATTAACTTACTGGAAATAAGCTAAACTGCTTAAGATTGGTATGTCCCCAGGGTCAGACGTGATATACCCCAGGTTGTTGTGGGAAGTGAGAGAAGAGATTGCTGGAGCAGTAGCTATGATCTTTGAATCCTCTTTGGCTGCAGGGGAGGTGCCGGAGGATTGTAGAATGGCAAATGTAGTTCTCTTGTTTAAGAAAGGTAATAGGGAGAATCCTGGGAACTATGGACCGGTAAGTCTTACATCAGTGGTCTGCAAACTATTGGAAAGGATTCTTAAGGATAGGATCTACAAGTGTTTGGAGAAGTACAGTCTACTCAAGGATGGTCAACATGGCTTTGTGAAGGGAAGATCATGCCTCACGAGCCTAATTGAGTCTTTTGAAGAGGTAACAAAAGAAATTGATGAGGGTAGGGTGGTAGATGTGGTCTACATGGATTTTAGCAAGGCATTTGACAAGGTCCCCCCACGCGAGACTCATCCAGAAAGTCATGAGGTATGGGATCAGTGGAACCTTGGCTGGATAAAAAATTGGCTTACAGGAAGAAAGCAGAGGGTAGTAGTGGAAAGAAAGTATTCTGCCTGGAGGTCGGTGACTAGTAGAGTGCGGTGAGGATCTGTCCTGGGACCCCGCTCTTTGTGATTTTTATAAATGACCTGGATGAAGAGGTGGAAGGATGGGTGAGTAAGTTTGCGGATGACATGAAGATTGGAGGATTTGTGGATGAAGCTGTAGGTTGTCGAAGGTTACAAGAGGATATAGACAGGCTGCAGAGTTGGGCAGAAAAGTGGCAGATGGAGTTCAATCCGGGTAAGTGTGAGGTGATGCATTTTGAAAGGACAAACCAGAAGGCTGAGTACAGGGTTAATGGTCGGTTACTTAAGAGTGTGGATGAACAGAGGGACCTTGGGGTTCAAATCCATACATCCCTCAAGGTTGCTGCACAGGTTGATAGGATAGTTAAGAAGGCCTATGGGATGCTAGGCTTCATTAATAGGGGGATTGAGTTCAAGAGTAGAGAGGTCATGTTGCAACTGTACAAATCTCTGGTGAGACCACACTTAGAGTATTGTGTTCAGTTCTGGTCACCTCACTATAGGAAGGATGTGGAAGCTATGGAGAGGGTGCAGAGGAGATTTACCAGGATGTTGCCTGCATTGGAAAACAAGTCTCATGAGGCAAGGTTAGCAGAGCTGGGACTTTTCTCTTCGGAGCGTAGAAGAATGAGAGGGGACTTGATAGAGGTCTAATAGATTATGAGAGGTATAGCCAGTAACTGTTTCCCAGGGCATGAATAGCAAACACCAGAGGGCATATGTACAAAGTTAAGGGAGGGAAGTTTAGGGGAAACATCAGGGGTAAGTTTTTTACACAGAGGGTTGTGGGTGCCTGGAATGACTTGCCAGGGATGGTAGTGGAGGCTAAAACATTAGGGGTATTTAAGAGCCTCTTGGACAGGCACATGGATGAAAGAAAAATAGAGGGTTATGGGGTGGTGTGGGTTTAGTACTTTTTAAAGGAATATATGGGTCGGCACAACAACGAGGGCTGAAAGGCTGGTACTGTGCTGTAGTATTCTCGTGTCTAGTGCTACAGAAAGAGTGCAAAATGATACACAAGCCAATAGCAGAAATGGCATGGGAAGAAGTTGTAATTTTATGATATATAATTGGCAAGTGGCGTAAAAATGTTGCAGAACAGTGGAGAGAGTAAACCAATAACAAGTGGAATATCAAGCAATATATTGTAATAACCAAATAACAGCAGTAACAGTAACTATTCCTAGTCAGAGAAAAGTGGAGAATAAAATGCAAATATATAACTTGTAAGATGTGTATGAAGCAATAGACTTTATAAAAGTAACTGTAAATTACAAAATGCTTAAGGGTTCTTTGCAGGTTGACAGCAAGTGAATGGGTAATTACCTCACTGTCATCTCCTCACTTGATTCAAGCAAACCTTTTAAGTTCTATGTTGGAATACATCAAATTACCTCAGCCTCAACAGGAATTGATTTATTTGGGTGTAAATAATTATTAATCACATGGTTTCATTCTTAACTTTCAAAACTTCCAATTTGATTTCACATACTTTTACACATGCTGGAATTAAAGAAACAATCAATTTGCTTGGCATTTGAATGGAGGACTGCCAGTGAATTATTTGTGGTGTAGTCAATACCATGATGAAAAAAATGTAACATCCTATTTGCAGAGGAAAATGTAGCAAATGGGAGGGAGATAAATGACCACATAATTTGTTCTCATGATGTTGGTTGAGAACTTACACAAAGGAATGCCGTGTGATATTTTATGTTCACAGGAAAGGGCAGGTCAGGTATTAATTTAAATGTTTCATCCAAATGGTAGTTGAACACTCATTCAGCATTGAAGCGATGAGAATGTTTTTACATATCAAACTTCATTCATAATAAAATTATTTGCAAGAACAAACTGCAATGCCTTTTCATTCTTTATATTCATCGTCAATGTGTTCAGTATTGTTCTATGGCATATATGTCAAACTCAAGGCCCGCGGGCCGGATTTGGCCCGCGGTGGAATTATCTTTGGCCCGCGAGATAATATCTAATTACTATTAAAGCTGGCCCCAGTAATCGAAGCGCCTATGGTGTATGATATGGCTAATGCTCAGTTTATTCAGGTACCAGGTTTTCAGGGTTTTTAGTGTTTATTCGGCAGTCTTGCTCGGCAGTCTTCTTCATAAGAAACGGAATTTGTAAAGTGAAACACTTTGTAGTTATAGCAGAGACTGAGACACATGAGAGCAGGCTGAAAAAACGGAGGCAACGAAAGCTGCGTTCGCACGCGTCCGACTGATCCGGCCCGCATGAAGCTGCATTTTGCTCAATCCGGCCTGTGACCTAAAATGAGTTTGACACCCCTGTTCTATGGCATTCCTATACACCAGTAGTATTGCTGCCACTCATATAATTTAGAAGTTTCCACACCAAAACCGGACCCTCTCTCTCAAATAGCAGAAAACCCTGTACTGTGGTCCTTCCCCACCAAGCCCTTGCAGTGGCTGCACCAGGCTTCAGTACGCCCCTCAGTGTGTACTTCTGCAGCCTGGAATGTGCCATTTAGTAGTTTTCCTACATGGACACCTTGATGCGCTGGCAGAAGGCTGTCCTTTACCAAGTTGATGATCTGCCAACAGCACTTGATATTCGTCCCCATATTTGGACCTGAGAACAGACATAGATCAGAGAGTTCTCTTGTCATGCAGCTGCTCAAGATGAACCGCAACACAGTCCCTTGCATCTTTCTCCACACCTCTTCCTGGGACCATGCAACCCATCACAACCCTGCTAGTGTTGACATTTCAATTGGAACTAGCTGCAACAATCACAGATTACTGATTCAGTTTGCCTTAAAATTTGTTCACCTCTGCCTCATTTCAAGGATACGGCTGAAGCGCATATAACTTTAGATCCATATACAAGCACATTACTTTGGCTAAGTATATACATGCCAGCAAGTAGGGTAAAGAACCAAACCAATTTCCTTTTATTCACCTAAAGAGGAAGGTAAATTGGGCAAAAACTTTTAAATGCACAGATTTTAACATGGTCTGTTTCAGGTATTTGTCTGCAATGGTGACCTGAGAAAATGATTCCTCTGCTATCATTGATGAGAAATCTGGCTCCCCAGGTTTGCTCATTTTGTCTGTCTAAATAGAGAAAAGGTAAAGACTTGAGGCTCTCTGAGGCAAGCAAAGTCAATCCTGTGGCTGATGTCACTTACAATTTTGCCAAAGCTTTTCAGAGAAAAGGAGTGAACATTCACAGATACCTTAATGAAACATGTTTTACATTCAAAACAACACATCTTCATGTCTTCAAGAAGTTTTTCCAAGGACACTCCTTTTTTGAAAGTGTTAAACTAGGCTTTTAGTTATTTATTGTAAAGTGAAGTAACACAAATTTGAAGCATTGCCACAGATAACTGCAATGCAGTTTGTACAGCAGTGTCGTAGAAACAAAATAAGTTAGGGAAATAAAGCCAAATGTATCTGCACCATTTTATGCTTCACAGAAGGCCCACCTTGTCCTTGCTTATCTCCTCCTATCAATAGGTCTTTATCAAAAACATCAATAAATTGCTAAAAATCAGCTGGTTTCACTGGAAAATAAACAATAAGGAAAATGCTTTTCGACTTGTACAATTCTATAGTCTTATTTTATTTTGATTTATCATTATAAATGCATTAGTGAATCAATGCTACATCATTACGTACACTAATTGCTAAATTATGAAAATATTTGCATCTCTAATCTGTTCCCATCTTGCAAAATATGATTTCCAGCACATGTAGCACTGCCGTTAAAAATGAAAGTGTGGTATACAAAGTGTGATTATTGAAACTTTGTAACTGTTATACTGTATCTCAGTTGTTCTCACTACATCTTTTAAATTCAAATGAATCACAACTAAGGGTGCAGTATTCGAGCATCCATATGCTCATTTCTCCTCCAATCTCACTCTGCCATATCCAGTTCAGTATCATATAAAACAGTACTGCTGTCCCTGTACAGACGTGTGACTGAGGGAATGGGTAGAATTATGTGAAAGATGATCTTTGCAGATGATCAGAGTTTTTTCTCTTGTTAAAAGAAAAGCAGACTTAGAAAGTTAAGCTCCAACCTACTTGTTTCTGCACCCCCTCATGCAGTTGTAGATTTTCTGTATTTTACATCTTCCAAACACTGACTCAGTAATCAATAGAAATAATGTTTGCCTTTTAATCAGTATTTTGCAAAATATTCTCATTTTCCTCAGGACTGAGGCCGGTGAACAGAAACTAGAAGGAAGCTCTTTAGATTTTCTTGCAGCTCTTTTCTGATATCTCATTCCCAATATGCTAGCAAGTGCTGGCATCCAGTGTGCTTGCAGAAGTGGATCACTCCTAGATGTCTAACTATTGTTCTTGCCCCTCTGTATCTTCAGTCTCCAACCATGGGCATATTGGAGAAAACCCTCTTACCTTCCCTTTGCAATGCCACCAACACTATTCATTTAGCCTGATGCCCTAGTCATGGTTGGTGTAAAGCTAAGGGCCGTGATATACTTCACACCTGGTGCTCAGCTCAACATGACTGAACCTGAACTCCATGTGTGTATTTCTTCCGTACTTCTCATGATGTAAGGGGTTGTTCAGTTCATCAGCTATTCTAGCTCTCAGACAATCTCATCCCATCTATCTCTCTTGCATGTGTATTAGCTCTCCCTGCATTCTCCATTTCTCCCATCTGCACTAGAGCAATAGCTCATTAACCTACCGGAATCTCTCTGGTAAGATGGCAGTAGGTGGAGCATGAGGAAAACCCAGATGGACAAGGAGGAGAATGTGCAGGCTCTATGGGTACAGCACTGGATGTCAGGATTGAAGTTGGGTTGCTGGAGCTGAGGCAGCAGTTCTTGTGGCTGCAACATTGTTCTTGTTAGAAGAACAGCAGACTGCATATTTCTGTTTCATGTGACTAAAGACAAGTGTGTAGATTCAGGAAAGCGTTAACTCACTGAATGTTGTTAGCCATTTCTGTGGAACCCCTGGTTGAAGGGAATGCAATCCAGGCTGATGACTCAAAATCGTAATTAGAGAGTGGGTCGATGGTGGAGTGCTGGCCTTGTGCAGTTGCAGCACCTCACTGACTCAGGCACACTGCAGAAATTATACATCTGATTTTATTTTAACTTGAATACGATGTGTAAATCCAACCGTTCTGCAAGAACAGGAAAACGTGCAAAGTCCTAGCTCCATATTTGCACAGAAGGGAATTTCTGATAATTAACCAATTTTCTTTCCCCTGGCATTGGATTAATTTGCTATTTATTCAATCTGGGTTTTCAAAAAAAAATGCCAGCTGCATTTGCTTGCAATAATTAAAGTTCAAAAATAATTACTTGGCAGTGATGGGTTATGGGACATTATGTAATGCAAATTCTTTCTTTCATCCATTGTTATTAAACTCCTGTGTCGATTTTTATAGGAAGGGTGTCAATCCACATAAAGAAAATTAGTTAACTGAGTTCTTAAAAGGAGAGCAGACTGTGAAATGTCGCACAAGCACAAAGTGTGTGGTTGCTTATGTTTCTGTTAGTAATTTCTAGGCTCCTGTAGAACTAACTGTGGTTTCTTTCATCTTTAAGCTATAAAAAGCTTTACCACACTTTCTATTAATAATTACCTCCAACTTACTGAACAACTTTGAGAACTTGCTGTGTTGTCACATTGGCTGCTGGATTCCTATACCATTGCCCACCACCACTGCAAAGCGACGACACTTCAAATGCTTGATACTTCTTAAGAATGCAAATCATTTCTTAATGATTAGAGGTCTCCAAAATGTTGCCAGCTAAAAACTTAGTCAAGTGCTTTGGGCCATATTATTAAACAGCAAAAAGAAATTGCATATCTCAAAATCAAATAAAAGCAGAACCTGCTGGAAATAGTCTGCAGATCAGGGGGTATATGTGAAGCAGGCAACAGATGACCTACACTCAGAATCATCTCCTGGCATTAAATTAGTATTTATTCTTATTTTAATGCTAGTAATGCCAAAGTTAATGGTATTATCTGAGCAGAATGGCATTAGCTGTTTATTGTACAACTTGCTTAATGAACTAAGCATGGAACAAAGAGTATTAACATCAAAATGACACGTGACCATTTGATTTGAGCTACTGACCTAGGAAATACTAACCCTGTAATTTTACCGGAAGATTGTATGCATTACAATTAACATAATGAGAGACCAATCAGATTTAACTTGCAACGATATAGAGTCACATGTTAATCATTATAATTGTCACACAGTTTGTGTAAATAGCACTTTGCTACCCCATCCAGCTGTGACGTACACAAGTATGGGACTGTAAAATGCATTACTCTAATGAGGCTCCTCATGTAATTGTAGGAGTAATTCGGCTCAAATCAAAGCCCTTCTTTGATTTGAAGGGTAAACAATGAAATACATAAATAAAAAAGAAAACAAAAGTAATTAGCTGTGATTATGTTTGGTTTCATTGACTTCAGTGGAAGTGACTGTGCAGGTGTAAGCACCAATAGTACTGGAAACATTTACACGTGTTTCAGGATAAGTACCAAAGGTGAATCTTTTTCTCCACCATCCTCCATCCAAAGTATATCACCCATCTGACACTGTACACAAAGGCTCTTACTTTGACAGAGTACGAAGACAAAGTAACAGTGAAGATTCCAGATTATACCCCAATTATCAAAACATCACCAACAATTTGTGATGTGCTAAAATGTGTTCACAACTCTCACGTAGAACATTTGACATTCCAAGCCATGGTGCATTGGGTTAGAGCGCTTTCAGTGGTGCCACGGTAAAAAGTGGTGAAGGTTAAAGTGGTGATGGTGAACTTCTTTACCTTTCTGAGAAAGTAGAAGTGCTTGTGAACTTTCTTGGCTGTGGCATCAACGTGATCGAACCAGGGCAGGCTGTTCATGATATTCCTGCCTGGGAACTTGAAACTCCCAACCCTGTCAACCTCAGCACCAACTATGTAAACAACCGCCTCATCTTCCAGAAGTCGATGACCAGCTCTTTTGTTCTGCTTGACAATGAAATCACCTTGTTTTGTTATAGATGTATAAGTCAGATGGCAATAAAGATCACACACAAAATGCTGGTAGAACACAGCAGGCTAGGCAGCATCTATAGGGAGAAGTGATGTCGACGTCTCGGCCCGAAATGTCGACATCGCTTCTCCCTATAGATGCTGCCTGGCCTGCTGTGTTCCACCAGCATTTTGTGTGTGTTGCTTGAATTTCCAGCATCTGCAGATTTCCTCGTGTTGGCAATAAAGATGCTCCTTTTTGGAGAAATGAGTTTCAACAATTACGAGTGGTGAAAAGGAATATTAGAATAGGTTAACCAAATAAAACACTTGTACAACACCAAGTTGAAGGCTAACCAGTGGTATCCAAATGCCTGTACACCATATGGTACGATCCCGTAGACATTATTAACACATAAGTACAATACTGAGGGCCCTTTGGAAGGTCCAGTGGAACCAGGCTCAGTGAATGAGGTAAATGGAAGAACATAAGTTTTATATTACAATGCAGATTGCTCTACTGTTAGAATGGCAATTTTTTTTTTCTCAATCACAAACTGATCAAATCCTAATAATAGTGGAAATGTATTTTTGAGCCTGGTAGCTCAAATATATGTTTTGAACTGCAGTACACTTGCACAAGCAGACTGACTGGCCATAAATCTGCACGTCAGTTTTATAATTGGTTAATAGACAGACCTCTGTCTTTGTATGAGGAATATAAATCTCTTGAAAACATAAAACCAAAGGAGAATCGGCAAGTAAAACTCATTGAAAATAAGAAAAGAAGTCTAGATGCTGGAAGTCTGAAAAAACAGGAAGTAGAATCATGGAACAATACAGCACTGAGGCTGGCCCTGCGCAGTACACCATTCTCCCTGCTAGGCCCAGTCCATAACCATCCAAGATCCTGCCCTCCATGTTCCGCGTAAAGAAGTTACATCTCAGGTTTCTTTTAAATCTCTCCTCTCTGTGCCTATCTGTGCCTTCTGGTTTTGGACTCCTCAGCCCTGGGGAAGAGACTATGATTGTCCACCTTATCCATCCCTTAATGATTTTATAAGCTTTTATGAGCCCCTCCCCCCCCCCATTGTCCTGTGCTCCAGGGAGTAAAGATCCAGTATGGCCAACCTCTCCCTAAACCTCAGGCCCTCAAATCCTGGCAGGATCCTCATACATCTCTTCTGCAACTCCTCCAGCTTGATAATGTAGATTCTATGAAAGGATAACCAAAATCTATACATAGGACTCCAAGTGTGGCCTCACCAATGACCGACATAATGTTCCTAATCCTAAAGCTGATGTCTTGATTGATGAAGGCAGCGTGCTAAGCACCTTCTTCATCACCCTATCTACATGTTTGGCTGCTTTCAGCAAACTGTGCGCTTGAAATCCCAGGTCCCTCTGTTTCACAACATTCATCAATGCTTTTCCTTTCACTGTATGAGTCCTGTTCTAGGTTAAATGTTCACAATGTAGTACTTCACACTTATCTAATCCATTTGCCATCCTCAGCCCATCTCCTTAACTGATCAAGCTCTCTTTTGCAATTCATTGAATTCTATTGAATTGACTTTATTTCTTACATCCTCTACATACATGAGGAGTAAAAATCTTTAGTTTATATTGCCATCTAAATGTGCAATGTGCAACATAGTAATTTATAATAAATAGAACAGTCAATGTAATATAGAGTACACTCAAATCAGCATGAGTTCATCAGTCTGATTGTCTGGTGGAAGAAGCTGTCTCGGAGCCTGTTGGTCCTGGCTTTTATGCTGCGATATTGCGTTCCAGTTGGTAGCAGCTGGAATAGATAGTGATTGGGATGTCTTGGATCCCTAATCAACCTACGGGCCCTTTTTACACTCTTGTCTTTGTAAATATCCTGAATCATGAAGGAGCAGCCCTGAGGGGCTCTTGTATTGAGAGTCAGAAGGTTGGAGGTGAAGGAGCCCACTCTTACAACCTGCTGGCGATCTGACAGGAAGTTAAGGATCCATCTGCATAAGGCCGGGTCAAGGCTGAGGTCTCTGAGCTTCTTGTCGAGCCTGGATGGAACTATGGTGTTGAATGCTGAACTGTAGTCCAAGAACAGCATTCTCACATAAGCATCCTTCTTCTCCAGATGTACAAGAATGGTATGTAGAGCAGTGGCTATTGCATCATCTGTCGATTGGTTGTGTTGGTAGGCAAATTGTAGATTTTCCAGTTTAGGCGGTAGCATGCTGCAGATGTAGTCCTAAACCAGCCTCTCAAAGCATTTGCTTAAAATTGAGGTGCGTGCGACAGGATGCCAGTCGTTCAGGCATGTTACCCTGGTCTTTTTTGGTACAGGGACAATGGTGGATAATTTGAAGCAGGAGAGCACTCTACACTGGGAGAGGGAGAGATTAGAAATATCAGTAAACACACCAGCCAGTTGTGCTGTGCACATCCTGAGTGCTCGCCCTGGGATGCCGTCCAGTCCCGAAGCTTTATGACTGTCCACTTGCTGGAAACCTCTGCGTACCTCAGCCTCAGAGATGACCAGGTTGCAGGTTGTACCAGTTGATAGCGAAGAAGGTTACAACCTTCTTCACTATCAACGACCCATAATTTAGTGCAGGCAGCAAACTTGCTAATTGTGCCATGAGTATTCCTGTCCAAATCATTTATATAAATATCAGAGGTCCCAATAATGACCCTTAGGGCACCCGATTAGTCATAGGCCTCTAAGTCAGAGACTATCAACTTGTGCTTCCTATCATCAAGTCAATTCTGAATCCATCTCACTGGCTGTCCCTGAGCCCCATGCAATCTAACCTTTCAGATCGGCAAGCCAATCTGCATCTTGTCAAAGGCCTTACTAAAGAACATATTGACAACATTCCCTCCCAAACTTTCATCTAGCCCCTTAGTGACCGATTCAAAACACTCCAAAAGATTTTGACCACCAATTCACAAAATTATGCTGATTATTCTTGATCAGGCTTGATCAGTGATGGTCGATCTTGTTCTTCAGAATTCCCTCCAGTAACTTCCCTACAATTGAAGTCAGGCTGATGCGCGTGTGGTTCCAATGCCAATCCTTCTACCTTTCTTGAACAATTTTAGCCACACTCCAGGTTTCTGGAACTTCACCGGTGGTTAACAACAAAATAAACATCTCTTACAAGGGCTTTCACTAAAAATTGAATAGTGCAAAAGTGAGCAGCTCTAATTGGGGGTGACCAGGTCTAGTGGATTAATTACTCAGTGTGGTGAACGACATATACCTGTCTGGACACGCCCCTCCCCCCGCTGACTGCTCCTGTGGCTCCTCCCACAGACCCGTGTGTAAAGGCGATTGGAGGCACTGCTCCTCCCTCAGTCTCCAGGATGTTGTGTGATGGTCTCTTGCTGCTGACGGTGCTTTCTTCTAGCTAATAAAAGCCTATCTCGACTCACGTCTCCAAGAGTTATTGATGGTGCATCACTCAGTGATCATGTTTTCTGTGTTGCTGATAGCAGGGCTATAACACATGCACAGTGGGTCAGCTGTATTATTGGACAAAGAAAAATTGAGCCAAACATCACAGTTGATTAGCAGTTAGTACTGATTCAGGAAAAAGAAAGGGTAAGTTATCTACAGTTGGAGAATTTAACATTGAGTCCAGAAGGCCCTGATGGAAGTAGAGGTGTTGTTCATTTGTGTTTGTCCTGCAAAGCAGTCACATAACCTGCAAAATAAAAACATAAAATGCTGTCTGGCCTGTTAAGTTCTGCCAGCATTTCGTGTTCTTATTTATTTCCAGCATCTGCAGATTCACTCGTGTGCACATAACCTGCACTTGGTTTTCCTATGCAGAAGAGAGCAAACTGTGAATGCTGAATATAGTGGAAGCATGTCGTTACAAACAATATACTTTTGCAACCTAACAAATATCAGAAACTATTAGGAAAGCTAATTGTTGCCAACCATGTGAATTGCTGCATCTTGTATTCCAGAAATACATTTTCATTGGATTGGGTATCTCATTGTAAACAGTAGAGAATTGATAAAATGGGACACAGAGCCACAGTCATTAAAGAAGATGCAAGTTTTAACTATTTTTTAATTCTCATCAGGTTTTGCATTTTGCAGATGGAGGTGTTGTCCGTGCATCAGTGTGTATTAGTTATTTTAAAAATCAATATTTAAAACATAGCAATTAGTGCAAGAATCAGATTTAATTTTCAGATCCTCCAAGAAAGGCTGCAAATGGGATTAAGGAGCATAATTTGTAATATTGATTTTTGAGCATAGTTAGTTTTGGGGTGGAGTGAGATTGCTAATAAAAAAGGTTTTGTTTTAAGTATGTGTAAAAGGTGGTGAAATTTGGTTTGTACTTGCTGAAATTTGCCATTGAAATGTTGTGAAGTTGTTGATTGGATGTAATTATGCAAACTGAACCAAGAAAAGCTTGGAAATGTCAGAGCATTAGATGTAGATCTAATCTAATATGCAATTTTATAAATTGAGCTTAAATAAAAAAAAATTTAAAAGCTTTAAAAGCCTGAAACAGTCATCTTTTGGCTGGATGTCAGTATCAAGGAAATTCAAGCAACACACACAAAATGCTGGTGGAATGCAGCAGGCCAGGCAGCATCTATAGGAAGAAGCACTGTCGACGTTTCAGGCCGAGACCCTTCTCCACCAGCATTTTGTGTGTGCTGCTTGAATTTCCAGCATCTGCAGATTTCCTCGTGTTTGCGTCAAGGAAATGAGAGTGAGGTTTGGTGGTTGCGTTAGCTGTAAAATAGCAGAAGGGACACCAATGCTCACATCACAAAACTCTACTGTATCTGAATTAGCAAATCACCAAGACTGTTAGATGTCATTCCTATTAATACCCCAACACAATTTAAATTGCAAATTTTTTGATGGCACAGAATATTATGATAACTTTCCTTGGGTAATTATAAAGGGTATGAGTTATAGGGAGAGGTTGAGCAGACTACGACATTAGTTCCTGGAGCAGAGGAGGTATATAAAACAATGAGGGTTTTAGATAGGCTGTTCTCCCAGGGAAGGGAGAATAGAGGTCATAGGTTTGGGTGAGAGGTAAAAAAGGGCCTGATGAGCAACTTCTACATGCATGGCTGAGGTGTATATGCAAAGAGCTACCTGACAAAGTAGTTGAGGCAGTACAATAACAGCATTCAAAAGACATTTGGATAAGTACATGAAATTAAGAGATTCTGAGATGCTGAAAATTCAGAGTAATACACTCAAAATGTTTGAGGAACTCAGCAGGCCAGGCACCATCTATGGAAATGAATAAACAGTCAACGTTTTGGGTCGAGACTCTCCTTCAGGACTGGAAAGGAAGGGGTAAGATGCCAGAATAAAAAAGTTGGGGGAAGGGAAGGAAGACAAGATAGAAGATGATAGGTGAAGACAGATAGGTGGGAAATGTAAAAGGCTGGAGAAGATAAGTGAAGAGAGCAAACCATAGGAGAAAGGGAAGAAGGAGGGGCACCAGGAAAGTGGTAGGATGTTGAGGAGAAGAGACAAGAAGCCAAAGTGGGGAACAGAAGAAGAGAGAAGGAGGAACAAAAATATTACTGGAATGAGAAATCAATGTTCATGCCATCAGGTTGGATGCTACCCAGACAGAATATGAGTTGTGTTCCTTCACCCTCTGAGTGGCCTCATCCTGGCTAAAGAGGAGGCCCTGGACCGGCATACTGGAATGGGAATGGGGATAGGAATTGGCCACTGGGAAAATCTGCTTATGGTGGATGGACTGGAGGTGCTCAACAAGGCAGTCCCCCAGTTTACATGGGGTTTCACCAGTGTCGAGGAGGATACAGTAAACAAGCCCAGCGGACTCGCAGGTGATGTGTTGCCTCACTTGGAAGGACTGTTTGGGGTCTTGCATGGAGGTAAGTGGGCAGGTGTAGCAGTTCAGTTACTTGCAGCGCTATGTTCCAGGTGGGAGACTAGTGGACAAGGAATCATGGAGGGAGCGATCTCTGAGGAATGCAGAGGGTGAGGGTGAGGTTATGATGTTTGGTGGTAGGATCCCATTGAAGATGACAGAAGTTGCAGATAATAATATGTTGTATGCAGAGGATCATGGGGTGGTAGGTGAGGATTAGAGGAACTTTATCCCTGTTAAGGCAGTGGGAAGATAGGGTGAGCGTGGATGTCTGGGATATGGAGGAGATACAGGTGATCAATGTTGGAGAATGGAAAACTCTGTTCTTTGAAGAAGGAGGATGTCTCTGATGTCCTGGAAAGGAAAGCCTCATCTTGGGGACAGATGTGGTGGGGACAAAGCAACTGGAAAAAAGGAGACAGGGTAGACAACTGTGGCAATAGGTAGGTTTATAAAAGATGTCAGTAGAGAGTTTCTCTCCAGCGATGGAGGCAGAGAGATTGAGAAAGGGGAGAGAGCATGGATAGGAGGGATTAAAAAGCGTATGAGCCAAATGCGGGCAAATCAGAGTCGTTGGGTGTACGGAACATGGTTGCTGTGAACAAGATGGGCCGAAGGGTTTGTTTCCAGCTTTATGACAAAGAATGCTGCTTTGAAATATGTGGCCATTACTATAACATAGAAAACAAAGTGCCAATATTTTCAAAGCAAGGTCCCACAAATGAAAGTGATAAAGTTGGATCCATTAGTGAACTTGGTAAAATGATAAAAAAAATTATCAGGACACAACTGACTTCCTCACAAGGGACATGGAGAGGATAGTTCACTCTCCTGGGGGAGAGGATTGAAAAACACCTGACTCTCTCCAGAGCAGCAGAGAGGGAATGCCTCTCCTATCCAAGATATTTATGATATCCAATTGAGAAGCTGATGAAGCATTGATTCATTTCCTTTTCTAAAAGACAACATTTCTGACAGAGCAGCGTACTTTCAGAATAAAAGAGAACTGGTATTTCAGATTTTACCTCTTGGCATTGATAACCTTGTACTTGCTGATTTGGATGTGAGCACAAACAGTATTATGTGAAGATATCTCTGATACTAAAGTAGACTTTCTTATTTATATCATTAATTGGATTCAATGTTGTTGAAGTTAAGGGTAGTTGTTGAATCTGATGAATTTGGCATGGGTTTAAAAATCTGTAAATGCATTTTGCAGAACAGCCCAATATAAAATTCAACTCCGATACACATTATTGCACGCTGCAAGAAAAAATGAGCAGCATACTTAATGCCTATTGCTGAATTAAATTAAGGATGAAGATTTGGGAGATTTTATGGAGCTTGCCCTTTAATGCACCCTGTCATTTTGGAGCCGTAATCAACATGGTAAATTATATGGTGTGTAGTAAGGTATATTGCTCCATCATGAAATAATGGATTAGACAATCTGAAAGTGGAACAGTGTTCCAAGCAGGCTTAGTCACAAGAGAAACAATCAAGTACTGGAGGTGAGCCAAATAATCAAAACCTTGGTCATTTGATTCATCAGATTGAATTGTATGGAAAATTTTTAAAACCAAAGGTTTTATAAACCACAAATCTGGATTTATGTAATGAGAACAGACTAATTGAAGATCTAGGGGTTAAGGAGCCTTTTGGGACAGCAAACATAAAGCAATTGAATTTTATGTAAGGATTGAAAGTGATTTAATCTGAAATGAGGGTCTTAAATAGAGTAAAGCTAATTATGAAGTCGTGAGGCATGATGTGCCTAAGGTAGATTGGGCTGCTATTATCAAAATGTATGAGAGTCAACAAGAAATGACATTTAAAGAACTGGTATCAATTCACAAGTCATGTACGCTCAATGGTCACTTTATTAGGTATACCTAATTAATGCAAATATCTAATCAGCCAATCATGAGGCAGCAACTCAATGCATAAAAGCATGCAGACATGGCCAAGAAGTTCATTTGTTCAGATCAGACAGCAGAATGGGGAAGAAGTGTGATTTAAGTGACTTTGACTGTGGAATGATTGTTGGTGCCAGAGTGGGTGATTTGAGTATCTCTAAAAACTGCTGATCTTCTGGGAACACACACAAAATGCTGGAGGAACTCAGCAGGCTTGGCAGCATTTATGCAAAAGAGTACAGTCAACATTTTTTGCCGAGGTCTTTTCACATACTGCAAACTCTAGAGATTACAGAGAATCGTGTGAGAAACAAAAAAACATCCAGTGAGCAGCAGTTCTGTGGGCAAAAATGTCTTGTTGATGAGAGAAGCTGGAAGAGAATGGCCAGAATAGTTCAAGCTGACAGGATTGAGACAGTAGCTCAAATAACCATGTATTACAACAGTGGTGTGCTGTTGCCCGCACACTTCGAAGCTTGAAGTGGGTGGGCTACAGCAGCAGAAGACCACACTGGGTTCTACTTCTGAACCTAAGTGGCCACTGAGTTAATATTCCTTTAAGGTACAAAAACCCAACAGGAGAAGTGGCTTATCCATGGCTATCCAGTAAAAATAGTATTAAATCAAATGATACTTGACAATTCAACAAAAGAGACATTAATCAAAAAAAGGAAGGTAAAATGACTGTTGTCTATTAATAACAATATAAACAGGTTGCAAAAGCTTCTGTAGATATGTAAAATGAAAGAAGATAATCATATTTTATATAGAGTGAGATAAGTTACACCAGGAATGAAGAAGTGGCAGAAAAGTTAAGCAAACATTTTATGCCTGTATTCATGGAGGATACTGAGACTTACTGGAAGTAAGGGAGAACCACAGATTGTGAGTGAATGTGGAATCTGAAGAAACTTAGCAGAAATAAAATATATTATTGGAGTATTTCGGGAGACTGAAGGAAATGTTGAGAATACCTTCGGAAAATAAAAAGTCTGGGTAGATTCAATATGCATTTATTAAAAGCATACCCTCTTTGGCAATTACTTATTTAAGTTTTAAATAACAGAATAGATCAAGGCAAATCAGGTCATGTGTTGTGTGTATTTGGACTTCTAGGAGATCTACATTAGGTTGCCACAACACAAATTAGTAGACAAAAATTGTATCAGTATAAACTGGTTCAAAGGATTAGTTCATGTCTAGGAAACCAAGCAAGAACCATTGATTATTTCTGGGTTGGCAGACTGTGACAAGTGGGGTGCATCAAGGATTGGAACTGGAGCCCCCAGCTGTTTTCCATCTATGTCAATGATTTGCTTATGATACAAACCTGGGTGGCAGTTTAGGATGTGAAGAGGGTGCAGATAAACTTAACTGAGATATGAACTGTTTAACAATTTTGGACAAAACTTTGGACAATCAATGTCAGGGCTAAAAGGAGCTATCTTTTAATCAGGAGGCTGATCGAGACTTGAAAAGTAGAGACTTGTGGCCGTTTTCTCTGAGTTAGACAATTAGCATCAGCGCTGCGTAAAAAGAGCTACCTTTTAATCAGGAGGGCAATCAATCAAGATTGTAAAGGCAGAGTTTCGTGGCAGTTTCTCTGAGTTGAGGAGAGACCAATCAGAAAGAGGGATTCATTAGAAAGGGTCAATAAAAATAACTCGTGCAAACAGAGCAGCCATTCCTTTCAGTGTGCCAGTCTTTAGAGTGGCTTTGGCTATCAGGCTTAGGTGAAGTAAAGTATCTTGTAAGTTACTCTCTCTGTTCTTATTTGTTTATTCCTCATCTGGTGCTCAGTGAGAATGGCTCCAGGGACAGTGTTTTGTACTGTGTGTGGGATGTGGTAACTCTGGGAGACCTCCAGTCTCCCAGATAAGCTCATTTGCAACAGATGCACTGAGCTGCAACTCCTAAGAGTATGTCTTAAGGAACTGCATCTGCAACTCATTGACCTTTGGCTCATACAGGAGAATGAGGAGGTGATAGACAAAGATCTACAGAGAGGAAGATTCCCCTAGTTTTCAGGAGACAGAAAACTGGGTGACTGTCAGGAGGAAAGGAAATGCACAGCCAGTGCATAGTACACCTGTGTGCTGTTCTACTCAGTAATAATTATACAACTTTAGATACTATTGAGGGGATGACCTACCAGGGTGGAGCTATGGTGACCAGGTCTCTGACACTGAGTCTGGTGCTATGGCTCAGAAGAGCAGAGAAGTTGAGTGTAGTGCTGATGGGAGATTCCATAGTCAGAGGAACAAACGACATTCTGTGGGCACGATAGGGACACCCGGATGGTATGTTGCCTCCCTGATGTCAAGATCAGGGATGTCTTGCATCAGGTCCATGGCATTCTCAAGGGTGAGGGTGAGCAGTCAGAACTCTAGGTACATAATGACATAGCTAGACAAATTGGGGAGGTCTGGAAGGAGATTTTAGGGAGCTAGCTAGAAAGTAGAGAAACAGGACCTCCAGGGTAGTCATCTCTAAATTTTTGCCTGTGCTACTTGTCAGTGAAGGTAAGAATAAGATGATTTGGCTCATGAATGCATGACTGAGGAACTGATGCAGGGGACAGGGGTTCAGATTTATGGATCATTGGCATCCCTTCTAGAAGTTAAAACCTGAACTAAAGGGACGGCTTATACCAGAATGCAAGGAGTGTCCAATATCCTTGTAGCCAGGTTATCTAGAGTTGTTCAGGTGGGTTTAAATTGGCAAGGGGATGGGAACTGGAGTGATAGTGATGAAGGTGAGGTAGTTGGTTTGCAAACAGAGGCAATGTGCAGTGAGACTCCTAGCAAGGACAGGCTGATGATAGGGCAAAATTGCAGTCAACAAGATAGCTGCGACATAGAAGGTGGACAAAATTGAAAAGGATGAATACAGGACTGAAGGTGTTAAATTTGAATGAGCGCAGTATATGGAATAAAGCAGATGAACTTGTAGCACAGTAACAGATTGGAATGGATGAGGTTGTAGGCATCACTGAATCATAGCTGAAAGAAGATTATAGCTGTGAGCTTAATGTACAGGGATACACATAGTATTGAAAAGACAGGCAGGTAGGCGTTGCTCTGTAGGTAAGAAATGAAATCAAATTATTAGAAAGAGGTGACATAGGGTCAGAAGGTGTTGATTCATTATGGACAGAACTAAGGAATTGCAAGGATAAAAAGACAGTGATGGGAGTTATATACAGATCCCCGTACAGTAGTAAAGATGTGGTCTACAAATTACAATGAGAGATAGAAAATGCATGCCAAAAGGGCAATGTCACAACAGTCATGGAGGATTTCAATATGCAGGTAGATTGGGAAAATTACGGTAGTGCTGGATTCCAAGAGGGGCTATTTCTAGAATGCTGATGAGATGTCCTTCTTGGGCAGCTTGTGTTTGAACCCACTAGGGGATCTGCTATTCTGGATTGGATTTTATGCAATGAACTGGAATTGATTTGTGAGCTTAAGGGAAAAGAACCTTTAGTGGTAGTGATCATAATATGATTGAATTCATCCTGCAATTTGAGAAGGAAAAGCTAAAGTCAGATGTATCAGTATTATAGTGGAGTAAAGGGAATTACACAGGCATGGCAGAGGAGCTGGCCAGAATTGATTGGAAAAAAAACTGGCAAGGATTACAGCAGAGCAGCAATGGCTGGAATTTCTAGAAGCAATTCAGAAGGCACAGGATATATACATCCCAAAGAGAAATATTCTAAAGATAAAATGACACAACCGTGGCTAACAAGAGAAGTTAAAGCCCACATAAAAGCCAAAGAGTGAGCTTCTAACAGAGCAAAAATTAATGGAAAGTTAGAGGGTTGGGATGCTTTTAAAAATGAACAAAAGGTCACCAAAATTCATTAAGGTAAAGTGGAACGCAGAAGTAAGCTAGCCAATAATATTAAACATGATACCAAAAGTTTCAAACATGAGGAAATCTGCAGATGCTGGAAATTCAAGCAAAACGCACAAAATGCTGGTGGAACACAGCAGGCCAGGCAGCATCTATAGGAAACAGTACAGCCAAAGTTTCGGGCTGGAACGTCGGTTGTACTTCTTCCTAGAGATGCTGCCTGGCCTGCTGCATTTCACCAGCATTTTGTGTGTGATACCAGAAGTTTCTTCAGATACATAAAATGTAAAAGCGAGAATAGAGTGGATATTGGACCACAGGAAAACGAGGCTAGAGAGGCAGTAATAGGGATCTAAAAATGGTGGATGAACTGAGTAAGTCTTTTACATCAATCTTCACTGTGGAAGACATGAGCAGTATGGTAGAAGTTCCAGGTGTCAGAGATCATGAAGTGTGTGAAGTTACCATTATTAGACAGAAGGTTCTTGGAAAACTGAAATGTCTGAAGGTACTTGGATTTCCAGAAACCCTATGACAAGGTTCCATACATGAGACTGTTTAACAAGTTACAAGCCCTTGATATTACAGGAAAGATTCTAGCATGGATAAAGCATTGGCTGATTGGCAGGAGGCAAAGAATGGGAATAAAGGAAGTCTTTTCTGGTTGGCTGCTGGTGACTAGTAATGTTCCACAGGGTTCTTTGTGGGGACCAATCATTTTTAGGTCATAGGTCAATGATTTGGATGATGGAATTGATGGCTTTGTTACAAAGTTTGCAGATATGTGAAAGTAGGTGGGGGGACAGGTAGTTTTGAGGAAGTAGAAAGGCTACCGAAGGACTTAGGCAGATTAGGAGAATGGGCAAAGTTGTGGCAGATGGAAGTGTTGGGAAGTGTATGGTCATGCACTTTGGTAGAAGAAATGGAAGTATAGACTATTTTCCAAATGAGGTGCAAAGGGACTTGGAAGTCCTTGTGCATGATGCCATAAAGTTTAATTTGCAGATTCAGTCTGTGGGACACAAGGCAAGTGCGATGTTAGCATTCATTTCAAGAGGACTAGAGTATGAAAGCAAGCATGTAATGTTGAGGCTTTATAAGGCATTGGTGAGGCCTCATTTGGAGTTCTGTGAGCAGTTTTGTGCCCTTATCTTAGAAAGGATGTTCTGAAATTGGAGAGGGTTCAAAGAAAGTTCACGAAAATGATGCCCGGATTGAACGGCTTGTCAAATGCAGAGTCTTTGATGGCTGTGGGTCTGTATTCATTAGAATTAGAAGAATGATGGGTGACCTAATTGAAACCTATAAAATGGTGAACGACCTTGAGAGAATGGGTGTGGAGAGGATGTTCCCTATGGCGGGAGAGTCTAAGACCAGAGGACACAGCTCAAAATAGAGGGGTGTCCTTTTCAGAATTGAGATAAGGAGGAATTTCATTATCCAGAGAATGGTGAATCTGTTGAATTCTTTGACACAGGCAGCTGTAGAAGCCAGATCTTTATGTACTGTATATTTAAGGCAGAGGTTGATATATTCTTGATTTGTCAGGGCATGAAAGGGTACAAGGGGAGCTGAGAGGGAAAATTATATCAGCCATGATGAAATGGTGGAGCAGATTTGATAGGCCTAATAGCCTGATTCTGCTCCTATACCATATGGTCTTAAGTATACAAGCATGGACATGGGTGGTAAAATTTACTGCATTAAACTGGGTGGTCATTCACCTTACACAGGAATAAAAACATAGAAAGTTGGACGATTTATTTTTCAAGTTCAAGTTTATTGTCATCTCACTGTACACACTGTACCATATGAAACAAGTTACTCTGGATCATGGTCCATGCACAAAACGTATAACACACACAGAAGATAAACCAAAATATTACAATAAATAAGTTAATAAAATATATTTCAAAATGCATGTAGTGCACAACATAGGCAAACATTAAACAGTAAACAGCTTGCTGTCCTAATGACAAGACCCTGGAGGTGGTGGGATATTCATTAGACTCACAGCCTGAGGGAAGGAGCTATTACCCAGTCCTGAAGCTCCTGTACCTCCTTCCTGACAGTAGTGGGTCAAAGAGATTGTGCAATGGATGGGAGGGATCCTCAACAATGCTTTGAGCCCTTCATCTGCAACGCACCCTGGTAAATGTCACAAATAGGGAGGAGGGAGACCCCGATGGTCTTCTCAACAGTTTTTATTATTCATAAGACATAGGAGCAGAATTAGGCCATTTGGCCCATCAAGTCTGCTCTGCCATTCAATCATGACTGATTCTTTTTACCCCTGCTCAGCCCTACTCCCCAGCCTTTTCCCCGCAACCTTTGATTCCATGTCCAATCAAGAACCTATCAAGCTCTGCCTTAAATACACCCAACAACCTGGTCTCCACAGATACCTATGGTAACAAATTGCACAAATTCACCACCCTCTGACTAAAGAAATTTCTGTGCATCTTTGTTTTAATTGGACATCCTCTATCCTGAAGCTGTACCCTCTTGTCCTAGACTCCCCCCACAATGGGGAACATCCTTTCCACATCTACTGTAGGATCCTCTGTAGGTTCTTACTTTCTGATGCTTTGCAGCTTCCTAGCACATAATGATGCACCTAGACAGGATCCTTTCGATGGTGCTCCTACAGAAACTTGTTGGAATGGGGGCAGAAAGCCTTGCACTCCTCAATCTCCTCAGAAAGTGGAGACATTTCTATGACTTCTTCACTAGTGTGGAGGTGTTTATGGGTGCAGTTGATTTCACCTTTTCTGTGCAAATGAAGAAACTTTGTGCTCATTAATCTCTCCACAACAGAACTATTAATGTGCCTTGGGGAGTGGTCAACCCGTGCATTTCTGAAGTCCACAATCACCTTGTGTGTCCTGTCCACATTGGCCCTCAGGTTGTTGTTCTCACGGCATTTGACAAGCCTCTCTAACTCCTCTCTCTACGCCGACTTATCACTGTTGCTGATGAGTCCAACCACAGAAGTGTTGTCAGGGAATTTGATGATGCAGTTTGAGCTGGAGCCAGCAGTGCAATTATGAGTCAGTAGTGTGAACAGCAGTGAGCTGAGCACACAGCCCTCCGGAGCAACAGTGCTCAGTGTGATGGAGATAAAGATACTGCTGCCAACAGGGACTGACTGGGTTCTTTCTGTCAATATGTCTAAGATCCAGTTACAGAGAGGGGTGTTGAGTCTCATCAAGGATGACAAGTACTTGAAAAGGTCAGATATTCAGTGATAACTGGATCTTCATGGCTAACGAAGGATAAACTCGTGTTAAAGCAAGTGCTGGTAAAGGTTCACCAGACTGTTCCCAGAATCAGCAAGGAGAGATTAAGTACACTGGGCCCATTTAATTTATGATAATGATAGTTAATCTCATGGAAATGTAACTATTCTCGCTGACTTGCCAAGGTAGATACAAAAAATTATGGTTTCCTTGCCTGGGATATTTAGAACTTGGGAACCATAATCTCAAAATGAGGAGCTGAACATTCAGAACTGAAATGAAATGAAATATCTTCAGCAAGAGACTTTTAAACTACTTTTCCTTACTCAAATGGGCTTGGACATTTGGCTACCAGGTATACTTGAAACATAAACAAGGGGATTTTTAGCTATCAAGGGAATTAAGAGATATGTGTTTAGCACAAGAAATGATCATTGAATGGTAGAGCACCTACAAGGTGCCAAATTCCCTGGTCCTGTTTCTGTTTCTTATGTTATGTTTAACCTTGAAAAGAGATGTCTCGGAGGGAACTAAATATGTTTTAAACTATTAAATGCAGCAAAGATAAAACTGAAACATAATTCCACAAGATTAAAAAGATACTTAGTAATACATTATGTTTACTGCATAGAAGCAAGCCATTTACATGTTAAGTCATCCTGGCATTTTGTGGTACACACGAGCTCCTCCCATCTTCAACGAGCAATGTATTCATGTTCTCTGTCCCATAACTAAGCTATACATCCAGACAATATCCAGGTAAATGTCCTCTCTACACCAACACTTCATCCCATAACATGATAATCAGAACTCTGTGCAATACTCCAGCTGAAGTCTGATAAAGGTCTTAAAAAGTTGGAGCATAATCTCTCTACATATTTGTATTCAATTCCACAACTAATGAATCCCTTAAGCCTTTCTGGCCATGTTATCCGCTTGTGTTGCTGCCTTTAACAACCTATGGACTTATACACCAGGGTCCCTTTGTTCCTCAATGCTGCCTGTCCATCCCTACCGTTCAGAGTACAGGTCCTACCCTCATTACACTCTCAAGATGCACCACCTCTCATTTGCCTGCATTTAACTCCATCTGCTGTTCTTCAACCCATTTCACCCACACATTGATATCTCTCTGCAGCTTAAGACTACCATCTGTGCTATCAAGAACAATGCCAATCTTCATGTCAACACTGAGCATATAGATTTTGCCTCCCACATACAAGACATAGACATATATTACAAACAACGGCATCCCAGCAACAATACTTGTGAATGCTATCATTTATCAGAATCCAATCCTAAAAGCTGTCCTATACTGACACTCTGTTTTGGCAGAGAAGTTTTCCTTACAGCTGGACGTGCTCTCCACAATCTGTATGGCACTTGAAGCCACCTTCTGCAGCTTCTGAAAAATGAGGCTGGGAGATGCACAACAGTGGAGTTCTCTGAGCACTATTCAGACAAAGAAAACTCATCAGTCACTGTCAGCTATTTCTTCCAGCACTGAACAGCAATTGTATGTCATCTCGTCACAGGCACTGCAAATATTTTCACTATTGTTGAATCCATTTTCTGCTTATGAATATTCCATTATGCATCCATCTAAAGACATCAATCCAGGATCTTTTATATTGTTATTATTAGCATGAGCATGATAGTTCACCTGCAAGGTTGTAGTTCATCTACAATGCTTCCATGAATAGGTTCTTCTGACTATCAGAATTCCAGGTGTTTTCTGTGGAAAGTGATGTAAGGCTGAAAGGTGAAAATAAAAGATCTAACTGCTTCATCTTCAGCTGAACACCAGCAGGAATAAAGGTCGCCAGCGGCGATGTTGTGAATAACCTGATACAGAGCACAAAGGGTAAAGAGGTTCTGCAGATGCTGGAAATCCAGAGCAACATAAGTACAATTATGGATGAGCTCAGCAGGTCAGGCAGCATCTAGGGAGGGGAAAAAACAGTTGACTTTTCAAACCAAGACCCTTCATCAAGACAGTTCTGATGAAAGGTCTCAGCCTGAAACATCGACTGTTTATTCCCCTCCATAGATCTGCTGAGGAGAACTGTTTGCACACCGCTAAAATGAGTGGAGGAGGGAAATGCTACAAACACTCTCTTTCATGTCATGAATGCATTTGTTCCATACCAACCAACTAAGGAAGAACTGGAAATCCCAGAACAAAATAAATGGTGCAGTGACCTGAATAAACTAGTCTCCACAGTACTTCTAATCTTTCAGAAGTGAAGTTTATGGACTTGGAACCATGCCTAGGAGTCAAGAAGATTGGTTTTACAGTCCTGTATGTATTTACAGATGATAACCAGACAATGCTAAAATCAACTGGTTAAACTCTGGTTTGTTGAGCTGCCTGGCCTGTATTTCAGTACATTTTGCTTGTCTTTATGAATTTGCATATTTATTCACGAGATAAACATATATATTTTGGGAATCTGATTGGGCACCCAATGCAATTTCAGTTGTGCTATTGATTTCAAGCCATCTCTAAACAATAGTCTTGGCTCGTTACCAGGTAGTATACAGTGTCTGTACATAAGCTGATCAAGCAGTACTGTGATATCTTCATTCATACCCAGTCAATGCATGTTAGTCTCAGTAGAATTACCCAGAAGTAGCCAGTACAAGGTTAGTTTCTGACACCTATAGGCTGTCGAAGCAACAATCCCAATGGAAAGAGAAAGTGCTGTATAAATAGCACTCTAACATAACCTTAGAGCGCTATATAACTGATTTCAGAGTTCTAAGTAAATTTATTATCAAAGTACATGCATGTCACCTTTTACAACCCTAAGATAAATTTTCTTGTTGGCATACTCAATAAGTCCGTAGAATAATAACATAACAGAATCAATGAAAGACCACCCAACTTGGGCGTTCAACCAGAGTGCAGAATGCAAAGGAATGTGCAAGTACAAAATGAAAGAATTAATAATAATTAAAAAAAAGAAATAAATATCAAGAAGATGAAATGAAGTGTCCTTGAATGTGAGTCCATTAGTTGTGGGGTCATTTCAATGATGGGGCAAGTGAAGTTGGCTAAAGTTGCCCTCTTTGGTTCAAGAGCCCAATGGCTGATGGGTAGTAACTGTTCCTCAACCTGATGGTGTAAGCCCTGAGGCGCCTGGACATGTGGCAGCTAAAAGAAGAAAGCATGTCCTGGGTGGTGGGGGTACCAGATGATGGATGCTACTTTTCTGCGACAGTGTTTCACGTAGATGTCCTTAATGATGGAGAGGACATTTTCATGATGGACTGAGCTGTATCCACTACTTTTTGTAGGATTTTCCATAAAAGGGCATTGGTGTTTCCATACCAGGCTATGGTGTTGGTAGTTAATATACACTCCATTACACATTTTCAATGTCATGCTGAATCTTCACAACTTCACAAGGAAGTAGAGGCACTGCCATGTTTTCTTTATAATTGCACTTATGTGCTGAGTCCAGGACAAGTCCTCCAAAATAATAACATAGAGGAATTTGAAGTTGCTGACCACCTCCAATCTTCCAATGAGAACTGGCTCATGGACTTCTGGTTTTCTTCTCCTGAAGTCAATATTCAACTCCTTGGCCTTGCTGACATTGAGAGTAAGAGGTTGTTGTTATGGCACCACTCAGTAATATTTTCAATCTTCCTCCTACATACTAATTTATCACCAAATTTAGGAAATTTTGAACGGTTGTCAGTGCTTTAGTATAGGAAGCACTGCATTTACTTTGCACAGAGCATTTCTCCCAAAGGCAATGTAACAATGATGATACTTGATATTAATATTGACTGAGGGAAATCATATTAGCCAGGACACTGAAGATAACTGCACTTATCTTCAATATGGTTCCGCAAGATCTTCTATATCCAGCTGAAGGAGCAGAGGAGCACTTCTGTTAGCATCTCATCCAAAAGGTGGAAGGGTGTGACACTTACATGGTGCTCAGGAGCTGCTCTAGGTCTTGGATTTCTTTGATGAGGTTTCTGGAGTGGAACTTGAAGCACCATCTGTGTGATTAGGCTTTGAGGGTCCTGCTATCTAAGCTTCAGCTGACAGAATCAAACTCTAGGAACATTGAGAATGCCTTCATTGGTTCATCCTGATGTCTTCAGTGTTTTGTCTCTTGGTATTGACGTCCCTTCACAATACTATAGCAAAATACACTCAGTGGCCACTTTATTAGCTCTATCTGTATCCCTGCCTGTTAATACAAATATCTAATCAGCCAATCAGGTGACAGCAACTCAATGGATAAGAGCATGCACACATGGTCAAGTGGTTCAATTGGTGTTCAGATCATACATCAGAATTGGGAAGAAATATGATCTAAGTGACTTTGACCATGGAATGATTGTTTCTGCCAGGCAGGGTGGTTTGAGTATCTCAGAAACTGCTGACCTCCTAGGATTTTCAACACAACAGTCTGTAGACTTTATAGAGTATGGTGTGAAAAGCAAAAAAGAATCCAGTGAGTGGCAGTTCTGTGGGAGAAGGACAGCTCATTAATGAGAGAGTTCATAGGAGAATGGCCAGACTGGTTCAAGCTGACAGTAACTCAA
Organism: Hemitrygon akajei; assembly: GCF_048418815.1. Lineage (NCBI taxonomy): Eukaryota > Metazoa > Chordata > Chondrichthyes > Myliobatiformes > Dasyatidae > Hemitrygon > Hemitrygon akajei. The sequence continues at coordinate 89,766,347 of NC_133132.1, read as the reverse complement.
ATAAATATGTATTACATCAGTGGTATGCAGAAGAGCATTGCTGAATGTACAACCTGTCAAATCTTGAAGTGAATGGGCTACAGTAGCAGAAGGCTACAACATACACTCAGTCGCCACTTTATCAGGCACAGGAGGCACCTGATAAACTGGCCACTGAGTGTATATTCATAGCAACAGATTCTTCCAGTGGAAAGGTAGTCCGTTTATGAGCATACTATAATCAAAACCTATCATTGCACCTGAGATTAAAACCAATTACCTTTTTTTTAAACCAATATTTACTTCAATATTGGAGAAAGGTTTAATTTCATTTATGGAATTTACTTCTTCCTTTTTTATTGAATTGTTTAATGGAACCTTTATGACTGATCAGTTAGGGGCTTTATGGACATTAAAACTTATTGCTGATTTTTTTAAATGATTGGTCACCAGAATCTAATAGTCTTCAGTGCTACACAGATTTATGACCTTATTTAATTCATCAGCTCCTAGGTTTCACTCAGGTAAGGATAGCTTGTACATGTTATGTTTTTATGTGTAGTATTTTAATCCACATGCTAGTACCGCAAGTTCAAAGACTATAATTAAATTGTTTCACTTCTGTGTCTCTTAATTCATTTTACTTCTTTTCATGTCAACAGAAAATTTGCATAACAAACCATCATTTCCTTTGATCTGAAATCAGTGGCTTTACAACAACTGTAAATACTAGCTATGTACCAAAAACTAACCACATTAATCACACAGAAAATATAGACCATAACCATAGCATTCTGGTTTAAAAGTTTATAATAATGAGAATTAAAATGAAATGCTGAAAGATAGCAAAACAATGAACTGTAAAAGTAATTACAGAACACCAATTACCTTGCAAGTTTCAGTTTTAAAATTTTATCCATATGGATGATATATTGAAATGACAGCCAACAGACAAAATCTAGTCATAAGACATGATATGATACATGGTGCCTATCTGCATCATACAAATATCTGGAAAGATGTTCCTTGGACCCAAGTGGAGTCAGAAATCCTTGACACACAGAATTTTGGGCACGTTTTCCTCAATCATCAGTCAGTGATGAACTCCTCTGAGATGGAGGAAAGTTGTGAACCTGCTTACGACAGGACCCATCAGCTGAGGATAGAAAGAGATTTGAAACCAGAGGATAAATTTTTATTGGAATGAAACTAGAAAATGCTAGCAGAACAAAATAATTCAAGCAGCATCAATGGATAGAAAAAAACTGAGGCAATGTTTCAGACTGTATCAGAATATTGAGATTTGCACCCATGGAAGGGAGTGTTGGAGGTTTGCTCGATTGATTTGTGCAAAGGATGTTGTCCTATTAAGAGAGGTCTGCGAAGGATACCTTCTCACAGGAGCTTGATGAAAAATGAAATGAGATTGCTTAGGGACACACAGAATTCTGACAAAGATTCATAGGGCAGGATGCAGTTCCTGCTGCCTAGTGAGTGTACAACATAGAGGCTTCTCTCTCAGGATAAGGATCAGATACAGAGCCATTTCTTTACTTGCATGATTGCAAATCTTCAGAATTTTTACTGTCAAGGAGTCAAGTCACTGTAATTAAGGCTGCCATCAATGGAATTTTGGACAAAGTTCAGGCATGCATTTACAGTGAGAGGGGACAAGTTCAAATGAGATGCATGGGGCAAGGTTTTATCCCCCGCATAGAGAGTAGTAGGTGCCTGGAACGTGAGTGCCAGGGGTAATAGTTGTCACAGATATGACAGAGCCATTTAAGAGGTTCTTAGATAGGCTCATGAACTGTACGATAGGGAAATGAACATTGCATAGTCAAAGGGATTAGTTTAGATAAAATTTAATTATTTGTGTAAATAGTTCTTGACATTGTGGGCAAAAGTCATTGTTAGCTATAGGAGGGTAAAGAAATGCAGCATGTTATCGTCAACCTTTATCAATTTTTATTGATGCACCATCGGAAAGTATTCTATCCAGATACATCAAAGCTTAGAATGATTACTGCTCTGCCCGTGACTGCAAGAAACTTCAGTGGTGTACACAGCTAGGGAAACCAACCTCCCCTTCTGTCTACACTTCTCATTGCCTCAGTGTAGCAGTCAACGTAATCAAAGACTCCACCCACCTTGGCCATTCGCTCTTCTGCCCTCTCACTTCAGGCAAAAGTACAAAAGCCGAAAACTACCACCACCAGTTTCAAGTACAGCTTCTACCCCACTGTTACTAGACTAATAAATGGTTCCCTTGTACAATAAGACTGACACTTGATCTCACAATCTACCTTGTTATGTTCTTGCACTTTATTGCCTAGGTGCACCGTACTTTTCTGAAGCTGTTGCACTTCCTCCTGCATTCTGTTATCGCTTTACCTTGCTCAACCTCAATGCACTGTATAGCTTAGCAGTTAGCGTGGTGCTTGTATAGCTCGAGGCATCTGAGATCAGAGTACAATCCCGCTATCCTCTGTAAGGAGTCTGTATATCCTCCCCGTGTGAGTTTTCCTTGGCTGCTCCAGTCTCCTCCCACAGTCCAAAGATGTACCAGATAGCTTAACTGGTCATTGTAAATTGTCCCGTGTTCAGGTTCAGATTAAATTGGAGTTGTCAGGGCTTGCTACAGTGGCACTACTCAATAATATTCTACATTGTATAATTAAGTAAATAAATAAATAGTATGCACAAAGTTTTCAGTGCACCTGGTACATGTGACAATAATAAGCCAATTCCAATTCCACATTCCATAGTGAATCACAGGATTTGGGAATCAACAACACATTTCGATTGGAGGCATGTGTTTACCATATTCTTATTGAATAATGAAACAAAAGTGAAGGTTTCTATGGTTGTTTTCTGCTGTTATTTAATAAGTTCTGGTTTATCCATATAATTTCCATCATAAACTGCTGTTAGGCCATTGCTTCAGGACAGAGAGTGCAATACCATAGCTTATCTGAGTTGGTATTCCACATACTGTGCATGTCAAAATGTGTGGCAAAAGACCATAAGAAGTAGGAACAGAATTAAACCATTTGGTCCGTTAAGTCTGCTCCATCATTTTATCATGGCTGATCCATTTTCCCTTTCATCCCCAATCTCCTGCCTTTTTCCCAAATCCCCTCATACCCTGACTAATCAAGAATCTATCAACCTCTGGCTTAAATATACCCAATGACCTGGCCTCCACAGTTGACTGTGGCAATAAATTCCACAGATTCACCACTCTCTTCCGAAAGAAATTACTCCTTATCTCCATTCTAAAAAGACACCCCTCTATTCTGAGGCTGTGTCCACTGGTCTTAGGCTCCTCCACCATAGGAAACATCCTCCCCACAACCACTCTGTTGAGGTCTTTCAACATTACAGGCTTCAATGAGGTCACCCCTCATTTTTCTAAATCCCAGTGAGTCGAGCCCCAGAGCCATCAAATGTTCCTCATATAACAAGCCTTTCAATCCCAGAATAATTTTCACAAAGCTCCTTTGAAATCTCGCCAATGTCAGCAAATGTGGAATGACATTTGCAGTTTTCCCTTCCTCTGGAACCATGCCAGAATCAATTGATTCCTAAAAGATCATTACTAATGCCTCCGCAATCTCTTCAGCCACCTCTTTCAGAGCCCTGGGGTGTAGACCATCTGTTCCAGGTGACTTATCTACTTTCAGACCTTTCAGTTTCCCAAGAACCTTCACACACTTCTGCCTCCTGATACGCTTGAACTTTCGCCATACTGCTAGTGTCTTCCACAGTGAAGACTGATGCAAAATATTTATTCAGTTCATGTGCTGTTTCCTTGTTCCCCCTTTACTATCTTGCCAGCAGCATTTTCCAGTAGCCCAATGTCTACTCTCGCCTCTCTTTTACACTTTATATATCTAAAGAAGCTCTTGGTATCCTCTTTAATATTTTTGTCTTTCCAGTGGAAATAGAATAGGGTAGAACTTCTGTCTGCTCAGCGTCACTAGAAATGGATTCTGCTTTTGTGGCTATGTTTCATTTTGTACAATGGATACATCTTCACAACTTGTAGTGCTTCTATGATAACGAACCTGTTACTTTACTAGAAGTTAAATGCTTGGAGTTACTTTAAGGAACAGGTACAGTAGAGAAGGTGTTCCCAACCTTTTTTATGCCATGGACCAATACCACTAAGCAAGGGGTCCTTGGACGCTAGGCTGGAAACCCCTGCATTGGAGAGTTGGAAAGAGAGAGGAACAAAGGATAGTATAGTATATCAGCTTGAGGGTGGGCCAATGGTATCTGATCGTCTTGGCAGAAATGAAAGAACTGCCAGCTCTTAAAAAAGTATACGAGAGGAAGCTCCATACTAGGAAATTCAAGCACTGCCACCTCAACCAACATCAGCGGCAGTACACGGCTTGAAGCTACTTAACGCTCCAAGCAGGTTGGCAATGTTTGAGTCACGATGGGGACTGACTCTCATTTATCAATACTCACCATTCTGGAAAAAAGTGCAAATGAAGAGATTTTTCCATACTCAAGGAGAAGTCCACTCTATCCAGGATCAATAATGGTGATGTTGGGTTGAAAAAGTATAGAAGTTTGTGCAAGCCACTTGAAAGTTTAACAACCTAAATCTGAACTAAATCAGGTACATTCCTCAATCATATTTTCATTGCAAAGGATCAAAGATCAACTTCATTTGCCACATACATTTAAGTATATTAGTAATTTGCTATAGTTTGTTTATCAAGGGGCAACATGCAATGGAAAACAACAAGATTCAACAATGATAAAGAACAAAGAAATATATAAAATAAACTTGGAGATTAAAGGATGGATATGGAGTAAGATGTGCATAAATACATAAATACAAACCAGCAGGTATTTACAATGCGAACAGCATTATAAAAAGTGCCTACAGCGCAATTCAGTGATGCGTGTGGTAAAGGCTAGCTAAAATGGTTGATCAACTACCTGTGGGAAAAATCCTTTTAGGTCAGTGTGAAGTTTTTGTTTTAGTTGCTCGTTTCTACCCATGAGCAGAGTGGCTATAATCAAACAACATGTGCTCTAGCACAAGGGAAGTTGGATATGAAGTTGAAGCAGCTTTTCTTTGGAAAAAAAAGCTCAAAATCAGATAAAGCGGATAAACAGGACTCTATATTGTGGTAGCAAACTGAAAAGAATTCTCTTCATGAGAATGGTCCTGACATAGTGATGGAGGGCAGCTTCAGGAGACAATGAGGGAAGACAATAATTTTATCCAGCTATGTTCATTTCTTATAAAAACGGGCTGGCATCATCGCAAATCTATCTAGAGCAAAATACTCGAAGCGGTTTTGGGGGGAGATAGAAGGATGAGTTGGTGTTAGATGGGGGCTGAATGCTTTATTTCTCTGCACAAACATCTTGCATTTACATAACCTTTAAGGAAAGCCATGTAAACCAAGGCAGTTCAACCGCTTGAGATATTTGGTCAGGTGATGAGAGAGATAAGCTACTGAAAGTATATTGAAGAATATATGGAGAGTTGGAATGGTTCAAAGAAGGAATTCTATAGCTTAAGGGATATGCATCACACATGTCCCATTCTGTCTAATTGAGTTGCTTTCTCACCACTCCTACAAACCAGATTCAGTCCTCTTTTTAGATGCTGTCTATGTGGAGTTTTTATGTTCTTCTTGTGACTGCATTGGTTTCTTCTGCATGTCCGGTTTCCTCCCTCATCCCAAAAGTGTGCAGGTTGATAGGTTAATAGGATGCTGCAAATTGCTCCTTGTATGTGTAGGCCAGTGGTAGAATCAGGATGAGTTGATAGGAATGTGGGGAGAATCAACTAGGATTGATATAAATAAGTATTGAGGGTCAGTATGTACGTGTGGGTCAATGACTTTTTCGATGCTGTATGACTCTGAAATAATTCTAGCAATGAAAATACATGGCTTTAGCAGAAAAAAAAACAAGGAGCAAAATGTACAATATGACCCAACTTGATTAATTAGTAGGTGGCACAATTGAAAAAGATTGTGTGTGAATAACTCTGCAGTCGTACTTTTTGGTCAGTCTCCAGGTTTCTTACTGATCTTTGACCAAAGTGTGTATAGCAATCCTCTGGGAATCCTATTCCTGCAGCTGAGCCATCAGCTTTCACATCATGTTCTAAAAAGGGCAGCAGAACTAATATGGACAGCCCTTGTAAAGTTTGGTTTATTATTCAGATTCATAGGTTAATACCTATTACTCTTTGATTCAAATTCACATCTTATTCTTGAAATTCACTCACTTAATTACATAAACTCCATTTGTAGTGTTGGATATTGCCGACCCCTTACTCTAAAATCAATAGCCCATTACCCGGTGAATATTAAGAATGAAAAGAAATGAAGTAACACAAATAAAATACAAGCCATGTAGAGAAAATGACAGCATAAATTAAAGGAACATTTTAAATGAATCGCAATTGTTTTCCCATAGAGCAGTCCTCAAGGTTACACCATACATTTGTACATTAATATTTAATCATATCAAGGGCTCAGAAAGAATAGGTGATGTATGAGAGATATTAATTTCTTTTACAGATTTTTTTTTGCCTACTTTTGGATTAGAATGAACTGGGAGATCAAGAGACAAACTCAAGTGTTGAAAAGAAAATTGATTGCAGAGACCGAACAGGAAAAAAGCCAATGTGGCATTATATCAGATCATGTGGTTGTTCAGAATTCAGGGTTATATGTAAAAAGATAAAGCCTTATGCCTACCAAGTACCATAGGTACACTAAAATTTTACCTTCCCTTGCAAGATTCAAACTTGTCTTTCAGGCTCTAAAGATATTTAAATATCTATTAAGCAATAGCTTTGGTGGAGGAAATACAAGCGAAAATTGAGGTGATTGTAATCTGATAATTTGGTATAAGTGATTAAGCTATGAAAAACAGAAGTCTGGATGATCCCTTTAGCAAAAGTCACCATGCCAACCTCTCATTTCCTGTGTTCACACAAGCACAGGTTTGCGGCCACGCAGTGACAAATGTTCCCATGCACGTAGCCCTTGTTGCTGTGCAGCTATTGTTTTCCTTTATATAATGTTAATATAATTTTGTTAATACAATTGAAGTACAGCAATATACAAAATTGAAAATTAACAAGTTATGGTCACAGTGTCTTGGCAATACCTTTTATTGGAGTGACAAAGTGGAAGATCTAAGTTCTGACATCGATATTCTACCTATTGTTCAATTCATTGAATATGTGTGTAATCACTTGGATAATAGATTTCCTGACAATGAGTTAAGAGAATAGTAGGCTTTTGACCCTGTTGCTATTGCAATTGCAACTAATTCTGAATTTGGAAAAGGGAATGTTGTACGACAGACAAAAAATTACTCAGCTACTAGTACAAACTACAATGAAAACGTCACCTCAAAAATATTGCAGAAATACTGTGATTTCAAATTTATGAGGAAGTTAAGACTGGTTCTATTCAGACTTCCATAGATATGTTGAACTATGTGCTTAGAAACAAAAAACAAATTGAAGAACTGTCAATTCATGGTGACATTGTTGGAGCTTTTCAAGCTTCTGTTGATGACTGAATATGGATTCAGTCTTATGAATTCACTCAAATCTAAATCAAGGAACATACTAGAAGTGGAACATTTGGATGACCTAATGAGGATTAAGAAGTATTTTTTTCTGGATGCAAAATTAATCTGGACGGTCTTTATAGACAATAGATTTGTAATCAAGCCAGACAAGAAAAAATTTACACAACGTAACATACTTATACCCTTCAATTTCATGACCCTACTGTATTTCATTTTAACCTTTAATTAAATAAAATCAAAACTATGTGATTTTTTTCAGTTTTTATTCTAAATATTCATAGTATGCATATTACATAAAAAATTTAGAGTGCTGTGCAGCTTTCAGGCTGTGTACCTGTTCAGAGCAATGGTTGGTCCGCTCAACTGTAAAAAAAATTGAGGGAACATTGCAGTTTGCAATGTACAAAGTTCCTTTTGGAAAATGTTGAACACTGTTTTAAAGCATAGTTCTCATATCTTACACTGTGATGTATTTAGTGCCATGTATTATTCAGCACTTTCATCAAAAGTGGAAAGAAGTCAATTATAACGCTAATCATAATCTGGGCCTTTGTCAGCAATATATAATATAGGGCATCCAAAGATTAATAGAGGTTTTTATTATTAATAGGAAGATTCACATAGACATTTAATACACTGATTAAATTAGTGGATTGTCAAAGATTCAATCTGACTACATGATGATGCAGCACTGCTTTTATTATGCAAATTTGAAAATTTGCACTATCACTTGTCCATTTACTAATTAGTTAATGCTTCATAAGGCCATGCAATATATTTGCTTGAAATATCCCTTGTGTATTGAAGGATTTGTCTTGGTGTTAGTCTTGTGGAAAGATCAACACCTTTGCCTCAGAACTGTGTCTGTATCCCAGAATCAAGCTTGCAGATTAGGAACATTTACTCTCTTAAATCTACCCTGTCATTTATTAAGATTGTGTATCGTCTGACTGTATCCTCAACTCCATATTCCTATCTACTCCAGTAACATTTCTCCCCACCACTACTCTATGTTAATCGAGAATCTGTCTATGTTCTACTTTAAAAATATTGAAAGACTGCTTCCACCACCCTTTGAGGACGAGAGTCCTGAATATTCTCAATCCTTTAGGAGACACTACTTTATCTTAGTTTTAAATTAATGACTCATTTTCAGAGTGTTCTCTAGCTCTAGGTTGTCCCACCAAACAAAATATCCTCTGTACATCTAACCTTAGGATTAAAGCAGATGCAATCTGGATCAAAGGATTTAAGTTACAGGGAGACTGGTTTGGAGGGGTTTAATTGCAAGGAAAGATTGGATAGGCTGGATCTGTTTTGCCTGGAATAAAGGAAGGTGTGAGATGACATGATAGAGGAAAGTAAAATTATGAGAGTAGATAACCAGAGAATGATTCCCTTGGTATGAGTGTAAAACACAAGTAGTATAAGTTTAAAGTGGGAAAAAAAGAAATTTAAAGGGAACTTGAGGAGTAAGTTCATCATACAAAGAGCTGGTACTTGGAATGAGGTGCCAGAGGATGTGGTAGAGGCATCTGAACAGGTACTTGCATAAACAAGGCAGAGTGGGTTATGAATGAATGCAGGCAGATGGGACTGATCCGGATAGACATAATCATCTGAAAGGCCCATTTCTGTGCTGCATTGCTGTATGACTCTTTAATCCCAAACATGGGATTTAGGCTGAACTGAAACATCAGTCTGGGGAGGCACTGTACCTGATAAAAATACTGTATATCAGGTGCTAATCCGATTACTTGTTTTCTTTAAAATATAAAGGATTCCATAAAACCATCCTGACACATGGTTTTGATCCAAAGTGTCAACCATCCTACCCCCCCCCACCTCACCAATGATGCTGCTTGAGACATGTCTCTACCAGCATTCCCCCCCCCCCCCCCACTCAAGTTCCTCCATCAGATTGTTAGTTGCTGAAGATTCCAGTATCGCCAGTCTCGTGTCTCCATAATATTGTCCACTGAATTACAAACAAATAATGTCTGGTTGCTGTCAGTCCCAAAGTACCTTCACCATTAAAAGTCAGTTTATGATAATGAAAATGTTTAATCTTGTTAATAAATTGGCAGCCCAGTTTACACTTCAGACTGTTTACACACTGCTCATATCTTTTACCTCATGTTTACCACTGTGCAGAGCATTGGCAAGACCAGATCTGGAATATCCATAGTTCCAACATGACAGCATGAACATCAATTTCTCTATTTCCTCTATGTTTTCCCTGTCCCCCTTTCTCTTTTTCCATTTCACATTCTGGTTCCTCTCTCACCACTTCTTTTCTCCTCACCTGTCCATCACCTCTTTCTGGTGCCCCTCCTCCTTCCCCTTCCTCCATGGTCCATTGTTCTCTCCTATCAGTGTCCTTCTTCTTCAGCCCTTTACCTCTTCTGCCTATCACCAACCAGCTTTTCACTTCATTCCAACCGCAACCCCCCACCCTTCCCCTTCACCTGGATTCACCTATCATCTGCCACCTTGTACTCCTTCTCCTCCTGCCACCTTCATATTTTGTTCCTGCCCCCTTCTTTTAAAGTCCCGATGAAGGGTCTCGCCCTGAAACATCAACTGTTTATTCCCCTCCATAGATGCTGCCTGATCTGCTGTGTTCCTTCAGCATTTTGTGTGTGTTCACCAAAAATAAGTATCGTTGATTTATTGGGCTTCCAGTCAAGTACAGGTATAGATTTTAACTGATGTTTTGATTATAAACTCCACTATCTTCATTCATTCCTAGATGGCAGAGTTTGTCATTGAAGCATTGGTTAAAATTGATACCTGAACCCGACTGGAAGCTAAAGAAGAGTTCATTCATCTTGTATGCTGGGAAAGCACTAGATGCCTTTTAAAAAAAGCTTTTATTTATTTATTTATTTATTTATTGAGGTACAGTGTGGAATAGCCCCTCTTCTGGCCCTTTGAGCCATGCTGCACAGCAATTCCCTGATTTAGTCTGAGCCTAATCACAGCGCAATTTACAAAGACCAATTAAGCTACCAACTGGTACGTCTTTAGACTGTGGGAGAAAACTGGAGGTCCCGGGGGAATCCCATGCAGTAACAGGGAGAATGTACCAACTCCTTACAGGCAGCAGCGAGAATTGAACCTGGGCCACCTGTACTGTAGAGCATTGTGCTAACCACTATGTTACCATGCTGCCCTTCAAGCCTTCAAGGTTCTTGGCTTTGGTGTATGCTTGACACACAGATGATCACAATCTAACTGCTAGGCTATAACATCAGCCTCAGCTGACAGTACTTGGTACCTAGAATGTAAAAATCCTGCCCATGTACAGTATATAAACCCACGTACAAATCTGAAAAAAATATAAAGGAAATTTGAAAATACAATTTGCTGCCAAATGGGCAAATGAAGATCATCCGATTGCCTTAAATTAGTCTATTTGTATGTAACATCTTCCTTGGGATTAATAAATGTAGCACAAAACCGTTCACATAGAAGATGGATTTGGTTCAATTTATGCTTTTCCATATTCATCAACTGCATAAACTAACATTAAAGGGTAACTGCACCCGTCTGAATAGATACATAATATTAAATGCTATAAAAATGATAGCTGTGCTCTTCTGTGCAAATCAATTAAATGTATTCCGGGGAAAATCCAATGATTTACTCCCATTTATGACTATAAACCTGTCAAGTTCTGTCTTTTTAAATAAACTAAGCCAAGATTTTCTTTAATAGGTTTCACTCAACATGAGAACACAAAATGTAGAGCTCCCTCTGGAAAGAACAGTGACAAAATAAAACACAGCTGGACCGCTAGCTGCAGCTTACCTCACTATTTTGCAGGTTTTAAGCCTCAACTTTTTATATAAAGGAAATGAATTTTAGAGGGAAATACATACTTTTTAGTGCTGTTTATGTCCTTAGAATATCACAACGGACTTTAGACCATTTCAGTGTCTAAATTTGGTAACAGATTTGCACAGCATGATCTGAAGACAGTGGGACTAATTTCTTTCTAAGATGTTGATGATGAGGTAAATAATGATCAAGCCTAGGGATAACTCCTCTGCCATGTGATTTTTTTCCAGCCACCTGGAAGAACAGGCAAAATTTGGGATTAAACTGATAAATTGTGAGGTACAGTGAGAAACTTGTCCTTGCATACAGTTCATACAGATCAATTTATTACACCAGTGCATTAAGGTAGTACAAGGTAAAACAGTTACAGAGTGCAGAATAAAGTCTTAGAGTATGGAGAAAATGCAGTGCAACTAGGCTTAGGGCGCAAGGTCATAACAAAGTAACTCCTGAGGTGAAGACTTATCATAATAGGAAAGTACTCGATAGCCTTATACAGCAGTAAAGAAGCTGTCCTTGATCCTGTTGGTAGGTGCTTTCAGGTATCTGTATCTTCTGCCCAATGGGAGAGGAAAAAGAGAGAGTGTCCTGGGTGGGTGGTATCTGATTATTCTGGCAGCTTCACTGAGGCAGCAAAAAGAGTAGACAGAGTGCAAGGATAGAACCTGGCTTCTGGGATGTGTTCAGCTGTGTCCACAACTCTTCATTCTGCTGTCATGTGCAGAGCAGTTGCCATACCAAACTGTGATGGTCCCAAATAGGATGCTTTCTGTGGTGCATCAGTAAAAAGTGATGAGGGTGAAAGGGGACATGCCAAATCTAAAATCCAAGATATGTGAGAGAGCAGCTGTACTGGTTGTATTAAGTGCCCATACCCTCTGACTTTGTTAATGAACATGCTAGACATCAAGTTACAAATAATATTGGTAGGGTTCTGCAGTTTTGCTCATCCTGATTTTGAGGTATTTTCAGTTCTTGGTTCTCCCTTTTGCACTACATGAAAAGAGTAATCCAAGGAAGTTCACATTAATTGTGCCCCAATGCTTGTTCGTTTCTAAGAAATGAAAGATAAAAGTTTTGAGAGTTTGCCGTTGTTTAGTCCATAACCATTTTGCTTTTGTCTTTAAATCTTTATTCAACTATTCAGGATATTGTATTCCTTTACTTTCCCAGAATGTTATCAAATTGTAAGCTAAGATACCAGATTGCTGTAGACACAGTTCTCCCTCTGCTAAGTGTAGTCTGGAGCGCAGTTAATTTCTCTATTTTTAATGAATCAGTGTAACTTTATAATAACAGGTTCACTCATTATCAGATTGGTCACACTTGGGAGACTGCAGACTCTTTCAAAGTTCAGTTAAAAAGAATCAGTTCAGTGTGGAAGGTCTCCAAAATTATACGCAGTATTCCAGATGAGATCTTCCCAATGCTCTGTATAACCGAAGCATTATATCCCATTTTTGTATTCAATTACCCTAGCAATAAATATTATCATTTCATTGATTTCACAATCACTCACAGTAACTGCTTACAAGCGTTTTACAAACCATGCATCAGTGCACCCAGACACCTGAAATCTCTCAGCATTTAAATGCTTTATTTATATTTATGTCTGTTAAAATGGGCAACTTCACCTTTTTAACCACATTATACTGCATTTATCAGATCCTTGTCCACTCAATTGACCTATCTGCATAGCTCTTCAGCCTGCTTATGTCATCTTCATAGCACCAGCAAATTTAGCTAACCCATCATCAGTATATACAAGCCATTTATATATACTGTAAAGATGATAAAACCCGTGTCAAATTTTGTGATGTGTATTTTGGTATATGTGACATTAATACACCAATTCAGATTCCAGTTCCAATTCCACGAAACTTGTCAAGCAGATAAAGACCCTTATATACCTACTTTATTCCACATTCACTGTTAGCTAGCTAATCTTTAATCTATCCCAATTTTTCCCCTCCTATCCATGAGCTTATATTTTCTACAATAATCTTGACGCAGCACTTTACCATATTCCAATATATATCAAACTATCTGGTTTCCCTTTACTCACAGAACATGTTGCTTCTCTAGTGAAGTGGAGCAAATTGTCCAGGCACAATTGCCTTTTCACAAAACAAGTTAACTATGCCCAAATAGCCTCTGCTTATCTTTTGATTGCCCTGTAATAACATCTTTAATAATAGTTCTTAAAATGGTCCGTGCAGTTTCCTGCTTTGTCGCCTTCTCTCTCTGAATAAAGGAGTTGCTTTTGAGAATTGTGGACTTGGATCAAAGAATATCCAACAGGAGTTGACAGGCAATGACCATCATTGTTGACATAGCCAGCAAAAAATGGTGGAGTATTTTAGCCCATAACCAAGCAGTGAGCAGTTGTGCCCATATTCATTTCAATATTCTGGTCACTAACTTTCTCTTCAATTTTTTAAAAACCTTCTTTTTACAATATATCATTTGTGGCATAAATACTGATTAAACTGTGTCTTTCAGATTCCATTGTAAATGAAGCCACTCCTTTGTGATGTTCTATAATCAGCATTCCGTTTCCTTTGTGATCCTACTTGGCTGACATTATTCTCTTTTCCCAACTGGACTCAGGCCTCACACACGTAGGTTACATGCCCCTCTTAGAGATTAAGCAGTTTGCTGCCCTGTGTGATCCAGTGGTGGTGATCTTTAATCACACCGGGAACAGCACTCACAACTGGGACTTAATGTCAGTACTCCCAGTGTTACTGCTATGAGATCATACACTGATTTAGCACTGACATCTTGTAGAGTTCACAACTCTGCAGTTTATCAAAGCCATTTCCATCAATGTGGTTATTTTACAGGCACACTCAAATATTAAGTCTTACAAATTAAATGACTTAAATAAAGCATATGACAGTACAGCACTGAACAGGCTATTAGGCCCACATTGTTGTGCCAATTTTTAAATGTCCTCTTCTTGTGTATCATCCACTGCCCTCAATTCCCTTCATTTTTTTTGGTCTGTTTAAAAGCCTTTTCAACTGCCTGCTTCCACTGCTGCCCTTGATAACCATTTTAGGCACCCACCGCTCTGCCTCAAATGTCGCCTTTGAGCTTCCATCCTGTAACCTTAAAAGCATGTCCTCTAGTGTTTGACATTTCTATCCCACTTTTGCCAAGATTGGATTTAAATCAAATTCATTTAATCATTACCTTCAGCAATTAATTCATTAAGACCCAGAGATTACAATTTCATGACAGTTTTTTTAACATCATTATTTAATCGTTAATGATATGACCTGCCCTTTGGTTTCTAGAATCATAGAGTCATGGAACACTACAGCACAGAAACAGGCCCTCTGGCCCATCTAGTCCATGCTGAACCATTAATCTGCCTAGTCCAATCGACCTGCACGGGACCAACTCTACATGCCCCTCCCATCCACGTACCTATCCAAATTTCTCTTATATGTTGACTTTGGACCCACATCCACCGCTTGTGCTGGCAGCTCATTCCACACTCTCACAACCCTCGGAGTGAAAAAGTTTCCCCTCATGACCCCTTTAGACAGTTTACCTTTTACCCTTAACCAATGACCTCTCATTCTAGTCCCACCCAACCTCAAAGGAAAAAGCCTGCTTGCACTTACCCTATCCATTCCCCTCAGAATTTTATATTCCTCGATCAAATCTCCTGTCAATCTTCTACGTTCTAGGAAATAAAGTCCTAACCTATTCAACCTATCCCTCAGACTCAGGCTGTTACACTTTGTTAACTTTAAAATGTTAAAGCTAATCTAAACAAAATCAGGAAGGTAGGAGATAAAAGTATATACTTGGTTTTTACTTTAAGCGCGGTGTTCAGATGTGGCATGCTGGCGTGATGAGATATCCCATACACGTACTTCATACATGTAACCATAATGAAATATTCAAATAAACAAGAATGGTAAATCAAACAATATATTTACAATAGTACTCAAATATTACCAAACTATTAAACACACACCACTCCTCCTTGCTTAGCTGTAAACTCAGTATAGGATGCATCTCAGACTGTTGTCCGGGTAACAATGAGTGCCTGGACAGCCTTGCAGTGCCAAGTTCATAGCTTTAGGCCAGAGAGGAGGTGTTTGTGAATGCTTTCTTGTAAGATTTCATAAGCTAAGTGATCTTCCAGTGCATCATTAAGCCCATTACCAAACTAACAATGCTCAGATAATCTCTTCAATTCAGCCACATATGCTGAGATGGGCTCCCTTTCTTTTTGATCCTACTTATGAAAGCCAAGGCATTCTGCAATTAACAATGGTTTGGGTTCTAAATGTTTCTGCATTACTTTCACAATATCAGCAAACCTCATTTCGACTGTTTGGTTGGAGTAGTTAGACTTCGAAGTAAAATGTATGCCTTTAAATCTAATGCACTCAGCAAAATTGGCTTCTTATTGCTTATTTAGAACATAGAACATAGAATAGTACAGCACATTACAGGCCCTTTGGCCCACAATGTTGTGCCGACCCTCAAACCCTGCCTCCCATATAACCCTCCACCTTAAATTCCTCCAGTGAAGTCTCTTAAACTTCACTAGTGTATCTGCCTCCACCACTGACTCAGGCAGTGCATTCCATGCACCAACCACTCTCTGAGTGAAAAACCTTCCTCTAATATCCCCCTTGAACTTCCCTCCCCTTACCTTAAAGCCATGTCCTCTTGTACTGAGTGGTGGTGCCCTGGGGAAGAGGCGCTGGCTGTCCACTCTGTCTATTCCTCTTAGTATCTTCTACACCTCTATCATGTCTCCTCTCATCCTCCTTCTCTCCAAAGAGTAAAGCCCTAGCTCCCTTAATCTCTGATCATAATCCATACTCTCTAAACCAGGCAGCATCCTGGTAAATCTCCTCTGTACCCTTTCCAATGCTTCCACATCCTTCCTATACTGAGGTGACCAGAACTGGACACAGTGCTCCAAGTGTGGCCTAACTAGAGTTTTATAGAGCTGCATCATTACATCGCGTCTCTTAAACTCTATCCCTCAACTTATGAAAGCTAACACCCCATAAGCTTTCTTAACTACCCTATCTACCTGTGAGGCAACTTTCAAGGATCTGTGGACATGTACCCCCAGATCCCTCTGCTCTGCCACACTACCAAGTATCCTGCCATTTACTTTGTACTCTGCCTTGGAGATTGTCCTTCCAATCTCGGTACCACCTCACACATCCCCGGGTTGAAATCCATCTGCCACTTCTCAGCCCACTTCTGCATCCTATCAATGTCTCTCTGCAATTTTCGACAATCCTCAACACTATCTACAACACCACCAACCTTTGTGTCGTCTGCAAACTTGCCAACCCACCCTTCTACCCCCACATCCAGGTTGTTAATAAAAATCACAAAAATTAGAGGTCCCAGAACAGATCCTTATGGGACACCACTAGTCACAACCCTCCAATCTGAATGTACTCCCTCCACCACGACCCTCTGCTTTCTGCAGGCAAGCCAATTCTGAATCCACCTGGCCAAACTTCCTTGGATCCCATGCCTTCTGACTTTCTGAATAAGCCTACCATGTGGAACCTTGTCAAATGCCTAATTTCATTTGTTTCCAGTACAGTACTGCTCAATTCACTCAGTATACATGATCCAGTTATCCATCATGTAATGGAATATGTCTATCTTTCCAAAGTAGCCATCCATTTCTGCCTTTATTTATTGATATTATTATCACCAGATACTCAGTGTTTTTGAATCCATGGATTTATCCGTTTCCTTTTATTAAAAGAGGATGTACCTGCCTTAAACACCTTCTCCACCTGTGAAGGAAGCAAACGTTTCACTGCTCTTTCTTTATAACTGCAGTGTCTCATTGTGCTTCAACATGTAGGTAGTCCTCTTGAGTTTATTGAAACTTCCTCGTTGCCACTGTTATGTTTTGTAATTCCAAAACATTAAAACAAATTGAAAGGAAAACAAGGAGCCTGGAGATAAGTGTGTGTACTTTGTTTTCAACTTGGCAGGGCATATACGTATGATGTGGGGAAGTAGTGACGTATGTCATTCACATACTTCATTCAGATAACCATAATGAATTACTTAAATGCAAAAGAATGCTTAATTAAACAATATATTTACAATATTACACAAATATTATTGAAATATTAAATGTATAACACTGACAACAACCTTGTAAATTTTCTCTGCACTGTTTCAACCTTATTTACACCTTTCCTGTAAGTAGGCAAGCAAAACTACACACAATACTCCATATTAAGTTTCACCGTCTTATACAATTTCAACATTACAACTGCTTGCTCAATATATCGATATACGATATCCAATGTGCCAATAACTTTCTTTGCAACCTTATCTACCTGTGACACCACTTTCAAAGAATTATGGATCTGTATTCTTAGATCCCTCAATTTTATCCCTCTTTTCTGATCCTGAATAAGTCATCATTATTGATCTCTGAAAGTGCTGAATGAAAACAGTTTAAAAATAATCTACCAAAAATGCATGATCTCAGAATGTAACTCAGTGGCTACTTTACTAAATACCCGCTGTACCTAATAAAGTGGCTATTGCGTATACGTTCATGTTCTTCTGCTGCTACAGTCAATCCACTTCAATGTTTGACATGTTGCATATTCAGAGATTCTCTTCCGCACACCACTATTGTAAGGCATGGTTACTAGAGTTACTGTCACCCTCCTGTCAGCTTGAACCAGTCTGGTCCACAGATCTGCTCACTACATGTTTTGGTTTTTCAATCCATCCTTTGTAAACTCTAAAGACTGTTGTGTGTGAAAATCAGCAGTTTCTGAGAAATTCAAATCATCCTAAACCAATAATTAATCCAGTCAATATCACTTCGGTCATGTTTCTTCCCCATTCTGATGTTTGGTCTGAACAACAACTGAACCTCTTGACCATGTCTGCATGCTTTTATACATTGAGTTGCTGCCACGTGATTGGCTGATTAGATATTTGCATTAACAAGCAGGCGTACAGATGTGCCCAATAAAGTGTATAAAGCACTCGCTGTGGCAGCATTTATCATCAATCCCTAACAGACTTGAACTGAGACACTTGAGTCGGGGACATCAGAGGGTCTGGAGTTACCTATAAGTCAATGAAGGAAGAGAGTGCAGATTTCTTTCCTCAAACAGATTTATGGAACAATATTCTGTTATTTTCATTGTTGAGACCAACTTCGCATTTTTTAAATCATTTCATACAATTTTTGTATTTAAATTCTCCAGCTGCCTTGTTGGAATTGAATTTTTTTCTCTGTTCCAAACCTCCAGCTGGTAAACCAAAAAGGTAATTACTGAACCACCGTACCTCATTGCACAAAAAAAAATTGGTCTTGCATCTCGAGATCTGCTTAAGTGGTGGACAAATTCAGCCATTTCCATTAGTAAAATTAGTTTATAACATACCGGTAGGTCTTAATTTTTAATCAGGCACAATTTCACCCACAATTTCAATGCTTGCATTTGTCTTGAAAGATATCTCCACCCATTCCTACACAAGAACAGATGGAATTCTATGCTTTAACATAAACTCCAGAGCTCAGACTGTAGCTGGAATGGGTCTGTATTGCCATCTTGCATTTTTGTTGCTTTAATAATTGCAAAGATTAATTCAATGATCCTGAACACCTGCCTTCAACTCTCTGGTGTACAACTCTGGTCACTTCCAATCTGAGGTTACTGTGACTTACTCAACCATTGTGAATGTGCAGCTGCTCAAAGCATTAACTGCTTGAACAACTTGAAACTGTTGTGTGTTCTTAATGCATCAATGTACAATGTAATAGGCAGAAAATATGGAAATATATGATCTATAGATCATTCCCAGAATCTTCTCAGACTGGGGACATATGCATTACACACACACAATGAAAATACAAAACATTTACTTGTTGAGTGAAGGAGCAGACAAAAGCCTTATTGAGAAGGGAATCTCTGACAGTATGGTGCTCACTCATTATTTAATAATCACAAAGAAGGCACACCAACTACTTCATTGGGGGTTTGCGAAGATTTGGTATGCCACCAAGGATTCGTGGAAGTTTCTACAGATATACGGTGGAGAGCATTCTGACAGGATGCGTCACAGCCTGGTCTGGGTCTCCAATGCACAGGATCACAAGATGCTGCGGAAGGTTGTAGTCTCAGACAACACCATCATGGCACAACCTTCTCTATCATCAAGCATACATTCAAGAGGTGGTGCCTCAAAAATCATTAAAGACCCTCACTATTTGGGATATGTATCTTCATGTTGTTATCATTGGGGAGGAGGTACAGGATCCTGAAGATCCACACTTAATACTTAAAGTACAGCTTCTTCCCCTCTGCTGTCAGATTTTTGGATGGTCTATGAAACCATGAAAACTACCACATTCTTCATCTCTGGCACTATTTATTTATTTCATAACTTAAGAATAATTTTTAGGTCTTGCACTATACTGCTGCTGCACAACAATGAAATCAGTGATAATAGATCTGACTCTGATTCACTGAATTCTACAACCAGAATACTTACATTTAGATATTCAGTGCAATTCTCATCTCTCAATCTTCTCTTAGAGGCAAAGGTGTGGAACCCTACTTTGGAATTAAATTGCCATTCCTTTGAGGAGTGCACTGGTAGTCTGCTTAATTTAGGACTAAATGTGCTCTCATGCAACTTTGTCAAAAGTATATTGGTGAGTTGTGATGAAGAGTCAAGGATTGCAGAAAAGAAAATGACCTATGTGAAAAAGAGGAGATAAATTATATAGAAGGTTGTGCAAGTTCTACAATTATGCAAATTATGGTTTCAGAAGATAAGAACAACAGAGACCAAGGAAGTCTCTAATTATTTCTAAATCAAAATAAGAATGCAGACTGAAGCAAGAAGTAACTACATCATTTAAGGGGTATGTGCATAGGCACTTAGATAGGAAAGGCATAACAGGATATGGGCCTATTGCATTGAAGTAGGATTAATGTTGATTATTGTCGGCATGGATGAGATAGGTGAAGAGTTGTTTCTCTGCTGTATTATTCCATGAGAATGGAAGATGAAGAACCTAATGTATTAACTTCATTTCACTCTCCACAGAGTAGTACCAACCAGCCATTTTTAACTATAGAGTAAAGAGTCTTTTCTAGGAATAAAGCAAATACAAGCTTGTATTGCTACCATTTCTGTAATGACCTCTGA
Organism: Hemitrygon akajei; assembly: GCF_048418815.1. NCBI lineage: Eukaryota > Metazoa > Chordata > Chondrichthyes > Myliobatiformes > Dasyatidae > Hemitrygon > Hemitrygon akajei. Next base: position 89,745,731 of record NC_133132.1, on the reverse strand, counting down.
GCATCAAAGGCTACAGAGGCTTTGGAAATGCAATGACTGTCCACTGTTCAAATGTGGGAACAGAGTATCAAACTGAAGTAAAATCAAAACATAAGACAATAAAAATAGAAAAAGTCCAAGCGAGGTAAGTTTAGTTGGTCCTTTGAACCTACTCTGTCAGTCATCAAAATCTTGGTCATCTTTCCTGTCCTCTTATCCTATACAATTGTCTCTTTAATATCTTGAAATCTGTTGTTGTTGGCAATTGAGGTCAATAACCGAGTTGCCACAATTTTCAGGAATTCCAATTATTCAACTTAAAGCTGTTATGTGGTCTTAATGCAGCAGCGTGCCAGGTAATAGGTAGGAGACATAGAGAACTGGAATCGGTGTATCCAGTTCATGAGGGATAAAGAACTTCCATCTCATCTTTTTTGCGCAGCTTGTCTTTTCTTTGTTTTCATCTGAGTGTGTGCAAGAAAATGAGTTTCAAAGTAGCATACAGTACATAGTTTGATAACAAATTTATTTTGAACTTAGAGAATTTAAACTTTGAATTTGAGAATATGACTCCTGACTCTAGTTTTGTCAGTCAGGGGAAACATTATTACAGCATCCAGCCTTTTGTGTTCTGTAAGAATTTTATGACCTTCTTTTGTCAGACTGTACTGAATCTCTTATCATATAGCAAGTTTACCATGCCTGGCACCAGTCTATGTTTATCAAACACTCTCCAAGGCATGTATGACATTTCCTTGGTAAGGAGACCAACAAAGTACACAATATACCAGATGTACTCTCACCAAGGCTTTGTATTATTACAGTCAAGAACAACAACTTGGATTTGTACACCACCTTCAGTTGTCTTCACAAACACTCCAAAAAGTGATAGCAGATAAAAACAGTTATATCAGCACATGTAAAAAAAGATAAAACATTGAGATAAAATGTGACATTCGCATGCCAGACCTATTTTCAGTGTCCCACACAAGTCTGTATTCTTCTGCAGCTACCGTTTCCTTTGGGAATGGGAGTTACAATTGAAAGCTGGGTCAAGGAAGCAATATTAAGGTTTTTAGTGTGGCTATATTTAGGAACAGGTAGCATTCACATGGCTAAGAGCAAAGGTTTGTGCTGATATGGATTAGATGAGACTGAGTGGAATGTAGCCTTCTGATAAGCTGAATGAACTGCACCCGTGGTGTATACTTCATGTAAAGTTATAAGAAACATTCAATTTAAAAAGAGTTAAAATTTCATCAACAGCAACATTGGGCAGAATTTTGTCCTCTCTTTAATGCACTAAATGAACAATGTAGAGAGCAAATATGCAAAGATCTGGTAAAGTGGGGATTGTTCCAGAAATCCCCAGAACTAAAACTATTTCTGGTACAGTCAAACATGTGGCATTTTGATACATTATCTTCAGCAGTGCAAATATAAATAGGAACCCTAATTTTCTCAGTGAACTCTTTTGCCTGTTATGAGCTAAAACCTATCATAAAATGGTGGAGAAAGTAAATCACACCTGAAATTTATGAAGTTATTTTTCAAAGAGAAAAATATATCCGAATCCAACAAAATATACATCAAATTAATTTTTTTAAACCCTGAAGATCCTGGAAATCTGAGACAAATACAGAAAATGCTGGAAATATTCATCAGTTCAAGTAGAACTGTTGAAAAAAAAACTGAGTTAATATTTCAGACCAAAGAGCCTTTGCCAGAACTGGGAAAGAGCAGAAAGTCTTCAATCTGAAACAGCATATTTCCCTTTGGACTCTTTGTTCCTGGCATTTTCAGCTTTTATTTCAATATATGTACTATTTTTAATAGATACATTTTGCAATTGAACCCAAATTTTCACTTTGCAATAAAAAAAGGCATTATTCTATTAAGACGGTATATAACAGACATTACTGAGGCTTAATGTGCATCAGGTGCAATGATTGGATAAGGTTTATCAACCAACTCTTGAAAGAACTTGAACAGTCAACACTATTTAGGAATGAGGATCATAGTTCTTGTTTTATACTGAACTTTGGGCATCAATGAAGCAAAAATGTTTCATGTAAATGTGGAGGAATGTCTGTCTTTATGAAATTTTAAATAGCTAGTGTTTATGAAAAGATTTTGTCTTTATTGAAGAAATAAAATAGAAGGCATAAATTGGGCAGACCATGAGAAAGAACTCCTTTCGTATGAAGGCCAAAGAAACAAAGTTGCTTAGATGGTTAAGGCAGGATGCATAAAAGTATGAATGGACCCAGTTTTGATGAATGAATGAGGCCTGGAATGAAAAGCAATAGGATTGAAGAAGAAAACATGCAAACAGCTTGATATTAATGATCATCATCCTCTTGTCATAGAAGGTTTGAAGGCTGTGAATCTTTTCTTTCCTGGCTATTCCTAAAACTATAAAAGTTTACTGTATATCTAAAGACTCCTTTGTGTACTATCCCAGATCTAACTGCTGGTTTTATTGCTAGCTTGGAAGCAATGCATTTGATCAATAGTGTGAAGTTTATGGTGTGGAGATAATCATTTTCTGAAATTCTATTCAACTGTGATCAACTTTGATTTCTAAGGCAAATTCTGTTTTTAAATATTTCACTTAAGTTATTTATGTTTTCTCCTAATTACAATTTTAAAAGTAATTTAGCACATACAAAGATGTCCAATGGGCATTATTTCCCATTTTCCAGATTGTCCACTCCAGTAAACTTCAGATAGGCTTTAATGATGTCTGTTGCTTACTGTATAATTTCTCCTTTGAGAACAAACCCTTGGTTATAATGATACAGCAAGAAAATAGGATGTGGAAACTTAAGGATTTAAGAAGGTAGTTACTGTGGTCTTTAACTTTTAGTTGAGAGCCTGCATGTGGCTGCACACATCAACATATTGTTCAAGATAGGGCAAAGGCATAGATGGTATTTTCACCATATGAATACCCAGCAGTAATCATCTCCAACGAAGGAATCAAACCAACAATGACTGAATACCATACTATCAATCTGAGGCTGATCACTGACCAGGACCAAAAATGTAGTTAGTATCATTGCTTGAACATGCCAAAGTCAACGGCAAGGGGCTCTTAACTCCCCAAATCCTCAAAGCCTTTCCACCATCTCAAAGGCACAAGTCTAGAGTACAATAGTTAACAGTTTACTGGCCCAGAGCAGAGAGCTCCACCAACAGTCAAGAAACTGAATATTATTAAAAAGCAAGCAGCATAGTAAAATGGTTCCCCATCCATCACTGCAACTTTAACCAAAATGTTATAGAAACATAGAAAATAGGTGCAGGAGTAGGCCATTCGGCCCTTCGAGCCTACACCGCCATTCAGTATGATCATGGCTGATCATTCAACTCAGAACCCTGTACCTGCTTTTTCTCCCTGATCCCTTTAGCCACAAGGGCCATATCCAACTTCCTCTTGAATACAGCCAATGAACGGGCCTCAACTGTTTCCTGTGGCAGAGAATTCCACAGATTCACCACTCTCTGTGTGAAGAAGTTTTTCCTCATCTCGGTCCTAAAAGGCTTCCGCTTTATCCTTAAACTGTGACCCCTCATTCTGGACTTCCCCAACATCGGAAACAATCTTCCTACATCTACCCTGTCCAATCCCTTTAGAAGTTTATACGTTTCAATAAGATCCCCCCTCAGTCTTCTAAATTCCAGTGAGTATAAGCCTAGTCGATCCAGTCTTTCTTCATATGAAGGTCCTGCCATCCCAGGAATCAATCTGGTGAACCTTCTTTGTACTCCCTCTATGGCAAGAATGTCTTTCCTCAGATTAGGGGACCAAAACTGCACATAATATTCTAGGTGCGGTCTCACCAAGGCCTTGTACAACTGCAGTAGAACCTCCCTGCTTCTGTACTCAAATCCTTTTGCTATGAATGCCAACATACCATTTGCCTTTTTCACCGCCTGCTGTACCTACATGCCCACCCTCAATGACTGGTTTACAATGACACCCAGGTCTCGTTGCACCTCCCCTTTTCCTAATCGGCCACCATTCAGATAATAATCTGTTTTCGTGTTCTTGCAACCAAAGTGGATAACCTCACATTTATCCACATTAAATTGCATCTGCCATGAATTTGCCCACTCACCTAACTTATCCAAGTCACCCTGCATCCTCCTCACAGCTAACACTGCCGCCCAGCTTCGTGTCATCCACAAACTTGGAGATGTTGCATTTAATTCCCTCATCTAAATCATTAATATATATTGTAAACAACTGGGGTCCCAGCACTGAGCCTTGCGGTACCCCACTAGTCACTGCCTGCCATTTTGAAAAGGTCCCGTTTACTCCCACTCTTTGCTTCCTGTCTGCCAACCAATTCTCTATCCACATCAATACCATACCCCCAATACCGCGTGCTTTAAGTTTGCACACTAATCTCCTGTGTGGGACCTTGTCAAAAGCCTTTTGAAAATCTAAATATACCACATCCACTGGCTCTTCTCTATCCACTCTACTAGTTACATCTTCAAAAAATTCTATAAGATTCGTCAGACATGATTTTCCTTTCACAAATCCATGCTGACTTTGTCCGATGATTTCAGCTCTTTCCAAATGTGCTGTTATCACATCTTTGATAACCGACTCTAGCATTTTCCCTACCACTGATGTCAGACTAACCGGTCTATAATTCCTCGGTTTCTCTCTCCCTCCTTTTTTAAAAAGTGGGGTTACATTAGCCACCCTCCAATCCTCAGGAACTAATCCAGAATCTAAGGAGTTTTGAAAAGTTATCACGAATGCATCCACTATTTCTTGGGCTACTTCCTTAAGCACTCTGGGATGCAGACCATCTGGCCCTGGGGATTTATCTGCCTTTAATCCCTTCAATTTACCTAACACCACTTCCCTATTAACATGTATTTCCCTCAGTTCCTCCATCTCACTAGACCCTTGGTCCCCTACTATTTCCAGAAGATTATTTATGTCCTCCTTAGTGAAGACAGAACCAAAGTAGTTATTCAATTAGTCTACATGCCCTTGTTCCCTATGATCAATTCACCTGTTTCTGACTGTAAGGGACCTACATTTGTCTTGGCTTGATTTGATTTGATGCAAACAATGCATTTCACTGTATGTTTTGATATACATGTGATATACAAAGCTAATCTTTAGGTCGTTATTCTTTAATATGCACCATGGTAAAAACAGGGCAGTCTGTTTTAGTGACAGAAGCAATGGCATAAGTATTGGCCTATGCTATTGGGGAATTATTAAGCTAGAATGGCATGGAAACTGACTTAGTAAAGAGTTTGTGGTTCTTAAAAGGAGGTTGTTGGAACCCTGAGAATGGGGTGGCTGACAGGCAAAGTGAATGTGAAAGATATGGTGATGAGTAACTGTGAGAATCAAACAATCCTATGTCCTGAAGTTCACAACTACAAATGCACTGGGCTGTCCCATACCAGGGACAGGGAAGTACAGTTCCTAGACCAGGCAGTGATGCAGCCAGTCAGGATGCTCTCAATTTTACTCCTGTAGAAAGTTCTTAGGATTTGGGTGCTCATACCAAACTTCTTCAACCATCTGAGGTGAAAGAGGCACTGCTGTGTCTTTTTCACCACACAGCTGGTGTGTACAGACCACGTGAGGTCCTCGGTGATGTGGATACCAAGGAACTTAAAGCTGTTTAGTCTCTCAACCCCAGATCTATTGATGTCAATAAGGGTTAGCCCGTCTCCATTCGTCCTGTAATCCACAACCAGCTCCTTTGTTTTTGCAACATTGAGGGGGAGGTTCTTTTCTTGACATCACTGTGTCAGACTGTGACTTTTTCCTTGTCGGCCACCTCGTTATTGTTTGAGATAAGACCAATCAATGTAGTGTCGGCAAATTTAATTAGCAGTTTGCAGCTATGGGTGGTGATACAGTCATGGGTATACAGGGAGTAAAGGAGGGACTCAGTACGCAACCCTGTGGGGCTCCTTGGAGCCCACTCTTACAAGCTGCTGGCAATCTGACAGGAAGTCCAGGATCCAGTTGCACAAGGCAGGGTCAAAGCTGAGGTCTGTGAGCTTCTTATCGAGCCTGGATGGAACTATGGTGTTGAATGCTGAATTATCATCCAAGAACTGCATTCTCACACAAGTATCCTTCTTCTCCAGATGTATAAGGACAGTATGTAAAGCAATGGCTATTGTGTCATCTGTCAATTGGTTGTGTCAGTAGGCAAATTGTAGGGGGTCCTGTCTGGATGGTAGAAAGCTGCAGACATAATCCTTGACCAGTCTCTTAAAGCATTTGCTTATTATTGAGGTGAGTGCGACAGGACGCCAGTTGTTCAGACATGTTTCCTTGGTCTTCTTGCAGACTGCCCAGCAAAATCCTCTCTGATTTGATTCAACGCAAACATTTGTGACATATACATCAAAACATATAGTGAGTCCATATCTCTGTGTTTTGATATACGTGTCACGTAAAGCTAACCTTTATCATTGGGTGCCCATCTTTTGAACTATTAGTCCTAGGTGGTATTGAGCTTCTAGTTGTTGGAGTGTCACTCATTCGGCAAGTGAAGAACATACCACAAATCCTCTTTGTGCCTAGTAAACAGTGGTTGTAAGATTGTCCTACAGTCCTCATAAGGAGCTTTTGATGGTTAGAATATTTGCTCCTTTAACCACTGGGCTTGCTGCATGGGTATGGTTAGACAATATGCTGACTGTTCGAAGAAGCCAATACATGCTTGTTAACTCTACATTACCAAACCTTGTATCTCAATATCCTGTGCTCCACATGAAATATATTTATCTGAACTGCATCTGAAATGAATGCCTACTGGTGTCATGGATTGTTTCCTTTTGCTCTCGATGCTCAGCAGGTGAAAAACTACCCAGTATGAATTCTTGACTATTTGACAGAAGAAAAGTGTCGAGATGAGGTGTACAAGATGATAAGAAGCATAGACTGAGTGGACAGCCAAAGACATGTTCCCAGGCTGGAAAGGGCTAATATGAGGAGGCATATTTTTAAGGTGATTAAAAGAAAGTATAAGGGAGATGTCAGATGCAAGTTTTATTTTTACACGGAGGGAATGGTGGGTACATGAAATGCAGTGCCAGAGTTGGTAGAAGAGGTAGATACATTAGGGACATTTAAGACATATGGATGATAGAAAAAATGGAGGACTATTTGGAGAGAAGAGTTAGATTAACCTTAGAGCAGGTTAAAAGGTCAAAACATTGTGGGCCAAAGGGCCTGTATTGCTTTGTGATGTTCAATATTCTAAAGGGCAAGGTGATTGCAAGGTTAGCAAGGCACAAATTTTATCAGTTGAGGTTGCAGAAAGAGCCAGAAGTGTGACATGACAAGAGGGAATTTTATTTCCAATAATTTTTAATTTCTTAGGTGCTCAAATTTGCTATCAAATGGCCAAAACAGCACAAGATTCAAGTCTAGGATAATTACAGAGCAAAGAATCCCATTGTTATTGTTCATAATAATTTAATGCTGAAGTACTCAAATTCACACACCAGCAGGCAAGTTAATCCAAGGTCACATTTCTAAAGTAAGAATAGATCCCCTACTCTCTTAAATTATATTAAGTACAATTTTAAGCCAGGACAGAAAAATGAGGAGCCATTTCAAACATATTAATCTACATATTAAAATGAAAGCAAGTTGACATTCAAGAAACCTGTGTTGCAAATATGATTCATCTGTATAAATGCCCTATAATGTATAAAGTAAGGAATGGCAATATTTGTCTCTGATTTATGTATTAGAGTGTTTTCCATTGTAACTGTCACTTTGATTCATTAATGCACTTAGAGTGATCGTACAGGACAATGCGTTCCCCCCTTGTGTTACAATTGACAGGAAAATGACACCCAAGTGCACATTAAATGAAAGGCAATAATTCATGCACATTTAGCATATGTACTGTACCTCTTGTGTGTTGCATTGTTGATACTTAGTAATTATGCTACAATCCCTTTAAGTTATAGATCCGGTTTGATATAGAAGCTAATGTGCTGCTACATCATTCTGTCCTATTGAATTTATAGGATCATAAAATGCAGAGTATTAAATGGTCTCTGACCCATATCCACTTCAATACATTAAAGTATTTAGTTGCCTGCAAAGTTATAGTAAATTTGCTGCAGAAATGGTTGAGGTGCAGTTCGATATAGACGCACAAAATCACTACATGTCTAGATTGGGTAAACATTTCTCACTGGCAAGGATCAATGTGTCAAAAGACACAGATTCAAAATGATTGCTGAAGTTGCTTCCTCATACTTAGAGCTTCGCCTTTTTGTGTTTGATTGCCGTACTGTGGGAAAAAGATTCTGACTAGCTAGCCTCTCAAAATTGTATATACCTCTGTCAAATCATCACATCGTGAGTTCAGTGAGCTGAATGTCCTTTTCCTGTGCAGTAATAATTCAGATTCACTGCAAGTTGTAGAATTTTTGAAGCAGATGGAACTGAGCAACATCAATCTTCTTCTATCTATATTTTGAAACTGTTATCCAATAAGTCCTGCATCTCATGCAATTTTTATTTAATTTTCTGTTAAAAATTACTCTCAAAATTACTTACACTGCATTTTAAATAAAATCCTTTCTACATTATAGCAATATATTGCATAATATCAAACTTTTACTTCTCAATTTTAACAATCATCTTAAATATGGCAAGTCTGGTTGCTGGAACATTAAGTGATAGGAAGGAGATGCTGAGGTACTGGCACACTGTGAACTTACTGAATTGGGAATTGGACTCAGCGGTCTCAGATAGTCTGCTCCTGTTTCTATTTCTTTCTTTCTTTCTAATCTTCTTGTCAGTGACAGCAGGTTCTCCCTGGATATTCTAGAAAAAACTTTCATAATTTTGAAGTATTTTTTCTTAAACTTCAGTGTTCGAAGAAGAACCCCCATCCCTATTAGAAACCTGACCAGTTGCCTCTACCTGTTTGCTATTCTTCACAGGAAGAGTAACTAAAGGGTACACTGCAGATGTGTCTCCCTTGAACTGCTTACCTGGGTACACCTGGCTGTGATATATAACTGAGTAAACACACAAGGTTACACCACACAAATGAGCTGTCTTTCCTCTGAATCAACTGACATAATTCAGCCTCCAGCTTGTTCCCCTCATCCTTTAAAATTCCTCTGCTTCAACCAATAACCCAGTTTCTTTTTGTAAGAAATGATGGAGTCTATTTCAATAACAGCAAACTGGGGTTGGAGTTCAGCATTATTTTTCCTTCATTGGTTGACAGGTTGACTACCATCAGATCAAAAGTGGTCGGCTGGCAAATAGTATCTATACACCTGACTCCCACAGTCACCTGACAACCACTTTAGTCCCATATTCCTTCAGAGCTGTTCCTCCAGAGCCATGAGCAATCTCCATATGACACATTTAACAGACAATAGCTCCTGTCAAAAGATGTTGATATCAACCTTGCAGAGATGGATTATAAATAGGTCAGTTAATCATGACATGTTTCAATTATTTCAGAATTATATCCAAAACAAACGCTAGCATCTAAAAAAACTCAAATGCACCTGAAAACAAAGTAGCTTACAAGGAGCTGTCAGTCTCATTTTCAAACCTTTCTGAGAATTTCCCGAGTTGCTTTGGCACAGAAACTGACCTGCAGAATGGTCAGGAACCGAAGGACAGAAATTAAGATAATTGGCAAAAGAACCAGAAGGGAGAAACACACACAGAATGCTGGAGGAACTCAGCAGGTCAGGAAGCATCTATGCAAACGAATAGACAGTTGATATTTCAGGCTGAAACCTTCATCAGGACATCAGAGGGGAGAATAATCTTTAATACAACATTGATTGATTAATGTAAAGTGTTGTGATAGCAGTCTCAAATAGAAGGAAATTTGATAACCCACTAATGAGCATAAAGAGTTACTGAGCCGAATCAATATGTTAGTTCTTCAAGAGCTAGCATAGGCAAAAGAAGCTGAATAGTCTGTAATTGTGCCACGACATTCTATAAAAATATAACTTAGCACACCTCTTTTTCCTCAGTAAAAGCATCTGGAAGCAAAATAGTGAAATAGGTTCCTAATTTAGTATCAAAGATAATACCTACTTCCTTTCCAAAAGAAAATTATTTGAAGACATCTTTTAGTTTTTTCTCTTGAAATAGTTATGACCAAGTATGCCAATGTGCAGCTCTATTTGATCTAGGGGAATCTGATGCAATGTCTGACCCCATTTTCTGAGAAACAAGTGTGACACAGGGGCACATGAAATAAATTTGTTATCTTGTCACTCTCATTGGCCTGGAAAAAAAGACAGGACAAGTTAAGTGAGATGCGCATGAATGCAACCATTTATTGTAAAATAAAAACCTAATTATTTTATAAAGGATTATACAGAAATTAAGGCACTGATACAGTATGTCTATGATGGGGATGAAGCTTTATACAAGGTTTCTCCTACTCATCATCTTTTCACTATTACTTATCCAGCTTCCCTTCAAGCCCATCCATGCTATTTAGCTCAGCTATGTTTTGTGATTTAGGGAGTCCACATTCCCTCCATTTTCTAGATGAAACCAGAGTTTGCTCTTTCATGATCAAGTAATCAAGGGAAAAATATTGCAAGATTATATCAACTTTATTTCAATAAATTAAACTCTATGCACAAAATATAGAAACACCAAAATGATAACTTTAAAATGAATCATGAAAATAAAAATAAGGGAATAAACTCTTGGAATAAAACATAAGATGATAAACTCTTGGCTGCTACTTTATACTAAACTATTGCTTTTGAACTGTTCAAATGTCAGGGGGTGTTTTACATTACTTACATACTGTATATGATGCATGTCCACAGCAATATTATTGTTGGTAGAATAGCTTATCAGCAAGGTCTTTTTTAAATGAATCATTCATGAAATAAACAGACATAATCTTTGTTCAAATATCTACAGTATCATCTAATTTCATTTTAAAGTGCCAAAAATAAAACATTTTCAAAAGTGGTTTCAATCCAGTGTTACTTGAAAAGAATAATTCTGAATGAATTAGTATAACTACACTGCCTGAACTACTAGACCATGAACATATATGGAGATAATTACAAGGATGGCAGAATTCCAAATAAAATAGGAATCATAATTTCATTGCTGCTTATATTAAAAATAAAATAAATTACTAGACTGTAAAAATGTGATTAATTGTCAGTCTACCTTGCATATTATATTTTGGTCTATAGATCTGCAATGTATTTGCAATACACTGATAAGAAACTGTGGAAAGCACAATGCATTAATCTGTGTTTCACAGAGACTCCAGATACAATATTGTGCTCCATTTAGTGTAATCAAGGCAACCAATGATCCAGGCTAAACATTTTAATTTGAAGATAAGAATTGTTTAGTCATTTTGAGATTCATACATTCACATAACAAATGCAGCATTGTATTTGGAAACTTGTTTTTTTTTTGTATAGATTCATCCCAAGCAAAGATTTTTCTTCCATATTATTGAAAATGCAAGACAGGATGCTCATTTACTGCTACTCTTGTTCTTCTTTTGTACAATTTCTGATCAGGACTTTTTGCCAAACCTACTGTGGAAATCATTCTGTTAACATTTCCCATAGCACTTTGAGATATCGCATGTCACTTAAGAGACACATTTCCTTTATCTCTTCAACAATTCAAAGTCACAATTCATATAACATAACTATTTGTCAATGAACTTTTCTATCAAGCCAATGTTTGTTCTAATATTTTTCATATATGACATTATTTTGCATAGTTACTTTTCTTGCAATAACATCTGACATTCTAAGCAGGTCATTCAGCCAAAATGATTTTGATATTTCCATATGAGTGAATCTGGGGAATTCATTGCCACAGACGGGTTTGTGTTATATTTAAAACACATTTTGACAGGTTCTTGTTTAGTAAGGGCATCAAAGAATATGGGAAGAAGTCAGGAGAATGGAACAGAGAGGGAAAATAAATCAGCCTAGATTGAATGACGGAGCAGACTCAATGGCTGAATGGCCTAATTCTGTTCTTATGTCTTCTGGTGTTATGATCACTGCCAGCCTGTTTGCCATACCATTCCATTTATTGTTTATTGAGCTTCCTCTTAATGTATCTCAACCATTTCCTTCAATTACTTCTTTTAGTAATACATTCCCAATCTAATTTAATTTCTGGGGTAAGAAATTACTCCCAAACTCCCCATTAATGTGACAACATTTCATTTACGACTTCAGTGTTTAGGTATCCATATCCTTCTCTACATCTGCCCCATAAAGATTTTGTTCAGTTTCAACTGCCTGTTCTACATGGAGGCCAGCCGCGGATTGGAGTTGGCCATGGACGTGGTGTTCTAGCTGTCACAGCACTGTTAGTTAATACAAAATTCAGTACACAAGCCAGGGCAGTGTGGTATGGAGGTGAGGCTATTGTCCATGCAGCAGACTCCCCCTCTCCACGTAACTGTTAAGTGCAAAGGAACGATAGAGATTGACTTAGTCTGGCACCAACAGCATCAGTTAGCATTGAATTCAACATAGTTCTGCCTTAGTGACCTCAGCTCTGAATTTTTCTTTGGTGTTTGCTCCCAGAGCCTTTCCTAAGAGTGCGTATAGCTGCAGGGATTTCAGATCAGAGTTTTCTTTCTCCAAAATGAGCTGCCAACCATGGCTGGTGAGCCCCATCTGCCCGAAGCGACTGGATTTAAGGCACAAATACCCCAATTTTGCCACTTCTCCTGTCAGTAGAAAGTGTTCCACTGGGTTTAGTAGCTAAGCCACACATAAAGGCCTGGGGCTGGCCTTGGTTGTCAAAGGTGATTTGAGATGTATGCCATGGGAAGCATTTAATCGGTAGTGGGAGCTTATCCCCACTATCCCCCAGCTGTGACAATCTTAAGGTAAGGAACCCTGTTCTATATGACAGATCCAAGTTTTGTATAGAGCAAGAAAGTTACAACCAAAGTGGTTCAAAATGATCAACACAGCAATGGTAATTGGGTAATAAATTGTATTAAGAGTTCATTGCCATCATACAATAAATCTACCAAATTGCTGTCAGTTTTCTAGAAAGACAATACAAAGTCTTGAGAGACGCCAAAATTAGGGCCATGTTAAAACACTCATAATTTTGACAGAAAAATAGTTAAGCAGCCTTTCATTTGGGACTTAATTACCAAAACACCACTCGGAGCACGTTTAATTTGCAGATATAACCATTTATTTTTCTACAAATTTAACAAGATTTGTCCAGTTGATGACTGTGTTAGAAGTACAGTAAAGTCAGAAGGTTGATTTAGTAATCTGTAACCTATTCCTGGCCTTTCTCCTCAGGCTGTACCAGAAAGTTAATGTATCAGGTCTGGAATACGGAGAATATAAACCCAGCAATTCATCAGCACTTTTAAGATAGCAGCAGCTTTGCCCCACTCAGTTGGCCTAATGAACAGCAGTTGAATGCCAATGCTTCATTAGCCTTACTGATGAATTGTGTGGCATATGCACTACTTTTACCAGAACAAATCCATTAACCTTCTGGTACAGCCAAGGCACTCATCAACTGCTCAGGGAAGATCTTGGAAGAGTGGTTGCAGGCAAGTGAGAGGTTTATTGATCAGAGGTGGTGGCATACAGGGCCAGTATAAGATACTGATGGCCCAATAAATAAGCTGGGCAGAGATTAGTCAGGAGAGGTAGGGAAATAAGTGGAGTGCAAGTCAGTAAATAACTTAAAGGTAGCAATCAAGTTTTCAGCATCAAAAAGGGTCTGCTGAGGCAGCCTTTAACTTTCACAGCTACATTCTTAGCAGTGCTAAAAATCTGCTTAAACTACAATGGACCAGTAACATGAACATTTTAAATCAATATCAGTTCATTACAGGTCAGTTCAGTTTCAGTTTATTGTCGTTTAGAAACCACAAATGCAATGCAGTTAAAAAATGAGACAACATTCTCCAGAGTGATATCATAAAAGCACACGACAAAACAGACTACACCAGAAAAACCACATAAAGTTTGGTAATCCCCAAATCCAGAGTCCAGAGAGGCTGCTACATATTAATATCGTGCTACCATCTTAGCGCGTTCCCTGGAAAGGAGCTCCAAACTCACCAGACAAAACAAGACTACCCAGACACATCAAGTCAAGAGACCAACTCTACCACCCAACACACCAAAAATGAAAGCTACAAGACATACACAAAACCACATAGTTACATATAGTTATAGTTAATATGGCCCAATTTCTCCAAAACAAGCAATGCAGAAGAAATAACTTCATCAAATGAACATCCAGTGAAAAAGAAGGCTCAGCTGTACAGAGTAACACACACAAAATGCTGGAGGAACTCAGCATGTAAGGCAGCATCTGTGAAGGGAAATAAACAGTCAGTGTTTCAGGCCAAGACCCTTCAGGACTGATGAAGGATGTCAGCCCAAAACATCAGCTGTTTATTCCTATGCACAGATGCTGCCTGACTTGCTCTCTGTTCCTCCGGCATTGTGGGATATCCAGTATCTGCAGAAACTCTTGTCTTTAATCTGAGCTAAGCAAATGATTCAAAAATGTAATGTTAATAAGCTTTCTACTGATGTTTTACTTTCCTGATTATCACAATCTTGAAAGTGAAGTCTGGTTATGAAATTAAAAAGAGCATAATTCACAATTATACCCATAACATCAGAAATAAGGTCTGTAACAAGACTGTGACAGTAATTTCAAAATAATGTGAGTAAACACAGGCATAAAATTGTAACTTTCTGTATTTTCATTTACTTTAAACCCTGGGGTCTTTGTAAAGCCTGAAGTTTGATTTTCTTCCCAAACCTGTTGCTATACCAGTAGAAGAGCATCATCAATTACACCTGTGAAGGCCAGACTCAGCATACTTGATCTGAGCATGTGTAGGATGTGGGGCCTGAGTAGCTGTACACTCGAAACAGTTTCTTTGTGTGGCTCCTCCATTGGAATAGTCTGAAAAGATTTTTTTGTGTCATTTTGCAAGTAATTATAAACAGGATGGATCCCAAATTGTCTTCTTTTTGAACAGCTTCAGAGAAGGGTGCAAGAGGTAAGATGAGAGTTTTGAAGACATGCAGATTCATTGTTTGTAATTATAATGTGGAAATCACAATTCAGGGCAAGGAAGTATTTATAATTATCAAAGTTTTAAAATAAATTGAAATGTCAGTTTTAGACTCCTTTCCTGACTAAAGCTTCTAATCTACTTGTCCTGCCACTTTCAGGAATTCTCTGATTTGTACATCAGGGTCCTTTTATTTGTTAATGCTACCTCAGGCCTGATCACTAATTGTATCTGTCCTAGCCTTAGCACTGCCAAAATGTAGCACGTACACCTATCAGGATTAAATAGCAACATGTACAACAAGCTGGAGGAACTCTAGCTATCAGGATTAAATAGCAACATGTACAACAAGCTGGAGGAACTGAGGCAGCATCCATGGAAACGAGCAGTCAACGTTTCGGGCCGAGACCCTTTGTCAGGTCTGAAGAGGGAGGGGGGCAGGGGTCTTAGAAAGAAGGTGGGGGGAGGGTGGGAAGGAGAAGGCTGGTAGGTGCCAGGTGAAAAACCAGTAAGAGGAAAGATCAAGGGGTGGGGGAGGGGATAGGCAGGAAAGGTGAAGAAGGAATGTAAGGGGAAGTATGGGTAGTAGAAGGTGGTGGAATCATGAGAGAGGTGATAGGCAGCTGGAGGAGGAGGAAGAGGCAGAGTGAAACTGGAATGGGGGGAGGAAATTACCGGAAGCTGGAGAATTCAGTGTTCAAAATTGGATTAAATAGCATCTGGCATCACTTTGTTCATCTTACCAATGCATCAATATCATCCTCTGACATCAACAATTTCGTGTTATCTGTTGTTATGAACCCCGTAACTGGGTCACTTACCAGCAAAGATAGAGAGGTCTGTTGAAGTCTGATGGTACTATTTTTAACAGTATTTATTGGTAAAAATACACAAAAATAATATCAATGCAAACATACGGATAATATACGTTGTCAATACTAAATCTAAAAGTGCGGGTATAATAATAATCAATAAGAAATAAGCTCTATCGTTGTCTAGGGGATAATGTATTGTCCGATGGAAATATAAAAGTCACTCTAGTTCATTCAGGCTGCAGCCATTGGTTGGAGTCAAGAGAGAGTTTTTAGAAACTTGCCAGCTTTTCCTTTTTATGATGTCGATCCTTCCAGAGTTCCGTTGGTGTTGATTTCTCCTTTAGCTAAAGCCGTTCTTCCGTGGTAAGGCCCCAGTCCCGGCAAAGGGAAAGGACGCATGTAGGCCCCCACCGGCTGTCGCTATTAAACGCTGTCACGGGATTGCTAGCGTTTCTCCTGGTGTGTCTAAAGCGGTTGTTCTCCAGACCCTCTTTTATCCTTACTCACAGGGTCTCAGATGCCAATCAGGTTGGGATGATGCAATCCCTCAACCAGCCCACTCTGGTCATTCCCTGAGGGCTTCAATGAATAGTACAGTACTCAATACACAATTCCGTCTCCAAGAGACAATAGTCGTTATCAATGGTTCCGCCTTCCTGGGGGCCAGGACACATTCCAAACCCTTGTGGATTCTGCGTGTCTCTTTCTCATTTCCTGGGTCCCAGACCTGAATTAATAGCGATCTTGCGATTCTCAAAAAGGAGGGGGCTACTTTGTACCCTTTGGCCCCTCAGAGTTGTGGCACATTCGTAACACTGTAAAATAACTAACCATACCTCTTACATTTGTATTCATAGTGTTAATATATAATAAATCATTAGAGTTCCAGTATTGATTGCTGTGGTATACCTTTGATCAGAGGCTTCCAAATATACTCTCTTCCTAAAAACAAGAGAATTCCACTTGCCGTTTATCCCACAAACTTTAATCTTTTGGAACAGTCATTTGTGTGGTATCTTGTCAATAGTTTTGCTGAAGTCATGTTTATTATATCAACCACAATGCCTTCAGTGATATACTTTGTGAACTCTTTGAAAAAAAATCAGTCAGATTGGTCAGACAGGATCTTCCCACAACAAATCCATGTTGACTATCTTTGATTAATCCTTACCTTTCAGTGTGCAAATTAATAATCTCCCTCCAGTTTTTTCCCCAATAACTCACCTATCACTGACATTAGTCTTGTATTCTATAATTAGATGGCTTATCTCTTCTGGTCTTCTTGAATAAAGGTATGTCAATCACTATCCTCCAGTCATCTGGTACCTCAGCCATGACCAGCAAATACTTGAAAATCTCCACCCAGGACCCATCAATATAATCCCCTCTCATCAGGCCCAAGGAATTTATCCACCTTTAACCCCTTATAACATCTAATACCTCTTCCTTTTTAATGGTAACATGCTCTGGACTTCTACTTTTCTCATTCCTGAGTACTCCAACTGTAGTGTCCTTCTTGGAGAAGAAGAAGAGAAGTGTTCATTGAAGACCTCAGTTACATCCTTCTGCTCCACACACAGATTGCCTGTTGGTCCCTAATGGAGCTCTCCCAGCCTTACTTTATATTTTACTCTTAATATACTTATAAATTACTGTGTGATTTCCTTTAATCATGCTTATGGGTGATCTTTCATGCCCCCTCTTTGGCCTTTTAAATTCCTTTTTAAGTAATTCCTTAGATTTTTAATATTATTGAAAGTCATCCCGTTTTCAGTTCCCTGTGTTTATCATGTGCTTTCTTTTCCTTTATTCAACCCATGATATCCCTTGACATCCAGAATACTTTGGATATGTTATCCTTGCCTTTCACACTTCCAAGATCACATTAGTCCTCACCACTCATGATTACAGTTTTGAATATCAAGTACTAGAGGACATGCATTTAAGGCAAGATGGGTAAGGTTTAAAGGAATGGTGCGAGGCATGTATTTTTTTTTTTTGCCTGGTGTGATAGGTGCCTGGAATGGATTACTATGGTTAAGTAGTGGAAACAGATCCAATAGTGGCATTTAGTGACAAATGAATTGAAGGCTATAGATCATGTGCAGGAAGAAGAGATTTAGTGTAATTCAGCATCGTGTTCACTGCAGATATTGTGAGCTGAAAGATGTGTTTCTGTGCTGTACTGTTCTGAGTTTTATGACTGACTCCCACTTGTTAGATCTAAACTTCCTGTTGTGCCCAGTCTACTTGTGCCATGTCCTGTGTTGTGATATTGAAATCAGTCTTCTCCCAATTCAGAACCATAATTTTCAGTCCATCCTTGCCTCTTTCCATAAGTGAATTGAAATCGAGTTGCACTTTTTATCTCCAATATACTTTTCCACCAATTGATAAGACCATGACTAAGCTCATCCTTGGATCTACTTACTACCTGACTTCCATATCCCTTGGTTGTCTTAGTGTCTAAAAATCACTTAATCTCAGTTTTAAGTCTACTCAATAACTGACCATTCACTGCCCTCTGAAGAATCCCAGAGACTTCTTCTGAGAGAAGTAATTTATTCTGAGAAAATTAATTTCTCCTCAACTTAATCTAAAGTGACCACCACCTTGAGTTGTATTCTGAACTCTCCAACACAAGAAAATAGCATCTTGGTGAATATCTTGTCAGTCAGTTTGAATCTTGTACAGCCTATTCTTCTGCATCCATGCATATTGGCTGATTTTGCACATATCTGTCTCATTCCGTTAGAAAGCAACCTCTTTGCAGGAAGTCATCTATGCTGCTTTAGTTCTAAAGAAGGCATTAGGAATAGAAACCGGAGCAGCAAGCTAAAACTCTGTATAATTTCAGCAAGACTTACTGATTGTCTTCTCTGTTCCCCTCACAATGAAGAGAGCATAACATTCATCTTTCTAATTGCTGGTTGTATATGTACATTCACATTCTGTATTTCAGGAACCTACAGACCAGATCATTGTTTATATCAACATTTAGTAATTCTTCATTATTTTTAAATATTTTATTTATTTATTTGATCTTCCCACATATGTACTGCCTTGCATTATTCTCAGCCATGGTGGCTTAGTGGATAGTGTAACGCTATTACAGCACCAGCTGTAAGATCAGGGTTTGATTCCTGCCACTGTCAGTAAGGAGTTGGGACATTCTCCCTGTGACCATATGGGTTTTCTCTGGGTGCTCTGATTACTTTCCACGTTCCAAAATCATACAGTTAGAGTTAGTGAGTTCTGGGCATGCTATGTTGGTGCTGGAAGTGTGGTGACAGTTGCAGGCTGCTCTACACAATCCTCTCTGATTTGATTTGATACAAATGATATATTTCACTATATGCTTCAATGTAAATATGACAAATAAAGCTAGTCTTTATTCCTCTTGCTTTCCAGCTCAATAAACAGGCTATTTGTACCACACCATGCTTTCCCCTCCTAACTTTGTATCATCAGCAAACCTGAATCATTTGTATTTGAAAGAGAAAAATATTTGCTTAGACTAACAGTTATGCAATTACACAGTGCCTTTTACAGCCTTAGGATGTCTGAAAAAGCTTTACTGCAGTGAAGAGCTTATGAAATGGCATAATTGTTATAATCCCACAAAAACTGCAAACAATATCCACACAGCAAGGATCTGCAAGCAGCAATGAGATCTTTAGATCCTTTATGTGTGTGTGGTGCTAACTGGGATAATAAATATTGTCCAGAAACCCAGCTGGAGCTACCCATTCATGATATAATTTTACATCTACACAATGTAGACAGCATCTCTGCTTATCATATCCTCTGAAAGACTATACTTTATAGGCATCCGTTTAGTCTCGAGAGACCATGGATTTGTGCCTTGGGAAGTTTCCAGGACGCAGGCCTGGGCAAGGTTGTATGGAAGACTGGCAGTTGCCCATGCTGCAAGTCTCCCCTCTCCACGCCACTGATATTGTCCAATACAGCTTGGCACTGGTGTCGTCGCAGAGCAATTTGTGGTTAAGTGCCTTGCTCAAGGACAAAACACGCTGCCTCAGCTGAGGCTCGAACTAGCGACCTTCAGATCACTAACCAATGCCTTAACCACTTGGCCACACACCAACACCATACAGAAAGACCATACAGATGTTTGTACAATGGTGGTATCTTCCTACTGTATGTACAGTATTTGTTCTCAGTGAACTGATCAATAAGCACCCTCTTTAGAGAGCTTTTAATGGCATTATTACAAACACTCATTAATGTGCAGTCACCAATTGGAGCTAAGAAACTCCAGTCTTGCTTTCCTCTTTTATTAAAATAGTCTGGTGTGGTCTACTAATGCAGTTTCATGATACACAATCTCTTTCAAGGTTCTCAGATAATACTTACTGGGTTTCCCTGTTTAACCACAAGCCATGCCATTTTCGGGGTGTGACATTGTTCAAGTTATTGCAGGATCTCAGCCTGTGATCTTAGGAGTTGGCCTTTAAAGGGGAAAAAAAAAACACAACACAAGGAGCAGAACACTGGAAAACTCGGGAGATCAAGTAGCATCGGCGGAGACAGTAGGTGTGAATTGACATAGGAGGACTGGGAGGAACTGCAGTGCAAAGTGGAGTGGGTTGGAGGCTGATAGTGATTGGGTGGGTGCAAAGGGAGGGAATGATGGGAGGAGGTAACCAAGTGGAAGAGAAGAATGGGATAGGTGAACAAAGGGAGAAGAAAACAAGGTGGACAGATGAGTGTTTTAATTTTTTTTATATATCTTAGAGATACAACCTCTTCGGGCCCAATGAGCTGCACTACCCAGCAACCCATCTATTAACCCTAGCATAATCACAGGACAACTTACAATGACCAATTAACTGAATAACCTTGGGACTGTGGGGGGAAACTGGAGCACCCTGAGGGGACCCACATGCTCACAGGAAGGACACGCAAACCTCTCACAGACAGCATCAGAATTGAACTCCAAGCTCCGAGGCCCCGAGCTGTAATAGCATCACTCTAAACATTACACTATCGTGTTTGTGGGAAGAGAGCACCATGGGTGTAGTTAACTGAAAGTGGAAAATTCAGTGCAGTGCTCACACTGTTGGGTTGTATGCATCTCATGTTCTGCTTGAATAGCTTATAACAATAGTATGAATAGATTCCAGACTCAGAATTCAGCATCTGCAGATGATTTCGTCTTCCCAATACAAACAGTACTCTTCTGCCAGCTGCAGCACAACAATACTTCTGCAATGGTTGTGGCATTGATAGGAGGAGAGTGCTCCAAGGATCTCCGAGCAGAATCCGGACTAGATTGTGGAGAAGTAACTTAATCTTTTGTGCTTATGGGAGCTATATTTATATTATATATTCTATATTATATATTATTATATATACTATATTTATATTCATCCTAGTAGATTCTTCAAAGTTATGTTTCTTTCGCCCCACTTAAATGTCAACTGTTTTTACTTTCTTTTGCATTTTAAAGTTATTTTTTGTTTAAGTATGCTAATAACTTCAGCTTGGAAAATAGCCACTCAGTTCCTGGGCCCAGCCACAGTAAGGAGATTGAATTAATAAACAGTAGAATCGATAATGTTCCCAGCCTTACATTAATCACTTTGATTCAAGTCACATTAATTAAACTTTACCAAACTGTTGATCTTAAATGCTCTGCAAAATTAGCTTTCTAAACATTTCACCATTGTGTACAATTTAAAGTAAAATTGTTTTTTTTCCCCAAAAAATACTGTATATATAAACAGATGTTACCCAGAAAGCTTTTCATATCAATAATAATTCTGGATAATAGTAATATTGGGGAAAATTGTTGTTTTAAAAATGATCTTGATAGAGTTTTTTTGCCAATCATCTTCACGATTAGTGTTCACAAATCTATGTGAGAATAAAACTATTCATCTGAAATTACCCTGGGAGGGAAACTCATAGGGTCACTGCTCCCTGGGATAAAATTGGCAGGAATGTTCTTTGTAAATCTATCTGGATTTCACCAATCTTATGATCAGTTGATTGGATGGCCATCTTCCAAGGCATTCCCTATATATCAATCTGGAATTTGTTCAGAAAATTGAAGGATTTAATCTATTGCACGGATTTAATTTATTTACATCTACATGGAGCGTTCTTGCAGGAAAGCAGCATCCATCATCAGAGATCCCCACCACCCAGGTTCATGCTCTCTTCTCACTGCTGCCATCAGGAAGAAGGTACAGGAGCCCTCAAGACTCACCCCAACAAGAGAAAATCTGTAGGTACTGAAATCCAAGCAACACCCATCACCAGCTTCAGGAACAGCTATTACCCCTCAACAATCAGGCTCTTGAACCAAGTTGATTAACTTCACTGACCCCGTCACAGAAATGATCTATGGACTCACTTTCAAGGACTTTTCATCTCATGTTCCTGTTATTTATTTCCATATTTGCACAATTTGTTGCCTTTTGCACACTAGTTGAATGCCCAGTGGTGTGGTCTTTCATTGATTCCATTATGGAGTTATTGATTATGCCTGCTAGAAAATGAATCTCAGGGTTTTATATGGTGATATACATATACTTAGGTAATAAATTTACTTTGAACTTTATTTATTAAATTTTCAGGATTTGGGCATTAACAGGCTGCAACTGTTGGTGATCACAGATTGCCAACCGTGAAGCCCGATAGTCCTCCTCATGAATGAGGTTTCAGAGCCTGATAGTAGTTTTGTGATCGTTATTACACAAGAATGTAAATTCTACACCTGCGATGGCAGGATTTGAACTTGGGTTTCTGGATTATTGGTGCATTAACATAACCCACTACACAACTAAAATGCTGGAGGAACTCAGCAGGCCAGGCAGCATCTTTAGAAAAAAGTACAGTCGATGTTTCGGGCCGAAACGTTGACTGTACTTTTTTCCATAGATGCTGCCTGGCCTGCTGAGTTCCTCTAAGTAATTTGTGCGTGTTGCTCAGATTTCCAGCATCTGTAGATTTTCTCTTGTTTGTGAGTTGATAACTACACCATGACTTTACTCTAGTCCTTGCTGTTATCAGTGCATAGAAAACTTGGGCAAGGTAGACATCCTTCATAAGTTGCAACACCACAGACTGCAGGAAGAACTGGTCTGCTTCTCTTTTGGTCCTGTGATGCCATCATGTCCCTCTGAGTTGCAAGAAATAGCAGCATTTTCAACACTAAAATAAAGTATTAGAGCAGCAGAAAGTAAGGGCTAATTGGATTGCTTTCAGGAGGAAAGTGCTGTAGTCTGCACCACACAGTTTCTGTGGCCAGAAGTTTGAAAGGCCTAGATAGAGTCGGTGTGGACAGGATGTTCCCAGTACTGGGAGAACAGTGACCAAAAGGCACAGACTCAGAATACAAGGACATCAACTTAGAACAGAAATGACAAATTTCTTGAGCCAGCATCTGTGGAATTCATTGCCCCATACAGCAGTGAAGGCAAAGTCATTGGGTATCTTTAAAGCAGAAGTTGATAGTAAGGGAGTCAGATATTACGGGGGAAAGGCAGGAGAATGGAGGTTGAGAGAGAAAATAAATCAGTCATGATCGAATGGTGGAACAGACTTCACTGGCTGAATGGTCTTATTCTATTCCTGTGTAACAGTCTTAAGACCTCCATCTCAAGCAGCAGCTCCTTCAGCATCCCTCAAATGTAAAGTGCCCCCTGAAAAGGGCAGAACAGGTTGGACCTGACCTGACCTGACCTTGGCCGACTTATCACTGACAGGGCTCCATGTCAGCTGCACAACTTTGCAAATTTACCAGTAGAATACCAAACAAGGAAATTAAATATTGTTACGAAGGATGAACAGCTCTGATGGGCAGATGGGTGCAGAGTTGCCCATGTCCCCCCCCCCCCCCCCGGGAGAATCACAAACTGTTACTGTTGCTATGCTGCTAATGAGAGAGAGATGTAAGGGAAAACATGCTGGAATTGGAACATGGCGACAGATAAGAGAGAGGGGGAAATTGCTGATTAACCGTATTGTGACTCCTTTTTGAATTATTTACTGTTTCACTGCAAGGACAATAGTTTGCTCATAAACATTCCTCAGTGGACTGAAGGAGTGGCCTTATTTGATGGACACAGTCATTCAGGAGTGATGGATAGCTGAGTCCCCGTGAGTAGGGATAAAAAGACAGGTCTGGAGAGACACCCTCCAGACACGCCAGTGGACACTGATTGAGTGTTGGAACCCACAAGAAAGGTGGGGGGCTTCGGAGACCAAACCAGGAGATCGGTCATTAAGGCAATCAGTGTTAACGCAGGGCCGGTGGGG